>NC_091285.1:382118710-383466210 GCF_032444005.1 Ranitomeya imitator | reverse complement strand
GTGACGTTCAGGTCAGAGGGCACAATGATGTGTTTAGTGCGCGCCCTCTGCCTGAACAGTCACTGCAAAGAGACGAAAGACACAGCGGCACGCGGCGGTGGAACGGGGACAGGTGAATATCACAAGTGCTGCGGGCCTGAGCCAGCGGTGACTCCGGCACCTGGCCCCCATAGCGCCGGTGTCCCTGCCTGCTCAGGCACTCAGACCCAGCGACGAGTGGTGAGTATCTCTTTTTAATCATAGCAGCATATGGGGCATATTATTCTATGGAGCATCTTATGGGGCCATCAACCTTTATGGAGCATTAGATGGGGCATAATATTCTATGGAGCGTCTTATGGGGCCATCAACTTTTATGGAACATTAGATGGGGCATATTATTTTATGGAGCATCCTATGGGGCCATCAACTTTTATGGAACATTAGATGGGGCATATTATTCTATGGAGCATCTTATGGGGCCATCAACTTTTATGGAACATTAGATGGGGCTTATTATTCTATGGAGCATGTTATGGGGCCATCAACTTTTATGGAACATTAGAATGGGCATATTATTCTATGGAGCATCTTATGGGGCCACCAACTTTTATGGAACATTAGATGGGCATATTACTCTATGGAGCATCTTATGGGGCCATCAACTTTTATGGAGCATTAGATGGGGCATAATATTCCATGGAGCATCTTATGGGGCCATCATTAACCTTTGTGCAGCATTATATGGGGCATTTTTTAATATGGAGCATCTTATGGGCCCATCATGAACTGTATGGAGCATTATATGGGGCATAATTTGTATGGAGCATCTTATGGGGCCCATAATGAACAGTATGGAGCATTATATGAGGCTCCTGATTCAATATGGATATTCAAAAACCTTTAACCTACTGATGTCGCAATTAATTTTACTTTTATTGATATCTATTTTTATTTTTGAAATTTACCGGAAGCTGCTACGTTTCCCATCCTAGGTTTATACTCGAGTCATTAAGTCTTCCCAGTTTTTTGTGGCAAAATTAGGGGTCTCAGCTTATACTCAGGTCGGCTTATACTCTGCTACTATATACGGTACTTTATGTAATACTGTTTGTAATGTAATGTTTGAAATGCTGTTTTATAATGCTGCTATAATACCATAATTTCCCTCAAGATCAATAAAGTGTATCGTATTGTATTATTGTGGCGGAGGCTGTTTGTTTTTATAGACCCCCATTTTTTACTTTTGAGAATCTGATGGTTCAACCTTATATTAACAGGTAACATGAAGAGGTTAAAATGTGTATGTAGATTTGTAAGTGTTAGGGCTCCTGCAGATGTCGTAATAATCCCACGAGTGCTATCCATCATTTTGACAGAGAGCACTTGTCCCCATCATATTCTATGGGGCTATGCACATAACCTGCCCCCTCCTCTCGTCTGAAGATAAAAACGTTGCATGCCTGTGTTTGATCCGATATTTGGATCTCACTTAGCCATGTAAGTCAATGCATGTGTGAAAAATGACAGACTGCACTCAGATGACATCTGAGTGCAGTCTAATTTTCCCTAACTGACAGAATGGAGAAGATGGGAGACTTTTTTTTCCCCCTTTTCTCCTCATGCGAGAGAATCGGATTACACTATGCTGACACTCTGATTAGAGTTTGATCAGTATCATTTCCTTATTTGTCCCGATTCTCTCGGATGAGAGACTCTATAGTCCTGTGCATTTAAGGTGAGCGGTTTCTACTGAATGTCAATAACAGTAACGCCTCACTGATAATCCTTATGTTTACGGCTTTTATTTTATTTTAACTCTTTACATTTAAACATTACTTCTAAACACCCACACATATATGCTATGTCTTCCCCTATTATGTTTCAATAGGATGCACCAGAAAGCATTTTAACACTTACCAAATGGTTTCTTGCAAAAGAGCATGGGAGAAGAAACAAATTTTACAACAAGACAATCTGCATAAAAGCAACAAAGTTGTATGCAAATAAAACCAGTAAAGATTATACAACTTATGGTCTTTACCTACTAGTACTGCTGAGCTGTAGCAGAACTTTATTAGTGACTTATTAATTGTAAATTGTTCTATATACATTAATTCTAGAAGTCTTAAATGTTTTGACGTTGGTAAAGGTAGGAAGGGGACAGTCCATCATAATGCCACTGGCGCCACTGTTCAACTTGTTCACGGGTGCGCTCCTCTTGTTCTGTAGACAAATGGGAACAAGATATTGAGTTATGTTTTCTACTGTATGAACAAATATATATATCATTTTTATATTTGTCAACTTCCCTCACTTATGATTTAATTCTATGGCTATGTAAAGTGAAAGCTTGGGCACCAATAAATACTGTATAATATATACAGTATATACTGTATACGTATATACAGTACAGACAAAAGTTTGGACACACCTTCTCATTTAAAAATGTTTCTGTATTTTCAGGACTATGAAAATTGTACATTCACACTGAAGGCATCAAAACTATGAATTAACACATGTGGAATTATACACTTAACAAAAAAGTGTGAAACAAATGAAATTATGTCTTATATTCTAGGTTCTTCAAAGTAGCCACCTTTTGCTTTGATGACTGCTTTGCACACTCTTGGCATTCTCTTGATGAGCTTCAAGAGGTAGTCACCGGGAATGGTTTTGACTTCACAGGTGTGCCCTGTCAGGTTTAATAAGTGGGATTTCTTGCCTTATAAATGGGATTGGGACCATCAGTTGTGTTGTGCAGAAGTCTGGTGGATACACAGCTGATAGTCCTACTGAATAGACTGTTAGCTGCTTTTTTTCTTGCCATAATACAAATTCTAACTAAAGAAAAAGAGTGGCCATCATTACTTTAACCCCTTTCTGACATTAGACGTACTATCCCGTCGAGGTGGGGTGGGCCCGTATGCCCACCAACGGGATAGTACGTCATAGCGATCGGCAGCGCTCACGGGGGGAGCGCGGCCGGGTGTCAGCTGACTTCCGGCACTATGAGCCAGGAGCGGTCACGGACCGCCCCTGGCACATTAACCCCTGGAACACCACAATCAAACATGATCGCAGTGTTCCGGCGGTATAGGGAAGCATCGCGCAGGGAGGGGGCTCCCTGTGTGTTTCCCTGAGACCCCCGGAGCAACGCAATGTGATAGCGTTGCTCCGAGGGTCTCTTACCTCCTCCCTGCAGGCCCGGATCCAAAATGGCCGCGGGGCTGCATCCGGGTCCTGCAGGGAGATGGCTTCACAGCCTGCTCAGAGCACAGTGCACAGCAAAGTGTCAGATCAGTGATCTTACTCTATAACATGATGCCCCCCCCCCTCGGGCAATGTTATAGTGTAAAAAAAAAAATTCAGAATAAAGTGATGCAAAAATAATTATTTTTTCTATACAAGTTTTTATCGTATAAAAGCGCCAAAACATAAAAAAATGATATAAATGAGGTATCGCTGTAATCGTACTGACCCGAAGAATAAAACTGCTTTTTTTTACCAAATGTGGAACGGTATAAGCGCCCCCCCCAAAAGAAATTCATGAATAGCTGGTTTTTGATCATTCTGCCTCACAAAAATCAGAATAAAAAGCGATCAAAAAATGTCACGTGCCCGAAAATGTTACCAATAAAAACGTCAACTCGTCCCGCAAAAAACAAGACCTCACATGACTCTGTGGACCAAAATATGGAAAAATTATAGCACTCAAAATGTGCTAACGCAAAAAATATTTTTTGCAATAAAAAGCGTCTTTTAGTGTGTGACGGCTGCCAATCATAAAAATCCGCTAAAAAACCCACGATAAAAATGTAAATCAAACCCCCCTTCATCACCCCATTAGTTAGGGAAAAATTAAAAATATGCATTTATTTCCATATTCACATTAGGGTTAGGGTTGGGGCTAAAGTTAGGGTAAAGGTACCGTCACACTAAGCGACGCTGCAGCGATACCGACAACGATCCGGATCGCTGCAGCGTCGCTGTTTGGTCGCTGGAGAGCTGTCACACAGACAGCTCTCCAGCGACCAACTATGCCGGTAACCAGGGTAAACATCGGGTTACTAAGCGCAGGGCCGCGCTTAGTAACCCGATGTTTACCCTGGTTACCAGCGTAAAAGTAAAAAAAAAACAAACACTACATACTTACCTTCCGGTGTCTGTCCCTCGGCGCTCTGCTTCTCTGCTCTGTGTAAGCACAGCGGCCGGAAAGCAGAGCGGTGACGTCACCGCACTGCTTTCCGGCCGCTGTGCTTACACAGGGCCGAGAAGCAGAGCGCCGAGGGACAGACACCGGAAGGTAAGTATGTAGTGTTTTTTTTTTTTTTACTTTTACGCTGGTAACTAGGGTAAACATCGGGTTACTAAGCGCGGCCCTGCGCTTAGTAACCCGATGTTTACCCTGGTTACCAGCGAAGACATCGCTGAATCGGCGTCACACACGCCGATTCAGCGATGTCAGCAGGAAGTCCAGCGACGAAATAAAGTTCTGGACTTTCTGCAGCGACCAACGACATCACAGCAGGATTCTGATCGCTGCTGTGTGTCAAACTGAACGATATCGCTAGCCAGGACGCTGCAACGTCACGGATCGCTAGCGATATCGTTTAGTGTGACGGTACCTTTAGGGCTAAAGTTATGGTTAGGGTTTGGATTACATTTATGGTTGGGAATAGGGTTGGGATTAGGGTTAGGGGTTTGTCAGGGTTAGGGGTGTTGTTAGGGTTACCGTTGGGGTTAGGGGTGTGTTTGGATTAGGGTGTCAGTTATAATTGGGGTTTTTCCACTACTTAGGCACATCAGGGGCTCTCCAAACGCGACATGGCGTCCGATCTCAATTCCAGCCAATTCTGCGTTGAAAAGCTAAAACAGTGCTCTTTCCCTTCCGAGCTCTCCCGTGCGGCCAAACAGAGGTTTACCCCAACATATTGGGTATCAGCGTACTCAGGACAAATTGGACAACAACAATTGGGGTACAATTTCTCCTGTTACCCTTGGGAAAATACAAAACTGGGGGCTAAAAAATAATTTTTGTGGGAAAAAAAAGAATTTTTATTTTCATGGCTCTGCGTTATAAACTGTAGTGAAACACTTGGTGGTTCAAAGCTCTCACAAAACATCCAGATGAGTTCATTAGGGGGTGTACTTTCCAAACTGGTGTCACTTGTGGGGGGTTTCAATGTTTAGGCACATCAGTGGCTCTCCAAACGCAACATGGCGTCCCATCTCAATTCCAGTCAATTTTGCATTGAAAAGTCAAATGGCGCTCCTTCCCTTCCGAGCTCTGCCATGCGCCCAAACAGTGGTTTACCCCCACATATGGGGTATCGGCGTACTCAGGACAAATTGTACAAAAATTTTTTGGTCCAATTTCTTCTCTTACCCTTGGGAAAATAACAAATTGGGAGCGAAAAATCATTTTTATGAAAAAATATGATTTTTTATTTTTACGGCTCTGCATTATAAACTTCTGTGAAGCACTTCGTGGGTCAAAGTGCTCACCACACATCTAGATAAGTTCCTTACGGGGTCTACTTTCCTAAATGGTATCACTTGTGGAGGTTTTAATGTTTAGGCACATCAGTGGCTCTCCAAACGCAACATGGCGTCCCATCTCAATTCCTGTCAATTTTGCATTGAAAAGTCAAATGGCGCTCCTTCCCTTCCGAGCTCTGCCATGCGCCCAAACAGTGGTTTACCCCCACATATGGGTATAGGCGTACTCAGGACAAATTGTACAACTTTTTGGGTCCATTTTCTTCTGTTACCCTTGGTAAAATAAAACAATTTGGAGCTGAAGTAAATTTTTTGTGAAAAAAAGCTAAATGTTCATTTTTATTTAAACATTCCAAAAATTCCTGTAAAACACCTGAAGGGTTAATAAACTTCTTGAATGTGGTTTTGAGCACCTTGAGGGGTGCAGTTTTTAGAATGGTGTCACACTTGGTTAAAATTGGCTCAAAATGACTTCAAATGCGATGTGGTCCCTAAAAAAAAATGGTGCTGTAAAAATGAGAAATTGCTGGTCAACTTTTAACCTTTATAAATCCCTAACAAAAATTGTGCTGATGTAAAGTAGACATGTGGGAAATGTTACTTATTAAGTATTTTGTGTGACATATCTCTGTGATTTAATTGCATAAAAATTCAAAGTTGGAAAATTGCGACATTTTCAAAATTTTCGCCAAATTTCCGTTTTTTTTCATAAATAAATTCAGGTAATATCAAAGAAATTTTACAACTATCATGAAGTACAATATGTCACGAGAAAACACTGTCAGAATCACTGGGATCCGTTGAAGCGTTCCAGAGTTTTAACCTCATAAAAGGACAGTGGTCAGAATTGTAAAAATTGGCCCGGTCATTAACGTGCAAACCACCCTTGGGGGTAAAGGGGTTAAGAAATGAAGGTCAGTCAGTCCAAAAAATTGAGAAAACTTTGAAAGTGTCCCCAAGTGCAGTGGCAAAAACTATCAAGTGCTACAAAGAAACTGGCTAACATGAGGACCGCCCCAGGAAAGGAAGACCAAGAGTCACCTCTGCTTCTGAGGATAAGTTTATCCTAGTCACCAGCCTCAGAAATCGCAGGTTAACAGCAGCTCAGATTGGAGACCAGGTCAAAGCCACACAGAGTTCTAGCAGCAGACACATCTCTACAACAACTGTTAAGAGGAGACTTTGTGCAGCAGGCCTTCATGGTAAAATAGCTGCTAGGAAACCACTGCTAAGGACAGACAACAAGCAGAAGAGACTTGTTTGGGCTAAAGAACACAAGGAATGGACATTAGACCAGTGGAAAGCTGTGCTTTGGTCTGATGAGTCCAAATTTGTGATCTTTGGTTCCAACTACTGTGTCTTTGTGCGACGCAGAAAAGGTGAAAGGATGTACTCTACATGGCTGGTTCCCACCGTGAAGCATGAAGGAGGAGGTGTGATGGAGTGGGGGTGCTTTGCTGGTGACACTGTTGGGGATTTATTCAAAATTGAAGGCATACTGAACCAGCATGGCTACCACAGCATCTTGCAGCGGCATCCTATTCCATCCGGTTTGCATTTAGTTGGACCATCATTTATTTTTCAACAGGACAATGATTCCAAACACACCTCCAGGCTGTGTAAGGGCTATTTGACCAAGAAAGAGAGTGATGGGATGCTACGCCAGATGACCTGGCCTCCACAGTCACCTGACCTGAACCCAATCGAGATGGTTTGGGGTGAGCTGGACCGCAGAGTGAAGGCAAAAGGGCCAACAAGTGCTAAGCATCTCTGGGAACTCCTTCAAGATTGTTGGAAGACCATTCCCGGTGACTACCTCTTGAAGCTCATCAAGAGAATGCCAAGAGTGTGCAATGCAGTCATCAAAGCAAAAGGTGGCTACTTTGAAGAACCTAGAATATAAGACATAATTTCAGTTGTTTCACACTGTTTTGTTAAGTATACAATTCCACATGGGTTAATTAATAGTTTTGATGCCTTCAGTGTGACAGTAAGATTTTCATAGTCCTGAAAATACAGAAAATCTTTAAATGAGGTGTGTCCAAACTTTTGGTCTGTACTGTGTATGTGTGTGTGTATATATATATATATATATTATAAAAATCAATCTGCACACATTTTAAGAATTTAGAAAAATACAAAGAAAATGAGGTTCACAATTGTGTTTGAAATGTACATTTTTACTTTTCATTACACCATGATTTTTAGTCATACTTTTTTAAAAGTAAACATTTACACCTAAATATTGACATTGAAGCACATTTATACACACAATGATGTATTTTTTGCAAAGTAAAATGCACCTCTAATTCAGGTCTCTGCTTCTGTTGTGGCCTAGCTGACTCAAGCAGGTCACGCTCCCACCATATTCCTAATCACGTTTTCTGCCAAGTGTTAGCAGCCTGCAGAATGCTTGTTGGTGGAATCGCAGTCATCCTCTGACCCACAGCACACAGATCGTCTGTTTCATCCAACACTGCCTAGACTACATCCTCAGCCCATCTGGTCCGGGTATACTGGTATTCTCTCCTCCTAGTCTCAGCTGCTCATTCCTTCTGCTGTCTATTTTCTTTTCTGCAATTTCTTCTTCACCTCTGCCAAACTTTCCTTCCAATTCATAGGCATATTGTGATGACTGACGCCAGAAGTATCTGTTGGAAAGAAGCTTTCAAAAAGTTCCCTGGCCAGGAACGATGGAAGAATCATGAACCTCTTCTTTCTATTAATGTTCTTGAGCGCTGCACCATTAATCTATCATTTCTTCATTGGCAGGACCAGCTATCTGGTCTACCCATCCGGATGCAATTTGGAAACGTCACCACCCTGGTGTACAATGTCTAGCCTTGGCAGAAGTTTCTAGATTCCTGTCTGCGCAGGACAATAAAATGTCAGCACTCTGCAGTCCATATTCCCGCAGTATAGAACTGAGCCTTGGACATTCTAAACCATGTAGAGCTTCAGGAAAGGGGTTTTCTCTACTTGGTTGTCTTCCATAAAATCTACCTCTGGTGGGGAAATTCACAGATGTCAGCCTGATGGCAACCAGACTGAAGCACAAGGTTCTTTGGTTTGTGTCCAGGTCTCCCAACCCTCCAGTATTCGCCTCTAACTCTGGCAATTCTATGGTCCCAGTTCTGTCTTGCTTTTCTGTTTCCTCCTCTGCTTATGCTACCCAAGTTGCTCAAGAAAATCAAGTCGGAAAGGGTTCTTATGATCCTTGTTGCCCTGGACGAGTCTATATGCTGGTACACGGAAGTAGTAAACCTCCTTGCCAACATTCCTAGGAGACTTCAGTATCATCCAGAGATCTACTTTCCCAGGATTGCCTCTTCCATGTCAATTCATGGTTGCTCACTTCAACAGCATGACTGTTGAAGCCGCAGTTCTGAAGGCTTCAGACTTCTTCAGTCATATTGTTCAAACCATAATTATGGTGCGGAAGCCCTCTTTGACACGTATCTTCCATCGTACTTGTTTTGTTTGTATGATTCTAACACTATTGCTCCTGTCTCATTCTCCTCACCTTCTTTCATTCAGGTCTTGGTAGAGTTGAGCAAATTTCTTCGAGTTCCTGTTTATTCGGCAAGCTATAGCACTTACCGAATAAGCTGCAGAGGGACCCCGGATACATGGAGCTTCAACTCAAAAATATTTCACGGATCCGTACATTCCTGAACCAAGAATCTGCAAAAACCCTAGTCCATGCCCTCATCATCTACCGCCTCGACTACTGTAACCTCCTGCTCTGTGGCCTCCCCTTTAACACTATCGCGCCCCTATTCTAAACTCAGCTGCCCACTAATCCACCTGTTCCCCCCGCTATTCCCTGGCCTCTCCCCTCTGTCAATCCCTTCACTGGCTCCCCATTACCCAGAGACTCCAGTACAAAAGCCTAACCATGACATACAAAGCCATCCACAACCTGTATCTTCCATACATCTG
The DNA here is from genome assembly GCF_032444005.1 of Ranitomeya imitator. Classification (NCBI taxonomy): domain Eukaryota; kingdom Metazoa; phylum Chordata; class Amphibia; order Anura; family Dendrobatidae; genus Ranitomeya; species Ranitomeya imitator. The sequence continues at coordinate 383,456,787 of NC_091285.1, read as the reverse complement.
TGACCTCGTCTCCCGGTACTTTCCTGCACGCAACCTCCGATCCTCACAAGATCTCCTTCTCTACACCCCTCTTATCTCCTCTTCCCACAATCGCATACAAGATTTCTCTGGTGCATCACCCCTACTCTGGAACTCTCTACCACAACATATCAGACTCTCACCTACCATCGAAACCTTCAAAAAGAACCTGAAGTCCCACCTCTTCCGACAAGCCTACAACCTGCAGTAGCCACCAATCGATCAAATGGCTGCACAACCAGCTCTACCCTCACCTACTGTATCCTCACCCATCCCTTGTAGATTGTGAGCTCTCGCGGGCAGGGTCCTCTCTCCTGTACCAATTGTTCAAGATTATTGTACTTGTTTTTATTATGTATATCCCTCCTCACATGTAAAGCGCCATGGAATAAATGGCGCTATAATAATAAAAACAATAATAATTTAGTTCCTCCTTATTGGCCCCCTTGAACCTATAGGAGCACAAACTGGTCCTTGATGCTGTACAATATTCTCCCTTTGAGCCGATCCAAAATATCTCCCCACGCTTGCTCTCTTGTAACATGTTCTTATTTGTTCCTTGTGCTACTGGATAATGTGGGTCCAATACCTTCTTTTCTTACTAAGGTGGATTTTTTCCACCTTAAAGAGGAGATTGTTCTTGCTTTCCTTTTGTCCTTCTCCCTCGCATTCTTTGCAAGTTAAACATGGTCAGATCAGTGTGCCACTACTTGTCGGTGACTGCCACATTCAGAAGTTCAGACTCCCATTCCAAAAGGTCTTCGTAGAGGTATCCCTGCATCTGTGGCTGCCATCACTTTCTGAATTCGTTCTGCTATTCTAAAAGCATATTGGGCAAAGAACAGCATGCCCCTGCTCGAGGTTACAGTTCATTCTACCCAAGCAGTGGAGATCTCCTAGGTCGTTTGCCATCACATTTTTGCTCTGGAAGGCTGCCACTTGGTCTTCTGTCAACACTTTCTCAAAATTTTAGAGTTCTTACCGTCTGCATAGGCAGACGGAAGTCTGGGGAGAAAGGCACTAAAAGCAGCAGTCACCCATGTTACGGAAGGGGAGATTGGTTATACCATCCTTTTTGCCTTTTTTTTTTGTTCTTGCGCTGTTTCATCACCCTTTGAGACTGCTTTTGGATATTCCATGGTCTTCTGTGCATGCTAATGAGACGCCTGAGAAAAGAGCATTTTGGTACTTGCCACAAAATCTCTCAGGGCCTTGAATGGAGGACACAGCACTCACCCCCTAGTTGCGTGTTTGTAGTTCTTCTCAATTGGTCTTTCTTTTCCTGCTGTTGCTTCTCATATTGCTTTCTCACTAACTACGTAGATGCCATTTGATGAGTTTAGTCTACAGTGGAGGAGCTGTTTTTCTTTTAACTGTATTATTATTGTCAGCCTCCGGTGGTAGCAGTGTATACCCATTGTCTCCTGTGTCCCCCCTCTGAAAACTAAGAGAAATAAATTTCACTGTGAATACCAAAAATCTTTTTACCTCTTGCACCCCTTATGATTAAAATTATACTTTGCCTCCCTTTAAGTGCCTTTGCAGTTTTATTTTTTGAAGGTCACGAGTTGAACAAGTGGAATACTGTAAATATTAAAGCAAGAAGCAATTTATTCATGTTTATTTTTTTAAAAGAGAAATCCACAGGCGTCATGTATTTGCTTATGACTTGACTGTCTAGGTATGTTACGCCCCACATCACAGATTTTATTTGGCCTTTTACATACAGATTCCATGGAAGTAAATCACTATAAATGTTATATAGGAAGTGAAGCGCCCCCAGTAGGGCTATGGGGTACTCGGAGCCGGGCCCTTTGGTTCTCGAGGGGAATGTCACGGTGGCTGACCCGGTCCGTGGCCCTAGGGACGTCCGTTAATAAATGGGGAAAAGGTCTTTAAAGGGATAGTGTTCGTGATGCCACCTGTGGTATTCGGTCAGGGTGACCGACGCTGCTTAGCGGTCCGCTGGGGTGATGTTATTGCAGCTAGATGGTGTACCTTCCCACAGGTGAAGTATGCCCCCAGGGTTTCCCAGAATGTGGATGGTGGATGATGTGAGGCGCAGTGAAGAACAAGGACACAAGGTTGCAGTCTCTTTACCTTTACTGAAGGCTTCAGCGTCCACAGTCCAGAGCACCGGGTCACAGGGTAGGCAGAGTCCGGCCGGTCTGAAGGCAAATCCAGAGTCTCCCTTATCCAGGTGGAATTCAGTAGCCTTCCTCTAGCGCCTGAGTGTTGTGCTGAGCTTCTCGGTAAGGTCCTCACAACTTATGTTGGTGTTCTAGATGTTACAAACCCGTATGACTGATGGCCTGAGGCTTTTTACAGGGACTCTATCACGCCCTGGCCTCCACAGCTGCCACTGTGCCTCCTGGGTGTAAGGTTGGGCAACTAATATGGAACTAGCTGTCCTGCCGGTCTCTGGAGCTAGGCCTGAAGACGATGACTCCCTTGGTGTTACGGCTACCGGCTACTGCGCCTCAGAAAGGAGGCAGCCTATTACAGGGCAGAACTCCTTCTGGATTCCTCTCCTTTTGCTATGACTTTGTTTCTCACTCTCAGCAACGCAATTCCCCTCAATGTCTCTTTCCTAGGATGCTGCCGCACGTGGGGCAGGCGCAGCTCCGTGGCCTTCTGTCTAGGCCTCTGACAGGATCCCACCCCTGTCAGGGACCCACTACCTGAGCGGAGCCAAGATAGCAGTTCACTGGGTGAAGCCCAGCTCACTTCTGTCTAACTTCCTGTCCAGACTGCCAGTTTTACCTAATTGTGAGGAGTGCCCTAATCGGTAGGAGCATAGCTCCCCCTTGCGGCCTGGAGTGTGAAGTGTGTTGTGTGGTTTGTGATACCTGGTAAAGTGATCTCCTTTATTGCCTTCAGACGTAACATCACTCCCCCTGGTGGAAGAATAACATTACTGCAACGACCAGGACTCTGGGGCGCTGCAGAAGCACAAAATATATCTAGCAAGAAGCTAGTTATAATAAAAACATTCCAATCTGAAGCCCTGCTCTATGTAACATAAGTGATCAGATGATCGCAGTCTCTAGTCTCCCATGGAGACTACTGAAGCAATTGTAAAGTAAAAAAAAAGATTTTAAATATTTTTTTAAAAAATATAAAAGTTCAAATTACTCCCATTCAAAATAAAAAAAAATACACATATTTGGTATCGCCATGTTCATAATTGCCCAATCTATCAATATATAAAAATAATCAGATTGGTAAACGACGTTATGAGAATAAAATTGAAACGGCAGTATTAAGGTTTTCTTGTTCGCCGCAACATTGCATTAAAATGCTATAACGGGCGATCAAAAGATCATACCATTTTGGTGTACAGATCAATATGGCACGCAAAAAATAAGCCCTTACCCAGCCCCAGATAAAAAAATGGAGACACTACGGGTCTTGGAAAATGGCACCTTTTTTTCTTTAGAAACCTTGGATTTTTTCTACCCTTAAATGAAACAGAACCTAGACATGTATGGTGTTTACAAGCTAGTAATGACCTGGAGAATCATACTGGTAGGTCAGTTTTAGCATTTAGTGAACATGATATATAAAAATTGTGGAATTGCACTTTTTTTTTGCAACTTCACCGCACTTTGAATTTTGTTCCCGTTTTCCAGTATATTATATGATAAAACCAATGCTGTCATTCAAAATTACAACTCATCGCACAAAAAAACAAGCCCTCACGTGGCCATCTTGATGGAAAAATAAAAAAAAATGGAAAAACCCAAGGGGTTGAATTGGTTGTCAACATAGATGTTTGATGAAATTAGAATAATGTGCCATGAAACTAAGGGGAGATAGATGCATCTGGATAAAAAGTATAGATGAAGCAAAGGAGCAGCCTGGTACAGGAAAGAGAGAAAGTAAGAGGCAGTTGTAGTTGCTTATCTTAGGGATGCGTTAGCTAAGTATTAGTAAGGGGGGCTCTTCCTGGTTAGTGAGAGTTCTGTGTCATTCAGTGGTGTGTAATAAGTTCAGGTGGGGTGGTGGGTTGCTTGGGGCGGTATGGGCCAAACGTTCAGGGCAGTGGGCGGCCAAATGGAGATCCCTGATGGACATTCCAAGACAGTCTGTACCCTAGCGCTGAGGCCAGGTACCATGGAGTGGGCCTGGCCTTCTGACAGCACGAGGTCGGTGGACCTGGACATACATGTACATGGGGTGCAGGTGGCAGGTCCCGGGTGCATTGCCAGAGTGGACAAAGAATCCCTGGGGCTAATGGAGTCAGTGAGCTTGGGGGTAGTCCAGAATGAATGTATGGCAGAACAGAAGAGGAGTTGTGCTAAGGAGCTGTGAATTGCTGTGCCCTATTCCACCTGTATCCACCTGGTGAACTTGGAATGTTTAATAAAAGTTTCACTGTTGAAAACAACCTGGTGATCCATGCATTGTGTGCGGCGGCTCCTGAGGACGGACGCCTGGAGGCAGCAGAAACCTGTGGCCAACAACTGAGTATGATGCACCCAACACCCTACAGAACACTAGAACTGGGACACCCATTGTCTGTAAAGTGCTGGAGCACTAACTGGACAGCAGCTCACTTCTATGTTCCTCTTACATTTTTAAACCTCCCGACCCTCTTCTTATTGCTTTCTATTCTGTTGGATGTGTTGTTTGAACATAAGGACTTGACAGGAGCAGTCAGTTTTAATTTTGTTCTTTGGTTTGTTGTAGACAAAGTATGAGCTGCTGTCTGTGTCCCCATATTAGTGACCAACCACAGAATATATATTTTTAGGGATAGTTCTGAGGCAAAGTCTTATATAACAAGTACATCTAAGTATGAGACGCTCACCATCCTGCTCCTCTTCAACAAAGTTCTCGTACTCATTCCTCTGCTCCTCATAATATTCTCTCCTGCGTTCGTCTGCTGACAGTCTCTGACGATTCTCAGCTGAAACATAAGGGAAAATTAAGAAAGGTATTGTACAGCAGGATCACGTTGATTTGAGTTTGCTCATTGGAAAGCTGAAGAATCTGCTTGGGCATAATTTGTTAGAATTACTTAGAGTGGAATTTACTAGCGATGGTGGGGCATCTGTTTGGGCACCCTTCGCCCCCTACACTCCTTTTCTAAGCGCCAATGTGTTGTCTTGCCTGCTGGGGGTCTCCATATTCATAAGTTTTGCATGACCTCCACCACTGATAGGCAGGTTTCTGCCTATGCACAGTGTACACAGAAAGCTGCCAATCGGTGGTGAGGGTGGGATTATACAGAGCTCAGCATTCCAAGAACATGTAGATCTGCAATGGATAAAACTGATTTCATCAAAACTTTAGCAAGTAGCCCAGTAAGTGACATATCGTTGGAATCAGGTTCTCTGCCCCTATATTATTCTGCTCTACGATGGGGAAGCAAAAGCATAGTGACAAATTTTGTTTAATTAGTGTTGACGGCAGATCTAACTCTTATAATTTGAAAACCCACATTTCAGTAACCAACCTTTAATTACTACCATCACGGAGTAACATTTATTCTGCTAATGGTCTGCCTGCAATAACATATTTAGGGTCTTTCAGACATCTCTGATACTGGAGCAGTTATCAATGGCCCTTGGCAAGGGGTCAAAGATAAGAGGGTCAGGAAGTGCAAGTTATATTTTGCTGTTTTAGGATCCTAAAATCCAGTTCAGAAGTGGTAGATTTGTTAGGATTACTAAAAATGTGCTACCGTTCAGCTTCTGCTTGAGGCTCAGCATGGATGTAGTAGAGAGTTTATGGGCTCCGTACTCAGATGTGTAGACGGCTCATGTAGAAAATGCAGTGTGTTGAGCAACCTGCAGGGGTCCAAGGCCCCGGGCCCTTACCGACCTACAGCACTTCAGAAGGACTACTTGGGTTTGAAAATTGAAAAGTTGCATTTAGATTTCCATAATGTGAATACATTTTAGCATCCACATACCAACGCCATTTCTGGCTTCACAGCAAGTCTTTCAAACCAGAATTACCAGCATCATCGATCTCTATGGTGATGAGCGGTTTGAGGCTAAAAAAACCATTTGGGCTTGAATTCTACAGCAGACTTGTTGAAACTACTTCATATAAATTGCCTATTCTCTATTAGAACTACATCCTAAAAATGATTGGATAGCTGGAGCACCCGAAATGTGATCGCTGATGATTAACTATATGACGAGTACACATTGATATAAATATACTAGATGGTGGCCCGATTGTAACGCATCAGGTATTCTAGAATATGTATGTATGTATGTACATCGCGCTGTGAGTGGGGGTTAAATTCCGCGCCAATATCGCTGATTGGTCACCGCCAGCCAGGCGCGAAAAATTAGCGAAGCGTGGTTGAAATCCCGCACCAATTCGCGGCCGGACTGCGTTTCGCTGATTGGTCGCGGTTGGCCGGGCATAACTAATCACCGAAGCGGTGTTTAAATCCCGCGGCAATATTGCTGATTGGTCGCGGCCGGCCGCGTAGTATATAGCACAGCGATGTAGTATATTTAACACAGCCCATGCAGTATATAGCGCAGCCACGTAGTAGATTGCACAGGCATGTAGTATATAGCAAGCAATGATGTAGTATATTTATCACAGCCCATGCAGTATATAGCGCAGCCACGTAGTAGATAGCACAGGCACGTAGTATATAGCACAGCGATGTAGTATATAGCAGCCATGTAGTATATACAATTAAGTCCATATACCTATATTTGGACAGAGACAGCATTTTTCTAATTTTGGTTATAGACATTGCCACAATGAATTTTAAACAAAACAATTCAGATGCAGTTGAAGTTCAGACTTTCAGCTTTCATTTGAGAGTATCCACATTAAAATTGGATGAAGGGTTTAGGAGTTTCAGCTCCTTAACATGTGCCACCCTGTTTTTAAAGGGACCAAAAGTAATTGGACAATTGACTCCAAGGCTATTTCATGGACAGGTTTGGGCAATCCCTTCGTTATGTCATTCTCAATTAAGCAGATAAAAGGCCTGGAGTTGATTTGAGGTGTGGTGCTTGCATTTGGAAGGTGTTGCTGTGAAGTAAACATGCGGTCAAAGGAGCTCTCCATGCAGGTGAAACAAGCCATCCTTAAGGCTACGTTCACATTAGCGTTTTGCGTGTTTGTGTCGGGCGACGCAGCGGCGACGCATGCGTCATGCACCCCTATATTTAACATGGGGGACGCATGGACATGCGTTGTGCTGCGTTGTGTGACGCATGCGTTTTTTTTGCCGCAAGCGTCGGGCGCAGAAAACGCAACAAGTTGCCTTTTTCTTGCGTCCAAATTTCAGCAAAAAAGGACGCATGCGTCACAAAACGCAGCGTTTTTGTGTGCGTTTTGGAGCGTTTTTATTTGCGTTGTGCGTTGCGTCGCCAACGCAGCGGCGCACAACGCAAATGTGAACATAGCCTTAGCTGCAAAAACAGAAAAAATCCATCTGAGAAGTTGCTGCAATATTAGGAGTGGCAAAATCTACAGTTTGGTACATCCTGAGAAAGAAAGAAAGCACTGGTGAACTCATCAATGCAAAAAGACCTGGGCGCCCACGGAAGACAACAGTGGTGGATGATGGCAGAATAATCTCCATGGTGAAGAGAAACCCCTTCACAACAGTCAACCAAGTGAACAACACTCTCCAGGAGGTCGGCGTATCAATATCCAAATCTACCATAAAGAGAAGACTGCATGAAAGTAACTACAGAGGGTTCACTGCACGGTGCAAGCCACTCATAAGCATCAAGAAGAAAAAGGCTAGACTGGAGTTTGCTAAAAAAAAAACATCTAAAAAAGCCAGCACAGTTCTGGAAGAACATTCTTTGGACAGATGAAACCAAGATCAACCTCTACCAGAATGATGGAAAGAGAAAAGTATGGCGAAGGTGTGGTACAGCTCATGATCCAAAGCATAGCACATCATCTGTAAAACACGGCGGAGGCAGTGTGATGGCTTGGGCATGCATGGCTGCCAGTGGCACTGGGTCACTAGTATTTATTGATGATGTGACACAGGACAGAAGCAGCCAAATGAATTCTGAGGTATTCAGAGACATACTGTGTGCTCAGATCCAGCCAAATGCAGCAAAACTGATTGGTCGTCGTTTCATACTACAGATGGACAATGACCCAAAACATAAAGCCAAAGCAACCCAGGAGTTTATTAAAGCAAAGAAGTGGAATATTCTTGAATGGCCAAGACCTGATCTCAGCCCAATTGAGCATGTATTTCACTTGTTAAAGACTAAACTTCAGACAGAAAGGCCGACAAACAAACAGCAACTGAAAACCACCGTAGTGAAGGCCTGGCAGAGTATCAAAAAGGAGGAAACACAGCGTCTGGTGATGTCCATGAGTTCAAGACTTCAGGCAGTCATTGCCAACAAAGGGTCTCAACCAAGTACTAGAAATGAACATTTTATTTAAAATTATTTAATCTGTCCAATTACTTTTGGTCCCTTTAAAAACAGGGTTTCACATGTTAAGGAGCTGAAAGTCCTAAACCCTTCAACCAATTTTAATGTAGATACCCTCAAATGAAAGCTGAAAGTCTGAACTTCAACTGCATCTGAATTGTTTTGTTTAAAATTCATTGTGGTAATGTCTATAAGCAGAATTAGAAAAATGTTGTCTCAGTCCAAATATATATGGACCTAACTGTAGCACAGCGACGTAATATGTAACACAGACAGCCATGTAGAATATAGCACAGCCACGTAGTATATAGCAGCCACGTAATATATAGCACAGCCACGTAGTATATAGCACAGCGATGTAGTATATAGCAGCCTCGCAGTATAGAGCAGTCACGTAATATATAGCACAGCCACGTAGTATATAGCACAGCGATGTAATATATAGCAGCCACGTAGCATATAGCACAGCCATGCAATATATAGCAGTCACGTAGTATGTAGCAAAGCCACGTAGTATATAGCAGCCACGTAGTATATAACACAGCCCATGTAATATATAGCAGCCACATAGTATATAAGACAGCCACGTAGTATATAGCAGCCACGTAGTATATAACACAGGCCATGTAGTATACAGCAGTGTGGGCACCATATCCCTGTGAAAAAAAGAATTAAAATAAAAAATAGTTATATACTCACCTTCCGTCGTCCACCGAAGCTGTCCCGCTCCTTGCAATGCGGCCAGCAGCATCCGTTCCCAGAGATGCATTGCGAAATTACCCAGATGACGTAGCGGTCTAGCGAGACCGCTGTCATCTGGGTTATTTTGCAATGCATCTCTGGGAACGGAAGCTGCCGAGAGCAACGGTAGGAGCGAGAAAGCTGTGGAGGCGACAGAAGGTGAGAATAGCATGATTTTTTATTATTGTTTTATTATTTTTAACATTATATCTTTTTACTATTGATGCTGTATAGGCAGCATCAATAGTAAAAAGTTGGTCCGGGATGGGGCGGCACACTGGCGCTAACTGGAGGGGAGTAGGGAGGGGCCAATTCGCGGCCAGACGCGGGATTACCATTACAGACAAACAGACAGACGGAAGTACCCCTTAGACAATTATATAGAGAGATGAAGAGTACACATTAATATAAATCTATGACGAGTACACATTAATATATCAGCATTATCCTAATTGGGGAAAAAAAGTTGATTGTTGTAGCCCTCATACCTCTTCTCTATTCTTCGGGAAGAAGTAGTGATAAATAGTGGATTTTGTATAGAGCATCTTTCATAGAATGTTAGAGTTGGAAGGGACCTCCAGGGTCATAGTGTCCATCTCCCTACTCAATGCAGGATTCACTAAACCATCTTAGACAGATGTCTGTCCAGCCTCTGTTTGAAGACTTCCATTGAAGGAGAACTCACTAAAAGACTGTTACATTTATATATTTCCTAAAATGCTATTATTAATGTAATTTAAAAATGTTATTTTAAATTTGTAATCAATGTCCCACTATACTTATATTGGGAAATCGGATTCGTAATTCTGACTAAATCATTACTGTGAGAAATGGGTCTTTATGAAATAGACTGAACAGTACAATCAGATTTCTGCTTTTTTTTACAACTGTAGTAGCATCCTGAACCTGTTTTGCCTCTAATACCTGAGCTAGTTTGACTAAAATACTTGAAAAAGTATTTTCACCCTGCATGAAAATGTCACACCCCTGTACAAAAGTCCCATTGTTTTGCAGAACCGCATCTGTGGTACATGAGATATTAGCGGGCCCTCCTGAGTCCGGACGGAATGTAGTTTCTTACTATGTTCTAGAGCTCCTTGGCAGGGAGTATTGGTACCCTTAATTCTTCAATGACCAAATGACTAACAAAAATTTTGATTTTATGAAGGATTAAGCAGATAATGGGGTGTATCCTGAGCACCATAAATTGCGTTCCTCCACTGTCCTGCCTATGGTCAAGCAATTGATAACATTCCATGTGATACAACCCCCTTGTTTTAAGTCCTGTATCTTTTATGTGATGTGAACCTGAGGATTGGTGGCTGTCCTCACTATAACAAACAGTTATTTATTGTGGAACTGATACAAATGGATGCATTTCAGATTTGTAACATATACATTGCATCTGTTTGAATTCTTTTTGAGACGGGAGGGATAGGAGATTATATGATTGCCTTTTAGAGAAAAACAAACGTATCACAAAGCAGACATGCAAATATCAGACAATATGCTTGCCTACCTTTTTTAATAGACATTACTCTGTAAAAAAAAGTTAATATGGCGAGCTTCCATTTTTTTTTTTATAGTGAAAGACCTATCAATCAGCTGCAGCTTTGGGAGAAGTTGGCCAGTGGTGGCACCAGACAAGACACATCTCTGCCTGTGGTCCCGGGCCGGATCATTAAGGCATATTTTCTCTTAAACAATAACCGTTGTTTTCATTTTATTTTAGCAAAAATACATTTGAAAATAAGAAACTTTGTAACATGCAATCATTTTCAGGAAGAAAATGAGTATTATCTGACAGAATTGCAGGGGTGTCAATACTTTTGACCATGACTGTACAAAGAGATACCAAATGGATACTCATCTGACCTCCGTCTCGCCCATTCTATTCTATGTAAATAACATATCGGTTTGAGCACATATTTCTGATTCAAATGGATACATCTAGGGTAAAACAAAAAACGTAGTGTGAAACGAGCCTAAAAACATTGTTTAAAAAAAAAAAAAAGGTCCTCTCCAATGTCCCCTGGAGAACAGAAAATGCAGCTAGTTATCTCCAGCAAGCTGTTCCTATGAGACCAGAGTAACGTGAGCTGGAGGTGAGAATACTAGAAGCTTCACTCTTTTCTCCATGCTGCCCTGCACCTCCTGCAGCTGCACATACCAGACACTTTCAGCCGCTCCGTTCAGTGCAGGCATACTGTGAAAGCAAAGAGTCCTTCATTGTACAGAGTAATGAAAACAGCCCCAGAGGTGGAATACCTGACCGTTAAGGAAAAAAGTCTGTGTGCGTAGAGTGTCATTCACAACATGAATAAATAAACTGTGAGAAGATGTTAATATTTCCTGAAATATTGCTAATTAAATAAGAAAATTGAATAAACGCATGTGTTGCTCAAGTTATAAGCAGGTCCGGTTTTATACAATGTGGGGCCCCTAATGCTCACATATCGCACATCACACAAACATTTTGGTTGCATTTACATGCACTGAGTTCAGGTCGTTAAACGAGTGTGATCGACAATATAGAAGTCCTTCGGGGCTTGTTTCCCGGCCTCTTTACATCAGGTGAGGAAGAATGACGGGCACAGAACGATCACTAGTAGATCAATCTGTCCCCTCACAGTATCATGTTATCAGCAGCACTTCTGCTATTTACACCGGGCAATGTGCTGCCGAGGACAATTTCTGTTCCAGCATCAACAATCCAAGCACCCAATGAATAGGCAGCATTTTTCTCATTCATTGGGCGAATTCTGATGCTTACATCTATGGACTCCCGTCTGTGCTACTGGTATTTATAAATGAGGATGCTAAACACACAGTATGTGACGCACACATATACACAAACTGCATGCTACCCACACATGTATACACATAGCACACGCGCACATACATACATATACATGTATACCGAAAGCACATACGTACAGGCACGTATGTACATACAGATACATGTATAAGGAGCACCTACATACAAATGCATGCATACATGGAGCACAGACATACCGACACATGCACGGATGGAGCACATGCATACAAAGATATAGTATTATGGACCCCGAAGAGATCTTCAAACAGTATGATTGGCTTTTAAACAGCCCTACAAACAATATAATGGCCTCCAACATCATGATGAACCCCACAGAAACCTTCACACTCTATAATTGCTCACATATAGTATAGTGGCCCCAACATAGCCCTCCATATATTATAATGGTCCCTACATTGCCTTCCACATAGCATAATGTAACCAGCATAGTCCTCCATATAGTATAATGTACACCCCATAGTCCTCCACATAGTATAATGGGCCCCATAGTCCTTTAAATAGTATAATACACTCCCCATAGTCCTCCATATAGTATAATCCACTCTACATAGTGCTCCATATAGTATAATTCACTCCATAGTCCTCCAAATTGTATAATGAAATCCCCATAATCCTCCAGATAGTATAATGTACCCCGTACAGTCCTCCATATAGTATAATGCACACTCCATAGTCCTCCATACAGTATAATGCACCCCCATAGTCATCCATATAGTATAGTGCACCTCATATTCCTCGTTATAGTCTTTTGCACCCCCATAGTTCTCCATAGAATATAATGCACACCCCATACTCCTCCATACAGTATAATGCACCCCCATAGTCCGTTATAGAGTATAATGCAGCCCCCATAATTTTAAAAATGTATATATATATGTATATATATACATACATACATACGCACCTCTTTCTGTTCCCCCTTTGTTCTGGTCTCCGCAGCATGTCTCCTCAGCAGCTCCACGGCCTGACACAGCGTGACATCTAAGGGATGCTATGCTGGAGTATCTGAAGAGGAATAACCTCATGACCCAGTATCAGCACGGGTTTACTAGGGACCGTTCCTGTCAGACTAAACTGATCAGTATCTATGAAGAGGTAAGTTCCGGACTGGACCAAGGGAACCCAGTGGATGTAGTGTATATGGACTTTTCAAAAGCTTTTGATACGGTGCCACACAAAAGATCGATGCATAAAATGAGAACAATGGGGATAGGGGAAAATATGTGTAAGTGGGTTGAGAGCTGGCTCAGGGATAGGAAACAAAGGGTGTTTATTAATGGAGCACACTCGGACTGGGTAGCAGTTAGCAGTGGGGTACCACAGGGGTCAGTATTGGACCCTATTCTTTTTAACATACCGTATATACTCGAGTATAAGCCGACCCGAGTATAAGCCGACCCCCCTAATTTTGCCACAAAAAACTGGGAAAACTTATTGACTCAAGTATAAGCCTAGGGTAGAAAATGCAGCAGCTACCGGTGAATTTCAAAAATAAAAATAGATGCTCCATACCGTTCATTATTGCCCCATAGATGCTCCATATACAACTGTGCTATATAGAATGCTCTGCACCGTTGATTATGGCCCCATAGATGCTCCTTATAATGCTGTGCCATATATAATGCTCTGCACCTTTGATTATGGCCCCATAGATGCCCCTTATAATGCTGTGCCATATATGCTCTGCACCTTTGATTATGGCCCCATAAATGCTCCTTATAATGTTGTGCCATATATGCTCTGCACCTTTGATTATGGCCCCATAGATGCTCCTTAGAATGCTGTGCCATATATGCTCTGCACCTTTGATTATGGCCCCATAGGTGTTCCTTATAATGCTGTGCCATTAATGCTCTGCACCTTTGATTATGGCCCCATAGGTGCTCCTTAGAATGCTGTGCCATATATGCTCTGCACCTTTGATTATGGCCCCATAGGTGCCCCTTATAATGCTGTGCCATATATGCTCTGCACCTTTGATTATGGCCCCATAGGTGTTCCTTATAATGCTGTGCCATATATGCTCTGCACCTTTGATTATGGCCCCATAGGTGCTCCTTATAATGCTGTGCCATATATGCTCTGCACCTTTGATTATGGCCCCATAGGTGTTCCTTATAATGCTGTGCCATATATGCTCTGCACCTTTGATTATGGCCCCATAGGTGCCCCTTATAATGCTGTGCCATATATGCTCTGCACCTTTGATTATGGCCCCATAGGTGCTCATTATAATGCTGTGCCATATATGCTCTGCACCTTTGATTATGGCCCCATAGATGCTCCTTATAATGCTGTGCCCCATATATGCTCTGCACCTTTGATTATGGCCCCATAGGTGCTCCTTATAATGTTGTGCCATATATGCTCTGCACCTTTGATTATGGCCCCATAAATGCTCCTTAGAATGCTGTGCCATATATGCTCTGCACCTTTGATTATGGCCCCATAAATGCTCCTTATAATGTTGTGCCATATATGCTCTGCACCTTTGATTATGGCCCCATAGGTGCCCCTTATAATGCTGTGCCATATATGCTCTGCACCTTTGATTATGGCCCCATAGGTGTTCCTTATAATGCTGTGCCATATATGCTCTGCACCTTTGATTATGGCCCCATAGGTGCCCCTTATAATGCTGTGCCATATATGCTCTGCACCTTTGATTATGGCCCCATAGGTGCTCCTTATAATGCTGTGCCATATATGCTCTGCACCTTTGATTATGGCCCCATAGGTGCTCCTTAGAATGCTGTGCCCCATATATGCTCTGCACCTTTGATTATGGCCCCATAGATGCTCCTTAGAATGCTGTGCCATATATGCTCTGCACCTTTGATTATGGCCCCATAGGTGCCCCTTATAATGCTGTGCCATATATGCTCTGCACCTTTGATTATGGCCCCATAGATGCTCCTTAGAATGCTGTGCCATATATGCTCTGCACCTTTGATTATGGCCCCATAGGTGCTCCTTATAATGCTGTGCCATATATGCTCTGCACCTTTGATTATGGCCCCATAGGTGCTCCTTAGAATGCTGTGCCATATATGCTCTGCACCTTTGATTATGGCCCCATAGATGCTCCTTAGAATGCTGTGCCATATATGCTCTGCACCTTTGATTATGGCCCCATAGGTGCCCCTTATAATGTTGTGCCATATATGCTCTGCACCTTTGATTATGGCCCCATAGGTGCTCCTTATAATGTTGTGCCATATATGCTCTGCACCTTTGATTATGGCCCCATAGATGCTCCTTAGAATGCTGTGCCATATATGCTCTGCACCTTTGATTATGGCC
Source organism: Ranitomeya imitator (assembly GCF_032444005.1). NCBI lineage: Eukaryota > Metazoa > Chordata > Amphibia > Anura > Dendrobatidae > Ranitomeya > Ranitomeya imitator. Next base: position 383,441,493 of record NC_091285.1, on the reverse strand, counting down.
CCATAGGTGTTCCTTATAATGCTGTGCCATTAATGCTCTGCACCTTTGATTATGGCCCCATAGGTGCTCCTTAGAATGCTGTGCCATATATGCTCTGCACCTTTGATTATGGCCCCATAGGTGCTCCTTATAATGCTGTGCCCCATATATGCTCTGCACCTTTGATTATGGCCCCATAGGTGCTCCTTATAATGCTGTGCCATATATGCTCTGCACCTTTGATTATGGCCCCATAGGTGCCCCTTATAATGCTGTGCCATATATGCTCTGCACCTTTGATTATGGCCCCATAGGTGCTCCTTATAATGCTGTGCCCCATATATGCTCTGCACCTTTGATTATGGCCCCATAGGAGCTCCTTATAATGCTGTGCCCCATATATGCTCTGCACCTTTGATTATGGCCCCATAAATGCTCCTTATAATGCTGTGCCATATATGCTCTGTACCTTTGATTATGGCCCCATAGGTGCTCCTTATAATGCTGTGCCATATATGCTCTGCACCTTTGATTATGGCCCCATAGATGCTCCTTATAATGCTGTGCCCCATATATGCTCTGCACCTTTGATTATGGCCCCATAGGTGCTCCTTAGAATGCTGCCCCATATATGCTCTGCACCTTTCATTTTGGCCCCATAGGTGCTCCTTAGAATGCTGTGCCATATATGCTCTGCACCTTTGATTATGGCCCCATAGGTGCCCCTTATAATGCTGTGCCATATATGCTCTGCACCTTTGATTATGGCCCCATAGGTGCTCCTTATAATGCTGTGCCCCATATATGCTCTGCACCTTTGATTATGGCCCCATAGATGCTCCTTATAATGCTGTGCCCCTTATAAGCTCTGCACCTTTGATTATGGCCCCATAGGTGCTCCTTAGAATGCTGCCCCATATATGCTCTGCACCTTTCATTTTGGCCCCATAGGTGCTCCTTAGAATGCTGCTGGTGCTGCCATAAAAAAAAAAAAAAATCACATACTCACCTCTCTTCGCTCAGGGTGCCGGCGCTTTCAATAATTACCTGCTCCTCGTGCGGCTCCGTCTCCAGCACTGACGCTCAGCAGAGGGCGCGCACTGACTACGTCACAGCGCCCTCTAACCTGAGCGTCACTGCTAGAGGACGCTGCAGACGGAGCCGCACCAGAGCGAGGAGCAGGTAATTATAGCGCTGCGCTCCCCTTACCTGCTGCGGCGCGGTCCCTGCAGTCCCTGGCTTCTCCGGCGCTGCAGCTTCTTCCTGTAATTGAGCGGTCACATGGCACCGATCATTTACAGCAATGAATATGCGGCTCCTCCCCTATGGGGGTGGAGCCGCCTATTCATTTCTGTAATGAGCGGTGCCATGTGACCGCTCAGTACAGGAAGAATCTGCAGCGCCAGAGAAGCCAGGGACTGCAGGGACCGCGCCGCAGCAGGTAAGTATGATTACACGGCCCCCGCTCTCCTTCCCCTGCTGACACCCGGGTATATGACTCGAGTATAAGCCGAGAGGGGGACTTTCAGCCCAAAAAAATGGGCTGAAAATCTCGGCTTATACTCGAGTATATACGGTATTTATTAATGACCTTGTGGGGGGCATACAGAGTAGAATTTCAATATTTGCAGATGACACTAAACTCTGCAGGGTAATCAATACAGAGGAGGACAATTTTATATTACAGGATGATTTATGTAAACTAGAAGCTTGGGCTGATAAATGGCAAATGAGCTTTAATGGGGATAAATGTAAGGTCATGTACTTGGGTAGAAGTAATAAGATGTATAACTATGTGCTTAATTCTAAAACTCTGGGCAAAACCGTCAATGAAAAAGACCTGGGTGTATGGGTGGATGACAAACTCATATTCAGTGGCCAGTGTCAGGCAGCTGCTACAAAGGCAAATAATGGGATGCATTAAAAGAGGCATAGATGCTCATGAGGAGAACATAATTTTACCTCTATACAAGTCACTAGTTCGACCACACTTAGAATACTGTGTACAGTCCTGGTCTCCGGTGTATAAGAAAGACATAGCTGAACTGGAGCGGGTGCAGAGAAGAGCGACCAAGGTTATTAGAGGACTGGGGGGTCTGCAATACCAACACAGGTTATTACTAGTGATGAGCGAATATACTCGTTACTCGAGATTTCTTGAGCATGCTCGGGGGTCCTCCGAGTATTTTTTAGTGCTTGGAGATTTCGTTTTTTTTCCGCAGCTGAATGATTTACATCTGTTAGCCAGCATAAGTACATGTGGGGGTTGCCTGGATGCTAGGGAATCCCCACATGTACTTATGCTGGCTAACAGATGTAAATCATTCAGTTGTGGCAAGAAAAACTAAATCTCCCAGCACTAAAAAATACTCGGAGGACCTCCGAGCATGCTCGAGAAACCTCGAGTAACAAGTATATTCACTAATCACTAGTTATTACACTTGGGGTTATTTGGTTTGGAAAAAGGAATGCTAAGGAGTGATCTTATTTTAATGTATAAATATATGAGGGGATAGTACAAAGACCTTTCTACTGACCTTTTAACTCATAGACCTAAGACAGGGACGAGGGGGCATCCTCTACGTCTGGAGCAATGAAGGTTTAGGCATAATAACAGACACGGATTCTTTACTGTAAGAGCAGTGAGGCTATGGAACTCTCTGCGGTATGATGTTGCAATGAGTGATTCCCTACTAAAATGTAAGAGGGGACTGGATACCTTTCTTGAAAAGTATAATGTTACAGGTTATATACACTAGATTCCTTGATAGGGCGTTGGTCCAGGGAACTAGTCTGATTGCCGTATGTAGAGTCGGGAAGGAATTTTTTCCCAAATGTTGAGCTTACTGTTTGCCACATGGGTTTTTTTTGCCTTCCTCTGGATCAACATGTTAGGGAATGTTAGGTTAGGGCGCTATGGGTTGAACAAGATGGACCTTAATAACTATGTTACTATGTATCTAATGCAAATAAAGGAAATGGCTAGCATAGAAGCTTGTGAATGGTGTATACATTTCCATCTCACACTTTTATGGCATATAGTCACAAAATGTATCCTGATATTTATATATTTATTTTACTCACTTATAGCACTTTATAGACATTATTATTACTGTCTTTATTAGGGATCGCAATCTAAATTCCCTATCAGTATGTCTTTGCTGTGAAACCCGAGTGCCCGAAGGAAACCCACACAAACACGGGGAGAACATACAAACTCCTTGCAGAGGTTGTCCTCTGTGAAATTTGTACCCAGGACACCAGTGCTAACCACTGAGTCACTGTACCGCCCAAAAGGGTCCTGTCCCTTGCGTCTGTGGATTTACAGGTGGCCGCTCACATACTACTTCTTTCTGGAGTAATGAAGTCCTGAAAATTGAGGCGCAGTCTTTCAAACTGTACAAATCTTTTTGTTCCCATCCTTTGTATCCCTCCAAATTCAGGTGCCACATCAATCAATAGGAATAAAATTGTGCCACTGGTGCTGTACTACAGAGGTCTTCTTCTTCTTCGTCCCTAGAAGCATCTCCTTCCTGTTTATTGAGCCACTATAATGCAGCTGGGACTCTGTGTGTCACTGTACCCCCATATACATGGACCTGCTGTGTGAATGAACTCTAGGCATATATTTTGCTATCACTTGTCCCTTCGTATCAGTATCAGTGAGCTGTACAAAATAAATCTAAACTCATTAACAGAAAATAATACAGCTAAACTTGAGAGGCTTACAGTCGTAAACATTTACAACATTTAGTTATCAGTATTAGAATAAAATCTCCTAAACCAGATTCAGTCTTATAATCCTGTGGCAGCAAACAAATTCAGCCCTTTATGGTGACCCCAGGAAACCCGACCAATTTCAAGGAAACCAGAGAGCAGAAAAATGAGCATGGATCAAAAGCAAACACCCTCACCATTTATTTCATCCTGGGACTTAGGTGATCTCTTGCCACGTTTCTTGAAGAAGTTGGAGGCCTCAGATTCCTGCATGAAAATCTTCTTCAAGCCTGTGGATGGATGGATGAAATGCACTTTAGTGGATTTTACGCTTTATATTCAGAGCTAGAACGGCTTACTAAGTTACTAAAATAGCGAAATCATTCACTTGTTTCCATCTTCATTATCTAGTAGTCTGAATAGGATTTTTGTGAATTTGGGTGATTTTTATTTTTTTAGTGTATGTTGCATTCTAAACAGTATGTATGTGAATGTTACTTACTTTCTTTCCTGTCTGCTGCCCCATCATCGCTGTTTCTTACAGCAGCACCTTCACTCACATGGAGAACTAGAGAGTAGGAAATTAGAGGGCAATCAAGCATGAGACATAACTGGAAGTTCATATGAAACCGATTAACAAGTTGTACAATCAAGAAGTTCATGTACGGCGCTTTATGAAGATGTAGTCCACTCTCAGGGTGGATTCACACAGGCTGTAATCTCGATTTGCCGCAGTATTTTGGCAAAATTATTAGGGGTTAAATCCGTGTCAGGGGGTAAATGACTGTTCATGTGAATCTACACTAAGATTATACTTATGGTACAAGAAATAAAGTAATAATGGAGATGTTATAATTAGGGTTAAGCAAAACGGATTGGACAAATTCAAAAATCGCCGACTTTCGGCAAAGTCGGGTTTCATGAAACCCGACCCAATCCTAGTGTGGGATCAGCCAGGAGGTTGGCAATCTGCGCGCAAAGTCGCGTTTCGTATGACGCTTTCAGCGCCATTTTTCAGCCAATGAAGGAGGATGCAGAGTGTGGGCAGCGTGATGACTTAAGTCTCGCTCCCCACCATCTTAGAGAAGGGCATGACAGTGATTGACTTGCTTTCTGCGGCATCACAGGGGCTATAAAGGGGCGTGCATGCCAACCGCCATCTTACTTCTGCCGATCTTAGCATAGTTAGAGGTTGCTGCAGCTTCATCAGATGAAGGGATATAGTTAGGGAGGGAAGATTAAGCCCCGAAACTGCTTGTGCTGTAGCGATTTCCACTGTCCAACACCACCTTTTTTTGCAGGGACAGTGGAGGCTATATTTTTGTGCATCATCTCTGTAGCTTATTAGGCTGCCTTATAAGGCTCCCTGATAGCTGCATTGGTGTTTGCACGCTGCTGGGCAAAGCAACTGCTTTTTTAAAAGCAAAAATCCTGTTGCTCCTTTCTGCACAGTTATCTTGTTTATTTGTCCACACTTTTGTGTGCAGCAGTCCTTTTTATTGCTGCCATACTTGTCCTGAAATCATTGTAGAGAAATTGAAATTGTACTACAGTCCTTGTATTTTTTCATATATCTTCCAGCCACGTTCTGCCACTTACATTGTGTTGCTTTATACACTGGCCTGAGTTTTGGTTCAGTCTCCCCCCAAAAAAGGGAGATTTAAATTCTCACAAAGTGGATATACCTCAGTCCAGTTAGTTTGTCGTATATCAGCCAGCCACTTTCTGCCACTTACATTGGGTTGTTTTATGCACAGGGCCTGAGTTTTGTTTCAGTCTCCCCCCAAAAAAGGGAGATTTAAATTCTCACAAAGTGGATATACCTCAGTCCAGTTAGTTTGTCGTATATCAGCCAGCCACTTTCTGCCACTTACATTGGGTTGTTTTATGCACAGGGCCTGAGTTTTGTTTCAGTCTCCCAAAAAGAAGGGAGATTTAAATTCTCACAAAGTGGATATACCTCAGTCCTGTTAGTTTGTCGTATATCAGCCAGCCACTTTCTGCCACTTACATTGTGTTGTTTTATACACTGGGCCTGAGTTTTGGTTCAGTCTCCCCCCAAAAAAGGGAGATTTAAATTCTCACAAAGTGGATATACCTCAGTCCTGTTAGTTTGTCGTATATCAGCCAGCCACTTTCTGCCACTTACAATGTGTTGTTTTATACACAGGACCTGAGTTTTGGTTCAGTCTCCCCCCAAAAAAAGGGAGATTTAAATTCTCACAAAGTGGATATACCTCAGTCCTGTTAGTTTGTCGTATATCAGCCAGCCACTTTCTGCCACTTACAATGTGTTGTTTTATACACAGGACCTGAGTTTTGGTTCAGTCTCCCCCCAAAAAAAGGGAGATTTAAATTCTCAACAAGTTTATATACACCTTCTACCTTGTTTTACAGTACCATATAATGGTTGCTATTTTGGTTAGATTTTCCAAAAAATGAGGAAGTCTGGTGGAAGAGCCCGTGGCCATGGGCAGTGGTTGCCATCTGGTACTGATGGTGGTGGTGGTGCATCTGGTGGTAGTGGCAAAGCACAATAGCACCTAAGGCTGGAGGTGTTGACCCAGCGTCATCATCTGGCTACACAAGGCCTCGAAGGCTCCCTTATCTGGGAGTAGGAAAACAACTTTTAAAGCCGGAGCAGCAGGAAAAGGTTTTGGCTTTCCTTGTTGACTCAGCCTCTAGCTCTTTCACCTCCTCTTCAGAAAGTTCCAAATATAAAAGCAGTGAGTCGTCAGTGGATGCTCCCAGTCAGGAACAAGATGTTTCCTTGTGTCCTTCACCCAAACCAAAAGTGAAGGATGCATCAGGCGACACTACAGGTTACTCCATGGAGCTCTTTACACATACCGTGCCTGGGTTTGAAAGGGAAATTGTTAACAGCCCATTACAAGATGAATCGGACATGGAGTGCACTGATGCACAGCCACAGCTAGATTATTATGCTGTTCCATTGACTCAGATCGCTACATTGCCCTCGCAGTGTACTGAGCCAGAATCTGACCCTGATGAGACTATGGTGCCCCGTCCCAAACGCTATAGCACCTTACACAGTGACACAGAGGAAGGTGCACATGACATTGAAGAGGAGGTGATAGATGACCCAGTTGTTGACCCAGATTAGCAGCCATTGGAGGAAGAGGGTGCCGCTGCCAGTAGCTCAGAAGCGGAGGAGGATGATCTGCAGCAGCCATCTACATCGCAACAGCTGTCATCTGGCAGGCCCGTATCAGGCCAAAAAGTTTGTCAAAAACAAAAACAGTTTTAGGACAGCGTGGCCATCCGGTGAAAGTAGCACAGCGTGCAATGCCTGAAAAGGTATTCCATAGTAGGAAGAGTGTAGTGTGGCAATTTTTTAACCAAGATCCGAATGATAAGTCAAAAGTTATCTGTAAGAAATGCTCAAAGGCCTTTAGCAGAGGGAAGATTCTTCAAAATTTAAATACAACGTGCATGCTTAGACATTTAACCAGCATGCACTTGCAAGCCTGGACTAACTACCAAACGTCCCGTACCGTTGGTGCACCTGCTCAGAAATGAAGGTAGTCAGCAACGCTACATTGCTTCCCTCACTGTAAGCCCACCGGTTAGGACACCACCAGCAGCAAATGTGGAGGTATAGTCGCAAGGCCAAAGCAGTCAGGGAATCACAAGGTTATTGGTAGGAAACACTGTATGTAGGCCAACATCAAGAATACCATCACCAACCCTCTCTCAATCCGCCATGTCCACCACCACCACCGCTAGTCCCACCATATGCAGCTCTCCAGTCCAGCTCACCCTACAAGAGACTCTCGTTAGGAAAAGAAAGTACTCATCCTCTCATCCGCGTACACAGGGTTTGAACGCCCACATTGCTATACTAATCTCGTTAGAGATGATGCCCTACCGGTTGGTTGAAAGCAAAGCTTTCAAAGACCTGATTGCCTACGCAGTACCACGCTATGACCTACCCAGTCGGCACTTCTTTGCGAGAAAAGCCATCGCAGCCCTCCACCAGCATGTCAAAGACCGCATTGTCCATGCACTGAGGCAATCAGTCAGTGGAAAGGTGCACCTCACAACTGATGCATGAACCAGTAGGCATGGCCAGGGACATTACCTGTCCATCACGGCGCACTGGGTTAATGTGGTGGATGCAGGGTCCACAGGGAACAGCCATAGTGAGACAGTTCTGCCTAGCCCACGGTCTAGGAAACAGTTGGCTGTAGGCGTTCGCCACCCCTCCTCCTCCTGCTCCTCCTCCAGAAGCAAAAGCTCGTCCACAGAGCACAGTCGCACGACCACTCCATCTGCAGCTGCCAGTGTTGCACACGAGGTGTCCCATTATCGAACAGCTAGTGGTAAGCGTGAGCAGGCTGTGTTACAAATGAAGTGTTTGGGTGACAATAGACACACCGCAGAAGTTACTGGCAGAGTACTTGCAGCAAGAGACGCAGTCATGGCTGGGCAGTATACATCTTGAGGCAGGCAAGGTAGTCAGTGATAACGGAAGGAATTTTATGGCTGCCATAGCCCTTTCAGAACTGAAACACATACCTTGCCTGGCTCACACCTTGAACCTGGTGGTGCAGTGCTTCCTCAAAAATTATCCGGAGTTACCAGCCCTGCTCCTGAAGGTGCAAAGACTTTGCTCGCACATCCAGCCGTTTGCTGAACCATCAGCGATCGCTGAATCTTCCCCAGCACCGCCTAATAATCGACGTTGCAACAAGGTTGAACTCCATACTGCATGGTTCAGAGGCTGTGCAAACAGAGCCATGCTGTAATTAATTTGTGGGAGGATACACATACACGGGCAGGCATTTGGATGGCAGACATGGAGTTGTCTGGTGTGCAGTGGTCGAAGCTACAAGACCTCTGTCAAGTCCTTCAGTGTTTTGAGGAATGCACACGGCTGGTAAGTGCAGACGACACCATCGTAAGCATGAGCATCCCACTAATGCGTCTGCTGATGCAAAGTTTGACGCACATTAAGGAGCAGGTGTCTGCAGCCGAGGAGGAGGGAAGCCTTGATGACAGTCAGCCATTGTCTGCTCAGGGAACTCTCCTGGACGAGGAGGCGGATGAAGAAGTGGATGATGGGGATGAATATTTATGGGAGGAGGATGCTTCTCAGGGGGCAATAGAAACTGATGGCGTTGCAAGGTCAGGTACAGGGTTTTTGCGGGACACAAGTGATGTTGATTTGCAAGAAAGTGCTCCTCAACCCAGCACAAGCAGTGAATTGACACCTGGAACATTGGCCCACATGGCTGAGTATGCCTTGCGTATCCTAAAAAGGGACCCCTGCATTATCAAAATGATGACCGATGACGATTACTGGTTGGCCTGCCTCCTGGATCCACGATATAAAGGAAAATTACAAAATATCATGCCACATGAGAACCTTGAGCAAATATTGGCTACCAAACAAGCAACTCTTGTAGACCGTTTGGTTCAGGCATTCCCAGCACACAGCGGCTGTGATGGTTCTCACACGAGCCGTAGGGGGCAACATGGCAGAAGTGTTAGAGGTGCACAAATCCGAAGTGGCATTGGACAGAGGGGTTTTATGACCAGGTTGTGGAGTGATTTCGCAATGACCGCTGACACGACAGGTACTGCTGCATCGATTCAAAGTGACAGGAGACAGCATTTTTCCAGTATGGTTACAAACTACTTTTCCTCCCTTATCGATGTTCTCCCTCACAGGTCATTCCCCTTTGATTACTGGGCATCTAAAATAGACACCTGGCCTGAATTGGCAGAATATGCATTACGGGAGCTCGCTTGCCCTGCTGCTAGTGTGCTATCAGAAAGAGTCTTCAGTGCTGCTGGTTCAATACTGACCGAAAAAGGACACGTCTGGCTACCCAGAATGTTGATGATCTAACCTTCATTAAAATGAACCAATCATGGATTTCAAATTATTTTGTCCCACCTTCCCCTGCTGACACGTAGCTTGCCTGAAAAATGTCTTGCTTTTTGCCTCCTCTTACTGGCTTCTCCAATTCCTCCATTTGCAGCTGCTGAATGTCCACCATAGGCCATTTTGATACCTCCCTAAATGGGCTGACTCCCCCCACAGGGCCGTGGTCACCACCTGGCGCAAGCACCCGTGTGAGTGCCGTTTGCCTGGACAGGTGGGTGGGCCCACTTTTGGGCGACGGCACTGGCACAGAGTCCCTCATAGTACAATGAAGTGTCTCTGACGGTGGTCGTGCACAACCAACGTCAGACACACCGTCGTAATATGAGGGGCCCTTTGCCAGTACCGCCGCCCACGAGAGAGTGTTCCCCCCAGCTCAAACAGTGCTCTACCACTTGCAATACTTACCTCTCCCTGCTCCACCACTGTGTAGTCTGTGCTGTTAAATCCTTCAATGGCACTGCCAATACAAATTTGTTGAAATGATAGATGATAGTTAAAATATACAGGGGCCCTGGCCTCCATTTAGACCAGTTAATACTTTGCGCCTACTCAGCAGAAGAGCCCAACCCTGTACCTAGCTATGCCACCTGTTTATTTATGAACAATTTTTGGGCAGACATTTAGCCCACTTTATTATTTGGGCCTACTAACTGTGTCTGCCACTCATTACAGTTGTCCTCCACTGAACAAAGCAATGCCGCCTGTTTAGTCCTGTTACCGCATTTGAACTGCATTTAGCCTACTTTATTATTTGGGCCTACTAACTGTGTCTGCCACTCATTACAGTTGTCCTCCACTGAACAAAGCAATGCCACCTGTTTAGTCCTGTTACCACATTTGAACTGCATTTAGCCTACTTTATTATTTGGGCCTACTAACTGTGTCTGACACTCATTACAGTTGTCCTCCACTGAACAAAGCAATGCCGCCTGTTTAGTCATGTTTCCGCATTTGAACTGCATTTAGCCTACTTTATTATTTGGGCCTACTAACTGTGTCTGACACTCATTACAGTTGTCCTCCACTGAACAAAGCAATGCCGCCTGTTTAGTCATGTTACCACATTTGAACTGCATTTAGCCTACTTTGTTATTTGGGCCTATATCTGTGTTTCCTCCTCATCCTGCCCATTGCCCAGCCACTGCTAGATGAGTCTGCTGGTACATTGACCCAGACCACTACATTCCCCTTGCACTCTACACAGCCAGAATCTGACCCTGCTGAAAGTCAGGTTCCCCTTCCCGCATACTATACCACCTTACACGGGGACAAAGAGGAAGGTGCAGATGAAAGTGCAGGTTCCTTCATCAGGTGGGGGGGCATACTCGTTGGCGACATCACTGGCCCAGGGCCCCTCATAGTACTCAAAAGTGTCTCTGTCAGTGGGAGGCGCCACCCGCCGTCAAACACACCGCCGTACTATGAGGGGCCCTGTGCCAGTGCCAACGCCAATGAGTGGGCCCCCCCTGCTTGCTCAGGATCACAGCACTTGCAAAGTTGAAATACTTACCTCTCCCTGCTCCACCGCCGTGAAGTATTCTGCGTTTCCTGGGCCCACGAAAATCTTGAGCCAGCCCTACCCCCCCACAACTTTAGCCAAATGACCCCCCAGTTTTCAATGCCTAACTATTATTATAAAGTAAATTAAGATTGACAAGCTTAAGTAATATGAATTGATGTTTTTGTTATTAAAATGGGCACTGTAGGTGTTTTCCTGTCCTCCACTCACTGCCGACTTTGATTCCCCATTGACTTGCATTGGGTTTTGTGTTTCGGTAGGCCCCCGACTTTTCGCAATAATCGGCCGATTTCACCCGACTTTTGACAAAGTCGGGTTTCGCGAAACCCGACTCGATCCGAAAAACATAAAAGTCGCTCAACTCTAGTTATAATCCCACAGACATCTGCTACTCATGTCATCCATAATATATATGTGAATTATTTACTGCGGTTATTAGCACATAAACCTAAAACTTTTTAGTGGTAAGTTTGTTTAAATAAAGATCTCATAAATTAAATATTCACTAATGCATCTAGCGTATTCTATCATATGTGATATAAACGATAGCAAGTATCTGGAATTTAGATTTCATGGACTCCTCATATGTACGAAGGTCACACAATAAAACCCCTTATGCGTGGAAATGCCACAGTATGTCAGAGAGACATATCACACACTGTATCAGCCAGACCCCTCATATGTAGGAACCCCACATACTGTATCAGGCAGACCCGTCATATGTAGGAACCCCACATACTGTATCAGACAGACCCCTCGTATGTAGGAACCCCACATACAGTATCAGACAGACCCCTCATATGTAGGAACCCCACATACTGTATCAGACAGACCCCTCAAATGTAGAAACCCAACATACTGTATCAGACAGACCCCTCATATGTAGTAACCCCACACACTGTATCATATAGACCCCTCGTATGTAGGAACCCCACATACTGTATCATATAGACCCCTCAAAGGTAGGAACCTCACATACTGTATCAGACAGACCCCTCATATGTAGGAACCGCACACACACTGTATCAGACAGACCCCTCATATGTAGGATCCCTACATACTGTATCAGACAGACCCCTCATATGTAGGAACCCCACATACTGTATCAGGCAGACCCCTCATATGTAGGAACCCCACATACTGTAATAGACAGACCCCTCAAATGTAGGAACCCCACATACTGTATCAGACAGACCCCTCAAATGTAGGAACCCCACATACTGTATCAGAGAGACCCCTCAAATGTAGGAACCCCACATACTGTATCAGACAGACCCCTCATATGTAGGAACCCCACATACTGTATCAGGCAGACCCCTCATATGTAGGAAACCCACATACTGTATCAGAGAGACCCTTGAAATGTAGGAACCCCACATACTGTATCAGACAGACCCCTCATATGTAGGAACCCCACATACGGTATCAGACAGACACCTCATATGTAGGAACCCCACACACTGTTTCAGACAGTCCCCTCATATGTAGGATCCCTACATACTGTATCAGACAGACCCCTCATATGTAGGAACCCCACATACTGTATCAGACAGACCCCTCATATGTAGGAACTCCACATACTGTATCAGACAGACCCCTCATATGTAGGAACCCCACATACTGTATCAGAGAGACCCCTCAAATGTAGGAACCCCACATACTGTATCAGACAGACCCCTCATATGTAGGAACCCCACATACTGTATCAGAGAGACCCCTCAAATTTAGGAACCCCACATACTGTATCAGACAGACCCCTCATATGTAGGAACCCCACACACTGTTTCAGACAGTCCCCTCATATGTAGGATCCCTACATACTGTATCAGACAGACCCCTCATATGTAGGAACCCCACACACTGTATCATATAGACCCCTCATATGTAGGAACCCCACATACTGTATCAGAGAGACCCCTCAAATGTAGGAACCCCACATACTGTATCAGACAGACCCCTCATATGTAGGAACCCCACATACTGTATCAGAGAGACCCCTCAAATTTAGGAACCCCACATACTGTATCAGACAGACCCCTCATATGTAGGAACCCCACATACTGTATCAGAGAGACCCCTCAAATTTAGGAACCCCACATACTGTATCAGACAGACCCCTCATATGTAGGAACCCCACATACTGTATCAGACAGACACCTCATATGTAGGAACCCCACACACTGTTTCAGACAGTCCCCTCATATGTAGGATCCCTACATACTGTATCAGACAGACCCCTCATATGTAGGAACCCCACATACTGTATCAGACAGACCCCTCATATGTAGGAACCCCACATACTGTATCAGACAGACCCCTCATATGTAGGAACTCCACATACTGTATCAGACAGACCCCTCATATGTAGGAACCCCACATACTGTATCAGAGAGACCCCTCAAATGTAGGAACCCAACATACTGTATCAGACAGACCCCTCATATGTAGGAACCCCACATACTGTATCAGGCAGACACCTCCTATGTAGGAACCCCACACACTGTTTCAGACAGTCCCCTCATATGTAGGATCCCTACATACTGTATCAGACAGACCCCTCATATGTAGGAACCCCACATACTGTATCAGACAGACCCCTCATATGTAGGAACCCCACATACTGTATCAGACAGACACCTCATATGTAGGAACCCCACACACTGTTTCAGACAGTCCCCTCATATGTAGGATCCCTACATACTGTATCAGACAGACCCCTCATATGTAGGAACCCCACACACTGTATCATATAGACCCCTCATATGTAGGAACCCCACATACTGTATCAGAGAGACCCCTCAAATGTAGGAACCCCACATACTGTATCAGACAGACCCCTCATATGTAGGAACCCCACATACTGTATCAGGAAGACCCCTCATATGTAGGAACCCCACATACTGTATCAGAGAGACCCCTCAAATGTAGGAACCCCACATACTGTATCAGACAGACCCCTCATATGTAGGAACCCCACATACTGTATCAGAGAGACCCCTCAAATTTAGGAACCCCACATACTGTATCAGACAGACCCCTCATATGTAGGAACCCCACATACTGTATCAGACAGACACCTCATATGTAGGAACCCCACACACTGTTTCAGACAGTCCCCTCATATGTAGGATCCCCACATACTGTATCAGACAGACCCCTCATATGTAGGAACTCCACATACTGTATCAGACAGACCCCTCATATGTAGGAACCCCACATACTGTATCAGAGAGACCCCTCAAATGTAGGAACCCCACATACTGTATCAGACAGACCCCTCATATGTAGGAACCCCACGTTCTGTATCAGAGAGACCCCTCAAATTTAGGAACCCCACATACTGTATCAGACAGACCCCTCATATGTAGGAACCCCACATACTGTATCAGACAGACACCTCATATGTAGGAACCCCACACACTGTTTCAGACAGTCCCCTCATATGTAGGATCCCTACATACTGTATCAGACAGACCCCTCATATGTAGGAACCCCACATACTGTATCAGACAGACCCCTCATATGTAGGAACCCCACATACTGTATCAGACAGACCCCTCATATGTAGGAACCCCACATACTGTATCAGGCAGACCCCTCATATGTAGGAACCCCACATACTGTATCAGACAGACCCCTCAAATGTAGGAACCCCACATACTGCATCAGACAGACCCCTCATATGTAGGAACCCCACACACTGTATCAGACAGACCCCTCATATGTAGTATCCCTACATACTGTATCAGACAGACCCCTCATATGTAGGAACCCCACATACTGTATCAGGCAGACCCCTCATATGTAGGAACCCCACATACTGTATCAGACAGACCCCTCAAATGTAGGAACCCCACATACTGTAGCAGACAGACCCCTCATATGTAGGAACCCCACATACTGTATCAGACAGACCCCTCATATGTAGGAACCCCACATACTGTATCAGAGAGACCCCTCAAATTTAGGAACCCCACATACTGTATCAGACAGACCCCTCATATGTAGGAACCCCACATACTGTATCAGAGAGACCCCTCAAATTTAGGAACCCCACATACTGTATCAGACAGACCCCTCATATGTAGGAACCCCACATACTGTATCAGACAGACACCTCATATGTAGGAATCCCACACACTGTTTCAGACAGTCCCCTCATATGTAGGATCCCTACATACTGTATCAGACAGACCCCTCATATGTAGGAACCCCACATACTGTATCAGGCAGACCCCTCATATGTAGGAACCCCACATACTGTATCAGACAGACCCCTCAAATGTAGGAACCCCACATACTGCATCAGACAGACCCCTCATATGTAGGAACCCCACACACTGTATCAGACAGACCCCTCATATGTAGGATCCCTACATACTGTATCAGACAGACCCCTCATATGTAGGAACCCCACATACTGTATCAAGCAGACCCCTCATATGTAGGAACCCCACATACTGTATCAGACAGACCCCTCAAATGTAGGAACCCCACATACTGTATCAGACAGACCCCTCAAATGTAGGAATCCCACATACTGTATCAGACAGACCCCTCAAATGTAGGAACCCCACATACTGTAGCAGACAGACCCCTCATATGTAGGAATCCCACATACTGTATCAGACAGACCCCTCAATTGTAGGAACCCTACATACTGTATCAGACAGACCCCTCAATTGTAGGAACCCCACATACTGTATCAGACAGACCCCTCAACTGTAGGAACCCCACATACTGTAGCAGACAGACCCCTCATATGTAGGAACCCCACATACTGTATCAGACAGACCCCTCAAATGTAGGAACCCCACATACTGTAGCAGACAGACCCCTCATATGTAGGAACCCCACACACTGTATAAGGTGTCACATACATGAACACTACTGAATATATTAGACAGACCCCTAATATGTGGGTAAATTACACAATGAGCCTGATAAACCCTAATATCTCCCAGTATATCAGGTAAGCTGTTAGATGTGACAAATAACATACCCTCATATGTGGGAGCGACATACAACATGTCAGGTAGCCTCTCATATGAGACAATACCACACAAAGTTTCAGACCCTCCAAACTCTAGATTTAGAAGATGGTTTTACCTGCAAGAAGCACCAGTGTTGTTGCAACAGCCAAGAATAAAACCTGTTTCCAGCTCATCTTTGCTGAGATTTCTTGTCTTGTCTATGGGCTGCAAGGGACTGAGAAAAAGTTACAAATTCCTCATGTGTCAGATTGAAGGTGAGGCAGGCAGCTGGAATCTAGGGAGGAGGAGGGGCATGGTGACTGAGTGCCTATGGACCCTACAAGTCAACTATAACAATATACAACTGGCAGGAAAATTGAAACTAATGATAACTAAGAATCTCGTGTTAGTGTTAAAAAAAATTAGCTTAGCCAGAGTATGTAATGTTTGGATGTGCGGACCATGTCTTTTATTTTACAGTTATGGCATATTGCATTGTCTGGCCCCTCATTTGTTTTCCTTGATACCAGCATTCCACCCATTGTGTTTTTTAATTAGCAGTCACCTGCCAAAAAAGTCTGGCCTATTTTGTTCTCAAGTTTTCCTCTCAGACCACATGGTAGATTATTTTTTTTTTTAGATCAGTTCACTTGGTGTTAGTACTGTGTGGCTTCCATTGGTGCTGTGTCTGTAGGGTGAGGCCCAGACCCATTTACGTATAGCGGCATAGGTGCTATTGGATTTCTAGGTCACTCCCTTTCTGATGTGGTGGTCCAGCAGAAGTGGTCACCACACAGAGCTAATATGTTAGAGACTCACTAAGAGGCTCAATGTCATGTAACAGTGGGCTCACACATTTTGATCAAAATGTAAATTAAAAATATCTTGATCAGTTTTCATAGATGCAGTAGATCAATGTATAATATTTGGATATGCGGTCCGTGACTTTTTTTCTACAGTTATGGACAAATCTTTGTTTACGTTGTAATACATATTTAACTGTTGTCATTAATGATGCTTTAAAACTATAATGAAGCTTTACTATTCTAATATTTTTGATGCCATAATTGGCTTATCGTGCTGTTTTTCATTGGCTCATTGACATCACAATATGGGAAGAATGAGTCCTCTAAATGTATGGAAAAGTCAATAAAACAATGTGAAAACATTTGGGTCTAAAATGTTATCTAGATGTTTTGTGGTTTCATTTGTTCTTGTCCTCCAAGTTCTACATACATTGCACTGCACATAACCTCTAAATATCTTGAGTATTTAGGGAAAATCTTTGTTTCTACCATAGTATTTGTTTTCTACAATAACCTTTTCTTAACACAATTTAGACTAAAGCAAATGCAAATAATTTAGTTGTAATTTATTGTAATTCATTATACAGTCATTGCTGAAAGCGTTGGCACCCTTGAAATTGTTCCAGAAAAGGAAGTGTTTCTCCTGGGAAAAGTATTGCAATTACGCATGTTTTGTTATACAACTTGCAAAAAGGAGGAACGCAGTAGCACTCCGTAGAGACCAATATATATGTGAACACAAAATCTATCTTAATTGCTGAGTAAACTGTAATAAAAAGTAAAAAAATAAAATAAAAATTACTTACAAAAGTGAAGGTTCTTAGCACATAAATTGGCCAATTCATGTGAGCCCCTCAACCGCGACAAGGTGACACTTCTCTGATGGGTCATATCATCTAAAACATGCCTCTCTTGTGCTATAAGTCTACAGTGTGAGTGGGCAAACATGCCTCTCCTGGGTTACAAACCTGCACATTTAAGTAGGCTCGTAGGAATCAGAGCTGATTACAAACACCCTTTGGGCTGATGGGTGGGGTGCAGAGTCAGAAAGGAGGCAGTAACCACCTCCAATGGATAACTGCATAGAACAAAAAACCTGACCAGCACCTCCATAGAGTGTGAACAGGTGCCTGCTGCAAAAAGGAGGAACGCAGCAGCACTCTGTAGAGACCAATATATATGCAAACACAAAATTTATCATAATTGCTGAGCAAACTGTAATAAAAAGTAAAAAAAAATTACTTACAAAAAGTGATAGGACCCATCAGAGAAGTGTCACCTTGTTGCAAGTGATGATCTCACATCAATTGGCCAATTTATACGCTAAGAACCTTCACTTTTGTAAGTAATTTTTGTCGATGGATAGTTTGTGCTGACAATGATGCACCCTGAGCCAGCAGGACAGTTTGAATTTCTTTAGAACTTGATTGAGCCTGCTTATCCACCATCTTGACTATTCTGCGTTACAACCTTTCATCAGTTTATCTCTGCCGTCCACGTCCACAGGGATCAGCTACAGTGCCATAAGTTGTAAAGTTCTTGATTATGTTGCTCACCGTGGACAAAGGAACATCAAGATCTCTGGAAATGGACTTGTAACCCTGAGATTGTTGATATTTTCACCAATTTTGTTACTTAAGCCCTTAGACAGTTCTCTTATCCTCTTTCTGTTCTCCATGCTTAGTGTGGCACACACAATGCAAAGATAAAGTCAACTTTTCCCCTTTTTATCTGGTTTCAGGTGTGATTTTCATATTGCCCACACCTGTTACTTGCAATAGGTGAGTTTGAATGAGCATCACATGCTTGAAACAAAGTTGTTTACCCACACTTGACAGGTGCCAACAATTTTGTCAGACCCATTGTTAAAGTTTTATGTGAAATGATGTTCTATTTGCCCTTTTTTTCTTTTTGTTGTTCCAATACACACAAAGGAATTAAACATGTATGTAACAAAACATATGTAATTGCAATAATTTTTTGGGAGAAATACTTCATTTTCTGGAACAATTTCAAGGGTGTCAACACTTTTGGCCATGACTTTATGGATACATTTGTATTCTTTATCCTTTGTCAAAGTATCCCAAACAGAACATTGAAAAAGTGTAATATGTGATGTTGGATATTGCTTGTAAAAACAAAGCACTTTTTTGTAATTACCATAATTGTTTTTTGTTTACAGTCTGTTACCCAGGAGAGCGACCACCAATGCTGCCTAGCTCATAAGCACTGCAATCAGGGCCGAGACAAGGGGTAAGCAGGGTAGGCACCACTCTAGGACGCGACCTCCTGCCTCCCTGAGGGTGGTGCACTTTGGGGAAAAAATGGCATGGTTAATGCCTGTGGCTGCCCGGCCCCTTTCTCCAACTGCAGGCATTCAGCACAGTAATGGCCAGGGCACAGGCACACAGGGGAGTATTGTCAGTAACTGACACTGCTCACCCCTCTCTATACTTGCGCTCCGGCCTTCACTCCATCTTCACCAGTGACGTTCCACCAATGTCAGCAGGCCACGCGGCCGCTCTGGGGCCCATGAGCCAGCAGTGGGGGGAGCCTGGTGCCAGCCATCCTGGAGGCTGATACTGTTGAAAGCAATGATGAAAGAGAGCATCAGCTGATGCTACCTCTCATATCCTTCTTCCTAGAAGTCTGATGTCTCAGCGCAGTGGGTGCCGTGGCGTCACTATATGAACATTTGAATGGTATAAGTTGCATGGTGTGGGTCAGATCTGACTTCAGTCAGATGTGACATAATTTCAAGTGACATATTTTAAGCGTATCATCTGAAATATACCAGAAATAGTCCAGAAATCAGCCAGACGGTAAGACTAATCACTGTCTTCTCAATTTACTTGCCTTTCTTTTCTCCCCTGCTCTTTAACCATGCTCACATTTCCCCCACTGTTTTTTCTCCACTAATCCTCAATCTCCTCCACTAATCCCATACCCTTGCACCCTCAAACCACATAACTATCTCCCACCTCTCTCTTACCCCCACCTCGCTTCATCTGCAGACCTGCTCTCTAACCTCAGACCTCTATCACCAAAATATAATATAAGCCAATCACTCTCCTTCACCCACCTGCTTCTTTCTCTGCTTATTCTCACTGCTGGCGACACATAACCCAATAATCCCCCCCCCCCCCCGCCTCATTCATCACTAATCCTCACCCCTATCCTTCTCACACTATAAGAAACTATCGCAACCCCTCACACTTAAAATTTGTGTCACTGACCCCCACCCCCCTGCTTCCTCTCTCTGTGGCACTTTGGAATGCCCGCTCTATATGTAACAAGCTCCATGTGATTCACGATCTCTTTACTTCCCGAAACCTTTCCTTCCTGGAACTCACTGAAACCTGGCTGACGCCCCCTGACACGGCCTCGCCTGCAGTACTGAGCTACGGTGGCCTCCAATTTACCCACACTCCTCGCTCTGGCAACAGACATGGTGGAGGAGTGGGTATCCTTCTTTCTAAAAACTGTTCCTTCAACCCTATCCAACCCCCACCTTCCCTTATCCTCCCTTCTTTCGAGGTTCACTCTGTCCGTATCTACTCTCCCTCCAATCTCCAAATGGCTGTCATATACCGGCCACCGGGCTCAGCCACTGCCTTCATCGACCAATTCTCCACCTGGTTCCTTCACTTTCTCTCTGCTGACATCCCCACCATCATCATGGGTGACTTTAATATCCCTACTGACACCAGCTAGCAGCCTCCAAGCTACTGGCCCTTACTTCATCCTTTGGACTCACTCAGTGGTCTTCCACAGCCACCCACACAGACGGACATACACTAGACCTCATCTAATTCCTTATCTAATCTCACAACCTCTCCCTTCCCCCTATCTGACCACCATCTACTCACCTTCTCATCCTTGTCCTCCTCACCTGCCCCCCATGTCCAGCCATTACCACATCCTCGCAGAAACCTCGCACATCTAGACATTCACAGACACTCAGACTCTCTCCTACCCCTGTCCTCCATATCTTCACTCCACGACATGGACAGCGCCACCGCTTTCTATAACTCCACCCTCACATCAGCCATAGACTCAGTCGCCCCTCTCATGCATGGCACTGTGCGACGAACCAATAGGCAACCTTGGCATAACAATCTCACAAAAAAACTTCGACAAGCATCCAGGGTTGCGGAGCGGCGTTGGAAGAAAACACGCCTGCCAGACGACTTCACTGCTTTCAAACAAGCTACATTTGACTTCAAAATAGCCCTCACCTCCGCTAAACAGACCTATTTCACTAACCTTGTATCTTCTCTATCCTACAACCCAAAACAACTATTCAGCACATTTACCTCCCTCCTCCGCCCACCTCTGCCACCTCCAACTCCCCTCATCTCCTCCGAGGACTTTGCCACCTACTTCAAAAACAAGATCGACCAAACAAGGCAAACCTTTACTGTTCCATCACCCCAACCACTCCATATACCAGACCTCTGCCCTTCCCTAATAACCTCCCTCTCCAACATCACTGAAGGAGAGCTTACTCGCCTCTTTTCCAAATCGCACATCACTACCTGTGCACTTGACCCCATCCCTTCCCACCTGCTCCCCAACCTCACTAACATGCTCATTCCAGCCCTAACCCATCTCTTCAACCTATCGCTATCTTCTGGTACCTTCCCCTCGGCCTTCAAACATGCCACCATCACACCCATCCTCAAAAAAACTAACCTTGACCCAACTGCTATGCCCAGCTACCGCCCCATATCACTGCTCCTGTTTTTATCAAAACTCATTGAGCAGCATGTCCATGCTCAAATTTCCTCCCACCTCTCATCTTACTTTCTCCTTGACAACCTCCAATCTGGCATCCGCCCCCACCACTCCACCGAAATTGCCCTGACAAAAATTACTAATGACTTACTCACAGCCAAAGCTAACAGACAGTTCTCCATCCTCCTCCTTCTTGACCTGTCCTCTGCTTTCGACACAGTCGATCACTGCCTACTGCTACAGATTCTTTCTTCCCTTGGCATCAAAGACCTTGCCCTGTCCTGGATTGCCTCATACCTTTCCGACCGCACATTTAGCGTTTCCCACTCCCACACCACCTCCTCATCCCGCCCTCTCTCTGTTGGAGTCCCTCAAGGCTCTGTCCTAGGGCCCCTACTTTTTTCCATCTATACTCTTGGCCTAGGACAACTCATAAAGTCCCACGGCTACCAGGACCACCTGTATGGTGACGACACTCAGATCTACCGCTCTGACTCAGATGTCATCTCTCTGCTGTCCAGAATCCCGAAGTGTCTGTCAGCCATATCCTCCTTCTTCACCTCTCGCTTCCTAAAGCTCAATGTAGACAAAACCGAACTCATCACCTTTCCCCCATCTCACGTATCCCCCCTACCTGACCTATCTATTATGGTAAACGGCATCACGCTCTCTCCCGCACTTGAAATCCGCTGCCTCGGGGTAACTCTTGACTCTGCCCTGTCCTTCAAACCGCACATCCAAACTCTTGCCACCTCATGTTGCCTCTAACTCAAAAATATTGCCAGAATCCATTCCTTCCTCAGCCCACAATCTACCAAAACTCTTGTGCATGCCCTCATCATCTCCTGCCTCGACTACTGCAACACCCTCCTCTGTGGCCTCCCCGCTAACTCTCTTGCACCACTCCAGTCTGTCCTCAACTCTGCTGCTCAGCGAATCCACCTCTCTCCTCGCTACTCCCCTGCTCCTCCCCTCTGCAAATCCCTCCGCTGGCTCCCAATTCCCCAACGAATCCAGTTCAAACTACTAACACTGATCTACAAAGCCATCCACAACCTGTCCCGTCCCTATTTCTCTGAACTAATCTCCCAATATTTTCCCTCACGTAATCTCCGATCCTCCCAAGACCTCCTACTCTCCTCCACACTTATTCATTCCTCACACAACCGCCTCCAAGATTTCTCCCGAATATCCCCCATCCTCTGGAATTCCATGCCTCAACAAGTCCGACTATCGACCACCCTCGGCTCCTTCAGATGGAACCTGAAAACCCATCTCTTCAAGAAAGCCTACAGCCTGCAATAACCTTTCTGCCGCTGCCTCGCCATCGCCAGAGCCGCTGCCTCGCCCCTACCTTCTGCCTCTTCCCCACTATCCCATAGAATGTAAGTCCGCAAGGACAGGGTCCTCTCCCCTCTGTACCAGTCTGTCACTGTAAATTTGTTTACTGTAAACGATATCTATAACTTTGTATGTAACCCCTTTCTCATGTACAGCACCATGGAATTAATGGTGCTATATAAATAAATAATACTAATAATAATAACTAGGATGATAGGTGAGCATTGTATATTTTTTTTTAAATCAGTTACCATTGTGGGGGCCAGAATGCTGTATGGAGGACTATGGGGAGTGCATTATACTATATGGAGGGCTATGGGGAGTGTATTATACTATATAGATAACTACAGGGTGCATTATACTATATGGAGGACTAAGGGGGGGTGCATTATACTGTGTGAATGACTATGGGAAATGCGGCATGCATTATACTATATAGAGGACTATGGGGAGTGCAGTACACTATATGGAGGACTATGGAGACTGGAGTATACTATGTGGGTTTGTTCATTATAGTGTATGGAGGACTATGGGCTGCATTATACTATATGGAGGATTATGGAGGTGCATTATACTGAGATGTGGGGATATTATGAGGGGCTGTTTGTGGTGACATTACAAGAGAGGATGACTGTGGACATGTAAACAGGTCACGGGATGCAACATGCAGATAAGAGCAAGGAGGAAGTAACCAACTTAATTGCTTATTCTCTCTCTTTCTCTCTCTCTCTCTCCCCTCCCCGAAACAGGAAGTCCAAACTCTATCCCCAGGTTAAAAACAAACAAAAATCGGATCCAGCAGAAAAGCGAATCCGTTGCATCACAGTTTTTCACAATTTGCAACGGATCCGTTTTTTTTTTAACTTAGCCGAATTGTGACTAACGGCTAAAAACTGATGTGTGAAACAGGCCTTTCCATTGTTTAAGACATACTGAGAGTTGTAGGTTCATGAGACACAAATGTATATGGGCCTGACTTGATATTACAATTGATTGCTGTACTGATGGTGGTTCCAATGATATATTCATGTACTAATGGTTGTTCTGGTGACAAATACATATACTGATCATGGTGCTGGTATTGTATTTATTTACTGACTGTGGTTCTTGTGGTGTATCATTGTACTGATGGAGGTTCTGGCAATGTATTCATGTACTGATGATGGTTCTAGTGCTGTATTTACATACTGATGGTGTTTCTAGTGCTGACAGATGTAAAAACCATCAAGGGTATGCCTTTATCTATAATGGGGTCTGTTTAGCTTCCATTAGGATATCTGCCAAATGCTGAACTCCTTAATTGAAACCAAGCCATTATACACTGCTCAAAAAAATAAAGGGAACACTTAAACAACAGAATATAACTCCAAGCAAATCAAACTTCTGTGAAATCAAACTGTCCACTTAGTAAGCAACACTGTTTGACAATCAATTTCACATGCTGTTGTGCAAATGGAATAGACAACAGATGGAAATTATTGCCAATTATCAAGACACACTCAATAAAGGAGTGGTTCTAAAGGTGGGGACCACATACCACATCTCAGTACCAATGCTTTCTGGCTGATGTTTTGATCACTTTTGAATGTTGGTTGTGCTTTCACACTCATGGTAGCATGAGACGGACTCTAAAACCCATACAAGTGGCTGAGGTAGTGCAGCTCATCCAGGATGGCACATCAATGCGAGCTGTGGCAAGAATGAGACGGATTCTAAAACCCACACAAGTGGCTGAGGTAGTGCAGCTCATCCAGGATGGCACATCAATGCGAGCTGTGGCAAGAAGTTTGCTGTGTCTGTCAGCGTTGTGTCCAGAGGCTGGAGGTGCTAAAAGGAGACAGGCCAGTACACCAGGAGACATGGAGGGGGCCGTAGGAGGGCAACAACCCAGCAGCAGGACCACTACGTCAGCCTTTGTGCAAGGAGGAACATGAGGAGCACTGCCAGAGCCCTGCAAAATGACCTCCAGCATGCCACAAATGTGCATGTGTCTGCACAAATGATTAGAAACCGACTCCATGAGGATGGTCTGAGTGCCCGCCGTCCACAGATGGGGGTTGTGCTCACAGCCCAACACCATGTAGGACGCTTTGCATTTGTCATAGAACACCAGGATTGTCAAATTTGCCACTGGCGCCCTGTGCTCTTCACAGATGAAAGCAGGTTCACACTGGGCACATGTGACAGATGTGACAGAGTCTGGAGACACCATGAAGAGCGATCTTCTGCCTGTAACATCCTTCAGCATGACCGGTTTGGCAGTGGGTCAGTAATGGTGTGGGGTGGCATTTCTTTGGAGGGCCGTACATCCCTCCTTGTGCTCACCAGAGATAGCCTGACTGCCATTAGGTACCGAGATGAGATCCTCAGACCCTTTGTGAGACCATATGCTGGTGCGGATGGCACTGGATTCCTCCTAATACAGGACTATGCCAGACCTCATGTGGCTGGACTGTGTCAGCAGTTCCTGCAAGATGAAGGCATTGAAGCTATGGACTGGCCCGCCCATTACCCAGACCTGAATCTGATTGAACACATTTGGGACATCATGTCTCACACCATCCACCAACGTCACGTTGCACCAGAGACTATCCAGGAGATGGAGGATGCTTTAGTCCAGGTCTGGGAGGAGATCCCTCAGGAGACCATCCGCCATCTCATCAGGAGCATGCCCAGGGATTGTAGGGAGATCATATAGGCACGTGGAGGCCACATGTAATGTGCTGCTGCAGTGCAGTATAGAGCAACCTCCACCAGGGGGTGCTGATTAAGGAAAGGAGGCTGCACACACAGCACAGCAACACTGAACAACAACATAGGTGTTACAGGTAATGAAAGGGACATGAAACAAGCCAAGGTCATAAACGGAGATAGCAGCGTGGTACAGAAGGGGCGAGCAGAGAATCGTCGGGGACAAGCAAGATGTCAGAACCTACCGGGAACGTGGTAACCAAAACGTGAGACGTAAGACGGAGTCGGGGTACAGGCCAAAGGTCAGAACAAGTAACAAACGGGTGCAGGCAGTCAGAGGCAAAGAGGAACACTAGAACAGGGATCCAGGTCAGGAGCTCAAACAGTGCAGGATGAACTATAGCTGACACTGGCCCACAGGCTGCAGAGGACTTCAATAGCTCAGCCAGCTCCAGGGTGAGGCAGAGAGGATTAACTCCCACATGACCAGTCCAGAGACAAGAGAGCTGAACATAATCTCAGAACTGGATCATGACACCACACACACTACTGAGCATCATTTCCTTGTCTTGAGGCATTACCATTGAAGTTGGATCAGCCTGTAACTTGATTTTTCACTTTGATTTTGAGCATCATTCCAACATCCCTAAACTTTTTTTTATTTTTGCTGGTATTTTTGGGTCAAAAAGATAACAATTCTAGTGAAGGTAGTCATCAGAGCTTGTTGCCTAAACCATCAAAAGGGAAGGAGGGAGGTGTTAGGGGACCTGTTACTTTAGTCTCTGACCCATTCCTTTATTAAGGGTTAATATTTGACTAGAGAACCAAAATACCTTGTCCCGGCCGTAACTGCAATGAAGCTGGCTTTGCTTACCAGCTAATTGTGTATTCTAGCAATCACAGGCAACTTAAAAGTAGTGCTTACAAGCTTAATAAAAAAAAGGCTTGTAAGTACAGTGCATTTTTGGCCACCACTGCTAGGCAGCATCTGTGGTTAGTTACTTAGGCGATATGCACTGCGCAAAAGAAAAGTGTTAATATCTCAAGGATGGCTAAAAGGTGCTTATTTTTACAAGCTGTGTCAAACAACACCCACCTTTGAAGACAGGTATAACCCTTTCATATCTGGATAGGGTTTTAGACATATAAATCTTCTTAAGATATGCGGAGTGTACAGTATTTCTCAGCATGTGCAATGTTGAGGATTGTTGTGGTACAGTTACTCAAAAGTTTTACTCTGTATCTATGAAATATGGACTGTAAGAAGAAAATTGCAGTTAGAAAGTTGTGCTAAGTCTCAACAGGGCCAATCAATAGAATATCAATGTGTGTATTTATACGGACAGACTTAATGCCTTGCTTGTGCAAGTACTTCTCCAGGCAAGCTTTCACTGCTTTGAATGTATGGTCTGTGTTCCAAATGTTGGCAAAGCTGTTAAGCAAAGAACATGAGACTGAGGAATCGGTCATCCTTCTGAAAAGGGCTATATCCACTGAAGACATATCATCCCTGTGTCAGGACCTTCCTGTCATTACTGCATAAAAACAAATCGTTCATTAGTATGTGTCAGGAGCTTCACCTCCAAAACTTCCCTGGAGGACTTTCTGAATCAGAACATGAAGATTGTGTGTGTTGCATCATTTTTTACGTATTTATACAGAGAACTATTTATAAACACATGCAGTGAGGTCTCCTTAAAATTAGGAGTGGAACGCAGAGGATAAGTGTGAAGGAAAGGTTTAGGCTATGTGCACACGTTCAGGAATTCATGCAGAAAATTTCTGTGGAAATCCGGACATTTCTGCCAGATTTCCGCATGAAATCCGCATGCGTTTTTTTGCGCGGTTTTGACGCGGTTTTTCCCAGACACTTCCCAATGCATTAGACAGTGGGAAAACCATGAAAAAAACGCAAAAATAATGAGCAGGTTCATTATTTTTCCACAATGCGTTTTTCATGTGGAAAAACGCACATCATGTGCACAGAAATTGCGGATTTCATTAAAAATGATAGGATGTTTAATGTATGCAGATTATTTGCGGTTTTATAGCATTTTTATAGCGCAAAAACGCTAAAAAACCGCAAATAATCTGCAACGTGTGCACATAGCCTTATACTTTAAGGCCATGTTCACACATTCAGAATTTGATAATTTTTTTACCTCAGTATTTGTAAGCCAAAGCCAGGAGTGGAACAATCAGAGGAAAAGTATAATAGAAACACATCACCACTTCTGTATATATCACCCACTCCTGGTTATGGCTTATATATACTGATGTAAAATACTGACCAAATACTGAACGTGTGAACGTGGCTTTAGACAAAGTGCGGTCCTGGGCAAAGAGGGGCCCAAAATGCTAACTTATTGCACCATCAAGCACAAACATTGCAGTTGCATTTACAGTACACGCGCTTATTTTAGGCCGTTCAATGAGCGCAATCGACAATATAGAAGTCCTTTGATGCTTGTTTCCTGGCATCTTTACACCGGCTGAGGAAGAATGGTCGGCACAAATGATCACTAGTAGATCAATCTGTCCCTATACAGTATCATGTTATCAGCAGCACATCTGCAGTTTCCACCGGACGATGTGTTGCTGAGAACAATTTTTGTTCTGCCATAAACAATCCAGTCACCCAATGAATAGGCAGCACTTTGATCTTTCGTTGGGCGATTGCTGACATGTTTACACCAATGAACTCTGTATGTAATAGAATGTTGCATATATATTGTATTTAGTCGTATTGCTAAGCAATATAGTGCTTACTTGTGTCTATATACAGTGGGTACGGAAAGTATTCAGACCCCTTTAAATTTTTCATTCTTTGTTTCATTGCAGCCATTTCGTAAATTCAAAAAGTTCATTTTTTTTCTCATTAATATACACTCTGCACCCCATGGTGACCTCATGTGGCAGGACTGTGTCAGCAGTTCCTGCAAGATGAAGGCATGAATCTATGGACTGGCCCGCCCGTTACCCAGACCTGAATCCGATTGAACACATCTGGGACATCATGTATCGCACCATCCACCGTCACGTTGCACCACAGACTGTCCAGAATTTGGCGGATGCTTTATTCCAGGTCTGGGAGGAGATCCCTCAGGAGACCATCCGCCGCCTCATCAGGAGCATGCCCAGGCATTGTAGGGAGGTCATACAGGAACGTGGAGGCCTCACACACTACTGAGCATCATTTCCTTGTCTTGAGGCATTTCCACTGAAGTTGGATCAGCCTGTAACTTCATTATCCACTTTGATTTTGAGCATCACTCCAACTTCAGACCTCCGTGGGATATAAGTTGGGATTTACGTTGATAATGTTTAGGTTTTATTGTTCTCAACACATTCCACTATGTAATGAATAAAGATTTACAACTGGAATATTTGATTCAGTGATATCTAGGATGTGGGATTTTAGTGTTCCCTTTATTTTTTTGAGCAGTGTATATATACAGTGTGTCAGGAATCCCCTGACCGCTGCCACCAATTCGTCACGATTCACACCGTGACCGTCACCCCTACGTCACGGGTCGGGGTGACTTTGGGCCAACAGACGGCTATCACATGTGCAGGGGGGCTTATCTTAGTTATCCCTCGACTGCTAACAATGCGATGAGAAAACACACACAAGGCTATTGACCTCTTAGTTTACAGCAGGGGCTTATTGTAGGTATCCCACTTCTTTTCAATATACCACGAACTGCAGGGATTTATGTTTATCCCGCTTACAGTTCCACTTAAAACTTGCAGCTCTCTGGCGCCCCCCTTACTCTCAGGTCAGATTAGGTACTGCACCCTGGGTAATTAGTCACCAGACAGGCTGCCTGCTATGTACTGACTATTGGGCACGCTGCAGCGACACGATAAACTACTCCCACTGAGGCAGGAACAATAATTATCAACGCCGCAGTCGCTACAACGCCACCCAACTACCCAGTACAAAATGTGTGCTGCCACCAGCTTCGATTAAACGGGTCCGAAGCTAACCCAACACAGTAGCGTAATTCTCTAAAGGAGACTTAGGGTACGTTTAGAGCATGGAGAATGAACTAATATTACATATTATTTCCCATAAAAAATTAGGCAGTGCTTTATCAAAAATATTTTTTATAAAGATGTTACAAATGAGACAATTGCAAATATGTACAAGGGTAATTATGAAATAAACAGGGATTAAATGAGAAAAGGTAACACTCACATGTTCAAAGCATGGCAGGCAACCATACGTCCCAGCTCATTGGACGTGCGCAGGGCTTCCCAAAAGAAGCAAGCAAGCAAGCAAGAAGAAGAAGAAGAAGACTGAGCTGAGAGCCTGCCACAAACTTAAGACCTGCAGCTAGTGACATCACAGAAAGGCTGGCTTATCCAGACCCTCCTCTCTTTACATTCTGAGTACTGCAACCTTAGATCTATCTACTTTCTATAACTTCGCTACAAAACATGTCATAGTCATAACAAACCCATCATTCATCTCGGATTAACGTGAGCATTCTCATGAGATCAAATATGTCCTATCTGGGATACATATTTACAGAGAAATCCCTACTTCTTTACCCGATGGAGTTAGAAGCCCGTGTTTCGAGGGATGGGTAGATCCACCGAAGGAAAATAAGAATATATATTTTCGTGTTGGTAACGTAAACATTGTGCATAATATCTTACAAAAACCAAACAAAGAATCTTTCATGGATCCTAGAAGTTTCTAGTTCACTTATAGCTGGACAAGAGCTTGCACGGCAGGAAATGCCGGTCGTAAATACCTTTGGCGAGGGGTGATGGGGGATTTGGGAGTTGAAAGTCAGGAATTTGAAGCTACAAACTGTTGCAGCATCACTCCAAGAAGGGGGGCTTAGCCCACGCAGGCTAGCAAGAGAAATAACTTATGATATACATTTTCCTCACACAGTGTGTCATGCCCTCAGCTGCAGGTCTGGTCTCTGCTGCGAAGGGAGACTGGCACCTTTCACGCAGCTCCACTGGTACTACTCACCCTGTCCGTGGCTCCAGACGATCAGCGGCTCCTTTCTCTGCTAAGAACCTGCATCCTCTTGGCAGGTCTCCTGGAAATGCTCTTAGGAGGCGCACCCCGCTTCCTGCACATACTTAAAACAGCAGAGCACCTGTTCTCTATTAAGGCTCTCTGTGCTATGGTGCTCTGTGCATAAAAAGCATCCTCCCATTATGGGAGGTGCCTGGGCAATGTGTTCATTCTATTGTTTGTGGCCTTCTGCTCAGGCCACACTCTGCTGTGCTCTGCAAAGTGTAGTTTATTACTTTTGGTTTTCTAATCCCTCTGTCTCCTCAGTATCCTCCACTTGCAGTTCCCTATTCTGGATCCTTCAGGACTCTCTGGTTTCCACTCCAGGTTGACTAAGCTGCTCCTCACAGAACCTTCCAGATATTGCTGCCGGCTGGATAAGCCTCTCCTAAACTACACAGAG
The DNA here is from genome assembly GCF_032444005.1 of Ranitomeya imitator. Taxonomy (NCBI): domain Eukaryota; kingdom Metazoa; phylum Chordata; class Amphibia; order Anura; family Dendrobatidae; genus Ranitomeya; species Ranitomeya imitator. The sequence continues at coordinate 383,410,372 of NC_091285.1, read as the reverse complement.
CTTCCAGGATTCTCTTCACTGATAGAGCCTGAATACCACCGTCTTGTTATTACGGTCTGTATGGGCCGTCCCTCTGGTCACGGGTACTGCAGCATTTACGCCATCTGGTGTTGTGATGGGGGAATCCCTGTATAGGGGTACACCTTGCCCGGTGCTCCACTACGTGGTTCAGTGTTGTGGCCCAGAGGGTTCTTCTCTCAGGCACCTCTTTCTGTTTGTTTAAGCTTCATTTAAATAAATACCGATGCTTTTTGGAAGCCATTCTCCTGTCTCTTGTGTACCGGGTATACAGCTACCACTGCTCCATCAGTGGTCTAGTGAGACCACTATATTTCCCCTCGCCCTGTGGGCGTAACAGTTCAGTTTGCCCAGGCCATGGACTCCGCTGATACCCGATACTCAGTCCAGAGAGAGCTGGCTACGCTTTGTCAGAGCCAGGATCAGCTAGTTGCCTTCATGCTAACTCTGGATACCCGCTTATCTACTCTACAGTCTGCCGAGTCCACCAATGTGACCCAGCTAGCTGAGCTCTGTCTGGAATTTAATCGCCAACATGAGACACAGACCCGCTTGTTGGACTACATGACCTCTGTGGATGACCGGTTAACTAAGGTACAGCATCCGACGGTTGAGCCCACCATGAGACCTTGTCCTCGTCTCTGCAAGCCTCCTCGTTACTATGGTGACCCCAAGTTGTGCAGAGGATTTCTCAACCTATGCTTGCTGCATTTTCATTTTTTGCCTCAGCATTTTCTGACAGATATGGACAAGGTGGCTTTCCTTGCCTCTCATCTGGAGGGAGAGGCTTTAGCTTGGTTCAACCCCCTAATGGAGCGGAATGATCCCATCGTGTCTGATCTGCAGGTATTCTTGGACACGTTCCGCAAGATATATGCCATCCGTTTCCGCACCCTAGCTTCGGAGCTCCAGTGGACCAATGAGCCTCTAGTCGGAGCCTTCCGGCGAGGGCTATCTGGAAGAATCAAGGATGAGTTAGCAGCCAGGGACCTACCCGAGACTCTGGATGATCTCATATCCCTCGCCATTCGGATTGACCTGCGTCTTCAGGAGCGCTTCAGAGAGAAGATCTTCGAGAAGCAATTTCCACATCCAGCATCTTCTTCACCGAAACCTCGGTTTCCGCCTTGTCATGTTCTGGTCTCTGGGGATGGACCCATGGAGCTTGATCACGTAAAGGTGAAGAGGAATCTGCAGGAGGAGATGCCCGCTAGAAATTCATATTGTTATGGCGGATGCTTCGCTCCCGGGCAATGGAGTGGAACTGAGAGGCCGGAAGAACTCTTCCACCTAGGACAGGTAAGGGAGGCCTCCCTAGGTGAGAATGATTCCTCTCCTCCACTAACTATTTCCATACAGGTGATCTTTGGAAAGGTGCGGTTCTCCGAGACGGCCTATCTGGACTCTGGGTCTGGTGGAAATTTCATTCTGGAGTCTGTGGCCAGGCGGTTCGGGATCCCAATCGTTCCTCTGCAGCGGACCCAGCGCATTATCTCCGTAGACGGAAGACCCCTGAAGGATTCCATTCTTGGCATCACCAAGGAGGTGGAACTTCAAATTGGAGCACTCCACAGGGAGAAGATTTCTTTCTATGTGTTACCGAATCTTTCTCCACCATTTCTACTAGGTCTTCCGTGGCTGCGCCTCCATGAACCTGTCCTAGATTGGCTGTCTGGGGATATCCTTCATTGGGGTCAGTCCTGTTTCGATCACTGCCTCAAACAGGTTCGGCCTGGTTCTATCCCGTGGCCTCCTGCAGCTTTACCCGGGTTACCTCGTGCCTACTGGTCCTCCGCAGATGTGTTCGACAAGAAGGAAGCCGAGACTCTTCCTCCTCACAGGCCTTACGATTATCCCATCGATATTGTTCCTGGATCTACTCCGCCTCGAGGTAGGATCTACCCTCTTTCTCCCACTGAGACTCAAGCCATGACCGAGTACATCAAGGAGAATTTGGCTCGAGGGTTTATCCAGAAGTCCTCCTCTCCAGCTGGAGCTGGGTTCTTCTTCGTCAAGAAGAAAGATGGATCTCTTTGCCCGTGCATCGACTATCGTGGCCTCAATCTAATAACTGTAAAGAATAGATATCCCCTTCCCTTAATTCCAGAGCTTTTTGATAGTCTTCGAGGGTCCCGGATTTTCACCAAGTTGGATCTCCGTGGGGCTTACAACCTCATCAGGATACGATCTGGGGATGAGTGGAAAACTGCCTTCAACACGCGAAATGGTCACTATGAATATCGGGTGATGCCCTTCGGGTTAAGCAATGCACCTGCCGTCTTCCAAGAGTTTGTCAATGACGTATTCCGTGACCTGCTCTATGTATGTGTGGTGGTGTATCTGGACGATATCTTGGTGTTTTCTCCCGACTTACCAAGTCACAAGAGGAATGTTCGTCTTGTTCTTCAAAGATTGAGGGAGAATCGTCTCTATGCAAAGTTTGAGAAATGTCTGTTTGAACAGAGGTCTTTACCCTTTCTTGGCTACATCATTTCTGATACAGGTCTCGAGATGGATCCAGAGAAGGTCTCCGCTGTGCTTAAGTGGCCCCAACCTGAGGGAATCAAGGCCATTCAGCGGTTCCTGGGATTCGCCAACTATTATCGGCAATTCATCCCTCACTTCTCCTCTCTGGTAAGTCCACTCACTGCCTTGACCTGTTAAGGTGCTAAACCTAAGGATTGGACCCCTGAGACCGAGTCAGCTTCCACCTCCCTCAAACAAGCTTTCTCAACCGCACCGGCCCTGCACAGACCAATGATCAACAAACAGTTTTTCCTTGAAGTGGACGCTTCATCATCTGGAACCGGAGCGGTCCTCACACAGAAACTGCCTACCGGTAAGATGGTGACCTGTGGTTTCTTCTCTAAGGCATTCTCGCCCTGTGAATGTAACTACTCAATTGGGGATAGAGAGTTACTGGCAATTAAGCTCGCCTTAGAGGAATGGCGATATCTGCTTGAAAGTGCAGTTCATCCAGTCATCATCTACACTGATCATAAAAATCTGTCCTATCTTCAGTCTGCTCAAAGACTCAACCCTCACCAGGCTTGTTGGTCTTTATTTTTTGCTCGCTTCAATTTCTCTCTCCATTTCCGTCCATCAGAAAAAAATATCAAAGCTGATGCGCTTTTCAGGTCCTTCCTGTCAGACGACCTCAAAGAGGAGCCTCAGCATATCATTGAACCGTCCAAGATGATCACGGTGGCTCCAGTCAGGCTGTCGCAGCTCCCTCCCGGTAAGACCCTTGTAACTGAAAGAGACAAGAAGAGAGTTCTACACTGGGGTCATTCTTCTAAGCTTGCCAGACACGCCGGTCAAAAGAAGACCTTACAATTAATATCTTAACACTACTGGTGGCCCACCTTGCGCCAAGATGTTTTGGATTATGTTGCAGCCTGTCCCTCCTGTGCTCGTAATAAAACACCCAAGAAACTGCCAGCCGGTTGCCTCCTCCCACTACCGATCCTGTCTACTCCCTGGCAACACATCGCTATGGACTTCATCACAGATCTGCCAGCATCGTCCGGTTGTACAGTAATCTGGGTTGTTGTGGACCGGTTGTCCAAGATGGGACACTTCACTCCGCTATCTGGTCTTCCTTCTGCTCCTAAACTCGCTGAGCTCTTCATTCTGCATGTCCTTCGGCTTCACGGACTTCCACTCCACATTGTCTCCGACAGAGGAGTTCAATTCGTCTCCCGATTCTGGAGGTCCCTCTGTAAGCTGTTGGAGATCACCCTGGACTTCTCCTCAGCCTATCACCCACAATCTAATGGCCAAGTGGAGAGAGTAAATCAAGTCCTCACCCACTATTTGCGACACTTTGTGAATGGTCACCACAGCGACTGGACTGACCTGCTGCCGTGGGCGGAGTTTTCTTACAACAATCATGTTGGTGAGTCTTCCTCTAACTCCCCGTTTTTCATTGTTTATGGACAGCATCCTAGAATCCCAACTCCATTGCTTCTTGCCTCCGGCAATCCTGCGGCTGACTCCCTGGCCAAGGACTTCACAAAGGTCTGGACAGAGACCAGGACCTCACTGGAGAAGGCATCGGTTCAAACCAAGGAGCATGCAGATAAGAGACGTCTGGATCCACCACCTTTTCAACCCGGAGATAAGGTATGGCTGTCTTCTAGGCACATCTGTCTTAAGGTCCCTTCTTATAAGCTGGCCCCTCATTTCATCGGTCCCTTCGAAGTGCTCCACCAGATCAATGATGTGTGCTTTCGTTTGAAGTTGCCTGCCTCCTTACGGATCCATAACTCCTTCCATGTCTCCCTGCTGAAGCCAGTTGTTCTCAGTTGCTTTACCCAGGATCCAGGTAATTTTCCTCCTCCTGTCTGTTCTGAGGATGTCTATGAGGTGAAGGACATATTGGCCATGAAGAAAAGAGGGGGCAGGTCGCTCTTTCTGGTTGATTGGAAGGTATATGGTCCTGAGGAGAGATCCTGGGAGCCTGAGAACATTAATGCCCCGGTCCTTCTTAGAAAGTTCCTGGCAAGTTTGAGGAAGGGGGGGCGTAAGGGGAAGGGTACTGTCATGCCCTCAGCTGGAGGTCTGGTCTCTGCTGCGAAGGGAGACCGGCACCTTTCACGCAGCTCCACTGGTACTACTCACCCTGTCCGTGGCTCCAGACGATCAGCGGCTCCTTTCTCTGCTAAGAACCTGCATCCTCTTGGCAGGTCTCATGGAAATGCTCTTAGGAGGCGCGCCCCGCTTCCTGCACATACTTAAAACAGCAGAGCACCTGTTCTCTATTAAGGCTCTCTGTGCTATGATGCTCTGTGCATAAAAGGCATCCTCCCATTATGGGAGGTGCCTGGGCAATGTGTTCATTCTATTGTTTGTGGCCTTCTGCTCAGGCCACACTCTGCTGTGCTCTGCTGTGCTCTGCAAAGTGTAGTTTATTACTTTTGGTTTTCTAATCCCTCTGTCTCCTCAGTATCCTCCGCTTGCAGTTCCCTATTCTGGATCCTTCAGGACTCTCTGGTTTCCACTCCAGGCTGACTAAGCTGCTCCTCACAGAACCTTCCAGATATTGCTGCCGGCTGGATCAGCCTCTCCTAAACTACACAGAGCTTCCAGGATTCTCTTCACTGATAGAGCCTGAATACCACCGTCTTGTTATTACGGTCTGTATGGGCCGTCCCTCTGGTCACGGGTACTGCAGCATTTAGGCCATCTGGTGTTGTGACGGGGGAATCCCTGTATAGGGGTACACCTTGCCCGGTGCTCGACTACGTGGTTCAGTGTTGTGGCCCAGAGGGTTCTTCTCTCAGGCACCTCTTTCTGTTTGTTTAAGCTTCATTTAAATAAATACCGTTGCTTTTTGGAAGCCATTCTCCTGTCTCTTGTGTACCGGGTATACAGCTACCACTGCTCCATCAGTGGTCTAGTGAGTCCACTATATTTCCCCTCACCCTTTGGGCGTAACACAGTGGGGAGAAAAGTATTTAGTCAGCCACCAATTGTGCAAGTTCTCCCACTTAAAAAGATGAGAGAGGCCTGTAATTGACATCATAGGTAGACCACAACTACGAGAGTCCAAATTAGAAAACAAATCCAGAAAATCACCTTGTCTGATTTGTCAAGATTTATTTTGCAAATTATGTTGGAAAATAAGTATTTGGTCACCTAAAAACATGCAAGATTTCTGGCTCTCACAGACCTGTAACTTCTTCTTTAAGAGGCTCCTCTGTCCTCCACTCATTACCTGTAGTAATGGCACCTGTTTGAACTTGTTATCAGTATAAAAGACACCTGTCCACAACCTCAACAGTCACACTCCAAACTCCACTATGGTGAAGACCAAAGAGCTGTTGAAGGACACCAGAAACATAATTGTAGCCCTGCACCAGGCTGCGAAGACTGAATCTGCAATAGGCAAGCAGCTTGGTGTGATGAAATCAATTGTGGGAGCAATAATAAGAAAATTGAAGACATACAAGACCACTGATAATCTCCCTTGATCTGGGGCTCCATGCAAGATCTCACCCCGTGGGGTCAAAATGATCACAAGAATGGTGAGTAAAAATCCCAGAACCAAACGGGTACTCATCCTTCTTCTTCTTCCAACTAGAGTTGATACCAAAAAGTTCTATTTTGGTCTCATCTGACCACATAACCTTCTCCCATGCCTCCTCTGGATCATTCAGATGGCGAACTTCAAACAGACCTGGACATGTGCTGGCATGAGCAGGGAGATATTGCATGCTATGCAGGATTTTAATCCATGATGGTGTAGGGTGTTACTAATGGTAATGTTTGAGACTGTTGTCCCAGTTACCTTCAGGTCAATGATCACATCCTCCCATGTAGTTCTGGGGTGATTCCTGACCTTTCTCAGAATCATCCTTACCCCACAAGGTGAGATTTTGCATGGAGCTACAGACCGAGGAAGACTTAGTCATCTTGTGTTTCTTCCATTTTCTACAACAGTTGTTGCCTTCTCACCAAGCTGCTTGCCTATTGTCCTGTAGCCCATACCAGCCTTGTGCAGGTCTACAATTTTTTCCCTGGTGTCCTTAGACAGCAGTTTGGCCTTGGTCATGATGGAGAGGTTGGAGTGTGATTGAGCGTGTGGACAGGTGTCTTTTATAAAGGTAACAAGTTCAAACAGCTACAATTAATAAAGGTAATGAGTGCAGAACGTCTACTAGCGAAAAGACCAACATATGATCACTGAGTGATCCCTTCAACTATAGCTATATAAACCAATAGAGAGCAACAGAAGGTACACATATGTTACCAATATATAAATTTATTAAATACCCATATATCAAGTACATATACAACAATAAAAAAAGCTATTGCATACAAACATATTAACATGACAATACCCTATACCTAGGGGAGGAAATAGGATCGGCTGTGTATCATAGGAAAACCGATGGGGCCACATAACCACCCATAATATGAAACACCATGACTGTGGGTAGAGCAAATTAGCAGAAAAGTAAAATCATAACTACCAGGGACTATGTAGTGTTATCAATAAATATTGCAGCACATCAAATATGTTGGCTAGAACCCACACACAGTGTAGTGCATCAGAGGATAACAATGTCTCCAAGAGGCAAGTGTGGGTAATACTAGCTATCGGTCATATAACATCTGTATTAGATTGTACCAAAGTGCAAAAAAATCCCTAGGAGATGCTCGCCCTAAGATATAGTCAGAGCTGCTACCTAGTGATAGTGGTGCCTCCTAAATAGTGGTCCAAATGATCGATAGAGGACACCATAAAAAGCTCAGCATATACCTGCAGCCATGGTGAAGCCTGGGTGGTGGTCCCGTAGCGCACCTCGACGCGCGTTTCACTGCCCCCGCAGTTTCGTCAGGAGGTTAATGAGTGCAGAGTAGGATGGCTTCTTAACCCCTTTACCCCCAAGGGTGCTTTACACGTTAATGACCGGGCCAATTTTTACAATTCTGACCACTGTCCCTTTATGAGGTTATAACTCTGGAATACTTCAACGGATCCTGGTGATTCTGACATTGTTTTCTCGTGACATATTGTACTTCATGATAGTGGTAAAATTTCTTTGATATTACCTGCGTTTTTTTGTGAAAAAAATGGAAATTTGGCGAAAATTGTGAAAACTTCGCAATTTTCCAACTTTGAATTTTTATGCAATTAAATCACAGAGATATGTCACACAAAATACTTAATAAGTAACATTTCCCACATGTCTACTTTACATCAGCACAATTTGGAACCAAAATTTTTTTTTGTTTGGGAGTTATAAGGGTTAAAAGTTGACCAGCAATTTCTCATTTTTACAACACCAATATTTTATAGGGACCACATCTGTTATGTTTGCTAATGACAGGTGTTATGAAGGCAATCCAGAAACACAGTGTGCTTAGCGATCAGAGCGCACACAGTGATCTGACAAATACCCAAAAATACAAGAACGAGCTCTGAGACGTGGAAACTCTGTAGACTGCACACCTGATCCTATCCTAAACACAACTAAAAGCGGCTGTGGATTGCGCCTAACAACTACCTAGGCAACTCGGCACAGCCTAAGAAACTAGCTAGCCTGAAGATAGAAAAATAGGCCTGACTTGCCCCAGAGAAATTCCCCAAAGGAAAAGGCAGCCCCCCACATATAATGACTGTGAGTAAGATGAAAAGACAAAACGTAGGGATGAAATAGATTCAGCAAAGTGGGGCCCGATATTCTAGGACAGAGCGAGGACAGTAAAGCGAACTTTGCAGTCTACAAAAAACCCTAAAGCAAAACCACGCAAAGGGGGCAAAAAAAACCCACCGTGCCGAACTAACGGCACGGCGGTACACCCTTTGCGTCTCAGAGCTTCCAGCAAAACAAAAGACAAGCTGGACAGAAAAAAAAGCAACAAAAAAGCAAAAAGCACTTAGCTATACAGAGCAGCAGGTCACAGGAACAATCAGGAGAAGCTCAGATCCAACACTGAAACATTGACAAGGAGCAAGGATAGCAGCATCAGGCGGAGTTAAGTAATGAAGCAGTTAACGAGCTCACCAGAACACCTGAGGGAGGAAGCTCAGAAGCTGCAGTACCACTTGTGACCACAGGAGTGAATTCAGCCACAGAATTCACAACAGTACCCCCCCCTTGAGGAGGGGTCACCGAACCCTCACCAGAGCCCCCAGGCCGACCAGGATGAGCCGCATGAAAGGCACGAACAAGATCGGAAGCATGAACATCAGAGGCAAAAACCCAGGAATTATCTTCCTGAGCATAACCCTTCCATTTAACTAGATACTGGAGTTTCCGTCTAGAAACACGAGAATCCAAAATCTTCTCCACAATATACTCCAATTCCCCCTCCACCAAAACCGGGGCAGGAGGCTCAACAGATGGAACCATAGGTGCCACGTATCTCCGCAACAACGACCTATGGAATACATTATGTATGGAAAAGGAGTCTGGGAGGGTCAAACGAAAAGACACAGGATTGAGAACCTCAGAAATCCTATACGGACCAATAAAACGAGGTTTAAATTTAGGAGAGGAAACCTTCATAGGAATATGACGAGAAGATAACCAAACCAGATCCCCAACACAAAGTCGGGGACCCACACGGCGTCTGCGATTAGCGAAAAGTTGAGCTTTCTCCTGGGACAAGATCAAATTGTCCACTACCTGAGTCCAGATCTGCTGCAACCTATCCACCACAGAATCCACACCAGGACAGTCCGAAGACTCCACCTGTCCTGAAGAGAAACGAGGATGGAACCCAGAATTGCAAAAAAATGGAGAAACCAAGGTAGCCGAGCTGGCCCGATTATTAAGGGCGAACTCAGCCAACGGCAAAAAGGACACCCAATCATCCTGGTCTGCAGAAACAAAACATCTCAGATATGTTTCCAAGGTCTGATTGGTTCGTTCGGTCTGGCCATTAGTCTGAGGATGGAAAGCCGAGGAAAAGGATAGGTCAATGCCCATCCTACCACAAAAGGCTCGCCAAAACCTTGAAACAAACTGGGAACCTCTGTCAGAAACAATATTCTCAGGAATGCCATGCAACCGAACCACATGCTGAAAGAACAAAGGTACCAAATCAGATGAGGAAGGCAATTTAGCCAAGGGCACCAGATGGACCATTTTAGAAAAGCGATCACAGACCACCCAAATGACTGACATCTTTTGAGAAACGGGAAGGTCAGAAATGAAATCCATCGAAATATGTGTCCAAGGCCTCTTTGGGAACGGCAAGGGCAAAAGCAACCCACTGGCACGAGAACAGCAGGGCTTAGCCCTAGCACAAATCCCACAGGACTGCACAAAAGTACGTACATCCCGTGACAGAGATGGCCACCAGAAGGATCTAGCCACTAACTCTCTGGTACCAAAGATTCCAGGATGACCAGCCAACACCGAACAATGAAGTTCAGAGATAAGTTTATTAGTCCACCTATCAGGGACGAACAGTTTCTCTGCTGGACAACGATCAGGTTTATTCGCCTGAAATTTTTGCAGCACCCGCCGCAAATCAGGGGAGATGGCAGACACAATGACTCCTTCCTTGAGGATACCCGCTGGCTCAGATAAACCCGGAGAGTCGGGCACAAAACTCCTAGACAGAGCATCCGCCTTCACATTTTTAGAGCCCGGAAGGTACGAAATCACAAAGTTGAAGCGGGCAAAAAATAACGACCAACGGGCCTGTCTAGGATTCAAGCGCTTGGCAGACTCGAGATAAGTCAAGTTCTTATGATCAGTCAATACCACCACGCGATGCTTAGCTCCTTCAAGCCAATGACGCCACTCCTCGAATGCCCACTTCATGGCCAGCAACTCTCGATTGCCCACATCATAATTACTCTCAGCGGGCGAAAACTTCCTGGAAAAGAAAGCACATGGTTTCATCACTGAGCAATCAGAACCTCTCTGTGACAAAACCGCCCCTGCTCCAATCTCAGAAGCATCAACCTCGACCTGGAACGGAAGAGAAACATCTGGCTGACACAACACAGGGGCAGAACAAAAACGACGCTTCAACTCCTGAAAAGCTTCCACAGCAGCAGAAGACCAATTAACCAAATCAGCACCCTTCTTGGTCAAATCGGTCAATGGTTTGGCAATGCTAGAAAAATTACAGATGAAGCGACGATAAAAATTAGCAAAGCCCAGGAACTTTTGCAGACTTTTCAGAGATGTCGGCTGAATCCAATCCTGGATGGCTTGGACCTTAACTGGATCCATCTCGATAGTAGAAGGGGTAAAGATGAACCCCAAAAATGAAACTTTCTGCACACCGAAGAGACACTTTGATCCCTTCACAAACAAAGAGTTAGCACGCAGGACCTGAAAAACCATTCTGACCTGCTTCACATGAGACTCCCAATCATCTGAGAAGATCAAAATGTCATCCAAGTAAACAATCAGGAATTTATCCAGATACTCACGGAAGATGTCATGCATAAAAGACTGAAACACAGATGGAGCATTGGCAAGTCCGAACGGCATCACTAGATACTCAAAATGACCCTCGGGCGTATTGAATGCAGTTTTCCATTCATCTCCTTGCCTGATTCTCACCAGATTATACGCACCACGAAGATCTATCTTAGTGAACCAACTAGCCCCCTTAATCCGAGCAAACAAGTCAGATAACAATGGCAAGGGATACTGAAATTTAACAGTGATCTTATTAAGAAGGCGGTAATCAATACACGGTCTCAGCGAACCATCCTTCTTGGCTACAAAGAAGAACCCTGCTCCCAGTGGTGATGACGATGGGCGAATATGTCCCTTCTCCAGGGATTCCTTCACATAACTGCGCATAGCGGCGTGTTCGGGCACGGATAAATTAAATAATCGACCTTTAGGGAATTTACTACCAGGAATCAAATTGATAGCACAATCACAATCCCTATGCGGAGGTAGAGCATCGGACTTGGGCTCTTCAAATACATCCTGATAATCAGACAAGAACTCTGGGACCTCAGAAGGGGTGGATGACGAAATCGACAAAAATGGAACATCACCATGTACCCCCTGACAACCCCAGCTGGATACCGACATGGAATTCCAATCCAATACTGGATTATGGGTTTGTAGCCATGGCAACCCCAACACGACCACATCATGCAGATTATGCAACACCAGAAAGCGAATAACTTCCTGATGTGCAGGAGCCATGCACATGGTCAGCTGGGCCCAGTATTGAGGTTTATTCTTGGCCAAAGGTGTAGCATCAATTCCTCTCAATGGAATAGGACACCGCAAAGGCTCCAAGAAAAACCCACAATGTTTAGCATAATCCAAATCCATCAGATTCAGGGCAGCGCCTGAATCCACAAACGCCATGACAGAAAACGACGACAAAGAGCATATCAAGGTAATGGACAGAAGGAATTTGGACTGTACAGTACCAATGACGGCAGACCTAGCGGACCGCTTAGTGCGCTTAGGACAATCAGTAATAGCATGAGTGGAATCACCACAGTAGAAACACAGACCATTCAGACGTCTGTATTCCTGCCGTTCAACTCTAGTCATAGTCCTATCGCACTGCATAGGCTCAGGTTTAACCTCAGGCAGTACCGCCAAATGGTGCACAGATTTACGCTCGCGCAAGCGTCGACCGATCTGAATGGCCAAAGACAAAGACTCATTCAAACCAGCAGGCATAGGAAATCCCACCATGACATCCTTAAGAGCCTCAGAGAGACCCTTTCTGAACAAAGCTGCCAGTGCAGATTCATTCCACTGAGTGAGTACTGACCATTTCCTAAATTTCTGACAATATACTTCTATATCATCCTGACCCTGGCACAAAGCCAGCAAATTTTTCTCAGCCTGATCCACTGAATTAGGCTCATCGTACAGCAATCCGAGCGCCAGGAAAAACGCATCGACACTACTCAATGCAGGGTCTCCTGGCGCAAGAGAAAATGCCCAGTCTTGAGGGTCGCCGCGCAAAAAAGAAATAATAATCAAAACCTGTTGAATAGGATTACCAGAAGAATGAGGTTTCAAGGCCAGAAATAGCTTACAATTATTTTTGAAACTTAGAAACTTAGTTCTATCTCCAAAAAACAAATCAGGAATAGGAATTCTTGGTTCTAACATAGATTTCTGATCAATAGTATCTTGAATTTTTTGTACATTTATAACGAGATTATCCATTGAAGAGCACAGACCCTGAATATCCATGTCCACACCTGTGTCCAGAATCACCCAAATGTCTAGGGGAAAAAAAAAAAAGTGAACACAGAGCAGAAAAAAAAAAAAAAAATGATGTCAGAACTTTTTCTTTCCCTCTATTGAGAATCATTAGTTGGCTCCTTGTACTGTTATGTTTGCTAATGACAGGTGTTATGAAGGCAATCCAGAAACACAGTGTGCTTAGCGATCAGAGCGCACACAGTGATCTGACAAATACCCAAAAATACAAGAACGAGCTCTGAGACGTGGAAACTCTGTAGACTGCACACCTGATCCTATCCTAAACACAACTAAAAGCGGCTGTGGATTGCGCCTAACAACTACCTAGGCAACTCGGCACAGCCTAAGAAACTAGCTAGCCTGAAGATAGAAAAATAGGCCTGACTTGCCCCAGAGAAATTCCCCAAAGGAAAAGGCAGCCCCCCACATATAATGACTGTGAGTAAGATGAAAAGACAAAACGTAGGGATGAAATAGATTCAGCAAAGTGGGGCCCGATATTCTAGGACAGAGCGAGGACAGTAAAGCGAACTTTGCAGTCTACAAAAAACCCTAAAGCAAAACCACGCAAAGGGGGCAAAAAAAACCCACCGTGCCGAACTAACGGCACGGCGGTACACCCTTTGCGTCTCAGAGCTTCCAGCAAAACAAAAGACAAGCTGGACAGAAAAAAAAGCAACAAAAAAGCAAAAAGCACTTAGCTATACAGAGCAGCAGGTCACAGGAACAATCAGGAGAAGCTCAGATCCAACACTGAAACATTGACAAGGAGCAAGGATAGCAGCATCAGGCGGAGTTAAGTAATGAAGCAGTTAACGAGCTCACCAGAACACCTGAGGGAGGAAGCTCAGAAGCTGCAGTACCACTTGTGACCACAGGAGTGAATTCAGCCACAGAATTCACAACACACATCTCATTTGAAGTCATTTTGAGGGGTCTATATGATAGAAAATAACCAAATGTGTCACCATTCTAAAAACTGCACCCTTTAAGGTGCTCAAAACCACATTCAAGAAGTTTATTAACCCTTCAGGTGTTTCACAGGAATTTTTGGAATGTTTAAATAAAAATTAACATTTAACTTTTTTTCACAAAAAAATATACTTCAGCTTCAATTTGTTTTATGTTACCAAGGGTAACAGAAGAAAATGGACCCCAAAAGTTGTTGTACAATTTGTCCTGAGTAGGCTGATACCTCATATGTGGGGGTAAACCACTGTTCTGGCGCATGGCAGAGCTCAAAAGCAAAGGCGCACCATTTGACTTTTCAATGCAAAATTGACTGGAATTGAGATGGAACGCCATGTTGCGTTTGGAGAGCCCCTGATATGCCTAAACATTGAAACCCCCCACAAATTATAATATTTTGGAAAGTAGACCCCCTAAGGAACTTATCTAGATGGGTGGTGAGCACTTTGACCCATTAAGTGATTCACAGAAGTTTATAATGCAGAGCCGTAAAAATAAAAAATCAGATTTTTTCACAAAAATGATCTTTTCGCCCCCAATTTTTTATTTTCCCAAGGGTAAGAGAAGAAATTGGACCCCAAAAGTTGTTGTCCAATTTGTCCTGAGTATGCAGATACCCCATATGTGGGGGTAAACCACTGTTTGAGCGCCTGGGAGAGCTCGGAAGGGAATGAGCGCCGTTTGACTTTTCAATGCAAAATTGACTGGAATTGAGATGGGACGCCATGTTGCGTTTGGAGAGCCACTGATGTGCCTAAACATTGAAACCCCCCACAAGTGACACCATTTTGGAAAGTAGACCCCTAAGGAACTCATCTAGATGTGTTGTGAGAGCTTTGAACCCCCAAGTGTTTCACTACAGTTTATAACGCAGAGCCGTGAAAATAAAAATTATTTTTTATTTTCCAGCAAAAAATTATTTTTTAGCCCCCAGTTTTGTATTTTTTGTACCCCATATGTGGGGGGGACCACCGTTTGGGCGCATGGGAGAGCTCGGAAGGGAAGGAGCACCATTTGGAATGCAGACTTAGATGGAATGGTCTGCAGGCGTCACATTGTGTTTGCAGAGCCCCTAATGTACCTAAACAGTAGAAACCCCCCACAAGTGACCCCATATTGGAAACTAGACCCCCCAAGGAACTTATCTAGATGTGTTGTGAGAACTTTGAACCCCCAAGTGTTTCACTACAGTTTATAATGCAGAGCCATGAAAATAAAAAATCCTTTTTTTTCACAAAAATTATTTTTTAGCCCCCAGTTTTGTATTTTTCCAAGGGTAACAGTTGAAATTGAACCCCAAAAGTTGTTGTCCAATTTGTCCTGAGTACGCTGATACCCAATATGTGGGGGGGAATCACCGTTTGGGCGCATGGCAGAGCTCAGAAGGGAAGGAGCGCTATTTGGAATGCAGACTTAGATGGATTGGTCTGCAGGCGTCACGTTGCATTTGCAGAGCCCCTGATGTAACTAAACAGTAGAAACCCCCCACAAGTGACCACATATTGGAAACTAGACCCCCTAAGGAACTTATCTAGATATGTTGTGAGAACTTTGAACCCCCAAGTGTTTCACTACAGTTTATAACGCAGAGCCATGAAAATAAAAATTATTTTTTATTTTCCAGCAAAAAATTATTTTTTAGCCCCCAGTTTTGTATTTTTGTACCCCATATGTGGGGGGGACCACCGTTTGGGCGCATGGGAGAGCTCGGAAGGGAAGGAGCACCATTTGGAATGCAGACTTAGATGGAATGGTCTGCAGGCGTCACATTGTGTTTGCAGAGCCCCTAATGTACCTAAACAGTAGAAACCCCCACAAGTGACCCCATATTGGAAACTAGACCCCCCAAGGAACTTATCTAGATGTGTTGTGAGAACTTTGAACCCCCAAGTGTTTCACTACAGTTTATAATGCAGAGCCATGAAAATAAAAAATCCTTTTTTTTCACAAAAATTATTTTTTAGCCCCCAGTTTTGTATTTTTCCAAGGGTAACAGGAGAAATTGGACCCAAAAAGTTGTTGTCCAATTTGTCCTGAGTATGCTGATACCCCATATGTTGGGGTAAACTCCTGTTTGGGCACACGGAGAGCTCGGAAGTGAAGGAGCACTGTTTTGCTTTTTCAACGCAGAATTGGCTGGAATTGAGATCGGACGCCATGTCGCGTTTGGAGAGCCCCTGATGTGCCTAAACAGTGGAAACCCCCCAATTATAACTGAAACCCTAATCCAAACACAGCCCTAACCCTAATGTCAATGGTAACCCTAACCACACCCCTAACCCTGACACACCCCTAACCATAATCCCAACCGTAAATGTAATCCAAACCCTAACCCTAACTTTAGCCCCAACCCTAACCCTAACTTTAGCCCCAACCCTAACTGTAGCCCTAACCCTAGCCCTAACCCTAGCCCTAAAACTAACCCTAGCCCTAACCCTAACCCTAACCCTAGCCCTAACGGGAAAATGGAAATAAATAAATTTCTTTAATTTTTTTACTTTTCCCTAACTGAGGGGGTGATGAAGTGGAGTTTGATTTACTATTTATAGCGGTTTTTCTAGTGTATTTTTGTGATTGGCAGCCGTCACACACTAAAAGACGCTTTTCATTGCAAAAAAATATTTTTTGCGTTATCACATTTTGAGAGCTATAATTTTTCCGTATTTTGGTCCACAGAGTTATGTGAGGTCTTGTTTTTTGTAGGACGAGTTGACGTTTTTATTGGTAATATTTTTGGGCATGTGACATTTTTTGATCACTTTTTATTCCGATTTTTGTGAGGCAGAATGACCAAAAACCAGCCATTCATGAATTTCTTTTTTTTTTTTTTTGGGGGGGGGGGTGAGCGTGGGGCGTTTATACCTTTCCGTATTTGGTGAAATGGATAAAGCAGTTTTATTCTTTGGGTCAGTACGATTACAGCGATACCTCATTTATATCATTTTTTAATGTTTTGGCACTTTTATACGATAAAAGCTATTTTATAGAAAGAATAATTATTTTTGCATCGCTTTATTCTGAGGACTATAACTTTTTTATTTTTTTGCTGATGAAGCTGTATTGCGGCTCGTTTTTTTGCGGGACAAGATGTCGTTTAAAGCGGTACCATGGTTATTTATATCCATCTTTTTAATCGCGTGTTATTCCACTTTTTGTTTGGTATGATAATAAAGCATTGTTTTTTGCCTTAACTAGTGGGACAGTTTTATTGGTCGGTTCGTTATGGACGCGGCGTTATTAAATATGTGTACTTTTATTTTTATTTTTTTATTTAGATAAAGGAATGTATTTATTGGAACAATATTTTTTTTAGTTTAATTATTTATTTAGGATTTTTTTTTTTTTTTACACATGTAATTTTTTTTATTTTTTTTACTTTTTTACTTTGCCCCAGGGGGGGACATCACAGTAAAGTGACAGATCGCTGATCTGACACTTTGCTGTGCACTGTGTCAGATGCACAGCTCCAGGCTTACAGGCTCCTGCTCTGAGCAGGCGCTTGTAAGCCACCTCCCTGCAGGACCCGGATGCAGCCCCGTGGCCATTTTGGATCCGGGCCTGCTGCAGGGAGGAAGGTAGGAGACCCTTGGAGCAACGCGATCACATCGTGTTGCTCCGAGGGTCTCAGGGAAGCACGAAGGGAGCCCCCTCCCTGCGCGATCCTTCCCTATACCGCCGGAACACTGCGATCATGTTTGATCGCAGTGTGCCGGGGGTTAATGTACTGGCGGCGGTCTGTGACCGCTCCTGGCACATAGTGCCGGATGTCAACTGCGATAGTCAGCTGACATCCAGCCGCGATCGGCTGCGCTCCCCCCGTGAGCGCGGCTGATCGCGCTGGACGTACTATTCCTTCCTTGGGAAGTAGGGCCCACCCCACATGGATGGAATAGTACGTCCAATGACAGAAAGGGGTTAAGGAAAAACTAACAGGTCTGTGAGAGACGGAATTCTTGCTGTTTGGTAGGTGATCAAATACTTACGTTGTGCAATAAAATTTAGTTTAATGATTTAAAAATCATACAATGTGATTTTCTGTGTTTTTTTTTAAGATTCTGTCTCTCACCGTTTAAGTTTACCTACGATAAAAATTGCAAGACCTCTCCAGTCTTTGTAAGTGGAAAAACTTGCAAAATCGGCATTGCATTATTCTTCGGGGCAGCACAGTAGCTCAGTGGATAGCACTGCAGCACTGGAGTCCTGGGTTCAAATCCCACCAAGGACAACATCTGCAAGGAGTTTGTATGTTCTCCCCTTGTTTGCGTGGGATTCCTCCGGGTACTCCAGTTTCCTCCCGCATTTCAAAGACATACTGATAGGGAATTTAGATTGTGAGCCCCATTGGGGATAGCAATGATAATGTGTGTAAAGCGCTGCGGAATATGTCAGCGCTATATAAAAATAAAGATTATTTATTTATTATACTTCTGCTATGGAGCCCCATGACTTCAATGTACGCTCCTGGTGAGTATAATAGTTTATTTTTTTTCTATACATTAAAGAACAGGAGCAGAACAGGCAACATATACCAGGATCGGAGATATATATATACCAAGATGGGGCCAAGGATAAGGGACATATACCGGAATATGCAAAATATATATATATCAGGATAGGGCTAGGATGAGGGACATATATACCAGGCTGAAGGGCGTATATATATATATATTATATATATATCTATATATATATATATATAAGAGGCATCGTGATTACTCGCTAATCCCCCACTGCACAGAAGCTCTGCCTCCCACCACATCACCACACATCACCACACACAATCCCGCCCCCCACCACATCACCACACATAATCCCGCCCTCCACCACATCACCACACAAAATCCCACCCCCCACATCACCACACACAATCCCGCCCCCCACCACATCACCACACACAATCCCGCCCCCCACCACATCACCACACACAATCCCGCCCCGCACATCACCACACACAATCCCGCCCCCCACCACATCACCACACATAATCCCGCCCCCCACCACATCACCACACACAATCCCACCCCCCACTCCATCACCACACACATTCCCGCCCCCCACCCCATCACCAAACACAATCCCGCCCCCACCACATCACACACAATCCCGCCCCCCACCCCATTACCACACACAATCCCGCCCCCCACCCCATTACCACACACAATCCCGCCCCCACCCCATTACCACACACAATCCCGCCCCCCACCACATCACCAGACATAATCCCACCCCCACCACATCACCACACATAATCCCACCCCCACCCCATTACCACACACAATCCCGCCCCCCACCCCATTACCACACATAATCCCACCCCCTACCACATCACCACACATAATCCCGCCCCCCCACCACACATAATCCTGCCCCCCACCACATCACCACACATAATCCCGCCCCCCACCCCATCACCACACATAATCCAACCCCATCACCACCCATAATCCCGCCCCCCCACCACCTCACCACCCATAATCCCGCCCCCCACACCATCACCACCCATAATCCTGCCCCCCACCCCATCACCACACACAATCCCACCCCCACCCCATCACCACACATAATCCCACCCCACCACTACCCATAATCCCGCCCCTCACCCCATCACCACCCATAATCCCGCCCCCACCTCATCACCACCCATAATCCCGCCCCCCACCCCATCACCACCCATAATCCTGCCCCCCACCCCATCACCACCCAAAATACCGCCCGCCACCCCATGACCACCCATAATCCCGCCCCCCACCACATTACCGTGCATAATCCCGCCCCCCACCACATCACCACGCATAATCCCGCCCCCACCACATCACCATGCATAATCCCGCCCCCCACCACATTACCACGCATAATCCCGCCCCCACCACATTACCACGCATAATCCCGCCCCCCACCATATCACCATACATAATCCCGCCCCCCTACCACATTACCACACATAATCCTGCCCCCCCACCAAATTATCACACATAATCCCCCACCACATTACCACGCATAATCCCACCCCCCACCACATTACCACACATAATCCCGTCCACCACCACATTACCACACATATTCCCACCCCCCACCACATCACCACACACAATCCCGCCCCCCACCACATCACCACACACAATCCCGCCCTCCACCACATCACCACACACAATCCCGCCCCCCACCACATCACCAGACATAATCCCGCCCCCACCACATCACCACACACAATCCCGTCCCCCACATCACCACACACAATCCCGCCCCCCACCACATCACCACACACAATCCCACCCCCCCACATCACCACACAGAATACCGCCCCCCACCCCATCACCACACACAATCTCGCCCCACCACATCACCATTATCCCGCCCCCCACCCCATTACCACACACAATCCCGCCCCCACCCCATTACCACACACAATCCCGCCCCCCACCCCATTACCACACACAATCCCGCCCCCACCCAATTACCACACATAATCCCGCCCCCGACCACATCACCACACATAATCCCGCCCCCCACAACATCACCACACATAATCCCACCCCCACCCCATTACCACACACAATCCCGCCTCCCACCCCATTACCACACATAATCCCACCCCCTACCACATCACCACACATAATCCCACCCCCTACCACATCACCACACACAATCCCGCCCCCCACCACATCACCACACACAATCCCGCCCCCCACCACATCACCACACACAATCCCACCCCGCACATCACCACACACAATCCCGCCCCCCACCACATCACCACACATAATCCCGCCCCCACCACATCACCACACACAATCCCACCCCCCACCCCATCACCACACACATTCCCGCCCCCCACCCCATCACCAAACACAATCCCGCCCCCACCACATCACACATAATCCCGCCCCCCACCCCATTACCACACACAATCCCGCCCCCCACCCCATTACCACACACAATCCCGCCCCCACCCCATTACCACACACAATCCCGCCCCCCACCACATCACCAGACATAATCCCACCCCCACCACATCACCACACATAATCCCACCCCCACCCCATTACCACACACAATCCCGCCCCCCACCCCATTACCACACATAATCCCACCCCCTACCACATCACCACACATAATCCCGCCCCCCCACCACACATAATCCTGCCCCCACCACATCACCACACATAATCCCGCCCCCCACCCCATCACCACACATAATCCAACCCCATCACCACCCATAATCCCGCCCCCCCACCCCATCACCACCCATAATCCCGCCCCCCACCCCATCACCACCCATAATCCTGCCCCCCACTCCATCACCACACACAATCCCACCCCCACCCCATCACCACACATAATCCCACCCCACCACTACCCATAATCCCGCCCCTCACCCCATCACCACCCATAATCCCGCCCCCACCTCATCACCACCCATAATCCCGCCCCCCACCCCATCACCACCCATAATCCTGCCCCCCACCCCATCACCACCCAAAATACCGCCCGCCACCCCATGACCACCCATAATCCCGCCCCCCACCACATTACCGTGCATAATCCCGCCCCCCACCACATCACCACGCATAATCCCGCCCCCCACCACATCACCACGCATAATCCCGCCCCCCACCACATTGCCACGCATAATTCCACCCCCCACCACATTACCACACATAATCCCGTCCCCCACCATATCACCATACATAATCCCGCCCCCCTACCACATTACCACACATAATCCTGCCCCCCCACCAAATTATCACACATAATCCCCCACCACATTACCATGCATAATCCCACCCCCCACCACATTACCACACATAATCCCGTCCACCACCACATTACCACACATATTCCCACCCCCCACCACATCACCACACACAATCCCGCCCCCCACCACATCACCACACACAATCCCGCCCTCCACCACATCACCACACACAATCCCGCCCCCCACCACATCACCAGACATAATCCCGCCCCCACCACATCACCACACACAATCCCGTCCCCCACATCACCACACACAATCCCGCCCCCCACCACATCACCACACACAATCCCACCCCCCACATCACCACACACAATACCGCCCCCCACCCCATCACCACACACAATCTCGCCCCACCACATCACACATAATCCCGCCCCCCAACCCATTACCACACACAATCCCGCCCCCACCCCATTACCACACACAATCCCGCCCCCCACCCCATTACCACACACAATCCCGCCCCCACCCAATTACCACACATAATCCCGCCCCGACCACATCACCACACATAATCCCGCCCCCCACAACATCACCACACATAATCCCACCCCCACCCCATTACCACACACAATCCCGCCTCCCACCCCATTACCACACATAATCCCACCCCCTACCACATCACCACACATAATCCCACCCCCTACCACATCACCACACATAATCCCGCCCCCCACCACACACATAATCCCGCCCCCCACCACATCACCACACATAATCCCGCCCCCCACCCCATCACCACACATAATCCAACCCCACCACTACCCATAATCCCGTACCCCACCCCCTCACCACACACAATCCCGCCCCCCCACACCATTACCACACATAATCCCGCCCCCCACCACACATAATCCTGCCCCCCACCCCATTACCACACATAATCCCACCCCACCACTACCCATAATCCCGCCCCTCACCCCATCACCACCCATAATCCCGCCCCACCCCATCACCACCCATAATCCCGCCCCCCCCACCCCATCACCACCCATAATCCTGCCCCCACCCCATCACCACCCATAATCCTGCCCCCCACCCCATGACCACACATAATCCCGCCCCCCACCCCATCACCACACATAATCCAACCCCATCACCACCCATAATCCCGCCCCCCCACCCCATCACCACCCATAATCCCGCCCCCCACACCATCACCACCCATAATCCTGCCCCCCACCCCATCACCACACACAATCCCACCCCCACCCCATCACCACACATAATCCCACCCCACCACTACCCATAATCCCGCCCCTCACCCCATCACCACCCATAATCCCGCCCCCACCTCATCACCACCCATAATCCCGCCCCCCACCCCATCACCACCCATAATCCTGCCCCCCACCCCATCACCACCCAAAATACCGCCCGCCACCCCATGACCACCCATAATCCCGCCCCCACCACATTACCGTGCATAATCCCGCCCCCCACCACATCACCACGCATAATCCCGCCCCCCACCACATCACCACGCATAATCCCGCCCCCCACCACATTACCACGCATAATCCCGCCCCCACCACATTACCGCGCATAATCCCGCCCCCCACCACATTACCACGCATAATCCCGCCCCCCACCACATTACCTCGCATAATCCCACCCCCCACCACATTACCACACATAATCCCGTCCCCCACCATATCACCATACATAATCCCGCCCCCCTACCACATTACCACACATAATCCTGCCCCCCCACCAAATTATCACACATAATCCCCCACCACATTACCATGCATAATCCCACCCCCCACCACATTACCACACATAATCCCGTCCACCACCACATTACCACACATATTCCCACCCCCCACCACACACAATCCCGCCCCCCACCACATCACCACACACAATCCCGCCCTCCACCACATCACCACACACAATCCCGCCCCCCACCACATCACCAGACATAATCCCGCCCCCACCACATCACCACACACAATCCCGTCCCCCACATCACCACACACAATCCCGCCCCCACCCCATTACCACACACAATCCCGCCCCCCACCCCATTACCACACACAATCCCGCCCCCACCCAATTACCACACATAATCCCGCCCCCGACCACATCACCACACATAATCCCGCCCCCCACAACATCACCACACATAATCCCACCCCCACCCCATTACCACACACAATCCCGCCTCCCACCCCATTACCACACATAATCCCACCCCCTACCACATCACCACACATAATCCCACCCCCTACCACATCACCACACATAATCCCGCCCCCCACCACACACATAATCCCGCCCCCCACCACATCACCACACATAATCCCGCCCCCCACCCCATCACCACACATAATCCAACCCCACCACTACCCATAATCCCGCCCCCCACCCCCTCACCACACACAATCCCGCCCCCCCACACCATTACCACACATAATCCCGCCCCCCACCACACATAATCCTGCCCCCCACCCCATTACCACACATAATCCCACCCCACCACTACCCATAATCCCGCCCCACCCCATCACCACCCATAATCCCGCCCCACCCCATCACCACCCATAATCCCGCCCCCCCACCCCATCACCACCCATAATCCTGCCCCCACCCCATCACCACCCATAATCCCGCCCCCCACCCCATGACCACTCATAATCCCGCCCCCCACCACATTACCGTGCATAATCCCGCCTCTCACCACAATCACCATGCATAATCCCCCCCCCCATCACCACGCATAATCCCGCCCCCACCACATTACCACGCATAATCCCGCCCCTCACCACATTACCACGCATAATCCCGCCCCCCACCACATTACCACGCATAATCCCACCCCCCACCACATTACCACACATAATCCCGTCCCCCACCACATTACCACACATATTTCCGCCCCCCACCACATTACCACACATAATCCCACCCCCTTACCATATTACCACACATAATCCTGCCCCCCACCACATTATCACACATAATCCCCCCACCACATCACCACACATAATCCCGCCCCCCCACCACATTACCACACATAACCCCCTCCCCACCACATTACCACACACAATCCCGTCCCCACACATTAAATTTGTACCTGGTAGAAGTCATGGAAAGATCTTTGAAAATGACTATAAATTTAATTGTGTTTACAGAGAAATTTTAACTTAATTTATGTTTCGTTATGAAATTTGTTTAGATGCTGGAATGATTAAAAAAAGCACATCTTACTGAATCCAGTTTGTTTTTTATTTTACACTGTGAATAAAATGTATTATTAGTATTATTCAGATTTTTAATGATTATTATTGTTATTAACTTCATTTTAAGTTAATTTATCACCTGCATAAGCGCTATTGAATGTTGTCATTATTTACTTTAGTTTAATCACCAGCAGCGTTAATTAGATAGCAATGAGCGTGCCGAGCGTTAGCTGGCTGGAAACATCTAGTATACATATACTGCTCAAAAAATAAAGGGAACACTAAAATCCAAATCCCACATCCTAGATATCACTGAATTAAATATTCCAGTTGCAAATCTTTATTCATTACATAGTGGAATGCGTTGAGAAGAATAAAACAAAAATGATCAATGTAAATCAAAATTAATATCCCATGGAGGTCTGAATTTGGAATGATACTCAAAATCAAAGTGGAAAATCAAATTACAGGCTGATCCAACTTCAATGGAAATGCCTCAAGACAAGGAAATGATGGTCAGTAGTGTGTTTGGCCGCCAAGTGCCTGTATGACCTCCCTACAATGCCTGGGAATGCTCCTGATGAGGCGGCGGATGTTCTCCTGAAGGATCTACTCCCAGACTTCGATTAAAGCATCAGTCAACTCCTGGACAGTCTGTAGTGCAACGTGGCGTTGGTGGATGAAACAAGACATGATGTCACAGATGTGCTCGATTGGATTCAGGTCTGGGGAACGGGCAGGCCACTCCATAGCATCAATGCCTTCATCATGCAGGAACTGTTGACACATTTCAGCAACATGATCCCTAGCATTGTCATGTATCAGAAGGAACCCCAGGCCCACTACACCTTCTTATCACCTCACAATGGATCTGAGAATCTCATCCCAGTACATAATGGCAGTCAGGGTACCTCTGGCTATCACATGGAGGGCTGTGCAGCCCTCCAAAGAAATGCCTCCTCACAACATTACTGACCCACTGCCAAAATGGTCATGCTGGAGGATGTTGAAGGTAGCAGAACGTTCTCCACAACGTCTCCAGTCTCTGTCACGTCAGTCACATGTGCTCAGTGTGAACCTGCTCTCATCCGTGAAGAGCACAGGGCGCCAATGTCGAATCTGCCAATCTCGGTGTTCTCTGACAAATGCCAATCACCCTGCACAAGCACAACACCCACTTGTTGATGTTAGGCCCTCACCTTCCTCATGGAGTCTGTTTCTGACAGTTTGAGCAGACACATGGATGTTAGTGGCCTGCTGGAGGTCATTTTGCAGGGCTCTGGCAGTGCTCCTCCGGTTCCTCCTTGCACAAAGGAGGAGGTAGTGGTCTTGTTGCTAGGATGTTGCCCTCCTACAGCCCCCTCCACATTTACTGGCCTGATTCCTGGTGTCAGCTCCATGCTCTGGACACTGCTGACAGACACAGCCACCCTTCTTGCCACAGCACGCATTGGTGTGCCATCTATGAGCTGCACTACCTGAGCAACTTCTGTGGGTTCTAGACACCATCTCGTACTACTGTACTGTACCTCTAGGGGTGAGAGCAATGACAAAATGCAAAAGTGACCAAAACAACAGCCAAAAGGATGAGAACAGAGAAATGGTCTGTGGTCACCTCCTGCAGAATCTCTCCTTTATAGGGGTTGTCTTGCTAATTGCCTATAATTTCTACCTGTTGTCTGTTCCATTTGCACAATAGCAGAAGAAATTGATTCACGATAGGTGTTGCTTCATAACTGGACAGGTTGACTTCACAGAAGTGTGATTGGCTTGGAGTTACATTGTGTTGTTTAAGTGTTCCCCATATATTTTTGAGCAGTGTGTATATATATATCTACTATATAATTGTCTAAGGGGTACTTCCGTCTGTCCTTCTGCCTGTCTGTCTGGCTGTCACGGATATTCATTGGTCGTGGCCTCTGTCTATCATGGAAATCCAAGTCGCTGATTGGTCGCCGCAAAACAGCCATGACCAATCAGTGACGGGCACAGTACAGAAGAAAATGGCTGCTCCATACTCCCCGCAGTCAGTGGCAGGCGCCCGCTTCATACTCCCCGCAGTCAGTGTCCCCGGCGCTGCGCTCCCCGCAGTCAGTGTCCCCGGCACTCCGCTCCCCGCAGTCAGTGTCCCCGGCGCTCCGCTGCTTACTCCCCGCAGTCAGTGTCCCCGGCGCCCGCTCCATACTCCCCTCCGGTCACCGTTAACACAGGGTTAATGCCGGCGGTAACGGACCACGTTATGCCGCGAGTTACCCATTCCGTTACCGCCACTATTAACCCTGTGTGTTCCCAACCTTTTACTAATGATGCTGCCTATGCGACATCAATAGTAAAAAAAAGTAATGTTAAAAATAGTAAAAAAAACCAAAAAGCCTGCTATACTCACCCTCCGTTGTCCGCTGAGGCGCTCGCGCCTGCCACCATCTTCCTTTCCCAGCGATGCTATGCGAAATTACCCAGAAGACCTAGCGGTCTTGCGAGACCGCTAAGTCATATGGGTCATTTCGCAAAGCATCTTGGGAACGCAAGATGGCAGCAGCCGCGTGCCCATCTGCACAGCGCTGTTGGATCCCAGGAGGCCGAGAGACAGGATGCTGAGGAGCAGTGACCAGAATAGTGAGTATGTTAACCCCTTAGCGACCGCCGATACGCCTTTTAACGGCGGCCGCTAAGGGTACTTAAACCACAGCGCCGTTATTAACGGCGCTGTGGAAAAAGTCCATAGCGCCCCCCAGAGGCCGATTTTCTCCGGGGTCTCGGCTGCCGAGGGTAGCCGAGACCCCAGAGAACATGATTCGGGGGTTTTTAACCCACCCCGCATTTGCGATCGCCGGTAATTAACCGTTTACCGGCGATCGCAAAAAAAAAAAAAAAAGCGATCTCTTTTTAATTTCTCTGTCCTCCGATGTGATCGCACATCGGAGGACAGAGAAAAGGGGTCCCAGGTGGCCCCCCAATACTCACCTAGCTCCCCCGATGCTCCTCGTGTCTCCCGGTGGGCGCCGCCATCTTCAAAATGGCGGGCGCATGCGCAGTGCGCCCGCCGGCCGGCACCGGGGGAATCTTTGGGGTCTCGGCTGCCGGGGGTAGCCGAGACCCCAAAGAGCATGATTGGGGTCGGTATTACCGACCCCTGTTTTGCGATCGCCGGTAATTAACTGTTTACCGGCGACCGCAAAAAAAAAAAAAAAAAAAGTAAAGTGTAATTCTCTGTCCTCTGATGTGATCGCACATCAGAGGACAGAGAAATAGGGGGATTCGGGGACCCTAGCATACTCACCTAGGTCCCTGGATCCTCTTGCTGCTCCTCCTGGCCGCCGGCAGAAGAACATGGCGGACGCATGCCCAGTGCGCCCGCCATCTGTCTCCATCTGCCGGCCGGCAGGAGAACAGCAGTTGGGGCTAAAATTAGGGTTAGGGTTAGGGGTAGGGTTAGGGGTAGGGGTAGGGTTAGGGGTAGGGTTAGGGTTAGGGGTAGGGTTAGGGGTAGGGTTAGGGGTAGGGGTAGGGTTAGGGGTAGGGCTAGGGTTACGGCTAGGGTTAGGGCTAGGGTTGGGGCTAAATTTAGGGTTAGGGTTGGGGCTAAATTTAGGGTTAGGGTTGGGGCTAAATTTAGGGTTAGGGTTGGGGCTAAACTTAGGGTTAGGCTTCTTTCACACTTACGTCGGTACGGGGCCGTCGCAATGCGTCGGCCCGACATACCGACGCACGTTGTGAAAATTGTGCACAACGTGGGCAGCAGCTGTAGTTTTTCAACGCATCCGCTGCCCAATCTATGTCCTGGGGAGGAGGGGGCGGAGTTACGGCCACGCATGCGCAGTCAGAAATGGCGGATGCGACGTACAAAAAAACGTTTCATTGAACGTTTTTTTGTGCCGACGCTCCGCCAAAACACAACTGATCCAGTGCACGACGGACGCGACGTGTGGCCATCCGTCACGATCCGTCGGCAATACAAGTCTATGGGCAAAAAACGCATCCTGCGGGCACATTTGCAGGAAACGTTTCTTGTCCAAAACGACGGATTGCGACGGAATGCCAAACGACGCAAGTATGAAAGTAGCCTTAGGGCTAGGGTTAGGGTTGGGGCTAAAGTTAGGGCTAGGGTTGGGGCTAAAGTTAGGGTTAGAGCTGGGATTAGGGTTAGGGTTTGGATTAGGGTTGGTATTAGGGTTAGGGTTGGCATTAGGGTTACGCTTGGGATTAGGGTTAGGTTTGGGATTAGGGTTAAGGTTAGGGTTGTGATAAGGGGTGTATTGGGATTAGGATTAGGTTTGAGGTTAGGGTTGAGATTAGGATTAGGGGTGTGTTGGATTTAGGGTTTTGATTAGGGTTATGGTTAGGGTTGACATTAGGGTTGTTTTGGGGTAAGGGTTGTGATTATGGTTAGGGTTAGTGATTAGGATTATGGATCAGGTTGGGATTAGGGTTAGGGATGTGTTGGGGTTAGGGTTGGAGCTAGAATTGGGGGGTTTCCACTGTTTAGGTACATCAGGGGGTCTCCAAACACGACAGCCAATTTTGCGCTCAAAAAGTCAAATGGTGCTCCCTCCCTTCTGAGCTCTGCCGTGCGCCCAAACAGTGGGTTACCCCCACATATGGGGCATCAGCGTACTCGGGATAAATTGGACAACAACTTCTGGGGTCCAATTTCTCTTGTTACCCTTGTGAAAATAAAAACTTGGGGGCTACAAAATCTTTTTTGTGAAAAAAAAAAAATATTTATTATTTTCACGACTCTGCATTCTAAACTTCTGTGAAGCACTTGGGCATTCAAAGTTCTCACCACACATCTAGATAAGTTCCTTGGGGGGTCTAGTTTCCAAAATGGGGTCACTTGTGGGGGGTTACTACAGTTTAGGTACATCAGGGGCTCTGCAATCGCAACATAATGCCCACAGACCATTCTATCAAAGTCTGCATTCCAAAAAGGCGCTCCTTCCCTTCCGAGCTCTGCCGTGCGCCCAAACAGTGGTTTACCCCCACATATGGCGCATCAGCGTACTCGGGATAAATTGGACAACAACTATTGCAGTCCAATTTCTCCTGTTACCCTTGTGAAAATAAAAACTTGGGGGCTACAATATCTTTTTTGTGGAAAAAAAAAATATTTTTTATTTTCACGACTCTGCATTCTAAACTTCTGTGAAGCACTTGGGCATTCAAAGTTCTCACCACACATCTAGATAAGTTCCTTGGGGGGTCTAGTTTCCAAAATGGGGTCACTTGTGGAGGGTTTCTACTGGTTAGGTACATCAGGGGCTCTGCAAACGCAACATAATACCCGCAGACCATTCTATCAAAGTCTGCATTCCAAAACGGCGCTCCTTCCTTCCGAGCTCTGCCGTGCGCCCAAACAGTGGTTTACCCCCACATATGGGGTACCAGCATACTGAGGACAAATTGGACAACAACTTTTGGGGTCCAATTTCTCTTGTTACCCTTGTGAAAATAAAAACTTGGGGGCTAAAAAATCTTTTTTGTGGAAAAAAAATTTTTTTTTTATTTTCACGGCTCTGCATTATAAACTTCTGTGAAGCACTTGGGCATTCAAGGTTCTCACCACACATCTAGATAAGTTCCATGGGGGGTCTAGTTTCCAAAATGGGGTCAATTGTGGGGGATTTCTACTGTTTAGGCACATCAGGGGCTCTCCAAACGCGACATGGCGTCCGATCTCAATTCCAGCCAATTCTACATTGAAAAAGTAAAACGGCACTCTTTCTCTTCCAAGCTCTGCGGTGCGCCCAAACAGTGGTTTACCCCCACATATTGGGTATCGACGTACTCAGGAGAAATTGCACAACAACTTTAGTGGTCTAATTTCTCCTGTTACCCTTGTGAAAATAAAAACTTGTGGGCAAAAAGATCATTTTTGTAGAAAAAATGCAATTTTTTTTTTCACGGCTCTACGTTATAAACTTCTGTGAAGCACATGGGGGTTCAAAGTGCTCGCCACACATCTAGATAAGTTCCTTAAGGGGTCTAGTTTCCAAAATGGTGTCACTTGTGGGGGGTTTCCACTGTTTAGGCACATCAGGGGCTCTCCAAACGCGACATGGCGTCCAATCTCAATTCCAGACAATTCAACATTGAAAAAGTAAAACGGCGCTCCTTCACTTCCAAGCTTTGCGGTGCGTCCAAACAGTGGTTTACCCTCACATATGGGGTATCGACGTATTCAGGAGAAATCGCACAACAACTTTTGTGGTCTAATTTCTCCTGTTACCCTTGTGAAAATAAGAATTTGTGGGCGAAAAGATCATTTTTGTGTAAACAAAAGCGATTTTTTATTTTCACGGCTCTACGTTATAAACTTCTGTGAAGCACTTGGGGGTTCAAAGTGCTCACCACACATCTAGAT
This sequence comes from Ranitomeya imitator, assembly GCF_032444005.1. Taxonomy (NCBI): domain Eukaryota; kingdom Metazoa; phylum Chordata; class Amphibia; order Anura; family Dendrobatidae; genus Ranitomeya; species Ranitomeya imitator. Next base: position 383,379,406 of record NC_091285.1, on the reverse strand, counting down.
AAGTTCCTTAAGGGGTCTAGTTTCCAAAATGGTGTCACTTGTGGGGAGTTTCCACTGTTTAGGCACATCAGGGGCTCTCTAAACGTGACATGGCGTCCGATCTCAATTCCAGCCAATTCTGCATTGAAAAAGTCAAACGGCACTCCTTCACTTCTAAGTTCTGCGGTGCGCCCTAACAGTGGTTTACCCCCACATATGGGGTATTGGCGTATTCAGGAGAAATTGCATAACAAAATTTATGGTTACATTTCTGTTTTTACACTTGTGAAAATAAAAAAAATGGTTCTGAATTAAGATGTTTGCAAAAAAAGTTAAATGTTCATTTTTTCCTTCCACATTGTTTCAGTTCCTGTGAAGCACGTAAAGGGTTAATAAACTTCTTGAATATGGTTTTGAGAACCTTGAGGGGTGTCGTTTTTAGAATGGTGTCACACTTCATTATTTTCTATCATATAGACCCCTCAAAATGACTTCAAATGTGATGTGGTCCCTAAAAAAAAATGGTGTTGTAAAAATGAGAAATTGCTGGTCAACTTTTAACCCTTATAACTCCCTAACAAAAAAAAATGTTGTTTCCAAAATTTTGCTGATGTAAAGTAGACATGTGGGAAATGTTATTTATTAACTATTTTTCATGACATATCTCTCTGATTTAAGGGCATAAAAATACAAAGTTTGAAAATTGCAAAATTTTAAAATTTTTCGCCATATTTCCGTTTTTTTCATAAATAATCGCAAGTAATATCGAAGAAATGTTACCACTAACATGAAGTACAATATGTCACGAAAAAACAATCTCAGAATCAGCGGGATCCGTTGAAGCGTTCCAGAGTTATAACCTCATAAAGTGACAGTGGTCAGAATTGCAAAAATTGGCCTGGTCATTAAGTACCAAATTGGCTCTGTCACTAAGGGGTTAAACTACAAGGGCCCCTCAGATCGTTAGGTGAGTATGTTTATTTTTAATTTTTTAACCTGTGACATACGTGGCTCGGTAATATACTACGTCGCTGTGCAATATACTACGTGGCTCTGTGCTGTATACTACAAGGCTGGGCAATATACTACGTCGCTGGGCAATATACTACGTCGCTGGGCAATATACTACGTCGCTGGGCAATATACTACGTCGCTGGGCAATATACTACGTCACTGGGCAATATACTACGTCACTGGGCAACATACTACGTGGACATGCATATTCTAGAATACCCGATGCGTTAGAATCGGGCCACCATCTAGTATATATATATATATATATATATATACACACACACACATATATATATATATATGTATATGTATATATATATATATATATAATAGTATATATATATGTATATATACTAGATGGTGGCCCGATTCTATCGCATCGGGTATTCTAGAATATGCATGTCCATATATATATATATTGCAGTGCTTAGATCACAGTAATTACCAGTCGGCACTCCCCATGTTCGAGCAACAGAACTGCAGCCGTGATTTCATCCAGTGATTGCTTAAAGGGAACCTGTCACCCCAAATTTCGCGGGTGAGGTAAGCTCACCGGCATCAGGGGCTTATCTACAGCATTCTGTAATGCTGTAGATAAGCCCCCGATGTTACCTGAAAGAGGAGAAAAAGACGTTATATTATACTCACCCAGGGGCGGTCCCGCTGCTGGTCAGGTCAGATGGGCGTCTCCGATCCGCTGCGGCGCCTCCCATCTTCATTACAAGACGTCCTCCTCTCATCTTCAGCCACGGCTGCGGCGCAGGCGTACTTTGCTCTGCCCTCTTGAGGGCAGAGGATAGTACTGCAGTGCGCAGGCGCCGGAAAGGTCAGAGGCCCGGCGCCTGCGCACTGCAGTACTTTGTCTGCCCTCAACAGGGCAGACAAAGTACGCCTGCGCCGGAGCCGTGACTGAAGATCAGAAGAGGACGTCTTGTAATGAAGATGGGAGGCGCCGCAGCGGACCAGAGACGCCCATCCGACCTGACCAGCAGCGGGACCGCCCCTGGGTGAGTATAATCTAACGTCTTTTTCTCCTCTTTCAGGTAACATCGGGGGCTTATCTACAGCATTACAGAATGCTGTAGATAAGCCCCTGATGACGGTGGGCTTACCTCACCCGCGATTTTCGGGGTGACAGGTTCCCTTTAAAGGGAACCTGTCAGCAGGATTATTCAGGTCAGTGAGGGATCAATGACCTGTCAGTAGTCTGCATTATGAATACTTAATCAGAACACCACATGAAGACCCCCACAGGCCGCCTCGGAGCACGAGCATATCATTAACTCAAAACTGAAAATAAAGATTAGACAACAACCACAAGATGGATTTCATCAACCAAGGTATCATTGTAATCAATATAACGGCGCCGACCTGACAGTGTCTGTCGGTTACTGTGCACAATCCTGCTGATCGGTGCCCTTTAATTAATTCACCACCACAGCCTTGGTGCCTGGATCTGGTCAGTGCTCATTAATAACACAGGTCTGCAAGCATAAAATTGTTTGAAAAGTAAGAGGTTATTTTTATATACTTTCAATGGTTGAACTCAGTACAAATAATTAAAAAGTTCCAACACAAACAGTTTTTTCACAAACACTGACTCCATAGGCTTTTTCTTGCACCATAAGTTGACCCCTTTGCATGACCTTTGATGGATGATTTTGGTGTAATTAAATTGGTTATAAATTAATGGATGCTGTGCTGTGATTGGCTGCTGTAGGCAGCTTCCAAAGATTGTGGTGGTGTCAATAGCATCCAATCTTTTGCTATGCAAAGTGTCAGATCTGTGATCTGACATGATACAGTGATCTCCCACCCTGGGACAATATTCTAAAGTTAAAAAAATAAAAATAAAATGTGTAAAAATATTTTTTTTTAAAAATCCCCAAATAATAAAAAAAATAAATAAATTTATTTTTCCAATAAATCCATTTATTTATGTAAATAAAAAAAACAATAAAAGTACACGTATTTGGTATCGCCGCGTCCGTAACGACTCACTCTATAAAACTGTCCCACTAGTTAACCCCTTCCATGAACACCGTAAAAAAAAAAAGAGGAAAAAACAATGCTTTATCATCATACCGCCAAACAAAAAGTGCAATAAAACACGATCAAAAGCACGGATGTAAATAAAAATGGTAACGCTGAAACATCATCTTGTCCCGCAAAAAACAAGCCACGATACAGCTCCATCAGCAGAAAAATAAAAAAGTTATAGCTCTCAGAATAAAGCGATGCAAAAATAATTATTTTTTCTATAAAATAGTTTTTATTGTGTAAAAAGCACCAAAACATGAAAAAAAAGATATAAGTGAGGTATCGCTGAAATCGTACTGACCCGAAGAATAAAGCTGCCGTATCAATTTTACCACACGCAGAACGGTATATAAAAAAAAGCAATACCTGAATTGCTGGTTTTTGTTCATTCTGCCTCCCAAAAATCGGAATTAAAAATAGATCAAAAATGTCATGTGCCCAAAAATGGTGCCAATAAAAACGTCAATTCTTCTCGCAAAAAGTAAGACCTCACATAACTCTGTGAGTCAAAATCTGGAAAAATTATAGCTCTCAAAATGTGGTGATGCAAAAACTATTTTTTGCAATAAAAAGCTTCTTTTAGGCTAGTTTCACATTTGCGTCTGTGTGCAGCATATCATCTGCAACCGCATGCAAAAACGCATGCAAACGCATGCTAATGCAGTGTTTTTTTATCCGCACATGACAGCAAAAAACCGTAGCGTTTGCATGTTGTTTTTGCATGCGTTTGTGCTTTTTATGCACATGCGTTCGATATTTCCAGCTGGGCGTGTCTCAATGGGCGTGTCTCAAAACAGTTCCTGGACATGCGCAGTCTGAAGTACGCAAGCGCATCGAACGCATGCGTACGCAAGCGTTCCCATAGATAGTAATGCATTTTTTGACACACTCATCCACATGCACATGTCTTCGCATATTTGACAGATTTTTGACGCCTCCAAAAATGCAACATGGTGCGTTTGCTGCGCACAGCTGCACACCTTGAAAAAATGCATGCGTACGCAAAAGCATACGAACGCATATCCATGCGTACACCATGTTAAAGATAGGTACGCATGACGCATTCGGATCTATGCAGATCGTATGCTGCGCACACAGACGCAAATGTGAAACCAGCCTTAAAGTGTGACAGCAGCTAAACATGAAAACACGCTATAAATAGTCAATCAAACCCCAGTTTATAACCCCCTTAGTTAGGGGAAAATAATAAAATGTATTTATTTCCATTTTCCCATTAGGGTTAGGGTTAGGGCTAAAGTTAGGGTTAGGGTTGGGGCTAAAGTTAGGGTTGGGGCTAAAGTTAGGGTTGGGGCTAAAGTTAGGGTTAGGGTTGGGGCTAAAGTTAGGGTTAGGGTTGAGGCCAAAGTTAGGGTTAGGGCTAAAGTTAGGGATAGGGTTGGGGCTAGAGTTAGGGATAGGGTTTGGATTACGTTTACGGTTGGGATTAGGGTTAGGGGTGTGTCAGGGTTAGGGGTGTGGTTAGGGTTGGGTTTAGGGGTGTGTCGGGGTTAGGGTTGGAGTTAGAATTGGGAGGTTTCCACTGTTTAGGCACATCAAGGGCTCTTCAAAAGCGACATGGCGTCCGATCTCAATTCCAGCCAATTCTGCGTTGAAAAAGTAAAACGGTGCTCCTTCCCTTCCGAGCTCTGCCATGCACCCAAACAGTGGTTTACCCCCACATATGGGGTATCAGCATACTCGGTACACATTGCACGACAACTTTTTGGGTCCAATTTTTAAAAAAAAGACCTAACAAAAAATATATTCGGAATCCTAGAAAAACTAAAAAAGACCTAAAGCAAACAAGGATACCTAAAATATAACTTTTATTAATTAACACTAAAAAATACTCTTTCCATAAACTATAAAAAATAATAAAGAAGACATATAATTATGTAACTGTAAGGTCCTAGGGAGTAACTACACTGAGTCCTACCTGGCAGTGGAGGTTGGCACCCTAAGTTACTGCGGTAGGCGCCCCCACTCAACGTCGACTTACCCTAGGGAGTCCCTAGAAGACCCTAAATAAGGAACCGTAGGAAAAACCCTAGAGAATCCTTATGGGAAAAATCCTACCTGGCAATGGGGGTAGGCACCCTAATGTGAAGCGGTAGGCGCCCCCACTCCGCGTCAACTGACCCTAGAATCCCTAAAGAGTCCCTAAATAGGGATAGGATAAAGAAAATGTCCCAAAACTAACCCAAACACCCAAAAAAAGAAAGAATGCCTAAAGCAAATGACAAAAATATAGAAAAAAATTATATAAAGAAAAAATATATGCAACAAATCTTTGCTATTGCGTAAATACGCATGTGTTTTGTATCACAGGCAGCTATACATGTAGCAGTGTATGCCTGCAAGAGTTTCCAGAAAACAGGGTGAATGAAGTAATACCAATATTGTCCAGAATAAATAAATACGGTTTTCTGGGTTAAGGAGTATAACAATTTAGGTTACCAAAATACTAGAGTGTATAAAGATGGTCACCCGATAAGCAAAAGGTCAACACCATGAAACTTCAGATTAGCAATAAAATAATACAATCAAGAAGCCAGATCTTAACTCCTACAGCCCAAAAAACAAAAACAAAATGCTTGATAGATATTACAGATTCATCACATTAAGACAGTGCTTAGGACATGTACAAAAAGTAGCTCATAGTATTGTTGCTGTTTCAGTACATATTTCAAAATGACAAGTCCATCAAAGCCCACTAGCCTGAAGCCCCCATTTGTCATTTGCTTTAGGCATTCTTTATTTTTTTGGGTGTTTGGGTTAGTTTTGGGACATTTTCTTTATCCTATCCCTATTTAGGGACTCTTTAGGGATTCTAGGGTCAGTCGACGCGGAGTGGGGGCGCCTACCGCTTCACATTAGGGTGCCTACCCCCATTGCCAGGTAGGATTTTTCCCATAGGGATTTTCTTGGGTTTTTCCTAGGGTTCCTCATTTAGGGTCTTCTAGGGACTCCCTAGGGTAAGTCGACGTTGAGTGGGGGCGCCTACCGCAGTAACTTAGGGTGCCAACCTCCACTGCCAGGTAAGACTCAGTGTAGTTACTCCCTAGGACCTTACAGGTACATAATTATATGTCTTCTTTATTATTTTTTATAGTTTATGGAAAGAGTATTTTTTAGTGTTAATTAATAAAAGTTATATTTTAGGTATCCTTGTTTGCTTTAGGTCTTTTTGGGTCCAATTTCACCATTGATAAAATAAAACAAATTACCGTAGATCTGAAGTAAATTTTTTGTGAAAGAAAAGTTAAATGTAAATTAAAAGTATCAGAGTACTCAGGACACATTTCACAACAACTTTTTTGGTCCAATTTCTCCTGTTACCCTTGTGAAAATAAAAATTGGGGGGCTAAAAAAATCATTTTTGTGGAAAAAAAAAAGGATTTTTTATTTTCACGGCTCTGCGTTATAAACTTTAGTGAAACATTTGGGGGTTCAAACTTCTCACAACACATCTAGATAAGTTCCTTGAGGGGTCTAATTTCCAGTATGGGGTCACTTGTGGGGGGTTTCTACTGTTTATGTACATCATGGTCTCTGCAAATGCAACGTGACGCCAGCAGACCATTCCATCATAGTCTGCATTCCAAAACGGCGCTCCTTCCCTTCCGAGCTCTGCCATGTGCCCAAACGGTGGTTGCCCCCCACATATGGGCTATCAGCATACTCAGGACATATTTCAAAACAACTTTTGGGGTCCGATTTCTCCTGTTACCCTTGGGAAAATAAAAAATTGGGGGCGAAAAGATCATTTTTGTGAAAATAATATGATTTTTTATTTTTACGGCTCTACATTATAAACTTCTGTGAAGCACTTGGCGGTTCAAAGTGCTCACCACACATCTAGATAAGTTCCTTAGTGGGTCTACTTTCCAAAATGGTGTCAATTGTGGGGGGTTTCCACTGGTTAGGCACATCAGAGGCTCTCCAAATGCGACATGGTGTCCAATCTCAATTCCAGCCAATTTTGCATTGAAAAGTCAAACTGCACTCCTTCCCTTCAGAGCTCTGCCATGCACCCAAACAGTGGTTCCCCCCACATATGGGGTATCAGCATACTCAGGACATATTGCACAACAACCTTTGGGGTCCAATTTCTCCTGTTACCCTTGGGAAAATAAAAAAATTGGGGGAAAAGATCGTTTTTGTGAAAAAAATATGATTTTTTTATTTTTTGAACTCTACATTATAAACTTCTGTGGAGCACTTGGGGGTTCAAAGTGCTCACCACGCACCTAGATAAGTTCCTTAGGGGGTCTACTTTCCAAAATGGTGTCACTTGTGGGGGGTTTCCACTGTTTAGGCACATCAGGGGCTCTCCAAACACAACATGGTGTCCTATCTCAATTCCAGCCAATTTTGCATTGAAAAGTCAAACGGCGCACCTTCCCTTCCGAGCTCTGCCATGCACCCAGTGGTTTACCCCCACATATGGGGTATCAGCGTACTCAGGACACATTACACAACAACTTTTTGGGTCCAATTTCACCTGATACCCTTGTTAAAATAAAACAAATTAGATCTGAAGTAAATTTTTTGTGAAAAAAAGTTAAATGTTCATTTTTTTTAAACATTCCATAAATTCCTGTGAAGCACCCGAAGGGTTAATAATCTTCTTGAATGTGGTTTTGAGCACCTTGAGGGGTGTCATATAGGCCCTCAAATTCACTTCAAATGTGAGGTGGTCCCTAAAAAAATGGTTTTGCAAATTTTGTTGTAAAAATGAGAAATCGCTGGTCAACTTTTAACCCTTATAACTACCTAACAAAAAAAATTATGTTTCCAAAATTGTGCTGATGTAAAGCAGACATGTGGGAAATGTTTTTTATTAACTATATTATGTGATATAACTCTCTAATTTATGGGCATAAAAACTAAAAGTTTGAAAATTGCAAAATTTTCACAATTTTCGCAAAATTTCCGTTTTTTTGTCACAAATAAATGCAAGTCATATCGAAGAAGTTTTACCACTATCATGAAGTAAAATATGTCACGAGAAAACAGTCTCAGAATTACCAGGATCCATTGAAGCGTTTCAGAGTTATGACCTCATAAAGTGACAGTGGTCAGAATTGTAAAAATTGTCCCTGTCACTTAGGTGAAAACAGGCTTTTGGGTGATGGGGTTAAAGGCATCAAATGTCCACAGCGATGATCATAGATCCGTAGACAGTGTGCATTTATACCAAGAAAAACAAAAACTGAAGGCCAGACAAAACTAAAGGTACCTTCACATTGGTGAAAACAGGCTTTGGGGTGATGGGGTTAAAGGCATCAAATGTCCACAGCGATGATCATAGATCCGTAGACAGTGTGCATTTATACCAAGAAAAACAAAAACTGAAGGCCAGACAAAACTAAAGGTACCTTCACATTTAGCGACGCTGCAGCGATCCAGACAACGATCCCGATCGCTGCAGCGTCGCTGTTTGGTCGCTGGAGAGCTGTCACACAGACAGCTCTCCAGCGACCAACGATGCCGGTCCCCTGGTAACCAGGGTAAACATCGGGTTACTAAGCGCAGGGCCGCACTTAGTAACCCGATGTTTACCCTGGTTACCAGCGTAAACGTAAAAAAAAAAAAAACACTACATACTTACCTTCCGCTGTCTGTCCTCCGGCGCTGTGCTTCGTCACACACGCCGATTCAGCGATGTCTGTGGGAGATCCAGCGACGAAATAAAGTGCTGGCCTTCTAGCTCCGACCAACAATGGCACAGCAGGATCCAGATCGCTGCTGCGTGTCAAACTCAACGATATCGCTAGCCAGGATGCTACAACGTCACGGATCGCTAACGATATCGTTGAGTGTGAAGGTACCTTTAGCCTCCAGCCTAATGTCCACAATAATTTCCACAGGTACACAAACGATGTGCATTGATGCCAGAAAACAAAATCAAAACAGACCAGGGCTGTCTCTGCATCTGGACACCTCATATCTATGGTTCTTTATCGTGCCTCCTGATGAACCGCATGGACGGGGAAACACATCGAGGCTGGAAGCTAAGTTTGGTTTAACCCCCAGCTTTGTTTTTGATTTTGTTTTCCGGCATCAATGCACATCGTTTGGGTACCTGTGGAAATTATTGTGGACATTAGGCTGGAGGCTACGTTTTGTCTGGCCTCCAGTTTTTGTTTTTCTTAGTATAAATGCACACAGTCTATGGATCTATGATAATCGCTGTGGACATTTTATGCCTTTAAGTTTTGCATCATGCAATGAAGCTTTGTTGTGATACCTTTTTTGTACACACCTTGTCCATCTACTGAGCGTCATTATTCCTGCTCTATAGATATTGAAAAACTCAAATTTTTTGAGAGACAAAGGTGGTATCATGTACTGAATATGAGGCTGTCCTTTTATACACAACTAGATGGTGGCCCGATTCTAACGCATCGGGTATTCTAGAATATGCATGTCCACGTAATATATTGCCCAGCGACGTAGTATATTGCCCAGCGACGTAGTATATTGCCCAGCCCACGTAATATATTGCCCAGCGATGTAGTATATTGCCCAGCGACATAGTATATTGCCCAGCCCACATAATATATTGCTCAGCCACGTAGTATATTGTCCAGCCACATAGTATATTGCCCAGCCACATAGTATATTGCCCTGCCACGTAGTATATTGCCCAGTCATGTAGTATATTGCCCAGCCACGTAGTATATTGCCCAGTCATGTAGTATATTGCCCAGTGACGTAGTATATTGCCCAGTCACGTAGTATATTGCCCAGTCACGTAGTATATTGTCCAGTCACGTAGTATACAGCACAGAGCCACATAGTATATTACACAGCGATGTAGTATACAGCACAGAGCCACGTAGTATATTGCTCAGTGACGTAGTATATTACCCAGTGACGTGGTATACAGCACAGCAGGGGCGGACGCAGACTGATTATATTATATTGGTAATACCTGATCCTACTCCTGTGTCTATTCTTAACGTAGTATATTGTCCAGTCACGTAGTATATTGCCCAGTCACGTAGTATATTGTCCAGTCACGTAGTATATTGTCCAGCCACGTAGTATATTGCCCAGTTACGTAGTATATTGCCCAGCCACGTAGTATATTGTCCAGCCACGTAGTATATTGCCCAGTGACGTAGTATACAGCACAGAGCCACATAGTATATTGCACAGCGAAGTAGTATACAGCACAGAGCCACGTAGTATATTGCCCAGTGACGTAGTATACAGCACAGCAGGGGCGGACGCAGACTGCAGAGGGCCCCTGTGCAAGAAATCTTCCTGGGCCCCCCCCCCCCCCGTACCGCAACATATAATGCCCCATACAATTCATTATTGAATATCGCCCCATAGATGCTCCCTATAAAGCTGTGCTGCCATATATAATGCTCCATACAATACATTATTGAATATTGCCCCATAGATGCTGACTATAAAGCTGTGCCGCCACATATAATGCTCCATTCAATTCATTATTGAATATTGCCCCATAGATGCTGGCTATAAAGCTGTGCCGCCACATATAATTCTCCATACAATTCATTATTGAATATTGCCCCATAGATGCTCCATATAAAGCTGTGCCGCCACATATAATGCTCCATACAATTCATTATTGAATATTGCCCCATAGATGCTCACTATAAAGCTTTGCCGCCACATATAATGCTCCATACAATTCATTATTGAATATTGCCCCACAGATGCTCCCTATAAAGCTGTGCCGCCACATATAATGCTCCATACAATTCATTATTGAATATTGCCCCATAGATGCTCCATATAAAGCTGTGCCGCCACATATAATGCTCCATACAATTCATTATTGAATATTGCCCCATAGATGCTCCATATAAAGCTGTGCCGCCACATATAATGCTCCATACAATTCATTATTACCCCATAGATGCTATGGAGCATCTATGGGGCCATAATGAATTGTATGGAGCATTATATGTGGAGGCACAGCTTTATATGGAGTCCATATAAAGCTGTGCCGCCACACATAATGCTCCATACAATTCATTATGGCCCCATAGATGCTCCATATAACGCTGTCCCACATATAAATGCTGCTGCTGCAATAAAAAAAAAATGACATACTCACCTCTCGTCTCTGCCCGCTGGTCCTCACCGTCCCGTCTCTCCGCACTGACTGTTCAGGCAGAGGGCGGCGCGCACACTATACGTCATCGCACCCTCTGACCTGAACAGTCACAGCAGAGGACGCGGAAGATGGAGCAGTGCCCGGCGTGTGGATCGTGGACAGGTAAATACGATACTCACCTGCTCCCGGCTCCTTCTCCCGGACTGTGGACAGATGGTTTCCGCAGACTCCGGGCACGGCAGCTTCTTCACCAGCGGTCACTGGGTACCGCGGTGCTCATTACAGGATCCACGCAATGTATGTGTATCACAACAATACCGTGTATCTCCGTCGCCGTCGGGGGCCCCCTCCCGCTCTGGGCCCCGGTGCGGTGACAATGCCGTGTATGTCCGTCGCCATCGGGGGCCCCCTCCCGCTCTGGGCCCCGATGCGGTTGCACCAGTTGAACCGGCGGTATGTCCGCCCCTGCAGCACAGAGCCACGTAGTATATTGCCCAAACAACGTAGTATATTGCCCAGCCATGTATGTCACAGGTTAAAAAATAACAAATAAACATACTCACCTAACAATCTGAGGGCCCCTTGTAGTTTAACATACTCACCATTCTGGTCGCTGCTCCTCAGCGTCCCATCTGTCCGCCTCCTGGGATCCAACGGCGCTGTGCTGATGGGCGCGCGGCTGCCGCCATCTTCCGTTCCGAGGATGTATTGCGAAATTACCCAGATGACTTAGCGGTCTCGCGAGATCGCTAGGTCTTCTGGGTAATTTCACAATGCATCGTGGGAAAGGAAGATGGCGGCAGGCGCGAGCGGACAACGGAGGGTGAGTATAGCAGGTTTTTTGCTTTTTTACTATTTTTAACATTACTTTTTTCACTATTGATGCTGCATAGGCAGCATCAATAGTAAAAGGTTGGGGACACACAGGGTTAATAGCGGCGTTAACAGAGTGCGTTACCCGCGGCATAACGCGGTCCATTACCGCTGGCATTAACCCTGTGTTAGCGGTGACCGGTGGGGAGTATGGAGCAGGAGCCGGGGACAGTGACTGCGGGGAGCATGGAGCGGAGCGCCGGGGACACTGTGGGGAGTATGGACCGGAGCGCCGGGGACACTGACTGCGGGGAGTATGGAGCGGAGCGCCGGGGACACTGTGGGGAGTATGGAGCGGGCACCAGGGACAGAGTGACTGTGGGGAGCATGGAGCGGAGCGCCGGGGACACTGCGGGGAGCATGGAGCAGAGCACTGGGGACACTGCAGGGAGCATGGAGCGGAGCGCCGGGGACACTGCGGGGAGCATGGAGCGGAGCACCGGGGACACTTCGGGGAGCATGGAGCGGAGCGCCGGGGACACTGACTGCGGGGAGTAAGGAGTGGCCATTTTCTTCCAGACTGTGCCCGTCGCCGATTGGTCACGGCAGCCATGACAGGCAGCTTGCGAGACCAATCAGCGAATGAATAACCGTGACAGAAGGACAGACAGACATACGAAGTGACCCTTAGACAATTATATAGTAGATAACCTGTGTTGTTCTTTAATTCATAAGTACTATCCCTTCATCTCTTCTTTTTGCTTATTGTTTTCCCACCTATAGTATTTTTAGGACTCATCAGGGTTAGTCTGGGACAGCCGCCGCTGAGTGGGGGCACCAAATAAGCGTATCCTAGGGTGCCAACCTCCACTGTTAGGGATAGCAGGCAAGCATAGGGATTTGACAGGTTATGATTATAACTTATGTTCTATATTATGTGCACTGGGAAAGGTGTTTTTTAACAAGTGTCTATTAAAATATTGTGCTTTTATACAGTCAATCGTTCTCTCTGATATTAATTAGGAGAAGATTCTTTATTGCTATTAGTGATTAAATACTTGGAACAAGATGTACTTACAGGGTTTCTCTCTTGTGAAAACAAGTAATCACTTCTCCACAGAATAAGTGATAACTTATTGATTGGTGGGTGTCCGACTGCACGGACCCTCAGCGATTGTCAGAATGTGGACCTTTTATCCCCATTAGGGTATGTGTCCACGTTCAGGATTGTATCAGGATTACTCAGGTAAAATCCTGACCAAATCTGCACCTGAGGTCACTGGCAGGTCACCTGCGTTGTCCTTGCGTTGTTTCAGCATTGTAAGGACATGCTGCGTTCTTAAAAGACGCGCCGCATGTCAGTTTCCGCGGGTATGCCGCATGCGTCTTTTAATGCATAGTGGAGATGGGATTTCATGAAATCCCCTCCACTATGCTGTAACATCTTGACGCTACATGTTTAACGCTGCGGCTCTACGCAGTGTCAAACACGCAGCGTTTCCTGAACGTGGAAACAGACTTAGACTGGATCAACATTTGCGACTTGACCACTGATCCATTTATTCCCTCAGTGGCTGCAAGCGCTCTGCTTGTTTTTTTCTGGGAGCCCCAAAGAGATTGAATGGAGCTGTGGTCAGACATTTCACATGCCTCTCCATTTTAAAATGGGGATAAAAGTGCGGTGTCAGGATAAAACTTCCCAATTTTTTTGATGGGTACAGTTTCCAATGGTCGGACCCAAACGATCAATAAGTTATCACTAGTGTTGAGCTATACCTTCCGATATCCAAAAGTATCGGTATCGGATTGGATCGGCCGATATTCGAAAAATATCGGATATCGCCGATACCGATGCCCGATACCAATGCGTCAATGGGACCAAAATATCGGAATTAAAATAAACCCTTTCTTTCCTTGTAGGTTCATTCTACATGAAGGAAAACAACTAAGAATAATGTAGGATGTATTGGGGGAGGTGGCGGAGACATTAAAGGCATAGAGGTTTAGCCCAATCAAATAGAATAGCAGGAATTAAATTGTTTTTTTAAGACGTTCGGATTTACAAAGATATTGACTATGTTAAGATTTTTTATATTTTGTCAGATATTGATGTTTCACTAATTCCATGCTCTTCACCTTCTTTTTTACTTCTCCGACACTTTCTTCTTCATCATCCTCAGCAGCAGCATCTTTTACATTAACTTCTTCACCTTATTCATCTTCTTCTTCATCTTCTACCTATTATTCTTTTTTGTTACATTCTTCATATTCTTTTTATTAAACTATTATTCTTCTTCATATTCTACTTCTTCATCATATTATTATTTGTGACAGGCATTCCTGTAGTTGTTATCTATAAGGCCGCCGTCACACATGCGAGTTTTACGGACGTAAGAGCGCAGAATCTACGTCCGTAAAACTCGCAAAAAATACGGCACAATTATTCTCTATGCCAGGGAGCTTTCTAGGTAATTTCCCACGATCTATGAACAGCCAGCAGAGGGCGCCTCACCGCAAATAAAGCTAAATATAGATCATTGATCTATTTTTAGCCTCATTCCCTGGGGTTTTGCAGCGAGGAGCAGCCTGCATTAGCACAGCTCCTTGCTGCAAAATGTTTTAACCCCTTCAGAAGGATTTACATCGTTGGACGTTACAGATCTGCGGAGGGTAAGTATATTGTTGGTTTATTATGTTTTTTTACTCACAGAACGAGGGTCTTCAGTGACTGGATTGGGCGTTGAATAAAATACTGCAACACCCATTGTTTTTATTTCATTAAAATAATTTTAAATAATGTGTTTGTGTTTTATTTAACCCTTCACTACAATTGGATTAATAATGGATAGGTGTCATAATTGACGCCTCTCCATTATTAATTAGGCTTAATGTCACCTTACAATAGCAAGGTGGCATTAACCCTTCATTACCCCATATCCCACCGCTACACGGGAATGGGAAGAGAGTGGCCAAGTGCCAGAATAGGCGCATCTTCCAGATGTGCCTTTTCTGGGGTGGCTGGGGGCAGATATTTTTAGCCGGGGGGGGGCCAATAACAGTGGACCCTCTCCAGGCTATTAATATCTGCCCTCAGTCACTGGCTTTACTACTCTGGCGGAGAAAATTGCGCGGGAGCCCACGCCAATTTTTTCCGCCATTTAACCCTTTATTTTAAGAGCTAGAACGGCCAAATTTTGCAGATACACACTACTGACATTAGTAGTGTGGAATCTGCAAAAAAAATGGAGAGAAGACATGGTTTACTGTATGTAAACCATGTCTCAAATCATGTCGGGTTTTAGGAAGGAGAAAGAAAAAGCCGGTAATTGAATTACCGGCTTTCAAGCTGTATAGCGCTGGAATAAATATTAATATATATACATATATGTGTCTCACTGACATATATATATATATATATATACCTATTCTATGTGTACACATTTATTCTACCTATTCTACTGTAAGCTGTCAGTGTGATTTTACTGTACACCGCACTGAATTACCGGATTTTCTCTCTAATATATGTGTCTACTGACAGTATATAGACAGTATATATATATTTTCTTTTCTTTTTGGGACACATGGATCACTTCTATAGCGGTATGTTGGTTTTGCTAGCCTGCGAGAAAACCACGCAGTACGGATGCCATACGGATTACATACGGAGGATGCCATGCGCAAAAAACGCTGACACACCCTGCCTACGGAGGAGCTACGGACCACTTTTTTCGGGACTTTTCAGCGTATTACGGCCGTAATATACGGACCGTATTGTTTTACGCTGTGTGTGACGCCGGCCTAAAAGTTTGAAGATTACACCTTCCGTTCTGCCTGTCACAAAAGAGTTACAACAGGATTTGTCTGCGTTCAGTTTGGCCTGCAGCAGCAGGCTTTTTCCAGTGGCACCATGAAGAGGAACGGACTCACCCCCATACACTGCTTAGTTTTCTTCTGCTTATAATTTAGATAATATCTTTTGCTCTGATGTTTAGTCTTATGCTTAATGTACTTCTGCTCTTTGTTCTGCAGCTTCTTGTTCTTCTGCTTCTCGGTCTTCAGGGTCGTCGTCTCCAGGGTCGTCGTCTCCGGGGTCGTCGTCTCTCCAGGGTGGTCTTTAGGGTCGTCGTCTCTGGGGTCGTCGTCTTAAGGGTGGTCTTCAGGGTCGTCATCTTTAGGGTCTTGAACTTGGAAATGTAGCAGAAGGTACAAGAAGGCTGAAGAAATGCCGAGAACCAGCTGACTGTACTGGAACCCAGATGGCTACCCGAAGGTCCAAGAGCCAATGGAACTACCGAGGACCAGCTGACGTTACTGGAACCCGGTTACTAAACAGGAGGTACCCGTGCCAGAAAGCACTACCAAGGACCACCTGACGTTGGTGGAACTCGGATACCCAGTAGGAGGCACTGAAGCCAAAGGCTCTGCCCGGAACCAGCTGATGGTACTGGAACCAGGATGGGGAGCAGAAGGTATAAGAGCCAAAGACACTGCCGAGAACCAGCTGACGGTACTGGAACCGGGATGGGTAGCTGAAGGTACAAGAGCCAATGGAACTACTGAGGCCCAGCTGACGTTACTGGAACCCAGTTACTAAGCAGGAGGTACCCGTGCCAGAAAGCACTACCAAGGAACACCTGACGTTGGTGGAACTCAGATACCCAGAAGGAGGCACCTAAGCCAAAGCCTCTGCCCTGAACCAGCTGACGGTACTGGAACCAGGATGGGGGGCAGAAGGTACAAGAGCAAAAAACACTGCCGAGAACCAGCTGACGGTTCTGGAAGCTGGATGGGTAGCAGAAGGTACAAGAGCCAATGGAACAACCGAGGACCAGCTGACGTTACTGGAACCCGGTTACTAAGCTGGAGGTACCCGTGCCAGAAAGCACTACCAAGGACCACCTGACGTTGGTGGAACTCGGATACCCAGAAGGAGGCACCTAAGCCAAAGGCTCTGCCCGGAACCAGCTGATGGTACTGGAACCAGGATGGGGAGCAGAAGGTATAAGAGCCAAAGACACTGCCAAGAACCAGCTGACGGTACTGGAAGCTGGATGGGAAGCAGAAGGTACAAGAGCCAATGGAACAACCGAGGACCAGCTGACGTTACTGGAACCCGGTTACTAAGCAGGAGGTACCCGTGCCAGAAAGCACTACCAAGGACCACCTGACGTTGGTGGAACTCGGATACCCAGTAGGAGGTACCTAAGCCAAAGGCTCTGCCCGGAACCAGCTGACGGTACTGGAACCAGGGGGACCTATTCAAGATTGTCTTCCTAAGAACCAGCTAATGGTGCTGGAACTCAGATAGGCAGCAGAAGGTCCACAGGAAAAACAAAAGTTGCCAGGCTGCGAGCCGGCTGTAGTTACCGAATATCCACAGTCCTACAGGGGGAGCTTGTCCTATTGGCACTACGGAACCAGCCTTAATTGCCAGTTCCCGCAGCCCACATAGGAAGCGCCTTAAATGCAGGCACCGTAGAATCGGCTAACCCGACCGCAACACGACAGGTCAACATATTGGAGGCAAAGTGACCTTGACACTACCCGGAAACAGCTGGCGGTGTTGGAGCCCAGGGATTACATGACAAACAGAGTGTAGGCTGAGGCCTAATTGGAGCAAGTTGACAGGGAACCTTTAACCCTCCACAGGCGTTAACAACTAGAAGAGCCACCTTGTGCAGCAGTAATGCTGCACAAGGAAAAGGTGGCTCTTTTAATAATGCTCCTTGCACATGCTGAACGAAACACTTATAAAATTTGACCCCTCATACCATGAAACCGTCCCGGAGGCGGGACTTTCCTTCTTAATGAGACACAGCAGAGCTGTCATTCATACCCCCTTAGTGCCGGGCGCAGCCTCCTGAGCGTTGTTTGTTTGTGTACCGGAGTCTGCGCTGTTATGTTATCCCTTGGCCATGCGCAGTTAGCGCTGCCCGTCTTCTGACATCATTTGATGTCAGCCTGACTGCGCATGTGCGGTCGCGCTGCCCGAGATCACGCCCCGCAGTGTCTTCTAATTTATTCACACTCCGGGGCTGGGATTCATGGCCTTGCGCAGTGCATATCTTCGCCTCTCACTCATCTCCTTCCGCTTTCTTCAGACTGTGCGGCGTCAGCTGATCCCTAATCACATGCCACGGTCATGATGCCGCACAGTCTGAAGAAGGTGGAAGGAGATGAGTTGGAAAGAGATGCGCATGCCCATGAATCCCAGCCCCGCAGTGTGAATAAATAAAACACTGCGGGGCGTGATCTCGGGCAGGGCAGCCACACAGGCGCAGCCAGCCTGACAACAAATGATGTCAGAAGACAGACAGCACTAACTGCGCATGGCCAAGGGATAACATTACAGTGCAGGCTCTGGGACAGATTCAAACAACGCTGAGGATGCGGCGCCCAGTGCCAAGGGGGTAGGAATGACGGCTGTGCTGTGTCTCATTAAGAAGGAAAGTCCCACCTCCGGGACGGTTTAAAGGTACGAGGACACATTTTATAAGTGTTAACTTCAGCGTGTGCAAGGAGAATCACTAAAAGAGCCACCTTGTCCAAATGCAGCATTAGTGCAGCACAAGATGGCTCTTCTAGTTACAAATGCCAGAGGGGGACAGGTTCCCTTTAATTTCTGTTGTTGTGACAGCGGAGAGGTTGCAGGACACATTGCCGGATACACAGCAGGGAGCAGCTGACGTTTCTGAACCCCAATAAAACAGCAGGAAGTATTGACTGTGCAAACGGCACTTCTGGGTACCAACTGGCGGTGTTGGAGCCCAGGGACAGCAGGAGGAGCAGACTTGAGTGATTGCTGCACACACAGCAGGGGAGCAGCTGGCGTTACTGAACTCCAATAACAGAGGAGCAACTGTTGACTGTGCAGACAGCACTTCCAAGCAGCAACTGGCGGTGTTGGAGCCCAGGGACAGCAGGAGGAGCAGACTTGAGTTATCGCCACACACACAGCAGGGGAGCAGCTGACGTTACTGAACCCCAATAACAGAGGTGCAACTATTGACTGTGCAGACAGCACTTCCAGGCAGCAACTGGCGGTGTTAGAGCCCAGGGACAGCAGGAGGAGCAGGCTAGAGTTATTGCTGCACACACAGCAGGGGAGCAGCTGTCGTTACTGAACCCCAATAACAGAGGAGCAACTGTTGACTGTGCAGACAGCACTTCCGAGCAGCAACTGGCAGTGTTGGAGCCCAGGGACAGCAGGAGGAGCAGGCTAGAGTTATTACCGCACACACAGCTAGGGATCAGCTGACATTACTGAAACCCAATAACAGAGGAGCAACTGTTGACTGTGCCGACAGCACTTCCGGGCAGCAACTGGCAGTGTTGGAGCCCAGGGACAGCAAGAGGAGCAGGCTAGAGTTATTGCCGCACACACAGCAAAGGAGCAGCTGGCGTTACTGAACCCCAATAACAGAGGAGCAACTGTTCACTGTGCAGACAGCACTTCCGGGCAGCAACTGGCGGTGTTGGAGCCCAGGGAATGCAGGAAAAGCAGAGTGTAGGTCGAGGCCTGCACTCAATGCCGTTTAATATCTGTTGGAGTGTCAGCATGGCGGTCGCAGGACACATTGCCGGATACACAGCTGGGGATCAGCTGACGTTACTGAACCCCAATAACACAGGAGCGAGTGTTTTTCTCTGTGCAGACGGCACTTCTGAGCAGCAACTGGCAGTGTTGGAGCCCAGGAAATGCAGGAGAAGCAGAGTGTAGGCCGAGGCCTGCACTCGAGGCAGTTTAATATCTGTTGGAGTGTCAGCATGGCGGTCGCAGGGCACATTGCTGGATACACAGCTGGGGATCAGCTGACGTTACTGAACCCCAATAACACGGCAGCAAGTGTTGATTGTGCAAACGGCACTTCCGGGCAGCAACTGGCGGTGTTGGAGGCCAGGGAATGCAGGAGATGCAGAGTGTAGGCTGAGGCCTAATTGGAGCAAGTTGAAAGGGAACTTTTAACCCCCCCCAGGCGTTTGTAACTGAAAGAGCCACCTTGTGCAGCACTAATGCTGCAAAAGGAAAAGGTGGCTCTTTTAATTATGCTCCTTGCAAACGCGGAACTAAACACTTATAAAATGTGTCCCCTGATTCCGTGAAACCATCCCGGAGGTGGGACTTTCCTTCATAATGACACGCAGCACAGCCATCATTCCTACCCCCTTGGCGCAGGGCGCCGCCTCCTCAGCATTGTTTGAATCTGTCCCATAGCCTGCGCTGTTATGTTAAAACTTGGCCAGGCGCAGTTAGCGCTGCCCGTCTTCTGACAACATTTGTGGACAGGCTGACTGCGCCTGTGTGGCCGCGCTGCCCGAGATCCCGCCTCGCAGTGCCTTCTGATTTAATCACACTGCGGGCCTTGGATTCATGGGCATGCGCAGTGCATATCTTCGCCTCTCACTCACCTCCTTCCTGCTTCTTCAGACTGTGCGGCGTCAAGGCCGTGGCATGCTATTAGGGATCAGCTGACGGCGCATGATCTGAAGAAGATGGAGGGAGATGAGTGAGAGCCTGAGGTGAAGATATGCACTGTGCATGCCCATGAATCTCAGCCCCGCAGTGTGAATAAATCAGAAGTCACTGCGAGGCGGGATCCCGGTTAGCACGGCCGCACAGGCGCAGTCATCCTGACACCAAATGATGTCAGAAGACTGGCAATGCTAACTGCACATGCCCAAGGTTTAACAGAACAGCACAGGCTCCGGGACAGATTCAAACAACGCTGAGGCAGCAGCGCCCGGCGCCAAGGGGGTAGGAATGGTGTCAGGGGACACATTTTATAAGTGTTAAGTTCAGCGTGTGCAAGGAGCATAACCTAAGAGCCACCTTTTCCTTGTGCAGCATTATTGCTGTACAAAGTGGCTCTTTCAGTAACAAACGCCTGGGGGGGGACAGGTTCCCTTAAATTTCAGTTGTTGTGTCAGCGTGGAGGTAGCAGGACACATTGCCGGATAGACAGCTGGGGATCAGCTGACGTTACTTAAACCCAATAACACTGGGTCATGTGTGTTGACTGTGCAGATGGCACTTCTGAGCAGCAACTGGCGGTGTTGGAGCCCAGGGATTACAGTTCAAGTGGTAGAAACATGAACACAACAAGAGACCTGGATCCAGTAGCCAACCAATTATTTAATCTGGAAGAGGAGTGGCAAATTCCTGCGAGATCCAGGCCTTGTTCATTTTCAGAAAAGTAAGCCGGTCAACGTTATCTGTTGTGAATTCTGCTCTTGGGCTCCCTCCGGTGGTTGTAAGTGGCACTTTTGTGAGTACTGCTCTTGGGCTCCCTCTTGTGGTTTCTAGTGGTATGGCTGCTCCTTGGAGTTAGCTGTCATCAGCTGCCTCCACTTATCTTCTCTTCTGCTCGGCTATTTAAGTCTGGCTCTGTCTTCTGCCAGTGCCACTTGTAAATGGTTCCTGGTTGGATTCACATCTCTTTGGAGTTCCCTGTTATCCTGACCAGTTCAGCTAAGCTAAGTTTTTGCTTGCTCTTTTCTGTCCATAGATTGTGGACTTATCCGTTCTGTGCTTTCTTTGTTTGTCCAGCTTATCAGTATGAATTAATTCTGTCTTGCTGGAAGCTCTGGGAGGCAGATTTGCCCTCCACACCTTTAGTCAGGTGTGGAGTTTTTTTTTTTGTAAACTCTGCGTGGATTTTTGTAGTGTTTTATACTGACCGCACAGTATTCCATCCTGTCCTATCTATTTAGCTAGACTGGCCTCCTGTGCTCATCCTGGTTTCATTCTGTGTATGTCTTTTCCCTCTCCACTCACAGTCATTATTTGTGGGGGGCTAATCTATCCTTTGGGGATTTTCTCTGAGACAAGATAGCTTTCCTGCTTCTTTCTTTAGGGGTAGTTAGCTCTTAGGCTGTAACAAGATGCCTAGGAAGAGTTAGGAGCATTACACGGCTACTTCTAGTGTTGTGTTGAGCTTAGGGACTGCGGTCAGTACAGTTACCACGTCCTTCAGAGCTCGTTCCATGTTGCTCCTAGACCACCGTATCATATTAGTACAAGTGGCCAAAAATGAATTAAATGCATCTCAAAAGAAGGAAAAGAAAGTTATGAACCATTTTTTTTTCTGTGCTTTGGTTTGTCTTTTTTTTTTTCTTTTCCTCTTGATATCTGGGTGGTTCAGGATATATGCTTTGGCATGGATGTTCAGGGTTTGTTTTCTCATGTGGATCAACTTGCTGCAAGAGTACAGAGTATCCAGGACTATGTTGTCCAGACTCCGGCTTTAGAGCCCAGAATTTCTACTCCTGATTTGTTTTTTGGGGACAGATCCAAGTTTTTGAACTTTAAAAATAACTGCAAATTGTTTTTTTGCTTTGAAACCCCGTTCTTCTGGTGATCCCATTCAGCAAGTAAAAATCATCATATCCTTGCTGCGTGGTGACCCTCAAGACTGGGCTTTTTCTCTTGAAACAGGGGAGTCGGCATTATTGAATGTAGATGCATTTTTTCAAGCGCTCGGATTATTGTATGACGAACCTAATTCTGTGGATCATGCAGAAAAAACCCTGTTGGCCTTGTGTCAAGGTCAGGAAGCGGTAGAGTTATACTGCCAGAAATTTAGAAAATGGTCTGTGCTCACTAAATGGAATGAAGAGGCTCTGGCTGCTATTTTCAGAAAAGGTCTTTCTGAAACCCTTAAAGATGTTATGGTGGGCTTTCCTACGCCTGCCGGTTTGAGCGAATCTATGTCTCTGGCCATTCAGATTGATCGGCGTCTGCGCGAGCGCAAAGCTGTGCACCATATGGCAGTATCCTCTGAGCAAAGTCCTGAACCTATGCAATGTGATAGGATTTTGACTAGAATAGAACGGCAGGAAGTCAGACGTCAGAATAGGCTGTGTTTTTACTGTGGTGATTCGGCTCATGTTACCTCTGATTGCCCTAAGCGTACTAAGAGAGTCGCTAGGTCTGTTACCATTAGTACTATACAGCCTAAATTTCTCTTATCTGTGACCCTGATTTGCTCATTGTCGTCCTTTTCTGTCATGGCATTTGTGGATTCAGGCGCTGCCCTGAACTTAATGGACTTAGAATTCGCAAGGCGCTGTGGTTTTTCCTTGCAGCCTTTGCAGAGCCCTATTCCTTTGAGGGGCATTGATGCTACACCCTTGGCCAAGGATAAACCTCAGTACTGGACACAGATGACTATGTACATGGCTCCTGCACATCAGGAAGATTGCCGTTTTCTGGTGTTGCATAACCTGCATGATGTTGTTGTACTGGGATTTCCATGGTTACAGGAACATAATCCGGTGCTGGATTGGAAAACTATGTCAGCGACTAGTTGGGGTTGTCGAGGAGTGCATAGTGACGTTCCTTTGATGTCAATTTCCTATTCCCCTTCTTCTGAGGTCCCTGAGTTTTTGTCGGATTTCCAGAATGTATTTGATGAGCCCAAGTCCAGTTCCCTTCCTCCACATAGGGACTGTGATTGTGCTATTAACTTGATTCCTGGTTGTAAGTTCCCTAAGGGCTGACTTTTCAATCTGTCTGTGCCAGAGCATGCCGCCATGCGGAGCTATGTTAAGGAATCTTTGGAGAAAGGGCATATTCGGCCCTCTTCGTCACCATTGGGAGCGGGTTTCTTTTTTGTTGCTAAGAAGGATGGCTCCTTGAGACCCTGTATTGATTATCGTCTTCTTAATAAGATCACGGTCAAATTCCAATACCCCTTGCCTTTGCTTACTGATTTGTTTGCTCAGATTAAGGGGGCTAGTTGGCTTACTAAGATTGACCTCCGAGGGGCATATAATCTTGTTCGTATTAAACAGGGTGACGAATGGAAAACTGCATTTAATACGCCCGAAGGCCATTTTGAATACCTTGTGGTGCCATTTGGGCTCTCTAATGCTCCATCTGTGTTCCAGTCTTTCATGCATGATATTTTCCGCAATTTTCTTGATAAATTCATGGTCGTATATTTGGATGATATTTTGATTTTTTCGGATGATTGGGAGTCTCATGTGAAGCAGGTCAGGATGGTGTTCCAGATCCTTCGTGATAATGCTTTATTTGTGAAGGGGTCTAAGTGCCTATTCGGAGTTCAGAAGGTCTCTTTTTTGGGTTTTATTTTTTCTCCCTCGTCTATAGAAATGGATCCTGTTAAGGTCCAAGCTATTCATGACTGGATCCAACCCACATCTGTGAAGGGTCTTCAAAAATTTTTGGGCTTTGCTAATTTCTATCGCCGTTTCATTGCCAATTTTTCCAGTGTGGTTAAGCCCCTTACTGATTTGACGAAGAAAGGCGCTGATGTGACTAATTGGTCCTCTGAGGCTGTTGAGGCCTTTCAGGAGCTTAAACGCCGATTTACTTCTGCCCCTGTGTTGCGTCAACCGGATGTTTCTCTTCCTTTTCAGGTTGAGGTCGACGCTTCTGAGATTGGGGCAGGGGCCGTTTTGTCTCAGAGGGAGTCAGATGGTTCTTTGATGAAACCGTGTGCTTTTTTTCCAGAAAGTTTTCGCCTGCGGAACGCAATTATGATGTCGGCAATCGGGAGTTGTTGGCTATGAAGTGGGCGTTTGAGGAGTGGCGACATTGGCTTGAGGGAGCTAAACACCGTGTTGTGGTCCTGACCGATCATAAGAATCTGATTTACCTCGAGTCGGCCAAGCGGCTGAATCCTAGACAGGCTCGATGGTCCCTGTTTTTCTCCCTTTTTGATTTTGTGGTCTCGTATCTTCCGGGATCTAAGAATGTTAAGGCTGATGCCCTCTCTAGGAGTTTTTCGCCTGATTCTCCTGGAGTCCTGGAGCCAGTTGGCATTCTTAAGGAGGGGGTGATTCTTTCTGCTATCTCCCCTGATTTGCGGCGGGTGCTTCAGGAATTTCAGGCTGATAGGCCTGACCGCTGTCCAGTGGGGAATCTGTTTGTTCCTGATAGATGGACAAGTAAGGTAATTTCTGAGGTTCATTGTTCAGTGTTGGCTGGTCATCCTGGGATTTTTGGTACCAGAGATTTGGTTGCTAGGTCCTTTTGGTGGCCTTCCTTGTCGCACGATGTGCGTGCTTTTGTGCAGTGCTGCGGGACTTGCGCCCGGGCCAAGCCTTGCTGTTCCCGCGCTAGTGGGTTGCTTTTGCCTTTGCCGGTCCCTGAGAGGCCCTGGATGCATATTTCCATGGATTTTATTTCGGATCTTCCTGTTTCCCAGAAGATGTCTGTTATCTGGGTTGTTTGTGACCGGTTCTCTAAAATGGTCCATCTGGTACCTTTGCCTAAGTTGCCTTCCTCCTCAGATCTGGTTCCATTATTTTTTCAGCATGTGGTTCGTTTGCATGGCATTCCGGAGAATATTGTGTCTGACAGAGGTTCTCAGTTTGTCTCTAGATTTTGGCGGGCCTTTTGTGCTAGGATGGGCATTGATTTGTCTTTTTCTTCGGCGTTTCATCCTCAGACTAATGGCCAAACTGAGCGAACTAATCAGACCTTGGAGACCTATTTGAGATGCTTTGTGTCTGCTGATCAGGATGATTGGGTGTCTTTCTTGCCGTTGGCCGAGTTTGCCCTTAATAATCTGGCTAGTTCGGCTACTTTGGTTTCACCTTTCTTTTGTAATTTTGGTTTTCATTCTCGTTTTTCTTCTGGGCAGGTTGAGCCTTCTGATTGTCCTGGTGTTAATTCTGTGGTGGACAGGCTGCAGCAGATTTGGACTCATGTGGTGGACAATTTGACGTTGTCTCATGAAAGGGCTCAACGCTTTGCTAACCGCCGTCGGTGTGTTGGTCCCCGGCTTCGTGTGGGTGATTTGGTTTGGTTGTCTTCTCGTCACGTTCCTATGAAGGTTTCTTCTCCTAAGTTTAAGCCTCGGTTTATTGGTCCTTATAAAATTTCTGAAATTATTAATCCGGTGTCTTTTCGTTTGGCTTTTCCTGCCTCTTTTGCCATTCATAATGTTTTCCATAGATCTTTGTTGCGGAGATATGTGGTGCCCGTTGTTCCCTCGGTTGACCCTCCTGCCCCGGTGTTGGTTGAGGGAGAGTTGGAATATGAGGTTGAGAAGATTTTGGATTCTCGTTTTTCGAGGCGGAGGCTTCAGTATCTTGTCAAGTGGAAGGGTTATGGACAGGATGATAATTCTTGGGTTGTTGCCTCCGATGTCCATGCCGCCCATTTGGTTTGTGCTTTTCACTTGGCTCGTCCTGATCGGCCTGGGGGCTCTGGTGAGGGTTCGGTGACCCCTCCTCAAGGGGGGTTACTGTTGTGAATTCCGCTCTTGGGCTCCCTCTTGTGGTTTCTAGTGGTATGGCTGCTCCTTGGAGTTAGCTGTCATCAGCTGCCTCCACTTATCTTCTCTTCTGCTTGGCTATTTAAGTCTGGCTCTGTCTTCTGCCAGTGCCACTTGTAAGTGGTTCCTGGTTGGATTCACATCTCTTTGGAGTTCCCTGTTATCCTGACCAGTTCAGCTAAGCTAAGTTTTTGCTTGCTCTTTTCTGTCCATAGATTGTGGACTTATCCGTTCTGTGCTTTCTATGTTTGTCCAGCTTTTCAGTATGAATTCAATCTGTCTTGCTGGAAGCTCTGGGAGGCAGATTTGCCCTCCACACCTTTAGTCAGGTGTGGAGTTTTTTTTTTGTAAACTCTGCGTGGATTTTTGTAGTGTTTTATACTGACCGCACAGTATTCCATCCTGTCCTATCTATTTAGCTAGACTGGCCTCCTGTGCTCATCCTGGTTTCATTCTGTGTATGTCTTTTCCCTCTCCACTCACAGTCATTATTTGTGGGGGGCTAATCTATCCTTTGGGGATTTTCTCTGAGGCAAGATAGCTTTCCTGCTTCTTTCTTTAGGGGTAGTTAGCTCTTAGGCTGTGACGAGATGCCTAGGGAGAGTTAGGAGCATTCCACGGCTACTTCTAGTGTTGTGTTGAGCTTAGGGACTGCGGTCAGTACAGTTACCACGTCCTTCAGAGCTCGTTCCATGTTGCTCCTAGACCACCGTATCATAACAGTTATCGGAGGATAGTCACATGCGACAGTCTGTTAGTACACCAACTGAGGCACTAAAGACGTGTTCTGATAATACACTAGCAGCAGAGCAAGCCAGCACCTCCAATGCATACTGGCTAAGCTATGGCCATGTATCTAGCTTAGAGACCCAAAACTTGAAGGGGGAAGAGCCATCTGGGATTACACTGAGAGGACAAGACATGTAGTCTGTCACCATTTGACGGAAATGTTGCCTCCTGCTGACTGGAGCCGTCTGTGATGGTGTAGACATTTGTGGTGGGCACACAAAACTTTGCCACAGTTGGGCCATACTGGTCTTGCCTTGGGCAGAGGCACAGCTTCTGCTCCCTCTTTGTGCAGAGCTTCCTCCACTGCCTTGACGCACTGAGCTGCTTTGTTAAGTACTAGCAGCACTGCTCTCGATTGGACTGGAGAAGATGATGGACTGCACCAGTGTGTCTTGGTACTCCTGCATTTTACGCTCCCGGTTCAACGGTGTAATGAGGCTTTGAAAGTTGCCCCAGTAGTGAGGATCTAGGAGGGTGTACACCCAATAATCAGCTGTGTTGAGAATGTGGGCGATGCGGTGGTCGTTTCTCATGCACTGCAGCATGAAATCAACCATGTGCTGCAGACTGCCAACTGGCCAAGAAATGC
Source organism: Ranitomeya imitator (assembly GCF_032444005.1). Classification (NCBI taxonomy): domain Eukaryota; kingdom Metazoa; phylum Chordata; class Amphibia; order Anura; family Dendrobatidae; genus Ranitomeya; species Ranitomeya imitator. The sequence goes on along the minus strand of NC_091285.1, from coordinate 383,351,835 downwards.
TGTCCCCTGCTTGAGGCATGATCTCTGCCTGCTCTGCATCACCCCACCCTCGCTCTACACACAGCCTACTGGAGAATTGTGTTACTCCCTCCTCTGGACCGATGTCTTCTTCCTCCATTGACTCCTCCTCATCCTCCTCACAAAGTGTCCCCTGCCTATGGCTTTGTGAGGAACCACGTTGCGCTGACTGTCCAGAAGCAGATGGAATTGGTGACTCCTCATCCTCCACCTCTTCCACAACATCATCCCTTAGCACTTGCAGTGTACTTTCAAGCAGGCAGATAAGGGGACAGTCATGCTGACTAGTGCATCATCTGCACTCGCCATCCGCATGGAATCATCGAAGGCACGCAAAACCTGGCAGACGTCCTTCATAGTGGCCCACTCAGTGGTTGTGAAGTCTGAACAGCGCGCAGTGCGACTTCTTTGCGCCTGATGCAGCTGGTACCCCATTCCTGCTTGCTGCTACTCACACAACCGCTCCAACATATGTAATGTGGAATTCCACCTGGTAGGTAGGTCACATATGATGCGATGTTCCGGAATCGGAGCTGCAGAGCTGCAATGCGCGATCTTGCCATGCTGGAATGCCGCAAGTGAGCACACTCTAGGCGGACCTTGTGCAGCAGTGCATCAAGATCCGGATAGTCCCTCAAAAAACTCTGCACGACCAAGTTGAGCACATGTACCAGACATGGGATGTGAGTGAGGTTGCCTAGAGCCAGAGCTGCCACCAGATTTCAGCCATTGTCACACACTACCATGCCTGGCTGGAGATTCGCTGGCACAAACCACACGTCACTCTCCTGCTTGATGGCATTCCAGAGCTCCTGCGCTGTGTGGCTTCGATTCCCCAAACAAATTAATTTCAATATGGCCTGTTGACGTTTGGCCACAGCTGTGCTCATATCGGTCGTAACAGGTAAACGTTCACGGGTCCATGTGGAAGTTGACTGTGACGGCTCCTGCAGCGCTGATTCAGAGGAACTTGAGTATGAGGAGTCAATGTGTACAGACCGGATTCCTGCAATCCTTGGAGTTGGCAGAACATGTCCTGCGCCACTCGCATGATCTGTACCCGGCTCCACAACATTAACCCAATGGGCAGTGAGGAAAAGGTATTGCCCCTGTCCATGGTGACTGGTCCACGCATCTGTGGTGAAGTGGACCTTGCTACTGACGGCGTTCAGTAGCGCATGTTTTATGTGTCCCTCCACATGTTTTTGCAGAGCAGGGATGGCTTGCCTGCTGAAATAAAAGTGGCTGGGCACATTGTATTGTGGGACTGCCAATGCCATCAAGTTACGGAAGATGTCACTCTCCACCAGCCTGAATGACAGCATTTCAAGGGACAGAAGTTTTGCAATGCCAGCATTGAGAGCCTGTGCTCGGGGGTGGTTTGCCAAGAATGGCCGCCTTTTCTCCCATGCCTGTGCTACCGATGGCTGTAGACTGGGCTGGGAGTGTGAGGATGACTGGGAACGTGGTGCTGTGGGTGGAATTACACTGGGTCTCTGGACAACAGTGCCAGAGGTTCTTCCATGGCGATCCTGTGAGGAAGCCGAACCAGCTGTGTGTGAGCTGGAGGAAGAGGCAACAACACAAGCTGAAGAGGTGGTAGGTGCCGCTGTAGGTTGGCCTAGGTCTTCAGTGTGCTTTTGTAACTCTACCGCGTGCTTGGTCCACACTTGTTTCCACATATTTGTGTTATTGGGGTTGCTGACATTTTTCCCTCTTTTGACTTTCTGATGACACACCTTGCATTTGACTAAGCAAATGTCATCTGCAACTGTGTCAAAATAGGACCAGGCACTGCAAGTCTTGAGAGCACCCGTTTTGGCTTTTGGAAGAGGCATGCTCCTAATGGGTGCCGAAGTGGAGGCTACAGGCACCGCAGTCTTCCCCCTCCCTCTCCCTCTTTGGGCCGTTTGGGGAATCTCTTCCTCAGAACTGCTCCCACCACCTTCCTGTACCTCACGCCATGATGGGTCAAGGACCTCATCATCTACACTATCCTCTTCCACCAACTGCTTCTCCTGGGTAGTCTCGGCAGCACAGTACGCACCTGAAAGTGGCACCTGAGTCTCATCATCAGATGCGTACTGAGGTGTGCTGACCAGAGGCACTGGCCCACCCGTCTCTTCAGAGTCAGAGAGAACAAGCTGTTGAGCATCACTGCATACTGCCTCTTTTTCCATTTCTCCAATGCTGCTTGGCTGGCCTCCTCTTTCCAAGCCAAGAGATTCAGAGAACAGAAGTAGAGATGGCTCCTGTCCTGGGCTCTCTGACTGCCTGGGCAATTTGGCAGTTGGTGAAGAGACAGGTGGGTGCTCTTCAGTGCTCTGTGCCTGAGAGGATGTGGCTTCAATTTGTTCGTCCCGTAGCAGCGGGGCACGGCGAGCTCCTACAAAGCTGCGCCTGAAGGACCGTTCCCTGCTAAAACTGGGGGATCATGAGTCACCAGTGCCCGCAGCAGGCACAGAATCCCCACGTCCTCTCCCTGCTCCACCTCCACGTGCCTTACTCCCTGCCTTCTTCATCTTGGTAGACTGATAAAGATAGGCAGAAAAGTACTAAGGGCTTAGTGTGCTTATTCCTGAACAGCTGCTAACAGGTATAAGGAACACTAATTTTATCAAGTGTGGACTAGACTTTAATATGAACTAATGTGGCCTACACAACTCAAAAGTGGAGTGTTTGGTGAACTTTATAAACCGCAGAACAGACTACAGAGTGAGCAGCACTCACACAGAGACCGTGCAGACAGCCGTAAACGGCGCTGCAAGGCCAAAAAAAGCTCCTCTATGTAATCCTATATAGTGTTTTTCCACAATCTAGCAGGATACAGATGGAAAGCCACTAACAGGATAAATTTGAAAAAATGTGCAGCAGGCTGCACTAATTGAGAAACGGACAATGGAACGGTATGAGGCAGTGACGCACCCTGAGCTGACTACAACCAGCGGTGGCTGCAGACCAGACTACAGAGTGAGTTGCACTCACACAGACACCTTGCAGACAGCCGTGAACAGCGCTGAAGGGCAAAAACAAGGTTCTCACACATTGGTTGCTAAATTAGCCTGGGTAAAGCACAATGAAGCAAATCGCTATCTCTAAACTGGCCCTCAGTCAGAACACAGCATCCTGTCCCTAACTGAATTCACAGCAGAGTGAACCCAAAATGGTGGCGGCAACTTTTATACTGTATCATGACATCATTTCAGCAGCCAATCACAGCCATGCCAGTAGTTACATGCCTACCATGCAAAACAGGATGTGCCCACACTTCTAATCATTCCTCATTGGCTGAATCCTGGCTCTTTGAATTATGGGAACTTCCGATTCCGGCATCCGATATACTGAAAGTATCGGTACTCGGTACCTGAATTCCGATACCGCAAATATCGGCCGATACCCGATACTTGCGGTATCGGAATGCTCAACACTAGTTATCACCTATCCTGTGGAGCCCATGGATCGTGGTGTTTTAACCAAAGAACCTCTTTAATGCAAACTACTATAGTTATACATCCCAGTTATGGTGTTCACACAGTAGATGTACAGGAGCCTCCTGTGTTTTACAGTCGATATTCCACTATAATGGGATAATGGCTAACAGATATTTGCATATAGCTGTAGGGTGGGCCCCAGACACCTCAGTCTGATGATGGCTCCACATGTAGTGTGTTCTGTTTTCTTAGAGGAACTTCGACAGTGGTCTAAAGGGCAGAAAGAGAGCTTTTGTTTTGGTGTGCCTATGATCTGGAGGGAACCGCAAAATCATTGTGATGATTGCTACGGTACTTTGGTATGTGTAGCGTGGAGAGATTGAACCTTAAGAATAAGGAAATTATATACTCCGACCTCCCATCAGCGCTTTGCCCTGTGCCTCATGGTCAAGGAATATCCCCTTCCTTTAACCTCAGGAGAAACTTGAAGATACACGTAATTCAGAACATGAAGAGCAGGATGATGGTGTAAACTTTCACATTAGACCCAATGAGCCACATTTTTTTTTTCACAGCTTGAATCAAATGATTTAGTCAGGGACTTGGACCTTCCTAAACATTCTACAGAACTTTTAGGCTCTATACCTGCGTTCCTCAACTCCAGTCCTCAAGACATACCAACAGGTCATATTTTCAGGATTTTCTTAGTATTGCTCAAGTGATAATTGAATCGCCTAGACAGGCAAGAATTCCATCACCTGGGCACAGTGGCGTATCCAGGGGGGGGCAGCCGGGGCATGTGCCCCGGGCGCAGCCGACAGGGGGGCGCCAGCGGGCCGCCTGATGATGCGGCGGTCCAAGGAGGCTCGGGTGGGACTGCACTTGTCCCGCAGCTGAGCAGAGCCCCTCCACCGCAGAGAGCCGCACACCACAGCTATTGCTTGTGCAGCTCTGTGCTCACAGGACCTGTGATGAGGTCACGGGGGGGAGGAGTCAGGAGTCACATGATGAAGGGCTTCTGTGTAGTGCAGGACTCTGCTGATTGTCATGGTGCTCGGTGCTGGACGAGGGTAAGGGTCAGGAGTGGTTTGTGTGGATGTAGCAGAGCCATGTGTGTACTAGGTGTACAGAGCGGAAGCCGTGTCTGCAAGGTGTACGGAGCGGAGCCGTGTCTGTGTACAGAGCGGAGCCGTGTGTGTACGGAGCGGAGCCGTGTGTGTGTACGGAGCGGAGTTGTGTGTGTGTGTACGGAGCGGAGCCGTGTGTGTACGGAGCGGAGCCATGTGTGTACGGAGCGGAGCCGTGTGTGTTTACGGAGCGGAGCCGTGTGTGTGTACGGAGCGGAGCCATGTGTGTACGGAGCGGGGCCATGTGTGTACGGAGCAGAGCTGTGTGTGTGTACGGAGCAGAGCCGTGTGTGTGTGTACGGAGCGGAGCCATGTGTGTACGGAGCGGAGCCATATGTGTACGGAGCAGAGCTGTGTGTGTGTACGGAGCGGAGCCGTGTGTGTGTGTACGGAGCGGAGCCGTGTGTGTGTGTACGGAGCGGAGCCGTGTGTGTGTGTACGGAGCGGAGCCGTGTGTGTGTGTACGGAGCGGAGCCGTGTGTGTGTGTACGGAGCGGAGCCGTGTGTGTGTGTACGGAGCGGAGCCGTGTGTGTGTGTGTACGGAGCGGAGCCGTGTGTGTGTGTACGGAGCGGAGCCGTGTGTGTGTGTACGAGGTGTACAGAGCTGAACTGCGTGTGTGCAAGGTGTACATAGCGGAGCCGTGTGTGTACGAGGTGTACATAGCGGAGTCGTGTGTGTACGAGGTGTACGGTGCGGAGCCGTGTGTGCAAGGTGTACGGAGCTGAGCCGTGTGTATACGAGGTGTATGGAGTGGAGCCACGTGTGTACGGAGCGGAGCCGTGTGTGCAAGGTGTACGGAGCTCAGCCACGTGTGTAGGAGTAACTAGGTGTGGCCATTACATTACTGTACTCAGTGTGTGTGTGTGTTTGTGCGTGCATGCGTAGCGCTGCGGGTGAATGTGCAGAGACGTAAATGGTTTTGTGTGTGTACGGAGAGGAGAGGCGAGGGCAATGATGGGACTGACGGGGAGAGGGCAATAATTGGGATGGAGGGGGAGGAGGAAATGATGGATGTGGTGGAATGGGCAATAATGAGGGGGGGAAGAAATGATGGAGGTGGTAGAATGGACAAGGATGGTGGTGGTGGAAAGCACACTGATGATATTGGAGGGGGAGAAAATGATGGAGGTGGTGGAATGGGCAAGTATGGTGATGGTGGAAAGGACGATGATGGTGGTGGAAAGGGCAAAGATGGAGATGGTGGGGGAAAAGAAAATGATGGATATGGTAGAAAAGGCAAAGGAGGAAATGATGGAGGTGGTGGAATGGGAAATTATGGGGTGGTGGGGGAGAAAGCAATTATAGTGGTGGTGGAGAAAGTAAAGATGGAGGTGGTGAAGAGAGCAATGATGGGGTGGGGTAGAGGAAAATAATGGGCATATATGAGGAAACAGTTCAGGAGAATGGGGGGCATATCTGAGGAAACAGTATGGGGGATGGGTGCAGACAGTATGAGGAGCGAACGGGGGAATGTATGTGGACACAGTATGAGTAGCAATGTGAAAAATGTATGTGGACAGAGTACGGGGAGTGAGGGTGATGGGATGTGTGCAGACACAATATAGGGAGTCAGGTGAGCAGGCAGTATAGAAAGCGAGGGGGTAAATATATGAGGAGACAGTTTGGTGAACAGGAGGGATGTGAGAGGAGACAGTATGAGGAGGGAAGGGAATAGTGTGAGGAGACAGTATGCGGGAGAAAAGTGAGTGGGCACAGAATAGAAACTGAGCAGTAGGGGTGTAGAATGAGGGGACAGTGTAAGGGCACAGCCAGCAGAGGACGGTATACCAAGGAGGGGGGAGTGTAATCAGAGTACAGTACAAATACTGGGCCCTATAGAGGGGGACACAGTGTGAGAGGACAGTGTGAAGAGGGGACCGGTATGGAAAGGAGAGGTTAGAGTGAAGAGTATGTACCATAAGAGGGACAGTGTGGGGGTCATATTTTGGGCAGACAATATAGTGAGGGGCAATTTTTTATTCAGGAGCATTATAATGACACTTGTATCTTTAAGGGCGTCATGTGGAGATTTTCTGCAAAAGAGCGGACAAGATGGAAGTCTGCAGAGACGGCTGTGGATGAGAAAACTCATCATGGGGTCTGGACAAGATGAAGAAAAGAAGTAGAACGACTCCAGAGATGACGACATCTATAAGGTACCTGGATGTAAATGTTATTTGTGTGTTGTGAATTCTGTGGCAGAGCTCCCTCCTGTGGTCACAAGTGGTACTGCGGCTTCTGAGTTTCCTTCCTCAGGTGATGTGGTGAAGTCGTAAGGTGTTGCTCTATTTAACTCCACCTAGTGCTTTGCTCCTGGCCTCCAGTCAATGTTCTAGTGTTGGTCTTGCTTCCTCCTGGATCTTTCCTGTGGCCTGTCTGCTCAGCATCAGCTAAGTCTGCTTGTGTTTATTTTGTTGCTATATTTTCTGTCCAGCTTGCTTTTTGGGTTTTGCTTGCTTGCTGGAAGCTCTGAGACGCAGAGGGAGCACCTCCGTACCGTTAGTCGGTGCGGAGGGTCTTTTTGCCCCTCTGCGTGGTTGTTTGCAGGTTTTTGTGTTGACCGCAAAGCTATCTTTCCTGTCCTCGATCTATTCAGTAAGTCGGGCCTCACTTTGCTAAACCTATTTCATCTCTGTGTTTGTATTTTCATCTCACTCACAGTCATTATATGTGGGGGGCTGCCTTTTCCTTTGGGGAATTTCTCTGAGGCAAGGTAGGCTTATTTTTCTACCTTCAGGGCTAGCTAGTTTCTCAGGCTGTGCCCGAGGCGCCTAGGTCTGTCAGGAGCGCTCCACGGCTACCTTTAGTGTGGTATTATAGGATTAGGGATTGCGGTCAGCAGAGTTCCCACGTCTCAGAGCTCGTCCTATGTTTTGTGGGTTTTGTCAGGTCACTTGTGTGCTCTGAACTTCAAGGTCCATTGTGGTTCTGAATTACCTAATCATAACATTGTGATACTGACTAACTCATGTTTTTATTTATGTTAGGAGCATTAAAGGGGTTGTCCAGGTTTGTAATGAGTCTGCAGTCATTCTTTGTGACTGCAGACTTCTGAATTCTCACAGTGCGCCCTGCACGCTGTCAGGATTCTCTCGTGCTGGTGATTTACATACATGCGGTCACGTGCTGACTAGACATGTGTGGCCTCACTCAATGAAAATGAACTGAGCGAGGCCGGCACGTCTAGTCGGAATGTGGTCAGAAGTATACAAATCACATGCTTTTGCTGACATGACCGTCCACCGGCAAGGGAGAATCCTAAAAGAATTCAGAAGCTGCGATGTCAGGATTCAGCTCTGCAGGTTCCAGTAGTCGTCACATGGACACTTCACTCATATGCGACTTTCAGACTTGTGGTCCTGTGACAACGAGCTTCTCTTCTGCTTCTCTCAGTTTTTCACTGAATATTGAGAGCATTAGGGAGAGGAGCTCGTGGGTACATGACTAAGTGTGAAAATCACATATGTCCTGGGGGGGCGCCGAAATGAATTCTTGCCCCGGGTGCCAGAAACCCTAGATACGCCTCTGCCTGGGCAATGCTAAGGAAAATCCTGAAAACATGACCTGTTAGTGGCTACAGAGGACCAGAGTTGGGAACACTGCTCTAGACTAAAGTAAAAGAACCTGCTAGCTCCAAGTGCCTGCTTTTTATGACACAGTAGCCGAGAAAAGAAAATTCTACCATACTTTTCTCAAGTTGGTGCTCTAGTGTATTGCAGTGATGTTCCTGTGCCGATGGAAAAATGTAGTATTGTGCACAATGTGAGACTTATGAATGAATCTTTTAGGATTCATCCAAAAAATGTCAGAAAGCGGTGGTACTGCATAATGGTAGAAAGTATGCTTCAGTGCCTGTAGGGCATTCTGTGCACTTGAAGGAAAGCTATGACTTAACTAATTAACTAGGAGGATCAGGGATGAGCAATATGTGGTGATCTAAAAGTACTTTTTGGGTGAATGTGACAGCAGGATAAGACTCATCAATGGAGCCAAAAATGTTGGCTAACAAGAACATCTTTGCAAGCTGGACTCGAGAAAATAGTTGCAGAAAGTTTACTTGATCCCACTAAAGTTCTCCTACCACTACACCACAATCAGCTTAGATTGATGAAGCAATTTGTGAAAGCTCTACCGAAAGGAGGAGAGACTTTTAAAGTACCTGTGTAGCAAGTTTTAGGGACTGTACAAAGAAAAAACTGAAGGCAGGCATTTTTGTGAGCCCAGATATTTGGAAACTCATGAAAGACGTGTTCGAAACAAAAATGAAAGCTGTTGAGAAAAGGGCTTTGCATTGTTATAAAGAAGTTATGAAGAAATTTCTAGGTAACAACAAACATGGGGGGATTACTTCTGAATACTTCACAGAGCAGATCTGCAGGCCTCCTATAAGAGAAAAATCTTAGGCCATGTTCACATATTGCCTTGTTTTGTTGCTTTTGTTATGCATATTAGAAGCATCTTTTTACAGTACCAGCAAAAACTCAGATCTCATGCACATTCTTGTTTTTTTTCCTGACTGAATTGGAAAACTACAGCATGTCGTTTCTTCCAACATTTTTTCACCCATAGGTTAAAAACAATGAGTGCAAAAAAACAGCAAAAAACCTTGCGATCTGTTTTTGCAGAGTTTTTAGTCAAAAAAGAAAAATGAGGTACAACAGTACGGGTAACCCATTTACATTTGTAATTTTTCCCCAAGTTTAACCCAAAATGTATTGGTGTCCTCACCTGAGCATGGCTGTTAGTATTAGTACAGATTAAATAAATTAGTGATACGTGTCAAAGTGTACAATGCCAACCATTTCAATGCCTTACCAACAGGGCCGGACTGGAACTAAAATTCAGCCCTGGCATTTGAAGTCACACAGCCCCACTTGTCACATGGTGACTGTATAATATCTTTGTACACTTGTAGGTTACAAGAAGTGAGGGGAGTGTAACACTACTATATAACGTATAATTACAGCTGTATCCAGCATTACAGCTCAGCCCCCATAGAATGTAATGCAGCACAGCCCCATAGAATGTAATGCAGCACAGTGCCCATAGAATGTAATGCAGCACAGGCCCCATAGAATGTAATGCAGCACAGGCCCCATAGAATGTGATGCAGCACAGGTCCCATAGAATGTAATGCAGCACAGGCCCCATAGAATGTAATGCAGCACAGCCCCCATAGAATGTAATGCAGCACAGCCCCCATAGAATGTAATGCAGCACAGGCCCCATAGAATGTAATGCAGCACAGGCCCCATAGAATGTAATGCAGCCCAGACCCCATAGAATGTAATGCAGCCAGTCCCCATAGAATGTAATGCAGCCCAGCCCCCATAGAATGTAATGCAGCCCAGACCCAATAGAATGTAATGCAGCACAGCCCCCATAGAATGTAATGCAGCCCAGACCCAATAGAATGTAATGCAGCACAGCCCCCATAGAATGTAATGCAGCCCAGACCCCATAGAATGTAATGCAGCACAGCCCCCATAGAATGTAATGCAGCACAGCCCCCATAGAATGTAATGCAGCACAGACCCCATAGAATGTAATGCAGCACAGACCCCATAGAATGTAATGCAGCACAGCCCCCATAGAATGTAATGCAGCACAGCCCCCATAGAATGTAATGCAGCACAGCCCCCATAGAATGTAATGCAGCACAGGCCCCATAGAATGTAATGCAGCCCAGACCCCATAGAATGCAATGCAGCCAGTCCCCATAGAATGTAATGCAGCCCAGCCCCCATAGAATGTAATGCAGCCCAGACCCCATAGAATGTAATGCAGCACAGCCCCCATAGAATGTAATGCAGCACAGACCCCATAGAATTTTATGCAGCACAGACCCCATAGAATGTAATGCAGCACAGCCCCCATAGAATGTAATGCAGCACAGACCCCATAAAATGTAATGCAGCACAGACCCCATAGAATGTAATGCAGCCAGCCCCCATAGAAAGTAATGCAGCACAGCCCCCATAGAATGTAATGCAGCACAGACCCCATAGAATGTAATGCAGCCAGCCCCATAGAATGTAATGCAGCCAGCCCCCATAGAATATAATGCAGCACAGCCCCATAGAATGTAATACAGCACAGCCCCATAGAATGTAATGCAGCACAGCCCCATAGAATGTAATGCAGCCAGCCCCCATAAAATGTAATTCAGCACAGCCCCATAGAATGTAATGCAGCACAGCCTCCATAGAATGTATTGCAGTGCTGCCCAGCCCCATAGAATGTAATGCAGCCATGCCATCTAATATATAAAGCTGAATGTGTGTGTGTATGTGTGTATGTATGTATGTATGTATGTATGTCCGGGATTGGCATCTGCACCGTCGCAGCTACAGCCACAAAATTTTGCACAGTCACACGTCTGGACCCCGAGAGCGTCATAGGCTATGTTGTGAGGTGAAATTTTAACCCCGCGCGTTCCAATTCACCAAACAATTTTGCCCCATCTACATAATGGGGGAAAAGTGAAAGGAAAAGTGTTGGAGGCAAATTGACAGCTGCCAGATGTGAACAAGGGGGACTTAAAGAGTGAGAGCGATGGCGCCAAAGAGTATATACCGTACAGTTGCTAAGGTGGGGCCCCGACATGGGATACTCACCACACACGGGGATATGAACACACACACAAAATGTGCCACAAACTACCACGTGCTTGAACACATATACCACCCTCAGCACACATTTCACCACACATACACCAACCTCGCCACATAAAAGTCGAAACACAAAAGTCGCCGCTCAAAACTCGCCACGTGCAGAACTCGCCACATGCAAAACTAGGCTTACGCAAAACTCGCCACATGTGCAAAACTCACCTCATGGAAAACTCGCCACACACAAAACTTGCACATGCGGAAAAATTGCCACATGCACAAAAGTTGCAACACATGCAAAAGTTGCCTCACACAAAACTTGCACATACTCAAAACGCACCACACATAAAGCTCGCCATGCGCAAAACTTGCTGCACACAACTTGCTACACTAACCGTGACACGCAACTCGACACACAAAAAGTTGCTACATGCAGGTCACCACACAAAACTCATCTTACAAAAGTCGCCACATGCAACTCAACACACAACTTGACACATGAAACTCGCCCTAAAACACACACAAGTCTGGTATTATCCTTCAAAAATAAAAAACTGATTAATAAGCAGACAAACTACAAGAGCAACAAATGTACCATATAGGAAATACGGCAGCTGTCAGTCACATGACCTGTGTATGTGTGAGCTAATATATTCTGACAGGGGGGAGGGCTTCCTGTTGGCTGGGGATTTATCAGGCTGCCAATTTAGCTTACAAATACTGAGGTAAAAATACTGACCAAATAATGTGTGAACGAGGTCTAATACAGGAGGAGATGACACACAGATATATACTATATACAGGAGGAGATGACACACGTATATACTATAAACAGGAGGAGATGACACACAGGTATATACTATATACAGGAGCAGATGACACACGTATGTACTATATACAGGAGCAGATGACACAGGTATATACTATATACACTAGCAGATGACACAGGTATATACAGGAGATGACACACAGGTATACACTATATACAGGAGGAGATGACATACAGATATATACTATATACAGGAGGAGATGACAGGTATATACAGGAGGAGATGACACACAGGTATACACTATATACAAGAGGAGATGACATACAGATATATACTATATACAGGAGGAGATGACACAGGTATATACAGGAGGAGATGACACAGGTATATACTATATACAGGAGGAGATGACACAGGTATATACTATATACAGGAGGCGATGACACACACATACTATATACAGGGGAGATGACCGGTATATACTATATATAGGGGGGAGATGACACAGGTATATACTATATACAGGAGGACATGACACAGGTATATACTATATACAGGAGGAGATGACATACAGGAGGAGATGACATACAGGTACATACTATATACAGGGGCGATGACACAGGTATATACTATATACAGTTGAGATGACAGGTATATACTATATACAGGAGGAGATGACAGGTATATACTATATACAGGAGGAGATGACATACAGGTATATACTATATATAGGAGATGACACAGGTATATACTATATATAGGAGGAGATGACATACAGGTATATAGTATATACAGAAGAGATGACACAGGTATATACTATATACAGGAGGAGATGACATACAGGTATATACTATATAAAAGAGATGACACATAGGTATATAGAGGAGGAGATGACATACAGCAGGTATATACTATATACAGGGGAGATGGCATACAGGTATATACTATATACAGGAGATGACATACAGTTATATACTATATATAGGAGATGACATACAGGTATATAGTATATACAGAAGAGATGACATACAGGTATATACTATATACAGGAGGAGATGACACATGGGTATATACAATATACAGGAGGAGATGACATACAGCAGGTATATACTATTTACAGGGGAGATGACATACAGGTATATACTATATACAAGAGAAGACATACAGTTGTATACTATATATAAGGGAGATGACAAACATGTATATACTGAGGTGAAAATGCAGGGTGTGAGGTGAAAATGAAAAGGTGTGAGTGCAAAATGAGAGGAGTGAGAGAAAATAGTGGAGTGATCGAAAAATGACAGATGTGAGGTCGAAATGACAAGTTTTAGGGGGGAATGAGAGGAGTGAGGGGGAAAATAAGAGGAGTGAGGGGGAAAATTAGAGGTGTAAGGGAGAAAATGAGAGGTGTAAGGGAGAAAATGAGAGGCATGATGGGAAAATAAGAAACGTGAGGTGCTATAACTAACCACAGATAGTTACTATGCCCAGGCAACGCCGGGCTCTTCAGCTAGTGTAATAATAAAAAACAAAAGAACACTGACTCTACTCACCTTTCCTCTTGCCCCGCGCCGCTCCTGGCTCCGGTCTCAGCAGCCGCAGTCTGCCCGCCCGGTCACACAGCAGGTGTGCGATGATATGATGTCATCGCGCACCCACAGTGTAAGCGGCAGAGAGAGCGGGGAATGATGGGAGAGGGAGCGACATCATTGCATTCAACTGTACCGGCATCTATGACGCCGGTATAGTTGAATGCGTGGCCGGGAGTGTGCCGACAGCGGGGGGCGTGTGCCGACAGCGGCACACTCGAGCGGCCCACTACTGCCATCGGCCCTTCTGGCATTTGCCAGAACTGCCCAATGGCCAGTCCGGCCCTGCTTACCAATGTGTAAGATTGAACAATATCTGACCAACTCAATGGCTCCGACTAGTGATGAGCTAACTTGCTCGCATAACGTCTTTTCCGAGCACGCTCAGGTGTTTTTCGATCATGAGGAAGTTCTCGAATATTGTGTTCGAGTCTCTATGGCTGCATGATTTGCGGCTGTTAGACAGCCTCAACACATGTGGGGTTTGCGTAACGAACAGGCAGTCACCATGTATTGAGGCTGTCTGACAGCTCAAACATAATACACGAGCACTCACAGATTCTTTGATAACACCCGAGCATACCAAGACGTAGTCCGAGCATACATAAGACGTAGTCCGAGCACGTTCGCTCATCCACTAGTGATGAGCGAGCACAAAAATGCCCAATGTAAGGCTAAGCATTTCTAGCTCCAAGGTCACTGCTGTGAACAATGTTGCATTTTGAAATTTGGCAGAGAATGTGTGCCTGTTGGTGTGTGTATGCGGCTGTCTGCAGCTGTCTGAGTGTGTGCAGGTGTGTGTGTGTGTGTGTGTGTGTGTGTGTGTGTGCGCGTGTGTGTATCTGCGGGTGTGTGGTAATGCTACCGATGGTACTGTCGGTCACAGCGCTGCGGGATCATTCTGGCAGATATCAGCATGATTCCGCAGCTGACTGACCCTCAGTGGTGAAGCAGGCTTGGCCCGATGAGACTACTGCTCCCATCCGGCTATGTCTGGTGTCACTGATAACTGTGATCGCAGGTGTCGCTGATGGGAGAGCAGTATCATCTGCCGGCACCTGTGATCACTGTATAAAAAAAAAAAGTAAAAATGACATACATATTCATTATTCACATAATACATACATATTCACATTACATTCGCACACTAAATCCCCGACGTCCTCGTCTCCTAGAAATAACAAAATAATAAACCAACATATACTTCCTGTCTGCAATAGTCCAAGGTAATCCAGATTGTCCCACAGCGATCTCATGCATAGAACCCTCACATCGGAAGATGTGACACCTCTACCCGACCAGCGATATACTGACAGGAGCTAATCGCCCCCGCGATGTATCAGCTAATCGGCCCCGGAGCTGTCACTTACGGCACCGCTGCGTGGGAAAGTTCTCACACAGCGGTAATGCCGTAAAGTGAAAGCACCAGAGTGATGAACTCTCACTGCAGCTATTAGCTCCTGTCAGTGTGTCACTGGAGGCCAGGTAGAGCAGTCACATCTCTCGATGTGACTGTTCTACACGCGAGATCGTTGTGGCTCAGTCAGTAAATGGAGTCAGGGATTAGGCAATGCAGTAAATATGGTTAATTAAGATTAATAAAAGACTTTATTCTGGCTGTGTCTTTATTGACCACATAACTATAGGATTAGTAATGGATAGGTGCCTTATAGACGCCTCTCCATTACTAAGCCATGGGCTTGATGTCACGGGATAATACAAAGGCGACATCAACCCCACAATTATTACCCCTCTTGCCACCGCTACAGGGCAAGTGGGAAGAGCAAGGCTAAGTGCCAGAATTGGCAAATCTATAAGATGTGTCATTTCTGGGGCAGCTGAAAGCTGATGTTTTTAGCCTGGGGGGCCCGATATCCATGGCCCCTTCCCAGGCTATTATCAGCCTGCAGCTGTCTGCCTAGCCTTTGCAGGTTTGATTTTATAGGGAGACCCCATGTCAATTTTTTTCTGAGGTTCGCCTGTAAAATAGGCTATTGGCTCCTTCCCAGAACATTAACATCAGCCCTCAGCTGTTGGCTTTCCCTCTGCTGGTTATGAAAATTATGTGGGAGCCCACCAGCAAATCAAACCAGCAAAGGCTAGGCAGACAGCTGCACGCTGATAATAGCCTGGGAAGGAGCGGAATCACATTGACATCTGCCAGCATTATCCCACCGTACCGGTGGTAGCATTACCGCACACACAGATAACTGCACACACCCACAGACACACACAGACCTAGCATGTGACCAGCATGGCGGTGCAAGGTCTGAAATAGATCTGATGATGCTGTGCGACCAGCCAATCACTAATGCCACAACCAACATGGCTGTGGCATTACAGGTTGACAATCCCTGCATGCTCATTGGCTCTCTAAAGAGCTCCAACCGAGCAACCCCTTTAATACTCGGCGAGCTCCGAGCATCGTGAGCACTGCAATGCTCGGGCGAGCACCGAATAGTGGTGAGCATGCTCGCTCAACACTACTCTTCACTAGCTCTGACCAGTGTGAGAAAGTAAAAATAGTGCCCAACCAACTCAATGCACTGCCAAGTGTCTTAGGTAAGCTATAACTGACCAATTCAATGGCCCGCTCTGTGTTTACATTTGCAATTGGGCATTGTTTCATGTATATAAAAATTTTGTTTGTTCAGACTAGTCACTATTTTTTCAGACAAAAAACTTTTTCCACTAAATAATTTGATCAAATTGTCCTTTTTTCTAAAAAGGTTTTATGGTTTCACATAGGTCTTCAGTTGGTTGGCCTAACACCTTGCATTGTTCATGCTTGCAATGTGTGAACATAGATTTATACTGAGGAAGTGATTTCTGGTCCACAAAAACCCCAAGATAAGCCAACCTGTCTGATATGAGGTCATATAGTGCAGATAAGGACCGAAGAGATACTGGTTATTGGGAAAAAAAACTGTAAAAATCTCTACAAGAGGAGAGGGATATGGATGTTCTCCCTGGGCTCCCAGGACCTCTCTTCAGGACCGAACCACAAGAAAAAAAAAAAGGTGTTTCCTCTTACCCTCTTGGTGGCCAGAATGTTCTCTACCTCGAAAATATCATCAGTGCTCACAGGAGCAGGAGTGGTACTAGGAGCTTTGAAAAAAGGACTGAGAATGACAGGCTTGGAGAGACGCCTGAAAAGAATTGGGGATCCATAAAGAGGCTGGGAGTTTGAGCTAGTAGGCTACAAGCTTAATCTGTTTAAAATCTTGAAGGTGACTGATAAAAGAGAGCCCAATTTATACGAGGGTAACTTGACACGGACATACTTGGTTGACAGCTAGACCTTGACCACAGGACGAAACAGAGGCTGATCCAGACATCTCTTGCCTACGTGTCTTGTCATGTTCTCAGAAGACTTCAATAATAGGTGCCCTCCCAGATTTCAGAAAAAACGAAGGATTCCAAACAGAAATATGGGAGGTGGTAGAAGCAGGGAACGGAATATTGGGATATTGACCATAAACCACAAAGAACAGAGATTTGGCAGAGGACTCGCTCACAAGGTTGTTATATGGGAAGTTGGCTCAAGGCAGGAGTTCGGCCCCGTCACTGTGGTGGTCTTTGATGAAGTGCAGGGGGAAATTAGTAACAATCTGAGTGACCCGCTCTACCTGGCCTTTGGACTGAGGTTGGTAGGCCGATGAAAAAGCCAAAGTGACATTCAGTAACTTGCACGTGGACCTCCAGAAGCGAGAAGCAAACTTGACATCTCAGACAATATGGAGCAGTTTATGATGGAGGCCAAAAATACTTAGAATAAACTTCTCAGCAAGAACTGGGGCAGATGGAAGATTGGTCAGTGGAGTGAAGTGAGCCATCTTGGAGAAGCAATTCATAACCACCCAGGTGGTTTTCTTCTGTCTGGCATGGCCAGCCGACTTAGACAAGTGACCCCAGAGTAGGACCCGCTTCATATCAGGTTCAACAATGTAAGTCTTTCCAGAGGGGAGACTACACAAATCCAAAGTAGTGACCGGAATTAGATTGGAAACCAATGATGTGTTGAGGCATCGCCACTCCTATGGTGTCAGTTTTATTGCCAGCAGTTCTCAATCACCTATCAAGTAATTGCATTCCGAAGCAGAGAAGACTTTGGAAAAGAAGCCGCAGGTCATGATGTGGCCAGACAAAGACTGTGTGAGCACAACTCCGGCCTCTGAAAAAGAAGCACCCAACTCCAGAAAGAACTGCTTATTTTTGTCCATGCGATGCAGAACAGAAGCCATGGAGAAGGCATGTTTTAAAGATATGAAGCCGCTGTCAGGCTATTGAGTACATATCTTAGGATTGGCTCCCTTACGGGTCAGTGCAGAAATAGGAGTTGTCAGGGAAGAGAAATGGAGAATGTACTGGCAATATTCATTCAAGAATCCAAGAAACCACTAGATAGCTTTCAGACAGTCAGGAAGGGGCCAATTCAGGACTGCGGACACTTTTTCTGGATCCATTTCTCAGAGAATGTATCCAAGAAATGGAAGAGAAGTCTGCTCAAAGACAGACTTTTCTTGTTTGCTGTATAGGCGGTTCTTCCTTAATCTCTACAGAAACTGGTGAACATCTCTTCGGTGTGAAGGCAGATCGGGGAAGAACACCAAAATATCGTCAAGTACACTACTACACACATGTACAGAAAATCCAGAAAAACGTTCACCAGTTCTTAAAAGACTGCGGGGGCATTACAGAGTCCAAACGGTATAACACGATTCTCGTAGTGGCCATCACAGGTATTAAAGGCAGTGTTCCATTCATCTCCCTGGTGTATTCGAATCAGGTTGTACACCCCCGAAGGTCGAGTTTCGCAAAGACTCTGGAACTTTTAAGACCATCAAAACTCGAAGATGAGAATCAGACAATATTTATTTTTGATCGCCATTAGATTGAAGCCCCTATACTCTATACAAGGTTGAAGTGAACCGTCCTGTACAAAGACGAATCCTGCTCCAGCTAGGGAGGAAGGTTTCTGAATAAATCCCCTTGTAAGATTCTCTAATATATTCAGACATTGTTTGGGTTTCAGCCTGAGACAGGGGGTAGATTTGACCTCATTGAGGCAATGCCCCGGGTAGAGGGTTGATAGGGCATTCATACGGCTTATGAGGTAGTAGAATGTCCAATATGGTGCTGGCAAGCCAGGTAAGTTAGATGAAGAGGCTGAAGGTTGAGCAGGATGAATGTCCCCAACTAAGTACTGCAGATGCGGAGAAGTACAAGACAGGCTCATGTCTCCACAGCCATGGCAGACCTAGAAGCAGACGATGAGACAGACGTGACAGCACGTAGGGGGAATCTTCTCCAAGTGTAGCATTCCCACGGGTTTGGTAACGAAGAGGATTGACTCAAAGAGGCTTTCCATCCACTGATGAAACCACCAACAGATACTGTAGATGATGGATTGGGATTATATATCACTGCACAACGGCCAATTATACACCATGTTCCAAATTATTATGCAAATTGGATTTAAGTGTCATAAACATTCAATTGTTTTGTTTTTCAAATAAACTCATGGATGGCAATTGTGTCTCAGGGCTCAATGGTTCACTGAAATCAATCTTAAAAACACATGTGATAATTAGTTTTCCAGGTGATTCTAATTAAAGGAAAACTACTTTAAAATTATGTTCCACATTATTAAGCATGCCACAGGTTTCAAGCAATATGGGAAATAAAAAGGATCTCTCTGCTGCTGAAAAGCATTAGTGCAATGCCTTGGACAAGGTATGAAAACATTAGATATTTCATGAAAACGTAAGAATGATCATCATACTGTGAAGAGATTTGTGACTGAAACACAGCACAGACAAAGTTCATGCAGATAAAGGCATAATGAGGAAGGTTTCTGCCAGACAAATTCATTGGATTAAGAGAGCAGCTGCCAAAATACCATTACAAAGCAACAAACAGTTAGTTGAAGCTGCTGGTGCCTCTGGAGTCCCTCGAACCTCAAGGTGTAGGATCCTTCAAAGGCTTACTGTGGTGCATAAACCTACTATAAGGCCACCCCTAAACAGTGTTCATAAGCAGAAACTGTTGCAGTGGGCCCAGACATACATGAAGACTAATTTTTAAACAGTCTTGTTTACTGATGAGTGTCTAGCAACCCTGGATGGTCCAGATGGATGGAATAGTGGATGGTTGGTGGATGTCCACCATGTCCCAACAAGGCTGCGACATCAGCAAGGAGGTGGAAGAGTCATGTTTTGAGCTGGAATCATGGAAAAACAGCTGGTAGGGCCCTTTAAAGGTTCCTGAAGGTGTGAAAAGGACCTCTGCAAAGTATATAGAGCTTCTGACAGACAACTTTCTTCTATGGTCTAAAAAGCAGAAACGTGCCTTCAGGAGCAAAATCATCTTCATGCATGACAATGCACCATCTCATGCTGCAAAGAATACCTCCGAGTCATTGGCTGCTATGGGCATAAAAAGAGATAAACTCATGGTGTGGCCACCATCTTCCCCTGACCTCAACCCTATAGAGAACCTTTGAAGTATCATCAAGCAAAAGATCTATGAGGGTGGGAGGCAGTTCACATCAAAACAGCAGCTCTGGGAGGATATTCTGACTTCATGGAAAGAAATACAAGCAGAAACTCTCCAAAAACTCACAAGTTCAATGGATGCAAGAATTGTGAAGGTGATATCAAAGAACATATCCTATGTTAACATGTAACTTGGCCTGATAGGATGTTTTGGAGTCAAATAGCTTTTTTTTTTCTTCAGTGAATGTGACCTCCTAATGCTGCAAATTCCACAAATGAGCATTTTCAGTTCTTTAAAACATATCAAATGTTTAGAAATTCTACTGTGCCTAATAATTTGGAGCAGTGCATTTTGAGTTTTTATTCATTTTGGAGATCATACTGTTATCATTGGGAGGTTTCTTCAATAAAATTCAATGTATACTCTAACGGGTGATGACTTATTAGACTGACTCATTTGCACCGACCATTTAGGAAAAGCCAAGAAAAATGTCATTTACATAATAATTTGGAACATGGTGCATGAGTGCCTGTGGATCCAGAGTCCAGGTAGGCAGACTTGACAAAACAAATGTTGCCGCAGGAGACAGATACTGTCAGACAGCAATTGACAGTAGCGATTCTTGTCCAGGGTAGCCTCTACAACCGACCCTAGAATTTCCCGGTTTCTCTGGGCAGGATCGGATTAAATGTTCGGGACTGCACGACGAACCACATAACGATGCTTAGCCATTTTCACCTGGTCAATCTGCAAAGACTCTAGAGGGGGAGCCGAAACGGAGGCTTGTTAAGCAATCGGCCTTTGGAAGGTTGGAGTTAGGCACACGGGTCTTCTCTCCCGCGTCACGTACTTGGAACGCTCCCGGAATCTGATGACTATTCGGGTTGCCAGGTACACCAGGTCATCCAATAAGGTGGCTATATCATGACCGGCCAGCTCATTCTTGATTCGCCCAGAATGGCCTTCTCAGAAGGTAGCCACCAGAGCCTCATTATTCCAGGCGAGTTCAGACGACTGGGTACGAAACCGGTCAGCGTACAGGCAAACTGAGGTTACCCTGGCGAAGTCCGAGTAGATAAGATGCTGCAGAGGAGGCACGGCTGGACTCATTGAAGACCTTATAGAAGGCCTTTAGAAAGGACTGCAGGTTCGACACTAGAAGATCTCCTTTCTCCCATAGGGGATTGAGCCATGTGCTAGAGTTTCACCCGTGAGATGTGACATGAAGAAAGCTACTTTGGCCTGGTTAGAGATGAACTGGTAAGCCTAGAATACGAAGTGCAGCATGCACTGGTTAAGAAACCCCTAACATAGGGCATGGTCACAGCTATAACGTAGAGGCGCTGACAGACTGGATCTAGAGCTGGGCACATAGCTTGCAGATTGTTGGGTCACGGTCTTGGGTAGGTGTGGATCTAGCCGGAGTTGACAGTCACAGGTAGAAAAAGGATTTTCATCCTGCTTGTTTTTCAACCTCCTGGTACAAGTCAGATAGAGGGAGCCTGGGAGCCAGCAGATTCCATGGCATGTGCAAATAGTAATGGACTGGGTGGTTGAAACACTGCCACGGTCCGAGGAGAGCCTGGAGGGGTGTACAGTGGCTGACGGTACTGCAATTCGAGGAGGGATAAAAAAGTCAGAGCTAGGTGCTACTCCAAGATTGACCTTGGGTGGATGGCAGCTGAGCCCTACGCGAGTTATGGGACGTGGCGACCCTTAAAGGTATATTACTAATATTCTGTTGTGCTTTTTTTCAACACGTAGCACTTTATTGAAGTTGTGTATTTGGATGTGGAGACCATTGAAAGGTCTTTTGCATTTTTTGTCTTGCACATAGCACTTTAGCACTTCTTTGGGAGTTTATCTTATAAATCAACCACACTGGATGAATTATTTATATTATATGCACGTTATATTATGATTTTTTACCACTATGAATTGATTTTACTTTTGTACAACTGAATTATATATTTGGAAATAAGATTATAAGGTCTGCTGCTATCGATTGCTTTTTTGTACATTCTGCATATTTTTGTGATTTTTTTTGTCCTGTCATGCGCACACAATTATTTGTAATTATTTGCCACTTTTTATTAATAAAGGCATTTCATAATCTATTTCCAGCTTGTATACTTTTTGGTTTTCCGTGTTCTTCATTGCTTTGGTTGCCCTCAAACATAGTTTGGCACAGTAGCAACAGAAGGAGGCAGGAGTGCGGGTCCACAACAGTGAGCGAGTTGGCGTCCCTTCCAGATGAGAGGGGCAGCATGCAGGGACGCCAGCGATACAAAGTGCTTCTACAGATGTAGGGAGTAAGCTTGTTCTACTTAAAAGAAACAGTATGGAGTCGTACAGGTAATGGTTACAGTCACACCAGGGTCTTTGAGCCTATGAGGACCCAACAGATTCCTTTAAGCCAGAAAAGAAAACCAAAGAGACTGAAAGTTGCACATTTTGCATAATAACCTCAGATCTTAGTTACAGCTCTGGTGGTAATATCTGAAAAACAAGCATGGCAATGATATCAGATAGAAATGTTGGTAATCTTAAGAGCACAAAATAATTACAAACATCAGGATACTTTTCAACATATTCGGTTTTATTAAAGACACATAATTAAGACATAAAATAGGTCAAACATTACCTGCTCCTTAATTGGCTAAACTATTGAAAATATTAGAGCAGTAGCATAAAGGTTATAAAATTACAAAATCTTCAGTATTTTAATTTTTTTTTGCACGTTGTTATATCTGCAGATATAGATTAGAACTGAAGGTAACTACCAAGCCTGGACAATGCATAGTCATTGTGTCACAATGACTATGGCGGCACGATCGTTTAAACGAGTTTGACTTTTATGCACTTTAAGCCTGTGACTGTCACTGGTTGGAATCACCCGTGTCTCTGGATATAAAGATGGATTCTGGACATGTGCTTCTAATGAAAATGGAATAAAAGGTATTTTTTATGGACATCACCCACACTGGACTTCTGCTTCACCCACATCTTATATCCTTCCATTACAAACTAGCAACTTTTATGAAAGAAGAAATAATTTCTGTTCTTAATTAGAAATCACAGAGCTCGAGAATAGGAGGCACATTAAGGACTTGAACTCTTCTCAGTGGCACAAGGAAATCAGAACATCGATTACAAGTTGATTCTCTCTCCCTGCACAACACGCGCTTTTGCCGCCCATGCATCCTGAGGAGAAAAAATAAAAAATGTCAAAAGGCAAATAAAATGCAAAAATGACAAAAGTTACAGCAGTACAAGTTAGATTAATCTCGAAATAGATTTGTATAGTACCTCAAATGCAGAATCACCAAAAATGATTACAAGAATATTTAAATGGGCTTTTATGCACGCCAGAGTCAGCTATACAAAAGGAACTTTATATTACACACATTATTTTACAGCATTTATATGCAGCTCTCTCTCTGGTCCAGAGTTACAGCTTGAATGTAAACACCTATATATTACGAAAATTACCAATACTATTGGTCAGGCCTCCACCCACATAATATTACATGCAGATCTCAAAATAGCTCTATTTAATTTACAAAAGACTAATAATAAAAAATATTAATATCAGGGAGAGAGGCTGGTGTTCGGAGCTTGATGCAATTACAAAACTGGTATGTGAAAAGTGAATAGTATAAACTATATACAGAGAATATGGCACAGGCACAAGCCCAGTTGATGTTGTGCTAGTAATACTAATAAGGGCCACTACATAATTGGTAAGTGGGTAAAAATGGAGTCAAAATTTGTCCCACAATTTCTGCTGAATGTGGAAATACCACATATGTGGCTGTACAGTACTGCTTATCAAGCATTTAAATTATCGTATAATAGTTTGCAGACTCCATATACAGAGCCCCCAAGAGACAGAAGAGCAGAATCCCACCCTCAAGTCACCACATTTGAGAAATTATACCCCTCCGGTAATTTATCTACAGGTATAGATAATAGATCATTTTGACTACAATGGACTTTTCCAGAAACAAGCAACAATGGATGCCCTGTACTCTGTATTGCCCAGGACATTGTGCCCAGCTCATGCTTCAGGAAACATGCACCAGTAAAATAAAGGGGGCTCTCATCATTACAGAAATGCCAAACATGTGAATGCCAAATGTGGTTTAGGCACACTGTGGGGCTCAGAAGGGAGGGGGGCATTTGAATTTGGGAGTGCCGAAGTCGCTGATTTTTGGTGGGCGAGGAGCCGTAGCGCTTTTACATAGCCTTTGTGCTACCAATATGGAAGCCCCCTATATTTCCATTGACAGATGATGGACCTGGGTGGGGACTTGTTTTTTTTTAATGGATTGTTAAGACTTTTATTGGGAACAATTTGGATCACATTTATCCTTTTCTCTACACTGAGCACTTACATTGGGGTTTCCACTGAAATCTTCAAATCACATTATCCAGAACAAACCACAAGGGATAAAACCAATATAACGAGACAGCAGAGTTACTCTGGAATCCGTTTGGCTTCTTTTCAGCAGTGTCCTTTTCAGATATGCATAAAACTGGTAGACTGTGCTTTTATGCACGCTTAAAAAGACTGACACCACTGGATCACAGGTCCACAGTGCCTCCATCTGCCTCATTTATAGGGAAACTTGGGACGGTGGTTCCGTCTGAATCATGTATTTCAGATATTTACATAGAAACCCCAGGGTAAGCGCTCATCGCAGAGCATAGGATAAATGTGCGTTGAGCCTTACTGCGATCTCTGGAAGGCAGAATGAGCAAATCAATAGCAGGTTTTCTTTATTTTCTTTTTTTTTTTAAGCCATTCCTAAGTGATTAGACAACTTTATTCTTTTGGTCTATGCGATGACATATCAGATTTATATATTTTTGTTTAGCTACTGTCAGAGATTTGTTTTTGCTTTTTCTTTAAAAAAAAGTGTTTTTGCATCATAATCTAAGAGCTATAATTTTTCTATATTTCTGAAAACAGTCATGTGAAGGCTTGTTTTTTTCAGGATGAGTTGAAGTTTTTATTGGTACAATTTGTGGGCACATTTGATGTATTGCTCCCTATTTCGATTTTTGGGAGGCAGAATTAACAAAACAATAATTCAGGGATATTTTTATGCCATTCTTCCTGTGGTAAAAGTGATAAGACAGCTTTACCCTTTGGGTCAGTGCGATTTCTGCACTACCACATTTATATCTTTTTTTCTTATATTTGGCTGCTTTTGCACAAAAATTTCTCTTCAGAAAAAAATTGTTTTTGCATTGCTATATTCTGAGAACTATAACACTCATTTCTCCACTGACTGAGTATGCATAACTATGTCTTCAGAGAGGAACAGGACTAGAACTCTAGGGCCACCTACAGGAAGTAGCAATCCTAACAGTCAATATTGACTCTCTAAGGCCGGTTTCACACGTCCAGATAATTCCAGTACCGTACAAAAACGGTACTGGAGTTATCAGTGTCCGTGTGCACACGTGGCACACGTGTGCCACCCGTGTGCCCACTGGGTACCACACGCACCGTGCCGGAGACAGCGCTAAAGTTTAGTGCTGTCCCCGGCATCGTGCTGAAGCCCCATTCATATCTTCCCTGCAGCAGCGTTTGCTGCAGGGAAGATATGAATATTAGTGTGTAAAATGCAGATTATTCCATTTTTTTTAAATCAAAGTATTATGAAAATGCATTGTTTTTTACCTCTATTTTTTTACGGTGTTGACTAAAGTGGTTAACTAGCGTGACAGTTTTATAGTTTGGGTCGTTGTGATGCCATATATGTGTACTTCCATAGAAAACATCTGTAGGA
The DNA here is from genome assembly GCF_032444005.1 of Ranitomeya imitator. Taxonomy (NCBI): domain Eukaryota; kingdom Metazoa; phylum Chordata; class Amphibia; order Anura; family Dendrobatidae; genus Ranitomeya; species Ranitomeya imitator. The sequence continues at coordinate 383,325,988 of NC_091285.1, read as the reverse complement.
AATTGACCCTTCAGGCCAGTGGCGTAACTAGAAAGTTATGGGCCCCGATGCAAACTTTCAAATGGGGCCCCCCCCCAACCATGCAAAAATATTTTCCACCCAAATTCAGATTTTCCCTATTCATTTCGCACACTATAGCTTTACTGCAAAGTTGTATAGTGACCTCAGTGGCGTAACTATCCGGTGCCCCATCCTGGTATATATCTGTCCCCCGTACTGCCATTGTTATGTAATTTATAAAAGAAAATAAACCATTATACTCATCAGGGGCTTACATAGAAGTCATGGGGATCCATATAAGAAGTATAATGCACCCCCATAGTCCTCTATATAATATACTGCAAAGTTCATAGTCATCCATATAGTATAATACACTCTCCATTGTCATCCGTATAGTATAATACACTCTCCATAGTCCTCCGTATAGTACAATAGTATAATACACTCCCTATAGTCCTATAGTATTATACACTCCTCGTAGTCCTCCATATATTAAAATACACTCCTCATAGTGCTCCATATATAGTGTAATACACTGCTCAGTCCTCCATATAGTAAACTATACTCCTCAGTCCTCCATATAGTATACTACACTGCTCATAGTGCTCCATATGGTATAATGCACCCCTCATAGTCCTCCATATAGTATAATACACTCCCCAGTCCTCCATATAGTGTTATACACTCCTCATAGTGCTCCATATGGTATAATGCACCCCTCATAGTCCTCCATATATTAAAATACACTGCTCAGTCCTCCATATAGTATAATGCACTCCTCATAGTGCTCCATATAGTATAATGCACCGCCATCGTCATCCAAGTCGTACAATTCATTTCTCATAGTATAATGCACCCCATAGTATTTCATATAGTATAATGTATTCCCCATAGTCCTCGATACAGTATAACGCAGCCCACATATAGTATAATGCAGCCGCCCCACAGAGTTTAATGCAACCACCCCACAAAAGTATAATGCAGCCCCACCATATATTCTATGGGGTTACATTATATTGTATGGTGGGGCTGCATTATTCTATGAGGGGGGCTGCATTATATTCTATGGGGTTACATTATATTGTAATGCAGCCCCCCTCATAGAATAATGCAGCCACTCCATACAGGTGCAGTGAGAAAGACACGGGCAAATGGTGACTATGGGGCAGGGGAGAAGGACACAAGGGGGCTAAGGGAGATGGGCACAATGGTGACACGGGGGGCTAGGGAGCAAGGAAGACAGGCACAAGGGGACACATGCGGGCTAGGAGGCAGGGGAGAAGGGCACAAGGGGACTAGTGGGCAAGGGATACTGACATAAGGGGACACACAGGGACAAGGGACTCAAGCGCAAGGGGACAAAGGAGACAGGCACAAGGGGACAAACAGGGACTAGTGGGCAAGGGAGACTGACAAGGCTACACACGGGAACAAGGGACACAAGAACAAGGGGACTTATGGGGACCAGGAAGAAGAGGAGAAGGACACAAGGGGACACACGGGGACTAGGGGGACAGGCACAAGAGGACACAAGGGGACTCCGAGGGCAGAGTAGATAGGGACGCAAGTAGACGGAGTTGCAAGGGGACAGGGGGAGACTTGGGACCAGGGAAGAAGGGGGCACAGGGATTACGAGGACAGGGTAGATGGGGAACACACGGTGAGAAAGGGGACAGGGGAGACTTGAGAGAAGGGCAGACGGGTCACATGGGGACAAGGGGGGACCAGGGGAGGAGTGACAAGGAGCATACGGGGCCTGGAGGAGCACAATGACCTGAACATGGGGAGCTACGAGGACATGGGGCACGGGAGAGCAGGGAGGAAACGGGGCTGGTGTCACAGGAGGCCGGGGATGCTGGGGCCGAAGACGGCAACACCCGGGCAGCAGACACTTCACTGCCGCTGGTTCTGTACACCTCCATGTTCATCCCTGGATCCTCCACATGGCCGAGTGGCTGCCGCATGCCCCTCCTAGGCGGATCGGTCCACGTGCCCCCCGCCAGATCTGGAGCCGAATGTTCCTCGGACCCAGCAGCCACCACAGGCTCTGCCAATATGGTGGCCGCCATCACCTGTGCAGATGCTGCACTGCCTGGGTCCTGCAGAGAGCGGGTGCGCGATGAAGTGATGTCATCACGCACCCGCAGTGTCAGAGGGGAATGCTTTGAACTGTATTGGCGTCATAGACGCCAGTATAGTTTAATGCGGCGGCGGGGGGAGTCGGGTGCCTTTGACCTGCCGGGCCCCTGACCTGCCAGGCCCAGTCGCAACGGCGACCGTGGTAGTTACGCCCCTGCCTCACACACACACACACTACAGATCACACACACACACTACAGATCACACACACACACTACAGATCACACACACACACTACAGATCACACACACACACACTACAGATCACACACACACTACAGATCACACACACACACACACACACACACTACAGATCACACACACACACACACACTACAGATCACACACACACACACACTACAGATCACACACACACACACTACAGATCACACACACACACACACACTACAGATCACACACACACACACTACAGATCACACACACACACACTACAGATCACACACACACACACACTACAGATCACACACACACACACTACAGATCACACACACACACACTACAGATCACACACACACACACACTACAGATCACACACACACACACTACAGATCACACACACACTACAGATCACACACACACTACAGATCACACACACACACACTACAGATCACACACACACACACTACAGATCACACACACACACTACAGATCACACACACACACACTACAGATCACACACACTACAGATCACACACACTACAGATCACACACACACACACACTACAGATCACACACACTACAGATCACACACACAAAGGGGAGGCGGATATAAATGTGCAGCTCCTCAGCATTTCCTGCTCACAGAAGCTCTGCCTGTCATGCACCTTCCCCCTGCCTTCTGTCCCGGGGCTGCAGAGCTCAGGAGAAGCTCTGTCTCACCGTGCTGACCGGAGCTGCTTTTCCTAATCCTTTCTCTCACATGCCCTGGCTGACCGCTCCCCCTAGATACGCCTCGGACTGTTGCTATGAGGGAGAAATCTCCTGCACTGCAACATGATGTCAGGTGCTTCGGACCTCTTCCGGGCCCCTGACCAGATGGGCCCGGTCGCAATGGCGACCTCTGCGACCGCGGTAATTACGCCCCTGCTTCAGGCTAAGTGCACACGCTGCGGATTCCATTGCGGAAATTTCCACAGCGGATTTGCAAAATCCGCAGTGAAAAAACGCTGAGGTTTTTACTGCAGATTTACCGCGGTTTCCTCTGCGAGTTTTCACCTGCAGATTTCTATTGGAGCAGGGACAAACCCGCAGCGGAATCCAAAGAAGTGACATGCTGCGGAAAATAAACCGCTGCGCTTCCACGCGTTTTTTTCCGCAGCATGTGCACTGCGGATTTCATTTCCCATTGCTTTACATGGTACTGTAAATGCTTGGGAAACTGCTGCGGATCCGCAGCTGCGGAAACGCTGCGGATCTGCAGCAAAATCCGCAACATGTGCACACACAATTAAAGTCTGGTGATTGTGTCTAAGCCCTTTCCCCTGGGACTAGATCGTGACAGCAGGTTATATACAGAGAGACAGTTTGTGCTCCAATAACCCCCCCCCCATCAGCCCTTTAAAACAAAAGGATAACATGGTAATGGCATACCTTTAAGGAAGTGTGAGCATCTATTCCATTGCGTTTCTTTGACATTTCTACAACCTCTTTCTCAATGTTTTCCTGAATTGTTCCCTTGACATCTATGTAGTAGCAATCTGAGCTGGCGTAATGGCAGGAAATGGACTAGAATGACAAAAAGCCCACAAATCAGTGATTTATCTTCACTTGGAAAAATAAATAGCGGCATATTTAAAAGGTTACACATTAACGATGTAGATAGATTTTAATGTTCATATTATTCAGTCACCTGGCAGCTGCATCCTTATTCCTTACATCAATAGATGAAACTTGAGAGGCTATTATCACTTTGCTTAGTATGGTTATATGCACCTTTCACTTTCCACTCAGGCACAGATCTAGCAAAAAACAGGATTTTTGGTTACACATAGTAAAATCTGTTTCTTGGAATCTTCATTGGGGACACAGGAAACCATGGGAGTATGCTGCTGCCACTAGGAGGCTGACACTATGCCCAAAAAAAGTTAGCTCCTCCTCCGCAGTGAACACCCCCTCGACTGGCATTAGGTTAATCAGTGAGAAAGCATCATAGAAAAGAAACAAATACAACTCAAACTGTAACAAAGTAGAGCTGATAAACATGGGAGGGTGCGGTGTCCCCAATGAAGGCTACGAGAAACAGGATTTTTGGTTACTCACCGTAAAAAATCTGTTTTCTCTATAGCTTCATTGGGGGACACGGGAAAGCATGGGATGTCCCAAAGCAGTCCCTGGGGAGGGAACAGAAACTATTCAGGTAGAACTCACCACTTCCCCCTGCAAGATCCTTCTACCTAGGCTGGCATCCGCCAAAGCATATGGATGCTGTAAAATTTGGTGAACATGTGGATGGAAGACCAGGATACCGCTTTGCAGAGTTGCAGGGCAGATGCCCTATGGTGCACTGCCCAGGAGGCGCCCACTGCCCGGGTAGTGTGCCTTAAACCCAGAGGGAGGCGCTCTGTTCTTAACCCGGTATGCCTCCAAATTGCTGTCCAGATCCAGCAAGAAATCATAGCCTTAGAGGCCGGCAGGCCTTTACACGCACCGTCTGGAATGACAAAGAATCTTTCTTCCTAAAGGGGCGGTCCTAGCCAAATAGACCCGCACCGCCCTGACCAGGTCTAACCTGGTGAACACTACAAAGGATGAGTCTGAACCAGGCAAAAGGAAGGAAGAACAATATCCTCATTTAAGTGAAATGCAGACACCACCTTGGGGAGGAAAGAAGGTAGAGGCCGCAAAACCACCTTGTCCTGGTGGAGAACAAGTAAAGGGGTCCAACAGGAAAGAGCTGCCAAGTCCGAGACGCGCCTAATGGAGGTGATGGCTGTAAGAAACACCACCTTCCAAGACAGAAAGGACAGAGACCTCTCAAAGAGGTTCAAAAGGAGATCCAAGAGCCTCTAAAACCAGATTGAGGTCCCAGGGGTCCACGAATGTCCAGTACGGGGGCGCAGCATGCGCTAATCATTGGAGAAAAGTTCTGACCTGAGAACGGGAGGATACGTTTTTCTGAAAAAAAAAAAATAAAGAAAGCGCTGACACCTGGCCCTGCAGTGAACTAAGAGCCAGACAAGCATCAAGTCCCGACTGCGCTCCCTTCCATTCTGGCTTTTCTCCAAAGGACATAGATGGGGTGTGCTTAGATTCACACCAGCTGAAATAGGCTCTCCAGGTGTGATAATAGACCCTGGACGACGATGGTTTTCTAGCCTGGATCATGGTCCGAATCACCCGATCTGAAAGCCCGGACACTTTCAGAACCGCAGTTTCAACAACCACACCGTTAAATTGAGGGACCGAGAATTCTGGTGGCAGATCAATCCTTGGGACAGAACATACGGTCTGTCTGGAAGCCTCCAGGGGGTGTCCGCGAGAAGATTGCATCGGATTGTCCCAGGAAGTTTTGGTTCAGAGATCTTCAATCAGAATGACCGGCACCCCTTCCGCCTTGATCTTCAACAGCCTTGGAAGAAGGGTGAGGGGAGGAAACAGATCGAGAAGAACAAACTGTGACCAGGGTATTGCCAGAGCGAAGGCGCCCACCGCGAGGGGGATCACAGGACCTGGAAACGAACCTTGGAACCTTCCTGTTCAGTCAGGATGCCATGAGGTCCACATCCTGAGCGCCCCATCGAAGGCAAATTTGATGGAAGATTTCCTGATGCAGAGACCACTCTCCTGCCGTGAGACCCTCGCGGCTGAGAAAGTCGGCAGCCCAAATGTCCACACTGGGGATATGTACTGTGGATATTGCCTGAACTATCACCTCTGCCCGGAGGAGAATCTTGGATGCCTCGGCCATTGCCAAGGGACTCAGAGTTCCTCCCTGGTGATTGACATATGCCACCACCATGGCATTGTCCATTTGAACTTGGACTGGCAGACCCCTGGGAAGCCTTTCCCAGTGGCGCAGGGACAGAAGAATCGCACATCACCCCCTGACGAAGGCAGACACTGAAATGCACGTCGGGTCGGGCGCATCCTGGGGACTCTGCAGTATACTTTAAAGGTAATTATTTTAAGACAGTATCTGTATAGATATATACTGCCCAAATACAATCACTTGGTTTTGTATTATCCAGCGATTGTGCTGGTCTTTCTCCATCGCTCTTTACACTTTGCATGTGCACTTTAATGGTATTGTTGCATACCTTATCTACGCCACTTTTTGCATGCACTTTTTTGGAATGGCAGCATATTTATTAACCCTTTTTGTTAATTAATTGTTCCATATGTTCACTGCCGTTCCTACTTTATGAATGTATTTATTTTATGCTACTCAATATTCTGCAGTTTGTCAGTCCCTTTGGTGTGCCCCTCTAAGTTCTGGTATTGTTCTCACCAATCCCCCCCTTATTTTATTATTTTGGTATTTATTAAAATAAAAATTTTGATTTTATCACTGGACTTATTTCGGGTGTTTTTCTTCGTTGTTGATTGTATTTTCCGATTGTCCTAGTTTAATTATCCATGTAGGCATACACAGAGGCGGGTATTTTATACTTTATTTCACCTCACATTATCCCGGATATTGTGTGTTCTTTGCTTTGAATTTTTCTTGGTTATTTGTCCTAATGGCAGCAGCATACACCCATGGTTTCCTGTGTCCCTCAATGAAGTGATAGAGATGGCTACTAGTCCTCTCTAATTATAGGGTATGAAGTCTTGGGAGTGTAATTGTTTAGGCGCTGTGCATCTTAGTCTAAAACTATCTTCATCTACTATACAGAAGGTGCAGTAGGAGATGAAATCATAGTTTCTTGTCTGCGGCTTGTGGCAGTTCTCAGCTATACTGGTTGACAGTGGTATGCCCTATTGGATACCTGCCATCGGCGGGCAGCTTAGCTAGCCACAACTTGCAATTTACAATTTATATGTGGTGATAATTAGATGATCATTTGCACTTATTGGATAGTGGCACAGTGCACTTTCATTTTCATGCAAAAAAAAAAAAATCACTTTATGGTTACATGTCCTATTGATCTTGTGGTTCACAGCATGCCATAGACTATTTTATGGTTATATGCATAGCTTTCTGTGATTCATAGCCCAACCATTGAACCCTTTTCTGCCCATTTACTAATAAAGTATTCTGAGCTCAAGTCAGTCTTTCTATCCAGAACCTTGTTATGAATTGTATTGTTTTTTCTAAGACCGTATACTAATAAAAATTCAAGTTTTTTTTTAATTAGTTCTGTATCATTTCACATTTTTGCAATGGTGAAACTATGCACTTGGCTGGTTTCAGTTTAAACAATAAAAGGTTTGGTGGGAGTTCTTAAAGATGTTGGACTTGTCTAGCCAAAGCTAATGAAAAGTGGACAGGGCCAAAGAGAAAGCATACATACACTGTTATGGAAGTACAAGTTATTAAGTTTACAATGCAAGACAACCGAACATAAAAACAATATACTATTTTGAAGTTATTACTTAGACAGTGTAGTCTTTTTACCTTTCTGAATCCAGCTGTCTTGTTCGTTCCGGATCCATGGATAAGGGAGGGATGAAAGAACACGGTGTCTCCCTTTTCCATCGTCAAATGCACTCTTGGACTATTTGGATCAAAATCTCGAATGCCATGAAACAGCTTATTGACACCACCCTAAAAACGGAAAATTCACTTGCATTATTGAACACCAGTCAGTTTAAAACCACACATCAGCCCCTAACCACTTTAAAAATAGATTAAGGGTAAGTTCATACTGGGCGTTTTTGCTATTTTTTTTTCCACAGCAAAACCTGATTTCTTGGCAGGAAAGAAGCTGTGGCAAAAACGCACGTTTTGGTACGTTTTTGTTGAAGCTTTGGTGTGTTTTTTTCATGCGCTTTTGGGGCTAACTTGTGTCTCTGTGTAAAAACAAAAACAAAACTACTTCCTGTAGAATCGTATCTTTAGATCCTTTGAAAAGCCGGTAATTCATGTGCCGCTACAGTAAAATCACACTGAAGGGATAGAATAGATATATACACATAGAATGAATGAATGAATGAATGAATGAATGAATATACACAAACACCGCAATAGGTTCATTCCATCCCCTGTGCATCACTCTACATTTATCAACATTAAATCTCATTCGCCAAGTGTTTGCCCATTCAGACATCTTAGCCTGATTGTATTGTAATATTGTACTATCAGTTTTTAATACCCTACATAGTTTGGTTTTGTCAGCAAAGGCTTACACTGTACTTTCAATCCCATGCACAAGGTCATTAAGAAAGAGATTAAACAGAATCGGCCCTAGTACAGAACCTTGCTGTATAATGTGCGCCGAGCAGAGTGTTGCAGTGCGGATATCCAGGTGACAGCAGTTGCTCAGAGGCACATATTCTGATTGGAATATTGCGGAAAGCTTCACTCTTTAGCTCCACAGTTAGATGGACTAGGGGTCCAAAACCGGTGATCGCCCGCTGCCGCTAGAAGTGAGACCGTGTGTTGGGCGAGGACACCTGAGAGGCTTCACCGGCCTCCGCCAGTATCTCATCACCTGTTAGACTTCCAGAGAGTAATGGACAGCGGAACTACGATAAATTAAACCTGATATAAAGACTGTATAGTTGAATAGCAGTTATACTATTTACCCTGCATCCCCTTTTTTCCGGTTATCTCCCTGCGAGGAGTTTATTACTGTTAATTAGGTAAATAATAGATAACCCCTGCTCTGCACCTCTGTGTCACTGCATCCAAGTACCTTTGTTACATTTGTATGAAAATAGGGCTCACACGGTACATATTCATATAACGAGCTATGCAAATTTAACTTCTGTCCCATGACTCATATATAACATAACGGGTGTATACAAGTACTGAACACATCACCAATTTTCGAAGTCAATATATTTCAAAATGTGCTCTTGACATGAGATTTTCATAAGATCTACAGTGGGAGGAAATAAGCATATGATCCCTTGCTGGTTTTGTAAGTTTGCCCACCGACAAAGACATGAACAGTCTTTAATTTTAAGGGTAGGTTAATTTTAACATTGATAGATAAAATCAAAAATAAAATCCCGAAAATCACATTATATAAATGATATAAATTTATTTGGACAACATCTGCAAAGAGTTTGTATGTTCTCTCTGTGTTTGCGTGGGTTTCCTCCGGGTACTCCAGTTTCCTCCCACACTCTAAAGACATACTGATAGGGATTCTAGATTGTGAGCCCCAATGGGGACAGTGATGATAATGTGTGCAAAACTGTAAAGCGCTGCGGAATATGTTAGCGCTATATAAAAATAAAGATTATTAAAGATTATTATTTGCGTTTTGCAGTGAGAAATAAGTATTTGATCCCCGTTCTGGCTCCTACAGACCAGTTAGACGCTCTTAACCCCTTTACCCCCAAGGGTGGTTTGCACGTTAATGACCAGGCCAATTTTTACCATTCTGACCACTGTCCCTTTATGAGGTTATAACTCTGGAACGCTTCAACGGATCCAGGTGATTCTGACACGGTTTTCTCGTGACATTGTACTTCATGATAGTGGTAAATTTCTTTGATATTACCTGCATTTATTTGTGAAAAAAACACGGAAATTTGGCGAAAACTTGGAAAATTGCGCAATTTTCCAACTTTGAATTTTTTTGCAATTAAATCACAGAGATATGTCACACAAAATACTTAATAAGTAACATTTCCCACATGTCTACTTTACATCAGCACAATTTTGGAACCAAATTTTTTTTTTTTTGTTAGGGAGTTATAAGGGTTAAAAGTTGACCAGCAATCTCATTTTCACAACACCATTTTTTTTTTAATTTAAGGACCACATCTCCTTTGAAGTCATTTTGAGGGGTCTATATGATAGAAAATAACCAAGTGTGACACCATTCTAAAAACTGCACCCTTCGAGGTGCTCAAAACCACATTCAAGAAGTTTATTAACCCTTCTGGTGCATCACAGGAATTTTTGGAATGTTTAAATAAAAATGAACATTTTACTTTTTTTTCACAAAAAATTTACTTCAGCTCCAATTTGTTTTATTTTACCAAGGGTAACAGGACAAATTGTACAACTACTTTTGGGGTCCATTTTCTCCTGAGTACACCGATACCCCATATGTGGGGGTAAACCACTGTTTGGCACATGACAGAGCTTGGAAGCGAAGGAGCGCCATTTGACTTTTCAATGCAAAATTGACTGGAATCGAGATGGGACACCATGTTGTGTTTGGAGAGCCACTGATCTGCCCAAACATTGAAACCCCCCAGAAGTGACACCATTTTGGAAAGTAGACCCCCTAAGGAACTTATCTAGAGGTGTGGTGAGCACTTTGACCCATCAAGTGCTTCAAAGAAGTTTGTAATGCAGAACTGTAAAAATAAAAAAAATCATTTTTTTCACAAAAATTCTTTTCGCCCCCAATTTTTTATTTTCCCAAAGGTAAGAGAAGAAATTGGACCCTAAAAGTTGATCAATTTGTCCCGAGTACGCTGATACCCCATATGTGGGGGGGGGGGGGGGAACCACCGTTTGGACGCACGGGAGGGCTCGGAAAGGAAGGAGCGCCATTTGGAATGCAGACTTAGATGGAATGGTCTGCAGGCGTCAAATTGCGTTTGCAGAGCCCCTAATGTACCTAAACAGTAGAAACCCCCCACAAGTGACCCCATATTGGAAACTAGACACCCCCCAAGGAACTTATCTAGATGTGTTGTGAGAACTTTGAGCCCCCAAGTTCACTACAGTTTATAACGCAGAGCCGTAAAAATAAAACAAAAATTTTTCCCACAAAAATTATTTTTTAGCCCCCAGTTTTGTATTTTCCCAAGGGTAACAGGACAAATAGGACAACAACTTTTGGGGTCCAATTTCTCCTGAGTACGCTGATACCCCATATGTTGGGGTAAACCCCTGTTTGGGCACACGGGAGAGCTCTGAAGGGATGGAGCACCATTTTACTTTTTCAATGCAGAATTGGCTGGAATTGAGATCGGACGCCATGTCGCGTTTGGAGAGCCCCTGATGTGCCTAAACAGTGGAAACCCCCCCAATTATAACTGAAACCCTAACCCAGGCACACCCCTAACCCTAATCCCAACCGTAAATGTAATCTAAACCCTAACTTTAGCCCCAACCCTAACTGTAGCCTTAACCCTAGCCCCAACCCTAACGGGAAAATGGAAATAAATACATTTTTTACATTTTTCCCTAACTAAGGGGGTGATGAAGGGGGGTTTGATTTACTTTTATAGCGGATTTATGATTGGCAGCCGTCACACACTGAAAGACGCTTTTTATTGCAAAAAATATTTTTTGCGTTACATTTTGAGAGCTATAATTTTTCCATATTTGGTCCACACAGTCATATGAGGTCTTGTTTTTTGCGGGACGAGTTGATGTTTTTATTGGTAACATTTTCGGGCACGTGACATTTTTTGATCGCTTTTTATTCCGATTTTTGTGAGGCAGAATGACCAAAAACCAGTTATTCATGAATTTCTTTTGGGGGAGGCGTTTATACCGTTCCGCGTTTGGTAAAATGGATAAAGCAGTTTTATTTTTAGGGTCAGTACGATTACAGCAATACCTCATTTATATCATTTTTTTATGTTTTGGCGCTTTGATACGATAAAACTATTTTATAGAAAAAAATTATTATTTTTGCATCGCTTTATTTTCAGGACTAACTTTTTTATTTTTTTGCTGATGATGCTGTATGGCGGCTCGTTTTTTGCGGGACAAGATGATGTTTTCAGCGGTACCATGGTTATTTATATCTGTCTTTTTGATCGCGTGTTATTTTACTTTTTGTTCGGCGGTATGATAATAAAGCGTTTTTTGCCTCTTTCTTACGATGTTTAATGAAGGGGTTAACTAGTGGGCCAGTTTTATAGGTTGGGTCGTTACGGACGCGGCGATACTAAATGTGTACTATTGTTTTTTTAGTTAGATAAAGAAATGTATTTATGGGAATAATTTTTTTCTTCATTTAGGAAATTTTTTTTTTTTTTTTTTACGCATTTGGAAATTATTTTTTTTAACTTTACTTTGTCCCGGGGGTGGGGGGGGGGGTGGGGTGGGGGTGGGGTGGGGGGGTGGGGTGGGAGACATCACAGATCGTTGATCTAACAGATTGCACAGCACTGTCAGATCAGCGATCTGAGTTAGGCTGGTTTCACATTTGCGTTTAAATCCGCAGCGTTTTAAACGCATCCGCAAGTGGTGAAAAAAACGCATGTAAACGCGTACAAACGCTGCATTTTTTAGACGCATGCGTTGTCGCATGCGGTTAAAAAAACGCCGTGTTTGTACGCGTTTACATGCGGTTTTTCCTGCGTTTGCGCTTTTGGTACACATGATGAGAAATTTCACAAGCAGGTTTTTGTCCATTCTGCTTCACAAAAATCAGAATAAAAAGCAATCAAAAATGTCACGTGCCCGAAAATGTTACCAATAAAATATGTCAACTCGTCCTGCAAAAAAACAAGACCTCACATGACTGGACCAAAATATGGAAAAATTGTAGCTCAAAATGTGGTAACGCAAAAAATATTTTTGGGAATAAAAAGCGTCTTTCAGTGTGTGACAGCTGCCAATCATAAAAATCCACTAGAAAAACCCTTATAAATAGAAATCAAACCCCCTTCATCAACTCCTTAGTTAGGGAAAAATTAAAAAAATGTTTTTACTTCCATTTTCCCATTAGGGCTAGGGTTTGGATCCCTTTGGGGTTAAGGTTAGGGTTTGGATCCCTTTGGGGTTAGGGTTTGGATCCCTTTGGGGCTAGGGTTTGGATCCCTTTGGGGCTAGGGTTTGGATCCCTTTGGGGCTAGGGTTTGGATCCCTTTGGGGCTAGGGTTTGGATCCCTTTTTCATCTTGATGGTGGCTTAGGGTTAGGGCTTGGATCCCTTTGGGGTTAGGGCTAGGGTTAGGATCTGGATCCCTTTTTCATCTTGATGGTGGCTTAGGGTTTGGATCCCTTTATCACCTTGATTGTGGGGGGTGGCTTATCAGTGTCTAGACTTGTTTTTCTCTATGGAAACGCATGCGTTCAAAAACGCAACCAAACATGCGTTAAAAAACGCATGCGTTTACATAGACAGCAATACGTTTTGACGCAATTGAACGCATGCGTTTTTTTGCGGCGAAAAAACATCTCTAGAAACTATTACATGTTGCATTTCCGCGCCAAGACGCAAGCATCGAAACAACGCATGGGTCAAAACGTGTACAAAAAAACCGCATGCGTTTTTAATGTTAAATATAGGAAAACACGACGCATGCGTTTATATGCGTTACAAACGCAGTGGCAAAAAACGCAAATGTGAAACCAGCCTAAGCACTGCAGGCTTACCAAACGCCTGCTCTGAGCAGGCACTTGGTAAGCCACCTGCCTCCCTGCAGGACCCGCATGCCACGGCCATCTTGGATCTGGGCCTGCTACAGGGAGGGAGGTAAGGAGACCCACGCAGCAACGCGATCACATCGCGTTGCTGCGGGGATCTCAGGGAAGCCCCCTCCCTGCGCGATGCTTCCCTGTACTGCTGACACACCGCGATCATGTTTGATCGGTGTGCCGGGGGTTAATGTGCCGTGGCGGCACCGTGGCACAGTGCTGGATGCCAGCTGCGATAGGCAGCTGACACCCGGCCGCGCTCCCCCCGTGAGCGCGGCCGATCGCGTATGACGTACTATCCCGTCGGTGGGCATACGGGCCCACCCCACCTCGACGGGATAGTACGTCAGATGTCAGAAAGGGGTTAAAATCCTGCAGTGCCGCAAGGTCCCCCAGCTCAAGAAGTCACATGTGCAGGCCCATCTGAAGTTTGCCAATGAACACCTGGATGATTCTGTGAGTGATTGGGAGAAGGTGCTATGGTCAGATAAGACAAAAAGTCGTAGTTACTCACCGATAACGGTGTTTCTCGGAGCCCATGACAGCACTACGGAGAGAGGGGATCCGCCCTTCAGGGACAGGAAACCTACAGATAAAAGGGCGGTACCTCTCCCTCGCATCAGTTGGTTTACAGAGCATCGGAGGACCTCCAGGTTAGTTTACAACAGAGAAAAAATCATATTACAACATTTCTTAAAAGAGGAACCCCGTGCCTATACTCAAACTATATACAGTATATAAATTATATGTAATTAAAGGTGCTCACCGCACACGTGATGGGAGGGAATAAGCGAGTGCTGTCATGGGCTCCGAGAAACACCGTTATCGGTGAGTAACTACGACTTTCTCGGTCTCCCATGACAGCACTACGGAGAGAATTGCAGAGACTAAGCTTAGAGAGGGACCACCGCCTCGAGAACCCTTCGTCCGAAGGTTAAGTCAGACACAGAGGCTAGATTTAATCTATAGTGTCTAAAAAAGGTCGATGGTGATGACCAGGTGGCCGCTTTACAGATTTGCTCTATTGATACCTCTGACCTCTCAGCCCATGAGGTAGCTACTGCTCTTGTGGAATGTGCTCTTATACCATCTGGGATCTCATTCCCCGAGGATGAATATGCCAGGACTATCGCCTCCTTTATCCACCTCGCCAAAGTACCCTTGGATGCCCGGAATCCTTTTCTGGGACCCTGAAAACAGACAAACAGAGAGCCTTCCTTCCTATACTCTCTGGTGGAATCTAAATATTGGATTAGGCACCTTCTGACGTCTAGATTATGGAAGTTCTGCTCTTTCTCATTTTTTGGGTTTGGACAAAAGGATGGCAGGGAGACTTCTTGTGACCTATGGAATTTTGATGCCACTTTTGGCAAATAGGCCGGGTCGGGTCTAAGAGTGACTATCATCTAATATTTTGGTGAAGGGTGGATTAGAGGATAAGGCTTGAATGTCACTTATTCTGCGTGCGGATGTTAACGCTACCAAGAGAATGGTTTTAAGTGATAGAGTTTTAATGGAAATCGTCTCTATGGGTTCGAATGGAGGACCCGTTAACGCCGAGAGGACTAAATTTAAGTCCCATGAGGGCACTTTCTGAGCGACTAATGGCTTTGATCTTGTCACCGCCTTAACAAATCTAATTATCCATGGGTTGGCCGCAATATTATGGTTATAGAGTGCTCCTAGAGCTGCTATTTGTACTTTAAGAGTACTAACCGACAACCCCTGTTCCAGACCTTTTTGTAGGAACTCCAGTATTTTAGGAATTGAGGGCCCATCTTGGACTTTTACTTTGGAGACGGACAGAAATTTTTTCCATGTTTTCCCATATATTCTAGTAGTGATGGGTTTTCTACTTTTTAACAACGTGGTAACTAAATTATCCGAGAAACCTCTTTCTTTTAATAGTCTCCGTTCAAAAACCAGGCTGTCAAATGTAAGTTCGATTCCTGTGGGTGGAAGATCGGCCCTTGATGTAGAAGGTCTGGTATATTCGGCAGGACCCATGGGTCCGAGACCGAAAGCATCCTCAGCCAGGAGAACCACGTCCTTTTTGGCCAGAACGGGGCTATGAGGATCATTTTCGTTTTGTCCTCTCTGACTTTCCGAATGACTGCCGGGATCAGAATAGTTGGAGGAAAGGCATACGTTAATTTTTGGGTCCACGGAATCATAAAGGCATCTAGAGCCTGTGGATTCCCTACCGGGTTCAGTGAGCAGAATTTGTTCACTTTTTTGTTTTTGTGATTGGCGAATAGATCTATTGTCGGTGCTCCCCACATTTTTGTGATCTGATCGTAGATGGATTGGTTTAGAGACCATTCGCCTTGTTTTAACTGAGACCGACTCAGGTAATCTGCTCTCTCGTTGTTTGAACCCTGAATGTGTAGCGCAGAGAGGGATAGTAGATTTTCTTCCGCTAGGTTGAAAATTTTGGCTGAAGAACTCATGAGTGCCCGAGACCTTGTTCCTCCCTGGTGGTTTATATACGCTACAGTCACTTTGTTGTCCGAAAAGATTCGGACATGATGTCCCCGAATATAGGTCAGAAAAGAAAGAAGAGCTTGAAGTACTGCCCAAAGTTCTTTTTGGTTTGAGGATGCTGATAGTTCCTGGACTGACCAGGTTCCCTGAGCAACTCTGTCCCCCATGTGAGCCCCCCACCCTGTGGGACTCGCATCAGTTGTTATCACCCGGGATATTTGTGTCACCCAAGGAACTCCCTTTGATAAGTTTTGGGTTTCCCCCCACCAACGAAGGGAATGAATAACTGAGGAATTCAGGGTGATTTGACCTTCCAAGTTGTCCTTTAGTATTGACTGCCATTCGAGTACGTGCCACTGAAGTTCTCTTGTGTGGAACTGTGCGAAGGGTATCGCTGGTAGGCATGAGGACAGAGAGCCTAGTAGCGACATTGCTCTCCTTAGAGTCATGGAAGGATGGTGAAAAGTTCGCGTTATCATAGTTAATATGCTGTCTTTTTTGGGGTTTGGAAGCCGACATTCTTGGACTCGGGAGTCTAATGTCAGACCTAGGAACTCCTGTACTTGACAGGGTTCCAACTTTGATTTTTTTAAGTTTATGAGCCACCCCAAGTCCGTCAAGATAGTCATTACCCGGTCCCTCTGTTCTTTGCAACTTTGGGCCGAGTTGCTTACGATGAGAAAGTCGTCTAGGTAAGGGACTATTAATATATTTTGTTCCCTTATGTGGGCCATCATTTCCGCTATTACCTTCGTGAATATTCGAGGGGCTATAGAGATTCCGAACGGAAGAGCTCTGTACTGAAAAAATCTTAATTGTCCTTTTATGGAAACTGCCAATCTCAGGAATTTTTGAGACTGATTGTGGATGGGCACATGATAATATGCATCGGTTAGGTCTATCACGACCATGTAGCAATTCGGAAACAGGATTTTTATGGTGGACTTTATTGTTTCCATTTTGAATTTGTAATTTTTTACGCATTTGTTCAGGTTTTTTAGATTTATAATGGTCCGAAAGGACCCGTCGGGTTTTGGTACTAAAAAAAGAGGGGAGAAAAACCCTTCTTCTACTTCCTGAGGAGGGATTTCTTGAATTACAGATTTTTGCAGTAGGGAAATGATTTCTTTCTCTAAAGCTGCTTGTTCTGCCACTGAAGACCTTATTTTCGTTTCTATGTACTTCCGGGGAGGAAAAGAAATAAAATCTATTTTTAGACCGTACTGTATGATGTTTAGAATCCAGGTGTTGTTGGATATTTTCTCCCAAGCGGGAAGGAAAGATGTGAGTCTTCCCCCTACCGTAGGCACAATGTCATTTGGCGGGTTTTTTGTCACGAGAGGTGTTGCCAAAGAGGTAACCTCTATCCCTTCTCCTGCCTTCTTCCCATTTATTCTGCTCCCTGGGGGGTCTGCGGCGGAAAAATCTCCGATTCCGAAAGGACTGCCTGAATGGGGCTGGGCCCAAATTTGGAAACCCTTTCTTTTTGTCTCCTGCTTTTTGGAGAATGTCATCCAGGGTCTCTCCAAACAGAAAATTTCCTTCACACGGAATAGAACATGGCTTAAGCTTTGTCTGGAGATCCCCAGGCCAGCTTTTGAGCCATAAGGTTCTTCTGGCTGCATTGGAGAGAGCAGCGGCCTTAGATGTTAACCGTACGGAGTCTGCCGAGGAGTCCGCCAGGAATGCTGCTGCTGCTCTGATTGCAGGGATAGAATCCAGTAATTTATTCCTGGGTAGCCCGTCTCTAATTTGACTCTCTAATTGATCGATCCATACCATCAGAGATCTGGAGGTGCAGGTAGCCGCAACAGTAGGCCTCAAGCTACCCCCAGCCGACTCCCATGCCCCTTTAAGAAATGTGTCTGCTTTTTTATCTAAAGGGTCTCTGAGGGTACCCATGTCCTCGAACGGGAGCGCAAATTTTTTCGAGGCTTTTGCCACCGCTACATCCAACTTTGGTGCCTTATCCCAAGAAGTGGATGCGTCATCTTCGAAGGGATACTTTCTTTTAAGCGAGGGTACTGAAGAGTTTCTCCTATCAGGTTTTTCCCATTCTTTTTTAATTAGGGATTGGACATTGGGATTTAAAGGAAAGGTTTTCCGTTTTTTTTGTCCCAAGCCACCAAACATAACATCTTGGGCTGTTTTGTCAGGTTTAGGCTCCTCCACCCCCATGGTAGCCCTAACAGCTCTTACTAAGGCATCCACTTCCTCGAGAGGAAAACAATGTCGGCCTGAATCTTCCTCGGAGGAGGATAGGGAGGAGTCAGAGTCGTCCGAATCTGCGTCATCAGATGAGGATCGGACAGAGTGGGATTGTACTGTTTCCTTTACTTTATCTTTTCCTTTTTTGGAGGAAGATACAGCATTCTGAACCTCAGATCTAATAATATTTTTTAGCTCTGATGCAAAGTCGGGAGTCTCCTCACATAGCACACGCTGGATACAGGATTTACATAGCTTTTTGTCCCAGGCTACTGGTAAAGCTTTGTCACAGATGGGGCAGGATTTGTTTTTCCTTTTCTCCAGCTTCTTCTTTCCCTATTAAGGGAGAAGAGGGATCCCTATTATAATATATACATTCACGAAGATCACTCACCATTCGGACGTGCAGGCAGGTACCGGTTCTGGAGGGGGCCCTGGGTCTGGAATGGAAGGTTCCCGAGGAGGTGAACTAGTCTTCGCAGCAGACCTGCTGCGCTGTGTAGAACGGCTGCTAGACCCACTCCTAGCGCTCTTAGGGTCTGTCTTCTTGTGGTGCTGCTGCCTAGGCTGCAGCTCCTGTGGATCGCTGTCCTCCATGATTTACAGGGAGATGGTGCGACAACTGTGTGTGCACCATCTCCCTATTTGTATTTGGCGCCACCTCCGGCGTTCCCCCGCACTTCCGGTCCTGCGTCACGTCCAGGGAGAAGAGAAGCTACCGCGCATGCGTGCGGCGATGACCCGGAAGTCCTGCCGCATTTCCGGAGCGGCGGCCATCTTAGTACACCCGGAGCGTGCGCTTGTCGGCACAGAAGCTCCGGGTGATCCAGCGCCCCTTCCTCCCTCAGAGTCGGCGGCGTTCTCCCTCCACTCACCCTGAAGAAGCCCTCGGTTCCAGCGGTGGCGGCTTCGGGAGCCGGACAAGCCGCGGCAGGAGCCTCCTCGCTGCCGGTACTCGACCGCCCGGTCCATCGGTCTTCATACAGGTACCACCGGAAAGAGGTTCCCTGTTCAGGGACAGGAAACCAACTGATGCGAGGGAGAGGTACCGCCCTTTTATCTGTAGGTTTCCTGTCCCTGAAGGGCGGATCCCCTCTCTCCGTAGTGCTGACATGGGAGACCGAGAAATTGAGGTCTTTGCCATTAACTCAACTTACAATGTTTGGAGGAAGAGAAATGCTGCTGCCTATGACCCAAAGAACACCGTCCCCACCGTCAAGCATGGAGGTGGAAACATTATGTTTTGGGGGTGTTTCTCTGCTAAGGGCACAGGACTACTTCACCGCATCAACTGGCGAATGGATGGAGCCATGTAAAATCCTGAGTGACAACCTCCTTCCCTCCGCTAAAACATTAAAAATGGGTCGTGGCTGGGTCTTCTAGCAAGACAGTGACCCAAAACATACAGCCAAGGCAACAAAAGGAGTGGCCTATCCAGTCTCCAGGCCTTAATCCCATAGAAAACTTATGGAGGGAGTTGAAGCTCCGAGTTGCCAAGCGACAGCCTTAAGGTACTGTCACACTAGACGATATCGCTAGCGATCCGTGACGTTGCAGCGTCCTGGCTAGCGATATCGTCCAGTGTGACAGGCAGCAGCGATCAGGCCCCTGCTGGGAGATCGCTGGTCGGGGAAGAAAGTCCAGAACTTTATTTCGTCGCTGGACTCCCCGCAGACATCGCTGAATCGGCGTGTGTGACACCGATTCAGCGATGTCTTTGCTGGTAACCAGGGTAAACATCGGGTAACTAAGCGCAGGGCCGCGCTTAGTAACCCGATGTTTACCCTGGTTACCATCCTAAAAGTAAAAAAACAAACACTACATACTTACCTACAGCCGTCTGTCCTCCAGCGCTGTGCTCTGCTCTCCTCCTGCTCTGGCTGTGAGCGTCGGTCAGCCGGAAAGCAGAGTGGTGACGTCACCGCTCTGCTTTCTGGCTGCCCGGCGCTCACAGCCCGACCAGAGAAGCAGAGCGCCGAGGACAGACAGCAGAAGGTAAGTATGTAGCGTTTGTTTTTTTACTTTTTAGGATGGTAACCAGGGTAAACATCGGGTTACTAAGCGCGGCCCTGCGCTTAGTTACCCGATGTTTACCCTGGTTACCGGGGACCTCGGGATCGTTGGTCGCTGGAGAGCTGTCTGTGTGACAGCTCTCCAGCGACCAAACAGCGACGCTGCAGCGATCCGGATCGTTGTCGGTATCGCTGCAGCGTCGCTATGTGTGACGGTACCTTAAATCTTAATGATTTAGATATGATCTGCAAAGAGGAGTGGACCAAAATTCCTCCTGACATGTGCCCAAATCTCATCATCAACTGCAAAAAGTCTGACTGCTGTGCTTGCCATCAAGGGTTTTGCCACCAAGTATTAAGTCTTGTTTACCAGAGGGATCAAATACATATTTCTCACTGCAAAATGCAAATAAATGTGTATGATTTTTACAATATGATTTTCTGGATTCTATTTTTGATATTCTATCTCAATGATAAAAATAAAACCCACCCTTAAAATTATAGACTGCTCATGTCTTTGTCAGTGGGCAAACTTACAAACTCAGCAAAGGATCAAATACTTATTTCTCCCACTGTAGGTATCAAGCCATCCAATCCACACAGACAAAAATCAAACCATAGAGATCTATAAATTAATTTATATGCAATAATGAGAAATAACACAGGGAAAAAGCTGGTGATAACAGTGTGAGCAGGACTTATAATTATCTACCCTGACTATTGAGTATATTCTACATGTATTCTCTACTGCGTTTGAGCCAGTATGTGTTGTGGTAAGACTGATGATGCAATAGAGATCTGCTTTGATGCTCAATGTATCAGCGTAGCTCTTCCGTGTACGTGTTTTAATTTTACAATTTAATTTGGAGCAAGCCCAAAGTCTCAGAACGTCACACAATATGTGGAGACAACAACAGCTTCAAGACGCCTCCTGTAAGGAGAAACTAGTCACATGCACTGCTTGGATGTGATTTTGGACCACTCACCACACACTCTTCAAACACTGGAGGTTCTGTCGGCTCTTTTTTATAAAATTTGAGCTTTTGTTTCTTCCATAAATTTTCTATTGGATTTATTCTATATTAATCTATTATTAGTTATATAAGCTATATTTTCTATCACTGATCGTAGTTGAGAGTTTCCTTGGCTATGTGTTCAGGATCATCGTCTGGCTGAAATGTCTACTCCAGTTTCATCTTCATCATCCTGGTAGATGGTGTTCATTCTTCCTTCAATTATACAAATGTTGCCAGTACCATATACTGAAAAACAAACCCCACACCATGAGGTTCCCACTTCTAAACTTCACTGTTGGTATGGTGTTTTGGGGATGATATGCAGTGCTTTTTGTCCCTCAAAATGGTGTGCATTATGACTGCTAAAGAGTTCAATTTTGGTCTCCTCTGACCAGGCTATATTCTCCCAGTATTTCACAGGCTTTTCTAAAGAGCAGAACAGTGGCTCAGTGGTTAACACAGCAGCCTTGCAGTGCTGGAGTCCTGGGTTCAAATCCCACCAAGGACAACATCTTCAAGGAGTTTGTATGTTCTCTCTGTGTTTGCGTGGGTTTCCTCTGGGTACTCCGTTTCCTCCCACATTCCAAAGAGATACTGATAGGGAAATTAGATTGTGAGCCCCATTGGGGACAGTGATGATAATGTGTACAAAAACTAAAGCGCTATATATGTTAGAGCTATATAAAAATAAAGATTATTATTAAATGTTGTTGAGTAATTTATAAAAAGTGACAGTTTATAAATGTGCTTGAACATACTTTTTGTTCAGCGATAGTGTTGTGTGGTGAGCATGCATACATTTCATGCAGGTTCAGTGCATTACTTTTAGTTTTCTTTCAATCAATTGTACTTGCTGATTGCTGTTCTGTAGCTCTCAACAGGTGTTCCTTGGCTCTTTGTCAACTTCTGAAAATTCTTTTTGTAGCACCTTGGTAATGAGACACTATTTTATAGGTCATCAGTTGAACCAGCTGATATTTTCCACTAAGTGGAAGGATTGCTTTTGAATTACTCAGATTTCAGCTGGGGCCATGACTTTCCATTGCTGTTTGACCTCTCTTTCTCTGTTTTCAATACACAGGGAAAAAGTAATTTCTCATCATTAAACATAACTAAAGTTATAGGTATATATGGTTTGATTTCTTTGTCTGTGTGGATTGGATGGGTTTCTTACCGACATATGGTGAGAATTTCATGTCAACAGCACCTTTAGAAATATATTTATTTACAGCAGGTGAAATAAGTATTGACGTGTTCAATAATTATTTCACCAACTGTAAGTCTGCAAAAAAGTCACAATGAGCAACTTCAATAACATCTAATTATACACAAAAAGCACACAAAGGAGTGAATGGGCCAATTAAAAAAACTCGTTAATTTATTCCACATAATTAGATTAGAAACCATTACAATAAAGAAGACATTTAGGGTACCGTCACACAGTGGCATTTTGATCGCTACGACAGCACGATCCGTGACGTTCCAGCGATCTCGCTGTGTCTGACACGCTCCTGCGATCAGGGACCCCGCTGAGAATCGTATGTCGTAGCAGATCGTTTGAAACTTTCTTTCGTCGTCTAGTGTCCCGCTGTGGCGGCATGATCGCATGGTGTGACAAAGGTGTGCACGATATTGTATACGATGTGCACATAGTAACCAACGGATTCTACATCGCACACACACGTCATGAAATTATTGCTCCAGCGTCGTACATTGCAAAGTGTGACAGCAGTCTACGACGCTGGAGCGATATTGTTACGATGCTGGAGCGTCACGGATCGTGCCGTCGTAGCGATCAAAATGCCACTGTGTGACGGTACCCTTAGTATAAAAGGTAGCAGAGAGAACAACTAACTAAAAGGAAAGGATAGAATATAATCTAATCCTAATACATCACAAATTGACCATTCAGCAAACATTCAGATACAATCGTGCAAATTGCAAACCTTAACCATAATGTATTGTGCCAAAGGTTTGCCTACTGTGGCGCCGTTACTACATGTAGTTATTACTCAATCTCGGCTTACTTTTATAATTGATGTAGTCTTTGTTGTCATTAAAAGGTTTGTGTTCTAATTACGCGGAATACAAAAATGAACAGTTTTTAAATTAGCCAATTCAATCATTCACATGCTTTTAGGGTGTATTGGCATTAATTGAACCATATTTATTTACACTATAGCCCCGATTCATCAAGACTGGCCTTTCTATGGCGGTCTTGATCAAGATGTGCCAGTAAAAGGTGTGCTCCATGTGCCACTGCAAAAAAAAAAAAAAATGTACCCCACTAAGTGTCATAATTTATGCCTCTTTTGTGGAACAAATTTGCTGAATTTGAAGGCTGCGCTAGGTAATGCAGCCTCACATGGAATATGTGCTCATTTTTCAAATAGTTGGTGGCACTGGCTTGAACTGACAAAATCACCAAAGGTCACAACTGTACAAATACGATTTTCCTAAGACAATGTTAGGGCATGTTAGGTTAGGCTATGGGTTGAACTAGATGGACTTAGTCTTCCTTCAACCTTAATAACCATGTAACTATGTAATTTGCAACATTTAAATCACTTTGCGAAAAATGTTTGATGAATTGGGCCCTATGTATCTTAAAGGGAACCTGTCACCCCAGCCGTCACTCTGCGAGAAGGGGGCACTGCCCGACAACTGACATCACTTGATGTCTTGTTTACTGCGCCTGCATGCACCCGCGGGATCTCGGGCCGCACGTGCACGCAGTAAACAAGACATGACATCAAGTGATGTCAGTTGTCGGGCAGCACGAACTGCGCATGCCCAAGGCAGAATGTGACCACACAGGCGCCTGGACAACTGAATAATGCAGAGGAGGCGGCGCTCTTCTCGCAGAGTGACGGCTGTGTTGTGTCTGGATGAGGGGGGAAAGACCTGCCCCCCGGACGATTTGAAGGTATAAGGGACCAAATTCAAAAGCGCTTATTTCTGCAGTGCAACGAACAATAACTAAAAGAGCCACCTTGTCAGAATGCAGCATTAGTGCTGCACAAGATGGCTCTTCTAGTTACAAACGCATGGGGGGGGGGGGGGGGGGGGGGTTGGTAACAAGTTCCCTTTAACCCCTCTGTGACCTTAGACGTACTATCCCGTCGAGGTGCCCTGGGCTTATCTGACCCTGGACGGGATAGTACGTCATAGCCGATCGGCCGCGCTCACGGGGGGAGCGCGGCCGATCGCGGCCGGGTGTCAGCTGCTTATCGCAGCTGACATCCGGCACTATGTGCCAGGAGCGGTCACGGTCCGCCCCCGGCACATTAACCCCTGGCACACCGCGATCAAAGATGATCGCGATGTGCCGGCGGTGCAGGGAAGCACCGCGCAGGGAGGGGGCTCCCTGCGGGCTTCCCTGAGCCCCCCGCAGCAACGCGATGTGATCGCGTTGCTGCGAGGGTCTCCTCACCTCCCTCCCTGCTCGAGCCCCGGATCCAAGATGGCCGCGGATCCGGGTCCTGCAGGGAGGGAGGTGGCTTCACAGAAGCCTGCTTAGAGCAGGCACTGTGAAGGCTGCAGCGCTGCATGTCAGATCAGTGATCTGACAGAGTGCTGTGCAAACTGTCAGATCACTGATCTGTGATGTCCCCCCTGGGACAAAGTAAAAAAGTAAAAAAAAATTTTTCCAAATGTGTAAAAAAAAAAAAAAAATTCCAAAATAATGAAAAAAAAAAACAAATATTATTCCCATAAATACATTTCTTCATCTAAATAAAAAAAAAAAAAAACAATAGAAGTACACATATTTAGTATCGCCGCGTCCGTAACGACCCGACCTATAAAACTGTCCCACTAGTTAACCCCTTCAGTAAACCCCGTAAGAAAAAAAAAAAAAAAACGAGGCAAAAAACAACGCTTTATTATCATACCGCCGAACAAAAAGTGGAATAACACGCGATCAAAAGGACAGATCTAAATAACCATGGTACCGCTGAAAGCGTCATATTGTCCCGCAAAAAAAGAGCCGCCATACAGCATCATCAGCAAAAAAATAAAAAAGTTATAGTCCTGAGAATAAAGCGATGCAAAAATAATTATTTTTTCTGTAAAATAGTTTTTATCGTATAAAAGCACCAAACCATAAAAAAATGATATAAATGAGGTATCGCTGTAATCGTACTGACCCGAAGAATAAAACTGATTTATCAATTTTACCAAACGCAGAACGGTATAAACGCCTCCCCCAATAGAAATTCATGAATAGCTGGCTTTTGGTCATTCTTCCTCACAAAAATCGGAATAAAAAGCGATAAAAAAAATGTCACGTGCCCAAAAATGTTTTCAATAAAAAAGTCAACTCGTCCCGCAAAAAACAAGACCTCACATGACTCTGTGGACCAAAATATGGAAAAATTATAGCTCTCAAAATGTGGTATTGCAAAAAATATTTTTTGCAATAAAAAAGGGTCTTTCAGTGTGTGACGGCTGCCAATCATAAAAATCCGCTAAAAAACTCGCTATAAAAGTAAATCAAACCCCCCCTTCATCACCCCCTTAGTTAGGGAAAAATAAAAAAAAATGTATTTATTTCCATTTTCCCATTAGGGCTAGGGTTAGGGCTAGGATTAGGGTTAGGGCTAGGGTTAGGGCTAGGGTTAGGGCTAGGGTTAGGGCTAGGGTTAGGGCTAGGGTTAGGGCTAGGGTTAGGGCTAGGGTTAGGGCTAGGGTTAGGGCTAGGGTTAGGGCTAGGGTTAGGGCTAGGGTTAGGGCTAGGGCTAGGGTTAGGGCTAGGGTTAGGGTTAGGGTTGGGGCTACAGTTAGGGTTGGGGCTAAAGTTAGGGTTAGGGTTTAGATTACATTTACAGTTGGGAATAGGGTTGGGATTAGGGTTAGGGGTGTGTCAGGGTTAGAGGTGTGGTTAGGGTTACCGTTGGAATTAGGGTTAGGGGTGTGTTTAGATTAGGGTTTCAGTTATAATTGGGGGGTTTCCACTGTTTCGGAACATCAGGGGCTCTCCAAACACGACATGGCGTCCGATCTCAATTCCAGCCAATTCTGCGTTGAAAAAGTAAAACAGTGCTCCTTCCCTTCCGAGCTCTCCTGTGTGCCCAAACAGGGGTTTACCCCAACACATGGGGTATCAGCGTACTCAGGACAAATTGGACAACAACTTTTGTGGACCAATTTCTCCTGTTACCCTTGGGAAAATACAAAACTGGGGGCTAAAAAATAATTTTTGTGGGAAAACAAAAAGATTTTTTATTTTCACGGCTCTGCGTTATAAACTGTAGTGAAACACTTGGGGGTTCAAAGTTCTCACAACACATCTAGATAAGTTCATTGAGGGGTCTAGTTTCCAATATGGGGTCACTTGTGGGGGGTTTCTACTGTTTAGGTACATTAGGGGCTCTGCAAACGCAATGTGACGCCTGCAGACCAATCCATCTAAGTCTGCATTCCAAATGATGCTCCTTCCCTTCCGAGCCCTCCCATGCGCCCAAACGGTGGTTCCCCCCCACATATCGGGTATCAGCGTACTCAGGACAAATTGGACAACAACATTTAGGGTCCAATTTCTCCTGCTAACCTTGGAAAAATACAAAACTGGGGGCTAAAAAATAATTTTTGTGGGAAAAAAATTTTGTTTTATTTTTATGGCTCTGCATTATAAACTTCTGTGAAGCCCTTGGTGGGTCAAAGTGCTCACCACACCTCTAGATAAGTTCCTTAGGGGGTCTACTTTCCAAAATGGTGTCACTTGTGGGGGGTTTCAATGTTTAGGCACATCAGTGGCTCTCCAAACGCAACATGGCGTCCCATCTCAATTCCTGTCAATTTTGCATTGAAAAGTCAAATAGCGCTCCTTCCCTTCCGAGCTCTCCCATGCGCCCAAACAGTGGTTTACTGCCACATATGGGGTATCAGCGTACTCAGGACAAATTGGACAACAACTTTTTGGGTCCAATTTCTCCTGTTACCCTTGGTAAAATAAAACAAATTGGAGCTGAAGTAAATTTTTTGTGTAAAAAAGTTAAATGTTCATTTTTATTTAAACATTCCAAAAATTCCTATTAAACACCTGAAGGGTTAATAAACTTCTTGAATGTGGTTTTGAGCACCTTGAGGGGTGCAGTTTTTAGAATGGTGTCACACTTGGGCATTTTCTATCATATAGACCCCTCAAAATGACTTCAAATGAGACGTGGTCCCTAAAAAAAAAAATGGTGTTGTAAAAATGAGAAATTGCTGGTCAACTTTTAACCCTTATAACTCCCTAACAAAAAAAAAAATTGGTTCCAAAATTATGCTGATGTAAAGGAGACATGTGGGAAATGTTACTTATTAAGTATTTTGTGTGACATATCTCTGTGATTTAATTGCATAAAAATTCAAAGTTTGAAAATTGCGAAATTTTCGCCAAATTTCTGTTTTTTTCACAAATAAACGCAGGTACTATCAAAGAAATTTTACCACTATCATGAAGTACAATATGTCACAAGAAAACAATGTCAGAATCACCAGGATCCGTTGAAGCGTTTCGGAGTTATAACCTCATAAAGGGACAGTGGTCAGAATTGTAAAAATTGGCCTGGTCATTAACGTGCAAACCACCCTTGGGGGTAAAGGGGTTAAGGTTGTTTTTTTTTTTTTTGTTTTTTTTTTTTTAACTTTGCCTGAAATCAAAGCTGCTCCTTACCTCCCACTCTGGATAATCATGCTGTTTGAGTTCCCCCGTGTGAGTTCCTGGAAGGACTACAAGGCATCCATTGCTTCGGTCAATACGCTCCATTGCTGTCCAAGCACAAACCATGAGTTCTGCAGGCCTGAATGGGTAGTAATGCAGATCCTGATGCATTGGCTGCCGAGAGGTCTTTTTACCTGGAATAAAAGTGATCACAAATTCAGAACTTGATGTTGGGATCATTCATATAACTACCGTATATACTCGAGTATAAGCCGAGATTTTCAGCCCCAAAAAAATGGGCTGTAAGTGCCCCTCTCGGCTTGTACTCGAGTCATGAAAGGCGGGGAAGGGGGGGGAATCGTCGGGTGAGGGGGAGCGACGCCTGTCAAATACTTACCTGCTCCCAGCGCGGTCCCCACATGTCCCACGATCTTCGGGCGCGGCAGCTTCTTCCTTCCCCTGTTCAGCGGTCACTGGTACTGCTCATTAAAGTTATGAATATGGACTCCACTCATAGGGGTGGAGCCGCATATTCATTACAGTAATGAGTGGTGCCACGTGACCGCTCTCTACAGGAAGAAGCTGCCACGCCCGAAGACTGTGGGACATGCAGGGACCGCGTCCGGAGCAGATGAGTGTCATTCACCTTTCCGCGTTCCACCGCCGCCTCGTCTTCCGCATCCTCTGCAGTGACTCTTCAGGTCAGAGGGCGCGAAGACGTACTAGTATGCATGCCGCTCTCTGCCTGAACAGTCAGTGCAGAGAGACGGGACGCTGAGGAGCAGAGGGCAGCGACTAGAGGTGAGTTATGTTTTTTTTAGTGCAGCAGCAGCGTTAGATGTGGCACAATGCTATATGGAGCATCTATGGGGCCATAAAGAACTGCATGGAGCATTATATGGAGCATTACATGGGGCCATAAAGAATTGCATGGAGCATCTATGGGGCCATAATGAACTGCATGGAGCATTATATGGGGCATCTATGGGGCCATAATGAACTGCATGGAGCATCTATGGGGCCATAATGAACTGCATGGAGTATTATATGGAGCATCTATGGGGCCATAACTGCATGGAGCATTATATGGGGCATCTATGGGGCCATAAAGAACTGCATGGAGCATTATATGGGGCATCTATGGGGCCATAATGAACTGCATGGAGCATTATATGGGGCATCTATGGGGCCATAATGAACTGCATGGAGTATTATATGGAGCATCTATGGGGCCATAACTGCATGGAGTATTATATGGAGAATCTATGGGGCCATAACTGCATGGAGCATTATATGGGGCATCTATGGGGCCATAATGAACTGCATGGAGCATTATATGGGGCATCTATGGGGCCATAATGAACTGCATGGAGTATTATATGGAGCATCTATGGGGCCATAACTGCATGGAGTATTATATGGAGAATCTATGGGGCCATAACTGCATGGAGCATTATATGGGGCATCTATGGGGCCATAAAGAACTGCATGGAGCATTATATGGGGCATCTATGGGGCCATAATGAACTGCATGGAGCATTATATGGGGCATCTATGGGGCCATAATGAACTGCATGGAGTATTATATGGAGCATCTATGGGGCCATAACTGCATGGAGCATTATATGGAGCATCTATGGGGCCATAACTGCATGGAGCATTATATGGAGCATCTATGGGGCCATAACTGCATGGAGCATTATATGGAGCATCTATGGGGCCATAACTGCATGGAGAATTATATGGGGCATCTATGGGGCCATAATGAACTGCATGGAGCATTATATGGGGCATCTATGGGGCCATAACTGCATGGAGCATTATATGGAGAATCTATGGGGCCATAACTGCATAGAGCATTATATGGGGCATCTATGGGGCCATAACTGCATGGAGCATTATATGGGGCCATAAAAAACTGCATGGAGCATTATATGGAGCATCTATGGGGCCATAACTGCATGGAGCATTATATGGGGCATCTATGGGGCCATAACTGCATGGAGCATTATATGGGGCCATAAAGAACTGTATGGAGCATCTATGGGGCCATAATGAACTGCATGGTGCATTATATGGGGCATTTATGGGGCCATAACTGCATGGAGCATCTATGGGGCCATAACTGGGGGCAGCACGGTGGCTCAGTGGTTAGCACTGCAGCCTTGCAGCGCTGGGGTCCTGGGTTCTAATCCCACTCAGGACAACATCTGCAAAGAGTTTGTATGTTCTCTCCTTGTTTGCGTGGGTTTCCTCCGGGTACTCCGGTTTCCTCCCACATTCCAAAGACATACTGATAGGGAATTTAGATTGTGAGCCCCATCGGGGACAGTGATAATGCGTGCAAATCTGTAAAGCGCTGCGGAATAGGTTAGCGCTAAATAAAAAGATTATTATTATTATTATTATTATTATTACTGCATGGAGCATTATATGGAGCATCTATGGGGCCATAACTGCATGGAGCATTATATGGGGCATCTATGGGGCCATAATGAACTGCATGGAGCATTATATGGGGCATCTATGGGGCCATAACTGCATGGAGCACTATATGGGGCATCTATGGGGCCATAAAGAACTGCATGGAGCATTATATGGAGCATTACATGGGGCCATAAAGAACTGCATGGAGCATGTATGGGGCCATAACTGCATGGAGCATTATATGGGGCATCTATGGGGCCATAATGAACTGCATGGAGCATCTATGGGGCCATAATGAACTGCATGGAGCATTATATGGGGCATCTATGGGGCCATAAAGAACTGCATGGAGCATTATATGGAGCATTACATGGGGCCATAAAGAACTGCATGGAGCATGTATGGGGCCATAACTGCATGGAGCATTATATGGGGCATCTATGGGGCCATAATGAACTGCATGGAGCATCTATGGGGCCATAATGAACTGCATGGAGCATTATATGGGGCATCTATGGGGCCATAAAGAACTGCATGGAGCATTATATGGAGCATTACATGGGGCCATAAAGAACTGCATGGAGCATGTATGGGGCCATAACTGCATGGAGCATTATATGGGGCATCTATGGGGCCATAATGAACTGCATGGAGCATCTATGGGGCCATAATGAACTGCATGGAGCATTATATGGGGCATCTATGGGGCCATAAAGAACTGCATGGAGCATTATATGGAGCATTACATGGGGCCATAAAGAACTGCATGGAGCATGTATGGGGCCATAACTGCATGGAGCACTATATGGGGCATCTATGGGGCCATAAAGAACTGCATGGAGCATTATATGGAGCATTACATGGGGCCATAAAGAACTGCATGGAGCATGTATGGGGCCATAACTGCATGGAGCATTATATGGGGCATCTATGGGGCCATAATGAACTGCATGGAGCATCTATGGGGCCATAATGAACTGCATGGAGCATTATATGGGGCCTATTTTGTATGGAGCATCTTATGGGGCCATAATGAACTGTATGGAGCATTATATGGGGCTCCTGATTCAATATGGATATTCAAAAACACTTAACCTACTGATGTGTCAATTAATTTTACTTTTATTGGTATCTTTTTATTTTTGACATTTACCGGTAGCTGCTGCATTTTCCACCCTAGGCTTACACTCGAGTCAATAAGTTTTCCCAGTTTTTTGTTGCAAAATTAGGGGGGAATCGGCTTATACTCGGGTGGGCTTATACTCGAGTATATACAATAAGTATCAAGTGAGGGAGACAGGTGACCATGTAATACATGTTTGTGCGGAGTGGATTTTCAGCCTTGCTCAAGGGTGGGAAGGACATCCTGTGACGAGTGGACCTTCAGTGTTGCTTATATTTGGGAAAGGGGCCCTGTACAGTATTTTTACTGGTTGTAAAGTGTATGCTAGTAGGTGTACGCTTTTAGGGAATTACACCATTTTTAGAAGTCTCATAGAGACGGTTTATCCTTAAGGCTTCTTTCACACTTCCGCCGGTACGGGGTCGTCACGAAGCGTCGGCGCGACGTACCGACGGAAGCGTTTGCTTTCACACTTCCGTCTGCGTTGCTGAGAAGGAGAGATCGTGAGAGCGATATTTCCTGCTGGGCATGTGCAGTCTGAAACACTGGATGCGACTACAGAAAGACGTTCCCTTGAACGTTTTTCTGTGACGGGCCGCCAAAACCCGACGCATCCAGTGCACAACGGACGCGACGTGTGGCCATACGTCGCGATCACTCGGCAATACAAGTCTATGGGAAAATGCAGGATCCTGCAAATTTTTTTGCAGGATCCTGCATTTTCAAAAATCGACGGATTGAGACATAAGCAGAAAGACGGAAGTGTGAAAGAGGCCTAAGCAATCAAGTATCAGATCTTTGTAACTGGCCAGGGAAAATTATATATTAAAAAAAAAAAAGCCAACAAAAAAATTGTCACAATTCTTAAATGTTGATTGTAGCACTGTCTAGAGAAGACATTCATCTCTGTCACAACTATTGCTTGGCATAAATAGTTCTCCTAGTCTGGGGACGACTTTCTCTCCACAAGTGTGAAAGGATTATCCTAATGGAAATCTTCAGCAGATTTGTAAATACTGTATTTTTCGGACCATAAAACGCAACTAGGTTTTAGAGGAGGAAATAATAAAAAAAAAAAAAAAAAATTGAAGCCAAAAATGTGGTAAATTCTGTACTTAATATTCCCTATCCTGGTAAATATTTATCCCCAATCTAGGCACACATGGTCCCCTCATCCCCATCCTGGTATGCATAACCAAGTCTTGTCTATCCTGTTACACATGGCCCCCTCATCCCCATCCTGGTAGACATGGCCCCCTTATCTCTAGCCTGGTAGGAATGGTCCCCCTCATCCCAATCCTGGTATGCATAGCCCCATCAGAAAAACCATTAAGCAGCTGCTTTATGCTTGTATGCAGCGCATAGCAGGGACATTATGCGCTGCTTACAAGCCGAAGGAGAGCTGCCGAATAATCACTGCTCTGCATGCTGGGACTATGTGCATTGAGGGAAGTGAGTATTCATTAGCGAGCACACTCAGCTGCCGGCTTCCTGCAGCTGCCGTGCTCTCTTGTGTCCCCACTATTAAAGGAAATAAATATTCACCGCATTCCACGCCCATGGGAGTGGAGCGCAGTGAATATTCATTTCTCTTAAGTAGCAAGCACACTTGGCCGCCCGGCAGCTGTAGCAAGCCGGCGGCTGACCTGTACTCACTAATGAATACTCACTGCCCTCCATGCACATAGTCCCAGTGTGCAGAGCAGTGAGTATTCCCGGAAGCTGTCCTCCGTTTGTAAGCAGTGCATGATGTCCCTGCCATGCGCTGCTTACAAGCATAAAACAGCTGCTGGCATCGGAACAAGACGCTGCAAGGGAGCCCATGAAGTTAAGTGTAATGGTTTGTTTTTTTTTTAAATGTTTTTCTGATAGGGGCCCTGCATACCAGGATGGGGGCCAATCATACCAGGATGCTATTAAAAGAGAAATGAAAATTCATTGCCAACCACGCCTATAGGCATGGAATGCAGTGAATATTCATTTCTCTTTAGCAGCGGGCACAGGAGTTAGCTGCAGCCGCCAGCTCCTGCCTCCTGTGACCCGCTGCTGCAGCTCCCCACCACAGCCAGAGCCGATACATTATTATTATTTATTTATATAGCACCTTTGATTACATGGTGCTGTACATGAGAATGGGTTACATACAAGTTACATATATCCTTTACAGTAAACAAACTACCAATGACAGACTGATACAGAGGGGTGAGGACCCTGCCCTTGCGGGCTTACATTCTACAGGATTATGGGGAAGGAGACAGTAGGTTGAGGGTTGCAGGAGCTCCGGAGTTGGTGAGGCAGTAGCTTTGGTAGTGATGAGGAGGCAGCGGGGTCAGTGCAGGCTTTCCTGAAGAGATGGGTTTTCAGGTTCCGTCTGAAGGATCCGAATGTGGTTGATAGTCAGACGTGTTTAGGCAGAGAATTCCAGAGGATGGGGGATATTCGGGAGAAGTCTTGGAGGCGATTGGATTAGGAGCGAATAAGTGTGGAGGAAAAAAAGGAGGTCTTGGGAGGACCGGAGATTACGTGAGGGAAGATATCAGGAGATTAGTTTACAGATATATGGAGGAGACAGGTTATGGATGGCTTTGTAGGTCAGTATTATGCAAATTGTCTCTTCAGAGAGGAAGAGGACTAGAACTCTAGTGCCACCTATTGGAAGTAGCAATCCTAACAGTCAATGTCGACTCCAACGAGCCTTGTCACATAACTTAGGATAATAGCCAAACCAGAATCTCAATTTGCAGACACTGTTTTGGGGTACTGGATCTAGGTCAGTATTAGTAACTTGAACTGGATACGCTGAGGGAATGGGAGCCAGTGAAGAGACTTGCAGAGGGGGGAAGCAGAGGAGTAGCGAGGAGAGAGATGAATTAGTCGGGCAGCAGAGTTAAAGACGCAAGTAAAAGAGAAAAATGTTCCAGCTTCTTGATAAAATGTAAAACTTTAATCATATAAAATAGTAGAAGACACACTCCTGGGACAATGCCAAGTCACAAGTGAAGAAAGCTACGCGTTTCGACCATACGGTCTTTGTCACAGCTGATCTACTCAGCAGTCCATCCAGTATAAGAAGGACTGACCTACCAATGGAAAGGTAAAAAAAAAAAAAAAAATCCCATATATATGAAAATACAAAAAAAGACAGAAAACAAAAAAAAAAGGCTAAAAAACATGCAATATATAAATACATGAATCTGTGCCTGCACTGCAGTTTACCATATCTAATAGTGAAACATAAGTTCACTCTTTTTATTCAAACCATGCGGAAATCTAGTACCCAAATTAAACATCCAAAAGGTTTCCCGTGTGAGTAAAGACCTATGCATGTCTCCTCCCCGCGGAGGTTTTTTTATTTTTTCAATGCCCATTACTCTTAAAGAATCAGTGCTGCGTGAATGCGTTTCAATGAAATGTCTTGCTGCTGAGGAAACGGTACGATTGCTGTTAGTTGTACATTTGATATCGTACAAATGTTCAGAGATGCGGTTTTTTAATTTTCTAATTGTGCAACCGATGTATGATTTGTCGCAGGAAATGCAATCTATTTTATATACTACAAATCAGGTGTTACAATTAATAAAGGTTTTAATTTTATATTTTGTTTTCCATACCCCTGGTACCAAAAAATTTTGTAACTATTAAATGCTTACAGGTAGTACAATTAGTGATATTGCATTTATAGCAACCCGTACAACTAAGCCAGGTGCTATTAGGTTGTTTGGACATAAAGCAATTAGGGGATAATATGTTGCCTAGCGTAGGTGCCCTTCTTGCTACAAAGTTGCAACCATTATTCAACAATACAGCAAGAGTGGGATCTTCAAAAAGAATTGGAATAGCCCGATTAATAATTGTTTTAATCTCATTGAATTGCGAGCTGAATTGTATACAGACATATGGCTTGGTTGCCACATTTTTAGGATTGTCATTTTTGTTTTTATTTTTCTAATGACTAGATTCCACATCTAAAAGATTTGACTGATTCTTCTGTTTGGCAACATTTAATGCTCTATTGAGCATCCAGTTAGGGTACCCCCGCTTTCTGAATTTATTTCCTGCTTGAAGTAAATCTACTATATAAAGCTGAATGTGTGTGTGTGTGTGTGTGTGTGTGTGTGTGTGTGTGTGTGTGTGTGTGTGTGTGTGTGTGTGTGTGTGTGTGTGTGTGTGTGTGTGTGTGTGTGTGTGTGTGTGTGTGTGTGTGTGTGTGTGTCCGGGATTGGCATCTGCACCGTCGCAGCTACAGCCACAAAATTTTGCACAGTCACACGTCTGGACCCCGAGAGCGTCATAGGCTATGTTGTGAGGCGAAATTTTAACCCCGCGCGTTCCAATTCACCAAACAATTTTGCCCCTATCTACATAATGGGGAAAAAAGTGAAAGGAAAAGTGTTGGAAGCGTCGCAGCTACAGCAACAAAATTTTGCACAGTCACACGACTGGACCCTGAGAGCGTCATAGGCTACGTTGTGAGGTGAAATTTTAACTCCGCGCTTTCCAATTCACCAAACTATTTTTCCCCTATCTACATAATGGGGAAAAGTGAAAGGAAAAGTGTTGGAGGCAAATTGACAGCTGCCAGATGTGAACAAGGGGGACTTAAAGAATGAGAGCGATGGCGCCAAAGAGTATATACCATACAGTTGCTAAGGTGGGACCCCGACATGGGATACTCACCACACACGGGGATATGAACACACACACACAAAAGCGCCACAAACTACCACGTGCTTGAATACATATACCACCCTCAGCACACATTTCACCACACATACACCAACCTCGCCACAAAAGTCGAAACACAAAAGTCGCCGCTCAAAACTCACCACGCGCAAAACTCGCCACATGCAAAAAATAGGCTCACGCAAAACTCGCCACAAGTGCAAAACTCACCTCATGGAAAACTCGCCACACGCAAAACTTGCACATGCGGAAAAATTGCCACATGCACAAAATTTGCAACACATGCAAAAGTTGCCTCACACAAAACTTGCACATATTCAAAAGGCACCAGACATAACTCACCACGCGCAAAACTCGCCATGCGCAAAACTTGCTACACACAACTTGCTACACTAACCTGTCACATGCAACTCGACACACAAAAAGTTGCTACACACATGTTGCCACACAAAACTCATCTCACAAAAGTCGCTACATGCATGTCGCCACACACAACTCAACACACACAACTTGACAAACGAAACTCGCCCTAAAACACACACAAGTCTGGTATTATCCTTCAAAAATAAAAATCTGATTAATAAGCAGACAAACTACAAGAGCAACAAATGTACCATATAGGAAATACGGCAGCTGTCAGTCACATGACCTGTCTATTATGTGTATGTGTGAGCTAATATATACTGCCAGGGGGAGGGCTTCCTGTTGGCTGGGGATTTATCAGGCTGCCAATTTATCTTACAAATACTGAGGTAAAAATACTGAGCAAATAACGTGTTAACGAGGTCTAATACAGGAGATCACACAGGTATATACTATATACAGGGGAGATGACACAGATATATACTATATAAAGGAAGAGATGACATACAGGTATATACTATATACAGGAGGAGATGACACACAGGTATATACTATATACAGGAGGAGATTACCTACAGGTATATACTATATACAGGAGGAGATGACATACAGGTATATGCTATATATAGAAGATGACATACAGGTATATACTATATATAGGAGGAGATGACATACAGGTATATACTATATACAGGGGAGATGACACAGCAGGTATATACTATATACAGGAGATTACATACAGGTGTATACTATATATAAGAGAGATGACAAACATGTATATACTGAGGTGAAAATGAGAGGTGTGAGGTGAAAATGAAAAGGTGTGAGTGCAAAATAAGAGGAGTGAGGGAAAATAGTGTAGTGATCGGAAAATGACAGATGTGAGGTCGAACTGACAAGTGTTAGGCGGGAATGAGAGGAGTGAGGGAGAAAATGAGAGATGTGAGGGGGAAAATTAAAGATGTGATTGGGAAAATGAGAGGCGTGATGGGAAAATGAGAGAAGTGACGTGCTATAACTAACCACAGATATTTACTATGCCCAGGCAACGCCGGGCTCTTCAGCTAGTTATTATTAAAATTGCTATTGTTGTTGCAATTCCGCTTCAATCTTGTAAATTCCCCCACGGGGATGGCTTTGATTGTATGCCTAGGATGGCTACTTTTGGCATGGAGCACCGTATTCCCTGCCATTGGCTTTGTAAACGTACGTGTAGATACCAACTCATCTGGAATCCCTGTCAATTCCAAATCAAGAAATGAAATTCTGGAAACCGCATGCACAAACGTAAATTTTATGTTGAAATCGTTATTAATGTACTCCACAAATTTTTGTATGGCAGATACATCGCCCTTCCAGATAATCAACGTATCATCGATATATCTGCCATACCAGTGGATAAAAGAAGAAAAAGGATTTACTGCTGAAAATAAATATAAATATTCCCAATGGGCCATCACCAGATTTGCCAGAGATGGAGAAAATTTAGCGCCCATAGAAACGCCTGTGCGCTGCAAATAATACTCATCAAAAGAAAAAAAATTATGTGTTAATAAGAAAAAAAAGTGACCTGTAAAATAAAATTAACCAAGTCCTCCGAATAAATGCTATATTTGTTGAGATGGAATTGAAGGGCTGACATCGCTATATCATGCGGAATACAAGTATACAATGATACTACATCGCAGCTTAGCCATGTAAAATCTGAATTCCACTGTTTTTGTGTTATGATACCCAAAACATCTTTGGTGTGTCTAATATGTCCAGGAGTTCTAGAGACCAACGGCTGCAATACCGAGTCTATATAGTCAATCTCTCTTCCAAGTCTTTTTCAGAAGAACAATTGCAAGTTTTGACCTATGGCTTAAATTTTGCACCGGACCAAGACTTTGACTTGTTTTCCACCATTTTGGATGTCAATAAATTTATCAGGAACTTAACCATAAAAAAACATTTTTTTTCCACTGATCAAGAAAATTGTGCTGAAAGGGAGGAAAAAGTTACAAATGACTTTCACACATTAGACTTTCACGAGCAAATGTCACTTGTTATATTGCAGGATTTACAGGATAGTGGTACAGAAAATAAAGTTCTTAATCAAGCAAATAATTTCAGTACAAAAAAACCCTATTTTTATCCTATTAACTCTCGAGTAGAGTGCATGAATAAATTCCAGGAAATAGTAGAACGAGATCTTAAAGCTCTACATGAAAATAAACTATCGATCAAAAACAATTTATCTAGAAAGGAGAAAAAAGCCATTCAAGAAATTAAGGCTATGAAAGACATAGTGATAAAAACAAGTGACAAGGGGGGGGGGGGGGGGGGGGGATTATTGTTATAATGAACTCTATTGATTATAAAAATGAGATCTTGAAATTAATCTCTGACAGTAATGTCTATAAAAAATTAAGTTCTGATCCCACTATCCTTTTCAAACAACAGATTGATGTAATGATAGAGGAAGGTGTAGCTTTGGGAGTTTTAACATCTAAACAAGCTGATTATTTACACGTCTCTCATCCTGTAACGCCCATATTATATGGGCTTCCTAAAATGCACAAGCAAGCAGCATTTCCTCCAATGAGACCCATAGTCTCTAGTATTGGTTCACTGAATGAGTTTTTGGGTCAGTGGCTGGACTCGGTATTGCAGCCGTTGGTCTCTAGAACTCCTGGACATATTAGAGACACCAAAGATGTTTTGGGTATCATAACACAAAAACAGTGGAATTCAGATTTTACATGGCTAAGCTGCGATGTAGTATCATTGTATACTTGTATTCCGCATGATATAGCGATGTCAGCCCTTCAATTCCATCTCAACAAATATAGCATTTATTCGGAGGACTTGGTTAATTTTATTTTACAGGTCACTTTTCTTATTAACACATAATTTTTTTTTCTTTTGATGAGGAGTATTATTTGCAGCGCACAGGCGTTTCTATGGGCGCTAAATTTTCTCCATCTCTGGCAAATCTGGTGATGGCCCATTGGGAATATTTATATTTATTTTCAGCAGTAAATCCTTTTTCTTCTTTTATCCACTGGTATGGCAGATATATCGATGATACGTTGATTATCTGGAAGGGCGATGTATCTGCCATACAAAAATTTGTGGAGTACATTAATAACGATTTCAACATAAAATTTACGTTTGTGCATGCAGTTTCCAGAATTTCATTTCTTGATTTGGAATTGACA
The DNA here is from genome assembly GCF_032444005.1 of Ranitomeya imitator. Classification (NCBI taxonomy): domain Eukaryota; kingdom Metazoa; phylum Chordata; class Amphibia; order Anura; family Dendrobatidae; genus Ranitomeya; species Ranitomeya imitator. Next base: position 383,286,213 of record NC_091285.1, on the reverse strand, counting down.
GGGATTCCTGATGAGTTGGTATCTACACGTACGTTTACAAAGCCAATGGCAGGGAATACGGTGCTCCATGCCAAAAGTAACCATCCTAGGCATACAATCAAAGCCATTCCCGTGGGGGAATTTACAAGATTGAAGCGGAATTGCAACAACAATAGCAATTTTAATAATGATTTACTTCAAGCAGGAAATAAATTCAGAAAGCGGGGGTACCCTAACTGGATGCTCAATAGAGCATTAAATGTTGCCAAACAGAAGAATCAGTCAAATCTTTTAGATGTGGAATCTAGTCATAAGAAAAATAAAAACAAAAATGACAATCCTAAAAATGTGGCAACCAAGCCATATGTCTGTATACAATTCAGCCCGCAATTCAATGAGATTAAAACAATTATTAATCGGGCTATTCCAATTCTTTTTGAAGATCCCACTCTTGCTGCATTGTTGAATAATGGTTGCAACGTTGTAGCAAGAAGGGCACCTACGCTAGGCAACATATTATCCCCTAATTGCTTTATGTCCAAACAACCTAATAGCACCTGGCTTAGTTGTACGGGTTGCTATAAATGCAATATCACTAATTGTACTACCTGTAAGCATTTAATAGTTACAAAATTTTTTGGTACCAGGTGTATGGAAAACAAAATATAAAATTAAAACTTTTATTAATTGTAACACACGATTTGTAGTATATAAAATAGATTGCATTTCCTGCGACAAATCATACATCGGTTGCACAATTAGAAAATTAAAAAACCGCATCTCTGAACATTTGTACGATATCAAATGTACAACTAACAGCAATCGTACCGTTTCCTCAGCAGCAAGACATTTCATTGAAATGCATTCACGCAGCACTGATTCTTTAAGAGTAACGGGCATTGAAAAAATAAAAAAACCTCCGCGGGGAGGAGACATGCATAGGTCTTTACTCACACGGGAAGCCTTTTGGATGTTTAATTTGGGTACTAGATTTCCGCATGGTTTGAATAAAAAGAGTGAACTTATGTTTCACTATTAGATATGGTAAACTGCAGTGCAGGCACAGATTCATGTATTTATATATTGCATGTTTTTTAGCCTTTTTTTTGTGTTTTTTTTCTGTCTCTTTTTTTTTTTGTATTTTTATATATATATATATATATATATATATATATATATATATATATATATATATATATATATATATATATATATATATATATATATATATATATATATATATATATATGGGATTTATTGTATCTTACCATTGTGTATATATATATGTATATTGTTTATATTTTTTGGAATATCTGGCAATGGTTTATATGTTTTTGTGATTATAAGTACTCTTGGTCAGGTGAGCCCTCTTTTTTTTTTTTTCTTTTAGCTTTCCATTGGTAGGTCAGTCCTTCTTATACTGGATGGACTGCTGAGTAGATCAGCTGTGACAAAGACCGTATGGTCGAAACGCGTAGCTTTCTTCACTTGTGACATGGCATTGTCCCAGGAGTGTGTCTTCTACTATTTTATATGATGGATTAAAGTTTTACATTTTATCAAGAAGCTGGAACATTTTTCTCTTTTACTTGGATCTGCACTACGTCGAGTCAGGACGAAGTTCCGTGCTCCTTGCACATATCGGTGAGCTGGCTTTTTTCTTTCTTTGTACTTTATCTTAGAGTTAAAGATGGACTGGAGAGGTGCAAGGGTGTTAGCAGGGAGGCCGCAGAAAAGGATGTTACAGTAGTCAAGGCGGGAGATGAGGGCATGCACAAGCATTTTAGTAGATTGACGGTTGAGGAAAGGACGGATTCTGGAGATATTTCTGAGCTGGAGGCGACAGGAGGTGGACAGAGCTTGGATGTGCGGTTTGAAGGACAGGGCAGAGTCAAAGGTTACTCCGAGGCAGCGGACTTCCAGTACGGGGTAAAAGCATGATGTCATTGATTGCGATAGATGGTCAGGTTAAAGGGAAGGTGCCGCGTTTGTAGGTCATTAATAAATCCCTGTAATGTAGCATAACATGCTGCTATAAGCAAGTTTGAAATGCATGCGAAACAGATTTCATGTGTTATATGAGTTTAAAGAATGCACTGGGGGCTGACATCTTGGTTTTGCAGCAGTAGCAGGGCACTATCCGTGTCAGATTACAGCACCCCATGGACATAGGAGATAATAGACAGTCGCTGACCCCATCTGTAACATTGCAGCAGCATTAGCAGTGAGCTGGGCACGCCTCTGTGGGCTGCGCAACTCACTGCTGTAGGTGTGACTAGCTGCCATTTTATTATAGCCCTGTGCCATCTGCCGAGCTCCACTTACTCTCTATCGCAGGACAGAAGAAGCCCTCACTGCTCCTCTGTACTCCAAGCAGGCACACATCCTCTGCTCCTCACACGCTGCCCTGTGTACTTCTCCTGCTGTGTCTCTGCCTCCCCCTCACACACAGTCCCTGTGATCTCCGGTAAGCTGCACTCACAGCCTGCAGAGAGGGAGGTGACACCTGGAGAGAGAGCAGGGCAGCTGACAGGACAGGGATTAAAGTGGGGGAAGGGGATGGCAAGAATGTTATTCACAAAAAATGCTGCCGAGTCCACTGTGTTCTGCTCCTCTGTAAACAAGCTGTGCCTCTGATGCAGTAACTGCTGGTGATAGCAGGTCACAGGGCAGTCACACACAAAATGGTGCTGCCCTGTGATGCTGCTCTTGATTCTGCCCCAGGGATATTCGACCTCCTAAAAGGGGAGGGAAATGGTGATGTCAGCAGTTACTGCCCCAATTTTCCAGCAGAGTAAAGCTCCTAAATCTTACTATAGCTGCTTGAGGTCTAAAACGGAAAATGCTCCCCCTAGTCGTAAATATGTATATTTGTAGAAAAATATATATTTTTCATATAGAAATGTTTGCAAACAGTGCAAACATTGCATTAATACATTGTAATTACTATTTTAAGCTTAATTTCACAAAAAAACAAAATACAAGAAAACTGGTGGCACCTTCCCTTTAAGGAAGATCTATGGAATGGAGGAAAGATGATGAGTTCAGATTTGTCCACATTGAGTTTGAAGAAGCGAGAGAAGGAGGATATGGCTCATAGACACTCTGGGATTCTGGACAGAAGAGTGGTGACGTCTCAGCCAGAGATAGATCTGAGTGTCATCAGCATACAGGTGGTACTGGAATCCATGGGACTTTATGAGTTGTCCCAGGCCAAGTGTATAGATTGAGAAGAGTAAGGGTCCTAGAACAGAGCCTTGGGGGACTCCAAAAGAGAGGGTGGGATGGGGAGGTAGTGTGGGAGTGGAAGACGCTGAATGTGCGGTTGGAAAGGTACGAGGAGATCCAGGATAGGACGAGGTCTTTGATGCCAAAGGAGGAGAGGATCTGTAGTAGGAGGCAGTGGTCAACTGTCGAAAGCAGAGGACAGGTCTAGAAGGAGGAGTACAGAGTATTGTCCGTTAGCCTTGGCAGTAAGTAGATCGTTAGTGATTTTGGTCAGGGCTGTCTCAGTTGAGTGATGGGGCAGAAACCAGATTGTAGATTGTCAAAGAGCAAGTTAGATGAGAGGTGGGAGGAATCATCCGGACTATAAGATGCACCCCCATTTTCCTTTACATTTTTGGAGGGAAAAAGTGTCTTATAGTCCGAAAAATACGGTACGTTTTATACTCTTCCCATCATCTACTGTACATGCACGGTAGAAGTTGGAAGGAGTTATATTAAGCGTTTTCTACACAGTGAATGTTGAAAAAAAAACAAACAAAAAAAAAAAAACTTACCAACCCCCAAAATAATGGAAGAATGGTTTGTATTTCAGTTCAGCACACTTCTTTTATCAGTCTTACAATACGCACCGCTCAACATTGAAATTGGAGCAGCAAGAAGGAAAAGTCGTGGAGTTATGGAACTCACGAAATTGACATTTCATGTTAATTATATGCAAATGATGAAAAAATGTAAACTGAATTTTCAAAACATTTAGCACTTACACACCCTGGCTGCTATTAATGAGGTTACCAATGATTGTTTAAGGAATCGTCTGTCATGCTGAATGCATTTGGACATGCAAATCGAAGATTTGATGCCAGCAGCAACCTTGTCTACCATCGAACACATCTGGTACATCATAGTTCGCAGTTGAAAAGACTATAATCACTGCAGGCCATAGTAAGTTAGGGAACACATGCCACTCATCGTAGCACAAGAAACATGTGGCCTAGAGTTATTGTGCAGAAACACGGGTATTACATACCTGGTGATGTGTTTTTTCATGAGATATGATGGCACCACGAGAGGGGATCCGCCCATCAAGGACAGGAAACCTTCAAGATAAAAGGGGCGGCTCCTCTCCACAGCAGTTTTACAGAGTACGAGAGGAACTCCACCGGTTAGTGTACACAAATAATACATCCTATACGGTTCTATTCACCGACACCTGAGGGAGTGTATAATACAAATAATGCGAATAATGCACCCAACTAATGACGTGATCAAAAGGGTGGGAATATAAGGGTGCCGTCATGTCTCATGAAAAAACACATTACCAGGTATGTAATACCTGTGTTTTTCCATCATACATGACGGCACCACGAGAGCGTTACAGAGATTTGTATTCTTTTTAGGGAGGGATCACTGCTTCTAACACTTCTCCCAAATGTGAGATCAGAGGTAGCAGATAGGTCTAGCCTATAATGTTTAAAGGGACACTGTCACCTGAATTTGGAGGGAACAATCTTCAGCCATGGAGGCGGAGTTTTTGGGTTTTTGATTCACCCTTTTCTTACCCGCTGGCTGCAATATTGGATTGAAGTTCATTCTCTGTCCTCCGTAGTACACGCCTGCACAAGGCAAGATTGCAGACTGTGCAGGCGTGTACTACGGAGGACAGAGAATGAACTTCAATCCAATATTGCAGCCAGCGGGTAAGGAAAGGGTGAATCAAAAACCCCAAAACCCCGCCTCCATGGCTGAAGATTGTTCCCTCCAAATTCAGGTGACAGTGTCCCTTTAAAAAAAAAAAAAATGCAGACGGAGAGGACCAAGTGGCCGCCTTACAGATTTGGTCGATGGTAGCATCTGCTCTCCGCCCACGACATCGCCATGGCCCTCTTGGGAGTGGGCTTTCAGACCCTGTAGAACAACCCTGCCTGCACTACTATACGCTAGAATAATGGCCTCTCACCCATCTAGCGATAGTTTGTTTTGAGGCTTTAAGGCCCTTCCTTGACCCCTGGAACGAAACAAAATCCTGGAGGAAACAGGGCTTTGTCATCTCTAAATACTGTAGGATACATCTCCTGACATCTAGGCAATGGAGTCTCTCCTCTTTCTTGTTACTAGGATTGGGACAGAAAGAGGGTAGGGTTATATCCCGAGCCCTATGGAACCTCAATACCACTTTGGGAAGATATGCCAGATCTAATTTTAATACAATCCTATCGTCCATTATTTGTGTGTAAGTGGGGTCAGCTGACAACGTGTGTAAATCCAACCCTACGGGCCGATGTTAGTGCCACTAACAAAGCTGTTTTTAATGTTAGTACTTTATCTGAAGTTGTATTTAACGGTTCAAAGGGGCTTTCTGTCAAAGCTGTCAACACTAAATTTAGATCCCATGGTGGAGGAGTAGGGGATGGAACAGAGTCAGCTCTACTACAGGCTCGGATAAACCACACCACCCACCTATTGCTTGCCAGGTCACAGTAGAATAAGGCTGCTAAAGCTGAAATGTGTACTTTGAGGGTACTAACAGCTAATCCCAGATCTAAGCCCTTTTGCAGGAACTCCAGTATTGCCACTATCGGGACCTCCCCTTCCCATATTGGCCCTGAGCTGGACAGGAATTTCTTCCATATGCTCCCATAGATCTTGGTCGTTACTGGTTTTCTGCTACTAAGCAAGGTGGATATTACACCAGCTGAGAACCCTTCTTTCTCTATTAACCGTTCAAATGCCAGCCTGTCAAATGTAGGCCGGAATTCTGCGGATGGTTGAAGGGACCCTGTGTTAGAAGGTCCAGGTCTTCCTGCAGAACCTACGGGTCTGTTACTGACATCATTTTCAGCCAGTAAAACCATGGTCTTTTTGGCCAGAAGGGAACTATTACAATTACCCTGGCCTTGTCCTCCCTGATCTTCAGAACTGCTGGGATTAGACATATCGGTGGGAAGGCATTCAGGAATCCTGACGTCCATTCTATGCTGAAGGCGTCTACTGCCAACGGCCTGTCTGCTGGGTTCAGGAAGGAGAACTTTGGAACTTTTTTGATGGCTTTTGGAGGCAAAGAGGTCTACACTGGGTCTTCCCCACATGTGTACTATTCATTGAAAAATTGACTTTTTTTTTTTAGGGACCATTCCCCTTGTCTTAAGTGGTTCCTGCTTAGAAAGTCTGCCTTTAATGTTGTCCACACCTCAAATATGCAGGGCCGATAATGAAAGGAAATGCCTTTCGGCTAGAGTCATGAGTCTCTTGGTTATGTGCATCAGTGACCGAGAACGGGTGCCCCCCTGGTGGTTCACATATGTGACCGCTGTCTGTTTGTCTGATAGGACTCACATGATGCCCAGTCAAGTGTGGAAGTAACCTCTTTAGAACTTTCGATCGCTAGGAGTTCCCACTCGTTTGAGGATAGATTTTTCTCCTCTTGAGCCCAGGGGTATTGGACCCATAGTGTGTCTGAGTGAGCTCCCCACCCCCATGGACTGGCGTCCGTTGTGATTACTTTGGTGGCTGTTTGAGGTTCAGTTGCCATCCTAGTGTCTGTAGAGTGTGCATCACTATTCTGACCTGCTCCTGACAGTGAGAAAAGTTTTCCCCACTATCAGGAAGTCGTCTAATTGATAATACCCTAGAGTATCTTTTTCTCTGAGATGTGCTGTGACCTCTGCAATCAGTTTTGTAAATACCCGTGGGGCTGTTGCTATCCCAAAGGGCAGAGCCCTGTACTGAAAGTGACGCAACTGGGACCCCATCTGGACTGCCACTGAGAAACTGACGATTTTGTTCTCTGATTGGGACGTGGTAATAAGCGTCCTTTAGGTCTAGGACCGCCATGTAACACCGAGGATATAGGAGCTTCACTGCTGATTTTATTGTTTCCATCTTGAATGATAGAATTAGAAATTTGTTGAGGCCTTTTAAATTTATTAATTATTGTCCTCCAAGAATTGTCTTTTTTTATGAGAAAAAGGGGGGAATAAAATCCTTCCATCCTTTCTTCTATAGGAACTTCTTCCAAGACGTGCTTGTCTAGGAGTGATATTATTTCTCCTTCCAGACTGTCTTGTTTCTCTCAGGAGGACTGTACCGGGGTCTGCATGTATCTTCTTTGAGGCCAGTGGTGGAATTTTAATTTTAGGCCTGATCCTATGATCTGTCGGATCGATACGCTGGATGAGAGCCTCTCCCAGGCTGGAAGGAAGTGAGAGCCTCCCTCCCACCTGAGAAGGACGTCACTGGGAGGGTTTCTTGGTGTCCCTGGGGAACTGGTCAAAATAGAAGCCCTTTCCTCCTGGATCGCATGTCCAAGTTGCTCCTGTCTCGGTCTCTAAACTGCTGCCTTCGAAATTTTCAGCCTCTCTGAAAGGAGCGCCGAAAGGGCTGAAATGGCTACTTAGGAAAATTTTTCTTTTTGTCACCGGCTGTTTAACACTTCGTCTAATGCCGGTCCGAACAGGAAGTTCCCCTCACATGGCAAAGAGCAAAGCTTCATCTTTGCCTGAGTATCTACTGGCCAGCATTTAAGCCATACAGCACAGCATCCTGTGTTGGCTAAAGTGGCTGATTTTGCTGCCAGTCTAGCCGAGTCTGCTGGTGCTTCAGCTAGAAATACTGCCGCTGCTCTCATGGCCGGTATTGCCTCTAGGATAGTCTCTGGGAACTTTCTGTTCTACCTGATCCTCCAGGTTGTCTATCCAGATCTTTAGGGATCTGGCTACACAAGAGGCCGCAATAGCTGGCCTTAGTGCTCCTGCTGAGGCTTCCCATGCTGTTTTCAGGGAACTGTCCACCTTCCTATCCAGAGGTTCTTTTAGAGAACCTAGATCCTCGAATGGCAGGGAGGATTTTCTGGCAACCTTTGAAATTGCCACATCAATCTTCGGGGCTCTAACCCAAGATGAGGACACCTCCTCTTCAAAAGGATATCTTCTCTTTAGGGAGGTGGTTATCTGGGACCTTTTTTCCGTTTTTTTGCCATTCCCTCTTAATCAGTTCTTGTAGCTGTTCATTAATAGGGCCTCCGCTTTTTCTTTTGCAGACCACTGAACATTAGTTCTTGGGCTGTCTTTTTTGCCTTCTCGTCTACCAGCCCCATGGTAGAGCGAACAGCTTTTATAAGCTTATCCGTAGCCTCCGCTGGAAATGTATCCTCCTCCTCTGAGCTACTATCTGAGCAGCGGGCTGTATCCGAGTCCTCCTCTGACTCCGAGGAATCCCTTTGGGATGCTTCCGAGGGGCTGGATTTGTCCCTAGATCTGGCATCTGTGTCGGCTGTCTGTAATGCTTTTACAGACCTAGAAACCTCGGACTGGATCAGAGATCTAAGGCTCTCTGTAAAGGAGGGCGTTTCCTCCGCCACTGTCTGGTTGATACACTCCTGACAGTCTTTCACCCCAAGATGTCTTTAAAGGCTTTTTACATAAGGGACATTCCTTATTTTTAGCTTTTGCCTTATACTTTTTGGAGACCTCCTATACTCCACCCCGCAATGTATGTAAGAAAAGAGGGGGAGAGACGGAGAGAAGAGAAAAGAACAGAACAGACATTAGCGTGCTGGACTTTCTCGCAGTTCACTCACTACTCAGACGCTTTCAAAGTACGGGTACCGGATCCGGAGGTTGGCTGGTTTTCTCAGTGTCTCCAAATGAGACCAGGGACCCCTCCTTGGTATGCCGATCTGTCCGTACACTGTCCGAGCGGCTTCTGCTGCTGCCATGGCGGATCTGGCCCTTTCCACTTCAGCGAGACCGCCTCTCCTGCATCTCTTGCTGTGGCATTAAATGTTCTGGAGAAAAGCTCTCCATCATACACACCACCATGTAACAAGAGTAATCACCTTCAACCTGCCCTGGTTTAGTGACACAGGGCAGCACTTCTGGTTCATTTAAATAGATTGACTTCCTCCCTTTTTTTTTTTTTTTTTTAATGAATCACCTGGTTGATCCTGCCATTACTGGTCGCTTCAGTAGTCAGGTGCATGTGCGCACCTGTCATGATTTGTTTACCTGGCTGATCGTGCCTGCACCACTTCCGATGCTCATAGATGCTATCAATCACATGGTTGATCCTGCATCTGCCGGCCGCTAGCGCAACGCCTGTGCTGTGTAATTATGCCAGAGCGCGCACCCGGCAACCACTTCCGGTGCGCGCTATTAGATCCACCATTCACCTGGTTGATCTTGCCTCTGTCCGAGTGCTGCCGCTGGGTCCTGCACGTGCACACGGCTATTATTTCCAGTGCACGCTCCTTCAGCGCCTATGCACGCTTTACTTCCAGGCGCACACCCGGCCTTTACTTCTGGTGCGCGCCGAAGATTCTGGCCCCCCTGCCCCTATCAAATGTTCCGAGTGCTGCCGCCGGGTATTGTGCGCACGCACGTACCTCCATTCCCAGGTACCTGGCGCCGGCTGGAGGGAGGCTTCCGGGAGTGTCCACACCACAGATGTCAGGAAGGCCGCGCAGCACTTACCCTCAGCGTCCAGGTGCTCCAGTGCTCCGGACACCGCTCCATACTGCTCTGTGCAGCCTCAGGTACCATCAGGGAGGAGGAGGAAGGGGGAGACCCGCTTTCAATGCTCGACAGGGAGGGCCCCAACACCTCCGAGGAGCTCACCTAGCCCGGGCACAGATGTGCCACCTTTGGTCAACAGGGGGGGCACCATAAAAGTGACCCCTGTGGACAGCAGGATTTTAAATCAACAAGGGTGGGGGGGAACGCCACCTGCAGCCCCCATGGATAATCTTCACCCGGGCAATGCCTCACGGGATGTGGCCATGCTTCGTAAAGGCATCTTCATAGTGTTGCCCTCCACATCCATGGGCGTGGAATGCAGTGCATATTAATTTCTCTTTAATAGCGGGCACAGGAGTTAGCAGGAGTCGCCGGCTCCAGCCTCCTGTGACCCGATGTTCCACCGAAACAGCTCTCCCACCTCCCCACCACAGCCAAAGCCCACACATCCGGACTATAAGACGCACCCCCATTTTCCTACACATTTTGGGATGAAAAAAGTGCATCTTATAGTCTGAAAAATACGGTAATTAAGAAACAGCAGTTAACAGGAACAGCAAAAGGTCAATATAAGGTCTGGAAGATCAAGCAAAATTTCAGTAAGGGTACCGTCACACTAAGCGACGCTGCAGCGATACCGACATCGATGTCGATCGCTGCAGCATCGCAGGAGAGCTGTCACACAGACAGCTCTCCAGCGACCAACGATCCCGAGGTCCCCGGTAACCAGGGTAAACATCGGGTTACTAAGCGCAGGGCCGCGCTTAGTAACCCGATGTTTACCATGGTTACCAGCGTAAACGTTAAACAAACAAACACTACATACTTACCTTCAGCTGTCTGTCCTCCGGCGCTCTGCTTTCCTCTGCACTGTCAGCGTCGGTCAGCCGGAAAGCAGAGCGGTGACGTCACAGTCAACATCGGGTTACTAAGCGCGGCCCTGCGCTTAGTAACCTGATGTTTACCCTGGTTACCAGTGAAGACATCGCTGGATCGGCGTCACACACGCCGATCCAGCGATGTCAGCGGGAGATCCAGCGACGAAATAAAGTTCTGGACTTTCCCCAGCAACCAACGATCTCACAGCAGGGCCTGATCGTTGGTGTCACACAACAATTTCCTTAACGATATCGTTGCTACGTCACAAGAAGCAACGATATCGTTAACGATATAGTTATGTGTGACGGTACCTTAAGACGTGCTTGTAGGATTGCTAGAGAGGCACATCAGAGCCCCCGCTTGACTGGAAGAGACCTTGTGGTACATTGTTCTACTGTTCAGAGACACCTGCACAAAAATAGCCTTCATGGAAGAGTCATCAGAAGAAAACCTCTACTGCATCCTCACCATAAAACGCAGAGTAAGAAGTATGCAAAAGAATATCTAAACAAGCCTGATGCATTTTGGAAACGAGTCCTGAGGACAAAAGAAGTTAAAATAGAACTCTTTGGCAGCAATGAGCAAAGGTATGTGTGGAGAAAAAAGGGCACAGAATTTCAGGAAAAGAACATCTAGCCAACCATTAAGCATGGGGTTGCGTAGATCAATCATGCATTGGAGTTGTGCCAATGGCACAGGGAACATTTAATGGATTAAGTGAATAATGGATTCAATGAAATTTCAACAAATTCTTGATGCAAACATAACACCATCTGTAAAAAAGCTGAAGTTGAAAAGAGGATGGCTTCTACAAATGGATAACAATCCTAAACACATGTCAAAATCGACAATAGACTACCTCAAAAGGAGCAAGCTCAAAGTTTTACAATGGCCATCACAGTCCCCTGATCTGGACATCATTGCAAATCTAGACCTTAAGTAGCAGAGCATGCAAGACGACCCAAGAATCTCACAACTGGAAGAATGGATGAAAATCCCTCAAACAACAATTACAAAGAAAGGTCTTTTTTCAACTTATGTAACTAGGTCCATCAAGTTCAACCCTTATCTACCAATTGTAGATTTTGTCACTAAATTAACTATAATCCACAATCTTATGTGTATTGAGCAAATCATCTCTTTTTAAAAGCCATTATAGTGACTGCCATTACGAAATCTTGTGGCATTCCACGGTCTCACTGATCTAACTGTAATGAAGCCTTTCCTAATGAAAGACTCTTGGCTGGCTACTAAAGTGTTTATAAGCTGTGATACTTTCAAGAAGAGGGTGCTACTAGGTACTAATTATGCAGGGTGCTCAAACTTTTGCATTGACCAGTATTCCTTCCTTTTTTGCAATCTGTAAAATGTCAAAGATTAAATAAAAAAAAAAAAAAAAAAAAAAAATATATATATATATATATATATTCCGTGTCTTTGTCAGTGGGCAGGCTTGCAGGGTCAGCAAGGGATCAGATACTACTTATTTTCTCCACTGTAGAGGTCGAAGCTCATACACCAAGGTGTTCTTATTTCTTACACGTGAATGGGTGTGAAATATAACGTCACCATTATTATATATTGTTATTTTCTTTACATGTCACTTGTGTAACAGTAATAATTTTGTAATCCTTTTTTTCCCCTTTGAGTTATCTCTTGCAATGAACACTCGTGTAATAGATCAGTGTTTCCCAAACTCCAGTCCTCAGGGCCCCCAAGAGATCATGTTCTCAGGATTTTCTTAGTATTGCACATGTGATGGAAGGATCCATCAAGGCATCAGGAATGCTCTCACCAAACTGCTGCATGACCAGCTCTACCCTCGCCTACTGTATTCTCACCCATCCCTTGTAGATTGTGAGCCTTCGCAGGCAGGGTCCTCTCTCCTCCTGTACCAGTTATGACTTGTATTCTTTAAGATTATTGTACTTGTTTTTATTATGCATACCCCTCTTTACATGTAAAGCGCCATGGATGAATAAATATATATATATATAAATATATATATATATATATATATATATATATATATATATATATATATATATATATATATATATATATATATATATATATATTTTTTTTTTTTACTAAAATACAAAATGTGTCATCTTTAACTTTAGGTCTTTCAGAGAAGATTTCATTTTCAACTTGCTTAAATGTTCACAATAACAGTTATTTTGGCCAGGGGCGACCAAACTTTTACATGCCATGGTTTATGGTACAATAATTATAACCATTAAACCACCAACAGAAGTGAAAAAAACTACTCAATGTGGAGGGAAGGGGTTAAAACATTTCTCCACTTTAAAAAGATCAAAAATTATAGTGAAAGACTCTGTATTGTTATAGTTTTTCTAATTCACTTCATTAGAGGTTTTTGCAGATAAAAATGCAAGCACGCTGCACCAAATTACTCAGTGTCCTGCTGCAAGGCTACTATCTTCAGTGTATGGGTGAGCGCTGTAAGTCAAAAGGATTTTACGAGATTGGTAGTCTGGCAGCAGGACGCTGCCTAGTTACTTGATTGGGACATGTATCAGGATGGTGGTGGGGGAATATACACCAGGATGGGCGATATTAGTACAGAATTGGGGGTCATTGCCCCTATAAAAGGGTCAGCAGATGCCACCCCCCAAAAAAAAGTGCATCATAACCATATTTTTTGCTTCAATTTATTTCTATTTTCCTCCTCTAAAACCTAGGTGCGTCTTATGGTCCGATGCGTCTTATGGTTTGAAATTGAAATAATTTCCTTTTTAGGGTTTTTATCTGGATCTTCAGCTGTCAGCTTTAGTACGGCAATTCATGGTTATTGGCGAAATTAAGCTGTATTTATTTACTGCACTTCCATAGAACAACTAAACTGGAAACAAGGCTGCCTGCGGTTATTTACTTTCCCTCATTCTACAATAATATGTTAATTTCCAGTGTGCAATTTACATTATGATTTTTTCATCCACTATGGCTAGGATTATAGTACTCCTTTATTAGTGTTTTAGAAGCTACTTGCCTGCATCTGGAGGCTTGTTGATCACCATGGTGTGCATGGACATGATGTTCGGGCCAACGAAACACTCCACATACTTCAGAATCTAAAAAACAAGAACAAGTTGTCAGCATACAATACTGTGCAAAAGTTTTTGCCAGGTTGGAAAGAATGCAAGGTAAGAATACACTCAGAAATAAAAGTATACTAAACTAGGTGAATGAACAAAAGAGACTCCTAAATAAAATCATTATTATGTGAAACCACCTTTGTGCAAGTGCACCTGGAAGAATTAACAGTGCTTTAACCCCTTTACCCCCAAGGGTGGTTTGCACGTTAATGACCGGGCCAATTTTTACAATTCTGACCACTGTCCCTTTATGAGGTTATAACTCTGGAACGCTTCAACGGATCCCAGTGAATCTGACATTGTTTTCTCGTGACATATTGTACTTCATGACAATGGTAAAAATTCTTTGATAGTACCTGCGTTTATTTGTGAAAAAAACGGAAATTTGGCGAAAATTATGAAAATTTCGCAATTTTCCAACTTTGAATTTTTATGCAATTAAATCACAGATATATGTCACACAAAATACTTAATAAGTAACATTTCCCACATGTCTACTTTACATCAGCACAATTTTGGAACCAAAATTTTTTTTTCTTAGGGAGTTATAAGGGTGAAAATTTGACCAGCAATTTCTCATTTCTACAACACCATTTTTTTTTTTAGGGACCACATCTCATTTGAAGTCATTTTGAGGGGTCTATATGATAGAAAATACCCAAGTGTGACACCATTCTAAAAACTACACCCCTCAAGGTGCTTAAAACCACATTCAAGAAGTTTATTAACCCTTCTGGTGCTTCACAGGAATTTTTTGAATGTTTAAATAAAAATGAACATTTAACTTTTTTTCACAAAAAATTTAATTCAGCTCCAATTTGTTTTATTTTACCAAGGGTAACAGGAGAAAATGGACTGCAATCATTGTTGTACAATTTGTCCTGAGTACGCCAATACCCCACATGTGGGGGTAAACCACTGTTTGGGCGCATGGCACAGCTCGGAAGCGAAGGAGCGCCATTTGACTTTTCAATGCAAAATTGACAGGAATTGAGATGGGACACCATGTTTCGTTTGGAGAGCCCCTGATGTGCCTAAACATTGAAACCCCCCACAAGTGACACCATTTTGGAAAGTAGACCCCCTAAGGAACTTATATAGAGGTGTGGTGAGCTCTTTCACCCACCAAGTGCTTCACAGAAGTTTATAATGTAGAACCGTAAAAATAAAAAATCATATTTTTTCACACAAATTATCTTTTCGCCCCCAATTTTTTATTTTTCCAAGGGTAAGAGAAGAAATTGGACCCCAATAGTTGTTGTACAATTTGTCCTGAGTAAGCTGATATCCCATATGTGGGGGTAAACCACTGTTTGGGCGGATGGGAGAGCTCGGAAGGGAAGGAGCGCCGTTTGACTTTTCAATGCAAAATTGACAGGAATTGAGATGGGATGCCATGTTGCGTTTGGAAAGCCACTGATGTGCCTAAACATTGAAACCCCCCACAAGTGACACCATTTTGGAAAGTAGACCCCCTAAGGAACTTATCTAGAGGTGTGGTGAGCACTTTGACCCACCCAGTGCTTCACAGAAGTTTATAATGCAGAACCGTAAAAATAAAAAAATCATATTTTTTCACAAAAATTATCTTTTCGCCCCCAATTTTTTATTTTTCCAAGGGTAAGAGAAGAAATTGGACCCCAATAGTTGTTGTACAATTTGTCCTGAGTGCGCTGATACCCCATATGTGGGGGTAAACCACTGTTTGGGCGGATGGGAGAGCTCGGAAAGGAAGGAGCGCCGTTTGACTTTTCAATGCAAAATTAACAGGAATTGAGATGAGACGCCATGTTGCGTTTGCAGAGCCCCTAATGTACCTAAATAGTAGAAACCACTCACAAGTGACACCATTTTGGAAAGTAGACCCCCTAAGGAACTTATCTAGATGTGTGGTGAGCGCTTTGACCCACCAAGGGCTTCACAGAGGTTTATAATGGAGAGCCGTAAAAATAAAACAAAAATTTTTTCCCACAAAAATTATTTTTTAGCCCCCAGTTTTGTATTTTCCCGAGGGTAACAGGAGAAATTGGACCCAAAAATGTGTTGTCCAATTTGTCCTGAGTGCGCTGATACCCCATATGTGGGGGGAAACCACTGTTTGGGCGCATGGGAGGGCTCGGAAGGGAAGGAGTGCCATTTGAATGCAGACTTAGATGGAATGGTCTGCAGGCGTCACATTGCGTTTGCAGAGCCCCTAATGTACCTAAACAGTAGAAACCCCCCACAAGTGACACCATTTTGGAAAGTAGACCCCCTAAGGAACTTATCTAGATGTGTGGTGAGCGCTTTGACCCACCAAGGGCTTCACAGAGGTTTATAATGGAGAGCCGTAAAAATAAAACAAAAATTTTTTCCCACAAAAATTATTTTTTAGCCCCCAGTTTTGTATTTTCCCGAGGGTAACAGGAGAAATTGGACCCAAAAATGTGTTGTCCAATTTGTCCTGAGTGCGCTGATACCCCATATGTGGGGGGAAACCACTGTTTGGGCGCATGGGAGGGCTCGGAAGGGAAGGAGTGCCATTTGAATGCAGACTTAGATGGAATGGTCTGCAGGCGTCACATTGCGTTTGCAGAGCCCCTAATGTACCTAAACAGTAGAAACCCCCCACAAGTGACCCCATATTGGAAACTAGACCCCCCCGGGAACTTATCTAGATGTGTTGTGAGAACTTTGAACCCCAAGTGTTTCACTACAGTTTATAACGCAGAGCCGTAAAAATAAAAAATCTTTTTTTTCCCACAAAAATTATTTTTTAGCCCCCAGTTTTGTATTTTCCCAAGGGTAACAGGAGAAATTGGACCCCAACAGTTGTTGTCCTATTTGTCCTGAGTACGCTGATACCCCATATGTTGGGGTAAACCCCTGTTTGGGCACACGGGTGAGCTCGGAAGGAAAGAAGCACTGTTTTACTTTTTCAACGCAGAATTGGCTGGAATTGAGATCGGACGCCATGTCGCTTTTGGAGAGCCCCTGATGTGCCTAAACAGTGGAAACCCCCCAATTATAACTGAAACCCTAATCCAAACACTCCCCTAACCCTAATTCCAACGGTAACCCTAACCACACCTCTAACCCTGACACACCCCTAACCCTAATCCCAACCCTATTCCCAACTGTAAATGTAATCTAAACCCTAACTGTAACTTTAGCCCCAACCCTAACTGTAGCCCTAACCCTAGCCCTAACCCTAGCCCTAACCCTAGCCCCAACCCTAACCCTAGCCCTAACCCTAGCCCTAACCCTAGCCCTAACCCTAGCCCTAACCCTAGCCCTAACCCTAACCCTAGCCCTAACCCTAACCCTAGCCCTAACCCTAACCCTAGCCCTAGCCCTAACCCTAGCCCTAACCCTAACACTAGCCCTAACCCTAGCCCTAACCCTAGCCCTAACCCTAGCCCTAATGGGAAAATGGAAATAAATACATTTTTTTATTTTTCCCTAACTAAGGGGGTGATGAAGGGGGGTTTGATTTACTTTTATAGCGGGTTTTTTAGCGGATTTTTATGATTGGCAGCCGTCACACACTGAAAGACGCTTTTTATTGCAAAAAATATTTTTTGCGTTACCACATTTTGAGAGCTATAATTTTTCCATATTTTGGTCCACACAGTCATGTGAGGTCTTGTTTTTTACGCGACGAGTTGACGTTTTTATTGGTAACATTTTCGGGCACGTGACATTTTTTGATCGCTTTTTATTCCGATTTTTGTGAGACAGAATGACCAAAAACCAGCTATTCATGAATTTCTTTTGGGGGAGGCGTTTATACCGTTCCGCGTTTGGTAAAATTGATAAAGCAGTTTTATTCTTCGGGTCAGTATGATTACAGCGACATCTCATTTATATCATTTTTTTATGTTTTGGCGCTTTTATACGATAAAAACTATTTTATAGAAAAAATAATTATTTTGGCATCGCTTTATTCTCAGGACTATAACTTTTTCATTTTTTTGCTGATGATGCTGTATGGTGGCTCGTTTTTTGCGGGACAAGATGACGCTTTCAGCGGTACCATGGTTGTTTATATCTGTCTTTTTGATCACGTGTTATTCCACTTTTTGTTCGGCGGTATGATAATAAAGCGTCGTTTTTTGCCTCGTTTTTTTTTTTTTTTTTCTTACGGTGTTTACTGAAGGGGTTAACTAGTGTGCCAGTTTTATAGGGCGAGTCGATACGGACGCGGCGATACTAAATATGTGTACTTTTATTGTTTTTTTTTTTTTTTATTTAGATGAAGAAATGTATTTATGGGAATATTTTTTTTTTTTTTTCATTATTTAGGAATATTTTTTTTTAATTTTTTTTACACATTTGGAAAATTTTTTTTTTACTTTTTTACTTTGTCCCAGGGGGGGACATCACAGATCAGTGATCTGACAGTTTGCACAGCACTCTGTCAGATCACTGATCTGACATGCAGCAGTGCAGGCTTCACAGTGCCTGCTCTGAGCAGGCTCTGTGAAGCCACCTCCCTCCCTGCAGGACCCGGATCCGCGGCCATCTTGGATCCGGGACCTGGAGCAGGGAGGGAGGGCGGCAAGACCCTCGCAGCAACGCGATTACATCGCGTTGCTGCGGGGGTCTCAGGGAAGCCCGCAGGGAGCCCCCCTCCCTGCGCGGTGCTTCCCTGCACCGCCGGCACATCGCGATCATCTTTGATCGCGGTGTGCCGGGGGTTAATGTGCCGGGGGCGGTCCGTGACCGCTCCTGGCACATAGTGCCGGATGTCAGCTGCGATAGGCAGCTGACACCCGGCCGCGATCGGCGCCGCTCCCCCCGTGAGCGCTGCCGATCGCATATGACGTACTATTGCGTCCTTGGGAAGTAGGGCCCACCCCCCATGGACGCAATAGTACGTCTGATGGCAGAAAGGGGTTAAAGACAAAGTCGGGTATTTTGTAGAATTACATTCAGGTACATGAGTAACCAATTACACCAAACAGGTGATCATGATCATTTCTTTATGTAGGTTGAAGCACAGTCACCAACTAAAACAAACAGCTGTGTAGGAGGCTAACAAGTGGATGAGAAACAGACAAATTCTGCTACAAAGGTGTGGTTGTGGAAGAGATCGTTTCAGGTCACAGGTCATACACCATGGCAAGAGAGACCGACAACAGAAAGACACTAAAGTAGTTATACTGCATCAACCAAGTCTCTCCAAAGCAAAGACTTCAAAGCAGAGTACGGTTTCAAGAATTCCTGTTCATGCCACTCTAGAGCATGTGCGCCGCTCACTCAAGTAGCGTCACTGTCCGAGTTGAGGGGCATGCTTCCCTGCTTCAGAGGCACCCTCTGCAAGCAACCAAAAGGCATCTTCTAAACTTCCGGACATGCGCAGTGTGCGCCTCTTCTGAAGCCAGGAAGTGTACACCTGGCTTCAGAGATGCAGTGACGCTACCGGGATGAGTGGCACACTTGTGCTAGATTTGCATGAGCGGTTATGACGCCACTCCTGCAAATTATGTTATCACGCCCACAGGGACGTGAAAACATGGAAAGAGGGCTGACTAGTCTACGGCAGCCCCATCGACTAAACAAAGCCCTTATTTACCATTAACTATATAAACACTAAAGGTCAGAGTCAACATTTGCTTTTTTTGTCAGTTTTCCTTTTGTGGTATTCGTTGAGATTTTTTTTCTTCAAAATTGTGAATGTGGTTCATAATCTGAGAGGCATGGATCTGAGAGGCAGAGAAGGGGGTAATAGGATACAAGGGTGGGTCAGATGGGTGAAAGGTGTGTTTTTCTGGGCGCAGCGCCGCTCTTTTTTCCATACTCCAAGAGTCCCAACACCTGCGGCTTGCTTCACTTACACCCTCCCAGTGAGGCGCCCCCTCATCTCGTCATCAGGACCGCTTCCCCCACCATATGTGGTGACCGCAGATTGCTTCGCACCCGCCCTATAAGACAACACCCGGCGTATAAGATGAACCCCCGACTTTTGAGAAGAGTTCAGGGGTTAAAAAGTCGTCTTATACACCTGAAAATACGGTAGTCTTAAGGTGAGGCAAAAGATGAAACGTTCATTTACAAGTAATAATGAATCTTCAACAAGTTAAACCCCCCCCCCCCGAGGTTGTAATTCATATCTGTAAATACCTGTGGCAGGCTGCAGTATCGGAATAACTCAGGAAGCTCCTGGAAGTCGAGAACTCTTGTAATAGCTTTCTGATCTGGAACATACTCAGAGTTCAAAGTGCCCACATCCCTCATGGCAATCATTCCAGGTGCCGACAGTTCTTTTTTGCAAACTCTCTCAAAGACTCCTCTGCAAAGAATAGGGATCTTCATTCAATAATGGAAAAGCAGATGTAAATATTGTCTACAAGGTTCTAATACATTGCCTTAAAGAGTGCCTATCATTTCAGGTAACACTTCAGAAAAAAAAAAAAAAAAAAAAAAAGCTTTCATGTAACCATGAGGAATAATACTATTTCTTACATTATATGACTAGTATTCTAAATGTTTAGTATTCTCCTCTCTTGAGGCGCTCTGATTTTTAGTTGTCTCTGAGTTAGTGGGTGAAGACTGCAATGTTGTCTCCCAGACACAATGCACAAAGTCATGAGGGTTTTCTGTTCTTACTTCTGTGTGTAGCACACAAGTAGTATGGAAGACATTAAACAGTACTGAGCTGTGTAGCTGTGAATCTAGCACTGGAGTGAGGAAAATAGTTTTTGAGAAGCTGTTGCACCATCTGTGACAGTCACCTTCCCCGCCATAGATTTAAATATGAGCTGTATACAGATACTTGAGTGAGCTGGCAGTCTGCCTTGCTTTGACCAAGACGGATTTTAACGTTTTTTTTATTCTCTAGCGTGAACATTGAATTCTAGAGGCGGAGGGGAGGTTACTCAATGGAGAAATAATCAGATTTCTCCAAGATATGCATATATCAACAGTTTAATATTCGCTTGTACTATGCAAAATTTGATGAAACAGAAACCATTTAACTAAAGGAGCAGTCTGCTAAACAGTAAATCACGTTGTACCTGAAGTCATCCAAGTCTTCGTGTGACACCAGGTTTTTAATAACAAGGAATCCATTATCCTCATAGAACTGTCTCTGCTCCGTGGTCAGGAGATCATTGTTCAAGGTAAATCTGTTGGGGATAAGCACAAAAGCAAAGTCGTCAGATGTTTTTGAAATGCAGAATGCAAAATGAGTAATAAGGAAAATGTGATTTATGACAATCTTTATACTTGTTATTGTGTTTTGAAGCAGAAAAAAAACCATGATACTACATGCCCTCACTTAGTCTAAGGCCATGTTCACACAGTGCGTTTTTTACCGCGGAACCGCGGCGGTTTTGCCGCTGCGGTTCCGCAGCTGTTTTCCATGCAGGGTACAGTACACTGTACCCTATGGAAAACAGGACACACTGTGCACATGGTCCGGAAATTGTAAAAAAAAAAGCCGCGCTGAATAGCTCCCGGAAAAAAGAAGGAGCATGTCAATTCTTCTTCCTGAACCGCAGCGGTTCTGCACCCATAGACCTCCATTGTGAGGTCAAAATCGCAGTAAAACCCGCAGATCAAAAATATATCTGCGGGTTTTACTGCGATTTGATGTGCAGAACCGCTGCAGCAGGAAGTGCGGGGGAGCGGGCGGAAGTGCGTGGGCGGAGTGTGGCTGCCCCCCCGTGCTCCGATGCCCCCCCCCCGTGCTCCGATGCCCCCCCCCCAGTGCTCCGATGCCCCCCCCCCAGTGCCCTAATCTCCCCCCCTTATACTTACCCGGCGTCCCGGTGTCCGTCCGGCCGTCTTCTCCCTGGGCGCCGCCATCTTGCAAAATGGCGGGCGCATGCGCAGTGCGCCCGCCGAATCTGCCGGCCGGCAGATTCGCTCCAAAGTGCATTTTGATCACTGAGATATAACCTATCTCAGTGATCAAAATAAAAAAATAGTAAATGACACCCCCCCCCCCACTTTGTCACCCCCATTGGTAGGGACAATAAAAAAATTAAGAATTTTTTTTTTTTTTTTCACTAAGGTTAGATTAGGGTTAGGGGTAGGGTTAGGGGTAGGGGTAGGGGTAGGGTTAGGGTTAGGGGTAGGGTTAGGGGTAGGGTATTTTCAGCCATTTTAGCCCTAAAAAGCTTCCTAGGAAACACACAGTAAAAAAAGGATAAAAAAACGCATCAAAAAACGCATCAAAAAACGCATCAAAAAAGGACCTGCGTTTTCTGCCAAGAGCTGCAGTTTTTTAAAAAAACTGTCCTGAAAAAAAAAGGATGGAAATCCTGAACGTGTGAACATACCCTAAAGGTCAAACTGTGGATGTTTCTCCTGCTCCTGGACTAACTAGTCACAGTGTTTCTCTATCTTGTAGCACCAATGATGTAGTCTCCACCCAAATAACGGTCACCTACATACTTGATATCTTGAGCAATTTTTATCATACTAGATGGTGGCCCGATTCTAACGCATCGGGTATTCTAGAATATGTATGTATATAGCAGCCACATAGTATATAGCACAGACCACGTAGTATATAGGAGCCATGTAGTATATTGCAGACAAATAGTATGTGGCTGCTATATACTATACATACATATTGTAGAATACCCGATGCATTAATACAGGCCACGCAATATATAGCACAGCCCACAGTACAAAACACAGGCCACATAGTATGTAACACTGGCCACGTAGTATATAGCAGCCATGTAGTATATAGCGCTGCCCACGTAGTATATAGCAGCCATGTAGTATATAGTACTGCCCACGTAGTATATAGCAGCCATGTAGTATATAGTACTGCCCACGTAGTATATAGCAGCCATGTAGTATATAACACAGCCCACACAGTATTTAGCAGTGTGGGCACCATATCCCTGTTAAAAAAAATTAAAATAAAAAATAATAGTTACATATTCACCTCCTGGGATCCAACGGCGCTGTGCCGATGCACGCGCGGCTGCCGCCATCTTCCGTTCCCAGGATGCATTGCGAAATTTCCCAGGTGACTTAGCGGTCTCGCAAGACCACTAAGTCTTCTGGATAATTTTGCAATACATCGCCGGGAACGGAAGATGGCAGCTGGCGCGAGCGGCTCGGCGGACTACAGAGGGTGAGTATAGCAGGTTTTTTTGTTTTTTTAATATTTTTAACATTACATTTTTTTTACTATTGATGCCGCATAGGCAGCGTCAATAGTAAAAAGTTGGGGACACAGGGTTAATAGCAGCGGTAACGGAGTGCGTTACCCGCGGCATAACGCGGTCCGTTACCGCCGGCATTAACCCTGTGTTAGCAGTGACCGGAGGAGAGTATGCGGGTGCTGGGCACCTACTGCGGGGATTAAGGAGCTGCCATTTTCTTTCGGACTGTGCCCGTCGCTGATTGGTCGTGGCTGTTTTGCCGCGACCAATCAGCGACTTGGATTTCCATGACAGACAGAGGCCGCAACCAATGAATATCTGTGACAGAAAGACAGACGGAAGTGAATATATGAATATCTATATATCTATATCTATCAATTGACTTCAGCCATTTCCATTTTTCCACCTCTTCCCTAACTCAGTAATGTCGGCCTGCACTAAAAAAACAAACAAAAAAAAAAACCAGCTTGTTGGGCACGTGATAGCTGCTGTCTGGACCCCCGTTAGGCTGACATCTATTGTTCTCCCATACACATGACCCCACTATGGAGCATTCATGTGCTTTAATTCTGGTGAGGAGAGAAAGCCACTCCCAGGGAAAAGATCAGGTATTTTAATTCCCACTGCCCAAACCTTAATGGTCCCAGTACAGATCGTGATGTCCGGACCAGCACGGGTCTTATGATCCCAACTCAACAGCCATATAAATGCCTGAGAGGACAACGTGGGCCGCACTCGGACCATGAATGCTTTAAGTGTAAAAATAGCTTAATCTTTCCAAACATCATCTGTAGATATGAGGAGGTCCCCATACACATTAAATGTGCATATCAGTGGGATTGATCACCCTTTGTATAGGAGCCCTTAAGATGGACAGGTACCAAGCCACACAAATCTATATATCCCCATGCACAAACTATATGTACACAAATTTAGAAGGTTGGAGAGAGCCTTTGTGTGTGACGGGGTCCTGCTCTTGAGATGAATGCAAGCCCTACTGCATCGAACAGACATTTATGGCATTCACGGCTTGTGTTCTTCTATCTACTTTCTTTCCTTATTAGTAAACCTATAAAGCAAACAAGCAGCAAAATATATTGTCTTAAGGCAATAATGTAAATGGAATATAAAGGAAAAAATACATAAAATATAATCAATTTTTATTGAAAAGCCATTAAAACAGGCATGGAATCAAAGATCGAAACAGGCAAAAAATGTCAAACAAAAAGGAGGGTATGCATGCAATTTATTGCTGAAATGATGAGGATCAAATGGATTTCAAATAAAGTGCAACACAAAAATTATTATACATAAAGTAATATGAGCTGGAACAAATTACTTGTACATAGTGTGCAAAAGCTAGCTAGCTGAAAGATGTAAAAAATATATAGGAAACTGTCAAATTAAGGAAATTATTACACGCTACTAAGTAAAGTCTAAATTGCCAGTGTATATATTAAAAAAATTAAGCCTCTAGTTATTAACATATAATAATTTCCTTAATTTCTGACGCGTGTACATTTTCTTAAATACTTTCACATCTTACAGGTAGCCGACTTATCAACTATGTACAACTTCAGCTCAAAGGGCTTCATGTATAATTATTTTTTGTTTTGCACATTATTTTAAATCAATGTGCCTGGATCTTTTGCGGTACTTTATATGCATTTATAGATCCTCATCATTGCAGCCATCATTTGCATACATACCCTCCTTTTTGTTTTTTTTTGGTCTATTTTGATGTCTTTATTCTAGGCCTGTGTTTAATGGCTTTTCAACAAAGATTTATTATATTTTATATGTATTCACTCTGTGGCATTTTTTCTTTTCTTTATATTCTTTATTAGATTGAAGGTTTTTAGTCTGGCTGGGATAGGACATGTGCGGGTTCGCAAGTGCAACAGATATTAAGTGCAACAGTTTAAAGTGCTTTGCAGTTAGACAATGGCAGTTGGACAGGGCAGGAGACAGGTAAGATCCATAAATTTTTCAAACAATCATGCTTCTTGGTCAGTCATACTACATTACAATATAGATTCAGGGTGCACTCTAGCCGTAAACCAAATAAAAAAGGTGGAGAAAGGGTGCAAGGCCAAGTCCACTATGATATAGCACAAAAAAGGAAGAAAAAAAAAAAAAGAATGGACTAAAACAGGCCTGCACAACCATATAGCAAAATAACAAAGCATGTTTATTGAACACCACAAAAAACACATAAAAACACTTAAAATACAACCATGTGTAAAACACCCCAATAAATCCTGGTAAATAAGCAGCAATCTATACACAATATATAACATCAGGCCATCCTAAATATCTAATTATATATGCCGCTAAACCTAGGTGTACCATAAGAAAAAGAACAATGCAGTATAATGTGTATATATATATATATATATATATATACACAGTGGGGCAAAAAAGTATTTAGTCAGTCAGCAAAAGTGCAAGTTCCACCACTTAAAAAGATGAGAGGCGTCTGTAATTTACATCATAGGTAGACCTCAACTATGGGAGACAAACTGAGAAAAAATAATCCAGAAAATCACATTGTCTGTTTTTTTATCATTTTATTTGCATATTATGGTGGAAAATAAGTATTTGGTCAGAAACAAAATTTCATCTCAATACTTTGTAATATATCCTTTGTTGGCAATGACAGAGGTCAAACGTTTTCTGTAAGTCTTCACAAGGTTGCCACACACTGTTGTTGGTATGTTGGCCCATTCCTCCATGCAGATCTCCTCTAGAGCAGTGATGTTTTTGGCTTTTCGCTTGGCAACACGGACTTTCAACTCCCTCCAAAGGTTTTCTATAGGGTTGAGATCTGGAGACTGGCTAGGCCACTCCAGAACCTTGAAATGCTTCTTACAAAGCCACTCCTTTGTTGCCCAGGCGGTGTGCTTTGGATCATTGTCATGTTGAAAGACCCAGCCACGTTTCATCTTCAATGCCCTTGCTGATGGAAGGAGGTTTGCACTCAAAATCTCACAAGACATGGCCCCATTCATTCTTTCATGTACCCGGATCAGTCGTCCTGGCCCTTTTGCAGAGAAACAGCCCCAAAGCATGATGTTTCCACCACCATGCTTTACAGTAGGTATGGTGTTTGATGGATGCAACTCAGTATTCTTTTTCCTCCAAACACGACAATTTGTGTTTCTACCAAACAGTTCCAGTTTGGTTTCATCAGACCATAGGACATTCTCCCAAAACTCCTCTGGATCATCCAAATGCTCTCTAGTAAACTTCAGACGGGCCCGGACATGTACTGGCTTAAGCATTGGGACACGTCTGGCACTGCAGGATCTGAGTCCATGGTGGCGTAGTGTGTTACTTATGGTAGGCCTTGTTGCATTGGTCCCAGCTCTCTGCAGTTCATTCACTAGGTCCCCCCGCGTGGTTCTGGGATTTTTGCTCACCGTTCTTGTGATCATTCTGACCCCACGGGGTGGGATTTTGCGTGGAGCCCCAGATCGAGGGAGATTATCAGTGGTCTTGTATGTCTTCCATTTTCTAATTATTGCTCCCACTGTTTTCTTCACTCCAAGCTGGTTGGCTATTGCAGATTCAGTCTTCCCAGCCTGGTGCAGGGCTACAATTTTGTTTCTGGTGTCCTTTGACAGCTCTTTGGTCTTCACCATAGTGGAGTTTGGAGTCAGACTGTTTGAGGGTGTGCACAGGTGTCTTTTTATACTGATAACAAGTTTAAACAGGTGCCATTACTACAGGTAATGAGTGGAGGAAAGAGGAGACTCTTAAAGAAGAAGTTACAGGTCTGTGAGAGCCAGAAATCTTGATTGTTTGTTTCTGACCAAATACTTATTTTCCACCATAATATGCAAATAAAATGATAAAAAAACAGTCAATGTGATTTTCTGGATTTTTTTTTCTCAGTTTGTCTCCCATAGTTGAGGCCTACCTATGATGTAAATTACAGACGCCTCTCATCTTTTTAAGTGGTGGAACTTGCACTATTGTTGACTGACTAAATACTTTTTTGCCCCACTGTATATATATATACATATATACATATATACATACACACATGCATACATACAATGGTACACAGAATAGGGGCTCTTAAATGAAAAAGTGCCTAAGCCCAAGGATAATAGACAAATGCGTATTATATACCCAGAGAAATGACAAGGCTCATAATATACGAGTAGCCAAAATATGGCCCAGGTAGGATATAACCTAAATGAGTGGATCAAAGCTCCCCTATAGAAAATCTATAGAGACGGCATACCGCCGAATGGATACTCAGCTGGGTCTGAGGTATGATGGAGTGGAACCAGAGAGCCAAAAGGTTAAGATGGTGCTGCAGAGCCGCATGCCATAAATGGCCAGCCAATAAACAGGAGGGGGTTGTAAAGACAGAACCACACGTGTATCGCCGCCGCAGCGGCTTCGTCCCCTGACGAAGCCGCTGCGGCGGCGATACGCGTGGGGTTCTGTCCCCTGACGAAGCCGCTGCGGCGGCGATACGCGTGGGGTTCTGTCTTTACACCCCCTCCTGTTTATTGGCTGGCCATTTATGGCATGCGGCTCTGCAGCACCATCTTAACCTTTTGGCTCTCTGGTTTTTTCTCCTTCTACTAGTTGCAGGTGAGATCTCCCCAAACCCTGGGCCTCCCTCCACAGCATACATTACTCTCCTCCAGCTACATATAGAAACCCTGCTAATCTTATTAACATTCAGTGCATGCCTTCTATTGCTTTCCACTGTGCTCTCTGGAACGCACCGTCTGTGTGTAACAAACTAACTTACATTCACGATCTTTTCCTCTCTAATTCCCTTAACCTTCTGGCTATAACAGAAACCTTGATCCAGCACTCTGACACCACCGCCGCTGCCGCTCTCTCGTTTGGTGGGCTGAAATTTTAACATACCACCAGACCTGAGAACAGACAGGGTGGAGGTGTTTGTTTACTCCTTTCATCACAATGTGCTTTCCAGGTCATACCCCCCCCACCCCCGGTTCCCTCACTTACATTTCCTTCCTTTGAAGTCCACGCCGTCAGACTAAGCCCTTCTCCTTGTGGGTGGCGGTTGTTTATCGCCCCCGGGTTCCTCCCGCCTGTTTCTAGACCACTTTGCCACCTGGCCTACTCACTTTCTATCCTGTGACATCCTCACCCTCATCATGGGAGACTAACATCCCCATCAATGATCCCCTCTCCCAATCTGCCTCTCATCTCTCTCTAACTTCTTCATTCAACCTCTCACAGTTTACTAATTCTCCTACGCATGAGGACGGAAATACTCTGGACCTGGTTTTCTCCCATCCCGGATCGCTGCACGACTTTACTAACTCCACTCTCGGACCACAACCTTCTTTCCTTCTCTGTCAAGAATTGTCTCCTCACCCAGGACACCCCCCACTTATCGGAATACACGTACCATTAATACCCAGCAGCTTATGGACAATCCACACACATCTTTAACCCCCAACTCCTCCCTCTCCTGTCCAGACTTAGCATTGTCACACTTCAATATTACACTGAAGAATGCCCTGGATAAAGCAGCACCTTCTACACGCAGAAAGACCCGACAGACAACGGCAGCCCTGGCACACTATGCAAACACTTTCTTCAGCATTGCTCAAGGTGTGCAGAGCGGCAGTGGAGAAAATCTTTTAGCAAAAGACTTCATCCACTATAAGTTCATGCTCAAAACCTATAACTCTTCCCTTTCTCTGGCCAAACAATCCTATTTCACCACCCTCATCACCTCACTATCCAACAACCCAAAACGACTTTTTGAAACCTTAAACTCCCTCCTGAAACCTAAAGTACAGGCCCCCCATCTCCAATCTCAGTGGTGAGGATCTGGCCACTTATTTCCTAGAAAGAAAAAAAACAAAAAAAAACAAAACAAAAAAAAAACAACCACATCCATCAGGATATATCAGCCCAATCTTCAGTGCCTGGATCCCCTTCCCTGCCGCACCTCAAGCTCATTAGACATCTTTGAGCCTGTTTTAGAAGAAGTTTCCAAGCTCCTCACTTCTGCTCGGCCTACAACCTGCAATAGTGACCCCATTCCTTCACCTCTCCTGCAGTCTCTCTCACCAGTGGTCACCACTCACCTGACTAAAATATTTAACCTCTCTTCAGGTATCTTTCCCTCCTCATTTAAACATGCCATCATTACCCCTTTACTTAAAAAGCCATCCCTGGACCAGAACTGCACGGCTAACTACAGAGCTGTCTCTAACCTTTCCTTCATCTCTAAACTCCTGGAACGCTTGGTCCACTCCCGTCTAATCCGCTATCTCTCGGATAACTCTTCTCGACCCCTTACAATCTGGTTTCCGCTCTGTACACTCCACTGAAACTGGCCTCACCAAAGTCTCTAATGATCTAATAACAGCTAAATCCAAAATGTCATTGCCCTCTGCTGATTCTCCTGGATCTGCCGTATTTGATACTGTGGATCACCAGCTCCTTCTCACTATGCTCCGCTCCATAGGCCTCAAGGACACAGCCCTCTCCTGGTTCTCCTCCTACCTCTCGGACCGCTCCTTCACCATCTTTTGCCGGTTCCTCTTCCTCTCCTCGTCCCCTTACTATCGGGGCTCCGCAGGGCTCAGTCCTGGGCACCCTTCTTTTCTCTCTATACACTGCCCCTATGGGACAATCAGCAGATTTGGGTTCCAGTACCATCTCTATGCTGACAACACCCAATTATACACTTCTTCCCCTGACATCACCCCCACTCTAATTCAAAATACCAAGGATTCTCTGTCTGCTGTCTCTATCCTCCCTCTATCTGAAACTAAATCTCTCCAAAACTGAACTACTTGTGTTTCTCCCTTCTACTAACCTCACTCTACCCAACATCGAAATTACCCTGGAGGGTTCAACCATAACTCCCAAGCAGCATGCCCGCTGTCTTGGGGTCATATTAGACACCGAACTTTCCTTTACTCCCTATATCCTGTCACTCACTCGATCTTGTCACCTGCGTCTTAAAAACATCTCCAGAATCCGACCTTTTCTCACCTTTGAAACTGCTAAGACTCTTACTGTCGCTCTTATTGATTCTTGCCTGGACTACTGCAACTCTTCTGATCGGACTCCCTCTTTCCAAACCTTCTCCAATCCATCTTGAATGCGGCAGCCAGGGTCATATTTCTGTCCAGCCGCTTCACCGATGCCTCCATCTTGTGCCAGTCATTACACTGGCTACCCATTCGCTACAGGGTCCAATATAAACTCCTCTCTCTCACCCACAAAGCTCTCCACAGTTCTGCACCGCCTTATATCTCCTCTCATTTATCGCCCTACACGTGCCCTCCATTCTACAAATGACCCAAGACCAACATCCCTCGTAATCCAAACCTCGCACCTCAGTCTCCAAGACTTCTCTTGTGCTGCGCCAGCTCTCTGGAATGCACTTCCCCAGACGATCAGACTGATACCTAGCCCTGACCTATTCAAGCGCGCTTTCAAAACCCATCTCTTCAAACAAGCCTACCACATCAACTACTCAGTAAACTAACCTTGTCCTGTTCCCACCTTCCAAATATTATCTGCATGTGAATCTGCACCCTACTATTCATCTGTCCCCACACCCTCCATGCACACGATAACTGCACTTGATACTAGACTATTGCACTTAAACACATGGGCTGATGACCGGATCATGCAGCTTTATATGAAAATCCCTATTTATTATAATTGCCAGACCTGAAATAACAAGCACTTTTCACCTATTGCGTCCCCCCATTTCCTTGTAGATCGTAAGCTTGCGAGCAGGGACCTCACTCCTAATGTCACGGTTTAAGTTGTCTTAACTTGTACTGAATTTATTGTCTGTACATGTCCCCGCTTAATTGTAAAGTGCTGCGGAATAGGTTGGCGCTAAATAAATAAAAAAATTAATAACAAATAATAATAATAAATAATATTAAAAATAAACTTACCTAAATGTTGGTGAATTGGTAGCTGTTGTAACCTGTCCTGACACAGGAACTGCTGTCTGAAATTCTATTTAAGGCAAGCAATTCTTTATAGGATCACAAGCATTTAGGATTCCTTTGTTATGACATTAACAGGATCTGATAGGTACAGAATTAAAGGGAACCTGACAAATTCAGGCTGTCCAAACCAAGGGCAGTAGGAATCAGAGCTGGGCTGGGCGATTGCAGCCAGGTATGTTTTACTCAAACACTCTGGCGTCTCAGAGAAGATGTCTTTAGAAAAGCCAACTTACTGATCTGCTCCTTCTTTTGTAACATTTCATTACATTTATCGTAGTATTCATGATCAGTGATGATGACAATTTCCAGCTTGAGTTTTAATGGCGCATACAACAAGTTACTGTATTTTTTTTTAGGATAAATACCTTTTTAATAAACACATTTGCACACAGCAAAACTAAGTTTTTAGCACACCAAAATCTGTAAGTCTTTACATGCCAGTTGGCAAAGCGTAGGTGTATAAGCCAGCCTAATCTAAACGTAGAGAACTTCCTAGAAATAAGAGAGAAAACACCATAACAGACAAGCTACAGGTGGTGTTCGTAAGGTCACATGCTGTATCTTATATTCCTGATAAGATACAGCATAGAAGAAAGATAAGTCAGGATTGATCTGTACATGGAAGGGCAGTGACCTTAGCTGTGTAAAGTGCAAATGAACATTAACTGACTGAAGTTCATAATTTTCACCTTTCGTAACATAACTGATAAAAGATGATAACTAAACTAAAAGATGATAACTAAACTAAAGGTAATGATGTACAACAACAAGTTGTATTGTGGTACCGTGTTAGCGAGAAACATCGATGTGAATACTTTTCTGCCCTATGATGACAGAAGTATTCTAGGAGTGATACCTTTATTGGCTAACCAGAAAATAGGTTTGCAAGCTTTCAGAGCACAGTGGCTCCTTCTTCAGGCAAGATTACAAATAGGTTAATAAGAAACAAGAACAACATTTAAAGCATACTACAGTAGGACATTTGTTAGGGGGTGGGAAGTGTGATGAGTCCATAGATAAGCCAAGGTAATCAAATTAGGTATGTTCTTACAGATGGAGATACAGTGGGAATAATGTTCTTAGTTATGTTCATCACCATGAAGGAGGAAGAGAAAACATATATCCTGCTGGGAGAAGAAGAGAGAGCGGTGGAGATAGCAGCGCGGTATGTGAGCGAATGTCATAGACTGCGAGAAAGAACTATGATGCCATGGACTATAGCCCCCACAATGGATCTGCCCCATCCACCTCCCCTATGCCATGGACTATAGCCCCCATCCTGGATCTGCCCCCATCCACCTCCCCTATGCCATGGTCTATAGCCCCCACAATGGATCTGCCCCATCCACCTCCCCTATGCCATGGACTATAGCCCCCACAATGGATCTGCCCCCATCCACCTTCCCTACAGCTCCTACCCAACATCCCCAGTCCCTATCCCTATTGCCTTTATACACTTGCTTTGGCAAAACTGATGTGTATTTGGTCCTGCCAATAAAGCTTCTTTGAATCTTGAATGTGGAGTCCATCTGGTGGAGGTGTGAATTGTATCCATGTAGTCACTCATAAATCCAGGTGTTAAATTGAGTCCTAGTGTCAACTAAAGGTAAAATGCCAACTGCTTTCCAGATAGAAGGAATGGATATCACCTGGGTGTATTTACTTTATGTACATTACTTTGCTTATTTGGTTCCATGGTCATGCATGAATGGGAAGAAAGTACAAAAATTACACACAAAATAGTCTAGGGCTGTGGTTGTGCACACCAATCTTCACTCTTTAGCTACTATGCAGAAGGAAGAGAAGAAGAGAATACCTCAACTATAAACAAATAAAGTCAGAAACATTTTAGACTAATACTTGCATAACCTTGACCTGTACTTTACACATGTCCACACAAAAAAACGAAGTCCATTAGCGATCCCACGCAGTACGGTTAACCCTTTCTTTGCCTCCATAGTGTCCACCACACATTATGATGCCACCAGTGCTCACCATGCAGTATGTTGTCTCCACAATGCCCCACAGTAGATATCTACCCCCACACACAGTATGATGCCTCCATAGTAGATATCCCCCCACACTCACAATAGGTTACCTCCACAGTAGATATCCCCCCACACACAGTAAGTTGCCTCCACAGTAGATATCTACCCCCCCACACACAGTATGATGCCTCCACAGTAGATATCCCCACACACAGTAGGTTGCCTCCATATTAGATATCCTCCCCACACTCACAGTAAGTTGCCTCCACAGTAGATCCCCCTTTCACACAGTATAATGCACCCACCATACATTACTCCACAGCCCCCACAAAGTATGATCCATCATCAGCCTTTCATGCGGCATAAAGCATCACAGCATGAAGCCCCCAACATAGTATGATGCCTATAGTTGTCAGCACATAGCATGAAACCCCCATAGTGCCACCCTTCCCCTCCTAAAGAATGATACCTCCCACATTTTTTTGGGTCAGATGTGCCAATCATAAGAAATCTAGCACTGTATCCATGTGCAAATCACTGAGACGTATCAATGCACTGACTTCCAAATTCATACACATGCCCCTAGTACACTTCCAGTCTGATTTGCATTTGGCTTCTATGATGGATCTCATGACTAGTACATCACTACAAAAAGGTGTTATTTAAAAAATCCAAAATACAGACACAAATGCATATAATAGTGGGTGAGTAATGTGCATTGGGTCTTTGGTGGGTAAGTTACTTGGAATGTTTATATGACCATTTCGTGTCCTTTGACAGGGAGTTATTTCCTATTCTATGTGTGTACATGTTTACTTAAATCAGCCGAGTATATATGATTACCATAAATCTATTATATGACATGTTTATTACTCAGCATGTGCAATATTTATTCTATACTATTTTATCAGGACATTTCAATTGAAATTTAGTAAAAATACATCCTCTGTATACGACTACAAATGTGTCGCTACAATAAATGGCTGTGATGTCGCGATCTATGGTTTCTTTGTTTTTTTTCCCATAAAAGAAGAAAAATATGAAAATCATCCATAGGTAAAAAAAAAAAAAAAAAAAAAAAAAAAAAAATCCTACTACATACAAAAGTCTGGCAGTGTACCTGGCCTAGAAGAACACACAGTGCACTCTAATTATACCGCCAGGGGCCCTTATCAGGGACTTCAGCCAGTGTAAAGGTACCTTCACACTCAGCGACGCTGCAGCGATACCGACAACGATGTCGATCGCTGCAGCGTCGCTGTTTGGTCGCTGGAGAGCTGTCACACAGACAGCTCTCCAGCGACCAACGATCCCGAAGTCCCCGGGTAACCAGGGTAAACATCGGGTTACTAAGCGCAGGGCCGCGCTTAGTAACCTGATGTTTACCCTGGTTACCAGCGTAAAAGTAAAAAAAACAAACACTACATACTTACCTACCGTTGTCTGTCCCCGGCACTCTGCTTCTCTGCACTCCTCCTGCACTGGCTGTGAGCACAGCGGCCGGAAAGCAGAGCGGTGACGTCACTGCTCTGCTTTCCGGCTGACCGACGCTCACAGCCAGTGCAGGAGGAGTGCAGAGAAGCAGAGCGCCGGGGACAGACAGCGGTAGGTAAGTATGTAGTGTTTGTTTTTTTACTTTTACGCTGGTAACCAGGGTAAACATCGGGTTACTAAGTGCGGCCCTGCGCTTAGTAACCCGATGTTTACCCTGGTTACCAGTGAAGACATCGCTGGATCGGTGTCACACACGCCGATCCAGCGATGTCTGCAGGGAGTCCAGCAACGAAATAAAGTTCTGGACTTTCCTCAGCGACCAACGATCTCCCAGCAAGGGCCTGATCGTTGGTCGCTGTCACACATAACGATTTCCTTAACGATATCGTTGCTACGTCACAAAAAGCAACGATATCGTTAACGATATCATTATGTGTGAAGGTACCTTAAGGAAAAACCCTTCACACCTTCCAGGGACAGGAGTATTGTGTTTGTATAGGAGTCTGTATTATATAAACATAGAAAGCTATGGGGGTCTGCAATAGCACTGGCAGACTCAGAAGAGTGACCCCATACCTCTTGGGCACCTATGCGACTGCACAGGTTGCACCAATGAGATGTACACCCCTGTATGATAGGTTCAGCAATACAGCATGGGGACCGGTTGTCCCTCCTGTAATAGAAATATCCTAGGTAGAAGCTGTATTACTGCCATGTACATATACAGTGGGGAAATAAGTATTTGATACACTGCTGATTTTGCAAGTTTTCCCACATACAAAGAATAGAGAGGTCTGTAATCTTAATCGTAGGTTCACTTCAACTGAGACACAGAATCTAAAAATAAAAGCAAGAAAGTCTTAGTTACTCACCGGTTAACGGTGTTTCTCGGAGTCCATGACAGCACTACGGAGAGAGGGGATCCACCCTTCAGGAACAGGAAACCTACAGATACATAAGGGCGGCACCTCTCCCACGCATCAGTTGGTTTACAGAGCACAAGAGGACCACCAAGGTTAATAGCATACATAATAAATAATACAATAACTAACTATTCACTACCGGTGAATTATATAAACAAAGGAAGAGGTGTACACCCAGAACTTAAGAAGACGGAAGGGTATGTACAGGTGCTGTCATGGACTCCGAGAAACACCGTTAACCAGTGAGTAACTAAGACTATCGGTCGTCCATGACAGCACTACGGAGAGCATTACAGAGAGTAACTAACTAGGGAGGGACTACAGCTTGCAGCACCCTTACACCAAAAGAG
This sequence comes from Ranitomeya imitator, assembly GCF_032444005.1. Lineage (NCBI taxonomy): Eukaryota > Metazoa > Chordata > Amphibia > Anura > Dendrobatidae > Ranitomeya > Ranitomeya imitator. The sequence goes on along the minus strand of NC_091285.1, from coordinate 383,250,643 downwards.
GTTAGAAGAGGCACCCAGGTTCAATCTATAGTGGTTATAGAATGTGTTTGGGGAAGACCAAGTAGCAGCCTTACAAATCTGGTCGATCGAAACCTCCAATCTTTCCGCCCACGAAGCCGCCATAGCTCTAGTGGAATGCGCTTTAAGACCTTCAGGCGCCGGCTTGCCCTTTGAGATGTATGCCAGCGAGATAGCCTCCCTGATCCATCTAGCTAAAGTAGATTTCGATACTCAATGCCCTTTCCTACTACCCTGATAGGACATGAATAGGGCGTTATCTATCTTCCAGGGATCAGTTACCGCTAGATACTCCAGGATACATCTTTTTACATCTTAAGTGTGTAGCTTCCTTTCCTTATCGTTAGTAGGATTGGGGAGAAACGATGGAAGAACTATTTCCTGTGTTCTGTGGAATCTGGACACTACTTTAGGAAGATATGCTGGATCAGGGGACAGTATTACTCTATCATCCCTAAGCTGCATGTAAGGGGGAACTCTGGATAATGCTTGGATGTCGCCTATCGTACGTGCCGATGTTAGGGCTACCAGGAAGGCTACTTTAAGGGATAGATTTCTAATAGAGGCTGAAGTAATCGGCTCAAATGGGGCCTCTGTCATGGCTGAGAGGACTAGGTTCAGGTCCCATGGCATGACCCTATTTTTTACCATTGGCCTAGCCCGTTTTGTCGCCCTGATGAATCTGCTGACCCAGTGATTCTCAGCAATGTTGCAGCCAGAGGGCCCCTAAGGCTGAAACCTGCACTTTAAGAGTATTTGGGGATAACCCCGTATCTAACCCCTTCTGTAGGCATTCCAAAATCTGGTTTATCGGTATTGACTGACCAGCTATTACCCCCAAGTTCTGAAGAAATCTCTTCCAGATCCTGAGAAATTTTTTGTGGTGATTTTTCTGCTCTTCAGCAGAGTGTTAATGAGGCCCGGAGAGAACCCCCCCATCTTTTACCAGCGCCCGCTCAAAATCCACGCCGTCAGATGAAGGCCAACCGCCCGAGGATGGTAGACTGGGCCCTGGGATAGGAGATCCGGGATGTCTGGCAAGACCCATGGTCGGATATCGACATAGCCCTTAGGCATGGAAACCACGTCCTTCTGGGCCAGAAGGGGGCAATTAATATCACTGTGGCTTTGTCCTTCCTGATTTTCCTCACCACCAGAGGAATTAGAGACAGGGGAGGAAAGGCGTAGGCTAGCCTGAAGTTCCAGTCTATGAGGAGGGCGTCTACTGACAGGGGATTTTCTCTCGGGTTCAGAGAGCAGAATTGAGTCACTCTTCTGTTTTCTTTTGTGGCGAACAGGTCCACCTCCGGTTGACCCCACCTTTCCACGATGAGGTTGAAGATGGAGCCGTTCAGGGACCACTCTCCCCGCTTTAATGTGCTGCGGCTTAAGAAATCCGCCATAGTGTTTTCTGCTCCTCTTATGTGAAGAGCCAACAATGAGAGATGTTGCTCTGCTAGCTGGAACAGACGATCTGCTACGCACATTAGGGATTTGGAACGGGTCCCGCCTTGGTGGTTTATATATGCCACGGTGACCCGATTGTCCGAGAATACCCGCACGTGGTGGCCCTGTAGATAGACAAGGAGTGATTTAACAGCCTGTTCCACTGCCGTTAACTCCTTCAGGTTGGAGGACATTTCCATCTGACACTGATCCCAACGCCCCTGTACCAATATATCCCCCATGTGAGCCCCCCACCCAGAAGGGCTAGCGTCTGAGGTGACTGTACGGGTTACATTATATTCCCAGGGGACCCCCGTGGACAGGTTCCCTCGGTCTAGCCACCATTCGAGGGATACAATAGCGTCTTGGGATAGGGTCCGCAGGCTCTCCAGACATCCCCCCAACCTTTTTTGTTGTGACAGCACCTCGCCCTGAAGTATCCTCGTATGATACTGGGCCCATCGGACCGCTGGAATACAGGACGAGAGAGAGCCTAACAGAGACATGGCTCTTCTAAGGGACATGGTGGGGTTTTTAGAGGCATTCAGCACCTGAAGGTGCAGGCGATCAATTTTCTCGAGAGGCAGACGGCATTCCTGAACCTGAGAATCCAGGGTCAGGCCTAAAAATCGCTGCACCGCCATGGGCTGTAACCGAGATTTTTTTAACATTTAGCATCCACCCCAGACGTTCCCGAGCAGACATTACTTTATGTAATTGTTCCAGACAGTGATCCGCCGTTTTACCCACGATAAGGAGATCGTCCAGGTAGGGGATTATTAGAATGTCAGACTAGTGTAGGTGTGCCATAACCTCAGCCATTACCTTGGTAAACACCCGAGGGGCGACTGATATACCAAAAGGGAGGGCCCTATACTGAAAATGTATGACTACCCCCTCCAACCGCACCGCCACCCTCAGGAATCGTTGGTGTCCTCCATAAATGGGGATATGGTAATAGGCGTCCTTTAAATCCAATACTACCATAAAGCAGTTTTTAAACAGTAGCTTTATTGCGGTGTTAATAGTCTCCATTTTAAATGACTGTACGGTCAGGAAATTGTTCAGAGCCCTAAGATTAATAATAGTTCTAAAGGAGCCGTCAGGCTAACGTATCAGGAATAGAGGAGAGTAGAATCCTCTACCCGGTTCTCCTTCCGGAACCTCTGATAGGACATTCTTAACGAGCAGGTCGCGAACTTCCATTTCCAGGGCCGCCTGTTCTGCTGGAGAGGACCTGAGTGGCGTAATTCTGAAGCAATTCTGAGGGATAGAGGAGAACTCTAGCCGCAGACCCGTAGCTATTATTCCCAAAATCCAATCGCTACTGGAGATTTTGGACCAGGCCGGGTAGAAGGCAGAAAGTCTACCTCCCACCGGGGCGACTAGTCATTGGGGTGGTTTTTTGACTTCCCGGGATGGTTCCTGACGTCCCCCACCTCCAAACATAAATCCAGTACCTTCCATCGTCCCATCTGCTCTGGTCTCTAGCTGGTCTCCTTCGGAAGAACCTCTTCCCTGCGAAGGGACGCCTGTAAGAAGTGGTCGGTAGACTGGGAAATTTTCTCTTCTCGTCTCCGGCTTTCTCCAGCAGTTCGTCCAGGACTGGACCGAACAGGTATTCCCCTTCCCACGGGATAGAGCACAGACAGGATCTGGATTGAAGGTCACCCGGCCAACATTTCAGCCACAGGGCCCTGCGTGATGCGTTTGATAGTCATGCCGCTCTAGCCGCCATTCTTGCAGAATCCACAGATGCGTCCGCGAGAAAGGCAGCGGCGTTCTGAATTGTTGGCAGGAATTTTAACATAGAATCCCTAGAGACTCCCTCTTCCAATTTGGACCCTAGCTGATCCAGCCAGACCATCATTGATCTGGCTGCACATGTCGCAGCTACTGCAGGTCTTAGGGCACCCGCCGACATCTCCCATGTCCCTTTAAGAAATGAGTCAGCCTTCTTATCGAGGGGATCCCTTAGGGAAGCCATGTCGTCAAAGGGGATAGATGATCTTTTAGACGCCTTAGCCACTGCTGCGTCCAATTTTGGTGCTTTATCCCACGTATTCACCAGGGGGTCCTCAAAGGGATATCTGCGTTTAAAGGCCGGTGGAAAGGAGCCTTTCTTCTCTGGCTTTTTCCATTCCCTTTTGATAAGGTTCTGAACCTTGTCATTAAGCGGAAAAGACCTACGCTTTTTTCGGTCCAGATCCTGTTGTCTAGATCTGTGACTGGGCTGATTACTGCGTCCGCGGGTCTTCGGCTGGGGGTTTGCATGGGACTTCTCCGAGGATCTGTCCTGCTCCTGCTCCAGCAGACCGACGGCAGATTCCGGCTCATCCATAGCTGCAGATGGGCACACAAGCAGCCCTGCAGCGTTCTGTTCGGCTATAAATAGCCCTTCCCCCGGATCCAGAACATGTGCAACTGTGTGGCCGAATCAACCCCCCCACGTGCAGGACACTCCTCCACCCACAATCGCCCCCCCGCATGCAGGACAGCGGCGCTGTGAGCAAAAAACCGGCCGGCGTTTGACTTCCGGTTTAGGCCCCGCCCCTGCGTGTCACTTCCGGTTTTGGGCACTGCACTCAGGGACGCTCCCGGAAGCCGGGGACTGCTCCGCCGGACCCCCCAGCCGCTACACTACCACTGCCCACGGCTGCAGCACAGCGGCGATTGCGGCAGAAGCCAGCGCCCGACCCCCGGCTCCGGTCCCCCCGAACCGAAAGGAGCGCACAGGGCGCTCCCGGAAAGCCTGCACCGCACTGCACCGACAGGGGACCAGAGGTGGGGAAGACCGAGGCCCAGGAGTGTGAACCGACTCTGGGGGGGGACGACATACTCACCTCGCTGCCACTGGGGATGGACCTCTTCCGGACGTCGCTCCAGCCTGCACCGCTCACTGTCGTGGAGTCCTACCCGGACCCACCGTGGCGCTTCCAGGGACCCGCACTGCCCGAGGTAGGAGACCCCCTCGCTACCTGGGTCGGACAGCCGGCCTGGGTGTTGATAGGTGAACGAAGTCGAAGTCGTCGTATCTGAAGGGAATCCTGTCCTCCAGGAACAGGAAACCAACTGATGCGTGGGAGAGGTGCCGCCCTTATGTATCTGTAGGTTTCCTGTTCCTGAAGGGCGGATCCCCTCTCTCCGTAGTGCTGTCATGGACGACCGATAAAAAAATCACATTTTATGATTTTTAGATAATTAAAAATTGCATTTTATTGCATTTGATCACCTACCAACCAGCAAGAATTCTGGCTCTCACAGATATGTAAAGCTAGTTTCACATTTGCGGACGATGGCCTTGCGAAGGGCTGCGTAGTTCCTCCGTTAAGCCCCCCCCCCCCCCCAACTGCTGCAACTTTTCCTTCAGCTCCCCCTACGTTGGCATGCGTCCTGCGTACAATATCTTTAAAATTGGGTACGCAGGCCATGCGGATGTATGCGGATGCCTCCGTATGATTTGTTTTGATGCTGCGCCGACTGCAACAAAATACATGTTGCGTTCGACCCAGGTTGGAGCAGCGACGAAACGACGCATGCGGAGGCATCCGCATGGCCTGCGTACCCAATGTTAAAGATAGGGTACGCAGGATGCATGCGGACGTAGGCGGAGCTGAAGGAAGAGGCACGGCAGTGGACGGGGCTTAATGGAGGAACTACGCAGCCCTCTGCAAAGCCCTCCTCTGCAAATGTGAAACCAGCCTTAAGGTACAGTCACACTCAGCAACTTTCCAACGATCACGACCAGCGATACGACCTGGCCGTGATCGTTGGAAAGTCCTTGTGTGGTCGCTGGAGAGCGGTCACACAGACAGCTCTCCAGCGACCAACGATGCCGAAGTCCCCGGGTAATTTCATAGAATATATTAGGGTGGGATTACTACCTCCAGAACCCTCCTACCAAAGGTTAGATCTGAAGAGCAGGATAGGTCCAGTTGGTAGTGTTTGAAAAATGTAGAGGGGGAAGACCAAGGGGCTGCTCTACATATCTGGTCAATCGATGCTCCTGCCCGCTCTGCCCAAGAGGTCGATACCGATGTGGTTGAATGAGCTTTAATCCCTTCTGGAGCGACTTCATTGGACGAGGCGTATGCTAGAGTGATGGCATCCCTTACCCATCTTGCCAATGTTGCTTTTGACACTTTGTGCCCTTTATTTGGACCCTGAAAAAACAAACAGAGACCTGCCTTTCCTACACTCCCTTGTGGCTGTTATATATTGGGTCAAGCATCTCTTAAGATCTAGTGTGTAGGGACTTTTCTTTTTCGTTTTTGGGATTAGGGCAAAACGATGGTAAGGATATTTGCTGAGATCTGTGGAAACGTGATGCTACCTTGGGCAGATAAGACGGGTCAGGCCTAAGGACCACTCTATCCTCTAGTATCTGAGTTAGAGGCGGGTAAGCTGAGAGCCTGCAAGTCACCAATTCTGCGGCCTGAGGTTAATGCTACCAGGAGAGCGGTTTTCAGGGAGATTATCTTTAAGGAAGCTTGCAATAAGGGTTCAAAAGGCGGTTTCGTGAGTGCAGAAAGTACCAGGTTTAGGTCCCAGGGAGGCGAAGTGTGGTGTATGACTGGTTTAGACCTAATTGAGGCTTTTACAAACCTTTTTATCCAGTGATTCCCTGCTAGGTCACAGTTGTATAAGGCACCTAATGCAGCAATTTGAACCTTAAGGGTACTTGTTGCTAACCCTTTTTCTAACCCTTTCTGAAGGAATTCTAGCACTGCCTTAATTGGGATTTTCCCTGACACACTGACATTTGGATTAGAGAGGAACTTCTTCCAGACCCTGCCATATGCTCTGGTAGTTACTGGTTTCCTACTGGACAGGAGTGTTGTAATTAAATTTGAGGAAAACCCCCTCTTTGCTAAAAGTTCCCTCTCAAATTCCATGCTGTCATGTGTAGGTTTTCCCACTTGTGAATGGTTTATTGGCCCTTGGCGTAGAAGATTTGGGATGTCTGGGAGAACCCATGGCTCTGTTACCGACATCGTGCGTAACCACGCTCTCTTTGGCCAGAACAGGGCTATCATAATCACTCTCGCCCTGTCCTCCCGGATTTTCTTCAGAACTAATGGAATTAATGCTAACCAGGGAATCAGAAAAGCATCTAGAGTTACAGGGTTCCCCCGTGGGTCGATTGAGCAAAATGCCTGTGTTTTCTGGTTTAGATAGTTTGCAAATAAATCTATTTCCGGTACTCCCCAGTAAGCTACAATGCGGTTGAATATCTCCTGGTTCAACTCCCATTCCCCTTGTCTTAACGGTGTTCTGCTTAAGAAATCTGCTGCCTGGTTCTCTGTCCCTTTGATGTGAAGGGCTGACAGAAGATAGATTGGTTTCTGCCAATGTCAGGATAGATTTTGTTACTTCCATCAACGAGCGGGACCTTGTTCCTCCCTGGTGATGGAGGTATGCCACCACCCTGTTGTCTGACAGTACTCTTACATGATGAGAACGGAGGAGAACTAGGAAGTGTTCGAGTGCGTATTTTACCACCAAGAGCCCTTTCATGTTCGATGAACAGAGTTTGTTTCTGACCAAGGGCTTTGGGCAATTTGATCTTTTAAATGAGCCCCCCAACCCCATGGGCTTGCATCCGTGGTTGGGGTTATCGAAACTGGCCATACCCATGGAACCCACCTGGTTAAGTTGATCGGGTCTATCCACCAACTTAGGGAACATATTGTTCGTGAGGAGATTTTTAAGCGCTTTTCTAAATCCACTTTTAAAAATCGGAGCTGTGCTTCTAGTATCTCCCACTGGAAATCTCTGGAGTGGTACTGGGCCCATTGGACTGCTGGCATACAGGCTGTCATTGACCCCAACACAGACATTGCCTTCTGTAAAGTGATGACTGGAGAAACCCTTTTTTGAGTTATTAGTTGTACCATATTGGTAACCTTTATCCCCAGAAGATGACATTCTTGTTTTGTCGAATCTATCATTCCTAAGTACTGCTGTATTTGTACTGGAATAATTCTGGATTTTTCTAGATTCAACATCCAACCCAGATTTGACAAGGCTGTCATCACCTTGTCTAGCTGCTGACTGCAATGGTGTGAGGATCTGCCCACTACTAGGAGATCGTCCAGATATGGGACTATTAGTAAGTCCTGCTCCCTTATATGGGCCATCACCTCCACCATCAGTTTCGTAAATACTCTCGGGGCTATAACAAGGCTGAATGGGAGAGCTCTGAACTGATAATGTTTCAGTTCCCCTTGCATCATCACCGCCACTCTGAGTTATTTCTGATAACTGGGATGGATAGGCACATGATAGTATGCGTCTTTTAGATCGACTACAGTCATGAAACAAGATGGATGAAGGGATCTGACAGGTTTTTATTGTTTCCATCTTGAAACTCTGGGTCACTAAATATTTGTTCAATTTTTTCAGGTTTATCATCCTGAATGTCCAGTCTGGTTTTGTTTGGAGGAAAATAATAAAATCCTGTATCTTCCTCTTGTTGTGGGACCTCCTGTAGGACATTCTTTGCGAGGAGACTATTTCTTTTTGTAGGGCCAGTTGTTCGACCTCTGATTTCCTCTGTGGTGTTATCACGAAATGGTTGCGTGATATCGTGTGAAACTTCAATTTTAGACCAGTCCTTATTATACTCAGTGTGCACTCGCTCCCTGATATTTTTTCCCAGGCTTGAAGGAAGTATTTCAGTCTCCCCACCCCCCCCCCCCCCCCCACCTGGGGCGCACCTTCATTGGGATTGCTTCTTGTTGGGTTTATTAAACATAAAGCCTCTGCCTTTAAACCTTTTATCTTCCCATCCTTTTTGGTTTTTTGGGGGGCGTTTACGCATGAACTTCCTACCCTGAAAGGGCCATTTGTAGGATTGGTTAAGAAAGCCGGCTCCTGGGAGGGGGGGGGAATCGGAAGTGTTGCATTCATTACGGCCATTCCTGTTAGTGGCTGCCACCGCCGCCATCCCCCAGTGCCCCCAGACTGGCGGTAATTTAACAGGTAGCCGCCGCTACCCATTACCGGTCACCTGATGAAAAAGGGAAGAGGCAGACCGGTATCCTCTTCACTGCCTCTTCCCTGCACCTACTCCGGGCCCGCCGACCCCGGATTGTGCCTTCGGGGACGGAATCCACCTAGACCACGGCAGGGCCCCCCGCTGTACGAACCCGGCCAGATGGTCCCCGGAGTCCCGCGATGCAGGTATGTTCACCTGTAGGTTCCCAGTCAGGGACAGGAAACTGAACTGAGGTGGAAGAGAGGTCCCACCTTTTTAACCTGTGGGTTTCCTGTCCCTGAGGGCAGATCCCTCTCTTTCCTTGGTGCCGTCATGGGGGTAAGAGAAAAAAAACATTATAACATTTCTTAATAGAGGAACCCCGTGCCTATACCTTATTATATAAATTATATGTAATTAAAGGTGCTCACTGCACTCGTGATGGGAGGGAATAAGCGGGTGCTGTCATGGGCTTCAAGAAACAGTTATCAGTTAGTAACTATGACTTTCTCGGTCTCCCATGACAGCACTACGGAGAGAATTGCAGAGACTAAGCTTAGGGAGGGACCACCGCCTCGAGAACCCTTCGCCCGAAGGTCAAGTCAGACACAGAGGCTAGATCTAATCTAGTGTCTAAAAAAGGTTGATGGTGATGACCAGGAGGCCGCTTTGCAGATTTGCTCTATTGATACCTCTGACCTCTCAGCCCATGAGGTAGCTACTGCTCTTGTGGAATGCACTCTTATACCATCCGGGATCGTATTCCCCGTGGATGAATATGCCAAAGCTATTGCCTCCTTTATCCACCTTGCCAAAGTACCTTTGGATGCCCGGAATCCTTTTCTGGGACCCTGAAAACAGACAAAGCCTTCCTTCCTTCCTATACTCCCTGGTGGAATCTAAGTATTGGACTAGACATCTTCTGACATCTAGATTATGGAAGTTCTGCTCTCTCATTTCTGGGGTTTGGGCAAAAGGACGGCAGGGATACTTCTTGTGACCTATGGAATTTTGACGCCACTTTTGGCAAATAGGCCGGGTCGGGTCTAAGAGTGACTATCATCCAATATTTTTGTGAAAGGTGAGTTAGAGCAGGGGTCCCCAACTCCAGTCCTCAAGGCCCACCAACATGTCATGTTTTCAGGATTTCCTTAGTCTTGCCCAGGTAATAATTGCATCACCTGTGCAATGCAAAGGAAATCCTGAAAACATGACCTGTTGGTGGGCCTTGAGGACTGGAGTTGGGGACCCTTGGGTTAGAGGATAGGGCTTGAATGTCACTTATTCTGCGCGCAGATGTTAAGGCTACTAGAAGAATGGTCTTAAGTGATAGTGTTTTAATGGGAATCGTCTATGGGTTCAAATGGAGGACCCGTTAACGCCGAGAGGACTAAATTTAGTTTTATCTTTTGAGTAATTAAATGCTTTGATCTTGTTTCTGCCTTAATAAATCTTATTACCCATGGGTTAGACGCAATATTTTGGTTATAGAGTGCTCCCAGTGCTGCTATCTGTACCTTAAGAGTACTGACCGCTAACCCCTGTTCCAGACCTTTTTGTAGGAACTCAAGTATTTTATCAATTGAAGGCCCATCCTGGACTTTTACCTTGGAGACAGATAAGAATTTTTTCCACGTTTTCCCATATATTTTAGTAGTAATAGGTTCTCTACTTTTTAACAACGTAGCAACTAAGTTGTCTGAGAAACCCCTTTCTTTTAATAGTCTCCGTTCAAAAGCCAGGTTGTTAAATGCATGTTCGACTTGTGGGTGGAAGATCAGTCCTTGCTGCAGGAGGTCTGGTATATTTGGTAGGATTCATGGGTCTGAGACCGATAGCATCCTTAGCCAGGAAAACCATGTCCTTTTTGGCCAGAACGGGGCGATAAGGATCATCTTCGTTTTGTCCTCTCTGACTTTCCGAATGACTGCCGGGATCAGAATGATTGGAGGAAAGGCATGTCAGTTTGTGGATCCATGGGATCAGAAAAGCATCTAGAGCCTGGGGATTCCCTTCCGGGTTTAGTGAGCAAAATTTGTTTAGTTTTTTGTTTTTGGAATTGGCAAATAAGTCTATTGTTGGAGTTCCCAACATTTATGTAATCTGGTTGTAGATTGACTGATTCAGGGACTACTCGCCTTGTTTCAACTGGGTTCGACTCCAGTAATCTGCTTTCTCGTTGTTCGATCCCTGAATATGTAGCGCAGAGAGGGATAGTAGATTTTCTTCCGATAATTTTGGTGGAGGAACTCAGTGACCGAGACCTTGTTCCTCACTGGTGATTTATATATACTACTGTCACTTTGTCCGAAAACATTTCGGACATGATGTCCCCGAATGTAGGTTAGAAAAGATAGAAGAGCACAATGCACCGCCCAAAGTTCTTTTTGGTTCGAGGATGCTGATAGTTCCTGAAATGTCCAGTTTCCCTGAGCCACTCTGTCTCCCATGTGAGCCCCCCACCCTCTGGGACTCGCATCGGATGTTATTACCCGAGATTTTTGGCACCCAAGGAATTCCCTTTGAAAGATTTTGGTTCTTCTCCCCACCAAAGAAGGGAATGAATAACTGAGGAATTTAGAATGACCCGGCTTTCCAAATTGTTTTTTAGTATTAACTGCCACTCTAGTATGTGCCATTGAAGCTCCCTTGTGTGGAATTGTGTGAAAGGCATCACTGGCAGGCATGAAGAGAGAGCACAGTAGAGACATTGCCCTCAGAGTCATGGAGAGGTTGTGTAGCGTTCATGCTATCATGGTCAATATATTGTCCTTTTTGGGACCTGGGAGTCGGCATTCTTGAACCTGGGAGTCTAACGTCAGTCCTAGGAACTCCTGTACTTGACAGGGTTCCAACTTTGAATTTTTTCACGTCTATGAGCCCAAGTCCGTCAGAATAGTCATTACTCGGTCTCTCTGTTCCCTGCAACTTTGAGCAGTCGCTTGCAATAAGAAAATCGTCCAAGTAAGGGACTATTCTATTTTGTTCCCTTATGTGGGCCATCATTTCTGCTACTATTTTTGTGAATATTTGCGGAGCAATTGAGATGCCGAACGGGAGGGCCCTGTATTGGAAATTTCTTATTTGTCCCTCTATGGAGACCACCATCCTGAGAAATTTTTGAGATTGTTCGTGGATGGGAACATGGTAGTATTAATTATAGCGCCATTTTTTCCATGGCGCTTTACATGTGAGGAGGGGTGTACATAAAAACAAGTACAATAATCTTGAACAATACAAGTCATGACTGGTACAGGAGGAGGGAGGACCCTGCCCGCGAAGGCTCACAATCTACAAGGGATGGGTGAGGATACAGTAGGTGAGGGTAGAGCTGGTCGTGCAGCAGTTTGGTCAATCAGTGGTTACTGCAGGTTGTAGGCTTGTTGGAAGAGGTGGGTCTTCAGGTTCTTTTTGAAGGTTTAGATGGTAGGCGAGAGTCTGATATGTTGTGGTAGAGAGTTCCAGAGTAGGGGGGATGCACGAGAGAAATCTTGTATGCGATTGTGGGAAGAGGAGATAAGAGGGGAGTAGAGAAGGAGATCTTGTGAGGATCGGAGGTTGCGTGCAGGAAAGTACCGGGAGACGAGGTCACAGATTTATGGAGAAGACAGGTTGTGGATGGCTTTGTACGTCATGGTTAGGCTTTTGTACTGGAGAATCTGGGTGATGGGGAGCCAGTGCAGGGATTGATAGGGGAGATGCCGGGGAATAGCGGGGGGACAGGTGGATTAGTCGGGCAGCAGAGTTTAGAATAGATTGGAGGGGTGCAAGAGTGTTAGAGGGGAAGCCACACAGCAGGAGGTTACAGTAGTCGAGGCGGGAGATGATGAGGGCATGGACTAGGGTTTTTGCAGATTCTTGGTTTAGGAATGTACAGATCCGTGAAATATTTTTGAGTTGGAGGCGGCAGGAAGTGGAAAGGGTTTGGATATCTGGTTTGAAGGAGAGATCAGTGTCAAGGATTACCCCAAGACAGCAGGCTTGTGGGACTGGGGAGAGTGGGCAGCCGTTTACTGTAATGGATAGGTTCATTGGGGAGGTCGTGTGAGATGGGGGAAAGATGAATTCGGTTTTGTCCATGTTAAGTTTTAGAAATCTAGTGGAGAAGGATGAAATAACGGATAGACATTGAGGGATTCTGGTTAGTAGGGTGGTGATATCTGGTCCAGAGATGTAGATCTGTGTGTCGTCAGTATAGAGATGATACTGAAAGCCTTGAGATTCTATGAGCTGTCCCAGGCTAAAGGTGTAAATGGAGAAGAGCAGGGGCCCTAGAACTGAACCTTGCGGGACTCCGACAGATAGGAGGTGAGGTGAGGAGGCGGTGTGTGAATGGGAGACGCTGAATGTCCGGTCAGTTAGGCATGACGAGATCCAGGATAGGGCCAACTCTGATGCCAAGGGATGAGAGGGTCTGTAGTAATAAAGAATGGTCCACTGTGTCAAAGGCAGAGGACAGGTCCAGGAGGAGGAGGATAGAGTAGTGTCGCTTGCTCTTGGCGGTTAATATGTCATTGGTGACCTTAGTTAGGGCAGTTTCAGTGGAGTGGTGTGACCGGAAGCCTGATTGAAAGCGGTCGAAGAGGGAGCAGGAAGATAGATGGGAGGACAGTTCAAGGTAGACGTGTTGTTCCAGTAGCTTGGAGGCATAGGGGAGAAGTGATATAGGGCGATAGCTAGATACAGAGGATGGGTCAAGAGAGGGCTTTTTGAGGATAGGTGTGATGGAGGCATGTTTAAAGCTTGAGGGGAAAACACCAGTTGTTAGTGATAGGTTGAAGAGATGGGTTAGGGTTGGGATGAAGACTGGTGAGGTTTGGGTCAAGTGCACAGGTGGTGAGGTGCGATCTTGAGAGTAGAGTGGAGAGTCGATCTTCTGTAATGGTGGAGAAGTTGGTTTTGGAGGTGGAGGGCTGGTTAGTTGGGTGGAAGGGTTCTGGGGGTTGTTTACTAAAACTGTCTCTGATGTTTTCCGCCCACCATTCCTAGGAGTAAGAAGCAATGAACATGAGCTCCTGAATTTCCATCACTTTATACCTTGTAATGAGTCAACTGTAAGACAAAACCTGGAAAAACTCAACTCCGTGGAACATAAAAGTGATCTGGACTGAACTGGACTTTAAATCCTCCAATTCTTCCTTTTTTCATAAAATGTAAAGGACAAAACAAGAATCTCCTGGAGGACACAGACTGGAAGCAGCCGACATCATACATCTGACATCCTGATACCTGGACCTATAGAAGGTAGGAGAATTCTTTAACTACAACACAACCTATAGACGTGCTACAAATTAATCTTCTTAGAAACAAGGATTATAATTAACATATAACTACAAAATGGAAAACACAAATTTAGAACATGTAAGTGAACAAAGCCCAGAGCCAGAGACACAGGAATGCTGGGGGCCAGATCAGGAGATAACACAGGGGGGCAATAAATCCAAGATGGACTACGTTAGAGAGAATCCAGAGACTCTTTATGCAGATTTCACAAAGAAAGAACCAAAAAGAAAAACCAACGTATTATTCTATACAGAACAACCCTCAGCCTGGCGCACTGCGCTGTGCAAACGATACAAACATGTATCTAAAACCAACGATAAAGGTGTCCAGCAGATTAAAATTACCAGCCAAGCAGAGGACACCAATGCGCTCACCATACTCCTATACAAAAATGGCACAGTCATGGCGCAGGGCACGGAGGAGATTCTGCAGCAATTTGAAAATTGTTTCTCCGATATCAAAGAGCAGGCACAAACCTATAAAGGACTACAAGCCCCAGCAGCTACCTCTAATGCTCACATAGGGATTCCCAGACAGAGCCGCCTAACCCCCGACACTTCACACCTCTCGCCCGATAACATCAGAGACTTCTTATCTCAACTAGAAAGAGACTTGGTCCAACTGAAATTAGCATGTGAAAGAAACTCACAAAGCAACGCAAATTACCAAGCAGCAAATGACACAGCCATACAGAAAATAAGGGAGGAAATGTGTGATATGAAGTGTAAATACAAGGCAGCACTACAGGAAATGGGGGAACTGAAAAAAGACAATGATCAACTCCGAAAGGAGATTAGAGAATTAAAAGCCCATAGCCCTGGTCATCTGAACCAGCAGGGGGCAACGAAAACAAGCCAGAGAGCAGACAACATGGCCACCACTGAACAGAATGTAGAGACACCAAACAGCATTAAAATAATAACCAACAATATGATGGAAGAGAGAAAAGAACCAGCCACCAGCAAAGCCAGCACCACAGACCCCCATCAGCAGCACCGTAGCCCACCCAAGACATCACAAAGTCCTGATACTGTCCTAATAATGGACTCAAATCCTGAAACCAGAGAGATGGAAGAGAGAACAGAACCAGCCACCAGCAAAGCCAGCACCACAGACCCTCGTCAGCAGCACCGTAGACCACCCAAGACATCACAAAGTCCTGATACTGTCCTAATAATGGACTCAAATCCTGAAACCAGAGAGATGGAAGAGAGAACAGAACCAGCCACCAGCAAAGCCAGCACCACAGACCCTCGTCAGCAGCACCGTAGCCCACCCAAGACATCACAAAGTCCTGATATTGTCCTAATAATTGACTCAAATGGGAAGTACCTAAATACACAGCGGCTATTCCCAGGAAAACAGGTCCGTACAATCCGCTGTGCAAGTATTGAACAGGTGACAGAGGTCATCAGTAGACCACGGTTTACCAACCCAAAGCACATTATTATACACACGGGTACAAACAATCGGCCAGACCAGCAGATCGCAGAACAACTGATCAACCTGGCAAAGATGGCAAAACTAAAATTCCGGGACAGTAAAATCATTCTGTCGTCGCTGCTTCCAAGAAAGGACATACCCAGGCAAACCACCCAAGCCATCAATGCAGAACTGACTGAAAAGATCAAGACACTGCCAAACGTGACCCTGGCACAACACCTCTCCATAAACAACAGTCACCTGCACGATGATAAACACCTCAACAAACAAGGGGTCAGCCTCCTGGCCAAAGAGCTGAAGGACATCGTGCTAAACAGAGACCCCGGGCCTGGATTCAACAGTGGCCATAATCACACTGAAAGACCCCCGAGAACGATAAAGCAGAAAACCCCAAGGCTACCTCCTGAAGCTGGAAACAAAGCTCTTCACCCAGTGTCAGACCATCGGAGGTGGAGACCTCCACCGAGGAGACCACCAAGCCCACACAGATACATGCAGAGCAGAGATAGGAATGAGATAATAAACCTGCTCAATGCACTGCGCAGAATAATAATGTGACTGGATGGAACCAAGCACTTCTATAAAACTGTCAGAAATCCAGTTTGTCCCACACAGCCATACTCATTACAAGGTATATACACACAAACCACACAGAAGAATGTCTTCACTTACAATCAGCAGCTGGAATATCCAGGGTCTCAACGCCTCAACCTTCGGATCTAAAACAAAGGACCCTGATTTTATACAAAGTATGAAAAATATAGACATTCAGATCCTCCTGGAAACATGGACCAGAGCCGAAAACGAATCCCTGGTGCCTATTGGATACAAGGAATTCTTGGTCCAGGCCCAGAAAAATAAAAACATCAAACAGGGCCGGGGCTCAGGAGGAGTAGCGATCTGGTATAAAGAGGAGCTCCACCAGTACATCAAACCGGTGAAGAAAGGAGACAGCCACATATGGATCAGAATCAGCAGCTCCATCCTCACCTGCCAGTCTGATGTCCACCTCTGTGCCACCTATATACCACCGCCAGAGTCCCCCTACTTCAATCCAGACTGCTTCGAGATCTTACAAAGAGAAGCCGCCCATTATCAGGCCCTGGGCAAAGTTCTCATCTTTGGAGACCTCAATGCAAGAACAGGGAGAGAGAGACTTCCTGACCACGGATGGAAACATCTACATACTTGGAGCAGAGAATGACGGCCAAGACCCTGTACACACTGAGAGAAACAGCTATGACAGTAAAGTCAACAAAAGTGGCAGAAAGCTCCTGAACGTATGTAAAAGTTTAGGACTTCATATCCTTAATGGACGAAGCAAGGGTGACTCCTTAGGAAGGTATACACTAAACTCCCATGTAGGGAGGAGTGTAGTTGATTACGCCATTACAGACCTGAACCTGGCAGATGTCAGCGCCTTCATAGTCACCCCACAAACGCACCTGTCAGACCACAGCCAACTTCTTCTGTACATGAAATCTACAGAGAAACCATCCACTCAGAAGCCACAGCAGAGCGGCCTCTTCACCCGGCCTCCATCCTATAAATGGTCCAAAATGTCGGCACCAAGATATAAAGAAGCTTCCAGCAGACCTGAAATACAGCGGATGCTCCACCACTTCTACAACCTTGAGTACATGCCAAACCCAGAGGGAGTGAACCAAGCAGCAAAGGACCTCAACAATATATTCTACGCAATGGCCAGACTGTCTGACCTTAAAAAAGTCGACTACAAGAGACCAAAAGAAACACAGGTCAATGGCTGGTTTGACAGAGAATGTAAAGCTGTACGGAAGACCCTGAGAACAGCCTCCAACAAGAAACACAGAGACCCCAACCACCTGGGTTTGAGGGAAGCCTATGACTCCATACAAAAGCAGTACAAAACCATCCTCAGGAGGAAGAAGCAGAGTTACATCTCTACCAAGCTCAATCAACTCCAAGACGCCCTCCAAGACAACTCCTTCTGGGAACTATGGAACCACATGGGCACCAAAGACAAGAAAAACAACAACCATATCCAAAATGGCAACCTCTGGCTCCAATACTTCAGAGACCTCTATAAAGACATTCCAAAGGAAGGACTAAGCCAAGAACAGGAAAACATAATGGCGAAACTAAAAGCAATGGAGGAAAAAATCAAAAACTTCCAAAACCCGGTGGATACACCTATAACACTACAGGAAGTAACCGAGAGACTCTCCTCCATAAGATGTAGAAAAGCCGGTGGCCTAGATGGAATCCTACCAGAAATGCTGAAGTACAGCCCACCAGAAATACAGGCTGCAATGGTTAAACTCTTCAATATTGTACTGAGTGCCGGCTACTTCCCTCGTACCTGGAACCAAGGCCTCATCACACCCATCCACAAGAGTGGGGACAGGTATGACCCAGCTAACTACAGAGGCATATGCGTCAGCAGCAAACTGGGAAAACTGTTCAACAGTATCCTGAACAAGAGGATCCTCACCTTCCTCACCGAGCACAACGTCCTCAACAAGAGCCAAGCAGGGTTCATGCCGAACCACCGCACCACTGACCACATCTATACTCTGCACAGCCTCATTCAGAGACACGTCTACAATACAAAGAATGGGAAGATATACGCCTGCTTTGTGGACTTTAAAAAGGCTTTTGATTCAGTGTGGCACCCGGGCTTATTCCTGAAACTGCTGGAGAGTGGAATAGGAGGAAAGACCTACGATGTCATCAAAAGCTCCTACACCGAGAACAGCTGCAGCGTGAGTGTGAGCGGCAAAAGAACGGCTTTTTTCCAGCAGAGCCGCGGAGTAAGACAAGGCTGCAGCCTAAGCCCAACGCTCTTCAACATCTACATCAACGAGCTGGCTACCGCCCTGGAATCCTCCTCAGCACCAGGTCTCACCCTCCACGACGCCCAGGTGAAATTCCTGCTGTATGCAGATGACCTGCTGCTGCTGTCACCAACCGAGAAAGGCCTCCAGGACAACCTGAAAATCCTAGAGAAATTCAGCTCCACCTGGGCCCTACCGGTCAACCTAAAGAAAACCAACACCATGGTGTTCCAGAGGAGAAAGAGAAGATCAGACCAACACCCATCATTTATCCTCAACAACTGCGACCTCACAGGAACGGACAAATATACCTACCTGGGCCTAGAGATTCACCGGTCAGGGAACTTCAAACAAGCCATAGAGACCCTGAAAGACAAGGCCTGCAAAACCTTCTATGCCATCCGAAGGACACTCTACCATCTGAAGCCACCAGTGAGGGTCTGGCTAAAAATCTTCGACTCCATCATCGCCCCAATCCTCCTGTATGGCAGCGAAGTCTGGGGTCCTCACACCTACCCAGACTGGTCAAAGTGGGACTCCAGTCCAACAGAAATATTCCACCTGGAATTCTGCAAGCACCTTCTCCAGGTCCATCGGAGCACCTCCAACAGTGCTTGTCGGGCCGAGCTGGGCAGATTCCCTCTACACCTAACAGTTCTAAAGAGGGCGCTGTCATTCCGGGCTCACCTGCATAGGAGCAATCCAAGCTCCCACCACCATAAAGCCCTGATACATGAAGGTGAAACAGAAAAACCAGAACCCCCGGAACAGCCCAGCCAAACCCAACCGGAGCAGAACACCAATCACAACAACCTGACAAAAGCCGGAATTAGGAAGATGGCAGATGAAGGCCAGGAGAGGTATGTCAGTGACTGGAAGAATGATATCATCAGCTCACAGAAACTGACCATGTACCGGAGCCTACAGAGAGACTACAGACTGGCCCCCTATCTGGAGAAACTCCCGGACCCCAGAGACCGCCAGATCCTGAGCCGATATAGACTCAGTGCCCACAGTCTGGCCATCGAATGTGGCCGACACAGGCAGAGCTACAAGCCCAGGGAGGAAAGACTGTGCCAACACTGTGATCAGGAGGCCATAGAGGACGAAACCCACTTCCTGCTACACTGCTCCAAATACTCAGCAGTGAGGGACACTCACTTCAGGAGACTCTCACATCTCTTCCCAGACTTCATCACCATGAAGGAGGAAGAGAAAACCTATATCTTGCTGGGAGAAGAAGAGAGAGCGGTGGAGATAGCAGCGCAGTATGTGAGCGAATGTCATAGACTACGAGAAAGAGAACTATGATGCCATGGACTATAGCCCCCAACCTGGACCTGCCCCATCCACCTCCCCTATGCCATGGACTATAGCCCCCACCCTGGATCTGCCCCATCCACCTCCCCCCACAGCCCCTACCCAACATCCCCTCAGTCCCTATCCCTATTGCCTCTATACACTTGCTTTGGCAAAACTGATGTGTATTTGGTCCTGCCAATAAAGCTTCTTTGAATCTTGAATCTTGTTTTCAATCTTCTGCTTGAAAAATGAGGCAAAGTCTTCAGCTGAGATGTGTGGGGAGGGAGGTGGTGCTGGGGGGCGGAGGAGAGAATTGAAGGTGTTGAATAACTGTTTGGGGTTGTGAGACAGGGAGGATATGACAGATGAGAAGTAGGTTTGTTTTGCTGTGGCGAGTGTGGTCTTGAAAGTAGTGAGGGACTGTTTGAATGTGATGAAGTGCTCGTTGGAGTGGGATCTTTCCCATCTGCACTCAGCAGCCCTGGAAGCTCGCCTCAGTTCTTTGGTCAGGCGGGTGTGCCAGGGCTGTCTGTTGATTGCGAGCTTTGGTATGTGTGAGAGGGGCAAGAGATTCCAAAGCTACAGCTATTGTGGTGTTATATAGAGCGGCAGCATCATCCGCATTGTGTAGGGAGCTTATGTCTGTGAGAGGGAGGAGGGATTCAGAGAGTGAGTGAAGATCAAGGTGTTTAAGATTTCTGCGAAGGTGTGAAAGTTTGTGGGGTGGGGATTGTAGACAAGGAGTGGAGATGGAAGAGAATGTGAGTAGGTTGTGGTCAGAAAGAAGAAGAGGCGAGTTCGAGAGGTTAGATAGGGAGCAGAGACGGGTGAAGATGAGGTCCAGTGTGTGACCATCTTTGTGGGTGGCTGTAGAAGACCATTGAGCAAGGCCAAAGGAGGAAGTGAGGGATAGAAGTTTAGTGGCAGCTGAGAGGGAAGTGTCAATAGGGATGTTGAAGTCGCCCATGATGATAGTGGGGATGTCAGCGGCGAGGAAATGGGAGTAGCCAGGTGGTGAAGTGGTCAAAGAAGGTGGTGGCTGGTCCTGGGGGACAGTAGATGACAGCCAATTGGAGGTTGGAGGGGGAGTAGATGCGCACGGAATGCACCTCAAAGGAAGGGAGGGTAACAGGGCGGAAGTGGGATTGTGGTGAAGGAGCAGTTATCTGACAGGAGAAAACCAACTCCTCCGCCATGCTTGCCGCTGGGGCGAGGGGTGTGAGAGAGGTGGAATCCACCATAGGAAAGCACGGCTGGAGAGGCCGAGTCAGAGGGGGTGAGCCAGGTTTCAGTGATGCCAAGGAAGGAGAGTTTGTTATTGATAAAGAGGTCATGGATAAGTGACAGTTTATTGCAGACAGAGCGTGCGTTCCATAGTGCTCCAGATAGGGAAATTGGGGGAGTGGGGGCTGGATGAATGGGTATGAGGTTACTGTGGTTGCGAGGACGTGTAGAGGATCGTGGCAGGGGATTAGAAATGTGTGGGGATGTGATGAGGAGGGCCAGGATTTGGGGATATGTCGCCAGCAACGAGGAGCAGCAGACTGAGGGTTAGAAGGTGTGAGCTGGATAGGTCATGATGTGGCTGTGTGTGTCTGGAGAGAAAGGATTGTATGTGGAGGAATAGTTCTGTGGAGGAGGTGAGGTGGCTGGGGAGGATGGAGGAAGAGATGACCAGTTCCTTACTGGGTGGAGGGATTACAGGAGATAGGAAGAAATAAAGTAGTATGGGGGTGAATGTTAATAGAAACCGAAACATAGTGGTTTTCTATTCCTTTACCTTCCAGTCAATTCCAGTCCAATTCTAGTCTAATTCATAGCAATTAAAATCTGCAATTTCAAAGATGGTCAGACATGTCTGGTCAGACTCATGGCTATGAATTTATGTGCACCTAAGGGCTCACAGCTGAGAGGGGGGGATGTGGGCATGTGTATCCAGAGCACATGTTCACAATTAAGCCAGGTCATAAAGAGGGGGTGGGGTAGATTGGCCACTCAGGTATTCAAGGAAGATACAAGAGGAGTGAAGTACATATGGATAGAAAATAATGGGTAAGCAAAGCATACCAGGTGGCAATTACATGCATTTCATATAGAAAGACATAGCAGGAAAAGCTGAGTAGGTGAGCAGCATACCTGTGGGTAGACAAAACAACTCGATTAGATGATACAGGTGGTGAGGAGGATGATGAATGGGTAAATGCACCGGTTAGGTCTATCACGACCATGTAGCAATTCGGGAAAAGGATTTTTATGGTAGACTTTATGGTTTCCATTTTGAATGTGTGATTTTTTACGTATTTGGTCAAGTTCTTTAGATTTATAATCATCAGAAAGGACCAGTCGGGTTTTGTACTAGAAACAGAGGGGAGAAAAAAACCTTCCCCTATTTCTTGAGGGGAGATTTCTGTAGTAGGGAAATACCGGATTACTCACCGGTAATGCTCTTTTATAGAGCCCACGACAGCACCCACTAGAGAGAGGGGATCCGCCCCTAGGAACAGGAAACCTACGGAGAGATAAAAGGGGCGGACCCCCTCGCTCCCCAGTTGTTTTACAGAGAATAGGAGGAACCGCCGCCAGGTTTTAGTTAACAGGTTCAGAGAGAATATATATATATATATATATATATATATATATATATATATATATATATATATATATATATATATATATATATATATATATATATATATATATATATTACACACATACATATACACATATTTACAACCTTATGCTACATCCTTCTAGGATGTGAACGGGTGCTGTCGTGGGCTCTATAAAAGAGCATTACCGGTGAGTAATCCGGTATTTTCTATTCGCCACGACAGCACCCACTAGAGAGAATTTCAGAGACTATAGATTGGGTGGGTTTACTGAGTCAAGGACCGATACCCCAAAGGTCAGATCAGAAGCAGAAGATAGGTCTAATCTATAATGCTTATAGAAGGTATTAGGTGAAGACCAAGTTGCAGCCTTACATATAAGGTCTATTGGCACGTTCGCCCTTTCTGCCCAGGAAGTCGACAAGGCTCTTGTAGAGTGTGCTCCTACATGCATTGGAGGATCTCTTCCTCCAGCTTTATACGCCAAGATTATGGCCTCTCTGATCCATCGAGATAATGTGTTCTTTGTCACTCTGGTACCCTTGGTTTTACCCTGGAAAGACACAAAGAGAGCCCTACTCTTCCTCCAGTCCCTAGTTCTCTCTAAATAGGTCAGGACAGTCCTTTTAACATCTAGGGTATGAAGTTTTACTTCTTCTGGAGTTGAGTGGTTCTCAAAAGGTAGGTAACAAGATCTTCTGGGATCTATGAAAAGTAGTGGCTACCTTAGGAAGATAACAAGGGTCTGTTTTCAAAATTATCCTATCTGATGTTACCGATAAAAAGGGAGGATCTATAGATAATGCATGGAGATCGCTCACTCTTCTAGCAGAAACTAATGCCACTAACAATACAGTTTTCAAAGAAATATTTTTTAGTGAGGCTGTATGGAGAGGCTCAAAAGGCGGCTGTGTCAATGCTTCCAGGACTATGGATAAATCCCACTGAGGAACCTGCGGTATGCTAATTGGTCTTGAACGCTCACAAGCAGATATAAATCGGGATATCCACCTATTACCCGCAACATCATAATTAAAAAGAGCTCCTAAAGCTGAAACCTGAACCTTCAGAGTGCTTACGGAGAGTCCTAATTCCAAACCCCTTTGTAGAAATTCTAACACTGGAAATATAGGAACTTCAGATGAAAGTTGTGCAGTATGGAATTGAAGAAATTTTCTCCAAATTCTAACAAATTCTGGTAGTTGAAGGTTTTCTACTCTTCATAAGAGTATCGATTAACCCACTAGAAAACCCCCTCAGACTTAGTAACTGCCTCTCAAACTCCAGGCAGTCAAGTTCATGCCCTTTGCCTGAGGATGGAGGAATGGTCCCTGAGAGAGCAAGTCCTTGGACTGAGGCAGAATCCACGGGTCTGACACGGACATCGCCCTCAGCCATGAAAACCATGGCCTTTTGGCCCAGAATGGGGCTATTAACAGAACTCTTGAGCCTTCCTCCCTCCCTTATTTTTCTTATTACTATAGGTAATAGATTCCATGGAGGGAAAGCATAGGCCAGGTCGAATGTCCATGGTACCTGGAGGGCATCGAGTATGTCCGGCTTGTCCTCCCTGCATAGAGAGGCAAACACCTTGACCTGACGGTTGGCTCTTGTGGAAAACAAGTCTATTTGAGGAACACCCCATCGAGCTGTTATTAATCTGAAAATCTTCCTGTTCAGCATCCATTCCCCCTGATGAAGAGTGTGACAGCTGAGGAAATCGGCACGAAAGTGGTCTATGCCCCTGATGTGCACTGCTGACAAGGATAGCAGATGACCTTCGGCCAACTCCATGATGTCTGAAGCCACTTCCTTGAGTTTGTCTGACCGCATACCTCCTTGATGGTTCAGATAAGCCACCGCAGTGGTGTTGTCGGAGAATACTCTTGTGTGAGAGCCGCTGAGCTGAGGAAGAAAGTGAAGTAGGGAGTAATATATAGCCCTCAACTCTTTGACATTTGAGGAACTATTAAGTTCTGAACTGGACCAAAGACCCTGGACCAACTGATCCTGAAAATGTGCCCCCCAGCCTTCAGGACTAGCGTCTGTGGTCACTATACTAGAAGGGGTGATTACCCATAGAACCCCTCTCGAAAGATTTTCCAGATTCAACCACCACATAAGGGAGTGTACTACTTCTGACATTAGGAAAACTGTTTTATCCAGACATCCTCTATTTTTAATGTCCTCATCCAATACAAATTTTTGTAGATGCCTAGAATGGAACTGTGCCCACTGGACCGCAGGAATGCACGAAGTCAGAACCCAGTAATGACATGACATTCCTTAATGACATACTACGCATTCTGATTGCCAAGGACACTATCGAATATGGAAGTTTTCTTATCATCAGGAAGCTTACAAATCTGGTCAACCGAATCCAGAAGGAGCCCAAGGAATTTCTGACACGTTACTGGCTGGAGTCTGGATTTTTCCCAATTAACCAGCCAGCCCAGGTTTTGCAAGGATGACACTACCTCCTGTAACCTCTGCTCACACTGTAGGGAGTTTTTACCTACAATCAATAGGTCATCCAAATACGGAATGACCAAAGTATCCTTTACCCGTAAAAAGGACATTACTTCCAATAATAATTTAGTAAAAACCCTTGGGGCAATAGATAAACCGAAAGGCATTGCCCTGTATTGTAGATGACGAACTTGCCCCTCTATATAAACTGCTACCAGAAGAAATTGCTGGTGTGACTGGTGTATAGGAATATGGTAATACGCATCCTTAAGATCCAGTACTACCATGTAACAGTTTGGAAATAGATTTTTTTATAGCCGAACGAATGGATTCCATTTTAAATGCTCTGGGTCTTATAAAGGAGTTCAGCTTTCTCAAATTAATTATAGTTCTGAAAGAGCCATCCGGCTTACTAATCAAAAACAAGGGAGAGTAAAATCCCCTCCCTATCTGGGAAGATGGAACCTCCACTAGGACTTGTTTGAGTAGGAGGGATTTAACTTCGGTTTCAAGTGCCTCTTGCTGAGGCCTGGATCTTAAGGTGGTAAGGAGGAAGGAATCCGGAGGTGTTCTAATAAAGTCTAATGTGAGGCCTGAGGATATTAAGTCAGTGGCCCATGGATTAACAGTTATTTCTTTCCATTGGTTACTAAATTTTTTTAGTCTTCCTCCCACCGGTGAAATATAGTCAATGGAATTTATCTGCTGGTTTGAAGGGGCGTTTATTAAACAAGTTTCCTTTTTGTTTAAAATCTTTATTCCATCGGTCTCTGAAGCCTCCCTTCCTTCCGAATGGTGGCTTCCTGAACGCCCTTCTGTAAGAAGGAATAAAGGGATTAGGAAACCCCTTCTTCCTTTCACCTGCCTTAGTGAGAATTTCATCTAAGACAGCTCCAAAAAGGTACTCACCCTGGCAGGGTATAGTACATAACTTAGCCCTGGACTGGGCATCCCCTTTCCAATTCTTTAACCATAAAGCGCGCCGCGCCGTATTAGTGAGGCTGGCTGTTCTGGCTGCCAGGCGGAGCGAGTCTATAGAGGCATCCGATATGAAGGCTGCAGCCCCCTTAATCAAAGGGATAGAGGCACGTAGTTTCTCCCTGGAAACACCACTCTTGATATCTTGGTCCAACTGCTCGAGCCAGACCAGCATAGATCTACTAGTGGATGTGGCTGAGATCGCCGGCTTAAATGCAGTGACACAAGCTTCCCATGCCTTTAAGTAGAGCATCTGATTTTCTATCCATGGGGTCAGGCAAGGAGCCCGCATCCTCTACAGGTAAAGAGGATTGGCGAGAAGTTGATGCTACAGCCGCATCCACTTTAGGAATTTTAGACCAAACTGTCAGGTCCTCATCATCAAAGGCACAAAGCCCTTTTGTCCTTTACCCCACTCTTTAATGGCCTGATTCACAGGGAATACCTGGCCCCTTGGCTGCGATAAACCTGCGAACATAATGTCCTGCGGTGTCTGGGGATCTTTAGACTCTGACACCCCCATTGTTCCTCTTACAGCTTTAACCAAATTATTCACATTGTCTGTGGGAAAACAGACAATCCTCTTCCTCCTAGGAATCCAGTTTCTGAGAGATGTCAGAATCAACCTCTCCACTTTCAGCTGATGTGTCGGCTATAGGAGAAAGTTCTCCCAGTTCTCCTTTCCATATTCACAGCCGGACTACCTCTCAAGGACTGAAGCTCTTCTCGGATCATGAGACGTATGTCATTCATTCTAACCGAACTTTCCTGCTGCAAAGTGTTATCTATGCAATTTTGACACAATTCCTTTATATAAGAGTCCGGTAGAGGCTCATTACATATTTTACACTGTTTATGTTTAAATTTTGTGGTCCGTTTAGCCTATAAAAAGACACAAGTAGAGTAGACTACTGTAAGTGCTATGAAGCTATATACACACTCATCCGGAAATAAAAATATATACCGACTGCAAAGTTGTCTGATCGGCCTGGGGTGCAGAGCAGGACGATTTTTTCACTGATTTATCCGTGTAATCACTCATTTTCGAGTGTCCACTGCTTTTCTTCCTAGCATCACCACTAGGCAGGGCTACAACCTCCAGTGGGCGCTCGATATCCTCCTGAGACGACATGGTGCGCATAGGGCCATGTGTCATCAGCCTTATATAGTATAACAGAGGATACACGCCATTTTTTTTTTTTTTTACCTGAAAAACTTTAATCAGGTCACCGCTCCACCGCTATTGAAAGCTGAAGCGTTCCTACCAGAACGCTCGACTGACCCCGTATACCCGGAAGTTCATTTCCACATCCGGGACGCCGCCTATACCACGCCTGCGTGAGCGCTCGCGCGTCCTCTCTCCATATCACTGAGGAAGAGAGACGCCGGCTACCGCAGCTTTCCATGCTGCTCCACACTGAAAAAACGCCAGAGGGTAAGCGCTACTTCACTTACCCGATATGTCGATAGGGAGTCCTTCATTTAAGCGGTGTGCAAACAACCTTCTCCCAGCAGGGAGACTGTTATGACCCCGGCATCCAGCTGATGCCTTCAGATGAGGGGGGAGCCAGCAGGAACCTTCCCCCGTCTCTGACACTCGCTCTGGGGCCCCTGTCGCTCAGCAGAGACGTACAGGCTGCGTTCCAGGCGAGCTTTCCTCTTCCTAACTGCAGAGATTCTCTCTGAGGGTTTCCCACTTAGGAACAGGAAACCAACTGAGGAGCGAGGGGGGGCCACCCCTTTTATCTCTCTGTAGGTTTCCTGTTCCTAGGGGCGGATCCCCTCTCTCTCTAGTGGGTGCTGTCGTGGCGAATAGAAAATAATTTCTCTTTCTCTAATGCCGCTTGTTCTTCTGCCGAAGTTCTTGTTTTTGTCACTACGTAATTTCAGGGGGGGGGGGTAAAGAAATAAAATCTATATTTAGACAAGATTGTATGAGTTTTAAAATCCAGATGTTGGCTATTTTCTTCCAGGCGGGAAGGAATGAGGTGAGTCTCCCCCCCCCCCCCCCCACCATAGGGAGAATGTCATTTAGAGGGCTTTTTGTCATGGGAAGAGTTGCTGAAAAGGTAACCCCTATCCCTTCTCCCTTCTTCCCATTTATTCTGCTCTCTGGGGGGGGTCTCCGACGAAAAAATCTCTGGTTCTGAAAGGACTGTCTGAATGGGGCTGGGGAGAGTTTGGAAACCCTTTTTTTTGTCTCCAGCTTTCTGGAGGATGTCATCCAAGGTCTCCCCAAACAAGAAATTCCCCTCACATGGGATAGAACATAATTTTAGCTTTGTTTGGAGGTCCCCAGGCCAACTCTTAACCCCTTCATGACCCAGCCTATTTTGACCTTAAAGACCTTGCCGTTTTTTGCAATTCTGACCAGTGTCCCTTTATGAGGTAATAACTCCGGAACGCTTCAACGGATCCTAGCGGTTCTGAGATTGTTTTTTCGTGACATATTGGGCTTCATGTTAGTGGTAAATTTAGGTCAATAAATTCTGCGTTTATTTGTGATAAAAATGGAAATTTGGCGAAAATTTTGTAAATTTCGCAATTTTCACATTTTGAATTTTTATTCTGTTAAACCAGAGAGTTATGTGACACAATAGTTAATAAATAACATTTCCCACATGTATACTTTACATCAGCACAATTTTGGAAACAAATTTTTTTTTTTGCTAGGAAGTTATAAGGGTTAAAATTTGACCAGCGATTTTTCGTTTTTACAACGAAATTTACAAAACCATTTTTTTTTAGGGACCACCTCACATTTGAAGTCAGTTTGAGGGGTGTATATGGCTGAAAATACCCAAAAGTGACACCATTCTAAAAACTGCACCCCTCAAGGTACTCAAAACCACATTCAAGAAGTTTATTAACCGTTCAGGTGCTTCACAGCAGCAGAAGCAACATGGAAGGAAAAAATGAACATTTACATTTTTAGTCACAAAAATTATCTTTTGGCAACAATTTTTTTATTTTCCCAATGGTAAAAGGAGAAACTGAACCAGGAAAGTTGTTGTCCAATTTGTCCTGAGTACGCTGATACCTCATATGTGGGGGTAAACCACTGTTTGGGTGCACGCCAGGGCTTGGAAGGGAAGGAGCGCCATTTGACTTTTTGAATGAAAAATTGGCTCCACTCTTTAGCAGACACCATGTCACGTTTGGAGAGCCCCCGTTTGCCTAAAAATTGGAGCTCCCCCACAAGTGACCCCATTTTGGAAACTAGACGCCCCAAGGAACTTATCTAGATGCATAGTGAGCACTTTGAACCCCCAGGTGCTTCACAAATTGATCCGTAAAAATGAAAAAGTACTTTTTTTTTTCACAAAAAAATTAGCCTCAATTTTTTCATTTTCACATGGGCAACAGGATAAAATGGATCCTAAAATTTGTTGGGCAATTTCTCCTGAGTACACCAATACCTCACATGTGGGGGTAAACCACTGTTTGGGCACATGGTAAGGCTCGGAAGGGAAGGAGCGCCATTTGACTTTTTGAATGAAAAATTATCTCCATCGTTAGCGGTCACCATGTCGCGTTTGGAGAGCCCCTGTGTGCCTAAACATTGGCGCTCCCCCACAAGTGACCCTATTTTGGAAACTAGACCCCCAAAGGAACTTATCTAGATGCATATTGAGCACTTTAAACACCCAGGTGCTTCACAGAAGTTTATAACGCAGAGCCATGAAAATAAAAAATAATTTTTCTTTCCTCAAAAATGATTTTTTAGCCTGGAATTTCCTATTTTGCCAAGGGTAATAGGAGAAATTGGACCCCAAATGTTGTTGTCCAGTTTGTCCTGAGTACGCTGATACCCCATATGTGGGGGTAAACCACTGTTTGGGCGCACGGCAGGGCTCGGAAGGGAAGGCACGCCATTTGGCTTTTTAAATGGAAAATTAGCTCCAATCATTAGCGGACACCATGTCACGTTTGGAGAGCCCCTGTGTGCCTAAACATTGGAGATCCCCCAGAAATGACCCCATTTTGGAAACTAGACCCCCAAAGGAACTAATCTAGATGTGTGGTGAGGACTTTGAACCCCCAAGTGCTTCACAGAAGTTTATAATGCAGAGCTGTGAAAATAATAAATACGTTTTCTTTCCTCAAAAATAATTATTTAGCCTAGAATTTTTTAATTTTCCCAAGGGTTACAGGAGAAATTGGACCCCAAAAGTTGTTGTCCAGTTTCTCCTGAGTACGCTGATACCCCATATGTGGGGGTAAACCACTGTTTGGGCACACGTCGGGGCTCAGAAGGGAAGTAGTGACTTTTGAAATGCAGACTTTGATGGAATGGTCTGCAGGCGTCACGTTGCGTTTGCAGAGCCCCTGGTGTGCCTAAACAGTAGAAACCCCCCACAAGTGACCCCATTTTAGAAACTAGACCCCGAAAGGAACTTATCTAGATATGTGGTGAGCACTTTGATCCCCCAAGTGCTTCACAGACGTTTACAACGCAGAGCCGTAAAAATAAAAAATCATTTTTCTTTCCTCAAAAATGATGTTTTAGCAAGCATTTTTTTTATTTTCACAAGGGTAACAGGAGAAATTGGACCCCAGTAATTGTTGCGCAGTTTGTCCTGAGTACACTGATACCCCATATGTGGGGGTAAACCACTGTTTGGGCACACGTCGGGGCTCGGAAGTGAGGGAGCACCATTAGACTTTTTGAATGCAAGTTTGGCTGGAATCAGTGGTGGCGCCATATTGCGTTTGGAGACCCCTGATGTGCCTAAACAGTGGTAACCCCTCAATTCTACCTCCAACACACCCCTAACCCTTATCCCAACTGTAGCCATAACCCTAATCACACCCCTAATCACAACCCTAATTCCAACCCTAACCCTAAGGCTATGTGCCCACGTTGCGGATTCGTGTGAGATTTTTCAGCATCATTTTTGAAAAATCCGCGGGTAAAAGGCACTGCGTTTTACCTGCGGATTTTCCGCGGATTTCCAGTGTTTTTTGTGCGGATTTCACCTGTGGATTCCTATTGAGGAACAGGTGTAAAACGTAATCCGCACAAAGAATTGACATGCTGCGGAAAATACAATGCAGCGTTTCCGCGCGGTATTTTCCGCACCATGGGCACAGCGGATTTGGTTTTCCATAAGTTTACTTGGTACTGTAAACCTGATGGAACTCTGCTGCGAATCCGCAGCGGCCAATCCGCTGCGGATCCGCAGCCAAATCCGCACCGTGTGCACATAGCATAATTCTAAAGGTATGTGCACACAATGCGGAAAACGCTGCGGATCCGTAGCAGTTTGCCATGAGTTTACAGTTCAATGTAAACCTATGGGAAACAAAAATCGCTGTACACATGCTGCGGAAAAACTGCACGGAAACGCAGCGGTTTACATTCCGCAGCATGTCACTTCTTTCTGCGGATTCCGCAGCAGTTTTACAACTGCTCAAATAGAAAATCGCAGTTGTAAAACCGCAGTGAAATGCGCAGAAAAAACGCGGTAAATCTGCCATAAATCCGCAGAGGACCAGAATACGTGTGCACATACCGAAACCCTAACCCTAGCCCTAACCCTAACCCTACACCTAACCCTATTCTAACATTAGTGGAAAAAAAAAATTCTTTATTTTTTTATTGTCTCTACCTATGGGGGTGACAAAGGGGGGGGGGGGGGTCATTTATTATTTTTTTTATTTTGATCACTGTGATAGATTATATCTCAGTGATCAAAATGCACTTTGGAACGAATCGGCCGGCCGATTCGGCGGGCGCACTGCGCATGCGCCCGCCATTTTGGAAGATGGCGGCACCCAGGGAGAAGACGGACGGACCCCAGCAGGATCGGTAAGTATGATGGGGTGGGGGGGGGAGCGCGGGAGGGGTGGAACGGAGCACGGGGGGGTGAGTAACGGAGCACGGGGGGGGGGGTGGATCAGAGTGCAGGGGGGGCGGATCGGAGCGCAGGGGGGTGATTGGAGCATGGGGGGGTGAGCGGACAAGAGCACGGGAGGAGCGGAGCACAAGACGGAGGGGAGCCGGAGCAGTGTACCGGACAGATCGGGGGGCGATCGGTGGGGTGGGGGCACATTAGTGTTTCCAGCCATGGCCGATGATATTGCAGCATCGGCCTTGGCTGGATTGTAATATTTCACCAGTTATAATAGGTGAAATATTACAAATCGCTCTGATTGGCTGTTGAAAGTGAAACTGCCAATCAGAGCGATCGTAGCCAAGGGGGGGGGGGGGGTGAAGCCACCCCCCCTGGGCTAAACTACCACTCCCCCTGTCCCTGCGGATCGGGTGAGATGGGAGTTAACCCTTTCACCCGCTCTGCAGGGACGCGATCTTTCCATGACGCCACATAGGCGTCATGGGTCGGATTGGCACCGACTTTCATGACGCCTACGTGGCGTCATGGGTCGGGAAGGGGTTAAAGGGGTTGTCCACTACTTTCAAACTAGAGTAACCTCAGTGATGCACTGCAGGAGCTATTGTCTGCTGTCAGTGTGTCACTGTGGGTCCTATAGAGCAGCGACATCACCCGATGTCACTGTTCTATAGGGGAGATAGTCGTGGGACACTCGTTATTAATTGGACTACGGCGGAAAGGTAGTATACGGTTTATTTTACTTTTTTTTTGCAGGCGCTGAAGTATGGCAAGTATGGTTAAATGAAGAATATTAAAATACTTTTTTCCAAGTGTGTGTGTGTTTTATTAACCCTTTCTTACTATTGGATTAACAATGGATAGGCGTCTTATTGACGCCTCTCCGTTATTAACTCGGCTTAATGTCACCTTACAATAGCAAGGTGACATTAACCCCTTATTACCCCATATCGCACCGCTACTCGGGAGTGGGAGGAGAGGGGCTAAGTGCCGGAATTGGCGCATCTTACAGATGCCATATCTGGGGTGGCTGCGGACTGGTATTTGTAGCCGGGGGGTGGGGTGGGGCAATATCCATGGCCCCTCTCTAGGCTATGAATATCAGCCCGCAGCTGTCTGCGTAGCCTTTCAGGCAATAAAATATAGGGGGACCCCACGTCAGTTTTTTGGGGGGGTCCCCCTATTTTAATAGCCAGTAAAGGCTACACAGACAGCTACGGGCTGGTTTTCATAGCAGGCTACAGATACTGGCCCCGGCCGTCGGCTTTCCCCCTCTGGCGCAGAAAATTGCGCGGGAGCCCACGCAGTTTTTTTCTGTTTTTTTTTTTTTTAATTCAACGCTCATTAAGACCTTTCACTCTTGCGTTGGTACGGGTCCATCGCTATGCGTCGGGCCGACGTACCGACGCACGTTGTGAAATTTGTGCACGACGTGGGCAGCGGATGCAGTTTTTCAATGCATCCGCTGCCCATTCTGAAGTGCGGGGAGGAGGGGGCGGAGTTTCTGCCGCACATGCGCGGTAGAAAATGGCGGGCGCGACGGCCCAAAAAATTTTCAATTGAACGTTTTTTCGTGCCGACGGTCCGCCAAAACACGACGGATCCGTAGCATGACGGAGGCGATGTCTGGCCATCCGTCACTAATACAAGTCTATGTGTAAAACGCATCCTGCGAGCATATTTGCAGGATCCGTTTTTTTTGCACCGGATCCATTTTCCACCGGATGTTTTTCCGCCAGATCTGTTTTTTTCAACCGGATCCGTTTTTTTCCACCAGATCTGTTTTTTCTCATAGACTTGTACTAGCGCCGGATTGCGCCTGATGGCCACACGTTTAATCCGTTTTTGCAGGATCCGTCAAAAAAGCTGTTTCCACCGGACGGAAAAAACATACAGAGGAACGGTTTTTCGGTACGTCGAAAAAATGCACATCGACGGATCTAGCAAAAAACGGATGAAACGTGTGGCCATCAGACGCACTCCGGCGCTAATACAACTCTATGAGAAAAAAACGGATCTGGCGGAAAAAAAAAAAAAGGATCCTGCAAATGTGCTCGCAGGATGCGTTTTGTACCCATAGACTTGTATTACCAACGGATCCGTCATGTTTTGGCGGACGCGATGCACAAAAAAAGTTCAATGTAACTTTTTTTGTGCGACGTGTCTGCCATTTCCAACCGTGCATGCGTGGCTGGAACTCCGCCCCCTCCTCCACGCTCATCACAACGGGCAGCAGATGCGTTGTAAATCTACATCCGCTGCCCACGTTGTGCTAAATTTAGCATAACGTTCGTCGGTACGTCTGGCCGAAGGTTTGCGACGGCCCCGTACCGACGCAAGTGTGAAAATAGCCTTACATCTGAATTTGCTGAGTTTAATGCAACCACCCCAGAGTATAATGTAACCCCCCAAAGAATATAATGCAGCCCCCCATAGAGTATGATGCAATCACCCCTCATAGAATATAAATATAATACAGCCCCCCATAGAATATAATGTAATCCCGAATAGAATGCAACCCACCTCCCCATAGAATATAATGCAGCCCCATCAAAGAGTATGATGCAATCATCCCTCATAAAATCTAATACAGCCCCCCATAGAATATAATGCAGCCCATCTCCCCATAATATATAATGTAGCCCCCATAGCAATGACGGCCCGAATCTTCATCGGAGGAAGATAAGGAGGAATTAGAATTGTCAGAATCCACATCCTCAGATGAGGATCGGACAGAGTGGGAATATACCGTCTCCACCTAATCCTTCCCTTTTTTGGAAGATGAAAGGGCATTCTGAACCTTGCATCTAATTATTGTTTTAAGTTCAGATGCAAAAATCAGGGGGTCTCTTCACACAATAAACGTTGAATGCATGATTTACAAAGCTTTTTGTTCCAGGCTACTGGCAAAGCTTTGTTACAGCTGGGGCAGATCTATTTTTCTTTTTCTCCAGCCTCTTTCCCTAATAAGGGAGAAGAGGGAACCCCATTATAAAATATGCACTTTCACAGAGATCACTCACCAGTCGGATGTGGAGGTAGGTACCGGTTCTGGAGGAGGGCCCGGGTCTGGTAGAGGAAGCTCTTTGAGGAGGAGAGTTGGTCACTGCAGCAGATCTGCTGCACTGTGTGGAATGACTGCTGGACCCACTTATCCTGGTAGTCTAAAGGTACCGTTACACTAAACGACTTACCAACGATCACGACCAGCGATACGACCTGGCCGTGATCGTTGGCAAGTCGTTGTGTGGTCGCTGGGTTAGCTGTCACACAGACGGCTCTCTCCAGCGACCAACGATCAGGGGAACGACTTTGGCATCGTTGAAACTGTCTTCAACGATGCCGAAGTCCCCGGGTAACCAGGGTAAACATCGGGTTACTAAGTGCAGGGCCACGCTTAGTAACCCGATATTTACCCTGGTTACCATTGTAAAAGTAAAAAAAAAAACAAAACAAAAAACAGTACATACATTCCGATGTCTGTCACGTCCCCCGCCGTCAGCTTCCCGCATTGACGTCACCGCTGTGCTCTGCTTTACGGCCGGCGCTGACAGTCAGTGCAGCCCTGCGCTTAGTAACCCGATATTTACCCTGGTTACAAGTGAACACATCATTGGATCGGCGTCACACACGCCGGATCCAACGATGACAGCGGGTGATCAGCGACCAAAAAAAGGTCCTGATCATTCCCCAACGACCTCCCAGCAGGGGCCTGATCGTTGGTCGCTGTCACACATAAGATCGTTAGCGGGATCGTTGCTACGTCACAAAAAGCGTGACTTTGCAACAATATCGTTAACGAAATAGTTATGTGAAGGTACCCCTTAGGGTCTGTATTCCTATGGTGCTGCTGCCTCGGCTGCAGTTCCTGCTGAAGATCGCTGCCCTCCATGCTCGCAGGGAGATGTGCACACATAGTTGTCGCACTATCTCCCTATTTGAATCCAGAGCCACCCCCGGCTCCTTTGACACATCCTCCAGGGAGAAAAAGCTAACGCGCATGCGCGCGATGACCCGGAAGTTCTACCGCATTTCCGGAGCGGCGGCCATCTTTGTACCCCCGAAGTGTGCGCTTATGGGCACAAAAGCTCCGGGTGATCCAGCGCCCCTTCCTCCCTCAGAGTCGGCGGCGATTCTCCCTCCTCGCTGCCAGAACTCGACTGCCCGATTCATGATACGGCGTCTTTCAGGTACCACCGAAAAGAGGTTCCCAGTCAGGGACAGGAAACCAACTGATGCGAGGGAGAGGTACCGCCCTTTTATCTGTAGGTTTCCTGTCCCTGAAGGGCAGATCCCCTCTCTCCGTAGTGCTGTCATGGGAGACCGAGAAATCTTGCTTCGTGGGGTAAGGAGGATTCTGAGAAAGGACATTAATCAGCCCAGGAGGACCTGGTCAATGACCTGAAGAGAGCTGGGACTACTGTCTCAAACATCACCATTAATGTAACACACTGCGCCACCATGGATTAAAACCCTGCAGGGCATGCAAGGTCTCCCTGCTCACTCCAGCACATGGCCAGGTTCGTTTTAAGTTCACCATTGACCATCTGGATGACCAGAGGAGGCATGAGAGAAGGTCAAGTGGTCAGAGGAGACCAAACTAAAACTTTTTGGTATCAATTCCACTCACCATGTTTGGAGGAAGAAGAAGGATGAGTACAACCCCAAGAACACAGTCCCAACCGTGAAGCATGGTAGGGGAAAAAAAAAAAAAAAATCATACTTTTGTGGTGATTTTCTGCAAAGGGGACAGGACGTCTGCATCGTATTAAAGGGAGGATGGATGGGGCCATGCATAGCAAGATTTTGGCCAACAACCTCCTTCCCTCAGTAAGAGAATTGAAGATGGGTCGTGGCTGGTTCTTGTAGCATGACAATGACCTGAAACACACAGCCAGGGTAACTAATGAGTGGCTCCATAAGAAGCATTTCAAGGTCCTGGAGAGGCCTAACCAATCTCCAGACCAAACCCAATAGAAAATCCTTGGAGGAGGCTGAAACTCAATGTTGCCCAACGACAGCCCAGAAACCTGAAAGGTGTGTATAAGATCTATAATGAGGAGTTGGCCCAAATCCCTGCTGCAGTGTGTGCAAACTTGGTGAAGAACTACAGGAAAGTTTGGCCTCTGTAATAGCAAACAAAGATTTCTGGACCAAATATTAGGTTCTGTTTGTCAATTGTATCAAATACTTATTTCATGCAATAAAATGCAAATTAATTATGTAAAAATCATACCGTGTGATTTTAGGTTTTTTTTTTCTCTTAAGATTCTGACTCCCAGTTGAAGTTGTACCTACGATAAAAATTAGACCTCTCCATTCTTTGTAGGTGGGAAAACTTGCAAAATCAGCAGTGTATCAAATACGTTCCCCACTGTATATGGCAGTTATAATAGGGCTGTTAAATAATATTTCTACTACTATACAACGATGACATAGAAAGTTATACGGCAGCTGTATTACTGGTATAGAACGGTGGTATACACAGATATATGGCAGCTGTATTACTGGTATAGAACGGTGGTATACACAGATATACGGCAGCTGTATTACTGGCATATAACGATGGTATACACATATATACGGCAGCTGTATTACTGGTATATAACGATGGCATACACAGGCATACGGCAGCTGTATTACTGGTATACAATGATGGTATACACAGGTATACAGCAGCTGTATTACTGGTACATAACGATGGTATACACAGATATACAGCAGCTGTATTACTGGTACATAACGATGGTATACACAGATATACAGCAGCTGTACTACTGGTATATAACGATGGTATACACAGATATACAGCAGCTGTATTACTGGACTATAATGATTGCAAAACAATGGGGAGACAAAGAGCGCAATAGGGTCTTATCCACGTTACACAGAGGAGAATATACACCAAATTTGCTCACCTGGTTAGGATGAGATTAGAGCATATAGATAGCGGCTGCTGCAGATCCACAGGTCTTCACCGACCAGAGAAAATTATGCCTTCAAAGGGAGATTTGTAGTTAAAGTTCTGCGCTGCCGCTAAGATGAATTTCAGGGGAGTATAGTTGATTCACAGTGGTTTTATTCTACGCGTTTCAGGGGTCTCATACCAGGTGGTATTTCCTGATGAAGGGGGCATGAGACCCCTGAAACGCGTAGAATAAAACCACTGTGAATCAACTATACTCCCCTGAAATTCATCTTAGCGGCAGCGCAGAACTTTAACTACAAATCTCCCTTTGAAGACACTGGACTATAACGATGGTATACACAGATATACGGCAGCTGTATTACTGGTATATAACAATGGTATACACAGATATACGGCAGCTGTATTACTGGTATATAACGATGGTATACACAGATATACGGCAGCTGTATTACTGGTATATAACAATGGTATACACAGATATACGGCAGCTGTATTACTGGTATATGACGATGGTATATACAGGTATACGGCAGCTGTATTACTGGTATATAACGATGGTATACACAGATATACGGCAGCTGTATTACTGGTATATAACGATGGTATACACAGGTATACGGCAGCTGTATTACTGGTATATAACGATGGTATACACAGATATACGGCAGCTGTATTACTGGTATATAACGATGGTATACACAGGTATACGGCAGCTGTATTACTGGTATATAACGATGGTATACACAGGTATACGGCAGCTGTATTACTGGTATATAACGATGGTATACACAGATATACGGCAGCTGTATTACTGGTATATAACGATGGTATACACAGATATACGGCAGCTGTATTACTGGTATATGACGATGGTATACACAGATATACGGCAGCTGTATTACTGGTATATGACGATGGTATACACAGATATACGGCAGCTGTATTACTGGTATATGACGATGGTATACACAGATATACGGCAGCTGTATTACTGGTATATAACGATGGTATACACAGATATACGGCAGCTGTATTACTGGTATATAACGATGGTATACACAGATATACGGCAGCTGTATTACTGGTATATAACGATGGTATACACAGATATACGGCAGCTGTATTACTGGTATATAACGATGGTATACACAGATATACGGCAGCTGTATTGCTGGTACATAACGATGGTATATACAGATATACGGCAGCTGTATTACTGGTATATAACGATGGTATATACAGATATAAGGCAGCTGTATTACTGGTATATGACGATGGTATACACAGATATACGGCAGCTGTATTACTGGTATATAACGATGGTATACACAGCTATACGGCAGCTGTATTGCTGGTACATAACGATGGTATATAATGATGGTATACACAGATATACGGCAGCTGTATTGCTGGTACATAACGATGGTATACACAGATATACGGCAGCTGTATTACTGGTATATAACGATGGTATACACAGGTATACGGCAGCTGTATTGCTGGTACATAACGATGGTATATAATGATGGTACACACAGATATACGGCAGCTGTATTACTGGTATATAACGATGGTATATAATGATGGTACACACAGATATACGGCAGCTGTATTACTGGTATATAATGATGGTATACACAGATATACGGCAGCTGTATTACTGGTATATAACGATGGTATACACAGGTATACGGCAGCTGTATTACTGGTATATAACGATGGTATATAATGATGGTACACACAGATATACGGCAGCTGTATTACTGGTATATAACGATGGTATACACAGATATACGGCAGCTGTATTACTGGTATATAATGATGGTATACACAGATATACGGCAGCTGTATTACTGGTATATAACGATGGTATACACAGATATACGGCAGCTGTATTACTGGTATATAACGATGGTACACACAGATATACGGCAGCTGTATTACTGGTATATAATGATGGTATACACAGATATACGGCAGCTGTATTACTGGTATATAACGATGGTATACACAGATATACGGCAGCTGTATTACTGGTATATAACGATGGTATACACAGATATACGGCAGCTGTATTACTGGTATATAACGATGGTATACACAGATATACGGCAGACACATGGAAGCTGAAGCCATGACAATATGTTCCATAGAATTCAATACCATTTTCCTATATAATGTCCACGTCCGTGACCATTACTGATGTGGGTGGGAGATGCCCGTGAGCCCGCACCCCCTGTGCCAGGCTCTGCCTGGTTGTGCCCAGCCCACTACTCCACACAGGAAGGATACGAGGTGTCTGTGGAGGACGGACAGGCGGCGTCCTGCTCCGGGAGCGATAGCACAGCTCTGGGCCTGCATGCTTCTACGGTCCGTCACTTTGTCACCTACAGCTGGTCTGGAGGGCACAGAGCGGCCTCTCTACAGGCTTTATAAACGGTAGCGTCTCTAGATTCGAGTTCATTCATTTCTTGAGGGGGAGGAGCGATTCCTTGAAATCATGATGTCGTCGGAAGGGGTGGGGCCTCCTTTATTGACGAGCCAATAGCAATGAAGGAAGCTGCTGCTGGAGTAGAGACGCGGGAAATGAGATGGTTGAGCCTCAGCCTAGAGTGTATGGGCTCCTTCCAGGTCCTGACTGCAGCCCATACATACAGTGTAGCTGGCTCACTACTGAAGGTGCTAGACTGTACGGGCTCCTGTCAGGTATATATTAGTGATGATATCATAATGTACGGGCTCCTGTCAGGTATATATTATTGTAGATACAGACTGTACAGGCTCCTGTCAGGTATATATTATTGTAGATATAGACTGTACGGGCTCCTGTCAGGTATATATTATTGTAGATATAGACTGTACGGGTTCCTGTCAGGTATATATTATTGTAGATATAGACTGTACGGGTTCCTGTCAGGTATATATTATTGTAGATACAGACTGTACGGGCTCCTGTCAGGTATATATTATTGTAGTTATGGACTGTACGGACTCCTGTCAGGTATATATTATTGTAGATATAGACTGTACGGGCTCCTGTCAGGTATATATTAGTGATGATATCATAATGTACGGGCTCCTGTCAGGTATATATTATTGTAGATACAGACTGTACAGGCTCCTGTCAGGTATATATTATTGTAGATATAGACTGTACGGGCTCCTGTCAGGTATATATTAGTGATGATATCATAATGTACGGGCTCCTATCAGGTATATATTATTGTAGATATAGACTGTACGGGCTCCTATCAGGTATATATTATTGTAGATATAGACTGTACGGGCTCCTGTCAGGTATATATTATTGTAGATATAGACTGTACGGGCTAATGTCAGGTATGTATTATTGTAGATATAGACTGTACGGGCTCCTGTCAGGTATATATTATTGTAGATATAGACTGTACGGGTTCCTGTCAGGTATATATTATTGTAGATACAGACTGTACGGGCTCCTGTCAGGTATATATTATTGTAGTTATGGACTGTACGGACTCCTGTCAGGTATATATTATTGTAGATATAGACTGTACGGGCTACTGTCAGGTATATATTATTGTAGTTATGGACTGTACGGACTCCTGTCAGGTATATAGTATGGTAGATATAGACTGTACGGACTCCTGTCAGGTGTATATTATTGTAGATATAGACTGTATGGGCTCCTGTCAGGTATATAGTATGGTAGATACAGACTGTACAGGCTCCTGTCAGATATATATTATTGTAGATACGGACTGTACGGACTCCTGTCAGGTATATATTATTGTAGATACAGACTGTACAGGCTCCTGTCAGGTATATATTATTGTAGATATAGACTGTACGGACTCCTGTCAGGTATATATTATTGTAGATACAGACTGTACAGGCTCCTGTCAGGTATATATTATTGTAGATATAGACTGTACGGGCTACTGTCAGGTATATATTACTGTAGATATAGACTGTACGGACTCCTGTCAGGTATATATTATTGTAGATATAGACTGTACAGACTCCTGTCAGGTATATATTATTGTAGATATAGACTGTACGGGCTCCTGTCAGGTATATATTATTGTAGATATAGACTGTACAGGCTCCTGTCAGGTATATATTATTGTAGATATAGACTGTACGGGCTCCTGTCAGGTATATATTATTGTAGATATAGACTGTACGGACTCCTGTCAGGTATATATTATTGTAGATATAGACTGTACGGGCTAATGTCAGGTATATATTATTGTAGATACGGACTGTACGGACTCCTGTCAGGTATATATTATTGTAGATATAGACTGTACGGGCTCCTGTCAGGTATATATTATTGTAGATATAGACTGTACGGGTTCCTGTCAGGTATATATTATTGTAGATACAGACTGTATGGGCTCCTGTCAGGTATATATTATTGTAGTTATGGACTGTACGGACTCCTGTCAGGTATATATTATTGTAGATATAGACTGTACGGGCTCCTGTCAGGTATATATTAGTGATGATATCATAATGTACGGGCTCCTGTCAGGTATATATTATTGTAGATACAGACTGTACAGGCTCCTGTCAGGTATATATTATTGTAGATATAGACTGTACGGGCTAATGTCAGGTATGTATTATTGTAGATATAGACTGTACGGGCTCCTGTCAGGTATGTATTATTGTAGATATAGACTGTACGGGCTCCTGTCAGGTATATATTATTGTAGATATAGACTGTACGGGCTACTGTCAGGTATGTATTATTGTAGATATAGACTGTACGGGCTCCTGTCAGGTATATATTATTGTAGATATAGACTGTACGGGTTCCTGTCAGGTATATATTATTGTAGATACAGACTGTACGGGCTCCTG
The DNA here is from genome assembly GCF_032444005.1 of Ranitomeya imitator. NCBI lineage: Eukaryota > Metazoa > Chordata > Amphibia > Anura > Dendrobatidae > Ranitomeya > Ranitomeya imitator. The sequence continues at coordinate 383,208,668 of NC_091285.1, read as the reverse complement.
TCAGGTATATATTATTGTAGTTATGGACTGTACGGACTCCTGTCAGGTATATATTATTGTAGATATAGACTGTACGGGCTACTGTCAGGTATATATTATTGTAGTTATGGACTGTACGGACTCCTGTCAGGTATATAGTATGGTAGATATAGACTGTACGGACTCCTGTCAGGTGTATATTATTGTAGATATAGACTGTATGGGCTCCTGTCAGGTATATAGTATGGTAGATACAGACTGTACAGGCTCCTGTCAGATATATATTATTGTAGATACGGACTGTACGGACTCCTGTCAGGTATATATTATTGTAGATACAGACTGTACAGGCTCCTGTCAGGTATATATTATTGTAGATATAGACTGTACGGACTCCTGTCAGGTATATATTATTGTAGATACAGACTGTACAGGCTCCTGTCAGGTATATATTATTGTAGATATAGACTGTACGGGCTACTGTCAGGTATATATTACTGTAGATATAGACTGTACGGACTCCTGTCAGGTATATATTATTGTAGATATAGACTGTACAGACTCCTGTCAGGTATATATTATTGTAGATATAGACTGTACGGGCTCCTGTCAGGTATATATTATTGTAGATATAGACTGTACAGGCTCCTGTCAGGTATATATTATTGTAGATATAGACTGTACGGGCTCCTGTCAGGTATATATTATTGTAGATATAGACTGTACGGGCTCCTGTCAGGTATATATTAGTGATGATATCATAATGTACGGGCTCCTGTCAGGTATATATTATTGTAGATACAGACTGTACAGGCTCCTGTCAGGTATATATTATTGTAGATATAGACTGTACGGGCTAATGTCAGGTATGTATTATTGTAGATATAGACTGTACGGGCTCCTGTCAGGTATATATTATTGTAGATATAGACTGTACGGGCTACTGTCAGGTATATATTATTGTAGATATAGACTGTACGGGCTAATGTCAGGTATGTATTATTGTAGATATAGACTGTACGGGCTCCTGTCAGGTATATATTATTGTAGATATAGACTGTACGGGTTCCTGTCAGGTATATATTATTGTAGATACAGACTGTACGGGCTCCTGTCAGGTATATATTATTGTAGTTATGGACTGTACGGACTCCTGTCAGGTATATATTATTGTAGATATAGACTGTACGGGCTACTGTCAGGTATATATTATTGTAGTTATGGACTGTACGGACTCCTGTCAGGTATATAGTATGGTAGATATAGACTGTACGGACTCCTGTCAGGTGTATATTATTGTAGATATAGACTGTATGGGCTCCTGTCAGGTATATAGTATGGTAGATACAGACTGTACAGGCTCCTGTCAGATATATATTATTGTAGATACGGACTGTACGGACTCCTGTCAGGTATATATTATTGTAGATACAGACTGTACGGGCTCCTGTCAGGTATATATTATTGTAGATACAGACTGTACAGGCTCCTGTCAGGTATATATTATTGTAGATATAGACTGTACGGGCTAATGTCAGGTATGTATTATTGTAGATATAGACTGTACGGGCTCCTGTCAGGTATATATTATTGTAGATATAGACTGTACGGGCTCCTGTCAGGTATATATTATTGTAGATATAGACTGTACGGGCTACTGTCAGGTATATATTATTGTAGATATAGACTGTACGGGCTAATGTCAGGTATGTATTATTGTAGATATAGACTGTACGGGCTCCTGTCAGGTATATATTATTGTAGATATAGACTGTACGGGTTCCTGTCAGGTATATATTATTGTAGATACAGACTGTACGGGCTCCTGTCAGGTATATATTATTGTAGTTATGGACTGTACGGACTCCTGTCAGGTATATATTATTGTAGATATAGACTGTACGGACTCCTGTCAGGTGTATATTATTGTAGATATAGACTGTATGGGCTCCTGTCAGGTATATAGTATGGTAGATACAGACTGTACAGGCTCCTGTCAGATATATATTATTGTAGATACGGACTGTACGGACTCCTGTCAGGTATATATTATTGTAGATACAGACTGTACAGGCTCCTGTCAGGTATATATTATTGTAGATATAGACTGTACGGACTCCTGTCAGGTATATATTATTGTAGATACAGACTGTACAGGCTCCTGTCAGGTATATATTATTGTAGATATAGACTGTACGGGCTACTGTCAGGTATATATTACTGTAGATATAGACTGTACGGACTCCTGTCAGGTATATATTATTGTAGATATAGACTGTACAGACTCCTGTCAGGTATATATTATTGTAGATATAGACTGTACGGGCTCCTGTCAGGTATATATTATTGTAGATATAGACTGTACAGGCTCCTGTCAGGTATATATTATTGTAGATATAGACTGTACGGGCTCCTGTCAGGTATATATTATTGTAGATATAGACTGTACGGACTCCTGTCAGGTATATATTAGTGATGATATCATAATGTACGGGCTCCTGTCAGGTATATATTATTGTAGATATAGACTGTACGGGCTCCTGTCAGGTATATATTAGTGATGATATCATAATGTACGGGCTCCTGTCAGGTATATATTACTGTAGATATAGACTGTACGGACTCCTGTCAGGTATATATTATTGTAGATATAGACTGTACAGGCTCCTGTCAGGTATATATTATTGTAGATACAGACTGTACAGGCTCCTGTCAGGTATATATTATTGTAGATATAGACTGTACGGGCTAATGTCAGGTATGTATTATTGTAGATATAGACTGTACGGGCTCCTGTCAGGTATATATTATTGTAGATATAGACTGTACGGGTTCCTGTCAGGTATATATTATTGTAGATACAGACTGTACGGGCTCCTGTCAGGTATATATTATTGTAGTTATGGACTGTACGGACTCCTGTCAGGTATATATTATTGTAGATATAGACTGTACGGGCTACTGTCAGGTATATATTATTGTAGTTATGGACTGTACGGACTCCTGTCAGGTATATAGTATGGTAGATATAGACTGTACGGACTCCTGTCAGGTGTATGTTATTGTAGATATAGACTGTATGGGCTCCTGTCAGGTATATAGTATGGTAGATACAGACTGTACAGGCTCCTGTCAGGTATATATTATTGTAGATACGGACTGTACGGACTCCTGTCAGGTATATATTATTGTAGATACAGACTGTACAGGCTCCTGTCAGGTATATATTATTGTAGATATAGACTGTACGGACTCCTGTCAGGTATATATTATTGTAGATACAGACTGTACAGGCTCCTGTCAGGTATATATTATTGTAGATATAGACTGTACGGGCTACTGTCAGGTATATATTACTGTAGATATAGACTGTACGGACTCCTGTCAGGTATATATTATTGTAGATATAGACTGTACAGACTCCTGTCAGGTATATATTATTGTAGATATAGACTGTACGGGCTCCTGTCAGGTATATATTATTGTAGATATAGACTGTACAGGCTCCTGTCAGGTATATATTATTGTAGATATAGACTGTACGGGCTCCTGTCAGGTATATATTATTGTAGATATAGACTGTACGGACTCCTGTCAGGTATATATTAGTGATGATATCATAATGTACGGGCTCCTGTCAGGTATATATTATTGTAGATATAGACTGTACGGGCTCCTGTCAGGTATATATTAGTGATGATATTATAATGTACGGGCTCCTGTCAGGTATATATTATTGTAGATACAGACTGTACAGGCTCCTGTCAGGTATATATTATTGTAGATATAGACTGTACGGGCTCCTGTCAGGTATATATTATTGTAGATATAGACTGTACGGGCTACTGTCAGGTATATATTATTGTAGATATAGACTGTACGGGCTAATGTCAGGTATGTATTATTGTAGATATAGACTGTACGGGCTCCTGTCAGGTATATATTATTGTAGATATAGACTGTACGGGTTCCTGTCAGGTATATATTATTGTAGATACAGACTGTACGGGCTCCTGTCAGGTATATATTATTGTAGTTATGGACTGTACGGACTCCTGTCAGGTATATATTATTGTAGATATAGACTGTACGGGCTCCTGTCAGGTATATATTATTGTAGTTATGGACTGTACGGACTCCTGTCAGGTATATATTATTGTAGATATAGACTGTACAGGCTCCTGTCAGGTATATATTATTGTAGATATAGACTGTACGGGCTCCTGTCAGGTATATATTATTGTAGATATAGACTGTACGGACTCCTGTCAGGTATATATTAGTGATGATATCATAATGTACGGGCTCCTGTCAGGTATATATTATTGTAGATACAGACTTTACAGGCTCCTGTCAGGTATATATTATTGTAGATATAGACTGTACGGGCTCCTGTCAGGTATATATTATTGTAGATATAGACTGTACGGACTCCTGTCAGGTATATATTAGTGATGATATCATAATGTACGGGCTCCTGTCAGGTATATATTATTGTAGATACAGACTGTACAGGCTCCTGTCAGGTATATATTATTGTAGATATAGACTGTACGGGCTCCTGTCAGGTATATATTATTGTAAATATAGACTGTACGGACTCCTGTCAGGTATATATTATTGTAGATGTAGTCTGTACGGACTCCTGTCAGGTATATATTATTGTAGATACAGACTGTACGGGCTCCTGTCAGGTATATATTATTGTAGATATAGACTGTACGTGCTCCTGTCAGGTATATATTATGGTAGATATGGACTGTACAGGCTCCTGTCAGGTATATATTATTGTAAATACAGACTGTACGGGCTCCTGTCAGGTATATATTATTGTAAATATAGACTGTACGGACTCCTGTCAGGTATATATTATTGTAGATGTAGTCTGTACGGACTCCTGTCAGGTATATATTATTGTAGATATAGACTGTACGGGCTCCTGTCAGGTATATATTATTGTAGATGTAGTCTGTACGGACTCCTGTCAGGTATATATTATTGTAGATATAGACTGTACAGGCTCCTGTCAGGTATATATTATTGTAGATATAGACTGTACGGGCTCCTGTCAGGTATATATAGTAGATATGGACTGTACGGGCTCCTGTCAGGTATATATTATTGTAGATACGGACTGTACGGGCTCCTGTCAGGTATATATTAGTGATGATATCATAATGTACGGGCTCCTGTCAGGTATATATTATTGTAGATACAGACTGTACAGGCTCCTGTCAGGTATATATTATTGTAGATACAGACTGTACAGGCTCCTGTCAGGTATATATTATTGTAGTTATGGACTGTACGGACTCCTGTCAGGTATATATTATTGTAGATATAGACTGTACGGGCTCCTGTCAGGTATATATTAGTGATGATATCATAATGTACGGGCTCCTGTCAGGTATATATTATTGTAGATACAGACTGTACAGGCTCCTGTCAGGTATATATTATTGTAGATATAGACTGTACGGGCTAATGTCAGGTATGTATTATTGTAGATATAGACTGTACGGGCTCCTGTCAGGTATGTATTATTGTAGATATAGACTGTACGGGCTCCTGTCAGGTATATATTATTGTAGATATAGACTGTACGGGCTACTGTCAGGTATGTATTATTGTAGATATAGACTGTACGGGCTCCTGTCAGGTATATATTATTGTAGATATAGACTGTACGGGTTCCTGTCAGGTATATATTATTGTAGATACAGACTGTACGGGCTCCTGTCAGGTATATATTATTGTAGTTATGGACTGTACGGACTCCTGTCAGGTATATATTATTGTAGATATAGACTGTACGGGCTACTGTCAGGTATATATTATTGTAGTTATGGACTGTACGGACTCCTGTCAGGTATATAGTATGGTAGATATAGACTGTACGGACTCCTGTCAGGTGTATATTATTGTAGATATAGACTGTATGGGCTCCTGTCAGGTATATAGTATGGTAGATACAGACTGTACAGGCTCCTGTCAGATATATATTATTGTAGATACGGACTGTACGGACTCCTGTCAGGTATATATTATTGTAGATACAGACTGTACAGGCTCCTGTCAGGTATATATTATTGTAGATATAGACTGTACGGACTCCTGTCAGGTATATATTATTGTAGATACAGACTGTACAGGCTCCTGTCAGGTATATATTATTGTAGATATAGACTGTACGGGCTACTGTCAGGTATATATTACTGTAGATATAGACTGTACGGACTCCTGTCAGGTATATATTATTGTAGATATAGACTGTACAGACTCCTGTCAGGTATATATTATTGTAGATATAGACTGTACGGGCTCCTGTCAGGTATATATTATTGTAGATATAGACTGTACAGGCTCCTGTCAGGTATATATTATTGTAGATATAGACTGTACGGGCTCCTGTCAGGTATATATTATTGTAGATATAGACTGTACGGGCTCCTGTCAGGTATATATTAGTGATGATATCATAATGTACGGGCTCCTGTCAGGTATATATTATTGTAGATACAGACTGTACAGGCTCCTGTCAGGTATATATTATTGTAGATATAGACTGTACGGGCTAATGTCAGGTATGTATTATTGTAGATATAGACTGTACGGGCTCCTGTCAGGTATATATTATTGTAGATATAGACTGTACGGGCTACTGTCAGGTATATATTATTGTAGATATAGACTGTACGGGCTAATGTCAGGTATGTATTATTGTAGATATAGACTGTACGGGCTCCTGTCAGGTATATATTATTGTAGATATAGACTGTACGGGTTCCTGTCAGGTATATATTATTGTAGATACAGACTGTACGGGCTCCTGTCAGGTATATATTATTGTAGTTATGGACTGTACGGACTCCTGTCAGGTATATATTATTGTAGATATAGACTGTACGGGCTACTGTCAGGTATATATTATTGTAGTTATGGACTGTACGGACTCCTGTCAGGTATATAGTATGGTAGATATAGACTGTACGGACTCCTGTCAGTTGTATATTATTGTAGATATAGACTGTATGGGCTCCTGTCAGGTATATAGTATGGTAGATACAGACTGTACAGGCTCCTGTCAGATATATATTATTGTAGATACGGACTGTACGGACTCCTGTCAGGTATATATTATTGTAGATACAGACTGTACGGGCTCCTGTCAGGTATATATTATTGTAGATACAGACTGTACAGGCTCCTGTCAGGTATATATTATTGTAGATATAGACTGTACGGGCTAATGTCAGGTATGTATTATTGTAGATATAGACTGTACGGGCTCCTGTCAGGTATATATTATTGTAGATATAGACTGTACGGGCTCCTGTCAGGTATATATTATTGTAGATATAGACTGTACGGGCTACTGTCAGGTATATATTATTGTAGATATAGACTGTACGGGCTAATGTCAGGTATGTATTATTGTAGATATAGACTGTACGGGCTCCTGTCAGGTATATATTATTGTAGATATAGACTGTACGGGTTCCTGTCAGGTATATATTATTGTAGATACAGACTGTACGGGCTCCTGTCAGGTATATATTATTGTAGTTATGGACTGTACGGACTCCTGTCAGGTATATATTATTGTAGATATAGACTGTACGGACTCCTGTCAGGTGTATATTATTGTAGATATAGACTGTATGGGCTCCTGTCAGGTATATAGTATGGTAGATACAGACTGTACAGGCTCCTGTCAGATATATATTATTGTAGATACGGACTGTACGGACTCCTGTCAGGTATATATTATTGTAGATACAGACTGTACAGGCTCCTGTCAGGTATATATTATTGTAGATATAGACTGTACGGACTCCTGTCAGGTATATATTATTGTAGATACAGACTGTACAGGCTCCTGTCAGGTATATATTATTGTAGATATAGACTGTACGGGCTACTGTCAGGTATATATTACTGTAGATATAGACTGTACGGACTCCTGTCAGGTATATATTATTGTAGATATAGACTGTACAGACTCCTGTCAGGTATATATTATTGTAGATATAGACTGTACGGGCTCCTGTCAGGTATATATTATTGTAGATATAGACTGTACAGGCTCCTGTCAGGTATATATTATTGTAGATATAGACTGTACGGGCTCCTGTCAGGTATATATTATTGTAGATATAGACTGTACGGACTCCTGTCAGGTATATATTAGTGATGATATCATAATGTACGGGCTCCTGTCAGGTATATATTATTGTAGATATAGACTGTACGGGCTCCTGTCAGGTATATATTAGTGATGATATCATAATGTACGGGCTCCTGTCAGGTATATATTACTGTAGATATAGACTGTACGGACTCCTGTCAGGTATATATTATTGTAGATATAGACTGTACAGGCTCCTGTCAGGTATATATTATTGTAGATACAGACTGTACAGGCTCCTGTCAGGTATATATTATTGTAGATATAGACTGTACGGGCTAATGTCAGGTATGTATTATTGTAGATATAGACTGTACGGGCTCCTGTCAGGTATATATTATTGTAGATATAGACTGTACGGGTTCCTGTCAGGTATATATTATTGTAGATACAGACTGTACGGGCTCCTGTCAGGTATATATTATTGTAGTTATGGACTGTACGGACTCCTGTCAGGTATATATTATTGTAGATATAGACTGTACGGGCTACTGTCAGGTATATATTATTGTAGTTATGGACTGTACGGACTCCTGTCAGGTATATAGTATGGTAGATATAGACTGTACGGACTCCTGTCAGGTGTATGTTATTGTAGATATAGACTGTATGGGCTCCTGTCAGGTATATAGTATGGTAGATACAGACTGTACAGGCTCCTGTCAGGTATATATTATTGTAGATACGGACTGTACGGACTCCTGTCAGGTATATATTATTGTAGATACAGACTGTACAGGCTCCTGTCAGGTATATATTATTGTAGATATAGACTGTACGGACTCCTGTCAGGTATATATTATTGTAGATACAGACTGTACAGGCTCCTGTCAGGTATATATTATTGTAGATATAGACTGTACGGGCTACTGTCAGGTATATATTACTGTAGATATAGACTGTACGGACTCCTGTCAGGTATATATTATTGTAGATATAGACTGTACAGACTCCTGTCAGGTATATATTATTGTAGATATAGACTGTACGGGCTCCTGTCAGGTATATATTATTGTAGATATAGACTGTACAGGCTCCTGTCAGGTATATATTATTGTAGATATAGACTGTACGGGCTCCTGTCAGGTATATATTATTGTAGATATAGACTGTACGGACTCCTGTCAGGTATATATTAGTGATGATATCATAATGTACGGGCTCCTGTCAGGTATATATTATTGTAGATATAGACTGTACGGGCTCCTGTCAGGTATATATTAGTGATGATATTATAATGTACGGGCTCCTGTCAGGTATATATTATTGTAGATACAGACTGTACAGGCTCCTGTCAGGTATATATTATTGTAGATATAGACTGTACGGGCTCCTGTCAGGTATATATTATTGTAGATATAGACTGTACGGGCTACTGTCAGGTATATATTATTGTAGATATAGACTGTACGGGCTAATGTCAGGTATGTATTATTGTAGATATAGACTGTACGGGCTCCTGTCAGGTATATATTATTGTAGATATAGACTGTACGGGTTCCTGTCAGGTATATATTATTGTAGATACAGACTGTACGGGCTCCTGTCAGGTATATATTATTGTAGTTATGGACTGTACGGACTCCTGTCAGGTATATATTATTGTAGATATAGACTGTACGGGCTCCTGTCAGGTATATATTATTGTAGTTATGGACTGTACGGACTCCTGTCAGGTATATATTATTGTAGATATAGACTGTACAGGCTCCTGTCAGGTATATATTATTGTAGATATAGACTGTACGGGCTCCTGTCAGGTATATATTATTGTAGATATAGACTGTACGGACTCCTGTCAGGTATATATTAGTGATGATATCATAATGTACGGGCTCCTGTCAGGTATATATTATTGTAGATACAGACTTTACAGGCTCCTGTCAGGTATATATTATTGTAGATATAGACTGTACGGGCTCCTGTCAGGTATATATTATTGTAGATATAGACTGTACGGACTCCTGTCAGGTATATATTAGTGATGATATCATAATGTACGGGCTCCTGTCAGGTATATATTATTGTAGATACAGACTGTACAGGCTCCTGTCAGGTATATATTATTGTAGATATAGACTGTACGGGCTCCTGTCAGGTATATATTATTGTAAATATAGACTGTACGGACTCCTGTCAGGTATATATTATTGTAGATGTAGTCTGTACGGACTCCTGTCAGGTATATATTATTGTAGATACAGACTGTACGGGCTCCTGTCAGGTATATATTATTGTAGATATAGACTGTACGTGCTCCTGTCAGGTATATATTATGGTAGATATGGACTGTACAGGCTCCTGTCAGGTATATATTATTGTAAATACAGACTGTACGGGCTCCTGTCAGGTATATATTATTGTAAATATAGACTGTACGGACTCCTGTCAGGTATATATTATTGTAGATGTAGTCTGTACGGACTCCTGTCAGGTATATATTATTGTAGATATAGACTGTACGGGCTCCTGTCAGGTATATATTATTGTAGATGTAGTCTGTACGGACTCCTGTCAGGTATATATTATTGTAGATATAGACTGTACAGGCTCCTGTCAGGTATATATTATTGTAGATATAGACTGTACGGGCTCCTGTCAGGTATATATAGTAGATATGGACTGTACGGGCTCCTGTCAGGTATATATTATTGTAGATACGGACTGTACGGGCTCCTGTCAGGTATATATTAGTGATGATATCATAATGTACGGGCTCCTGTCAGGTATATATTATTGTAGATACAGACTGTACAGGCTCCTGTCAGGTATATATTATTGTAGATACAGACTGTACAGGCTCCTGTCAGGTATATATTATTGTAGTTATGGACTGTACGGACTCCTGTCAGGTATATATTATTGTAGATATAGACTGTACGGGCTCCTGTCAGGTATATATTAGTGATGATATCATAATGTACGGGCTCCTGTCAGGTATATATTATTGTAGATACAGACTGTACAGGCTCCTGTCAGGTATATATTATTGTAGATATAGACTGTACGGGCTAATGTCAGGTATGTATTATTGTAGATATAGACTGTACGGGCTCCTGTCAGGTATGTATTATTGTAGATATAGACTGTACGGGCTCCTGTCAGGTATATATTATTGTAGATATAGACTGTACGGGCTACTGTCAGGTATGTATTATTGTAGATATAGACTGTACGGGCTCCTGTCAGGTATATATTATTGTAGATATAGACTGTACGGGTTCCTGTCAGGTATATATTATTGTAGATACAGACTGTACGGGCTCCTGTCAGGTATATATTATTGTAGTTATGGACTGTACGGACTCCTGTCAGGTATATATTATTGTAGATATAGACTGTACGGGCTACTGTCAGGTATATATTATTGTAGTTATGGACTGTACGGACTCCTGTCAGGTATATAGTATGGTAGATATAGACTGTACGGACTCCTGTCAGGTGTATATTATTGTAGATATAGACTGTATGGGCTCCTGTCAGGTATATAGTATGGTAGATACAGACTGTACAGGCTCCTGTCAGATATATATTATTGTAGATACGGACTGTACGGACTCCTGTCAGGTATATATTATTGTAGATACAGACTGTACAGGCTCCTGTCAGGTATATATTATTGTAGATATAGACTGTACGGACTCCTGTCAGGTATATATTATTGTAGATACAGACTGTACAGGCTCCTGTCAGGTATATATTATTGTAGATATAGACTGTACGGGCTACTGTCAGGTATATATTACTGTAGATATAGACTGTACGGACTCCTGTCAGGTATATATTATTGTAGATATAGACTGTACAGACTCCTGTCAGGTATATATTATTGTAGATATAGACTGTACGGGCTCCTGTCAGGTATATATTATTGTAGATATAGACTGTACAGGCTCCTGTCAGGTATATATTATTGTAGATATAGACTGTACGGGCTCCTGTCAGGTATATATTATTGTAGATATAGACTGTACGGGCTCCTGTCAGGTATATATTAGTGATGATATCATAATGTACGGGCTCCTGTCAGGTATATATTATTGTAGATACAGACTGTACAGGCTCCTGTCAGGTATATATTATTGTAGATATAGACTGTACGGGCTACTGTCAGGTATATATTACTGTAGATATAGACTGTACGGACTCCTGTCAGGTATATATTATTGTAGATATAGACTGTACAGACTCCTGTCAGGTATATATTATTGTAGATATAGACTGTACGGGCTCCTGTCAGGTATATATTATTGTAGATATAGACTGTACAGGCTCCTGTCAGGTATATATTATTGTAGATATAGACTGTACGGGCTCCTGTCAGGTATATATTATTGTAGATATAGACTGTACGGACTCCTGTCAGGTATATATTAGTGATGATATCATAATGTACGGGCTCCTGTCAGGTATATATTATTGTAGATATAGACTGTACGGGCTCCTGTCAGGTATATATTAGTGATGATATTATAATGTACGGGCTCCTGTCAGGTATATATTATTGTAGATACAGACTGTACAGGCTCCTGTCAGGTATATATTATTGTAGATATAGACTGTACGGGCTCCTGTCAGGTATATATTATTGTAGATATAGACTGTACGGGCTACTGTCAGGTATATATTATTGTAGATATAGACTGTACGGGCTAATGTCAGGTATGTATTATTGTAGATATAGACTGTACGGGCTCCTGTCAGGTATATATTATTGTAGATATAGACTGTACGGGTTCCTGTCAGGTATATATTATTGTAGATACAGACTGTACGGGCTCCTGTCAGGTATATATTATTGTAGTTATGGACTGTACGGACTCCTGTCAGGTATATATTATTGTAGATATAGACTGTACGGGCTCCTGTCAGGTATATATTATTGTAGTTATGGACTGTACGGACTCCTGTCAGGTATATATTATTGTAGATATAGACTGTACAGGCTCCTGTCAGGTATATATTATTGTAGATATAGACTGTACGGGCTCCTGTCAGGTATATATTATTGTAGATATAGACTGTACGGACTCCTGTCAGGTATATATTAGTGATGATATCATAATGTACGGGCTCCTGTCAGGTATATATTATTGTAGATACAGACTTTACAGGCTCCTGTCAGGTATATATTATTGTAGATATAGACTGTACGGGCTCCTGTCAGGTATATATTATTGTAGATATAGACTGTACGGACTCCTGTCAGGTATATATTAGTGATGATATCATAATGTACGGGCTCCTGTCAGGTATATATTATTGTAGATACAGACTGTACAGGCTCCTGTCAGGTATATATTATTGTAGATATAGACTGTACGGGCTCCTGTCAGGTATATATTATTGTAAATATAGACTGTACGGACTCCTGTCAGGTATATATTATTGTAGATGTAGTCTGTACGGACTCCTGTCAGGTATATATTATTGTAGATACAGACTGTACGGGCTCCTGTCAGGTATATATTATTGTAGATATAGACTGTACGTGCTCCTGTCAGGTATATATTATGGTAGATATGGACTGTACAGGCTCCTGTCAGGTATATATTATTGTAAATACAGACTGTACGGGCTCCTGTCAGGTATATATTATTGTAAATATAGACTGTACGGACTCCTGTCAGGTATATATTATTGTAGATGTAGTCTGTACGGACTCCTGTCAGGTATATATTATTGTAGATATAGACTGTACGGGCTCCTGTCAGGTATATATTATTGTAGATGTAGTCTGTACGGACTCCTGTCAGGTATATATTATTGTAGATATAGACTGTACAGGCTCCTGTCAGGTATATATTATTGTAGATATAGACTGTACGGGCTCCTGTCAGGTATATATAGTAGATATGGACTGTACGGGCTCCTGTCAGGTATATATTATTGTAGATACGGACTGTACGGGCTCCTGTCAGGTATATATTAGTGATGATATCATAATGTACGGGCTCCTGTCAGGTATATATTATTGTAGATACAGACTGTACAGGCTCCTGTCAGGTATATATTATTGTAGATACAGACTGTACAGGCTCCTGTCAGGTATATATTATTGTAGTTATGGACTGTACGGACTCCTGTCAGGTATATATTATTGTAGATATAGACTGTACGGGCTCCTGTCAGGTATATATTAGTGATGATATCATAATGTACGGGCTCCTGTCAGGTATATATTATTGTAGATACAGACTGTACAGGCTCCTGTCAGGTATATATTATTGTAGATATAGACTGTACGGGCTAATGTCAGGTATGTATTATTGTAGATATAGACTGTACGGGCTCCTGTCAGGTATGTATTATTGTAGATATAGACTGTACGGGCTCCTGTCAGGTATATATTATTGTAGATATAGACTGTACGGGCTACTGTCAGGTATGTATTATTGTAGATATAGACTGTACGGGCTCCTGTCAGGTATATATTATTGTAGATATAGACTGTACGGGTTCCTGTCAGGTATATATTATTGTAGATACAGACTGTACGGGCTCCTGTCAGGTATATATTATTGTAGTTATGGACTGTACGGACTCCTGTCAGGTATATATTATTGTAGATATAGACTGTACGGGCTACTGTCAGGTATATATTATTGTAGTTATGGACTGTACGGACTCCTGTCAGGTATATAGTATGGTAGATATAGACTGTACGGACTCCTGTCAGGTGTATATTATTGTAGATATAGACTGTATGGGCTCCTGTCAGGTATATAGTATGGTAGATACAGACTGTACAGGCTCCTGTCAGATATATATTATTGTAGATACGGACTGTACGGACTCCTGTCAGGTATATATTATTGTAGATACAGACTGTACAGGCTCCTGTCAGGTATATATTATTGTAGATATAGACTGTACGGACTCCTGTCAGGTATATATTATTGTAGATACAGACTGTACAGGCTCCTGTCAGGTATATATTATTGTAGATATAGACTGTACGGGCTACTGTCAGGTATATATTACTGTAGATATAGACTGTACGGACTCCTGTCAGGTATATATTATTGTAGATATAGACTGTACAGACTCCTGTCAGGTATATATTATTGTAGATATAGACTGTACGGGCTCCTGTCAGGTATATATTATTGTAGATATAGACTGTACAGGCTCCTGTCAGGTATATATTATTGTAGATATAGACTGTACGGGCTCCTGTCAGGTATATATTATTGTAGATATAGACTGTACGGGCTCCTGTCAGGTATATATTAGTGATGATATCATAATGTACGGGCTCCTGTCAGGTATATATTATTGTAGATACAGACTGTACAGGCTCCTGTCAGGTATATATTATTGTAGATATAGACTGTACGGGCTAATGTCAGGTATGTATTATTGTAGATATAGACTGTACGGGCTCCTGTCAGGTATATATTATTGTAGATATAGACTGTACGGGCTACTGTCAGGTATATATTATTGTAGATATAGACTGTACGGGCTAATGTCAGGTATGTATTATTGTAGATATAGACTGTACGGGCTCCTGTCAGGTATATATTATTGTAGATATAGACTGTACGGGTTCCTGTCAGGTATATATTATTGTAGATACAGACTGTACGGGCTCCTGTCAGGTATATATTATTGTAGTTATGGACTGTACGGACTCCTGTCAGGTATATATTATTGTAGATATAGACTGTACGGGCTACTGTCAGGTATATATTATTGTAGTTATGGACTGTACGGACTCCTGTCAGGTATATAGTATGGTAGATATAGACTGTACGGACTCCTGTCAGGTGTATATTATTGTAGATATAGACTGTATGGGCTCCTGTCAGGTATATAGTATGGTAGATACAGACTGTACAGGCTCCTGTCAGATATATATTATTGTAGATACGGACTGTACGGACTCCTGTCAGGTATATATTATTGTAGATACAGACTGTACGGGCTCCTGTCAGGTATATATTATTGTAGATACAGACTGTACAGGCTCCTGTCAGGTATATATTATTGTAGATATAGACTGTACGGGCTAATGTCAGGTATGTATTATTGTAGATATAGACTGTACGGGCTCCTGTCAGGTATATATTATTGTAGATATAGACTGTACGGGCTCCTGTCAGGTATATATTATTGTAGATATAGACTGTACGGGCTACTGTCAGGTATATATTATTGTAGATATAGACTGTACGGGCTAATGTCAGGTATGTATTATTGTAGATATAGACTGTACGGGCTCCTGTCAGGTATATATTATTGTAGATATAGACTGTACGGGTTCCTGTCAGGTATATATTATTGTAGATACAGACTGTACGGGCTCCTGTCAGGTATATATTATTGTAGTTATGGACTGTACGGACTCCTGTCAGGTATATATTATTGTAGATATAGACTGTACGGACTCCTGTCAGGTGTATATTATTGTAGATATAGACTGTATGGGCTCCTGTCAGGTATATAGTATGGTAGATACAGACTGTACAGGCTCCTGTCAGATATATATTATTGTAGATACGGACTGTACGGACTCCTGTCAGGTATATATTATTGTAGATACAGACTGTACAGGCTCCTGTCAGGTATATATTATTGTAGATATAGACTGTACGGACTCCTGTCAGGTATATATTATTGTAGATACAGACTGTACAGGCTCCTGTCAGGTATATATTATTGTAGATATAGACTGTACGGGCTACTGTCAGGTATATATTACTGTAGATATAGACTGTACGGACTCCTGTCAGGTATATATTATTGTAGATATAGACTGTACGGACTCCTGTCAGGTATATATTATTGTAGATATAGACTGTACAGACTCCTGTCAGGTATATATTATTGTAGATATAGACTGTACGGGCTCCTGTCAGGTATATATTATTGTAGATATAGACTGTACAGGCTCCTGTCAGGTATATATTATTGTAGATATAGACTGTACGGGCTCCTGTCAGGTATATATTATTGTAGATATAGACTGTACGGACTCCTGTCAGGTATATATTAGTGATGATATCATAATGTACGGGCTCCTGTCAGGTATATATTATTGTAGATATAGACTGTACGGGCTCCTGTCAGGTATATATTAGTGATGATATCATAATGTACGGGCTCCTGTCAGGTATATATTACTGTAGATATAGACTGTACGGACTCCTGTCAGGTATATATTATTGTAGATATAGACTGTACAGGCTCCTGTCAGGTATATATTATTGTAGATACAGACTGTACAGGCTCCTGTCAGGTATATATTATTGTAGATATAGACTGTACGGGCTAATGTCAGGTATGTATTATTGTAGATATAGACTGTACGGGCTCCTGTCAGGTATATATTATTGTAGATATAGACTGTACGGGTTCCTGTCAGGTATATATTATTGTAGATACAGACTGTACGGGCTCCTGTCAGGTATATATTATTGTAGTTATGGACTGTACGGACTCCTGTCAGGTATATATTATTGTAGATATAGACTGTACGGGCTACTGTCAGGTATATATTATTGTAGTTATGGACTGTACGGACTCCTGTCAGGTATATAGTATGGTAGATATAGACTGTACGGACTCCTGTCAGGTGTATGTTATTGTAGATATAGACTGTATGGGCTCCTGTCAGGTATATAGTATGGTAGATACAGACTGTACAGGCTCCTGTCAGGTATATATTATTGTAGATACGGACTGTACGGACTCCTGTCAGGTATATATTATTGTAGATACAGACTGTACAGGCTCCTGTCAGGTATATATTATTGTAGATATAGACTGTACGGACTCCTGTCAGGTATATATTATTGTAGATACAGACTGTACAGGCTCCTGTCAGGTATATATTATTGTAGATATAGACTGTACGGGCTACTGTCAGGTATATATTACTGTAGATATAGACTGTACGGACTCCTGTCAGGTATATATTATTGTAGATATAGACTGTACAGACTCCTGTCAGGTATATATTATTGTAGATATAGACTGTACGGGCTCCTGTCAGGTATATATTATTGTAGATATAGACTGTACAGGCTCCTGTCAGGTATATATTATTGTAGATATAGACTGTACGGGCTCCTGTCAGGTATATATTATTGTAGATATAGACTGTACGGACTCCTGTCAGGTATATATTAGTGATGATATCATAATGTACGGGCTCCTGTCAGGTATATATTATTGTAGATATAGACTGTACGGGCTCCTGTCAGGTATATATTAGTGATGATATTATAATGTACGGGCTCCTGTCAGGTATATATTATTGTAGATACAGACTGTACAGGCTCCTGTCAGGTATATATTATTGTAGATATAGACTGTACGGGCTCCTGTCAGGTATATATTATTGTAGATATAGACTGTACGGGCTACTGTCAGGTATATATTATTGTAGATATAGACTGTACGGGCTAATGTCAGGTATGTATTATTGTAGATATAGACTGTACGGGCTCCTGTCAGGTATATATTATTGTAGATATAGACTGTACGGGTTCCTGTCAGGTATATATTATTGTAGATACAGACTGTACGGGCTCCTGTCAGGTATATATTATTGTAGTTATGGACTGTACGGACTCCTGTCAGGTATATATTATTGTAGATATAGACTGTACGGGCTCCTGTCAGGTATATATTATTGTAGTTATGGACTGTACGGACTCCTGTCAGGTATATATTATTGTAGATATAGACTGTACAGGCTCCTGTCAGGTATATATTATTGTAGATATAGACTGTACGGGCTCCTGTCAGGTATATATTATTGTAGATATAGACTGTACGGACTCCTGTCAGGTATATATTAGTGATGATATCATAATGTACGGGCTCCTGTCAGGTATATATTATTGTAGATACAGACTTTACAGGCTCCTGTCAGGTATATATTATTGTAGATATAGACTGTACGGGCTCCTGTCAGGTATATATTATTGTAGATATAGACTGTACGGACTCCTGTCAGGTATATATTAGTGATGATATCATAATGTACGGGCTCCTGTCAGGTATATATTATTGTAGATACAGACTGTACAGGCTCCTGTCAGGTATATATTATTGTAGATATAGACTGTACGGGCTCCTGTCAGGTATATATTATTGTAAATATAGACTGTACGGACTCCTGTCAGGTATATATTATTGTAGATGTAGTCTGTACGGACTCCTGTCAGGTATATATTATTGTAGATACAGACTGTACGGGCTCCTGTCAGGTATATATTATTGTAGATATAGACTGTACGTGCTCCTGTCAGGTATATATTATGGTAGATATGGACTGTACAGGCTCCTGTCAGGTATATATTATTGTAAATACAGACTGTACGGGCTCCTGTCAGGTATATATTATTGTAAATATAGACTGTACGGACTCCTGTCAGGTATATATTATTGTAGATGTAGTCTGTACGGACTCCTGTCAGGTATATATTATTGTAGATATAGACTGTACGGGCTCCTGTCAGGTATATATTATTGTAGATGTAGTCTGTACGGACTCCTGTCAGGTATATATTATTGTAGATATAGACTGTACAGGCTCCTGTCAGGTATATATTATTGTAGATATAGACTGTACGGGCTCCTGTCAGGTATATATAGTAGATATGGACTGTACGGGCTCCTGTCAGGTATATATTATTGTAGATACGGACTGTACGGGCTCCTGTCAGGTATATATTAGTGATGATATCATAATGTACGGGCTCCTGTCAGGTATATATTATTGTAGATACAGACTGTACAGGCTCCTGTCAGGTATATATTATTGTAGATACAGACTGTACAGGCTCCTGTCAGGTATATATTATTGTAGATATAGACTGTACGGGCTCCTGTCAGGTATATATTATTGTAGATATGGACTGTACGGGCTACTGTCAGGTATATATTATTGTAGACATAGACTGTACGGACTCCTGTCAGGTATATATTATTGTAGATACAGACTGTACGGCAGGGGTCCCCAACCCGTAGCTCGCGAGCCACATGTGGCTCGCCTGCTCCAGGCATGTGGCTCGCCGACGGTCACTGAAAAAAGTCCCCAAGGAGCTGCCCTGCCGGCTGTATTACCCACCCCGCTGCCTGTAATACCCGCCCGCCACATGCTCCTGCTATGTGGGAAAGGAGCCGCCCCGCCGGCTGTATTACCCGCCCCCCTGCCTGTAATACCCGCCCACCACCTGCTCCTGCTATGTGTGAAAGGAGCCGCCCCGCCGGCTGTATTACCCGCCCCCCTGCCTGTAATGCCCGCCCACCACCTGCTCCTGCTATGTGTGAAAGGAGCCGCCCCGCCGGCTGTATTACCCGCCCCCCTGCCTGTAATACCCACCCGCCACCTGCTCCTGCTCTGTGTGAAAGGAGCCGCCCCGCCGCTTGCAATACCTGCCCCGTAATTTGCCGCTCCTCCAGCGTCAGCGACCGCATTCACTCCTGCGCAGTGGAGCGGGTCACTGTGATCTGTTAAAGTCGCACAAAGTCTCGCGAGACTTCACAAATCTCGCAAGACTTTGGTTACTGCGGCTTCTATAGAGCACAGTGAGCCGCGCCTCTGCGCAGGAGTGAATGCGGTCGCTGATTGCGGAATCCGGATAGAAGGGCAGGCTAGTCCAAGTAAAGCACTTAGCATAAGTATATATAAGCGTCCTAACAAGCATTTTAAAGATAACCTGTCACCCCCCATTACCTATTGGTAAAAGAGCCACCTTCAGCAGCACTAAGGCTGCATTCTCTGAAGGTGGCTCTTATGTTTTTTTTTTATCACAAGTAATGCAGAAATAGGGCTGTTTTCCACTTGCGAGATACACGTCCGTGTCTCGCATGTGGAAACGAAGCTCTGGCGCCGGCACTCCAGAGGGGAGCGTGCGGCCGCATAGCAACACATGGAGACGCACACTCCGCTCTGGAGTGCCAGCGCCAGAGCTTCGTTTCCACATGCGAGACACGGACGTGTATCTCGCAAGTGGAAAACAGCCCATACAAATATAATTGCGTGCCATACCTGTATTGAGTCAGGGAGGTATGTTTTCTCCCCCTGACTCAAGCGCCTCGCTGCCATCCATCATCCCTCTCATTCCCCCGGGCGCCGCCTTTATCTGCATTGTGGCTCTCGACCAACTTTCATAGCAGAATGTGGCTCTCAAGGTAAGAAAGGTTGGGGACCCCTGCTGTACGGGCTCCTGTCAGGTATATATTATTGTAGATATAGACTGTACGAGCTCCGGTCAGGTATATAGTATTGTAGATATAGACTGTACGGACTCCTGTCAGGTATATATTATTGTAGATATAGACTGTACGGACTCCTGTCAGGTATATATTATGGTAGATATAGACTGTACGGGCTCCTGTCAGGTATATTGTATTGTAGATATAGACTGTACGGACTACTGTCAGGTATATAGTATTGTAGATACAGACTGTACGGGCTCCTGTCAGGTATATATTATTGTAGATATAGACTGTACGGACTCCTGTCAGGTATATATTATGGTAGATATAGACTGTACGGGCTCCTGTCAGGTATATAGTATTGTAGATATAGACTGTACGGACTCCTGTCAGGTATATAGTATTGTAGATATAGACTGTACGGACTCCTGTCAGGTATATATTATGGTAGATATAGACTGTACGGACTCCTGTCAGGTATATAGTATTGTAGATACAGACTGTACGGGCTCCTGTCAGGTATATATTATTGTAGATATAGACTGTACGGACTCCTGTCATGTATATATTATTGTAGATATGGACTGTACGGACTCCTGTGAGGTATATATTATTGTAGATATAGACTGTACGGACTCCTGTCAGGTATATATTATTGTAGATATAGACTGTACAGACTCCTGTCCGGTATATATTATTGTAGATATAGACTGTACGGGCTCCTGTCAGGTATATATTATTGTAGATATAGAGTGTACGGACTCCTGTCAGGTATATATTATTGTAGATATAGACTGTCCAGACTCCTGTCAGGTATATATTATTGTAGATATAGACTGTCCAGACTCCTGTCAGGTATATATTATTGTAGATACAGACTGTATGGACTCCTGTCAGGTATATATTATTGTAGATACAGACTGTACGGGCTCCTGTCAGGTATATATTATTCTAGATATAGACTGTACGGACTCCTGTCAGGTATATATTGTAGATACAGACTGTACGGGCTCCTGTCAGGTATATATTATTGTAGATACAGACTGTACGGCCCCCTGTCAGGTATATATTATTGTAGATACAGACTGTACAGACTCCTGTCAGGTATATATAAACCTATAAAGGACTACAAGCCCCAGCAGCTACCTCTAATGCTCACATAGAGATCCCCAGACAGAGCCACCCAACCCCCGACACTTCACACCTCTCGCCTGACAACATCAGAGACTTCTTATCTCAATTAGAAATAGACTTGGTCCAACTGAAATTAGAATGTGAAAGAAACTCACAAAGCGATGCAAATTACCAAGCAGCAAATGACATGGCCATACAGAAAATAAGGGCCGAAATGTGTGAACTGAAATGTCAACACAAGGCAGCACTACAGGAAATGGGGAACTGAAAAAAGACAATTCTAAACTCAGAAAGGAGATTACAGAATTAAAAGCCCATAGCCCTGGACATCTGAACCAGCAGGGGGCAATGGAGACAAGCCAGAGAGCAGACAACATGGCCACCACTGACCAGAATGTAGAGACACCAAACAGCATTAATATAATAACCAACAATATGATGGAAGAGAGAATAGAACCAGCGACCAGCAAAGTCAGCACCACAGACCCCCATCAGCAGCACCGTAGCCCCCCCAAGACATCGCAAAGTCCTGATATTGTCCTAATAATGGACTCAAATCCTGAAACCAGAAAGATGGAAGAGAGAAGAGAACCAGCCAGCACCACAGACCTCCGTCAGCAGCACCTTAGCCCACCCAAGACATCGCAAAGTCCTGATACTGTCCTAATAATGGACTCAAATCCTGAAACCAGAGAGATGGAAGAGAGAAGAGAACCAGCCAGCACCACAGACCTCCGTCAGCAGCACCTTAGCCCACCCAAGACATCGCAAAGTCCTGATACTGTCATAATAATGGACTCAAATCCTGAAACCAGAGAGATGGAAGAGAGAAGAGAACCAGCCACCAGCAAAGCCAGCACCACATACCCCCGTCAGCAGCACCGTAGCCCACCCAAGACATCACAAAGTCCTGATATTGTCCTAATAATGGACTCAAATGGGAAGTACCTAAATACACAGCGGCTATTCCCAAGAAAACAGGTCCGTACAATCCGCTGTGCAAATATTGAACAGGTGACAGAGGTCATCAGTAAACCACGGTTTACCAACCCAAAGCACATTATTATACACACGGGTACAAACAATCTGCCAGACCAGCAGATCGCAGAACAACTGATCAACCTGGCAAAGAGGCAAACCTAAAATTCCCGGACAGTAAAATCATTCTGTCATCGCTGCTCCCAAGAAAGGACATACCCAGGCCAACCACCCAAGCCATCAATGCAGAACTGACTGAAAAGATCAAGACTGTGCCAAGCGTGACCCTGGCACAACACTTCTCCATAAACAAGAGTCACCTGCACAATGTTAAACACCTCAACAAACAAGGGGCCAGCCTCCTGGCCAAAGAGCTGAAGGACATCGTGCTAAACAGAGACACTGGGCCTGGATTCAACAGGGGCCATAATCACACTGAAAGACCCCCGAGAACGATAAAGCAAAAAACCCCAAGGCTACCTCCTGAAGCTGGAAACAAAGCTCTTCACCCAGTGTCAGACCATCAGAGGTGGAGACCTCCACGGAGGAGACCACCGAGCCCACACAG
Organism: Ranitomeya imitator; assembly: GCF_032444005.1. Lineage (NCBI taxonomy): Eukaryota > Metazoa > Chordata > Amphibia > Anura > Dendrobatidae > Ranitomeya > Ranitomeya imitator. Next base: position 383,184,642 of record NC_091285.1, on the reverse strand, counting down.
ACACATGCAGAGCAGAGATAGGAATGAGATAAAGAACCTGCTCAAGGAACTGCTCAGAATACTAATGTGACTGGATGGAACCAAGCACTTCTATAAAACTGTCAGAAATCCAGTTTGTCCCACACAGCCATACTCATTACAAGGTATATACACACAAACCACACAGAAGAATGTCTTCACTTACAATCAGCAGCTGGAATATCCAGGGTCTCAATGCCTCAACCTTTGGATCTAAAACAAAGGACCCTGACTTTATACAAAGTATGAAAAATATAGACATTCAGATCCTCCTGGAAACATGGACCAGAGCCGAAAACGAATCCCTGGTGCCTATTGGATACAAGGAATTCCTGGTCCATGCCCAGAAAAATAAAAACATCAAACAGGGCCGGGGCCCAGGAGGAGTAGCGATCTGGTATAAATAGGAGCTCCACCAGTACATCAAACCGGTGAAGAAAGGAGACAGCCACATATGGATCAGAATCAGCAGCTCCATCCTCACCTGTCAGTCTGATGTCCACCTCTGTGCCACCTATATACCACCGCCAGAGTCCCCCTACTTCAATCCAGACTGCTTCGAGATCTTACAAAGAGAAGCCGCCCATTATCAGGCCCTGGGCAAAGTTCTCATCTTTGGAGACCTCAATGCAAGAACAGGGAGAGAGAGAGACTTCCTGACCACAGATGGAAACATCTACATTCTTGGAGCAGAGAATGACGGCCAAGACCCTGTACACACTGAGAGAAACAGCTATGACAGTAAAGTCAACAAAAGTGGCAGAAAGCTCCTGAACGTATGTAAAAGTTTAGGACTTCATATCCTTAATGGACGAAGCAAGGGTGACTCCTTAGGAAGGTATACACTAAACTCCCATGTAGGGAGGAGTGTAGTTGATTACGCCATTACAGACCTGAACCTGGCAGATGTCAGCGCCTTCATAGTCACCCCACAAACGCACCTGTCAGACCACAGCCAACTTCTTCTGTACATGAAATCTACAGAGAAACCATCCACTCAGAAGCCACAGCAGAGCGGCCTCTTCACCCGGCCTCCATCCTATAAATGGTCCAAAATGTCGGCACTAAAATATCAAGAAGCTTCCAGCAGACCTGAAATACAGCAGATGCTCCACCACTTCTACAACCTCGAGTACATGCCAAACCCAGAGGGAGTGAGCCAAGCAGCAAAGGACCTCAACAATATATTCTACGCAATGGCCAGACTGTCCGACCTTAAAAAAGTCGACTACAAGAGACCAAAAGAAACACAGGTCAATGGCTGGTTTGACAGAGAATGTAAAGCTGTACGGAAGACCCTGAGAACAGCCTCCAACAAGAAACACAGAGACCCCAACCACCTGGGTCTGAGGGAAGCCTATGACTCCATACAAAAGCAGTACAAAACCATCCTCAGGAGGAAGAAGCAGAGTTACATCTCTACCAAGCTTATCCAACTCCAAGACGCCCTCCAAGACAACTCCTTCTGGGAACTATGGAACCAAATGGGCACCAAAGACAAGATAAACAACAACCATATCCAAAATGGCAACCTCTGGCTCCAATACCTCAGAGACCTCTATAAGGACATTCCAAAAGAAGGACTAAGCCAAGAACAGGAAAACATAATGGCAAAACTAAAAGCAATGGAGGAAAAAATCAAAAACTTCCAAAACCCGGTGGATACACCTATAACACTACAGGAAGTAACCAAGAGACTCTCCTCCATAAGATGTAGAAAAACCGGTGGCCTGGATGGAATCCTACCAGAAATGCTGAAGTTCAGCCCACCAGAAATACAGGCTGCAATGGTTAAACTCTTCAATATTGTGCTGAGTGCCGGCTACTTCCCTCGTACCTGGAACCAAGGCCTCATCACACCCATCCACAAGAGTGGGGACAGGTATGACCCAGCCAACTACAGAGGCATATGTGTCAGCAGCAACCTGGGAAAACTGTTCAACAGTATCCTGAACAAGAGGATCCTCACCTTCCTCACCGAGCACAACGTCCTCAGCAAGAGCCAAGCAGGGTTCATGCCGAACCACCGCACCACTGACCACATCTATACTCTGCACAGCCTCATTCAGAGACACGTCTACAATACAAAGAATGGGAAGATATACGCCTGCTTTGTGGACTTTAAAAAGGCCTTTGATTCAGTGTGGCACCCGGGCTTATTCCTGAAACTGCTGGAGAGTGGAATAGGAGGAAAGACCTACGATGTCATCAAAAGCTCCTACACCGAGAACCGCTGCAGCGTGAGTGTGAACGGCAAAAGAACGGCCTATTTCCAGCAGAGCCGCGGAGTCAGACAAGGCTGCAGCCTAAGTCCAACGCTCTTCAACATCTACATCAACGAGCTGGCTACCGCCCTGGAATCCTCCTCAGCACCAGGACTCACCCTCCACGACGCTCAGGTGAAATTCCTGCTGTATGCAGATGACCTGCTGCTGCTGTCACCAACCGAGAAAGGCCTCCAGGACAACCTGAAAATCCTAGAGAAATTCAGCTCCACCTGGGCTCTACCAGTCAACCTAAAGAAAACCAACACCATGGTGTTCCAGAGGAGAAAGAGAAGATCAGACCAACACCCACCATTTATCCTCAACAACTGCGACCTCACAGGAACAGACAAATATACCTACCTGGGCCTAGAGATTCACCGGTCAGGGAGCTTCAAACAAGCCATAGAGACCCTGAAAGACAAGGCCTGCAAAACCTTCTATGCCATCCGAAGGACACTCTACCATCTGAAGCCACCAGTGAGGGTCTGGCTAAAAATCTTCGACTCCATCATCGCCCCGATCCTCCTGTATGGCAGCGAAGTCTGGGGTCCTCACACCTACCCAGACTGGTCAAAGTGGGATTCCAGTCCAACAGAAATGTTCCACCTGGAATTCTGCAAGCACCTTCTCCAGGTCCATCGGAGCACCTCCAACAGTGCTTGTCGGGCCGAGCTGGGCAGATTCCCTCTACACCTAACAGTTCTGAAGAGGGCGCTGTCATTCCGGGCTCACCTGCATAGGAGCAATCCAAGCTCCCATCACCATAAAGCCCTGATACATGTAGGTGAAACAGAAAAACCAGAACCCTCGGAATAGCCCAGCCAAACCCAACCGGACCAGAACACCAATCACAACAACCTGACAAAAGCCGGAATCAGGAAGATGGCAGACGAAGGCCAGGAGAGGTATGTCAGTGACTGGAAGAATGATATCATCAGCTCACAGAAACTGACCATGTACCGGAGCCTACAGAGAGACTACAGACTGGCGCCATATCTGGAGAAACTCCCGGACCCCAGAGACCGCCAGATCCTGAGCCGATATAGACTCAGCGCCCACAGTCTGGCCATCGAATGTGGCCGACACAGGCAGAGCTACAAGCCCAGGGAGGAAAGACTGTGCCAACACTGTGATCAGGAGGCCATAGAGGATGAAACCCACTTCCTGCTACACTGCTCCAAATACTCAGCAGTGAGGGACACTCACTTCAGGAGACTCTCACATCTCTTCCCAGACTTCATCACCATGAAGGAGGAAGAGAAAACATATCCTGCTGGGAGAAGAAGAGAGAGCGGTGGAGATAGCAGCGCGGTATGTGAGCGAATGTCATAGACTGCGAGAAAGAGAACCATGATGCCATGGACTATAGCCCCCACCCTGGATCTGCCCCTTCCACCTCCCCTATGCCATGGACTATAGCCCCCACAATGGATCTGCCCCATCCACCTCCCCTATGCCATGGACTATAGCCCCCATCCTGGATCTGCCCCCATCCACCTCCCCTATGCCATGGTCTATAGCCCCCACAATGGATCTGCCCCATCCACCTCCCCTATGCCATGGACTATAGCCCCCACAATGGATCTGCCCCCATCCACCTTCCCTACAGCTCCTACCCAACATCCCCACAGTCCCTATCCCTATTGCCTTTATACACTTGCTTTGGCAAAACTGATGTGTATTTGGTCCTGCCAATAAAGCTTCTTTGAATCTTATTGTAGATACAGACTGTACGGGCTCCTGTCAGGTATATATTATTGTAGATATAGACTGTACGGACTCCTGTCAGGTATATATTATTGTAGATACAGACTGTACGGGCTCCTGTCAGGTATATATTATTGTAGATACAGACTGTACGGCCCCCTGTCAGGTATATATTATTGTAGATATAGACTGTACGGGCTCCTTTTGATATTTGTTATCATTAATTTGATTTGCAGTTGGGAATTGTAGCTCTTTTTTTCTTATGGTTAATATATTATTGTAGATACAGACTGTACGTGCTCCTGTCAGGTGTATATTATTGTAGATATAGACTGTACGGGCTCCTGTCAGGTATATATTAGTGATGATATCATAATGTACGGGCTCCTGTCAGGTATATATTATTGTAGATATAGACTGTACGGGCTCCTGTCACGTATATATTCTAGATATAGACTGTACGGGCTCCTGTCAGGTATATATTATTGTAGATATAGACTGTACGGACTCCTGTCAGGTATATATTATTGTAGATATAGACTGTACAGGCTCCTGTCAGGTATATATTATTGTAGATATAGACTGTACGGACTCCTGTCAGGTATATATTATTGTAGATATAGACTGTACGGGCTCCTGTCAGGTATAACACGGCGGAGGCAGTGTGATGGCTTGGGCATGCATGGCTGCCAGTGGCACTGGGTCACTAGTGTTTATTGATGATGTTACACAGGACAGAAGCAGCCGAATGAATTCTGAGGTATTCAGAGACATACTGTGTGCTCAGATCCGGCCAAATGCAGCAAAACTGATCGGTCTCATTTCATACAGATGGACAATGACCCAAAACATAAAGCCAAAGCAACCCAGGAGTTTATTAACCCCTTAGCGACCGCCGATACGCCTTTTAACGGCGGCCGCTAAGGGTACTTAAACCACAGCGCCGTTAATTAACGGCGCTGTGGAAAAAGTCCATAGCGCCCCCCAGAGGCCGATTTTCTCCGGGGTCTCGGCTGCCGATGGTAGCCGAGACCCTAGAGAACATGATTTGGGGGGTTTTTAACCCACCCCGCATTTAGTGGTCTAATTTCTCCTGTTACCCTTGTGAAAATAAAAATTTGTGGGCAAAAAGATCATTTTTGTAGAAAAAATGCAATTTTTTTTTTCACGGCTCTACGTTATAAACTTCTGTGAAGCACATGGGGGTTCAAAGTGCTCGCCACACATCTAGATAAGTTCCTTAAGGGGTCTAGTTTCCAAAATGGTGTCACTTGTGGGGGGTTTCCACTGTTTAGGCACATCAGGGGCTCTCCAAACGCAACATGGCGTCCTATCTCAATTCCAGCCAATTCAACATTGAAAAAGTAAAACGGCGCTCCTTCACTTCCAAGCTCTGCGGTGCGCCCAAACAGTGGTTTACCCTCACATATGGGGGTATCGACGTATTCAGGAGAAATCGCACAACAACTTTTGTGGTCTAATTTCTCCTGTTACCCTTGTGAAAATAAGAATTTGTGGGCGAAAAGATCATTTTTGTGTAAACAAAAGCGATTTTTTATTTTCACGGCTCTACGTTATAAACTTCTGTGAAGCACTTGGGGGTTCAAAGTGCTCACCACACATCTAGATAAGTTCCTTAAGGGGTCTAGTTTCCAAAATGGTGTCACTTGTGGGGAGTTTCCACTGTTTAGGCACATCAGGGGCTCTCTAAATGTGACATGGTGTCCGATCTCAATTCCAGCCAATTCTGCATTGAAAAAGACTGTACGGGCTCCTGTCAGGTATATATTATTGTAGATACAGACTGTACAGGCTCCTGTCAGGTATATATTATTGTAGATATAGACTGTACGGGCTCCTGTCAGGTATATATTATTGTAGATACAGACTGTACGGGCTCCTGTCAGGTATATATTATTGTAGATATAGACTGTACGGGCTCCTGTCAGGTATGTATTATTGTAGATATAGACTGTACGGGCTCCTGTCAGGTATATATTATTGTAGATATAGACTGTACAGGCTCCTGTCAGGTATATATTATTGTAGATATAGACTGTACGGGCTCCTGTCAGGTATATATTATTGTAGATATAGACTGTACAGGCTCCTGTCAGGTATATATTATTGTAGATATAGACTCTACGGGTTCCTGTCAGGTATATATTATTGTAGATACAGACTGTACGGACTCCTGTCAGGTATATATTATTGTAGATACAGACTGTACGGCCCCCTGTCAGGTATATATTATTGTAGATATAGACTGTACGGGCTCCTTTTGATATTTGTTATCATTTTATTTGATTTGCAGTTGGGAATTGTAACTCTTTTTTTCTTATGGTTAATATATTATTGTAGATACAGACTGTACGGGCTCCTGTCAGGTGTATATTATTGTAGATATAGACTGTACGGGCTCCTGTCAGGTATATATTAGTGATGATATCATAATGTACGGGCTTCTGTCAGGTATATATTATTGTAGATATAGACTGTACGGGCTCCTGTCAGGTGTATAGTATTGTAGATATAGACTGTACAGGCTCCTGTCAGGTGCAGGGTGGATAAAAATCAATGTTTTTAAAAAAAAAAAAAAAAAATCGGATTTTTTTTATTTAAATCGGATTTTTTTTTATTTAAATCGGATTTTTTTCAATAAACTGCTTTTTGAGGAAAATATTTTACCATCCAAAGGTTCTTCCATCATTAGATAAAGCTGAGTTGTTTAACTCAGTAGAATAAAGGCTGTATATGTGTAACATTCACAATGCCATGCTCTTCCAGAGGTTTCTGTAGGATTAGTGGGCAGTTTCTCTTCTATATTATCACAGACGCTCGCTTTACTTACGCAGTTCTCAAAACTGAATTTGACTCCGCAGAGGTCCCAGCCTCTTCTTCACGGCAAAAATGTTACAACATGAACATGAGTTGAGAAAAAGACCTTAATCCTATTGTTCTATGAGTCATCTTCATCACCGCACTTCTCATGATGTTGCCTCATTCGCGCCACCAGGCCTTGCATCTTTGTTGCATCGTTTGCATTTTGCACGCATGCCTGCCTTACAGATAGGCGAAGGAGCTTCATTAAAATATTCCCAAACTGGGTCTCTTTTACGGCCTGCTGCCATTATAAGGAAAGAATGTAATAAACCTCAGATCGTACACACAAACAGATCCAGACTTGTCTGTCTGTGGCTATGCTGCAGTATTGTGCTCAAAGTTTCACTTTCATTTTCTTGTCTGCTTGCCCTTCCTCCTCCTCACACTTAGATTCACATTCTTCTTGTGTTGTGCAGATCTATTCCACTCCAAACAATCAGAAACATATTGTCTAACTTCTTGGACTTGGCACTGAAGGGGTTGATTCTGTATTCATAGGTTTGTAGAACAATAGGATTAAGGTCTTTTTCTCAACTCTGTTCAAGTTGTAACATTTTTGCCGTGAAGAAGAGGCTGGGACCTCTGCGGAGTCAAATTCAGTTAGGCAGAAACTTTGATTTAAATCACTGATTTAAATCAAGCCTTACTGACTAGTGATTTAAATCGTGATTTAAATCATGATTTAAATCAGTTAGATTTAAATCAAATCCACCCTGGTCAGCTGTATATTATTGTAGATATAGACTGTACAGGCTCCTGTCAGGTATATATTATTGTAGATACAGACTGTACAGGCTCCTGGCAGGTATATATTATTGTAGATATAGACTGTACGGGCTCCTGTCAGGTGTATATTATTGTAGATATAGACTGTACGGACTCCTGTCAGGTATATATTATTGTAGATGTAGACTGTACGGGCTCCTGTCAGGTGTATATTATTGTAGAAATAGACTGTACGGGCTCCTGTCAGGTATATATTATTGTAGATATAGACTGTGTGGGCTCCTGTCAGGTATATATTATTGTAGAAATAGACTGTACGGGCTCCTGTCAGGTATATATTATTGTAGATATAGACTGTACGGACTCCTGTCAGGTACCGTATATATTAGTGATGATATCAGAATGTGCGGGCTCCTGTCAGGTGTATATTAGTGATGATATCAGAATGTATGGGCCCCTGTCAGGTATATATATTATTGATGGTATCAGAATGTACGGGCTGCTGTCAGGTGTATATTAGTGATGATATCAGAATGTATGGGCCTCTGTGAGGTATACAGTTAGGTCCATATATATTTGGACAGAGACAACATTTTTCTAATTTTGGTTATAGACATCACCACAATGAATTTTAAACAAAACAATTCAGATGCAGTTGAAGTTCAGACTTTCAGCTTTCATTTGAGGGTATCCACATTAAAATTGAATGAAGGGTTTAGGAGTTTCAGCTCCTTAACATGTGCCACCCTGTTTTTAAAGGGACCAAAAGTAATTGGACAGATTCAATAATTTTAAATAAAATGTTCATTTCTAGTACTTGGTTGAAAACCCTTTGTTGGCAATGACTGCCTGAAATCTTGAACACAAGGACATCACCAGACGCTGTGTTTCCTCATTTTTGACGCTCTGCCAGGCCTTCACTGCGGTGGTTTTCTGTTGCTGTTTGTTTGTGGGCCTTTCTGTCTGAAGTTTAGTCTTTAACAAGTGAAATGCATGCTCAATTGGGTGGAGATCAGGTGACTGACTTGGCCAATCAAGAATATTGCACTTCTTTGCTTTAATAAACTCCTGGGTTGCTTTGGCTTTATGTTTTGGGTCATTGTCCATCTGTAGTATGAAACGACGACCAATCAGTTTGGCTGCATTTGGCTGGATCTGAGCACACAGTATGCCTCTGAATACCTCAGAATTTATTCGGCTGCTTCTGTCCTGTGTCACGCCATCAATAAACACTAGTGACCCAGTGCCACCGGCAGCCATGCATGCCCAAGCCATCACACTGCCTCCACCGTGTTTTACAGATGATGTGGTATGCTTTGGATCATGAGCTGTACCACGCCTTCACCATACTTTTCTCTTTCCATCATTCTGGTAGAGGTTGATCTTGGTTTCATCTGTCCAAAGAATGTTCTTCCAGAACTGTGCTGGCTTTTTTAGATGTTTTTTAGCAAAGTCCAGTCTAGCCTTTTTATTCTTGATGCTTATGAGTGGCTTGCACCGTTCAGTGAACCCTCTGTATTTACTTTCATGCAGTCTTCTCTTTATGGTAGATTTGGATATTGATACGCCGACCCCCTGGAGAGTGTTGTTCACTTGGTTGGCTGTTGTGAAGGGGTTTCTCTTCACCATGGAGATTATTCTGCGATCATCCACCACTGTTGCCTTCCGTGGGCGCCCAGGTCTTTTTGCATTGATGAGTTCCCCAGTGCTTTCTTTCTTTCTCAGTATGTATCAAACTGTAGATTTTGCCATTCCTAATATTGTAGCAAATTCTCGGATGGGTTTTTTCTGTTTTCGCAGCTTAAGGATGGCTTGTTTCACCTGCATGGAGAGCTCCTTTGACCTCATGTTTACTTCACAGCAAAACCTTCCAAATGCAAGCACCACACCTCAAATCAACTCCAAACCTTTTATCTGCTTAATTGAGAATGAAATAACGAAGGGATTGCCCACACGTGTCCAATAGAATAGATAGCAGCTGACAGCACTCTCAATAGGGGCGCCCGTTCAACATCCAGGGAACCGTCCCGGATCCAATATAGTCAGAGAAATGTAAAAGGAACAGCGCTCCATCCGGGTGTAGATTTTCTTAGAACAAATTTATTAAAGCCATAATCCAGCAACGTTTCGACCGGTATGCGGTCTTTATCAAGCATGATAAAGACCGCATACCGGTCGAAACGTTGCTGGATTATGGCTTTAATAAATTTGTTCTAAGAAAATCTACACCCGGATGGAGCGCTGTTCCTTTTACATTTCTCTGCCCACACGTGTCCATGAAATAGCCTTGGAGTCAATTGTCCAATTACTTTTGGTCCCTTTAAAAACAGGATGGCACGTGTTAAGGAGCTGATACTCCTAAACCCTTCATCCAATTTTAATGTGGATACCCTCAAATGAAAGCTGAACGTCTGAACTTCAACTGCATCTGAATTGTTTTGTTTAAAATTCATTGTGGTAATGTCTATAACCAAAATTAGAAAAATGTTGTCTCTGTCCAAATATATATGGACCTAACTGTATATTACAGTAGTGATGATATCAGAATGTACGGACCCCTGTCAGGTATATATTAGTGATGATATCAGAATGTATGGTCCCCTGTCAGGTATATATGCTGTGATTGTTCTCGTATGCTGATTCGGCATGAAAAAATAATCACAGATGTGATCTGCCTCGTAGATTAACACTGGTCCGAGTGCTATGCGATGTTTTCTTACATAGCACTCGTCCGTATTCTACGTTAGGCTAGGTTCACATTTCGTTATGTGAACCCGTTTAACGGACTACATTACACCGCTGCATAACGCGGTGTAACGTAGTCCGTTAACGCCGCCATTGATTGTAATGGCGAACGCATCGCTAGTGCACGCCCACATTGGGCGTGCGCTAGCGATGTGCCGTCATTTGAGTGACGGACTGAGAACGCTGCTTGCAGCGTTCGCGGTCCGTTCCTCGCTAGCGCAGATCGGGGATCTGCGCTAGCTGGACCGGCAAACGCGATCCCTTTTGGGACATTGCGTTAGCGCAGTCCGTAGCGCTATGCGCTAAACGGACTGCCCTAACGCAATGTGACCCTAGCCTTAGTGTGACCCCGGCCTTAAACTTATGAAGCGACACCGACCACCTGCAGTTCAGCCATCATCAATATTTAAATTACAAGTTTTTCACCATCCAAAAAATGCTATTTTTAACCTAGTTCCATAGGTTTCTTAAACCTGTCACCAGGTTTTCCCCATATATAGTACCACCAGCACCTATATGCCCTCATACACACCCTTCTAGAGTGCTGTACCGTACATACCGTATATACTCGAGTATAAGCTGAGATTTTCAGCCCACTTTTTTGGGCTGAAAGTGACCCTCTCGGCTTATACTCGAGTCATTGTCGGCAGGGGGTCGGCGGGATAGGGGGAGCGGCGGCTGTCACATACTCACCTGCTCCTGGCGCGGTCCCTGCATGTCCAATGGTCTCTGGGCAGCTCTTCCTTTGTTCAGCGTTCACGTGGTACCGCTCATTAAAATAATGAATATGGACGCATATTCATTACTTCAATGAGCGGTATGTGACCGCTGAACACAGGAAGATGCCACCGACTCCCGGAGACCATCTGACAGTGAGAAGCTGCCAGGGACCGTGCCGGGAGCAGGTGAGTATGACGGGGAAGGTGAGCATTGCGCAATATTCACCTCTCCCCTTTCCGCCGCTGCGGTCCTCTCTGTCTTCTGTCCTCTGGCTGTGAATGTTTAGGTCAGAGGGCACGATGACGTAGTTAGTGTGCGCGCCGCCCTCTGCTTGAACAGTCAGTGCGGAGGATGGAAGACAGAGCAGCGCGCAGCGGTGGAAGGTGACTATCTGTAATGTGAATATAAAAATGGCTATTTTGAGTCCATTTTGAAATATACTGAATGCATTCAGACCATTACAGAGCAGCATTTCTTGTCATACATTTACAGACAGACATTGCTCATTGTGACACAATCTTGAGAGCTGTTTATTTATTGTCTGAAGACCTTTGAGTTTACTAACAGTTTTAAGTTTGTTTTTTATTGTAAAACAAGGTTTATTTAACCTCTATCTGTAGTGGGTTTATCTAACCCTTGTGGGTTTTTATGTATCTATGGGTTTATGGCCCATTGTCTGATGTATGACTGATATCTTGGTCTCATTCTAGCTTGAAAGCTGGCCACTTGAAGGGCAGGGTGAAACGAAAGTTAAACATAGTGCAAATCACTATATAAGACAAGAGAAACATGACTAAGGCTACTTTCACATTAGCGTTGTTCGTCGGACGTCAAAAAGCGTCTTTTTGTGAAAAAACCGCATCCTGCAAAATTTCCCGCAGGATGCGTTTTTTTCCCATAGACTTGTATTGGCGGCGGATTGTCACGCGTTGTGTACGTCGTGCGACGGATGCGTCGGAATTTGGCGACCCGTCGTCTGGAAAAAACGTTGATTGTAACGTTTTTTTGTCTGCGTCTGGAAAACGTGTCGCGACGCATCCTGCGGCATGCGTCGTTGGCTAGAATGAAAGCCTATGGACGCAGGATCCATCGTGACACGTCGTATGACGGATTGCAGCGCTGCAATACGTTTTTTTACACTGAGCATGCTGAGAATCAGGATTTTGTAGCCAATTGGCCAGACACCCCCAAATCTATATAAACCTGGCCTTGGCCTTCAACCTCAAATGTGCCAGCAAGACTCCTGCCAGCCTGAACACAGCATCCAGCCTGAAGACAGATAGCCAGCCATCCTGAATACAGCCAGCATCGATTCTGAGGCCTGCCAGCAAAACCAGCAACCAACTAGAGGCCTGACAGCCATTGTGAGTACTGCCATTTTCTCCAGTCACCTTCCACGACAGCGGTACTGGAGGATGTCTCCCCGCCCTAATGGGGGACAGGAAACACAAAGAGGTTAAATACCCTCCCCTTCCTGCCACCTCCAGTGTTTTTCCTGTCCCCTATGGGGCATGAAGAGGTCCTGCAGTAGTGCTGCCGTGGCCGGCGATCGGAGCACTCAGGTCTTACCTAGCCGGGCAGCCTGGGTCGGGATGCTTCTCCTCCCTGCGGCGCTGCTCCCGTCTCCCCACAATGTACGGACTCGGGACCCTTCCACCGCTCCTCCCACGCTCCTTCGGGGGTAAAGCGGAGCGGTGTGGTGCGGCCGGGGTCCCCGCGCGGCTCCCCGGCATTTCCTCCTCTCCTCATGGCCGGAAACGGTGGACGCGCGAACCGGAAGTACCCGAACTTCCGGTTCTCGGCATGTGCGTTCCAGCGGTGGAACGCACGCGCGTCGGACTACAGTTTTTCATGGCGGCATAGTGGTTTTTCCCCTACGCCTGGGACCGGGAGGAGGAGCACAAAATTGGACGCAGCTTCCACGGTATTTAACTCTGGTAGTCACCTCCAGGTAAGGCCCCCTGTCTGACTGACTGGACTACAGTACTGACTGACTATGGAAGGTGACAGATCTGTCTCTGCTTCTGCCGAGCCCTGCGTCCTCCCTCCTACCGTGAGTAGTGGGTTAAGGTCCCTTTATCCCTGTATTCCTTAGGGTGCTATATACTTATCCCCCTTCTCTCTCGCTTTTAGGGAGACAAGGCCTCTGCCCCTAGGAAGGACAGATCTTCCAAGACAAAAACGGAAGATCGAAAATGTGGTGTTTGTGCTTCAAAGCTACCTTCTTCTTATAAGAAGAGATTGTGCCAGCCCTGCACTGATGAAATAATTCGCTCAGAACAGCCATCCTTGTTTGAGAGCATTAAATCCCTCATTAAACAGGAAGTTCAGTCCTCGGTATCGGCCCTTTCCCAGTCTCTGTTACCTCCGCCACCTCCTCCTAAAAAAAGGAAGATGGCAACGGTTACTTCTGATTCAGATTCTGGTGAACTTCATTCCTCCGGCTCGGAGGATTTGTGGGAGAATGAGGGCTCCACTTCCACCCCCAAAGAGGAGAGTAAAAAATACTATTTTTCCTCAGAGGACATACATGAGTTGATTGGTATGGTCAGGGGGACAATGGGTGTTGAGGAGGAGGAGGAGAAGCCATCAGTGCAGGATGAGATGTTCGGTGGGTTGAAACCTAAAAGATTAAAGGGGTTCCCTATACATGAGAATGTACAGAGTCTCATCCTTCATGAATGGGAATCTCCCGAAAAGGGTCTTACTGTTCCCTCTGAGCTTAAAAATCGTTTTTCTCTCGATGGAGACGTCTCTCTGTGGGATACCCCTAAGGTAGACGTGCAGGTCTCTAGAGTGTCAAAAAAGACAACCCTCCCTTTCGAAGATTCTTCTCAACTCAGAGATCCTATGGACCGCAAGATGGAGAGTTTACTAAGAAGATCGTGGGAGACTTCTACCAATCTCCTTAAAACAAACATTGCATCCACGTGCGTGGCTAGATCCTTATTTCGTTGGCTCCGCACGCTTGAAGACCACCTTACCCAGGGAACATCTAGGGAAGTAATCTTAGATTCTCTCCCGCTTCTCCAGAAAGCTACGGGCTTCCTTGCCGATGCTTCGGCAGAATCTGTAAGAGTGGCTGCCAAATCGGCAGTTCTCTCTAACTCAGCCAGAAGAGCTCTATGGCTCAAGTCTTGGAGTGGGGATATAACGTCAAAAAACAAAACTCTGTGCCATTCCCTTTCAGGGCCGCTATCTGTTCGGGCAGGCCCTGGATGATATTCTGGATAAAGCAACGGACAAGAAGAAAACGCTTCCGGAACAGAGAAATCCGAAGAAACGTTTTTTTCGTCCCTCAAAAGAGCAACCCTTCCAACGGGAATTCAAAGGGAAAGGCAAATCAGGACGCTGGAGCTATGCTAAAGGGGGGAAAGGTAGAAACATCCTGGTTCCCCAGTCCCAGCAGACCCCGGACAAACAGTGACTACGCCCAGGGCGTTGGGGGGCGTCTCTCGAGCTTCATCAACCAGTGGAGGTCCATTTCGTCGAACCAGTGGGTACTCGACATTATTCAGAATGGACTAAAATTAGAGTTCGAGAGCCCTCCCCCTCATCACATAAGGATAACCTCATTGCAGAGTCTCAGCCCTCAGGGCGCATTCCTTTCCGGCCTCCAGAACTTACTCCAGGAAGGAGTAATTTCCCCAGTACCTCAGCAAGAAATTGGCAGAGGACACTATTCCCACCTGTTTCTGATCAAAAAACCTTCGGGGAAGCACCGAATAATAATCAACTTGAAACCCCTGAATCAAGTAATAACCTACAGGAGGTTCAAGATGGAGTCGGTCAAAACAGCGATCCCTCTGATAGGACAGGACTGGGCGATGGCTACGGTGGATCTAAGAGACACGTATTATCACGTCCCAATCCATCCGGAATTCCGGAAATACCTAAGGTTCGCAATATCTCAGGATCGGGAAATAGTACACTACCAGTTCAACTCCCTTCCCTTTGGAATCGCCTCAGCTCCCAGAGTCTTTACAAAGATCATGATAGAAGCCATTATATTCATCCGTCTTCAGGGGATCTGCACAGTACCCTATCTAGACGATCTACTCATTGTCGCTCCCTCAGTCTCCCGGCCTCAGGGCGGACTTAACAAGTTTTTTAGAAATCCTAAAGTCGTTGGGTTGGATCCCGAATCTAGAGAAATCGGACCTACGTCCCTCCAGGAGGAAGAAGTTCCTAGGAGTCCTTCTGGACTTGGAGGCAAGGAGATCCTTTCTGCCCAGAGAACGTCAACTCGATCTGGTACAGAAGATAACAGCATTCAGAACCCTGAAGGCTCCTACTCTAAGACATTCCATGTATATGCTGGGATCTCTAACATCTTGTATCCAGATGGTACCTTGGGCCCAAGCCCACACAAGAGTCCTCCAAACCCATATCCTATCATCCTGGGACGGACAGCAGAGTTCTCTCTCCAAAAGAATTTGCCTTCCCAATCATGTCAGGGCATTCCTGACATGGTGGCTACGGTTCCGAAACCTCCAACAGGGGGTCAGTTGGGATCAGATCCCGCTAAAGACACTAACATCGGATGCCAGTCAAAGGGGATGGGGAGCTATAATCGAGGGAACCCATTTCCAGGGCACCTGGGCCCCAGACATCAGAGCAAGCGCTTCAAACTTCAGAGAACTGAAAGCGGTGGAAGAGGCATTGAAAGCTGCATCCTCCATTGTTCAGGGACACCATGTCAGGATATATTCCGACAATATGACCACGGTAGCATACCTTCGTCATCAAGGAGGCACAAGATTCAGGAAACTGAAAACCTTAGCCTCAAACATTTTTTTCTGGGCAGAGAGGCACGTCCTCTCTATTTCGGCAGTTCACCTGAAGGGGTCAGCCAATACCCAGGCGGATTTCCTGAGCAGAAGGGATGTACATCCAGGGGAATGGTGTCTGGACCAGGAGGTCTTCCTCTCCCTGATTTCCAGATGGGGGATCCCAGAGGTGGACCTTTTTGCCAACAGTCAGAATGCCAAGCTGCAAACTTATTTCTCCCTGAACATGGCAGACAGAGCACTGGGCATGGATGCGTTCTCTCACCCGTGGAAGTTCAACCTCATATATGCTTTTCCTCCGATCCCATTACTGTCAAAAACTCTACAGAAGATCAGATCGGAGCGAGTTACGGCGATTCTAATCGCACCAACATGGCCGGGGAGGAGTTGGTACAGCGCCCTGTTAGACATGGCTCAGGAAGGTCCAGTGTGTCTACCTCAGAAGGAGAATCTTCTTCATCAAGGACCTTTGCTGTATCCAAACCTTCACAGGTTAAATCTTTCAGCATGGCTTCTGAGGCCGAAATACTAAAGGCAAGAGGTCTCTCAGATGAAGTGATTCATACTCTCCAAAACAGTAGAAAACCCGTGACAAATGCCATTTATGCCAAGATCTGGAAGAAGTTTTCTTCATGGTATCTTCCAGATATTCCAGACCCATTTCATCCAAATATTGCCAAGATTCTGGACTTCTTGCAAAAGGGGCTAGAGTTGGGTCTTAGACCCAATACCTTAAAAGTACAAATTTCAGCACTTAGCTCCTATTTTGACCAAGAACTAGCCAAACATCGGTGGATCAGGCGTTTTATAACTTCAGCAAGTAGAATCCGTCCCAGAGTTCTCAACAATACTCCTCCTTGGGACCTTAATTTGGTCCTTAAAAGTCTAACTCGGGACCCTTTCGAACCTTTATCTCAGTCTTCATTAAAGGGAACCTGTCACCCCGAAAATCGCGGGTGAGGTAATCCCACCGGCATCAGGGGCTTATCTGCAGCATTCTATAATGCTGTAGATAAGCCCCCGATGTTACCTGAAAAAGGAGAAAAAGACGTTAGATTATACTCACCCAGGGGCGGTCCCGCTGCTGGTCTGGTCAGATGGGCGTCTCCGGTCCGCTGCGGCGCCTCCTATCTTCTTTCCATGACGTCCTCTTCTGATCTTCGGCCACGGCTCCGGCGCAGGCGTACTTTGCTCTGCCCTGTTGAGGGCAGACAAAGTACTGCAGTGCGCAGGCGCCGAGCCTCTGACCTTTCCGGCGCCTGCGCACTGCTGTACTATCCTCTGCCCTCAACAGGGCAGAGCAAAGTACGCCTGCGCCGGAGCCGTGGCAGAAGATCAGAAGAGGACGTCATGGAAAGAAGATGGGAGGCGACGCAGCGGACCGGAGACGCCCATCTGACCAGACCAGCAGCGGGACCGCCCCTGGGTGAGTATAATCTAACGTCTTTTTCTCCTTTTTCAGGTAACATCGGGGGCTTATCTACAGCATTATAGAATGCTGCAGATAAGCCCCTGATGCCGGTGGGATTACCTCACCCCCGATTTTCGGGGTGACAGGTTCCCTTTAAAGGTTCTTACCCTAAAGACGGTCTTTTTAGTGGCTATTATCTCTGCCAGACGGATAGGAGAACTACATGCCCTATCCATACAAGAGCCTTACTTAAGGGTAACATCTGATAGTATAATCCTTCGTCTAGATCCTACCTTCCTACCTAAAGTAACATCAGACTTTCATAGAGGTCAGGACATAGTGTTGCCCTCATTCTACCCGGATCCTTCTAGTGTGAGAGAGGAGTCCTTCCACACTCTGGATGTTCGCAGAGTGGTTCTACATTATCTTTCACAAACAGAGAGTTGGAGGATTGACCAAAATCTTTTCATTCAACTCTCCGGGAAGAACAAAGGCAGAAAGGCTACGAAAAATACTATCGCCAACTGGATTAAACAAGCCATATCTCTGGCATACTCATCCCAGAATCTACCACCTCCTCCATCACTGAGGGCCCATTCTACACGGTCGGTGTCAACATCATGGGCGGAGAGAGGTGACGCTTCTGCGGAGCAGATTTGCAGAGCTGCCACCTGGTCATCAGTACATACGTTCACCAGGCACTACAGGCTTAATTTCAACCGGGATTTAACTTTCAGCAGAACAGTTCTGCAAGCGGTTATCCCCCCCTAGAAATTACTTGTTGGTACTACTCCAGTACCGCTGTCGTGGAAGGTGACTGGAGAAAATAGAATTATTCTTACTGTTAATTGGGTTTCTAGGAACCTTCCACGGCAGCACTAATTTCCCTCCCTATCTGATAATTTTATTGGATGATTCCTGCACTTAAGTGGTAACTATACATACTACTGTGTCCAGAAAAAACACTGGAGGTGGCAGGAAGGGGAGGGTATTTAACCTCTTTTGTGTTTCCTGTCCCCCATTAGGGCGGGGAGACATCCTCCAGTACCGCTGTCGTGGAAGGTTCCTAGAAACCGAATTAACGGTAAGAATAATTCTATTTTTGTGTGCGTCTATGTGCATGTGTGTGCATGTCTGTGTGTGTGTGCCATGTGTCTGTATGACGTACTGAATACAGCCAGAGCTAAACCTGAAGACAGCCAGATGCCTGCCATCATCCTGAACCAGCCAGCGTCCTGCCAGAGTCCAGCTCCAGCCTGAGGCCTGCCACTGTACAGCCAGCATCCAGAGGCCTGCTATAAAACCTATGCAGCCAGAGGCCTGACTGTGGTGCCAGAAGCCAGCGTCAAGCTACAGCCTTCCAGCCAGTGTGCGTACTACCATTGTTGCGTGCATGTCTGTGTGTGCGTGCGTGCGTGCGTGTGTGTTTGTGTCTGCCTGTGTGCTTTTGTGCATGTGCATCTGTGTGTTTGTGTACGTGTGCTTTTGTGTGTGTGTTATGCCTGCGCCTGTGTGCTTTTATGTGTGTGCATTCGTTGTGCATGCACCTGTGTGCTTTCGTGCGTGCGTGCCTCTGGGTGATTGCAGGTGCATGCGTCTGTGCAACTGGGTGAGTGCACGTGCATTTTTTTTTTAATGTGATGTATTTAACAAGTATTGTGGTCTGTACAGCATGTGGTTTCAGTGTGTGAGCGTGTGTCTTGCGTGTGTGTTTGGTTTTTTCTTTCAAATTTTTTGTTTGTTTGTTTTAATGTTGAAACCATGCCCAGTTGATGTACTTGTATTTAACCCCTTCATGACCCAGCCTATTTTGACCTTAATGACCTGGCCATTTTTTGCAATTCGGACCAGTGTCCCTTTATGAGGTAATAACTCATAACGCTTCAACGAATCCTAGCGGTTCTGAGATTGTTTTTTCATGACATATTGGGCTTCATGTTAGTGGTAAATTTAGGTCGATAATTTTTGCGTTTATATGTGAAAAAAATGGAAATTTGGCTAAAATTTAGAAAATTTCGCAATTTTCAAGTTTAGAATTTTTATTCTGTTATACGAGAGAGATATGTGACAGAAAATAGTTAACAAATAACATTACCCACATGTTTACTTTACATCAGCACAATTTTGGAAAATTTTTGAAAAAATTGCTAGGAAGTTATAAGGGTTAAAATTTGACCAGCGATTTCTCATTTTTACAACGAAATTTACAAAACCATTTTTTTTTAGGGACCACCTCACATTTGAAGTTAGTTTGAGGGGTCTATATGGCTGAAAATACCCAAAATTGACACCATTCTAAAAACTGCACCCCTCAAGGTACTCAAAACCACATTCAAGAAGTTTATTAACCCTTCAGGTGCTTCACAGCAGCAGAAGCAACATGGAAGGAAAAAATGAACATTTAACTTTTTAGTCACAAAAATGATGTTTTAGCAACAATTTTTTTTATTTTCCCAAAGGTATAAAGGGAAACTGGACCCCAAAAGTTATTGTACAATTTGTCCTGAGTACGCCGATACCCCATATGTAGGGGGGAACCACTGTTTGGGCGCACGACAGGGCTCGGAAGGGAAGGAGCGCCATTTGACTTTTACAATGAAAAATTGGCTCCAATCTTTAGCGGACACCATGTTGCGTTTGGAGAGCCCATGTGTGCCTAAATATTTGAGCTCCCCCACAAATAACCCCATTTTGGAAAATAGACCCCCAAGGAGCTTATCTAGATGCATAGTGAGCACTTTGAACCCCCAGGTGATTCACAAATTGATCCGTAAAAATGAAAAAGTACTTTTTTTTTCACAAAAAATTTCTTTTAGCCTCAATTTTTTCATTTTCACATGGGCAACAGGATAAAATGAATCCTAAAATGTGTTGGCCAATTTCTCCTGAGTACACCGATACCTCATATGTGGTCACAAACCACTGTTTGTGCACACGGCAAGGCTCGGAAGGGAAGGAGCGCCATTTGACTTTTGAATGAAAAATTTGCTCCAATCGTTAGCGGACACCATGTCACGTTTGGAGAGCCCCTGTGTGCCTAAACATTGGAGCTCCCCCACATCTGAGCCCATTTTGGAAACTAGACCCTCCAAGGAACTTATCTAGATGCATAGTGAGCACTTTGAACCCCCAGGTTCTTCACAAATTGATCCGTAAAAATGAAAAAGTACATTTTTTTCACAAAAAATTTCTTTTAGCCTCAATTTGTTCATTTCCACATGGGCAACAGGATAAACTGGATCCTAAAATGTGTTGAGCAATTTCTCCTGAGTACACTGATACCTCACATGTGGGGGTAAACCACTGTTTGGGCACACGGCAGGGCTCGGAAGGGAAGGAGCGCCATTTGACTTTTTGAATGAAAAATTAGCTCCAATCGTTAGCGGACACCATGTCGCGTTTGGAGAGCCCCTGTGTGCCTAAACCTTGGAGCTCCCCCACATGTGATCCCATTTTGGAAACTAGACCTCCCATGGAACTAATCTAGATGTGCGGTGACCACTTCAAACCCTCAAGTTCTTCACAGAAGGTTATAACACAGAGCCGTGAAAATAAAAAATCATTTTTCTTCCCTCAAAAATTATTTTTTAGCCCGCAATTTTTTATTTTCACAAGAGTAACAGGAGAAATTGGACCCCAAAAGTTGTTGGCCAGTTTGTCCTTAGTACGCTGATACCCCATATGTGGGGGGGGGACCACTGTTTGGGCACACGTCGGGGCTCGGAAGGGAAGTAGTGACTTTTGAAATGCAGACTTTGATGGAATGGTCTGCGGGCGTCACGTTGCGTTTGCAGAGCCCCTGGTGTGCCTAAACAGTAGAAACCCCCCACAAGTGACCCCATTTTGGAAACTAGATCCCCCCAAGGAACTTATCTAGATATGTGGTAAGCACTTTGAACCCCCAAGTGCTTCACAGAAGTTTACAACGCCGAGCCGTGAAAATTAAAAAATCATTTTTCTTTCCTCAAAAATGATGATTTAGCAAGAAATTTTTTATTTTTACAAAGGTAGCAGGAGAAATTGGACCCCAATAATTGTTGCCCAGTTTGTCCTGAGTATTCTGATACCCCATATGTGGGGGTAAGCCACTGTTTGGGCGCACGTCAGGGCTCGGAAGGGAGGGAGCACCATTTGACTTTTTGAATGCAAGATTGGCTGGAATCAATGGTGGCGCTATGTTGTGTTTGGAGACCCCTGATGTGCCTAAACAGTGGAAACCCCTCAATTCTAACTCCAACACTAACCCCAACACACCCCTAACCCTAATCCCAACTGTAGCCATAACCCTAATAACAACCCTAACCCCAACCTACACCTAACCCTAATCCCAACCCTAACCCTAATCCTAACCCTAATCCCAACCCTAACCACAAGCCTAACCCCAATACACCCCTAACCACAGCCTAATCTTAACCCTAGCCCTAATTCCAACCCTAAGGCTATGTGCCCACGTTGCGGATTCGTGTGAGATTTTTCCACATCATTTTTGAAAAATCCGCAGGTAAAAGGCACTGCGTTTTACCTCCGGATTTACAGCGGATTTCCAGTGTTTTTTGTGCGGATTTCACTTGCGGATTCCTATTGAGGAACAGGTGTAAAACGCTGCGGAATCCGCACAAAGAATTGACATACTGCGGAAAATACAGCACAGCGTTTCCGCGTGGTATTTTCCGCACCATGGGCACAGCGGATTTGGTCTTACATAGGTTTACATGGTACTGTAAACCTGATGGAAAACTGCTACGAATCCGCAGCCAAATCCGCACCATGTGCACATAGCCTAAGGCTAGGTTCACATTGCGTTA
The DNA here is from genome assembly GCF_032444005.1 of Ranitomeya imitator. NCBI lineage: Eukaryota > Metazoa > Chordata > Amphibia > Anura > Dendrobatidae > Ranitomeya > Ranitomeya imitator. Next base: position 383,162,570 of record NC_091285.1, on the reverse strand, counting down.
GTGCAATCCGTTTAGCGCATACGCTAACTGAATGCGCTAACGCAGTGTACAAAAAGGGATTGCGTTTAGTGATCCCGCTAGCGCAGATGCCCGATCTGCGCTATTGAGAACGGACCCAAAAACGCAAGCAGCGTTCGAGGTCCGTCAGAAAATAACGGGACATCGCTAACGCATGCCAAAAATGGCATACGTTAGCGATGCGTTAGATACATTGTGGTCAATGGCTGCGCTAACGAATCCGTTACATTGCGTTAGTGGCGCTATGTAACGGATTCCGTTAGCGGACTGCCACTAACGCAATGTGAACCCAGCCTAATTCTAACCCTAACCCTAGTTCTAACCCTAATTCTAACCCTAGCCCTAGTGGGGAAAAAATATATATATTTTCTTTATTTTATTTTTGTACCTACCTATGGGGGTGATAAGGGGGGGGGGGGGGGGTTTATTTATTATTTTTTTTTATTTTGATCGCTGTGATAGAACCTATCAAATGACCGGATGGAGGATGGAGGGGAGGGGATCGGTGGCGGTGGGGGGGGGGCAGATCGCGATCTCCAGCCATGGCTGATGCTATTGCAGCATCGGCCATGGCTGGATTGTAATATTTCACCAATTTTCATTGGTGAAATATTACTATCGCTCTGATTGAAAGTGAAACGTCACTTTCAACAGCCAATCAGAGCGATCGCAGCCACGGGGGGGTGCAAAGCCACCCCCCCTGGGCTAAAGTACCACTCCCCCTGTCCCTGCAGATCGGGTGAAATTGGAGTTAAGCCTTTCACCCGATCTGCAGGGACGCGATCCTTCTGTGACACAGCATATGCGTCACAGGTGGGATTGGCACCGACTTTCATGACGCATACGCTGTGTCACAGGTCGGGAAAGGGGTTAAAATAAAGAGCATTTTAGCTCCTAATTGTGATGGTTAAAAAAAGGAAATTAAAAAAGAATTAATAAAATGTTTTATAAAAATGTCCGTAGTATCATTTCATTAAATTTAAAACTGGTGTATGTACACAAATGGCCACACATGCAATACTGAGTTGGTTGAGGGTTTATTTTTTAATATAAAAGGTTATAGCCAATTTTTAAGGGTGTATATTTTTTAAGTTATTTTTAGTGATCTCTTCAAATCACATACCGTATATACTCGAGTATAAGCCGACCCGAGTATAAGCCGACCCCCCTAATTTTGCCACAAAAAACTGGGAAAACTTACTGACTCGAGTATAAGCCTAGGGTGGAAAATGCAGCAGCTACCGGTGAATTTCAAAAATAAAAATAGATGCTCCATACCGTTCATTATGGCCCAATAGCTGTGCCATATAGTGCTCTGCACCATTCATTATTGCCCCATAGATGTACCATAGAAAGGTGTGCCATATAGTGCTCTGCACCGTTCATTATTGCCCCATAGCTGTGCCATATAGTGCTCTGCACCGTTCATTATTGTCCCATAGCTGCCATATAGTGCTACGCACCGTTCATTATTGTCCCATAGCTGCCATATAGTGCTCTGCACCGTTCATTATTGTCCCATAGCTGCCATATAGTGCTCTGCACCGTTCATTATTGCCCCATAGCTGTGCCATATAGTGCTCTGCACCATTCATTATTTCCCCATAGCTGTGCCATATAGTGCTCTGCACCGTTCATTATTGCCCCATAGCTGTGCCATACAGTGCTCTGCACAGTTCATTATTGCCCCATAGCTGTGCCATATAGTGCTCTGCACCGTTCATTATTGCCCCATAGCTGTGCCATATAGTGCTCTGCACCGTTCATTATTGTCCCATAGCTGTGCCATATAGTGCTCGGCACCGTTCATTATTGTCCCATAGCTGTGCCATATAGTGCTCTGCACCGTTCATTCTTGCCCCATAGCTGTGCCATATAGTGCTCTGCACCGTTCATTCTTGCCCCATAGCTCTGCCATATAGTGCTCTGCACCGTTCATTATTGCCCCATAGCTGTGCCATATAGTGCTCTGCACCGTTCATTATTGTCCCATAGCTGTGCCATATAGTGCTCGGCACCGTTCATTATTGTCCCATAGCTGTGCCATATAGTGCTCTGCACCGTTCATTCTTGCCCCATAGCTGTGCCATATAGTGCTCTGCACCGTTCATTCTTGCCCCATAGCTCTGCCATATAGTGCTCTGCACCGTTCATTATTGCCCCATATCTGTGCCATATAGTGCTCTGCACCGTTCATTATTGCCCCATATCTGTGCCATATAGTGCTCTGCACCGTTCATTATTGCCCCATATATGCTCCTTATAAAGCTGTGCACCGTTCATTCTTGCCGCATATATGCTCCTTATAAAGCTCTGTCATTGCTGCTGCTGCAATAATAATAAAAAAAAGCCATACTCACCTCTCTAGATTGCAGCTCCCGGCGTCTCGTTCCGGCGTCCGGTCCCGGCGTCTCTCTGCACTGACTGATCAGGCAGAGGGCGCCGCGCACAATATATGCATCATCGCGCCCTCTGACTTGCACAGTCAGAGCGCAGAGACGCCGGGAAGACAAAGCGGCGCCGGAAAGATGGAGCGACGCCCGGCGTGTGGAACACGGACAGGTGAATATAAAATACTCACCTAGTCCTGGCGCTCCTGACGCTGCCCCTGCCTGTCACACTGTCTCCTGGTGCCGCAGCTCTTCCTGTCAGCGGTCACTGGCACCGCTCAGAGGAATGAATATGTGGCTCCACCCCTATGGGAGTGGAGTCCATATTCATTTCTCTAATGAGCGGTCCCACGTGACCGCTGTACAGGGGAAGAGCTGCGGCACCCGGAGACAGTGTGACAGGCAGGGGCAGCGCCAGGACTAGGTGAGTATGCCTCAGCGCCCCCTCACCCGCCGACCCTGCCGCCCACCGTGACTCGAGTATAAGCCGAGAGGGGCACTTTCAGCCCAAAAAATTGGGCTGAAAATCTCGGCTTATACTCGAGTATATACGGTATGTGTTCAATTCATTTACAACCGGTTTGAAGGCATTTCAATTTTACAAGAGGGTATTTTTTTTTGGGGGGGGGATGGGGGGAAATGGTTTGGCAGCTGCCACATTATTAAACTAGGTCAACCAGCTCAGTCAGGTCTTCCTTGGGTATATTTTTTGGGCGGTTGTTTCTCAAAACGTTTGTTGGCCTGCTTTAACATTGCTCTGATAATTTGAGCAGGGTGGTTTTTTAATCTGTAACTTTAGCTACTTTGAGGGGTTGGGGGTCTAAGTATAATTTTTTTTATACTTACAGATCCATCAGGGATCACTCAGGCAGCAGGGACCACCAGGACACCAGGGACCACTGAGCCATCCAAACAGTTTCCTGATGTATTGTAGCTTACAAGTGTCTTCATTTTTGCAGATACACCAGGGACCGCCAAGATAAAGACCCCGAGACAACAGGGACCGCAGTTTGAGCCCACCAGCCAGTTTCCAGATGTAAGTATAACAGACCACAGACTTTGGAATATCATTTGTATAGTAGCTTACAAGTGTCTTTGTTTTTACCCTTCGCCACGACAGCACCCACAATGAGAGAGGGATCCACCCATAGGAACAGGAAACCTACAGAGATAAAAGGGCGGTCCCCCTCTCCTCCTCAGTTGGTTTCCTGTTGGAAATCCTGGATAACCTACAGCACGAGGTGGTTGGAGCACCATCATACCTGACCCATGCACCCGCCTGTTCGGTCTCCTGGTGAGCGGCAGGGGCTGCGGCGTCAGCTGCAGCGTCGGGGGAGCCACTGTATCCAGCCTCCCCCCTCGTCTGATTAAGTTCCCGGCAGGTTCCGGGCGCTAAGCCCGGCCTATGGTGAGGAGGACGCAGGAGCGGCGCTTCTAGGGGCCGGCAGCAGCAGCGTCTCCGGGTAAGTGCGCTCTGCCCTGCTTGAACTGGAAGTAGTAAAAGCACTTCCGGTTCGCGGCCTGGAGCGTGGAAATCACCGCCTATTTAAAATGGAGCCGGGACACAGAGCGATTGTGCTCGAAATGTCGTCCCCAACGCATGAGGAGCATCCACCAGCGGTGGAGCAGGTGAGCGCTGGCAAAGACAGCAGCGCTAAGGCCTCAAAGTACACAGCAGGAAAGAAGAGTGCTCGCCCTGTTATGGAGTCTGACACTCATGTTAGAAGGAGTAGAGAATCAGATCTACTTAGAAGCCGCACAGCGTCCCCTCCTCCAAGACCGGTACAATGAATGCTTCACTGGGTGAGTGTATTTAATCCTCTACCTATAAGCTGATCCCTTCCTTCTCTACCCTCTCCCCATAGGCTAAAAGGACCAGTAAAACGAAACATAAAGAATGTGCCCTGTGTATACAAACCTTGCCGGATTCATATCCAAAGAGGTTGTGTCAAGATTGCATACAGCAAACCCTAAAGGATGAGGCTGCAGTTACCACCACTAACATCAGGGCCATAATTAGGCAGGAGATCCAGTCTCTAGGATCGAAAACCCAGAAAAAACAAGGGCGTAAAAGCCGTCCCCTTCCTTCTAGTTCAGAGTCAGAAGAGGGGTTAATCCGGTCCTCTAACACCTCAGAATCATCATCTGGTTCTTCTGAGGATGAGAGCGGAGCATGCTTTCCACTGGACAGCATGAATAACCTTATAAAATCAGTAAGGAATACCATGGGTTGTCCGGACACTACGGGGGTCAGATTGGCCCAGGAAATTATGTTTGCAGACCTAGGTCACAAAAAACGGCGAACTTTCCCAGTTGTCTCCGCCGTGAAAGATCTTGTAAAAAAAGAATGGGACAAACAGGGGAAAGGGTTCCTTCCCTCCTCTTCAAAAAGGCGTTACCCCTTCAGTGACGAAGAGTTAGAAATTTGGTCCAAGGTGCCAAAAGTGGATGCGGCGGTGGCATCCACCTTAAAACAATCATCCCTCCCTGTGGAAGATGCAGGGATCTTACTCGACCCATTAGACCGCAAGACTGAAGCTCTTCTTAAAAGGTCATGGGAAACAAATACAGGGGCCTTTAAACCCGCCATATCGGGTACTTGCACAGCTAGGTCACTATTGGTATGGATAGACCAGCTGGAGCAGCAGATTAAAGGTAGAGTGGCAAGAGAAAAAATCTTGCAAGCAATTCCTTTAATTAAAAGCGCTACGGCGTTCTTAACAGATGCTTCAGTGGACTCCTTGCGGCTGGCAGCAAGATCAGCGGGCCTTGTCAATGCAGCCCGACGTGCCCTTTGGTTAAAGGGATGGAAAGGCGATGCACAATCTAAATCAAGATTATGTACAATCCCGTGCCAGGGTGAGTTCCTGTTTGGGAAGGTTCTTGATGACCTCCTTAATAAAGCAGGAGAAAGAAGGAAGGGATTCCCTAAACAGTTTCTTCCTTCTTATAGGAGAGCGTTTAGAAGGCGGCCATTTAATACGAGGAGGCCGTACGAGCCGCAAAGAGAGCGTTGGGAAGCGAAGGAGAAACCGAAAGGTGCCTTATTCGGTAATCCCGAAACATCTAAACGTGGCAGATACCATCAATGATGAAATTCCGGTGGGTGGAAGACTGAAGTTTTTTTTACCATCAATGGAAACATATAACTTCGAATCAGTGGATTCTCCGGCTAGTAAAATCTGGATTAAAATTAGAATTCTTTAAATTCCCACAGGATGCTTTCATTGTCACATCACTGAAAGCGCTGGAACAGCAAAAAGCGCTTCAATTAGAAATTCTAAGCCTTTTGGCTAAGAATGTTCTCGTAGAAGTACCAAAAAATCAGGAAGGGAGGGGATTTTATTCCCCTTTATTTCTGGTTCCAAAACCAGATGGTACTTTTCGTGCTATAATTAATCTAAAAAGATTAAATTCCTTTCTGTACAATCATACGTTTAAAATGGAATCAATAAGGTCTACGATTAAACTTTTGTTTCCTAGGTGCTTTATGGCAGGTCTAGATTTGAAGGATGCGTACTACCATCTTCCTATTTATGCGGAGCATCAACAGTACCTCAGAGTGGCGGTAGTCCTACAAGGCCGGATCCGTCACTTTCAATTTACAGCCATGCCGTTCGGCCTGTCCATGGCTCCTCGGGTTTTCACAAAAGTTATGCTCGAAGTGATGGCTTATTTGCGTCATCAGGAGACGCTAATTGTACCTTATCTAGATGATTTTTTAATAATTGGAGATTCAGCCTCTCAGTGTAAAGAGCGATTGACTAATACTATTTCATCGTTACAGGCTTTGGGTTGGATAGTGAACTTCAAAAAGTCCAGACTACATCCGGAAACCCGTCAGTCCTTCCTAGGACTAGTTTTGGACTCTGTAAGTCAAAAATGCTTTTTACCAGAATCCAAAAAATTTACAATAATTTCAAAAATCACTATGGCAAGGGCAAAACCTCAAATGTCCCTTAGAGATGCCATGTCTCTCTTGGGCTCACTTTCCTCCTGCATTCCTGCCGTACAATGGGCTCAATACCATACCAGAGCCCTACAGCACCAGACACTCCATGCGCAATCTCTTTGCCATGGTCATTTAAATACGAAAATTACTCTATCTAAAGATGTGCTGGAGTCACTTCACTGGTGGTTAAATAGAACCCATTTGTCCAGAGGAGTGTCATGGACAATAACACCCTCTAAATTAGTCACTACTGACGCAGGGCCAGAAGGGTGGGGGGCCCATCTGGATAAATATGTAGCTCAAGGTCGCTGGAATTCATCAGAGATCCAGCAGTCCTCCAACTGGAAAGAATTGAACGCAGTCCATTATGCCTTAAATTTTTTCCTTCCCCAGCTCCGAGGATCTCATATCAAAATCCTGTCAGACAACACGACGGTCGTCGCATATTTAAATCATCAAGGCGGAACGCGATCAGAAAGTCTGATGTCTTCAGCAGCAAACATCTTCGACTTAGCAGAGCTCAATTTTCTATCACTCACAGCTCTCCACATCAGAGGTATAGAAAATTCAAAGGCCGACTTTCTAAGTCGCCACATGCTACGCCAGGGAGAATGGACCCTCAAATATTCAAAAACATAGTGGACATGTGGGGTCTTCCGCAGATAGATTTATTTGCAACCAGGAACAACAGACAGGTACGAGCATTCGCTTCCTTGAATGTGGCAGACAATCCAGACATGATAGACTCGCTCCAGTATCCATGGAACTACAATCTGGCATATGCTTTCCCACCAATGATGCTAATCCCATTAGTCATCAAAAAGATATGGGAGGAGAAAGCAAGAGTATTATTGATAGCACCTTTTTGGCCAAAGAGGCCCTGGTTCTCCTGTCTTCAAGCGATGTCAGTCTGCGATCCCTGGATTCTGCCAATGACACCAGACCTACTGTCTCAGGGTCCATTCTACCATCTACAAGTAAAGGGCCTCCACCTCACGGCGTGGAACTTGAGAGGCAGATTCTAACATTAAGAGGGTTCTCACAAGAATTGATTAATACTTTACTGTTAAGTAGGAAGAGATCCACGACTCTTATATATAGCAGAGTATGGAGGAAATTTCTCAACTTTCATACGGAACCCTTCTCTAACAAGGTTCCTATTAGAGCCATCCTTGAATTTTTACAAAAAGGTCATGAGATGGGATTATCTGTCAATACCTTGAGAGTTCAAGTGTCTGCCTTAGGAGCCCTCTATAGCGCTAACATAGCGGGTAATAGATGAATAGCAAGATTTGTTAGGGCATGTGAACGATGTACTCCGGTTCATGTCCCACGTCTACCACCCTGGGACTTGAATCTAGTTCTAGACGCCTTAACTGGACCTCCCTTTGAGCCCTTAGATTCTATCCCTCTAAAAAATGTCACATACAAGGTAGCTTTATTGATAGCCTTAACATCGGCCAGACGAGTAGGAGACATCCAAGCCCTCTCCATAGACCCTCCATTCTTAATGACATATCAGGACAGGGTGGTTCTCAAACCAGATCCATCATATATCCCTAAAGTAGCGACAAAATACCATAGATCTCAGGAAATTTTCCTACCTTCCTTTTATGATAATCCACTAAATCCAGAGGAAGAGAAGATACATATGTTGGACGTAAAAAGAGCAGTCCTAAGCTACATAGAGAGAACCCAGTCCTGCAGACAGAGTAGGGCTCTGTTTGTATCTTTTCAGGGTCACCGAAAGGGCCACGGGGTCACAAAAGCTACCTTGTCCCGGTGGATCAGAGAGGCTATCCATCTTGCATACTTGTCAAAGGGCAAAGATCCTCCAGAGGGAATAAAGGCGCATTCAGCTCGAGCCGTATCATCCTCGTGGGCGGAGAATAAACACATCTCCATCGAGCTCATATGTAAGGCCGCAATCTGGTCGTCGCCTTCAACTTTCTATAGACATTATAGACTTGATCTATCTTCTGCATCTGACTTGGCATTCGGGAGAGCCGTCCTTAGTACGGTGATCCCACCCAGGTGAAGTTTCTCTGAAAATCTCTCTGTGGGTGCTGTCGTGGCGAAGGGTAAAAAGCCGGATTACTTACCGGTAATGCCCTTTTAATGAGCCACGACAGCACCCTGTCACTTCCCACCCTAATAGTTATTAACACAAGATATTCTCATGGGTGAATATAGATAACATACAAACAAATTGTGGATATATTTATACTAATTTAACAACGGCGGTTCCTCTTGTACTCTGAAAAACAACTGAGGAGAAGAGGGGGACCGCCCTTTTATATCTGTAGGTTTCCTGTTCCTATGGGCGGATCCCTCTCTCATTGTGGGTGCTGTCGTGGCTCATTAAAAGGGCATTACCGGTAAGTAATCCGGCTTTTTTCAGATACACCAGGGACCGCCAAGACATAGACCCTGAGACACCAGGGACCGCAGTGTGAGCCCATCCAGCCAGTTCCCAGATGTAAGTATAACAGACCACAGACCTTGGAATATCATTTGTATAGTAGCTTACAAGTGTCTTTGTTTTTTCAGATACACCAGGGACCACCGAGCCAGCACTAAAATTAAAAATGTCTTCTTCTGGGAGCCCTCCTCCACAGCGTCAGCATATTGAAGTACATTTAATTTTTGGGGGGTTTTTGGTGTTCTAGTTTAAATTTCTGTAAACCACCATATGCATTATGTTTTCACAAGAAGCTGAAGCAGCCGAGGGCCTCTCAGAAGAAGACGAGAGGGGTGGAGAAATACAAGGAGCGGGCGCACAGAGTGTAAGTTGTGCCAAAACAGTCGCTTCACACATAACAGTGCACCCAACACATACAAAACAGTTCATCATACATCACAGTACACATACAACATATGCTTACATAAATAATAATTCTTTAAAATTTTTTTTTGGTCTGCTGCACATGAAGTTCCTCCCAGCAGCTCCCAGAGTCGGCGTCGTTATCGCCGCCGCGGTCAGCCAGCAGTGAGCTGTTTTTTGGGGGGCTTGGTACTTTTAGTTTGTGTACTAATATTTTTTTTTTTTTCTCTTTTTACAGGTTTCACAGTGTGCTCCCAACTCGGATGACGAACAAGAACAAGGATTCGATGTGGACCTTCTCATCGAGGAGGTCCGCGAGCGGGAGCCGCTCTGGAATATGACTGACCGCTGGCATTCAGACAAGTTTATCAAACGTCGGCTCTGGTTGGAAGTCTGCCATAATGTAATCAGCAACTAGGAAGACCTAGATTCAAGGCAGCAGACTCTAGAACGTAAGTAGTCAAATTTCAGTAATTTCTGGAACAGGTCGGAATGTGTTGTACTTAACCCATTTTTTCTTATTATTCTTGTATTTACAGGTGAAAGGGTTTGCTATCGGTGGCAGTCACTCAGGGATCGCTTCAGGAGGGAGTTTAACCAGGAGATGCAGGCCCCGAGTGGCTCAGCAGGAAGGAGAAGGACACGTTACAAATATGGCCCTGCCCTGTCCTTCCTCAGGGAAACCATGCTGAGTAGAACGTAAGTATTCATCCCATTGAATAAATAACCATGTTTACCTGTCTAACTTTTTGTTTTCAGTCAGGGCTTTTTCATATCCATATGTTAATTGTTTTTCTTCCTATTTCACAGCACCGTCTGCAGCCATCGGGCGCCTGCATCGACCTTGGATCCCTCTGGAGCGATCTCTCAGGAGTCCACCACTGAGGGCCGCGTCGGTAGACCCCACCCCTTGTCTGACCCTTCCGGTACCTCTGCCCCATCCACTTCCGCCGCAGCCAGCACTTCAGCATCATTGCAGTGTTCGTTACTTGAAGCTGCTGGTGATGCGATAGCGTTCCCTTTACCCCACCCCTCTGATCCTGCCACCTCTAGACCACCATTAGGTTCGTGGCGGCAGCGACAGAGGGGTCAGGAAAGGAGCTATGCTGCTGAATTCTTGCATCTGAATGCATCCTTCCAAAGCTCTTTAAAAATTTTGGGAGAGCAAGTGGCTGCTGGGTTCAACATGGTGCAAACACGCATTAGTGAACACAGCATACGCTTGGATAGGCTTCATTCAGATTCAAGTCATGCATTACCAAACCTTTTTTTTCAATCCATGCTCAGGAGCATGGAAAAGCTGACTCTTGACCAGCAGATGCGGGTAATGCACGGCTGCCATGGTGCTCTAGTGCAGGTAATGTCCGAAACACAAAATCCAACACCTCCCCACACAGCCACTACAACTTTCCAAACCCAGTCCCAATTCCAAACCCAGTCCCAATTCCAAACCCAGTCCCAATTCCAAACCCAGTCCCAAAAGAAAACCCAGTCCCAAAAGAAAACCCAGTCCAAATTCCCATCCCGGCCCCAAATCACAATGTCTTCCCCAATGTTTTCTTCCTTGTCAAGCTTTCCTTCCCCGTTTACTATTCCACCTACCCCAACACCACCCTCCCCTGCTCAGACTCCTGTTTTTTCAACCCCTTCCACTACACCCCAACCCAGTAGGCTTTCCCCACCTATCGACGTGGTCCAACCTTCCAGCCCCTCCGCTAGTATCTCCACCCCACACTTTACTGACCTCTGAAAGTTTTTTGTATGTTAAAAAAAATTATTTTTATGTTAAAAATCTTTTTCTTAAAAAAATATATACAAAAAAAGTTTTAACACAAAGTTTTATTTAAAAAAAAAAGTATGACAAGGTTTTGAAAATTTTTTTTCGAAAAAATTGAAATAAAATTTATTTTGGTTTAAACTCTACTATTTGTTTCAGTGTCTTCATTTAGGTAGAAGCTGGTATAGTAACAAACAAAAGGTGAAAAAATTACACACCACACGTTAAAAGGTATAACATATTTGGTTTATTACCAAGAATACAACACACTTTTGGAAACAAATTAACCCCTTCATGACCTTGGGATTTTTTGTTTTTCCGTGTTCGTTTTTCACTACCCTCCTTCCCAGAGCCATAACTTTTTTATTTTTCCGTCAATTTGGCCATGTGAGGGCTTATTTTTTGCGGGACGAGTTGTACTTTTGAACGACATCATTGGTTTTAGCATGTCGTGTACTAGAAAACGGGAAAAAAATTCCAAGTGCAGTGAAATTGCAAAAAAAGTGCAATCCCACACTAGTTTTTTGTTTGGCTTTTTTGCTAGGTTCACTAAATGCTAAAACTGACCTGCCAATATGATTCTCCAGGTCAGTACGAGTTCATAGACACCTAACATGACTAGGTTATTTTTTACCTAAGTGGTGAAAAAAAATTCCAAACTTTGCTATAAAAAAAAAAAAAATCGCGCCATTTTCCGATACCCGTAGCGTCTCCATTTTTCATGATCTGGGGTCGGGTGAGGGCTTATTTTTTGCATGCCGAGATGACGTTTTTAATGATAGCATTTTGGTGCAGATACGTTCTTTTGATCGCCCGTTATTGCATTTTAATGCAATGTCGCTGCGACCAAAAAAACTTAATTCTGGCGTTTCTAATTTTTTTCTCGCTACGCTGTTTAGCGATCAGTTAATGCTTTTTTTTAGTTGATAGATCGGGCGATTCTGAGCGCGGCGATACGAAATATGCGTAGATTTGATATTTTTTTATTGATTTATTTTGATTGGGGCGAAAGGGCTGATTTAAACTTTTATATTTTTTTTATTTTTTTCACATTTTTTTTTAACTTTTTTTTTTTTAACTTTTGCCATGCTTCAATAGCCTCCATGGGAGGCTAGAAGCAGGCACAGCACGATCGCCTCTGCTACATAGCAGCGATCTGCTGTTCGCTGCTATGTAGCAGAAGTGCAGGTGTGCTGTGAGCGCTGACCACAGGGTGGCGCTCACAGCTGCCGGCGATCAGTAACCATAGAGGTCTCAAGGACCTCTATGGTTACAATTCTGAAGCATCGCCGACCCCCGATCATGTGACGGGGTCGGCGATGACGTCATTTCCGGCCGCCCGGCCGGAAGCGGTAGTTAAATGCCGCTGTCTGCGTTTGACAGCGGCATTTAACTAGTTAATAGGCGCGGTCAGATTGCGATTCTGCTCGCGCCTATTACGGGCACATGTCAGCTGTTCAAAACAGCTGACATGTCCCGGCTTTGCTGCGGGCTCACCCAGGAGCCCGCATCAAAGCGGGGCTTCTGACCTCGGACGTACTATCCCGTCCGAGGTCAGAAAGGGGTTAATAAAACTTGGTTTCAATAAAACAACTTTGTACAGAAACAGAAATCACCGAGACAAGAAATAAACATCTCACACTATGTTGTCTTGCCATTGCACTCTGCCTACAGGTGACACAAAATACTCTGCAAAGTGGTCCCTCATTCTGGTAACAGAACCTGTGGAGCGAACAGCGCTGCTGCGTTAATCCCACAAGGTGGTCTCAGAGTCCTCATCATCGATGGAAACCGGCTCCTTGGAAAGTACATAGTTATGAAGCACCACACAGGCCTTAACAACCTCATCCACTGTTTGTGTGTGCAATCTTATGGCCGTTAGCAGCACGCGCCACTTTGCAGTTGGAATGCCAAATGCACACTCCACCACTCGTCTGGCTCGAGTTAAGCGGTAATTGAATACTCTTTGTGTTCTGGTCAAGTCTCTGCTTGCATAAGGTTTTAGTAGGTGTGGCGATAACTGGAATGCTTTATCACCAACACATACATATGGCATAGCTGGTCCAGTTCCCGGGAGTGGTCTGGCTGGTGGAAAATCGTAGCTGTTTCCATACAAACAACGGCCCATCGGAGATGTTTTGAATACTTGAGAGTCGTTGGAGCGGCCATAGGCTCCAATGTCCACAGCCAGGAATTTGCAGCTGGCATCTGCTATGGCCATCAGTACTATTGAAAAGTACTTCTTAGGACGGCGTCACACACAGCGTAAAACAATACGGTCCGTATATTACGGCCGTAATACGCTGAAAAGTCCCGAAAATAGTGGTCCGTAGCTCCTCCGTAGGCAGGGTGTGTCAGCGTTTTTTGCGCATGGCATCCTCCGTATGTAATCCATATGGCAGCCGTACTGCGTGGTTTTCTCGCAGGCTTGCAAAACCAACATACCGCTATAGAAGTGATCTATGTGTCCCAAAAAAAAAAATATATATATATATATATACTGTCTATATATATATATATATATATATATATATATATATATATATATATATATATATATATATATATATATATATATATATATATATATATATATATATATACATATATGTCAGTAGACACATATATGTATATATATATTAATATTTTTTCCAGCGCTATACAGCTTGAAAGCCGGTAATTCAATTACCGGCTTTTTCTTTCTCCTTCCTAAACCCGACATGATTTGAGACCTGGTTTACATACAGTAAACCATGTCTTCTCTCCATTTTTTTTGCAGATTCCACACTACTAATGTCAGTAGTGTGTATCTGCAAAATTTGGCCGTTCTAGCTAGTAAATTAAAGGGTTAAATGGCGGAAAAAATTGGCGTGGGCTCCCGCACAATTTTCTCCGCCAGAGTAGTAAAGCCAGTGACTGAGGGCAGATATTAATAGCCTGGAGTGGGTCCACGGTTATTGGCCCCCCCCCCCCCCCCCGGCTAAAAACACCTGCCCCCAGCCACCCCAGAAAAGGCACATCTGGAAGATGCGCCTATTCTGGCACTTGGCCACTCTCTTCCCATTCCCGCGTAGCGGTGGGATATGGGGTAATGAAGGGTTAATGCCACCTTGCTATTGTAAGGTGACATTAAGCCAAATTAATAATGGAGAGGCGTCAATTATGACACCTATCTATTATTAATCCAATTGTAAAGGGTTAAATAAAACACAAACACATTATTTAAAATTATTTTAATGAAATAAAAACAATGGTTGTTGGAGTATTTTATTCTACGCCCAATCCAGTCACTGAAGACCCTCGTTCTGTTACAAAAAAAACATAATAAACCAACAATATCCTTACCCTCCGCAGATCTGTAACGTCCAACGATGTAAATCCATTTGAAGGGGTTAAAATAATTTGCATCCACGAGCTTTGCTAATGCAATGATGCTCATGGCTGCAAAAACCCCGGAAAATGAAGGTAAAGTAGGTCAATGACCTATATTTACCTTCATTTGCGGTGAGGCGCCCTCTGCTGGATGTTTCTAGATCGTGGGAACTTTCCTAGAAAGCTCCCAGGCTCGAGTTCATAAGAGGCGCCCTCTGCTGGTTGTCCTCATATGAACTCGAGCCTGGGAGCTTTCTAGGAAAGTTCCCACGACCTAGGAACAACCAGCAGAGGGCGCCTCACCGCAAATGAAGGTAAATATAGGTCATTGACCTACTTTACCTTCATTTTCCGGGGTTTTTGCAGCCATGAGCATCATTGCATTAGCAAAGCTCGTGGCTGCAAAATATTTTAACCCCTTCAGATGGATTTACATCGTTGGACGTTACAGATCTGCGGAGGGTAAGGATATTGTTGGTTTATTATGTTTTTTTTGTAACAGAACGAGGATCTTCAGTGACTGGATTGGGCGTAGAATAAAATACTCCAACAACCATTGTTTTTATTTCATTAAAATAATTTTAAATAATGTGTTTGTGTTTTATTTAACCCTTTACTACAATTGGATTAATAATGGATAGGTGTCATAATTGACGCCTCTCCATTATTAATTTGGCTTAATGTCACATTACAATAGCAAGGTGGCATTAACCCTTCATTACCCCATATCCCACCGCTACACGGGAATGGGAAGAGAGTGGCCAAGTGCCAGAATAGGCGCATCTTCCAGATGTGCCTTTTCTGGGGTGGCTGGGGCAGGTGTTTTTAGCCGGGGGGGGGGGGCAATAACCATGGACCCTCTCCAGGCTATTAATATCTGCCCTCAGTCACTGGCTTTACTACTCTGGCGGAGAAAATTGCGCGGGAGCCCACGCCAATTTTTTCCGCCATTTAACCCTTTAATTTACTAGCTAGAACGGCCAAATTTTGCAGATACACACTACTGACATTAGTAGTGTGGAATCTGCAAAAAAAATGGAGAGAAGACATGGTTTACTGTATGTAAACCAGGTCTCAAATCATGTCGGGTTTAGGAAGGAGAAAGAAAAAGCCGGTAATTGAATTACCGGCTTTCAAGCTGTATAGCGCTGGAATAAATATTAATATATATACATACATGTGTCTCACTGACATATATATATATATATATATATATATATATATATATATATATATATATATATATATATATATGTGTATATATATATATATATATATATATATATATATATATATATACCTATTCTATGTGTACACATTTATTCTACCTATTGGACTGGAAGCTGTCAGTGTGATTTTACTGTACACCGCACTGAATTACCGGCTTTTCTCTCTAACACCGCTGCGTATTTCTCGCAAGTCACACTGCTTGTCCGTGTGTAATCCGTATTTTTCACGCTTCCATAGACTTTCATTGGCGTATTTCTTGCGCATTACGGTGACAAACGCAGCATGCTGCGATTTTCTACGGCCGTAGAAAGCCGTATAATACGGATCAGTTTAATACGGCAGATAGGAGCAGGGGCATAGAGAATAATTGCGCCGTATTTTTTGCGAGTTTTACGGACGTAGTTTCTGCGCTCTTACGTCCGTAAAACTCGCAAGTGTGACGGCGGCCTTATAGTTGTAGTACTCTGAGCCAGATCCTGCCGGTTTTGCAATACGGATGTGTTTCCCATCTACAGCACCCAAGCAATTTGGGAAATGGCACAGTTTCTCAAAAAGTTCTGCACTTGTCAGCCAGATGTCCTTAGTTGGTTGGGGGATGTACTCCTGGTGCAAGGTATCCCAGATAGCCAAACAGGTCTCTTTCACAATTCCGGAAATTGTAGAAATTCCAAGGCGGAACTGGTAATGTAGTGAAGTTAGGGATTCACCCGTAGCAAGGAAGCTGTGAAAAACAAAGAAAAATGTTAGTAAAAATTGCAAAGAGCAACATAACATTTTTAAGCAATTTCCACAAATAATACATTTTTTTTTTTTTACCTTCAAAAAATGGCACAGAGGACATTTTAGTTCTGTTGTGATGCACATTAAAACCAGCATTTTAACATCTGTGCATTCTTATATGGAGCAGGTGTAAAACACTGGAATGGCCACAAACAATAAAAAAATTAACATGCTGCAGAAAATGCAACGCAGTGTTTCAGCGCAGTATTTTCTGCAGCATGTTCACTGCTGATGTTGTTTTCTATAGGTTAAAACATGTACATGACATTAAGTATGAGCAATGATATAAAAAAAAAAAAAAGGAAGAAGACTTACCACAGTGTCACCATCAGCCGCTCCGCCGGTGAGATGGAAAACCTAATGCGTGTGTCCTGCCTTCTGATGACATCCCCAACTTGTTCCAGCAACAAATCAAAATGCTCCTGCCTCATCCGGACATAATTAAAAAATTTGTCTGGGTTCTGCCGCAACTCCATGTAGAGAGTAGAATAGACGCGCCGGGTCATCCGCAGTTCATTTATGGGATGAATCCATAGTTGGCGACGTCGCTGCAGAAGAATTCTCCGTCTTGCTGCTTCCTCCTCCTGAACTATAATATCCAGCCGATTGGTCTCAAAAATCACATCAGTTACCACGTTCACAATCCTCACAAGCACTCCTTCCATCTCCATCTCTGCCACTTTCTCTAAACCGTTTCAAAGATGGGCTGTAAAAACAGTCAGTATATAGTTTTCCCTATTTTCCAGTAGCCAATCACATTTGGAAGACTCCCATTTTTAGGCTTGGAAAACGGATCTGTCGTAAAAACGGATGGTAAAAACGGATACTACGGATGCAGTGTTTCGACGGAACCGTCTGGCGAATTTGCGTTGAAATACTGTATGCGTTGCATCCGTTTTTCACTATTTTTGACGCATCCGTCGATACGTCGCGCCGACGCATTTTGATGGCCGCCAGACGACGCTAGTGTGAAAGTATCCTAAGACAGAAGCATAAACTGGTATACCTGTACTTACATGTGTACAGTGTTGTGATACCTGCATAAGTGGGGACGCCCGTGCAGTGTTATGAATTTTCCAGGGGTTCTCTGTCTTGGTGTGCTTCTCTGATTTTCTAGACGGATGATGTTTAAAAGCTCCTTGGTGACGGATGATGTGAGTATATGTACTTAATCATTATATGTATTTAATCCTTATAGGTACTTAATCATTATATGAATTTAATCCTTATACTGTATGTACTTTGTATCTTAAAATGTACAAAGGTGTACGCAATCATACTATTCAATCATATTCCTTTAATTTTGTATTTTGAATTAAAATTATATCGCAAGTAGTAGCCTTCTTTAACCCCTTTCTGACCTTTGACGTAATATCCTGTCGAGGTGACCTGGGCCTATCTGACCCTCGACGGGATAGTACGTCATAGCGATCGGCCGGGCTCACGGGGGGAGCGCGGCCGGGTGTCAGCTGCCTATCGCAGCTGACATCTGGCGCTGTGTGCCAGGAGCGGTCACGGACCGCCCCGCCACATTAACCCCCGGCACACCGCGATCATACATGATCGCGGTGTGCCGGCGGTATAGGGAAGCATCGTGCAGGGAGGGGGCTCCCTGCGGGCTTCCCGGAGACCCCCGCAGCAACGCGATGTGATCGCGTTGCTGCGAGGGTCTCTTACCTCTCCTCCCTGCTCCAGATCCAAGATGGCTGCGGCATCCGGGTCCTGCAGAGAGGGAGGTGGCTTTCCAAGTGCCTGCTGCGAGCAGGCGCTTGGTAAGCCAGCAGTGCTCTAAGTCAGATCGCTGATCTGACAGAGTGCTGTGCAAACTGTCAGATCAGCGATCTGTGATGTCCCCCCCTGGGACAAAGTAAAAAAGTAAAAAAAAAAAATTTCCACATGTGTAAAAAAAAAAAAAAAAAAAAAATCCTAAATAAAGAAAAAAAAAAATGTTATTCCCATAAATACATTTCTTTATCTAACTAAAAAAAACAAACAATAAAAGTACATATTTAGTATCGGGTCTGTAATGACCCAACCTATAAAACTGTCCCACTAGTTAACCTCTTCAGTAAACACCATAAGAAAAAAAAAAAAAAACGAGCCAAAAAACAATGCTTTATTTTCATACCGCCGAACAAAAAGTGGAATAACACGCGATCAAAAAGACAGATATAAATAGGCATGGTACCTCTGAAAACGTCATCTTGTCCCGCAAAAAACGAGCCGCTATACAGCATCATCAGCAAAAAAATAAAGTTATAGTCCTCAGAATAAAGCGATGCAAAAATAATAATTTTTTCTATACAATTGTTTTTATCGTATAAAAGCGCCAAAACATAAAAAAATGATATAAATGAAGTATCGCTGTAAATGTACTGACCCGAAGAATAAAACTGCTTTATCAATTTTACCAAACGCGGAACGGTATAAACGCCTCCCCCAAAAGAAATTCATGAATAGCTGGTTTTTGGTCATTCTGCATCACAAAAATCGGAATAAAAAGCGATCAAAAAATGTCACGTGCCGAAAATGTTACCAATAAAAATGTCAACTCGTCCCGCAAAAAACAAGACCTCACATGACTCTGTGGACTCAAATATGGAAAAATTATAGCTCTCAAAATGTGGTAGCGCAAAAAAAAATATTTTTTGCAATAAAAGCCGTCTTTCAGTGTGTGACTGCTGCCAATCATAAAAATCTGCTAAAAAAAACTGCTATAAAAGTAAATCAAACCCCCCTTCATCACCCCCTTAGTTAGGGAAAAATTAAAACATTTAAAAAATGTATTTATTTCCATTTTCCCATTAGGGTTAGGGTTGGGGCTAGGGTTAAGGCTACAGTTAGGGTTGGGGCTAAAGTTAGGGTTTGGATTACAATTACGGTTGTGAATAGGGTTTGGATTAGGGTTAGGGGTGTGGTTAGGGTTACCGTTGGGATTAGGGTTAGGGGTGTGTTTGGATTAGGGTTAAAGTTATAATTGGGGGGTTTCCACTGTTTAGGCACATCAGGGGCTCTCCAAACGCGACATGGCGTCCGATCTCAATTCCAGCCAATTCTGCGTTGAAAAAGTAAAACAGTGCTCCTTCCCTTCCGAGCTCTCCCGTGTGCACAAACAGGGGTTTACCCCAATATATGGGGTATCAGCGTACTCAGGACAAATTGGACAACAACTTTTGGGGTCCAATTTCTCCTGTTACCCTTTGGAAAATACAAAACTGGGGGCTAAAAAATAATTTTTGTGGGGGGAAAAAAAAGATTTTCTATTTTCACGGCTCTGCGTTATAAATTGTAGTGAAACACTTGGGGGTTCAAAGTTCTCACAACACATCTAGATAAGTTCCTTGGGGGGTCTAGTTTCCAATATGGGGTCACTTGTGGGGGGTTTCTACTGTTTAGGTACATTAGGGGCTCCGCAAATGCAATGTGATGCCTGCAGACCAATCCATCTGCATTCTAAATGATGCTCCTTCCCTTCCGAGCTCTGCCATGCGCTCAAACGGTGGTTCCCCCCACATATCGGTTATCAGCGTACTCAGGACAAATTGGACAACAACATTTAGGGTCCAATTTCTCCTGATACCCTTGGAAAAATACAAAACTTGGGGCTAAAAAATAATTTTTGTGGAAAAAATTTTTTATTTGCACGGCTCTGCGTCTCCACAGAGATAGCGTCATGAGACTGGGGACAGAGGAAGTAGCTACGGATGGCTATGCGATCATAGGGTGCCTGCGCACATCACGCCAAGCGGCCATATACATGTGGACTACATCCACACTTAGCATTGCGGCCATATTAATGGAGCCTGTCGTGCGCAGAAGAATCAGCGTGGCCATGTTGGTGAGGGCCGAAGCATAAAGCAAAGGTGCGGCCATTTTATTATAGCCGGACATGCGCAGACAGAAGCCATACGGCCATATTCATGTGGACTA
The DNA here is from genome assembly GCF_032444005.1 of Ranitomeya imitator. Lineage (NCBI taxonomy): Eukaryota > Metazoa > Chordata > Amphibia > Anura > Dendrobatidae > Ranitomeya > Ranitomeya imitator. The sequence goes on along the minus strand of NC_091285.1, from coordinate 383,142,297 downwards.
TATCCACACTTACCATTACGGACATATTAATGAAGCCAGACATGCGCAGATAAAGAGGCGCGGCCATGTTGGTAAAGACCGAAGATAGGACCTAGGGGCAGCCATATAATTATAACCGAACATGCAAAAATAAAAGCCTATGGCCATATTAGAGACGACAGCCATGTAGGTAATGTGGGTAGGGTAACAGGAGGCAGATCATCCCAATACCTATGGAACAATGTGCCACTGTACCAACCCACCCATCACAGGGGAACAATAAAAGTGTATAAACATCTAACAGAACTGGCTATATAAGATCCACCAGAACACAGAAGAACAATAAAACAGTGCAACTCCATACTTACATAAGATAAAGAAGGATGAGATAACAATAGCAAAAACCATCATAATAAATATCTCGGCTAACATACATATGGAAAAACTAACCAGGGCTCGAAAGATGGAGATGATTTTACAGTAGTGGGCAAAGGGATGGACTAAGTCCAGAATAACATCCCCATGTACAAATGCACATATGGGGAATAGAATACATACAAAAAATAATATAGTCCAAGTGGATCCATGGTATACATATAGAGAGTCCCAGTAGGTTTCTTCGACCAACCTGGTCATGTGTTGCCCACAAATTCATGTATAATCCATCGAGATGATTGACCTGCTCCCAGGTAAGCAGCCGTGTAAGCATCCTTCACGTGCCACAAACATCAATACTAAAAAGAAAAAACACCCATTAAAATCAAATAAAATCAAGTGCATGCGGAGACATACATAGGAATACAGACAGCAACCGGCGGACTACAAAAATGGGGCAAATGAAATATTTTCATTTAGACCCTCCGGGTGGATAGTCTGGAGGCGCCATATCCATTGCGTCTCCAGTTTCGCAAGCCTTTTGGATAATTGGCCACCCCTGATATTAATCTTTAGGGTATCAATTCCTCTAACCCTTAGTCGTGATGCATTACACCCGTGGAACTCCTTGAAATGCCTAGGCAGAGTTTTAAGCATGGAAGCATCCGCGTGGCCACCGGCCGCCTGTATCCCCAAAACGTGTTCCCTCACACGGACCTTTAATTGACGGGTAGTCAGCCCCACGTAAATAAGTCCACATGGACAGGTGGCATAATAGATCACATATCGTGTATTGCACGTAATATGTGATCTGATAGAATATGTTCTGACACCCTTAGAGTCCATGAATGTGTCACAGGTATCCACGTTGAGGCAGGTGACACAGCTGCCACACGGACGACATCCAGGCCCAGGGGTGAGTCTCTCCAAAAAGGTTGGAGGATGCTGGCTCACGTAATGACTTCGAACCATACAGTCACGGAGATTCCTGGCACGTCTAAATGTCAACAGAGGCCGGGTGGGGAGGAATTTCCCGATAATCGGATCCACCTTTAGGATGGGCCATGCTTTTTCCAATATATGGCGTATCCGATCGGATTGCAGGCTGAAAGTGGTGATAAATCTGGTCTTTTCATTAACACCTGCAGCAGAACGTCTAGGGGGACCATAGACCAAACTATCTCTAGAAGTATGTTTTGCTCTCAGATAAGCTCTTTTAATGGACCTCCCGCTATATCCACGTTCCCTAAATCTGAGGCGAAGTTCCTCCGCTCGTTTTTCAAAATCCACCATATCAGAGCAGATACGTCTCAGGCGGAGGAACTGCCCCACAGGAATAGATTTAACCATGTGTCTTGGGTGTCCAGAGGTGGCATGTAACAGGGTGTTGGTCGATGTTTTCTTACGGAATATACCCGTATTTAAGGTACCCCTACTGTCTCTCTTTATCGTGACGTCCAAAAAATCGATAGAGTCAATATCTGACACAAACGTAAGATGAATATTCAGATCGTTACTGTTCAGGAGAGACATAAATTGCGCAAGGTCGACGGATGTGCCCTGCCAGATGAAGAAGACATCATCTATATATCGTGTCCATAGAGGAACACGATCAATCGATCCCTGTTCATCTGACAGGGGAAGGTCCCTCTCCCATAGCCCCAGGAAAAGACCCGCATACGCGGGCGCAAAAGCCGCCCCCATAGCGGTCCCCTGGAGCTGTAGGTAGAAGGACCCTTTAAAAGCGAAAAAATTATGGGTGAGGGTGAACTCTAGAAGCTCCAGCAGAAGCGATCTCATACCCATGGACAGTGACGAGGTTTCCAGGAAATATTTTACAGCATGAATGCCATCACTGTGTCTGATATTGGTATATAGAGACTCGACATCCGCTGAAACCAATAGAGTACCACCCTCCAAACACAATCCGTCGACCCTACGCAAAAGATCCCCCGTATCCCTAAGAAACGAGGGGAGGCTGGAGACTAGGGGCTGTAGGTGGAAATCTATTCATCTATCCACGTGCTCCAGCAGGTTCCCTCTACCCGAAATGATAGGTCTACCCGGCGGGGACTGGAGGCCCTTATGAATTTTAGGTAGTAAATAGAATGTTGGTATAGTTGGCTCTTTAACTACCAGGGCCATAGCCAAGTCCCTGGTGATAACGTCGTCCCGTAAGGCCCGCTGGATAATAGACTCCAATTGTGCAGAAAATGCAGAGAGGGGGTTATATGTAAGTTTTTTATAACATATGTTGTTATCTAGTTGTCTAAAAGCCTCCCTCTCATACATATCCACGGGCCACAGGACAACGTTACCACCTTTATCCGCCGGTTTGATGACCACATCGGGCAGATTTTGAAGATATTGCAATCTATTCCTCTCAGCTCTAGATAGATTATCATTCGTGGAGGACCTCTGGATTTGGCCAAGGTCTTCCGTAACTACCCGAACAAATGTGTCAATAGAGGAACATGTAGACAATGGGGGGAACCTGCTGGAGCAAGGATGAATAGACGGAGGAATCGTATTACCTTCATGTATATGTTCCACCGCCAGCTCCTCCAGAATTCTCAGGGTGTTTTGCTCCTCCTCTGTGGGGAATAAAAGATGTAACTCATTATTATAATGGTATCTCCTGAACAGTAACGACCGAGCGAAAAGGTGAAGATCCTTGATGGTAGAAAATAGATCAAAGTTGGACGTCGGGGAGAAAGAGAGACCCCTTTCCAATAACTGCATATCAATGTCAGAGAGAATATGACTACTGAGGTTAATCACCTTATCACGTTTGGGTGCTTTCGATGCTTTATTATTCCTCCTACATGGGTGGTATGTGTGGTCCCGCAGTCTGTTCCCACCACCACCAGTAGTATAGGTAGATGCCGAGGACATATCCGATCGTCCACTCTGAGATGACAATGAGGTATTGGACAGAGCTCTATCCGATTGCTGAATTACTGTCGTCCTACATAAGTAGATTCTTGGTTTGATAATCTCTATTCCTATTAAATTTAGATGTCTGGGAGTCCTGGATTTTCTTCACAACGGCATCCATTGACTTATCCAAGTCGTTCTCAAATTGTTGTAGCTTAATAGGGGGACACCCTATCTTTACTTCAGCCTGCATGAACATGATCGCAGTGTGCCGGCGGTACAGGGAAGCATCGTGCAGGGAGGGGGCTCCCTGCGGGCTTCCCTGAGACGATCGGTACAAGGCGATGTGCTCACCTTGTACCGAGCGTCTCCTCCCTGCAGGCCCCGGATCCAAAATGGCCGCTGGGCTACTTCCGGGTCCTGCAGGGAGTACTTCTGGGTCCAGGGCAGGCGCCTGTAAGCCTGCAGCAGGGCACGTCAGATCGCTGATCTGACACAGTGCTCTGCAAAGTGTCAGATCAGTGATCTGCCACTATACAGTGATGTCCTCCTGGGACAAAGTAAAAAAAAAAATGTTTTAGATGTGTAAAAAAAAAAAAATCATAAATAATAAAAAAAATATATTGTTCCCATAAATACATTTCTTCATCTAAATACAAAAAAAACAATAAAAGTACACATATTTAGTATCGCCGCATCCATAACGACCCGACCTATAAAACTGTCCCACTAGCTAACCCCTTCACTGAACACCGTAAAAAAAGGCAAAAAAACGCTTTATTATCATACCGCTGAACAAAAAGTGGAATAACACGCGATCAAAAAGACGGATATAAATAACCATGGTACCGCTGAAAACGTCATCTTATCCCGCAAAAAACGAGCCATACAGCATCATCAGCGAAAAAATTAAAAAGTTATAGTCCTCAGAATAAATCTATGCAAAAATAATTATTTTTTCTATAAAATTGTTTTTATCGTATAAAAGCGCCAAAACATAAAAAAATGATATAAATGAGGTATCGCTGTAAACGTACTGACCCGAAGAATAAAACTGCTTTATCAATTTTACCAAACGCGGAACGGTATAAACGCCTCCCCCAAAAGAAATTCATGAATAGCTGGTTTTTGGTCATTCTGCCTCACAAAAATCGGAAGTGATCAAAAAATGTCACGTGCCCAAAAATGTTACCAATAAAAATGTCAACTCGTCCCGCAAAAAACAAGACCTCACATGACTGTGGACCAAAATATGGAAAAATTATAGCTCTCAAAATATAGTAACGCAAAAAATATTTTTTGCAATATAAAGCGTCTTTTAGTGTATGATGACTGCCAATCATAAAAATCCGCTAGAAAACCCGCTATAAACGTAAATCAAACCCCCCTTCATCACCCCCTTAGAGAAACATAAAAAATGTATTTATTTCCATTTTCCTATTAGGGCTAGGGTTGGGGCTAGGGTTGGGGCTAAAGTTTGGGCTGGGGCTAAAGTTAGGGTTGGGGCTAAAGTTAGTTAGGGTCGGGGCTAAAGTTAGGGTTGGGGCTAAAGTTAGGGTTAGGGTTTCGATTAGATTTAAGGTTGGGATTAGGGTTAGGGGTGTGTCAGGGTTAGGGGTGTAGTTAGGGCTATGGTTGATACCCCATATGTTGGGGTAAACCCCTGTTTGGGCACACGGGAGAGCTCGGAAGGGAAGGACCACTGTTTTACTTTATCAACGCACAATTGGCTGGAATTGAGATCGGACGCCATGTTGCGTTTGGAGAGCCCTGATGTGCCTAAACAGTGGAAACCCCCAATTCTAACTGAAACCCTATCCCAAACACACCCAAGGACAAATTGGACAACAACTATTGGGGTCCAATTTCTCTTGTTCCCCTTGGGAAAATAAAAACTTGGGGGGCTAAAAAAACATTTCTTTGTCGCCTTTCATTGGGGGACACAGGAACCATGGGTGTATGCTGCTGCCACTAGGAGGCTGACACTATGCAAATAAAAAAGTTAGCTCCTCTGCAGTGTACACCCCACCGACTGGCATTATACTCTTCAGTTTTAGCTTAGTGTCAGTAGGAGGTGGACACGGGTCTTTCATTAGACCCTTATCTACCTCAATGTGCGTCGTTCCTTTTCAGTTTTTTTCCGAAGTGATACAGGGTGAGCAGTCACACCTGTAGTCCCACAAGGCGGACTATGAGTACGGCGTGTACTGCCACCCCGTATCCTCATAGATCCCTCAACAGGACCATGATCCTGGCACACAAGCGTGCTCAGAAGTCCGGTCCTGGCTCCGTCCCCACCCACTCGCCCACCAGAGCCTGATGCTTGAGGAGACGAGGACGTCCATCATAGCTCCCTGGACGTCTCATACCTCTTTCAGGTTAGTATCGGTGTGGGATGTTTAAGGTGAGTATTTTCCCAATCCCTTCCCAGATCTTTCATAGGGGGGGTCTTTTTAGGGCTCTCAGACGGCGGACTCTCATACCTGTTCGTCGCCTGCATCCAGGCAGCGGCACGGCCAGGGATTGATGCTTTCCTTCCCCCATGTGTTATGGACCTGGTGGTTAGGAGCACCCGGAACGACCTGATGGTTAAACTAACACAGAACAAGCTCTGGGAAGTGGGAGCTCTGCTGACCGCAACCCCTAATCCTATCACACACTAGAAATAGCCGTGGAGCGTACCTAACTCTGCCTAGATGCCTCTTCACAGCCTAAGAGCTAACTAGCCCTAGAGATAGAAAATAAAGCCTACCTTGCCTCAGAGAAATTCCCCAAAGGAAAAGGCAGCCCCCCACATATATTGACTGTGAGTTAAGATGAAAGTCACAAACACAGAAATGAAACAGGTTTCAGCAAAGGAGGCCAGACTAACTAAACAGACTGAGGATAGGAAAGGTATCTTTGCGGTCAGCACAAAAAGCTACAAAAAGACCACGCAGAGGGTGCAAAAAGACCTCCGCACCGACTCACGGTGCGGAGGTGCCACTCTGCATCCCAGAGCTTCCAGCTAGCAATGCAAAATCATGATAGCAAGCTGGACAAGAAAACAATGAACAAATAATAAACTAGCAGGGACTTAGCTTCTGCTGGAGTAGACAGGTCACCAGAAAGATCCAAGAGCGAACTGAACCAGTACAAGAACATTGACAGCTGGCATGGAGTAACGATCTCAGTGGAGTTAAATAGAGCAACCAGCCAAAGAATAAACTAAGTCACCTGTGAAAGGAACCTCAGAAGCAGCAGCTCCACTCACAGCCACCAGAGGGAGTCCATGGACAGAACTCGCCGAAGTACCATTCATGACCACAGGAGGGAGTTCGATAACAGAATTCACAACAGTACCCCCCCCTTGAGGAGGGGTCACCGAACCCTCACCAGAGCCCCCAGGCCGATTAGGACGAGCCAAATGAAAGGCACGAACTAGATCGGCAGCATGAACATCAGAGGCAAAAACCCAGGAATTATCTTCCTGACCATAACCCTTCCACTTGACCAGGTACTGGAGTTTCCGTCTCAAAATACGAGAATCCAAAATCTTCTCCACCACATACTCCAACTCCCCCTCGACCAACACCGGGGCAGGAGGATCAACGGAGGGAACCATAGGCGCCACGTATCTCCGCAATAACGACCTATGGAACACATTATGGATGGCAAAAGAAGCTGGAAGGGCCAAACGAAATGACACAGGATTGAGAACTTCAGAAATCTTATACGGACCAAAGAAACGAGGCTTAAACTTAGGAGAGGAAACCTTCATAGGAACATGACGAGATGATAACCAAACCAAATCCCCAACACAGCGCCGGCGGTTAGCGAAACATTGAGCCTTCTCCTGGGGCAATGTCAAATTGTCCACCACATGAGTCCAAATCTGCAACCTGTCCACCACAGTATCCACACCAGGACAGTCCGAAGGCTCAACCTGCCCTGAAGAGAAACGAGGATGAAAACCAGAATTACAGAAAAACGGCAAAACCAAAGTAGCCGAGCTGGCCCGATTATTAAGGGCGAACTCGGCCAAAGGCAAGAAGGACACCCAATCATCCTGATCAGCAGAAACAAAGCATCTCAGATATGTTTCCAAAGTCTGATTAGTTCGTTCGGTTTGGCCATTTGTCTGAGGATGGAAAGCCGAAGAAAAAGACAAATCAATGCCCATCTTAGCACAAAAGGACCGCCAAAACCTCGAAACAAACTGGGAACCTCTGTCCGAGACGATGTTCTCTGGAATGCCATTAAAACGAACCACATGCTGGAAAAACAATGGCACCAAATCAGAGGAGGAAGGCAATTTAGACAAGGGTACCAAATGGACCATCTTAGAGAAGCGATCACAAACCACCCAAATGACCGACATCCTTTGAGAGACAGGGAGATCTGAAATAAAATCCATGGAAATATGCGTCCAGGGCCTCTTCGGGACCGGCAAGGGCAAAAGCAACCCACTGGCACGAGAACAGCAGGGCTTAGCCCGAGCACAAGTCCCACAGGACTGCACAAAAGAACGCACATCCCGTGACAAAGAAGGCCACCAAAAGGATCTAGCCACCAAATCTCTGGTACCAAAGATTCCAGGATGACCAGCCAACACCGAACAATGAACCTCAGAGATAACTCTACTAGTCCATCTATCAGGGACAAACAGTTTCTCCGCTGGACAACGGTCAGGTCTATCAGCCTGAAACTTCTGCAGCACCCGCCGCAAATCAGGGGAGATGGCAGACAAAATTACCCCCTCTTTGAGAATACCCGCCGGCTCAGGAACACCCGGAGAGTCAGGCACAAAACTCCTTGACAGGGCATCAGCCTTCACATTCTTAGAGCCCGGAAGGTACGAAACCACAAAATCAAAACGGGAGAAAAACAGCGACCATCGAGCCTGTCTAGGATTCAACCGTTTGGCAGACTCGAGATAAGTCAAATTCTTGTGATCCGTCAAAACCACCACACGATGCTTGGCTCCTTCAAGCCAATGTCACCACTCCTCGAATGCCCACTTCATGGCCAACAACTCTCGATTGCCAACATCATAATTGCGCTCAGCAGGCGAAAACTTTCTAGAAAAGAAGGCACATGGTTTCATCACCGAGCCATCAGAACTTCTTTGCGACAAAACAGCCCCTGCTCCAATCTCAGAAGCATCAACCTCGACCTGAAACGCGAGCGAAACATCTGGCTGGCACAACACAGGGGCAGAAGAAAAACGACGCTTCAACTCCTGAAAAGCCTCTACTGCCGCAGAGGACCAATTGACCACATCAGCACCCTTCTTGGTCAAATCAGTCAACGGTTTAGCAACACTAGAAAAATTAGCGATGAAGCGACGGTAAAAATTAGCAAAGCCCAGGAACTTCTGCAGACTCTTCACAGATGTCGGCTGAGTCCAATCATAAATGGCCTGAACTTTAACAGGGTCCATCTCGATAGTAGAAGGGGAAAAATTGAAAGCCAAAAATGAAACCTTCTGAACTCCAAAGAGACACTTTGACCCCTTCACAAACAAGGAATTCGCATGAAGGACCTGGAACACCATTCTGACCTGCTTTACATGAGACTCCCAATCATCCGAAAAGACCAAAATATCATCCAAATAAACAATCATGAACCTATCCAGGTACTCTCGGAAGATGTCATGCATAAAGGACTGAAATACAGATGGAGCATTAGAAAGCTCGAGTGGCATAACCAGGTACTCAAAATGGCCCTCGGGCGTATTAAATGCTGTTTTCCATTCATTGCCCTGTTTAATACGCACAAGATTATACGCCCCTCGAAGATCTATCTTGGTGAACCAACTAGCCCCCTTAATCCGAGCAAACAAATCAGACAGCAGCGGCAAAGGGTACTGAAATTTGACTGTAATCTTATTAAGAAGGCGGTAATCAATACAAGGTCTCAAAGAACCATCCTTCGTGGCCACAAAAAAGAACCCTGCTCCCAATGGTGATGACGACGGGCGAATATGACCTTTCTCCAAGGATTCATTTATATAACTCCGCATGGCGGCGTGCTCTTGCACAGATAAATTGAACAGTCGGCCCTTAGGAAACTTACTACCAGGAATCAAATTAATAGCACAATCGCAATCCCTATGAGGAGGTAGGGCACTGGATTTGGGCTCATCAAATACATCCCAGTAATCCGACAAAAATTCAGGGACTTCAGAAGGAGTGGAAGGCGAAATTGACAGCAATGGAACATCACCATGTATCCCTTGACAACCCCAGCTGGACACAGACATAGATTTCCAATCCAATACTGGATTATGGACCTGTAGCCATGGCAACCCCAAAACGACCACATCATGCAGATTATGCAACACCAAAAAGCGAATATCCTCCTGATGTGCAGGAGCTATGCACATGGTCAGTTGAGTCCAGTACTGAGGCTTATTCTTGGCCAAAGGCGTAGCATCAATTCCTCTCAATGGAATAGGATACTGCAAGGGCTCCAAGAAAAAACCACAGTGCCTGGCAAACTCCAAGTCCATCAAATTCAGGGCAGCACCTGAATCCACAAATGCCATAACAGAATAGGACGACAAAGAGCAAATCAGAGTAACGGACAAAAGAAATTTAGACTGTACCGTACTGTTATAATAGGCAATTCAGTACCACAATGGACATAGCGGTCAGAGCACATACAGTGATCTGACAATAACCCAAAATCATAGAACGAGCTCTGAGACGTGGGAACTCTGCAGACCGCAAACCCTAATCCTCTCCAAACAACACTAGAGGCAGCCGTGGATTGCGCCTAACTCTGCCTATGCAACTCGGCACAGCCTGAGAAACTAACTAGCCTGAAGATAGAAAATAAGCCTACCTTGCCTCAGAGAAATACCCCAAAGGAAAAGGCAGCCCCCCACATATAATGACTGTGAGTAAGATGAAAAGACAAACGTAGGGATGAAATAGATTCAGCAAAGTGAGGCCCGACTTTCTTAACAGAGCGAGGATAGTAAAGATAACTTTGCGGTCTACACAAAACCCTAAAGAAAACCACGCAAAGGGGGCAAAAAGACCCTCCGTACCGAACTAACGGCACAGAGGTACACCCTTTGCGTCCCAGTGCTTCCAGCAAAACAAATAGACAAGCTGGACAGAAAAAATAGCAAACAAATAGCAAAGAAGAACTTAGCTATGCAGAGCAGCAGGCCACAGGAATGATCCAGGGAAAAACAAGTCCAACACTGGAACATTGACAGGAAACCAGGATCAAAGCATTAGGTGGAGTTAAGTAGAGCAGTACCTAACGACCTCACCACATCACCTGAGGTAGGAAACTCAGAAGCCGCAATTCCACTTTTCTCCACCATCAGAAGCTCACAGAGAGAATCAGCCGAAGTACCACTTGTGACCACAGGAGGAAGCTCTGCCACAGAATTCACAACAGTACCCCCCCCTTGAGGAGGGGTCACCGAACCCTCACCAGAGGCCCCAGGCCGACCAGGATGAGCCACATGAAAGGCACGAACAAGATCGGGAGCATGGACATCAGAGGCAAAAACCCAGGAATTATCTTCCTGAGCATAACCCTTCCATTTAACCAGATACTGGAGTTTCCGTCTTGAAACACGAGAATCCAAAATCTTCTCCACAATATACTCCAATTCCCCCTCCACCAAAACCGGGGCAGGAGGGTCAACAGATGGAACCATAGGTGCCACGTATCTCCGCAACAATGACCTATGGAATACGTTATGTATGGAAAAAGAATCTGGAAGGGTTTAAACTTAGGTTTAAACGAGGTTTAAACTTAGGAAAGGACACCTTCATAGGAATATGACGAGAAGATAACCAAACCAGATCCCCAACACGAAGTCGGGGACCCACACAGCGTCTGCGATTAGCAAAACGTTGAGCCCTCTCCTGGGACAAGGTCAAATTGTCCACTACATGAGTCCAAATCTGCTGCAACCTGTCCACCACAGTATCCACACCAGGACAGTCCGAAGACTCAACCTGTCCTGAAGAGAAACGAGGATGAAACCCAGAGTTGCAGAAAAATGGCGAAACCAAGGTAGCCGAGCTGGCCCGGTTATTAAGGGCGAACTCAGCCAAAGGCAAAAAGGACACCCAGTCATCCTGATCAGCAGAAACAAAACATCTCAGATATGTTTCCAAGGTCTGATTGGTTCGTTTGGTCTGGCCATTAGTCTGAGGATGGAAAGCCGAGGAAAAAGACAAGTCAATGCCCATCCTACCACAAAAGGCTCGCCAAAACCTCGAAACAAACTGGGAACCTCTGTCAGAAACGATATTCTCTGGAATACCATGTAAACGAACCACATGCTGGAAGAATAATGGCACCAAATCAGAGGAGGAAGGCAATTTAGACAAGGGTACCAGATGGACCATCTTAGAAAAGCGATCACAGACCACCCAAATGACTGACATCTTTTGAGAAACGGGAAGATCTGAAATGAAATCCATAGAGATATGTGTCCAAGGTCTCTTCGGGACCGGCAAGGGCAAAAGCAACCCACTGGCACGAGAACAGCAGGGCTTAGCCCGAGCACAAATCCCACAGGACTGCACAAAAGTACGCACATCCCGCGACAGAGATGGCCACCAAAAGGATCTAGCCACTAACTCTCTGGTACCAAAGATTCCAGGATGACCAGCCAACACCGAACAATGAACCTCAGAGATAACTTTATTCGTCCACCTATCAGGGACAAACAGTTTCTCCGCTGGACAACGATCAGGTTTATTACCCTGAAATTTTTGCAGCACCCGCCGCAAATCAGGGGAGATGGCAGACACAATTACTCCCTCCTTGAGGATACCCGCCGGCTCAGACAAACCCGGAGAGTCGGGCACAAAACTGCTAGACAGAGCATCCGCCTTCACATTTTTAGAGCCCGGAAGGTACGAAATCACAAAGTCAAAACGGGCAAAAAACAGCGACCAACGAGCCTGTCTAGGATTCAACCGCTTGGCAGACTCGAGATAAGTCAAGTTCTTATGATCAGTCAATACCACCACGCGATGCTTAGCTCCTTCAAGCCAATAACGCCACTCCTCGAATGCCCACTTCATGGCCAGCAACTCTCGGTTGCCCACATCATAATTTCGCAGGCGAAAACTTCCTGGAAAAAAAAGCGCATGGTTTCATCACTGAGCAATCAGAACCTCTCTGCGACAAAACAGCCCCTGCTCCAATCTCAGAAGCCTCAACCTGGAACGGAAGAGAAACATCTGGTTGACACAACACAGGGGCACAGCAAAAACGACGCTTCAACTCCTGAAAAGCTTCCACAGCAGCAGAAGACCAATTAACCAAATCAGCACCCTTCTTGGTCAAATCGGTCAATGGTTTGGCAATGCTAGAAAAATTACAGATGAAGCGACGATAAAAATTAGCAAAGCCCAGGAACTTTTGCAGACTTTTCAGAGATGTCGGCTGAATCCAATCCTGGATGGCTTGGACCTTAACTGGATCCATCTCGATAGTAGAAGGGGTAAAGATGAACCCCAAAAATGAAACTTTCTGCACACTGAAGAGACACTTTGATCCCTTCACAAACAAAGAGTTAGCACGCAGGACCTGAAAAACCATTCTGACCTGCTTCACATGAGACTCCCAATCATCTGAGAAGATCAAAATGTCATCCAAGTACACAATCAGGAATTTATCCAGGTACTCTCGGAAGATGTCATGCATAAAGGACTGAAAGACTGATGGAGCATTGGCAAGTCCGAACGGCATCACTAGATACTCAAAATGACCCTCGGGCGTATTAAATGCAGTTTTCCATTCATCGCCTTGCTTAATTCGCACCAGATTATACGCACCACGAAGATCTATCTTGGTGAACCAACTAGCCCCCTTAATCCGAGCAAACAGATCAGATAACAATGGCAAGGGGTACTGAAATTTAACCGTGATCTTTTTAAGAAGGCGGTAATCTATACAAGGTCTCAGCGAACCATCCTTCTTGGCTACAAAAAAGAACCCTGCTCCTAATGGCGACGATGACGGGCGAATATGCCCCTTCTCCAGGGATTCCTTCACATAACTGCGCATAGCGGTGTGCTCAGGCACAGATAAATTAAACAGTCGACCTTTTGGGAATTTACTACCAGGAATCAAATTGATAGCACAATCACAATCCCTATGCGGAGGTAGGGTATCGGACTTGGGCTCATCAAATACATCCCGGTAATCAGACAAGAACTCTGTGACCTCAGAAGGGGTGGATGACGAAATTGACAGAAATGGAACATCACCATGTACCACCTGACAACCCCAGCTGGACACCGACATGGATTTCCAATCTAATACTGGATTATGGACTTGTAGCCATGGCAACCCCAACACGACCACATCATGCAGATTATGCAACACCAGAAAGCGAATATCCTCCTGATGTGCAGGAGCCATGCACATGGTCAGCTGGGTCCAGTACTGAGGCTTATTCTTGGCCAAAGGTGTAGCATCAATTCCTCTCAATGGAATAGGACACTGCAAGGGCTCCAAGAAAAACCCACAACGCTTAGCATACTCCAAGTCCATCAAATTCAGGGCAGCGCCTGAATCCACAAATGCCATGACAGAATACGATGACAAAGAGCAGATCAAGGTAACGGACAGAAGAAATTTTGACTGTACCGTACCAATGGTGGCAGACCTAGCGAACCGCTTAGAGCGCTTAGGACAATCAGATGGCATGAGTGGAATCACCACAGTAGAAACACAGACCATTCAGACGTCTGTGTTCTTGCCGTTCAACTCTGGTCAAAGTCCTATCGCACTGCATAGGCTTAGGTTTGATCTCAGGTAATACCGCCAAATGGTGCACAGATTTATGCTCACGCAAGCGTCGACCGATCTGAATGGCCAAAGACATAGATTCATTCAGACCAGCAGGCATAGGAAATCCCACCTTGACATCTTTAAGGGCTTCAGAGAGACCCTTTCTGAAAATCGCTGCGAGCGCAGCTTCATTCCATTGAGTGAGTACAGACCACTTTCTAAATTTCTGACAATATACCTCTATCTCATCCTGACCCTGACACAAAGCCAGCAAATTTTTCTCTGCCTGATCCACTGAACTAGGCTCATCGTACAGCAATCCGAGCGCCAGGAAAAACGCATCAATATTACTTAATGCAGGATCTCCTGGCGCAAGGGAAAATGCCCAGTCTTGAGAGTCGCCACGCAAAAAAGAAATAATAATTCTCACTTGTTGAGCTGGGTCACCAGAGGAGTGAGGTTTCAAGGCCAGAAACAGTTTGCAATTATTTTTGAAATTCCCAAACTTGACTCTATCACCATAAAACAAATCAGGAATAGGAATTCTTGGTTCAAACATAGGCTTCTGAACCACCAAATCTTGAATCTTTTGTACATTTATTACGAGATTATCCATTGAAGAGCACAGACCCTGAATGTCCATGTCCACACCTGTGTCCTGAACCACCCAAATGTCTAGGGGAAAAAAAAGGCAAAACACAGTGCAAAGAAAAAAAAATGGTCTCAGAACTTCTTTTTTCCCTCTATTGAGAATCATTAGTACTTTTGGCTTCCTGTACTGTTATGATAGGCAATTCAGTACCACAATGGACATAGCGGTCAGAGCACATACAGTGATCTGACAATAACCCAAAATCATAGAACGAGCTCTGAGACGTGGGAACTCTGCAGACCGCAATCCCTAATGCAACTCGGCACAGCCTGAGAAACTAACTAGCCTGAAGATAGAAAATAAGCCTACCTTGCCTCAGAGAAATACCCCAAAGGAAAAGGCAGCCCCCCACATATAATGACTGTGAGTAAGATGAAAAGACAAACGTAGGGATGAAATAGATTCAGCAAAGTGAGGCCCGACTTTCTTAACAGAGCGAGGATAGGAAAGGTAACTTTGCGGTCAACACAAAACCCTACAAAAACCACGCAAAGGGGGCAAAAAGACCCTCTGTACCGAACTAACGGCACAGAGGTGCACCCTTTGCGTCCCAGAGCTTCCAGCAAAACAAATAGACAAGCTGGACAGAAAAAATAGCAAAGAAGAACTTAGCTATGCAGAGCAGCAGGCAACAGGAACGATCCAGGAGGAAACAGGTCCAATACTAGAACATTGACTGGAGGCCAGGATCAAAGAACTAGGTGGAGTTAAATAGAGCAGCACCTAACGACTTCACCACATCACCTGAGGAAGGAAACTCAGAAGCCGCAGTACCACTTTCCTCCACCAACGGAAGCTCACAGAGAGAATCAGCCGAAGTACCACTTGTGACCACAGGAGGGAGCTCTGCCACAGAATTCACAACAGTCTAACTCTAAAGGAGGCCGCTCTCGTCATCCTACTTCTTCATCTTCTGCCTTAGTCATGTACTTTGCATGTTCGTCCTGTAACAGCAAACTTCCCTCAGGTCAGTCCTCTCCGCTATGTCAGTCCTGCAGCAACCCGATTGTTCCCACCGCCCAGGATCCCCCGGCTGTTCTGCCCGAGAGTGATATCCCCATCCCAGGCTGGGCCTCCTCTTTCTCAATCGGTGGCTGATTTAACACGGGTGTCCCAAACCCTGGTGACCCCTGCAGTTGCCAGCGGATCGCAGGAACCGCCACCCAAGCCCTCCTTGATTAGCCACAAAAGGTCCAGACAGAAACGTCGGTCCGAGTCCTCTTCTCGCTCCATCTCGCCACATGGTCCTCACCTGCGGTCGGCGTCCTCCTGATCCTCCTCCCCTGAGTCAGGCGAGGCATTCTCTGATGCACCCTCGGAGGATATTTCAGAGCTGGATCTTAACCAAATCGCCACCATGAGGGATATGGTCCAGAATCTCATTGGGGCAATAAACCAAACCTGTGGCATCAAGGATCCCTCTACGGAACCCGCAGATCAGGCGGTTTCGTTTAGACGGGCCAAACTACCTTCTAAAGTTTTTGCCCCTCATCCTGAATTCGAGGAAATCTTGTCCAGAGAGAGAGAGAATCCGACGAGGCTTAGCCTGGGGGAGAAGAGAACTTGTACCCCCAGTGGCGTCCTTAATGATTTGGTCCAGCTGGGAACCAAAGAGTCGAGAGCCCTGGAAGGGCAGACTAGTGAGGGACTTTTTGGAAGATAAGTCCGCCTGCCAGGCCTTGAGCCAAACGGTCCGGCGGATGGCAACTTCATTGCTGAAAGCCTGAGCCGCACAAGACGCGACATCCAGGGAGGCAGAGACCAGGTATTCACCAGCATGGGAAATTTGGTTGCCAAGTTCCGCTAGTTGCGCGGGAGGCGCCCCGTCCAGGATACCTCGACGTAGATCCTTGGCCAATTTTGAGATGGATTTTGAGACCCAAGTGGAAGCAAAAGCTGGACATAGAGCCGCTGAAGCCGCTTCAAAAGCAGACTTCACAAAGCATTCTATAACCCTATCGTTAGAATCCTTCAGAGATGCTCCGCCGGACAGTGGAAGCACCGTGTTGGTGGACAGCCTGGAAACAGGGGGATCCACCGAGGGAGCGACCGTCCAATTGGCGGTAAGCTCTGGAGAAAAAGGATATAACACCCCCAGGCGTTTTCCCCTCTGAAAACGTCTGGTCGGCATGACTCTCGGCAAGACTCCAGCCCAACTCCCAGGTTGGGCGGCCGTCTTCTCCTTTTCAGGGACGTCTGGATTTCCGCAGTAGAGGACGCATGGGTCAGGGAAGTTGTATCCTCGGGATACAAGATAGAGTTCGCTTCCCGACCCCGGGATCGTTTCTTCCAATCCCGTCCTCCAAGAGATCCCGCTCTAGTTCCGGGCTTCTTCGCAGCCATCGCTTCTCTGCTTAATTCCAGGGTAATCGTTCCCGTCCCAGAAAAAGAACGGTTCACGGGTTTCTACTTGAACCTTTTTGTGGTACCGAAAAAAGATGGCAAGGTTCGCCCCATTCTGGACCTCAAATTGCTGAACAGGAGAGTTCGCCTGAGACACTTCAGGATGGAATCCCTTCGTTCAGTAATTGCTTCCATGGAGGCCCAGGAATTTCTATGCTCAATAGATATCCAGGACGCCTACCTCCATGTCCCGATATTTCCCGGACATCACCATTTCCTGCGCTTTGCCAAGGGTGTTCACGAAGATCATGGCGGCGCTGATGGCCATCTTGAGAGTCAGAGGCCTGGTCCTATTTCCATACCTCGACGACATCCTCATCAAGGCTCCGTCCTTTTCTCAGGCTCACAAAAGCCTGTCCATTGTTCTTGACACCCTAGCCCGTTTCGGGTGGCTCGTCAACCGGAAGAAGTCCAGCCTTATTCCTTCTCAGCGCATCATCATTTTTCTGGGCATGCTTTTCGACACTCCTCAGACCAGAGTCTTCCTTCTCAAAGACAAGAGATCCACTCTTTGTCAGGACATACGCTTGCTCCAGGGTCCTCGGCCTCCCTCCCTCCGATCGGCCATGAAGGTTCTGGGGAGGATGGTAGCTACATTAGAAGTGATTCCCTTCGCCCAATTTCATTCGCGACCCCTTCAGCAAGCCATTCTGTCTCAGTGGGACAGGTCTGTCTTCTCCCTGGATCGGCCGATCAGACTCTCTTCTCGAGTCAAGCGGTCTCTCAACTGGTGGCTGATGTCACCTCTCATCTCCCAGGGCAGGTCCTTCCTTCCAGTTCACTGGCAGGTGGTGACAACGGACCCCAGCCTGCTCGGCTGGGGTGCGGTTTTTCGCCACCATGAAGGTTCAGGGCCGTTGGTCGTTGCAGGAATCATCTCTGCCAATCAATGTCCTCAAAATTCGGGCCATCTTTCTGTCCTTCCGCCACTGGGAAAGGATTCTCAGGGGCCTGCCAGTCCGGATCCAGATGGACAACGCCATGGCTGTGGCATATGTCAACCATCAGGGGGGACCCGGAGCTCCTTGGCCCTTGCCGAGGTATCCAAGATCCTCCTTTGGGCAGAAGCAACGGTTCCGGTGATATCCGCGGTGCATATCCCTGGCGTGGACAACTGGGCCACCGACTTCCTCAGCCGCGAGGCCCTCATGGCAGGGGAATGGTCCTTGCATCCGGAGGTCTTCCATCAGATTTGTCTTCGATGGGGGACTCCGGACGTGGATCTCATGGTGTCTTGAATCAACAGGAAGATTCCGCAGTTCGTCTCCAGGTCTCGTGATCCTCTCGCAGTGGGCGTCGACGCTCTGGCCATTCCTTGGTCACAGTTCGGGCTGCCCTACCTGTTCCCACCCCTTCCTTTACTTCCCAAACTGTTGAAGAAGATCAAAGCGGAAGGGGTGCCGGTCATCCTGATCGCCCCGGATTAGCCAAGGAGAGCTTGGTTCGCGGAGCTCGTCAACCTTCTCGCGGACGCTCCCTGGCGCCTTCCAGACAGGCCCAATCTGCTCCACGGGACTCATTGACCACAAGCTGGCTGAATACTTGAGTTCCGGTACTATATGTATTACCAAAAATACATAAGGACCTCTATAATCCCCCAGGGCGACCGATCGTCTCGGGGAGGGGCTCCCTCTTTAATAACACTCCAATCTTTTTGGATCGTGTGCTGATATCGTACGCTACATCAGCACGGTCTTATATTCGGGACACGGGTGACTTTCTTAACAAAATTGACAATTTAACTATCTCTGAGAGTACTATTTTGGCTTCATTTGATGTGGTGTCTTTATACACTTCCATTGAGCATGACAAAGGGCTGGAAGCGGTCTCACATGTGCTATCAGGCTCTGACGTGGCCCCGGAGTGTGCACGGCTCATCCTCACATTGCTCGAATTCATCCTCAGGTGGAATTTTTTTCTGTTTGGGGATGAGTTTTTCTTGCAATTAAGGGGTACCGCCATGGGGTCCAGTGTGGCCCCTACTTATGCCAACATCTATATGGCGGTACTCGAGGACGGGTTCATGTACAAATCCATCCTCTGGCGCCACGTCAGAGCCTGGTGGCGATATATCGATGACATTTTTTTGGTATGGGAGGGGACCTCTGAGGAGTTAGAGGACTTCCATAAGGCCTTGAACCAGATATACCCTGAATTACAGTTCACTCTGACACACTCAACAACACAGATACAATTCCTCGACACTCTAGTTTATAAATGTGATAAGAAACTAGGGACTGACATTTTTGTCAAGGAGACAGATAGGAATGGGCTACTAGCCTTTGATAGTAATCATCCAAGGAGAATGGTTGGTTTCCTCCCTTGGAGTCAGTTATTGAGGGTGTGTCGGATGAGGAGCGAGTGGACTTAAGACTTGATGAGATGTGCACAAAATTCATCTCAAGGGGATACCCTGCGAGGGAGGTAGCTAGATACAAAAATAAGGCTGCTAGTTGCTCCCGGGTGAGTATTCGGAACAAGACTCGGGTCAGTTCGACATGTGATCGGATTCCTTTTGTGTCAACTTACAATGCAGCGAGTAACCGAATTGGTAACATACTGAGGAGACATTGGACCCTGCTACAGCGTGGTCTACCGTCTGTTCCTAGTTTTAAGATACACCCCATGATGTCATTCAGAAGGGGACGTAACTTTAGAGATAAACTTGTCAAATCTGATATTGGGACCTCTAAAAATTCGATTCAGAGTACAGCTAAACATGGGAATTTTCCGTGTTTGGGCTGCTCTTGTTGTAACAACATGTTGAAAGGGGAGTTTTTTTATCACCCTCACACTGGAAAGAAGATTTTTCTTAAGGAAAGATACACCTGTGCCTCAAGCTATGTTGTGTATATGATTGTGTGCCCGTGTGGACCCACCTATGTTGGTGAAACAACCATGGAAGTGAGGGCACGCATTAACAAACACAAGAGCACGGTGAGAACGGGGCTAACAGAATTACTGGTCCCCAAACATTTTTTGGAAAATAGACATTCAGTGAACCAACTTAGGTTTAGGGTGATAGCGTCCCGGTACTGAGAAGAGAGGGGAATAGGCTACAAATTCTCAAAACAAAGGAACTCCGGTGGATTTACACCCTGGGGTCCTTACAACCAAAGGGCTTAAACATTGATTTTAATTTACATACTTGTGTTCGCTAGGACCGTGGGATATTGTCATGGGTATTTGTTTTTATTGTCTCCTCCGCTTGATTATGGGTTATGTTAATTTTGGTTGGGTATATTTCTGATTTTCCCCCTTTTTTTTGTGTTTTAGGTGGTTTCTGCTGCAGTCGGCTGTCAGAAGGATGGGACGTCTTTGATCTATATATATGTACGATTATATGTATGATGTGGGATCACATCCGGCTCCCCTCCTTATGTCCCTCGACTGTTGCATATTGATGAGGTTATGTTATTTCCTTACATATGTATAGCCACCTTGTTTAGTTTTTTTGTTTCTTTTTCTGTAATATCTGCATATTATACTTATGATATAGGATCACTGTGATAGCTGGCTTTGATAATGATGAAGCTTGATGTATCTATATGACTAGTGTGAGAATTATTTTCTGTATCTCTCCCCTGTATAGTCTATTCACTCTAGGCACTCTGTGTACAGCTGGTCGCATTAACTTATTACCTGGTAATAAGAGTCCGTTGCAATGATTTCATTCTGAGCGATTCTGTCGTCTTGGCAACCGCTTCTGGTTTGCTCCGTGCGTGGCGAGAGGTGGACGTATGACGCGCTCTGTCTTTGGTTGGCTCCCGGCACGGTCACGTGAAGGGGGTTTGTCTGGACAGTGGGGCGCATGCGCTCCCTGAATGCTGCGTCACGGAGATCCAGATAGTGGCAACGAACTCCGGTAATGATGTGAGAGACCTCTGGGTTTGTTATGAGTTCTTAGATTGGTTGGGAGGGGGTTTCCCGCTGGATGGGAACTAGTGAGTGGCGGTAGGTAGCAATATTCATGGCGCCAGTGGAAGCTTAGAGCTCATTGGCTCTGCCGTGTTTACAGAGAACCATGTGGACTTATGGTGATTGGATGATGCTGCCATGACGACCCTGATGCCGGAACTTGACTGCTGGAGATTTCACGATCATTCTATATTTACTTATGTTGGAGGGGAATATTTACTTGCTATGTATAATATTAACACTGGCGGTTGGGGACTTTTTAATATGGATATGTCTGATGTCTGTTTTTATATTGTATTATATTCATTATGTGGTGGTGGGCGGCTTGATGGTGATTGGTGCCCTGCGTGGCACATACACTATTTAAAGCCGGACCTGTGCACTGCACTGTATGCTTGACAAAGACCCACCGGGTCGAAACGTTGCTGTTTTATGGCTCAATAAATTTATTCGTTTGGACTATACACCTGGATGGAGCGCTGTCATTTCATTGCCTGAGGCCCGATCTGCTGTCTCAGGGTCCGATCTGCCACCCGAATTCTCGGTCGCTCAGTTTAACGGTGTGGCTGTTGAGACCGCGGTTCTAAGAGCGTCCGGCCTCTCGGACCGGGTAATTCACACCATGATTCAGGCTCGGAAGCCTTCGTCTTCCAGGATCTACTACCGTACCTGGAAGGCTTACTTCCGTTGGTGTCCAACCACGTTCCATCCATGTCTTTTTCCCTGCCTTCTCTTTTGGCCTTCCTTCAGGCAGGACTGGATTCGGGCCAGGTCTCTGCGCTTTCCATCCTCTTTCAGAAGACTTTTAGCTTCTCGGCCACAGGTTAAGACCTTCCTTCAAGGAGTAGCCCACGCTGTCCCGCCGTACAGGGCCCCTGTGGACGCATGGGATTTAAATCTGGTATTGGATGTTCTGAGGGTTTCTCCCTTTGAGCCCCTTAGGGAGATTCCTCTATCAGTTCTATCTTGGAAGGTGTCCATTCTTGTGGCCATCACGTCCATTCGCCGCGTTTCAGAGTTGGCAGCCCTGTCTTGTCCTCCGTTTTTGGTCATTCACCAGGACAAGGTGGTCTTCCGGCCTCCACCTTCTTTCCTTCCTAAGGTGGTTTCCACCTTCCACCTCAACTAGGACATCGTTCTACCTTCCTTTTGTCCAGCTCCGACTCATCCTCTGGAGCGATCGTTGAACAAGCTGGACCTCGCCAGGGCAGTGAGGATCTACCTGGATAGAACGTCCACTTTCCGGAAGACGGATTCTTTTTTCATCATTCCTGATGGCACGCGCAGAGGCCAACCGGCTTCCAAGGCAACTATTGCTCGCTGCATCAGAATGGCAATTTTGGAGGCTTACCGGGTCAAGAACAGAGTGCCCCCTCCTGGGATTAAGGCTCACTCTACCCGGATGGTCGGCGCCTCCTGGGCGGTACATCACAGGGCTTACGCCCTACAGCTTTGCAAAGCGGCAACTTGGTCTTCCATCCACACGTTCGCCAAATTTTACAAGGTCCATACCTACGCTTCGGCGGACGCCAGCCTAGGCAGAAGGATCTTGCAGACGACAGTGGTGAGTCCTCTGACCGGATGGAAGTCTGTTTTTACCGCCCGTGGGACTGCTTTGGGACGTCCCATGGTTCCTGTGTCCCCCAATGAGAGGCGAAAAAGAAAACAGGATTTTTGGTTGCTTACCGTAAAATCTGTTTCTTGGAGCCTCCATTGGGGGACACAGCTCCCTCCCAATGTTTCTGTTATATGTTCTATGACTGTTCTCACGTTTACAGTTCTCAAGTTTGTGGTTATGGTTTTTCAACCTTGTTCATTATCTCCTACTGCTTTCTCACTAACTGAAGAGTATAATGCCAGTCGGTGGGGTGTACACTGCAGAGGAGGAGCTAACTTTTTTATTTGCATAGTGTCAGCCTCCTAGTGGCAGCAGCATACACCCATGGTTCCTGTGTCCCCCCAATGGAGGCTCCAAGAAACAGATTTTACGGTAAGCAACCAAAAATCCTGTTTTTTGTGGGAAAAAAGAATAATTTTTATTTTCACGACTCTGCGTTATAAACTGTAGTGAAACACTTGGGGGTTCAAAGCTGTCAAAACACATCTAGATAAGTTCCTTAGGGGGTCTAGTTTCCAAAATGGTGTCACTTGTGGGGGGGGGGTTCTACTGTTTAGGTGCATCAGGGGCTTTGCAAATGCAATATGATGCCTGCAGACCAATCCATCTAAGTCTGCATTCCAAATGGCGCTCCTTCCCTTCCAAGCTCTGCCATGCGCTCAAACGGTGGTTCCCCCCACATATGGGGTATCAGCGTACTCAGGACAAATTGGATAACAACTTTTGGGGTCGAATTTCTCCTGTTACCCTCGGGAAAATACAAAACTGGGGGCTAAAAAATAATTTTTGGGAAAAATTTTTTTTATTTTCACGGCTCTGCATTATAAACTGTAGTGAAACACTTGGGGGTTCAAAGCTGTCAAAACACAGCTAGATAACTTCCTTAGGGGGTCTAATTTCCAAAATGGTGTCACTTGTGGGGGTTTCAATGTTTAGGCCCATCAGGGGCTCTCCAAACGGGACATGGTGTCCCATCTCAATTCTAGTCAATTTTGCATTGAAAAGTCAAACAGCGCTCCTTCCCTTCCGAGCTCTGCCATGCACCCAAAGAGTGGTTTACCCCCACATGTGGGGTATCGGCGTACTCAGAACAAATGGCACAACAACTTTTGGGGTCCAATTTCTTCTCTTGCCCTTGGGAAAATAAAAAATTGAAGGCGAAAAGATCATACTTGTGAAAAAATATGATTTTTTATTTTTACGGCTCTGCATTATAAACTTCTGTGAAGCACTTGGTGGGTTAAAGTGCTCACCACACATCTAGATAAGTTCCTTAGGGGGTCTACTTTCCAAAATGGTGTCACTTGTTGGGGGTTTCAATGTTTAGGCACATCAGGGGCTCTCCAAACGCAACATGGCGTCCCATCTCAATTACCGTCAATTTTGCATTGAAAAGTCAAACGGCGCTCCTTCCCTTCCGAGCTCTGCCGTGCGCCCAAACAGTGGTTTACCCCCACATGTGGGGGATCAGCAAACTCAGAACAAATGGCACAACAACTTTTGGGGTCCAATTTCTTCTCTCACCCTTGGGAAAATAAAAAATTGGAGCTGAAGTAAATTTTTTGTGAAAAAAAGTTAAATGTTAATTTTTTTTAAACATTCCAAAAATTCCTGTAAAACACCTGAAGGGTTAATAAACTTCTTGAATGTGGTTTTGAGCACCTTGAGGGGTGTAGTTTTTAGAATGGTGTCATACTTGGTTATTTTCTATCATATAGACCCCTCAAAATGACAAATGTGATGTGGTCCCTAAAAAATATTGGTGTTGTAAAAATGAGAAATTGCTGGTCAACTTTTTACCCTTATAACTCCCTAACAAAAAAAAAAATGTTGGTTCCAAAATTGTGCTGATGTAAAGTAGACATGTGGGAAATGTTACTTATTAATTATTTTACATGACATATCTCTGTGATTTAAGGGCATAAAAATTCAAAGTTGGAAAATTGCAAAATTTTCGCCAAATTTCCTTTTTTTTTTCACAAATAAACGCAAGTTATATCGAGGAAATTTTACCACTATCATGAAGTACAATATGTCATGAGAAAACAATGTCAGAATCGCCAAGATCCGTTGAAGCGTTCCAGAGTTATAAACTCATAAAGGAACAGTGGTCAGAATTGTAAAAATTGGCCTAGTCATTAAAGGGAACCTGTCACCCCGTTTTTTCAGATTGAGATATAAATACTGTTAAATAGGGCCTGCGCTGTGCGTTACTATAGTGTATGTAGTGTACCCTGATTCCCCACCTATGCTGAGAAATACATTACCAAAGTCGCCGTTTTCGCCTGTCAATCAGGCTGGTCAGGTCGGGTGGGCGTGGTCACAGCGCTGTTTCTTCCTCAGCTTTCCGTTGGTGGCGTATTGGTGTGCGCATGTCGCAGTGACGAATCCACTGCGCGCACGTGAAGAAGCAGCGCGCGATCTGCGCTGAATTGCCGGCTTTTCTAAGGACACGGGTGCGTAAAAATCGGACAGCACTCGCATGGTGCGAGTGCTGTGCTTTTTTTTTCACGCACCCATTGACTTGCATTGGCGAGTCTCGTCCGAGAATCTCAGCAGTACGCAGCATGCTGCGATTTTTTTCTCAGCCGACACAGATTTTTCTCAGTCCGATTTCGGCTGGGAAAAAAATCGCTAATGGAATGTCACCTATTGAAAAACATTGGTCCGAGTGCAATCCGATTTTTTTATCAGATTGCACTCGTCCGTTTTTCTCACAAGTGGAAAGGGGCCCTTAACATAATTAACCTACATATGCTGTAAAAAAAAAAAAGGCAACTAAGAAACCGGCGTGAAATGTAATGTTTATTTTTCAAAAAATAAAAAAAAACCTGCATGGGCTCCAGCATAATTTCCATAACCAGCAGAGGGAAAGCTGACAGCTGATGTTAATATTCTGGAAAGGAGCCAATAGCTATAAAGGTTCCCAGGCTATTAATATCAGCTCACATCTGATTGCTTAGCCTTTACTGGCTATTTTACAGGGGGACATAAAAATATTAACATGGAGTGCCCCTATAAAATCCAACCAGCAAAGGCTAGGCAGACAGCTGTAGGCTGATATTAATAGCCTGTGAAGAGGCCATGGATATTGGCAGCCCCACAGGCTAAAAACCATCAGCTCTCAGCCATCCCAGAAATGGCGCATCTTATAGATATGCCAATTCTGGCACTTAGCCTCGCTCTTCCCACTTGCCCTGTAGCAGTGGGGTTCATATTTGTGGAGTTGATGTCACCTTTTTATTGTCAAGTATCATCAAGCCCACAGGTTAGTAATGGAGAGGCATCTATCAGACACCTCCATTACTAAGCTGGCCTAATGTCACCTTACAATACAAAGGTGACATTAACCCAGGGCCGGCTCCAGGTTTTTGAGGGCCCCGGGCGAACGAGTCTCAGTGGGCCCCCCCAACCCCCCTTTAACACATTTATACCACGATTCATGATGCACGTAGCCCACGCAGCCCACGCAGTATATAACGCACAGCCCACGCAGGATATAACGCACAGCCCGTGAGTCTGTGACACAGTATATAACACACAGCCCACGCAGTATATAACACACAGCCCACGCAGTATATAACGCACACAGCCCACGCAGTATATAGCGCACAGCCCACGCAGTATATAACGCACAGCCCACGCAGTATATAACGCACAGCCCACGCAGTATATAACGCACAGCCCACACAGTATATAACGCACAGCCCACGCAGTATATAACGCACAGCCCACGCAGCATATAGCGCACAGCCCATGAGTCTACACTGTCAGCGAACCATGATGTATATGGGCACAGATGTGACTTTCAGACTTTCAGTTCACGATTTAAAATTGTTACAAAAAAAAACAAACATGAAAGCTGCAGACTGTACGAGTATCACAGGTGGCTGAATACATTAGATTCACATTTACTTAGTCATATCTACCACCACTGACTCAGTAGTTATAGGCAGCGCTTACTTCCACAGTCCCCCGGCCGGTCCCCCCCCTTTCCCCCCGCAAAGTGCAGCGTTGGGAGTTGGGACGGACCCTCACCGAAGATGATTCACTGACACTGACAGACTCACACAGAGAGACATTACTCACTGCTTCGCCGGCCCCCTCGTTGTGGACACAGCAGGAGAGGGTGTGCACCGTCCACCCTGCAGGCTGCAGCTGCTGCTCGTCCTCTTCTCCTCCTGCTTGGCGCTGCCAGTCCGGATCTGTCCTCTCCTGTGCTGGATCATCTGGATGGTGGACGCAGCCTGGACAGATAGATTCTGAACCAGTGCCTGGAATGGGAAGGCTTCAGGCGGCGCGGTCCAACTCCGAACTGCAGCTCTCTCTCTCTCTGTCCTCTCTGCCCGCCGACCGGATGTAAGGAGAGATGACCCAGCGTCGCGACCCGGAAGTGTCTTCTCTCTTCTGTATCCATGGTGAGGGCCGGGGGGCGGTGAGTATTGCTGCTATTGCAGCTGCGCAGCGTCAGGCGCCAGCGAAATGGCCTCAGAGACAAAGCAGCTGACTGTGCCCCCTGCAGCCAAGGCGCCGCCGGGGGACGGATGTAGTGAGTGACGCGCGCTGGCGGCTGACGTCACGTGTACTACCAAATGGGCCCCCCGTCTTGCCAGGGCCCCGGCATTTGCCCGGGTGCGCCGGGTGCTGACGCCGGCCCTGCATTAACCCCTTATTACCCCATATGCCACCGCTACAGGGCAGTGAGAAGAGAGAGGCTGAGTGCCAGAATTGGCGCATCTTACAGATGCACCTTTTATGAGGTGGCAATAACCATGGTCCCTCGCTAGGCTATAATATCTGTCCTCAGCCACTGGCTTCCCTCTGTGGCACAGAAAATTGTGCGGGAGCCCACGCCAGTTTTTTCAGTGAAAACATTTTTATTAAATACACACTGGTCCCAAATTTTACACACACACACACACACACACACAACTAACCGTATTAGTCACTGACCTATATAAATAACCTTTCTGCATTGGTTTACTGTATGTAAACCATGTCTCCTATCCTGTCATCTTCTGCAATGATTTGACAGAAGCCGACTAATTAACTATTTGTAAGCGGTCAGTGTGATTTTACTGTACACTGCACCTGAATTGCAAGCCTTTCAAAGGACACCGTTGCGTATTTATCGCAAGTCACACTGATGGCCCGTGTGGTGTGAGTTTTTCTTGCACAAACAGACTTTCATTGGCGAGTCTCGGCTGATATACGGTGCAAATCGCAGCATACTGCAATTTCACTCGCACATATAATACGGCTGTGAAAAAAAAAAAAAGTGATGGGAGCTGCCCAACAGATTAACATTGGTCCGAGTGCTATGCTATTTGTTTTTTTCTCGCATAGCACTCGTCCGTATTCCTCTCTAGTGTGACTCCGGCCTTAAAGGGAAAATCATTCAAAATTTGAAAATTTCTATTTTTTTAAATTTGTAAAATTTCTGATATTTTTACAAAATAAGCAAAACATATTAACCCAAGTTTACCATTAGCCCAAGTTTACCATTATCATAAAGTTTAATATGTCAGGAAAAAAAAACAATCTCAAAATCAGTGGAATATGTTGAAGCATTCCAGAGTTATTACTAAATAAAGTGACACTGGTCAGAGTTTAAAAAATTGGCCCCATCACTAAGGGGTTAAGTGCGTGTACAAGTGAAAATCGTTTCAAAAGTGGTTTACCTGTCTAACGGTACCGTCACACTCAGCGACGCTGCAGCAATAAAGACAATGAGCCGATCGCTGGAGCGTCGCTGTTTAGGTCGCTGTAGAGACGTCAAACACAGCAACTCCAGAACGATGCAGGAGCGATCCAGTGACGTAACGGCGACTCACTTATCGTTCTCACTGGTTGTAAGCTCCATGTAAAACATTAGTGGCATCGTTGCTTTTGATGTCAAACATGACGATACACGCCGACCTGACGACGAAATAAAGTTCTGGACTTCTAGCTCCGACCAGCGATGGCACAGCGGGATCCAGATCGCTGCTGCGTGTCAAACACAACGAGATCGCTATCCAGGACGCTGCAACGTCACGGATCGTTGTCGATCTCGTTGCAAAGTTGCTGAGTGTGACGGTACCTTAAAGCTGGTTTCACACCAGCGTTCGGCAGCCTTCTTCCTGTTAAGCCCCGCCCACTGTTGCATCTCTTCCTTCACCTCCACCTACGTCTGCATGCATCCCCTATCTTTAACATTGGGTACACAGGCACGCGTCGTTTTGACGATGCGCTGAAACTGCGTCGAACGCAACATGTTGCATTTTGTTACAGTTGGCGCAGCGTCAAAACAACGCATGCGAAGGTATCCGCTTCGCCTGCGTACCCAATGTTAAAGATAGGGAGTGCAGGACGCATGCAGACGTAGGCGGAGCTGAAGAGTTGCGGCAGTGGCAGGGCTTAACGGAGGAAGAAGGCTGCTATCCGCAGCCCTGCCGAACGCTGGTGTGAAACCATACAACACAAAAGAACCACAAAGAGTAAACAAAGTCCTGAATAAAAAACAAATAATTTAACAAATGCAAGTAAATAAAGACAATCAAAAATCGACAGGGTGAAAAAGGGCTGCATTGCTCAGGTCACAGCAGTGGAGACTATGGGTAAGGACAACAGCAGAGATCTCTAACATTGTGATTTCTTTTTAAAATGATACACACTAAATGATTGGGTGAATGTCATTGCAACTGGCTTCACTGCTTTTTTGGACTAGTAACACCCTATTTTTGGGATTTAATTTTTATGAAATTGGCACTTCTGAGACTATATGAATTTACTGCATTTAGCACTTTTTAGCGGCTGTGCCATGAAACGTGACAGTGACATTTATTAGGTGTAGGTCTGCTGCTTTTGTATGCCCCCATCCACATCTTTTTGCTGTCCCTGGGTTTTATACCTGTGAAGTCAACTTTTTCACCCCGTCGATTTTTGATTGTCTTTATTTACTTGTATTTGTTAAATAAATTATTTGTTTTCTATTCAAGACTTTGTTTACTCTTTGTGGTTCTTTTGTGTTGTATTGCTAGTTAAGAGTGTCCTGAGCTAAAGCTAGCACTCCTATTATGTTGAGGGGAATAATTGATCTGGGATATGTTTTCTGCTCTGGAGCTTGTGTTTCTTCTGCTGGTGTGAAACCAGCCTAAGGGCAGTCTCAAACGTCCAGATAATTCCGGTACCGGAAAAATCGGTACCGGAATTATCCGTATCCATGTGCCCGTGCGTTTCTGTGGCACATCAGCACACGTGTGCCGCCCGTGTGCCCACTGGGTACCACACGCACCGTGCAGGAGACAGCGCTAAAGTTTAGCGATGTCCCCTGCATCGTGCTGAAGCTGCCATTCATATCTTCTTTGCAGCAGCATTTTCTGTAGAGAAGATATGAATAATCGTGTTTAAAATAAAGATCGCATACAGTATACATATAAAGACCGCATACAGATAAATCGGAAAAATCGGTACCGGAATTATCCGTGTCCGTGTGCCCGTGTGTTTCTGTGGCACATCAGTGTGGCACACGTGTCGCCCGTGTGCCCACTGGGTACAACACGCACCGTGGAGGAGACAGCGCTAAAGTTTAGCACTGTCCCCTGCATCGTACTGAAGCTGCCATTCATATCTTCTTTGCAGCAGCATTTTCTGTAGAGAAGATATGAATAATCGTGTTTAAAATAAAGACCGCACACAGTATACATATAAAGACCGCATACAGTAGAAGCTGCGGCCAGGACAGGAAGCAGCGCCAGCGAGGGAGCTGGGTGAGTATTTTAATAACAGCGGGCGGGCGCACAGGGGGTGGGAGGGGGTGGGCACATAGAGCTTTATTTTAAACACGATTATTCATATCTTCTCTACAGCAAACGCTGCTGCTGAGAAGATATCAATGGCGGCTTCAGCACCAGTGGGGGGGACAGCGCTTACTGTAGCGCTGTCTCCTGCACGGCACACGGACTGCACATGGACAACGTCCGTGTGCGGTACGTGTTTTACACGGACCCATTGACTTTAATGCGCCCGTGTAATCCGTGCGCTCCCACGAACACTGTCATGTCTCCGTGTTTGGCACACGGAGACACGGTCCGCAAAAAAATCAATGACATCTGCACAGATGCATTGATTTTAATGTGTCTACGTGTGTCAGTGGCTCCGGTACATGAGGAAACTGTCACCGCACGTACCGGAGCCACTGACGTGTGAAACCGGCCTAAGGCTGTTATTATAGCACCTTACATGGGTTACACAGATACATCATGGGCTTGTCCTGCCCTATGCATGAAATGAAAGGCTAAAATACAATGTGGAGACTTAATCAGAGCAATGTTTTTTTACATTCAGAACTGGTTTAAGAGGTAAACAATTACCATTTCCCACAGAAATCTCAGACTTTTACTTATAGAAATACTGGATATATATGATTTTAACATTAGATATAGAAACATTTCTAATTTTATAAAACTGCATTTTTTTGCATTGAAAAACTTTATGCCTTTGCTTGTTTCATTTTATGCATTTCTAAAGTATTGTAAAACTGTAATATGCTGGTGGTGCATACGGGCAGAACTGTCAATAGGGTATATGGCTCTGCCTCCCCAGGCCTGCCTCCGGTGTCTGAGGTTTCGGTGTCCCGGACCAGAGATGATAATACCAGCCTTGAATTGTGAAGGATACGGCAGCTGACCCTGAGAAACATCCAAGGTGGGAACGTCCCATCATGCCGAAGAGAGTCTGCTAGATCCAGGCCTAGCAGACCAGTGCTGGTGGGTTTATGGATGCCAGGAGGGGGCTGGCATAAAGGAAGGTCTCGTCTTTTCCTGGCGGGTCGGAGAGTTGTCCCGTCATTTTTTTGGACAGAACATTTCCAAAACAACCAAACTTGAACAGATCTTTTGGGAGGCAGACTTTAGTCCTCTGTTGCAGAAGCAAAGTACTCTTAAAGGCGCAGAGTAGGAAGAACTAGAAATTTGGCATGCATGATTGTTCAGTGCGCTGGCGGTGTGGACCGGCCACCAGAGAAAGCCTAGACCGAAGCCTTGGATATTTTAAGAGCAGGGTCACAGGAGCCTCTGGAAAACGTGGAGGCTGCATGAATAGGAAGGTTTCCTCAGGAGACGTCCATATTGCTCAGGGGAAAACTAGGACATATTTGTCCTGTCTTTTTTTTTTTTTAAGTAGCCCCCTCACTGCCTGGTAGGATATACCTGTCCTTAAGATCACAAATCCTTTTTCGCAGACCGATGATGAAGATGGACGCAGAGGGGCGAGAGGATAGGAGGATTTGTGGCATGAACGGTCCTCCGGGGAACCCCAAACACTCTTGATGTGTTAGGGCCTTGCCTCGTAGACCACAGATGATACGGTAGTGACAATTCAAGGTGGGAGATTAGAGTGACAATTCCACTGTCACCATTAAAAGCCATATCTGAAAAAAAATTAAAAAGAAAAAAGGAAAATCGTTAATAAAAAAAAACCCAAAACCTAAGGCAGAAACTGGGCTGAGCGGTCCAGACCCATGTCTGCCTCCTACTGACATTAAGCTAAAACGGATTAGCTTCGTGCCAGTTGGTGTACCCTCCTCTACAGGAAATACCAAATTTTTTTTTGCATAGCATAAGCATCATACACCCTTGTTTTTTTGTGTACCCCAATGAAGCGTTAGCCCCCCCACATCAACCAGAAGGCCACACAGCATAACCTCGCTCCCCCAGTCAGAAACCTCCACCTCACATTAACCAGCGGACCCCACAGGATAAACTCAAAGCCCACCAGACATTCCCTCCCCCAAGCATAAATCCCCATATGCCACCCCAGCTTAAACCCCCATCAGACGTCCACCCCTCCAAGCATTACTCCCATCGTACACCACGCCCACCCAAGAATAAACTCCCATCGGACATCCACCTTTCCAAGCATTTCTCCCATTTTACACCACGCCCACCCAAGAATAAACCCCCACCAGACGTCCAACCCCCCACCGGAGGTCCAACCCTCACAAACCCCCATCGAACGTCCACCCCCTACCCAGCCTAAACTCTCATCGGACATCCACTCGACCCAGCCTAAACCCTCATCAGCCCCCCCAAACCCAACTTATAAGTAGGTCACCCCCCAATAAAGGGGATGCCCCAGTAAGCAACAGGTCCTCCCCCAATAAAAGGGATCCCTCCGTAAGCAGCAGGTCACCTCCCCACATCCCACCACAAGCAGGTCGCCTCCCTACGTCCCACCACAAGCAGGTCGCCTCCCCACGTCCCACCAGAAGCAGGTCGCCCCCCCACATCCCACCAGAAGCAGGTCGCCCCCCCACATCCCACCAGAAGCAGGTCGCCCCCCACATCCCACCAGAAGCAGGTCGCCCCCCACATCCCACCAGAAGCAGGTCGCCCCCCACATCCCACCAGAAGATGTAGAGGGGGCATGGGGCATCCAGGGTGCTGTGTGGATTGTGTGAGGGGACATGGGGTATGTAGAGGGGCATCCAGGGTGGCTTGTGGCTGTTGAGTGGGCATGGGGTATGTAGAGGGGCATCCAGGGGGCTGGTGTGAGGGGGCATGCGGTATGTAGAAGGGCATCCAGGGTGCCTTGTGGCTGGTGTGAGGGGGCATGGGATATGTAGAGGGGCATCCAGGGGGCTGGTGTGAGGGGGCATGGGGTATGTAGAGGGGCATCCAGGGGGCTGGTGTGAGGGGTCATGGGGTATCCAGGGGGCTGTGTGGCTGGTGTGAGGGGGTATGTAGAGGGGCATCCATGGGGTATGTAGAGGGCCTCCAGGGGGCTGGTGTGAGGGGGCATGGGGTATGTAAAGGGGCATTCAGGGAGCTGGTGTGAAAGGGACATGGGGTATGTAGGGGGGGCATTGGGCATCCAGGGGGCTGTGTTGCAGTGTAAGGGGGCATGGGATATGTAGAGGGGTATCCAGGGGGCCTTGTGGCTGTTGTGAGGGGCATGGGATATGTAGAGGGACATTCAGGGGTCTGGAATGATGGGTCATGTAGAGGGGCATCCAGGGGGCTGGTGTGAGGAGACATGGGGTATGTAGAGGGGCTGGTGTGAGGGGGCATGGGGTATGTAGAGGGACATTCATGGGTCTGGAGTGATGGGTCATGTAGAGGGGCATCCAGGGGGCTGGTGTGAGGAGGCATGGGGTATATAGAGGGGCATCCAGGGGGCTGGTGTGAGGGGGGCATGGGGCATCCAGAGTGCTGTGTGGATGGTGTGAGGGGGCATGGGGTATGTAGAGGGGCATTCAGGGGGCTGTGTTGCATAGTGTGAGGGGGCATGGGGTGTGTAGGTAAGGGGGCATCCAGGGAGCCTTCTGGCTGTTGAGGGGGCATGGGGTTTGTAGGTGAGGTGACATGGGCATCCAGGGGCTGTGTTTCATAGTGTGAGGGGGGCATGGGGCATTCAGGGGGCTGTGTTGCATAGTGTGGGGGGCATGGGGTATGTAGGTGAGGGGGAATCCAGGGGGGCTTGTTGCTGTTGTGAGAGGGCATGGGGTATGTAGAGGGGCATCGGGGGGGCTGTGTTGCATAGTGTGAGGGCCTGGTGTGAGGGGGCATGGGGTAGGTAGAGGGGCATTCAGGGAGCTGGTGTGATGGGGGCATGGGGTATGTAGGGGGGGCATTGGGCATCCAGGGGGCTGTGTTGCATAGTGTAAGGTGGCATGGGGTATGTAGGTGAGGGGGCATCCAGGGGGCCTCATGGCTGTTGAGGGGGCATGAAGCATCCAGGAGGCCTTGTGACTGTTGTGAGGGGGCATGGGACATCCAGGGCGCTGTGTTGCATGGTGTGAGGGGGGCATCCAGTGGGCTGTGTTGCATAGTGTGAGGGGGCATGGGGTATCTAGGTGATGATGCATCCAGGGGGCCTTGTGGCTGTTGTGAGGGGGCATGGGGCATCCAGGGTGTTGTGTGGATGGTGTGAGGGGGCATGGGGTATGTAGAGGGGCATCCAGGGGGCTAGTGTGAGGGGGTATGTAGAAGGGCATCCAAGGGGCTGGTGTGAGGGGGCATGGGGTATGTAGAGGGGGCATGGGGCATCCAGGGGGCTGGTGTGAGGGGGCATGCATCACTGCTCCATCACCGAAACCCCCCTCAGTAAGTTTTTTTTTTTTTTAAGGTTCAGATTATAAGATGTTTTTCCACCAATTTGGGGGGGGGGGGGGGCATTAGGGTATGTGCACACGTTGCAGATCTGCCTGTGGAATTTTCTGTGCAGATTCTGCATCTCTTGGCAGAAAAATCCATTCAGATTTGATGCTGATTTTCATGCGGCTTTGTGTGCGTTTTTGTAAGCTAAATAAAGATCTATTATTTTACAACAAAAAAAGAATTGTGATGTAATTTCTTGTTCAACCTTTTCCTTTATATACTCCATTGAAGAATAATGTTTATAAACACACAGATAATAGATAAATCTATAGATATATAGATAATACCAAGCCCGATGTTTATTAATGAACATAATAAAATGGTACATAGAGAGTTATTCCGACCTGTGCCAATCCGACCTGTGACGCCTATGTGGCGTCATGGCAGGATCGCGTTCCTGCAGATCGGGTGAAAGCGTTAACTGAAAATTGGTGAAATATTAAAATCCAGCCATGGCCGATGCTGCAATATCATCGGCCATGACTGGAGACCCCGATCTGCCCCCTCCACCGACTGACAGCGGCAATCCGCCGCCATCAGTCTTCTCTCCACCCACCCCCCCCCCCCGCTGTCCGATCCCATCCCCCCCATACCTACCAAGTCCGTCCGTCTTCTCCATGGGCGCCGCCATCTTCCAAAATGGCGGGCACATGTGCAGTGCACCCACCGAATCGGCCGTCAGATTCATTCCAGGTACATTTTGATCACTGTGATACAACCTATCACAGTGATCAAAATAAAAAAAATAGTAAATAACCCCCCCCCCTTTACCACCCCCATAGGTAAGCAAAATAATAAAATTAAAAAAAAATTATTTTTATTTTTACACTAGGGTTGGGGTTAGAATTAGGCTCTGTACACACGGTGTGGATTGGCTGCTGCGGATTCGTAGCAGTTTTCCATCACGTTTATAGTACCATGTAAACCTATGGAAAACCAAATCCACTGTGCCCATGGTGCGGAAAATACAGCGCGGAAACACTGCGTTGTATTTTCCGCAGCATGTCAATTCTTTGTGCGGATTCCGTAGCGTTTTACACCTGTTCCTCAATAGGAATCCGCAGGTGAAAGCCGCGCAGAAAACATTGTAAATCCGCAAGTAAAATACAGTGTGTTTTGCCTGTGGATTTTTCAAAAACTGCGGAAAAATCCGCACACGAATCTGCAACGTGGGCACTTAGGGTTAGGGTTGGAACTAGTTAGGGTTGGAGTTAGGGTTAGGCTTGTGGTTAGGGGTGTGTTGGGGTTAGGGTTAGGCTTGTGGTTAGGGTTATGGTTGGTATTAGGGTTAAGGGTGTGTTAGGTTTGGGATTAGGGTTACGGGTGTGTTGGGGTTAGTGTTGGAGTTAGAATTGATGGGTTTCCACTGTTTAGGCACATCAGGGGCTCTCCAAACGCGACATGGCGCCACTATTGATTCCAGCAAATCTTGCATTCAAAAAGTCAAATGGTGCTCCCTCCCTTCCGAGCTCCGACGTGCGCCCAAACAGTGGTTTACCCAAACATGGGGCATAAGTGTACTCAGGAAAAATTGCACAACAACTTTGGGGGTCTATCAGAAGAAAAAATATGGCACTCACCCCTAGAAATGCTGTGATGAAGTCCTTTATTTGCTACAAACAGCAATCAGGTACACATGGAGAGGCGGCAGGACGTGAACAGGAGAGGGTGCGGGGAATCGGTAAGGACTACGGCCGTTTTGCGCAAAGCGCTTCAACGGGTCCAGGATATACTGTCAGTGAAGCCTTTGGTCCTCTGTGGATTGTTCTGTGAGCACCACCCTGAGCTGTTTTCTCTGGATAGTGTTGCAGCCGACGCTGCCGACGCTCATCCACACACCTGTGAAAAGTTGTGGTTCTAGTGCCGCACGGCTACCATTCTTTGGTTTGGTTCTGGTTACAACTTTGGGGGTCTAATTTCTCCTGTTACCCTTGGGGAAAAAAAATGTGGACTAAAATTATTTTTGTGGGGAAAAAATGATTTTTTATTTTCACGGCTCTGCGTTATAAACTGTAGTGAAACACTTTGGGCTTCATAGTGCTCTCCACACATCTAGATAAGCTCTTTGGGGGGCTAGTTTCCAAAATGGGGTCACTTGTGGGGGGTTTCTACTGTTTAGGTACATCAGGAGCTCTGCAATTCTGCATTGAAAAAGTCAAACGGCGCTCCTCTTCCAAGCTCTGCCGTGCGCCCAAACAGCAGTTTACCCCCACATATAGGGTATCGACGTACTCAAGAGAAATTGCACAACAACTTTTGTGGTGTAATTTCTCCTGTTACCCTTGTGAAAATAAGAATTTGTGGGCGAAAAAAAAAGTTTGTGTTAAAAAAAATACGATTTTTTATTTTCACGCCTCTACGTTATAAACTTCTGTGAAGCACTTGGGGGCTCAAAGTGTTCACCACATATCAACATAAGTTTTATAAGGGGTCTAGTTTCCAAAATGGTGTCACTTGTGGGGGGTTTCCACTGTTTAGGCACACCAGGGGCTCTCCAAACGAGACATGGCGTCCGATCTCAATTCCAGCCAATTCTACATTGAAAAAGTCAAATGGTGCTCCTTCTCTTCCAAGCCCTGCCGTGCGCCCAAACAGTGGTTTACCCCCACATATGGGTTATCGGCGTATTCAGGAGAAATTGCACAACAAATTTTGTTGTTCATTTTCTCTTTTTACACTTGTGAAAATAAAAAAAATTGGTTCTGAAGTAAAATGTTTGCAAAAAAAAAAGTTAAATGTTCATTTTTTCCTTCCATATTGTTTCAGTTCCTGTGAAGCACATAAAGGGTTAATAAACTGCTTGAATGGGGTTTTGAGCACCTTGAGGGGTGTAGTTTTTAGAATGGTGTTAAGTTTGGGTATTTTCTGTCATGTACACCCCTCAAAGTGACTTTAACCCCTTCATGACCCAGCCTATTTTGACCTTAAAGACCTTGCCGTTTTTTGCAATTCTGACCAGTGTCCCTTTATGAGGTAATAACTCAGGAACGCTTCAACGGATCCTAGCGGTTCTGAGATTGTTTTTTCGTGACATATTGGGCTTCATGTTAGTGGTAAATTTAGGTCAATAAATTCTGCGTTTATTTGTGATAAAAACGGAAATTTGGCGAAAATTTTGCAATTTTCACATTTTGAATTTTTATTCTGTTAAACCAGAGAGATATGTGACACAAAATAGTTAATAAATAACATTTCCCACATGTTTACTTTACATCAGCACAATTTTGGAAACAAAATTTTTTTTTGTTAGGAAGTTATAAGGGTTAAAATTTGACCAGCGATTTGTCATTTTTACAACGAAATTTACAAAACCATTTTTTTTAGGGACCACCTCACATTTGAAGTCAGTTTGAGGGGTCTATATGGCTGAAAATACCCAAAAGTGACACCATTCTAAAAACTGCACCCCTCAAGGTACTCAAAACCACATTCAAGAAGTTTATTAACCCTTCAGGTGCTTCACAGCAGCAGAAGCAACATGGAAGGAAAAAATGAACATTTAACTTTTTAGTCACAAAAATTATCTTTTAGCAACAATTTTTTTATTTTCCCAATGGTAAAAGGAGAAACTGAACCACGAAAGTTGTTGTCCAATTTGTCCTGAGTACGCTGATACCTCATATGTGGGGGTAAACCACTGTTTGGGCGCACGGCAGGGCTTGGAAGGGAAGGAGCGCCATTTGACTTTTTGAATCAAAAATTGGCTCCACTCTTTAGCGGACACCATGTCACATTTGGAAAGCCCCCGTGTGCCTAAAAATTGGAGCTCCCCCACAAGTGACCCCATTTTGGAAACTAGACATCCCAAGGAACTTATCTAGATGCATAGTGAGCACTTTGAACCCCCAGGTGCTTCACAAATTGATCCGTAAAAATGAAAAAGTACTTTTTTTCACAAAAAAATTCTTTTAGCCTCAATTTTTTCATTTTCACATGGGCAACAGGATAAAATGGATCCTAAAATGTGTTGGGCAATTTCTCCTGAGTACACCAATACCTCACATGTGGGGGTAAACCACTGTTTGGGCACATGGTAAGGCTCGGAAGGGAAGGAGCGCCATTTGACTTTTTGAATGAAAAATTATTTCCATCGTTAGCGGACACCATGTCGCGTTTGGAGAGCCCCTGTGTGCCTAAACATTGGAGCTCCCCCACAAGTGACCCCATTTTGGAAACTAGACCCCCCAAGGAACTTATCTAGATGCATATTGAGCACTTTAAACCCCCAGGTGCTTCACAGAAGTTTATAACGCAGAGCCATGAAAATAAAAAATAATTTTTCTTTCCTCAAAAATGATTTTTTAGCCTGGAATTTCCTATTTTGCCATGGATAATAGGAGAAATTGGACCCCAAATATTGTTGTCCAGTTTGTCCTGAGTATGCTGATACCCCATATGAGGGGGTAAACCACTGTTTGGGCGCACGGCAGGGCTCGGAAGGGATGGCACGCCATTTGGCTTTTTAAATGGAAAATTAGCTCCAATCATTAGCGGACACCATGTCACGTTTGGAGAGCCCCTGTGTGCCTAAACATTGGAGATCCCCCAGAAATGACACCATTTTGGAAACTAGACCCCCAAAGGAACTAATCTAGATGTGTGGTGAGGACTTTGAACCCCCAAGTGCGTCACAGAAGTTTATAACGCAGAGCCATGAAAATAAAAAAAAAAAATTATTTTCTCAAAAATGATCTTTTAGCCTGCAATTTTTTATTTTCCCAAGGGTAACAGGAGAAATTTGACCCCAAAAGTTGTTGTCCAGTTTCTCCTGAGTACGCTGATACCCCATATGTGGGGGTAAATCACTGTTTGGGCACATGCCGGGGCTCGGAAGTGAAGTAGTGACGTTTTGAAATGCAGACTTTGATGGAATGCTCTGTGGGCGTCACGTTGCGTTTGCAGAGCCCCTGATGTGGCTTAACAGTAGAAACCCCCCACAAGTGACCCCATTTTGGAAACTAGACCCCCAAAGGAACTTATCTAGATGTGTGGTGAGCACTTTGAACCCCCAAGTGCTTCATAAAAGTTTATAATGCAGAGCCGTGAAAATAATAAATACGTTTTCTTTCCTCAAAAATAATTATTTAGCCCAGAATTTTTTATTTTCCCAAGGGTTACAGAAGAAATTGGACCCCAAAAGTTGTTGTCCAGTTTCTCCTGAGTACGCTGATACCCCATATGTGGGGGTAAACCACTGTTTGGGCACATGCCGATGCTCGGAAGTGAAGTAGTGACGTTTTGAAATGCAGACTTTGATGGAATGCTCTGTGGGCGTCACGTTGCGTTTGCAGAGCCCCTGATGTGGCTTAACAGTAGAAACCCCCCACAATTGACCCCATTTTGGAAACTAGACCCCGAAAGGAACTTATCTAGATGTGTGGTGAGCACTTTGAACCCCCAAGCGCTTCATAGAAGTTTATAATGCAGAGCCGTGAAAATAATAAATACGTTTTCTTTCCTCAAAAATAATTATTTAGCCCA
Source organism: Ranitomeya imitator (assembly GCF_032444005.1). Classification (NCBI taxonomy): domain Eukaryota; kingdom Metazoa; phylum Chordata; class Amphibia; order Anura; family Dendrobatidae; genus Ranitomeya; species Ranitomeya imitator. The sequence continues at coordinate 383,102,090 of NC_091285.1, read as the reverse complement.
GAATTTTTTATTTTCCCAAGGGTTACAGGAGAAATTGGACCACAAAAGTTGTTGTCCAGTTTCTCCTGAATACGCTGATACCCCATGAGTGGGGGTAAACCACTGTTTGGGCACACGTCGGGGCTCAGAAGGGAAGTAGTGACTTTTGAAATGCAGACTTTGATGGAATGGTCTACGGGTGTCACGTTGCGTTTGCAGAGCCCCTGGTGTGCCTAAACAGTAGAAACCCCCACAAGTGACCCCATTTTAGAAACTAGACCCCCCAAGGAACTTATCTAGATATGTGGTGAGCACTTTGAACCCCCAAGTGCTTCACAGACGTTTACAACGCAGAGCCGTGAAAATAAAAAATCATTTTTCTTTCCTCAAAAATTATGTTTTAGCAAGCATTTTTTTAGATTCACAAGGGTAACAGGAGAAATTGGACCCCAGTAATTGTTGCGCAGTTTGTCCTGAGTATGCTGGTACCCCATATGTGGGGGTAAACCACTGTTTGGGCACACGTCGGGGCTCAGAAGTGAGGGAGCACCATTTGACTTTTTGAATACGAGATTGGCTGGAATCAATGGTGGCGCCATGTTGCGTTTGGAGACCCCTGATGTGCCTAAACAGTGGTAACCCCTCAATTCTACCTCCAACACTAACCCCAACACACCCCTAACTCTAATCCCAACTGTAGCCATAACCCTAATCACAACCCTAACCGCAACACACCCCTAACCACAACCCTAACCCCAACACACCCCTAACCCTAACCACAACCCTAATTCCAACCCTAACCCTAAGGCTATGTGCCCACGTTGCGGATTCGTGTGAGATATTTCCGCACCATTTTTGAAAAATCCGCGGGCAAAAGGCACTGCGTTTTACCTGCGGATTTTCCGCGGATTTCCAGTGTTTTTTGTGCGGATTTCACCTGCGGATTCCTATTGAGGAACAGGTGTAAAACGCTGCGGAATCCGCACAAAGAATTGACATGCTGCGGAAAATACAACGCAGCGTTTCCGCGCGGTATTTTCCGCACCATGGGCACAGCGGATTTGGTTTTTCATATGTTTACATGGTACTGTAAACCTGATGGAACACTGCTGCGAATCCGCAGCCAAATCCGCACCGTGTGCACATAGCCTAATTCTAAAGGTATGTGCACACGCTGCGGAAAACGCTGCGGATCCGCAGCAGTTTCCCATGAGTTTACAGTTCAATGTAAACCTACGGGAAACAAAAATCGCTGTACACATGCTGCGGAAAAACTGCACGGAAACGCAGCGGTTTACATTCCGCAGCATGTCACTTCTTTTGTGCGGATTACCGAAACCCTAACCCTAACCCTACCCCTAGCCCTAACCCTACCCCTATCCCTAACCCTACCCCTAACCCTACCCCTAGCCCTAACCCTACCCCTAACCCTACCCCTAACCCTAACCCTATTCTAACATTAGTGGAAAAAAAAAATGTCTTTATTTTTTTATTGTCCCTACCTATGGGGGTGACAAAGGGGGGGGGTCATTTATTATTTTTTTTATTTTGATCACTGAGATAGATTATATCTCAGTGATCAAAATGCACTTTGGAACGAATCTGCCGGCCGGCAGATTCGGCGGGCGCACTGCACATGCGCCCGCCATTTTGGAAGATGGCGGCGCCCAGGGAGAAGACGGACGGGACCCCGGCTGGATCGGTAAGTATGATGAGGTGGGGGGGGACCACGGGGGGGGGGATCGGAGCACGGGGGGGGGGAATTGGAGCGCGGGAGGGGTGGAACGGAGCACGGGGGGCTGGAATGGAGCACGGGGGGGGTGGAACGGAGCACCGGGGGGTGTGGATCGGAGTGCAGGGGGGTGATTGGAGCACGGGGGGGTGATTGGAGCACGGGGGGAGCGGACAAGAGCACGGGGGGGAGCGGAGCACTGGACGGAGGGGAGCCGGAGCAGTGTACCGGCCAGATCGGGGGGCTGCGGGGGCGATCGGTGGGGTGGGGTGGGGGCACATTAGTATTTCCAGCCATGGCCGATGATATTTCAGCATCGGCCATGGCTGGATTGTAATATTTCACCCGTTATAATAGGTGAAATATTACAAATCGCTCTGATTGGCAGTTTCACTTTCAACAGCCAATCAGAGCGATCGTAGCCACGAGGGGGTGAAGCCACCCCCCCTGGGCTAAACTACCACTCCCCCTGTCCCTGCAGATCGGGTGAAATGGGAGTTAACCCTTTCACCCGATCTGCAGGGACGCGATCTTTCCATGACGCCGCATAGGCGTCATGGGTCGGAATGGCACCGACTTTCATGACGCCTACGTGGCGTCATGGGTCGGGAAGGGGTTAAATGTGAGATGGTCCCTAAAAAATTATTTATTAACTATTTTGTGTGACATATCTTTCTGATTTAAGGGCATAAAAATTCAGTTTGAAAATTGCAAAATGTAAAAAAAAATTATCCATATTTTCATTTTTTTAAATTAATAATTGCAAGTAATATCGAATAAATGTTACCACTATCATGAAGTTCAATATGTCACCAAAAAACAATCTCAGAATCAGCAGGATCCGTTAAAGTGTTTATAAGAGTTATAACCTCATAAAGTGACAGTGGTCAGAATTGTAAAAATTGGCTCGGTCATTAAAGGGAACCTGTCACCCCGGTTTTTCAGTACGAGATAAAAATACTGTTAAATAGGGCCTGAGCTGTGCGTTACTATAGTGTATTTTGTGTACCCTGATTCCACCCCTAAGCTGCCGAAATAACTTACCAAAGTCGTCGTTTTCGCCTGTCAATCAGGCTGGTCAGGTCAGATGGGCGTTGCGACATCGCTGTATCTTCCCCCAGATCTTGCATATATTTCCGTTGGTGGCGTAGTGGTTTGCGCATGCCCATCTTCTGAATCCACTGGGCAGGAGAAGAAAAAACGCGATCGGCGCTATTTCCCTGGTGATCTGTTGGGGCGGCCATCTTCCTGAAGCTGCGCGTGCGCATATGGAGTCCTCTGCTGCCCGAGCCTTCAGGAAAATGGCCGCGGAATGCCGCGCGTGCGCAGATGGAGATCGCGGCGGCCATTTTCCTGAAGTTGAGATGCGAACTCGGCTTCAGGAAAATGGCCGTCGCGATCTCCATCTGCGCACGCGCAGCATCCCGCCACCAACGGAAATATATGCAAGATCTGGGGGAAGATACAGCGATGTCGCCACGCCCATATGACCTGACCAGCCTGATTGACAGGCGAAAACGGCGACTTTGGTAAGTTATTTCGGCAGCTTAGGGGTGGAATCAGGGTACACAAAATACACTATAGTAACGCACAGCTCAGGCCCTATTTAACAGTATTTTTATCTCGTACTGAAAAACCGGGGTGACAGGTTCCCTTTAAGTACCAAATTGGCTCTGTCACTAAGGGGTTAATTAAACAGTTTGAGAAAAGCTTGTTGGGGCATAAATGACAGGTTACTGGCTGTTTGATCTCTATCAAGGTGTGTATACGTGTTTTCTTGCAAAATCTTTAAAAAAAATCCAGAAGTATTTACACAAATAGCCATAATAATAGGTCTGCAATAATGTAGATCTTTTTCCTCCTACAGACTATTTTATTAGGTCACAGCTGTGTTTCTATGGCAATCTTGGGGCATCCTACATCATTCCCTATAGCCCGAATAGCTAATAAAGAATTTCTATTAACCCCCGCTCTTTCATATCCCAACAATAATGTTGATTACAGTAGCCCTATAACACCCTCCTCTGGATGCCTCTCCACATCCTCATCAGAAGGGTCCGACACGTTGCAAACTCCCGATAGGCAAAATCAGGCACACAAAAAAATGGCAAAAGTCGCATGCTCCTTCAGAGGTTATCAGCCGGTCTAGCTCCACCCACTCCAGAAATGTCAGAGCTGGGACTGGTTGGAATACAGTAAAAGTCAAATTCGGCAAAACTGAACAATCAGTGCTGTGTGTAATTATTTTTTTTCAAAAAGTGACAATACATACAGTGGGGCAAAAAAGTATTTAGTCAGTCAGCAATAGTGCAAGTTCCACCACTTAAAAAGATGAGAGGCGTCTGTAATTTACATCATAGGTAGACCTCAACTATGGGAGACAAACTGAAAAAAAAAAATCCAGAAAATCACATTGTCTGTTTTTTTAACATTTTATTTGCATATTATGGTGGAAAATAAGTATTTGGTCAGAAACAAAATTTCGTCTCAATACTTTGTAATATATCCTTTGTTGGCAATGACAGAGGTCAAACGTTTTCTGTAAGTCTTCACAAGGTTGCCACACACTGTTGTTGGTATGTTGGCCCATTCCTCCATGCAGATCTCCTCTAGAGCAGTGATGTTTTTGGCTTTTCGCTTGGCAACACGGACTTTCAAGTCCCTCCAAAGGTTTTCTATAGGGTTGAGATCTGGAGACTGGCTAGGCCACTCCAGGACCTTGAAATGCTTCTTACGAAGCCACTCCTTCGTTGCCCTGGCGGTGTGCTTTGGATCATTGTCATGTTGAAAGACCCAGCCACGTTTCATCTTCAATGCCCTTGCTGATGGAAGGAGGTTTGCACTCAAAATCTCACGATACATGGCCCCATTCATTCTTTCATGTACCCGGATCAGTCGTCCTGGCCCCTTTGCAGAGAAACAGCCCCAAAGCATGATGTTTCCACCACCATGCTTTACAGTAGGTATGGTGTTTGATGGATGCAGCTCAGTATTCTTTTTCCTCCAAACACGACAAGTTGTGTTTCTACCAAACAGTTCCAGTTTGGTTTCATCAGACCATAGGACATTCTCCCAAAACTCCGCTGGATCATCCAAATGCTCTCTAGCAAACTTCAGACGGGCCGGACATGTACTGGCTTAAGCAGTGGGACACGTCTGGCACTGCAGGATCTGAGTCCATGGTGGCGTAGTGTGTTACTTATGGTAGGCCTTGTTACATTGGTCCCAGCTCTCTGCAGTTCATTCACTAGGTCCCCCGCGTGGTTCTGGGATTTTTGCTCACCGTTCTTGTGATCATTCTGACCCCACGGGGTGGGATTTTGCTTGGAGCCCCAGATCGAGGGAGATTATCAGTGGTGTTGTATGTCTTCCATTTTCTAATTATTGCTCCCACTGTTGATTTCTTCACTCCAAGCTGGTTGGCTATTGCAGATTCAGTCTTCCCAGCCTGGTGCAGGGCTACAATTTTGTTTCTGGTGTCCTTTGACAGCTCTTTGGTCTTCACCATAGTGGAGTTTGGAGTCAGACTGTTTGAGGGTGTGCACAGGTGTCTTTTTATACTGATAACAAGTTTAAACAGGTGCCATTACTACAGGTAATGAGTGGAGGAAAGAAGAGACTCTTAAAGAAGAAGTTACAGGTCTGTGAGAGCCAGAAATCTTGATTGTTTGTTTCTGACCAAATACTTATTTTCCACCATAAAATGCAAAAAAAATGATAAAAAAACAGACAATGTGATTTTCTGGATTTTTTTTTCTCAGTTTGTCTCCCATAGTTGAGGTCTACCTATGATGTAAATTACAGACACCTCTCATCTTTTTAAGTGGTGGAACTTGCACTATTGCTGACTGACTAAATACTTTTTTGCCCCACTGTACATGCATACATTTATAATTCCTATGCCACTAGATTGGAATCTAGGAGGAGCTCCCGAAATTAACTCCAATTTGGAAGCTTCAGTCATGAGCCATCTAGATTAGATTTGATTCTATGAGGACATCACTCCAGCAACTCCATTCTAGTCATGTCAGCAATGAACTGTACAGAATAGAGGCTACAAGGAAAAACTCCGCTCACTGTTTGAAAAACTCAATTCCAGTCGCCTCAGCACCAAACTACAGAATAGAGGCCAGTCTAGACAGTTCATCATGTCCTATCCTGCTCCCACCTTCTAATGCTCTTTCTGATACTCCTCGTTGCTGGCGACGTATCTCCAAATCCTGGCCCTCCTCAACACATCCCCACACTCATTTTGAACACCCTACCACGATCCTCTAAATGTTTTCTCAATGATGATAACCTCATACCCACTCATCCAGCCCCCGGTCCCCTTAGCTGGCGCTCTATGGAGCGCACGCTCTGTCTGCAACAAACTGCCGTTTATCCATGACCTCTTTATCACCAACAAACTCTCCTTCCTTGCCATCACTGAAACCTGGCTCACTACCTCTAACTCAGCCTCTCCAGCTGCACTTTCCTATGGCGGATTCCACCTCTCACACCCCTCGCCCCAGCAACAAACGCGGTGGAGGAGTTGACTTGCTCCTGTCTGATACCTGCACCTTTACCCCAATTCCACAACCACCCTCTGCTACTCTTCCCTCGTTTGAGGTGCACTCCGTCTGCATCTACTCCCCCTCCAACCTCCAGCTGGCCTTCATATGCCACCCCCCCCCCAGAACTAGCCATCTCCACCTTTCTCGACCACTTCACTACCTGGCTATTTCATTTCCTTTCTGCTGACATCCTCACTATCATCATGGTCTACTTCAACATCCCCATTGATGCTTCCACCCCAGCTGCCTCTAAACTTCTATCGCTCACTGCCTCCTTTGTCCTCACTCAATGGTCCTCCGCGGCCACTCACAAAAATGCTGGACCTTATCTCCACCCGCCTCTGTTCCCTTACTAATCTCACTAACTCACCCCTCTGTTGTGAATTCTGTGGCTGAATTCACTCCTGTGGTCACAAGTGGTACTGCAGCTTCTGAGCTTCCTCCCTCAGGTGTTCTGGTGAGCTCGTTAACTGCTTCATTACTTAACTCCGCCTGATGCTGCTATCCTTGCTCCTTGTCAATGTTTCAGTGTTGGATCTGAGCTTCTCGTGATTGTTCCTGTGACCTGCTGCTCTGTATAGCTAAGTACTTTTTGTTTTTTTTGTTGCTTTTTTTCTGTCCAGCTTGTCTTTTGTTTTGCTGGAAGCTCTGAGACGCAAAGGGTGTACCGCCGTGCCGTTAGTTCGGCACGGTGGGGTTTTTTTTGCCCCTTTGCGTGGTTTTGCTTTAGGGTTTTTTGTAGACTGCAAAGTTCGCTTTACTGTCCTCGCTCTGTCCTAGAATATCGGGCCCCACTTTGCTGAATCTATTTCATCCCTACGTTTTGTCTTTTCATCTTACTCACAGTCATTATATGTGGGGGGCTGCCTTTTCCTTTGGGGAATTTCTCTGGGGCAAGTCAGGCCTATTTTTCTATCTTCAGGCTAGCTAGTTTCTTAGGCTGTGCCGAGTTGCCTAGGTAGTTGTTAGGCGCAATCCACAGCCGCTTTTAGTTGTGTTTAGGATAGGATCAGGTGTGCAGTCTACAGAGTTTCCACGTCTCAGAGCTCGTTCTTGTATTTTTGGGTATTTGTCAGATCACTGTGTGCGCTCTGATCGCTAAGCACACTGTGTTTCTGGATTGCCTTCATAACACCTGTCATTAGCAAACATAACAGTACAAGGAGCCAAACTAATGATTCTCAATAGAGGGAAAGAAAAAGTTCTGACATCATTTTTTTTTTTTTTTTTTCTGCTCTGTGTTCACTTTTTTTTTTTCCCCTAGACATTTGGGTGATTCTGGACACAGGTGTGGACATGGATATTCAGGGTCTGTGCTCTTCAATGGATAATCTCATTATAAATGTACAAAAGATTCAAGATACTATTGATCAGAAATCTATGTTAGAACCAAGAATTCCTATTCCTGATTTGTTTTTTGGAGATAGAACTAAGTTTCTAAGTTTCAAAAATAATTGTAAGCTATTTCTGGCCTTGAAACCTCATTCTTCTGGTAATCCTATTCAACAGGTTTTGATTATTTTTTCTTTTTTGCGCGGCGACCCTCAAGACTGGGCATTTTCTCTTGCGCCAGGAGACCCTGCATTGAGTAGTGTCGATGCGTTTTTCCTGGCGCTCGGATTGCTGTACGATGAGCCTAATTCAGTGGATCAGGCTGAGAAAAATTTGCTGGCTTTGTGCCAGGGTCAGGATGATATAGAAGTATATTGTCAGAAATTTAGGAAATGGTCAGTACTCACTCAGTGGAATGAATCTGCGCTGGCAGCTTTGTTCAGAAAGGGTCTCTCTGAGGCTCTTAAGGATGTCATGGTGGGATTTCCTATGCCTGCTGGTTTGAATGAGTCTTTGTCTTTGGCCATTCAGATCGGTCGACGCTTGCGCGAGCGTAAATCTGTGCACCATTTGGCGGTACTGCCTGAGGTTAAACCTGAGCCTATGCAGTGCGATAGGACTATGACTAGAGTTGAACGGCAGGAATACAGACGTCTGAATGGTCTGTGTTTCTACTGTGGTGATTCCACTCATGCTATTTCTGATTGTCCTAAGCGCACTAAGCGGTCCGCTAGGTCTGCCGTCATTGGTACTGTACAGTCCAAATTCCTTCTGTCCATTACCTTGATATGCTCTTTGTCGTCGTTTTCTGTCATGGCGTTTGTGGATTCGGGCGCTGCCCTGAATCTGATGGATTTGGATTATGCTAAACGTTGTGGGTTTTTCTTGGAGCCTTTGCGGTGTCCTATTCCATTGAGAGGAATTGATGCTACACCTTTGGCCAAGAATAAACCTCAATACTGGGCCCAGCTGACCATGTGCATGGCTCCTGCACATCAGGAAGTTATTCGCTTTCTGGTGTTGCATAATCTGCATGATGTGGTCGTGTTGGGGTTGCCATGGCTACAAACCCATAATCCAGTATTGGATTGGAATTCCATGTCGGTATCCAGCTGGGGTTGTCAGGGGGTACATGGTGATGTTCCATTTTTGTCGATTTCGTCATCCACCCCTTCTGAGGTCCCAGAGTTCTTGTCTGATTATCAGGATGTATTTGAAGAGCCCAAGTCCGATGCTCTACCTCCGCATAGGGATTGTGATTGTGCTATCAATTTGATTCCTGGTAGTAAATTCCCTAAAGGTCGATTATTTAATTTATCCGTGCCCGAACACGCCGCTATGCGCAGTTATGTGAAGGAATCCCTGGAGAAGGGACATATTCGCCCATCGTCATCACCACTGGGAGCAGGGTTCTTCTTTGTAGCCAAGAAGGATGGTTCGCTGAGACCGTGTATTGATTACCGCCTTCTTAATAAGATCACTGTTAAATTTCAGTATCCCTTGCCATTGTTATCTGACTTGTTTGCTCGGATTAAGGGGGCTAGTTGGTTCACTAAGATAGATCTTCGTGGTGCGTATAATCTGGTGAGAATCAGGCAAGGAGATGAATGGAAAACTGCATTCAATACGCCCGGGGGTCATTTTGAGTATCTAGTGATGCCGTTCGGACTTGCCAATGCTCCATCTGTGTTTCAGTCTTTTATGCATGACATCTTCCGTGAGTATCTGGATAAATTCCTGATTGTTTACTTGGATGACATTTTGATCTTCTCAGATGATTGGGAGTCTCATGTGAAGCAGGTCAGAATGGTTTTTCAGGTCCTGCGTGCTAACTCTTTGTTTGTGAAGGGATCAAAGTGTCTCTTCGGTGTGCAGAAAGTTTCATTTTTGGGGTTCATCTTTACCCCTTCTACTATCGAGATGGATCCAGTTAAGGTCCAAGCCATCCAGGATTGGATTCAGCCGACATCTCTGAAAAGTCTGCAAAAGTTCCTGGGCTTTGCTAATTTTTATCGTCGCTTCATCTGTAATTTTTCTAGCATTGCCAAACCATTGACCGATTTGACCAAGAAGGGTGCTGATTTGGTTAATTGGTCTTCTGCTGCTGTGGAAGCTTTTCAGGAGTTGAAGCGTCGTTTTTGTTCTGCCCCTGTGTTGTGTCAGCCAGATGTTTCTCTTCCGTTCCAGGTCGAGGTTGATGCTTCTGAGATTGGAGCAGGGGCGGTTTTGTCACAGAGAGGTTCTGATTGCTCAGTGATGAAACCATGTGCTTTCTTTTCCAGGAAGTTTTCGCCCGCTGAGCGTAATTATGATGTGGGCAATCGAGAGTTGCTGGCCATGAAGTGGGCATTCGAGGAGTGGCGTCATTGGCTTGAAGGAGCTAAGCATCGCGTGGTGGTATTGACTGATCATAAGAACTTATCTCGAGTCTGCCAAGCGCTTGAATCCTAGACAGGCCCGTTGGTCGTTATTTTTTGCCCGCTTCGACTTTGTGATTTCGTACCTTCCGGGCTCTAAAAATGTGAAGGCGGATGCTCTGTCTAGGAGTTTTGTGCCCGACTCTCCGGGTTTATCTGAGCCAGCGGGTATCCTCAAGGAAGGAGTCATTGTGTCTGCCATCTCCCCTGATTTGCGGCGGGTGCTGCAAAAATTTCAGGCGAATAAACCTGATCGTTGTCCAGCAGAGAAACTGTTCGTCCCTGATAGGTGGACTAATAAACTTATCTCTGAACTTCATTGTTCGGTGTTGGCTGGTCATCCTGGAATCTTTGGTACCAGAGAGTTAGTGACTAGATCCTTCTGGTGGCCATCTCTGTCACGGGATGTACGTACTTTTGTGCAGTCCTGTGGGATTTGTGCTAGGGCTAAGCCCTGCTGTTCTCGTGCCAGTGGGTTGCTTTTGCCCTTGCCGGTCCCAAAGAGGCCTTGGACACATATTTCGATGGATTTCATTTCTGACCTTCCCGTTTCTCAAAAGATGTCAGTCATTTGGGTGGTCTGTGATCGCTTTTCTAAAATGGTCCATCTGGTGCCCTTGGCTAAATTGCCTTCCTCCTCTGATTTGGTACCTTTGTTCTTTCAGCATGTGGTTCGGTTGCATGGCATTCCTGAGAATATTGTTTCTGACAGAGGTTCCCAGTTTGTTTCAAGGTTTTGGCGAGCCTTTTGTGGTAGGATGGGCATTGACCTATCCTTTTCCTCGGCTTTCCATCCTCAGACTAATGGCCAGACCGAACGAACCAATCAGACCTTGGAAACATATCTGAGATGTTTTGTTTCTGCAGACCAGGATGATTGGGTGTCCTTTTTGCCGTTGGCTGAGTTCGCCCTTAATAATCGGGCCAGCTCGGCTACCTTGGTTTCTCCATTTTTTTGCAATTCTGGGTTCCATCCTCGTTTCTCTTCAGGACAGGTTGAGTCTTCGGACTGTCCTGGTGTGGATTCTGTGGTGGATAGGTTGCAGCAGATCTGGACTCAGGTAGTGGACAATTTGATCTTGTCCCAGGAGAAAGCTCAACTTTTCGCTAATCGCAGACGCCGTGTGGGTCCCCGACTTCGTGTTGGGGATCTGGTTTGGTTATCTTCTCGTCATATTCCTATGAAGGTTTCCTCTCCTAAATTTAAACCTCGTTTTATTGGTCCGTATAGGATTTCTGAGGTTCTCAATCCTGTGTCTTTTCGTTTGACCCTTCCAGACTCCTTTTCCATACATAATGTATTCCATAGGTCGTTGTTGCGGAGATACGTGGCACCTATGGTTCCATCTGTTGAGCCTCCTGCCCCGGTTTTGGTGGAGGGGGAATTGGAGTATATTGTGGAGAAGATTTTGGATTCTCGTGTTTCTAGACGGAAACTCCAGTATCTGGTTAAATGGAAGGGTTATGCTCAGGAAGATAATTCCTGGGTTTTTGCCTCTGATGTTCATGCTTCCGATCTTGTTCGTGCCTTTCATGCGGCTCATCCTGGTCGGCCTGGGGGCTCTGGTGAGGGTTCGGTGACCCCTCCTCAAGGGGGGGGTACTGTTGTGAATTCTGTGGCTGAATTCACTCCTGTGGTCACAAGTGGTACTGCAGCTTCTGAGCTTCCTCCCTCAGGTGTTCTGGTGAGCTCGTTAACTGCTTCATTACTTAACTCCGCCTGATGCTCCAATCCATCCTACACTCTGCTGCCCGACTAATCCACCTGTCCCCCCGCTATTCCCCAGCCTCTCCCCTGTGTCAAGCCTTTCACTGGCTTCCTATCGCCCAGAGACTCCAGTTCAAAACCCTCACACTGACATACAAAGCCATCCACAACCTGTCTCCTCCATACATCTGTGACATGGTCTCCCGGTACCTACCTACACGCGACCTCCGATCCTCCCAAGACCTCCTTCTCTACTCCCCTCTCATCTCTTCTTCCCATAACCGCATCCAAGACTTCTCCCGTGCTTCCCCCATACTCTGGAACTCTCTACCCCAACACATCAGACTTGCGCCTACCATAGAAACCTTCAAAAAGAACCTGAAGACTCATCTCTTCCGACAAGCCTACAGCCTGCAGTGATCCTCAACCTACTGAACAGCCGCACAGCCAGCTCTTCCCTCTCCTAGTGTATCCTCACCCACCCCCTGCAGACTGTGAGCCCTCGCGGGCAGGGTCCTCCCTCCTTATGTACTCGTGTGCCTTGTTATCTGCTCATGTTTAATGTATTTGTCTATATTTGCCCGTATTCACATGTAAAGCGCCATGGAATAAATGGCGCTATAAAAATGTATAATAATAAATGCTGCTATCCTTGCTCCTTGTCAATGTTTCAGTGTTGGATCTGAGCTTCTCGTGATTGTTCCTGTGACCTGCTGCTCTGTATAGCTAAGTGCTTTTTGTTTTTTTTGTTGCTTTTTTTCTGTCCAGCTTGTCTTTTGTTTTGCTGGAAGCTCTGAGACGCAAAGGGTGTACCGCCGTGCCGTTAGTTCGGCACGGTGGGTTTTTTTTGCCCCTTTGCGTGGTTTTGCTTTAGGGTTTTTTGTAGACTGCAAAGTTCGCTTTACTGTCCTCGCTCTGTCCTAGAATATCGGGCCCCACTTTGCTGAATCTATTTCATCCCTACGTTTTGTCTTTTCATCTTACTCACAGTCATTATATGTGGGGGGCTGCCTTTTCCTTTGGGGAATTTCTCTGGGGCAAGTCAGGCCTATTTTTCTATCTTCAGGCTAGCTAGTTTCTTAGGCTGTGCCGAGTTGCCTAGGTAGTTGTTAGGCGCAATCCACAGCCGCTTTTAGTTGTGTTTAGGATAGGATCAGGTGTGCAGTCTACAGAGTTTCCACGTCTCAGAGCTCGTTCTTGTATTTTTGGGTATTTGTCAGATCACTGTGTGCGCTCTGATCGCTAAGCACACTGTGTTTCTGGATTGCCTTCATAACACCTGTCATTAGCAAACATAACACCCCTCCCCCTGTCTGTCCACAACCTACTGATATTCTCTCCTCTCTCCTCTCCTAGTGTGCAACCCCTACTCCACAAACTCACTCACCCTCACAGAAATCTAACACCTCAATTTACAATCACTCTGAGTCCCTTCTCCCTCTAATAGACATAGCTTCCCTTCATGACACAGATACTGCTATCACTTTTTATAACACCACAATGACATCAACACTTCACTCGGCTGGCCCCTCACGCATAGCAAAACTCGTACAATCAACAGGCAGCCCTGGCTGACCAGCCTGACAACAGAACTGAGGCGGGCTTCCAGGGTCACTGAGCAGAGATGGAAGCGATCCCGCTCTGCCGAGCACTTCATCGCATACAAGCAGTCCCTTGCCAGCTTTAAGTCCACGCTCACGCAAACTTCTCATCTCTCATATTCTCCCTGTCCCACAACCCTAAACAGCTTTTCAACACTTTCAATTCTCTACTACGTCCCCCAGCACCTCCCCTTCTCCTTTCATTTCTGCTGAAGACTTTGCCTCTTTAAGCAGAAGATTGATACGATCAGAGAAAGCTTTGGCCCGCAGCCCCCAATAGCCCTCTTAGCTGCTCAACACTGTTCCTCCAAAACCAGCTTCTCCTCCGTGACAGAAGATGTGCTCTCCACCCTCCTGTCAAGATCGCATCTCAACACTTGCACGCTTGACCCGCTCCCATCCCACCTCATCCCTAACCTCGCCACAGTCTTCATCCCAATCCTAACACACCTCTTCAATCTCTCACTCAAATTTCCCTCATCCTTCAAGCACACCCATCCTCAAAAAGCCCTCCCTTGACCCATCCTCTGTGTTTAGCCATCACCCAATATCTCTTCTCCCTTATGCCTCAAAACTACTTGAACCGCATCACTCATCTGATACTGCCCTAACTAAAGTCACCAACGACCTACTAACTGCCAAGAGCAAGCGACACTACTCTGTCCTCCTTCTCCTGGACCAGTGTTCTGCCTTCGATACTGTCGACCATTCCTTCCTGCTACAGATTCTTTCATCTCTTGGCATCACAGACTTGGCTCTATCCTGGATCTCGTCATATCTAACAGACCGAACATTCAGTGTCTTCCTCTCCCACACCACCTCCTCACCTCACCCCCTGTCTGTCAGTGTTCCCCAAGGCTCAGTCCTAGGGCCCTTGCTCTTCTCCATCTACACCTTCCGCCTGGGACAGCTCATAGAATCCCACAGTTTGCAGTATCATCTCTACGTCGATGACACGCAGATCTACCGATTTGGACCCGACCACATCCTTACCAAAATCCCACAATAGGACTCAGGAGCAAAATAGAGGAGTGACTCGAATCATAATATATAGAAAAAAGTACAAATTTATTTAAAGGGAACCTGTCACCTGAATTTGGCGGGACTGGTTTTGGGTCATATGGGCGGAGTTTTCGGGTGTTTGATTCACCCTTTCCTTACCCGCAATCTTGCCTTGTGCAGGCGTGTACTATGGAGGACAGAGAATGAACTTCAATCCAATATTGCAGCCAGCATGCAGCCAGCGGGTAAGGAAAGGGTGAATCAAACACATAAGATATGATAAGGTTTCAGGATATGCAGTATATGGTAATGTGCATACAGCAGGCCAATAACAAAGTTTTAACAGTAGTTATATATCAAGATATAATTATACATATAACTTCAGCCCTTTAAGAGCAACATAAATAGTGCGGCGGATACATATAAAAATAAGTGCATGTCATGCAGTAATATAGAGCCCAGCCTTAATAACCACAGCACAATATTATGTCATAGCAGTTATGTATAAAACGCTGACAAAGGGGTTAAATTTTATGGTTGTGGCTATAGTTTGTAAACAGCGGCAAGAGAGGCAGGTAAATTCCAATATATAGCTGGATACAGCCCAGGTGGGCGTAAACTCAATACACGCTGTACTATGCTACAGGGCTCTATATAATAAATAGTGCGTGTAAGTTGACATATAATAATAAATAATAATAATAATAATCTTTATTTTTATATAGCGCTAACATATTCCGCAGCGCTTTACAGTTTTGCACACATTATCACCACTGTCCCCGATGGGGCTCACAATCTAGAATCCCTATCAGTATGTCTTTGGAATGTGGGAGGAAACCGGAGTGCCCGGAGGAAACCCACGCAAACACGGAGAGAACATACAAACTCTTTGCAGATGTTGTCCTGGGTGGGATTAGAACCCAGGACCCCAGCGCTGCAAGGCTGCTGTGCTAACCACTGCGCCACCGTGCTGCCCACATATAGAGAGCGCTTAAAACAATATCCACATCGCCAGTGAAATATGCTTATAGTTATGGCTGTAATCTGCAAGGAGCGGCAAGAGTAACAAGTAAGATCCAGCACAAAGCCAGGTGCAGACCAAATGGGCAAAAAAAAAAAAAAAAAAGACATGCTATGCCATGCAATGAAGTGCTGCGGAGCAGATATGAGGAAATAACAAGGCGCGTACTGAGATAGTATCCGCAATGCTTATGGAGCGCCCCCAGACGCAGGGCCGCGGGCTTCTCGGTAACGGTCCTCTCTGGCTCAGTTCTGGGGATGCCACGGTGGCTGGACCCGGTCCGTGACCCTGCTAAGGGGCGTCCAATAAAAGAGATGATAAAAGTCAGCTAAGGCTTCGTGACGCCACCTGTGGTATTCGGTCAAGGTGACCGACGCTGCTTGGGGTCCACTAGGGTGATGCGATGGCAGCTAGATGGAATACCTTCCCACAGGTGAAGTATGTCCCCAGGGCTTCCCAGTAGTGTAGGTGGCGATGGTGTGAGGTGCAGTCAATAACGAGGACACAGGGTTGCAGTCTCTTTAGCTTTTACTGAAGGCTTCGGGATCCGCAATCCAGAGCACTGTTAACAGGGCTGTCTGAGACCGGCCGGTCCGAAGGCACATCCAGAGTTCCCTTTGCAGGTGGAAATCAGTGCCTACCACTAGTGCCTGTGCGTTGTAGTTCTTCCCTGCTGAGCATTTGGGATAGTCCTCACAACTTCTGTTCTCGTTCTTTCTAGTTCTTTCTATTCTCCGTCCCCCAAGTTTGTTATTGCTAGGACGCACCCGTTTGACGGGAAGGCTCGGAGCTATTCTGGGACCCTAGAGACGCCCCTCTCCACGGTTGCCCCCTATGTCTGCTTAGGTGATGTAAGGTAGACAGCCAACCTACAATTAACTGTCCTGCGGTATTTGAAGTAAGGCATAAAGTCAGTTACTTCCTCGGTGTTCCGGTCACCGGCTACGCGCCTCAGTAGGATGTTGCCGTTCTCAGGGCACGACTCCTACTGGCTCTCCTTTATGCTTGATCTCGTTTCTCACTGTCCACAATATCCTTCGCTTCGTGTCCTTTCTTTAGATGCCGCCGCAAGGTAGTGCAGGTGCGGCTCTGTAACGATCTGTCCTTGTCGCTAAGTCTCTGCCAGGTTCCCACGCCTGACAGGGACCCCTCTGAAGTCTCCCCCACAACACCCCCTGCCACGGGATGTTGCCTGGGCAAAACCCAGCCAGCTTCTCTCTAACTTCCTATCCAACCCCTAGTTTTACCAGTGTGAGGAGTGGCCTAATAAATAAAACCTTTTGCTCCCCCTAGTGGCCGGAGTGTGAAGTGTAATGTGTGCTTGTGATACCTGGTCAGATGAACTCCTTTAGTGCCATCAGACGTACCATCACTCCCCTTAGTGGCAGAGCGACACTACTGCAATGACCAGGTCTCTGGGGCGCTGCACTCACCCCCGGTTAAATCCAGTACTCCCGGACTGGGAAGAAGAACAACAATACATGTTAGCAAAAGACATGCAAATTTTTGAAATGCAAGGAAAATATAACAATGCTTCCCTTTATGGGAGGTGAGGGCACTTGAACGTTACAAACGAAAACAAGGTTAAATATTTTAAATAACACTCTGACTATAAATAACTTCTGGTACCCTGCTGGGTATTCTACTAAGTGCAAATTCTGAACAATAATTTAACTTCTCCTTTAAGGGCGTATAGGCTGAACCCACTAAAGGCTTACTATAAAGTACTATAATGCAAACTCAACTTTTTCTTTATTTTTCTAACTTCACAAATGCAGGACCGCCTAGCTCCTTGTCTGGGCCTACTGCCATTGTCGCAATCAAGCATCTTTCTATGGTTCTCAGGAGGACTCTCTAACCCCTACGGGTTCACTATGTTGAAATTCGGCTTCCAACTTTTCCTGCCCTCAATCTCTAGTAACTAGTGTTGAGTAGAGTTGAGCGACCTTGACCTTTTTAGAGTCGAGCCGGGTTTCGCGAAACCCGACTATCTCAAAAGTCGGGTCGAGTGAAATCGCCCGATTATGACGTAAAGTCGGGATCGACCGAAACACGAAACCCAATGCAAGTCAATGGGGCAGCATAGTCGGCAGTGAGTGGGGGCCAGGAAAACACCTAGAGTGCCCATTTTAATGTCAAAACCATCCATTCTTCTTAATGAAGCTTGTCAAGCGTAATTTACCTTATAATAATTGGAAGGCATTTGAAATTGGGGGTCATTTGGCTAAAGTTGTGGTGGGTAGGGCTGGTTCAAGTAATTAGTGGGCCCAGGAAATCTGGACCACGTCACGGCAGTGGAGCAGGGAGAGGTAAGTATTTCAACTTTGCAAGTGCTGTGAACCTGAGCAAGCAGGGGGGGCCCACTCGTTGGCATTGGCACTGGCACAGGGCCCCTCAAAGTACAGCGGTGTGTTTGCACGGCGGGGGCGCCTCCCACCGGCAGCAACACTTTTGCGTACCATGAGAGGCCCTGTGCCAGTGACGTCGCCAACTAGTATTCCTCCCCCCACCTGATGAAGGAACCTGCACTTTCATCTGCACCTTCCTGTTTGTCCCCGTGTAAGGTGGTATGGTATGCGGGAAGGGGGACCTGACTTTCAGCAGGGTCACAATCTTGCAGTGTAGCGTGCACGGGAAATGTTGCGTTATGGGTCAATGTACCAGCAGACTCATCTATCACTGGCTGGGCAATGGGCAGGATGAGGAGGAAACACAGATATAGGCCCAAAGAATAAAGTGGGCTAAATGCAGTTCAAAATTGGTAACACAGGACTAATCAGGGGGCATTGCAGTGGAGGACAACTGGAATGAGAGGCTGACACAGAGAGTAGGCCCAAATCAGTAAGTAGTCGAAATGCAGTTCAAAATTGGCAACAGTAGTAAACAGGCGGCACAGCTTTGTTCAGTGGAGGAGAACAGCAAGGAGTGGCAGACACCGATAGTAGGCCCCAACCCAACTAGTAGGCCAAATGCAGTCTAACATTAACAACTACTTAACGAGCGCCTGAAAACGGAATTTCAGGACAGGAAACCAGGAGAACAGCAAGGAGCGGCAGACACCGATAGTAGGCCCCAAACCAACTAGTACGCCAAATGCAGTTGTTCCGTTTAACCACAATTTAATGAGAGCCTGAAGATAGAAGTTCAGGAAAGGCAACCTGGAGAACACCTTGGAGTGGAACACACCATCTCTCTACACCCCATACCCAATTTGTAGGCCTAATGCAGCGTAGTTTCCAACAACTACTAAACGAGAGCATGATGATCAAAGCATTGGCGAGGAAACCTGGGGAACACCTTGGAGTGGAACACACCATCTCTCTACAGTGGAACACACCATCTCTCTACACCCCATACCCAATTTGTAGGCCTAATGCAGCGTAGTTTCCAACAACTACTAAACGAGAGCCGGAAGATCGAAGCAATGGAGAGGAAACCTGGGGAACACCTTGGAGTGTAACACACCATCTCTCTACACCCCATACCCAATTTGTAGGCCTAATGCAGCGTAGTTTCCAACAAATACTAAACGAGAGCCGGAAGATCGAAGCTCAGGAAAGGCAACCTGGAGAACACCTTGGAGTGGAACACACCATCTCTCTACACCCCATACCCAATTTGTAGGCCCAATGCAGCGTAGTTTCCAACAACTACTAAACGAGAGCCGGAAGATCGAAGCAATGGAGAGGAAACCTGGGGAACACCTTGGAGTGTAACACACCATCTCTCTACACCCCATACCCAATTTGTAGGCCTAATGCAGCGTAGTTTCCAACAACTACTAAACGAGAGCCGGAAGATCGAAGCAATGGAGAGGAAACCTGGGGAACACCTTGGAGTGTAACACACCGTCTCTCTACACCCCATACCCAATTTGTAGGCCTAATGCAGCGTAGTTTCCAACAACTACTAAACGAGAGCCGGAAGATCGAAGCAATGGAGAGGAAACCTGGGGAACACCTTGGAGTGGAAAACACCATCTCTCTACAGTGGAACACACCATCTCTCTACACCCCATACCCAATTTGTAGGCCTAATGCAGCGTAGTTTCCAACAACTACTAAACGAGAGTCGGAAGATCGAAGCTCAGGAAAGGCAACCTGGGGAACACCTTGGAGTGGAACACACCATCTCTCTACACCCCATACCCAATTTGTAGGCCCAATGCAGCGTAGTTTCCAACAACTACTAAACGAGAGCCGGAAGATCGAAGCTCAGGAAAGGCAACCTGGGGAACACCTTGGAGTGTAACAAACCCTCTCTCTACACCACGGAAGGGCTGATTCTTAGGAAGGAAGGCTGTCGCAAAGAAGCAGGGCGCGTCCGAGGGTGATTATATTCTTATTAGGTATATACTCACCCTCGGACGCACCCTGCTTCTTTATTTGTAATGAATGTTTATTTGCAATGTGGTTTTGACTTACTCTATTTTTTTGGTAAATAATGATTTTATTATTTTCATTGTTTTGCATCTTCTTGGCAATAATATAAAGAAGACGCGACAGGACAACACTCGGTGGATGCCATATCTGTGTTTAAAATTGAAAAAACCTTTCAGTTAACTACTTGCAGGAGAAAGTTATTGTAGCTGGTGGCCATTTTTAGTACTGTACCAGATTTTTGTTGTATGTGTTTGTTTTTAATGTTAAAATGTCTGCATTTGATATCTCTCCAGTATTTTCTTTTTTATAAGCAAAATACTTATTTTTATATTTTCTGATGTTGGTTCCAGGGGTACACGGGCAGCAGTGGTGTGGTCAGTGGAGGCCTAGTGGAAGGAGTAACCGCAGACAGGCATCGAAGGCCTAAAATAATAACACATGGCTGTAGGCAATTTTAAATTGGTTCCAGGGGTACACGGGCAGCAGTGGTGTGGTCAGTGGAGGCCTAGTGGAAGGAGTGACCGCAGACAGGCATCGAAGGCCTAAAATAATAACACATGGCTGTAGGCAATTTTAAATTGGTTCCAGGGGTACACGGGCAGCAGTGGTGTGGTCAGTGGAGGCCTAGTGGAAGGAGTGACCACAGACAGGCATCGAAGGCCTAAAATAATAACACATGGCTGTAGGCAATTTTAAATTGGTTCCAGGGGTACACGGGCAGCAGTGGTGTGGTCAGTGGAGGCCTAGTGGAAGGAGTAACCGCAGACAGGCATCGAAGGCCTAAAATAATAACACATGGCTGTAGGCAATTTTAAATTGGTTACAGGGGTACACGGGCAGCAGTGGTGTGGTCAGTGGAGGCCTAGTGGAAGGAGTGACCGCAGACAGGCATCGAAGGCCTAAAATAATAACACATGGCTGTAGGCAATTTTAAATTGGTTACAGGGGTACACGGGCAGCAGTGGTGTGGTCAGTGGAGGCCTAGTGGAAGGAGTAACCGCAGACAGGCATCGAAGGCCTAAAATAATAACACATGGCTGTAGGCAATTTTAAATTGGTTACAGGGGTACACGGGCAGCAGTGGTGTGGTCAGTGGAGGCCTAGTGGAAGGAGTGACCGCAGACAGGCATCGAAGGCCTAAAATAATAACACATGGCTGTAGGCAATTTTAAATTGGTTCCAGGGGTACACGGGCAGCAGTGGTGTGGTCAGTGGAGGCCTAGTGGAAGGAGTCACCGCAGACAGGCATCGAAGGCCTAAAATAATAACACATGGCTGTAGGCAATTTTAAATTGGTTCCAGGGGTACACGGGCAGCAGTGGTGTGGTCAGTGGAGGCCTAGTGGAAGGAGTGACCGCAGACAGGCATCGAAGGCCTAAAATAATAACACATGGCTGTAGGCAATTTTAAATTGGTTCCAGGGGTACACGGGCAGCAGTGGTGTGGTCAGTGGAGGCCTAGTGGAAGGAGTGACCGCAGACAGGCATCGAAGGCCTAAAATAATAACACATGGCTGTAGGCAATTTTAAATTGGTTCCAGGGGTACATGGGCAGCAGTGGTGTGGTCAGTGGAGGCCTAGTGGAAGGAGTGACCACAGACAGGCATCGAAGGCCTAAAATAATAACACATGGCTGTAGGCAATTTTAAATTGGTTACAGGGGTACACGGGCAGCAGTGGTGTGGTCAGTGGAGGCCTTGTGGAAGGAGTAACCGCAGACAGGCATCGAAGGCCTAAAATAATAACACATGGCTGTAGGCAATTTTAAATTGGTTACAGGGGTACACGGGCAGCAGTGGTGTGGTCAGTGGAGGCCTAGTGGAAGGAGTAACCGCAGACAGGCATCGAAGGCCTAAAATAATAACACATGGCTGTAGGCAATTTTAAATTGGTTCCAGGGGTACACGGGCAGCAGTGGTGTGGTCAGTGGAGGCCTAGTGGAAGGAGTGACCGCAGACAGGCATCGATGGCCTAAAATAATAACACATGGCTGTAGGCAATTTTAAATTGGTTCCAGGGGTACACGGGCAGCAGTGGTGTGGTCAGTGGAGGCCTAGTGGAAGGAGTGACCACAGACAGGCATCGAAGGCCTAAAATAATAACACATGGCTGTAGGCAATTTTAAATTGGTTACAGGGGTACACGGGCAGCAGTGGTGTGGTCAGTGGAGGCCTAGTGGAAGGAGTGACCGCAGACAGGCATCGAAGGCCTAAAATAATAACACATGGCTGTAGGCAATTTTAAATTGGTTCCAGGGGTACACGGGCAGCAGTGGTGTGGTCAGTGGAGGCCTAGTGGAAGGAGTCACCGCAGACAGGCATCGAAGGCCTAAAATAATAACACATGGCTGTAGGCAATTTTAAATTGGTTAGAGGGGTACACGGGCAGCAGTGGTGTGGTCAGTGGAGGCCTAGTGGAAGGAGTGACCGCAGACAGGCATCGAAGGCCTAAAATAATAACACATGGCTGTAGGCAATTTTAAATTGGTTCCAGGGGTACACGGGCAGCAGTGGTGTGGTCAGTGGAGGCCTAGTGGAAGGAGTGACCGCAGACAGGCATCGAAGGCCTAAAATAATAACACATGGCTGTAGGCAATTTTAAATTGGTTCCAGGGGTACACGGGCAGCAGTGGTGTGGTCAGTGGAGGCCTAGTGGAAGGAGTGACCGCAGACAGGCATCGAAGGCCTAAAATAATAACACATGGCTGTAGGCAATTTTAAATTGGTTCCAGGGGTACACGGGCAGCAGTGGTGTGGTCAGTGGAGGCCTAGTGGAAGGAGTGACCGCAGACAGGCATCGAAGGCCTAAAATAATAACACATGGCTGTAGGCAATTTTAAATTGGTTCCAGGGGTACACGGGCAGCAGTGGTGTGGTCAGTGGAGGCCTAGTGGAAGGAGTGACCACAGACAGGCATTGAAGGCCTAAAATAATAACACATGGCTGTAGGCAATTTTAAATTGGTTCCAGGGGTACACGGGCAGCAGTGGTGTGGTCAGTGGAGGCCTAGTGGAAGGAGTAACCGCAGACAGGCATCGAAGGCCTAAAATAATAACACATGGCTGTAGGCAATTTTAAATTGGTTACAGGGGTACACGGGCAGCAGTGGTGTGGTCAGTGGAGGCCTAGTGGAAGGAGTAACCGCAGACAGGCATGGAAGGCCTAAAATAATAACACATGGCTGTAGGCAATTTTAAATTGGTTACAGGGGTACACGGGCAGCAGTGGTGTGGTCAGTGGAGGCCTAGTGGAAGGAGTCACCGCAGACAGGCATCGAAGGCCTAAAATAATAACACATGGCTGTAGGCAATTTTAAATTGGTTCCAGGGGTACACGGGCAGCAGTGGTGTGGTCAGTGGAGGCCTAGTGGAAGGAGTAACCGCAGACAGGCATCGAAGGCCTAAAATAATAACACATGGCTGTAGGCAATTTTAAATTGGTTCCACGGGTACACGGGCAGCAGTGGTGTGGTCAGTGGAGGCCTAGTGGAAGGAGTAACCGCAGACAGGCATCGAAGGCCTAAAATAATAACACATGGCTGTAGGCAATTTTAAATTGGTTACAGGGGTACACGGGCAGCAGTGGTGTGGTCAGTGGAGGCCTAGTGGAAGGAGTAACCGCAGACAGGCATCGAAGGCCTAAAATAATAACACATGGCTGTAGGCAATTTTAAATTGGTTCCAGGGGTACACGGGCAGCAGTGGTGTGGTCAGTGGAGGCCTAGTGGAAGGAGTGACCGCAGACAGGCATCGAAGGCCTAAAATAATAACACATGGCTGTAGGCAATTTTAAATTGGTTCCAGGGGTACAGGGGCAGCAGTGGTGTGGTCAGTGAAGGCCTAGTGGAAGGAGTGACCACAGACAGGCATCGAAGGCCTAAAATAATAACACATGGCTGTAGGCAATTTTAAATTGGTTACAGGGGTACACGGGCAGCAGTGGTGTGGTCAGTGGAGGCCTAGTGGAAGGAGTGACCGCAGACAGGCATCGAAGGCCTAAAATAATAACACATGGCTGTAGGCAATTTTAAATTGGTTCCAGGGGTACACGGGCAGCAATGGTGTGGTCAGTGGAGGCCTAGTGGAAGGAGTGACCGCAGACAGGCATCGAAGGCCTAAAATAATAACACATGGCTGTAGGCAATTTTAAATTGGTTCCAGGGGTACACGGGCAGAAGTGGTGTGGTCAGTGGAGGCCTAGTGGAAGGAGTCACCGCAGACAGGCATCGAAGGCCTAAAATAATAACACATGGCTGTAGGCAATTTTAAATTGGTTAGAGGGGTACACGGGCAGCAGTGGTGTGGTCAGTGGAGGCCTAGTGGAAGGAGTGACCGCAGACAGGCATCGAAGGCCTAAAATAATAACACATGGCTGTAGGCAATTTTAAATTGGTTACAGGGGTACACGGGCAGCAGTGGTGTGGTCAGTGGAGGCCTAGTGGAAGGAGTAACCGCAGACAGGCATCGAAGGCCTAAAATAATAACACATGGCTGTGGGCAATTTTAAATTGGTTCCAGGGGTACACGGGCAGCAGTGGTGTGGTCAGTGGAGGCCTAGTGGAAGGAGTGACCGCAGACAGGCATCGAAGGCCTAAAATAATAACACATGGCTGTAGGCAATTTTAAATTGGTTCCAGGGGTACACGGGCAGCAGTGGTGTGGTCAGTGGAGGCCTAGTGGAAGGAGTGACCACAGACAGGCATCGAAGGCCTAAAATAATAACACATGGCTGTAGGCAATTTTAAATTGGTTCCAGGGGTACACGGGCAGCAGTGGTGTGGTCAGTGGAGGCCTAGTGGAAGGAGTCACCGCAGACAGGCATCGAAGGCCTAAAATAATAACACATGGCTGTAGGCAATTTTAAATTGGTTCCAGGGGTACACGGGCAGCAGTGGTGTGGTCAGTGGAGGCCTAGTGGAAGGAGTAACCGCAGACAGGCATCGAAGGCCTAAAATAATAACACATGGCTGTAGGCAATTTTAAATTGGTTCCAGGGGTACACGGGCAGCAGTGGTGTGGTCAGTGGAGGCCTAGTGGAAGGAGTGACCGCAGACAGGCATCGAAGGCCTAAAATAATAACACATGGCTGTAGGCAATTTTAAATTGGTTCCAGGGGTACACGGGCAGCAGTGGTGTGGTCAGTGGAGGCCTAGTGGAAGGAGTGACCACAGACAGGCATCGAAGGCCTAAAATAATAACACATGGCTGTAGGCAATTTTAAATTGGTTACAGGGGTACACGGGCAGCAGTGGTGTGGTCAGTGGAGGCCTAGTGGAAGGAGTAACCGCAGACAGGCATCGAAGGCCTAAAATAATAACACATGGCTGTAGGCAATTTTAAATTGGTTACAGGGGTACACGGGCAGCAGTGGTGTGGTCAGTGGAGGCCTAGTGGAAGGAGTGACCGCAGACAGGCATCGAAGGCCTAAAATAATAACACATGGCTGTAGGCAATTTTAAATTGGTTACAGGGGTACACGGGCAGCAGTGGTGTGGTCAGTGGAGGCCTAGTGGAAGGAGTAACCGCAGACAGGCATCGAAGGCCTAAAATAATAACACATGGCTGTAGGCAATTTTAAATTGGTTCCAGGGGTACACGGGCAGCAATGGTGTGGTCAGTGGAGGCCTAGTGGAAGGAGTGACCGCAGACAGGCATCGAAGGCCTAAAATAATAACACATGGCTGTAGGCAATTTTAAATTGGTTCCAGGGGTACACGGGCAGAAGTGGTGTGGTCAGTGGAGGCCTAGTGGAAGGAGTCACCGCAGACAGGCATCGAAGGCCTAAAATAATAACACATGGCTGTAGGCAATTTTAAATTGGTTAGAGGGGTACACGGGCAGCAGTGGTGTGGTCAGTGGAGGCCTAGTGGAAGGAGTGACCGCAGACAGGCATCGAAGGCCTAAAATAATAACACATGGCTGTAGGCAATTTTAAATTGGTTACAGGGGTACACGGGCAGCAGTGGTGTGGTCAGTGGAGGCCTAGTGGAAGGAGTAACCGCAGACAGGCATCGAAGGCCTAAAATAATAACACATGGCTGTAGGCAATTTTAAATTGGTTCCAGGGGTACACGGGCAGCAGTGGTGTGGTCAGTGGAGGCCTAGTGGAAGGAGTGACCGCAGACAGGCATCGAAGGCCTAAAATAATAACACATGGCTGTAGGCAATTTTAAATTGGTTCCAGGGGTACACGGGCAGCAGTGGTGTGGTCAGTGGAGGCCTAGTGGAAGGAGTGACCACAGACAGGCATCGAAGGCCTAAAATAATAACACATGGCTGTAGGCAATTTTAAATTGGTTCCAGGGGTACACGGGCAGCAGTGGGGTGGTCAGTGGAGGCCTAGTGGAAGGAGTCACCGCAGACAGGCATCGAAGGCCTAAAATAATAACACATGGCTGTAGGCAATTTTAAATTGGTTCCAGGGGTACACGGGCAGCAGTGGTGTGGTCAGTGGAGGCCTAGTGGAAGGAGTAACCGCAGACAGGCATCGAAGGCCTAAAATAATAACACATGGCTGTAGGCAATTTTAAATTGGTTCCAGGGGTACACGGGCAGCAGTGGTGTGGTCAGTGGAGGCCTAGTGGAAGGAGTGACCGCAGACAGGCATCGAAGGCCTAAAATAATAACACATGGCTGTAGGCAATTTTAAATTGGTTCCAGGGGTACACGGGCAGCAGTGGTGTGGTCAGTGGAGGCCTAGTGGAAGGAGTGACCACAGACAGGCATCGAAGGCCTAAAATAATAACACATGGCTGTAGGCAATTTTAAATTGGTTCCAGGGGTACACGGGCAGCAGTGGTGTGGTCAGTGGAGGCCTAGTGGAAGGAGTGACCACAGACAGGCATCGAAGGCCTAAAATAATAACACATGGCTGTAGGCAATTTTAAATTGGTTCCAGGGGTACACGGGCAGCAGTGGGGTGGTCAGTGGAGGCCTAGTGGAAGGAGTCACCGCAGACAGGCATCGAAGGCCTAAAATAATAACACATGGCTGTAGGCAATTTTAAATTGGTTCCAGGGGTACACGGGCAGCAGTGGTGTGGTCAGTGGAGTCCTAGTGGAAGGAGTAACCGCAGACAGGCATCGAAGGCCTAAAATAATAACACATGGCTGTAGGCAATTTTAAATTGGTTCCAGGGGTACACGGGCAGCAGTGGTGTGGTCAGTGGAGGCCTAGTGGAAGGAGTGACCGCAGACAGGCATCGAAGGCCTAAAATAATAACACATGGCTGTAGGCAATTTTAAATTGGTTCCAGGGGTACACGGGCAGCAGTGGTGTGGTCAGTGGAGGCCTAGTGGAAGGAGTGACCACAGACAGGCATCGAAGGCCTAAAATAATAACACATGGCTGTAGGCAATTTTAAATTGGTTACAGGGGTACACGGGCAGCAGTGGTGTGGTCAGTGGAGGCCTAGTGGAAGGAGTGACCGCAGACAGGCATCGAAGGCCTAAAATAATAACACATGGCTGTAGGCAATTTTAAATTGGTTACAGGGGTACACGGGCAGCAGTGGTGTGGTCAGTGGAGGCCTAGTGGAAGGAGTAACCGCAGACAGGCATCGAAGGCCTAAAATAATAACACATGGCTGTAGGCAATTTTAAATTGGTTCCAGGGGTACACGGGCAGCAATGGTGTGGTCAGTGGAGGCCTAGTGGAAGGAGTGACCGCAGACAGGCATCGAAGGCCTAAAATAATAACACATGGCTGTAGGCAATTTTAAATTGGTTCCAGGGGTACACGGGCAGAAGTGGTGTGGTCAGTGGAGGCCTAGTGGAAGGAGTCACCGCAGACAGGCATCGAAGGCCTAAAATAATAACACATGGCTGTAGGCAATTTTAAATTGGTTAGAGGGGTACACGGGCAGCAGTGGTGTGGTCAGTGGAGGCCTAGTGGAAGGAGTGACCGCAGACAGGCATCGAAGGCCTAAAATAATAACACATGGCTGTAGGCAATTTTAAATTGGTTACAGGGGTACACGGGCAGCAGTGGTGTGGTCAGTGGAGGCCTAGTGGAAGGAGTAACCGCAGACAGGCATCGAAGGCCTAAAATAATAACACATGGCTGTAGGCAATTTTAAATTGGTTCCAGGGGTACACGGGCAGCAGTGGTGTGGTCAGTGGAGGCCTAGTGGAAGGAGTGACCGCAGACAGGCATCGAAGGCCTAAAATAATAACACATGGCTGTAGGCAATTTTAAATTGGTTCCAGGGGTACACGGGCAGCAGTGGTGTGGTCAGTGGAGGCCTAGTGGAAGGAGTGACCACAGACAGGCATCGAAGGCCTAAAATAATAACACATGGCTGTAGGCAATTTTAAATTGGTTCCAGGGGTACACGGGCAGCAGTGGGGTGGTCAGTGGAGGCCTAGTGGAAGGAGTCACCGCAGACAGGCATCGAAGGCCTAAAATAATAACACATGGCTGTAGGCAATTTTAAATTGGTTCCAGGGGTACACGGGCAGCAGTGGTGTGGTCAGTGGAGGCCTAGTGGAAGGAGTAACCGCAGACAGGCATCGAAGGCCTAAAATAATAACACATGGCTGTAGGCAATTTTAAATTGGTTCCAGGGGTACACGGGCAGCAGTGGTGTGGTCAGTGGAGGCCTAGTGGAAGGAGTGACCGCAGACAGGCATCGAAGGCCTAAAATAATAACACATGGCTGTAGGCAATTTTAAATTGGTTCCAGGGGTACACGGGCAGCAGTGGTGTGGTCAGTGGAGGCCTAGTGGAAGGAGTGACCACAGACAGGCATCGAAGGCCTAAAATAATAACACATGGCTGTAGGCAATTTTAAATTGGTTACAGGGGTACACGGGCAGCAGTGGTGTGGTCAGTGGAGGCCTAGTGGAAGGAGTAACCGCAGACAGGCATCGAAGGCCTAAAATAATAACACATGGCTGTAGGCAATTTTAAATTGGTTCCAGGGGTACACGGGCAGCAGTGGTGTGGTCAGTGGAGGCCTAGTGGAAGGAGTGACCGCAGACAGGCATCGAAGGCCTAAAATAATAACACATGGCTGTAGGCAATTTTAAATTGGTTCCAGGGGTACACGGGCAGCAGTGGTGTGGTCAGTGGAGGCCTAGTGGAAGGAGTGACCACAGACAGGCATCGAAGGCCTAAAATAATAACACATGGCTGTAGGCAATTTTAAATTGGTTACAGGGGTACACGGGCAGCAGTGGTGTGGTCAGTGGAGGCCTAGTGGAAGGAGTGACCGCAGACAGGCATCGAAGGCCTAAAATAATAACACATGGCTGTAGGCAATTTTAAATTGGTTACAGGGGTACACGGGCAGCAGTGGTGTGGTCAGTGGAGGCCTAGTGGAAGGAGTAACCGCAGACAGGCATCGAAGGCCTAAAATAATAACACATGGCTGTAGGCAATTTTAAATTGGTTACAGGGGTACACGGGCAGCAGTGGTGTGGTCAGTGGAGGCCTAGTGGAAGGAGTGACCGCAGACAGGCATCGAAGGCCTAAAATAATAACACATGGCTGTAGGCAATTTTAAATTGGTTACAGGGGTACACGGGCAGCAGTGGTGTGGTCAGTGGAGGCCTAGTGGAAGGAGTGACCACAGACAGGCATCGAAGGCCTAACATAAGAAAAATGTCAATACAATGGTATTGTCAGTGGCAGGCATTGAAGGATGTCAGCGCATAGACTAAACATTGGTGGAGCTGTGAGATAATTTTGCAAGTGGTAGAGCACTGTTTGAGCTGGTGTGGGGGGAACTGTCTTGTGGCCGGCGGTACAGGCCCAGGGCCCCTCATATTACAACGGTGTGTCTGACGTTGGGTGCGCACCACCACCGCCAGAGACACTTTATTGTACTAGGAGGGACCCAGTGGCAGTGCCGTCGACCAAAAGCGGGCTCACCCACCTCTTCAGACAAACTGCACTCTCACGGGTGCTGTCGCCAAGTGTCGATACCACGGCCCCGTGTGGGGAGTTTGGCCATTTAGTGAGGTGTAAACATGTCGTATGCTGGACAATCAGGTGCAGAAAATTACGAGATTGGAAAAGGCATTCAGAATAGTCCACAGGCAAGACCTTTTCATAGGAAAGCTAGGTGTCAGCCGGGCAAGGTGGGGCAAAAGATTTCGAAATCCAGTTGTGGTTCATTTTAATGAAGGTTAGATCATCTACATTTTGGGTAGCCAGACGAGTCCTTTTTTCTGTTAGTATTGAACCTGCAGCACTGAATACTCTTTCTGATAGGACACTAGCTGCCGGGCAAGCAAGCTCCTGCAATGCATATTCTGCCAATTCTGGCCAGGTGTCTAATTTTGATGCCCAGTAATCAAATGGGAATGACGGTTGAGGGAGAACATCGATAAGGGATGAAAAATAGTTTGTAACCATACTGGACAAATGTTGTCTCCTGTCACTTTGAATTGATGCTGCAGTACCTGTCCTGTCTGCGGTCATAGCAAAATCACTCCACAACCTGGTCAGAAAACCCCTCTGGCCAACGCCACTTCTGATTTCTGCCCCTCTAACTCCTCTGGTCTGCTGGCCCCTGCAGCTCGTGTGAGAACGATCACGGGCGCTGTGTGCAGGGAATGCCAGAAGCAAACGGTCAACAAGAGTTGATTGTTTGGTTGCTAATATTAGTTCCAAGTTCTCATGTGGCATTATATTTTGCAATTTGCCTTTATAGCGAGGATCAAGGAGGCAGGCCAACCAGTAATCGTCATCATTCATCATTTTAGTTATGCGTGTGTCCCTTTTGAGGATACGTAAGGCATAATCCGCCATGTGGGCCAAAGTTCCAGTTCTCAAATCTGCGGTTGTGCTTGGTTGAGGGGCAGTTTCAGGCAAATCCACGTCACTTGTGTCCCTCAAAAAACCAGAACCCGGCCTTGCCGCGCCACCAATTTCCAGTGGCCCCGGAAAAGCTTCCTCATTAAAAATATAATCATCCCCATCATCCTCCTCGTCCTCCTCCTCCTCCTCTTCGCCCGCTACCTCGTCCTGTACACTGCCCTGGCCAGACAATGGCTGACTGTCATCAAGGCTTTCCTCTTCCTCAGCTGCAGACGCCTGATCCTTTATGTGTGTCAAACTTTGCATCAGCAGACGCATTAGGGGGATGCTCATGCTTATTATGGCGTTGTCTGCACTAACCAGCCGTGTGCATTCCTCAAAACACTGAAGGAATTGACACATGTCTTGAATCTTCGACCACTGCACACCTGACAACTCCATGTCTGCCATCCTACTGCCTGCCCGTGTATGTGTATCCTCCCACAAAAACATAACAGCCCGCCTCTGTTCACACAGTCTCTGAAGCATGTGCAGTGTTGAGTTCCACCTTGTTGCAACGTCTATGATTAGGCGATGCTGGGGAAGGTTCAAAGAACGCTGATAGGTCTGCATACGGCTGGAGTGTACGGGCGAACGGCGGATATGTGAGCAAAGTCCACGCACTTTGAGGAGCAGGTCGGATAACCCCGGATAACTTTTCAGGAAGCACTGCACCACCAGGTTTAAGGTGTGAGCCAGGCAAGGAATGTGTTTCAGTTGGGAAAGGGAGATGGCAGCCATGAAATTCCTTCCGATATCACTCACTACCTTGCCTGCCTCAAGATCTACAGTGCCCAGCCACGACTGCGTTTCTTTCTGCAAGAACTCGGACAGAACTTCCGCGGTGTGTCTGTTGTCGCCCAAACACTTCATAGCCAATACAGCCTGCTGACGTTTGCCAGTAGCTGCCCCATAATGGGAGACCTGGTGTGCAACAGTGGCAGCTGCGGATGGAGTGGTTGTGCGACTGCGGTCTGTGGACGAGCTCTCGCTTCTGCAGGAGGACGAAGAGGAGGAGGGGGGGTGCGAACGGCTACAGCCAATTGTTTCCTAGACCGTGGGCTAGGCAGAACTGTCCCAAACTTGCTGTCCCCTGTGGACCCTGCATCCACCACATTTACCCAGTGTGCCGTGATGGACACGTAACGTCCCTGGCCATGCCTACTGGTCCATGCATCTGTTGTCAGGTGCACCTTTGTGCTCACAGATTGCCTGAGTGCATGGACGATGCGCTCTTTAACATGCTGGTGGAGGGCTGGGATGGCTTTTCTGGAAAAAAAGTGTCGACTGGGTAGCTCGTAGCGTGGTACAGCGTAGTCCATCAGGGCTTTGAAAGCTTTGCTTTCAACTAACTGGTAGGGCATCATCTCTAACGAGATTAGTCTAGCTATGTGTGCGTTCAAACCCTGTGTACGCGGATGCGAGGCTAAGTACTTCCTTTTTCTAACCATAGTCTCATGTAGGGTGAGCTGGACTGGAGAGCTGGAGATCGTGGAACTAGCGGGGGTGCCGGTGGACATGGCAGACTGAGAGACGGTGGGAGATGGTATTGTTGCCACCAGTGCCCTAGATGCAGTGTTTCCTACTACGAAACTGGTGATTCCCTGACCCTGACGGCTTTGGCCTGGCAAAGAAACCTGCACAGATACTGCAGGTGGTGCGGAAAATGGTGGCCCTACACTGCCGGAAGGGATGTTGCGTTGCTGACTAGCTTCATTGGCCGAGGGTGCTACAACCTTAAGGGACGTTTGGTAGTTAGTCCAGGCTTGCAAATGCATGGTGGTTAAATGTCTATGCATGCAACTTGTATTGAGACTTTTCAGATTCTGTCCTCTGCTTAAGGTAGTTGAACATTTTTGACAGATGACTTTGCGCTGATCAATTGGATGTTGTTTAAAAAAATGCCAGACTGCACTCTTTCTAGCATCGGATACCTTTTCAGGCATTGCAGACTGAGCTTTAACCGGATGGCCACGCTGTCCTCCAACAGGTTTTAGCTTTGCCACGCGTTTTGGGCAAGATACGGGCCCGGCAGATGGAACCTGTTGCGATGTTGATGCCTGCTGCGGCCCCTCCTCCTCCGCTTCAGAACTGCTGCCGCCTGCACCCTGTTCCCCCAATGGCTGCCAATCGGGGTCAAGAACTGGGTCATCTATTTCCTCTTCTTGTAGCTCGTGTGCAACTTCGTCTGTGTCACCGTGTCGGTCGGTGGTATAGCGTTCGTGATGGGGCAACATAGTCTCATCAGGGTCTGATTCTTGATCAGCACCCTGCGAGGGCAATGTTGTGGTCTGAGTCAAAGGACCAGCATAGTAGTCTGGCTGTGGCTGTGCATCAGTGCACTCCATGTCAGATTCAACTTGTAATGGGCATGGACTGTTAACTGCTTCACTTTCTAAGCCAGGGACGGTATGTATAAAGAGCTCCATGGAGTAACCCGTTGTGTCGCCTGCTGCATTCTTCTCTGTTGTTGTTTTTGCTGAAGAGGACAAGGAAGCGACTTGTCCCTGACCGTGAACATCCACTAACGACGCGCTGCTTTGACATTTACCAGTTTCACGAGAGGAGGCAAAAGAGCTAGAGGCTGAGTCAGCAAGATAAGCCAAAACTTGCTCTTGCTGCTCCTGCTTTAAAAGCGGTTTTCCTACTCCCAGAAAAGGGAGCGTTCGAGGCCTTGTGTAGCCAGACGACGAACCTGGCTCCACAGCTCCAGACTTAGGTGCAATATTTTTTTTCCCACGACCAGCTGATGCTCCACCACTACCACTACCCTCATTACCAGCTGACAATGAACGCCCCCGGCCACGACCTCTTCCACCATACTTCCTCATTGTTTTAAAAACGTAAACAAACTAACGGTATTTGTTGCTGTCACACAAATTACACGGTGAGCTATAACTTCAGTATGATTTAGCTACCCCTTTACAGGTGAGTGAGACCACAACGAAAATTA
The DNA here is from genome assembly GCF_032444005.1 of Ranitomeya imitator. Taxonomy (NCBI): domain Eukaryota; kingdom Metazoa; phylum Chordata; class Amphibia; order Anura; family Dendrobatidae; genus Ranitomeya; species Ranitomeya imitator. The sequence continues at coordinate 383,068,607 of NC_091285.1, read as the reverse complement.
GGCACAATGTTACACACTCTGTTGTTGGTGGCAACAAATGAGAGAGATGCCACACACGCAGGACTGTCACTGAAGCACAAATGTAAATATTAATCTCCCACTGATTTGATTTTTTTTTTTTTTTTCAGGGAGACTTTAGGAAAAAAAAAATAGAATAAAATGATTTTTTCAGGAAGAATTTAGAAACCAAATAAAATAAAATGATTTTTTCAGGGAGAATTTAGAAAACAAATAAAACAAAAAAAGGCTTTCTATGGCCCACTGAGTGAGAGATGACGCACACAGGAGTCAGGAGTGGCACACAAGCCCAGAGGCCAATATTTATCTCCCACTGATTGATGTAGTGATTTTTTCAGGTAGATTTTGGAACCCAAATCAAGCTAAAAAAAATAATAGGCTTTCTATGGTCCACAATTGGAGAGAGAGAGAGAGATGGCACACCCAGGAGTCAAGACTGGCACACAAGCAGAAAGGGCAATATTAATCTCCCACTGATTTTTTTTTTTTTTTTTTTTTTCAGGGAGACTTTAGGGAAAAAAAAATAGAATAAAATTATTTTTTCAGGAAGAATTTAGAAACCAAATAAAATAAAATGATTTTTTCAGGGAGAATTTAGAAAACAAATAAAACAAAAAAAGGCTTTCTATGGCCCACTGAGTGAGAGATGACGCACACAGGAGTCAGGAGTGGCACACAAGCCCAGAGGCCAATATTTATCTCCCACTGATTGATGTAGTGATTTTTTCAGGTAGATTTTGGAACCCAAATCAAGCTAAAAAAATAATAGGCTTTCTATGGCCCACAATTGGAGAGAGAGAGAGAGATGGCACACCCAGGAGTCAAGACTGGCACACAAGCAGAAAGGGCAATATTAATCTCCCACTGATTTGTTTTTTTTTGTTTTTTTTTAGGGAGACTTTAGGAAAAAAAAAATAGAATAAAATGATTTTTTCAGGAAGAATTTAGAAACCAAATAAAATAAAATGATTTTTTCAGGGAGAATTTAGAAAACAAATAAAACAAAAAAAGGCTTTCTATGGCCCACTGAGTGAGAGATGACGCACACAGGAGTCAGGAGTGGCACACAAGCCCAGAGGCCAATATTTATCTCCCACTTTTTTTTTTTTGTTCCAGGGAAAATTTATAAACCCAATAAAAAAAATAATAAATAGGCTTTCTATGGCCCACTATCTGAGAGACAGAGAGAGATGGCACGCTTAGGACTGGCACACAAGCCCAAAGGCCAATATTAATCTCCCTTTTTTTTTTAAGGGAGAATTTATAAAACCAAAAAAAATAAATAAATAGGCTTTCTATGGCCCACTATTTGTGAGAGAGATGGCACGCTCAGGACTGGCACACAAGCCCAGAGGCCAATATTAATCTCTCACTTTTTTTTTTTTCCAGGGAAAATTTATAAACCCAATAAAAAAAAAAATAAATAAATAGGCTTTCTATGGCCCACTATCTGAGAGAGAGAGATGGCACGCTTAGGACTGGCACACAAGCCCAAAGGCCAATATTAATCTCCCACTGATTGATTTATTGATTTTTTCAGGTAGAATTTAGAACCCAAATAAAGCAAAAAAAAAAAAAAAAAATGGGCTTTCTATGGCCCACTGAGTGAGTGATGATGCACACAGGAGTCAGGAGTGGCACACAAGCCCTGAGGCCAATATTTTTCTCCCACTGATTGATGTAGTGATTTTTTCAGGTAGATTTTAGAACCAAAATCAAGCAAAAAAATAAATAGGCTTTCTATGGCCCACTGAGTGAGTGATGATGCACACAGGAGTCAAGAGTGGCACACAAGCCCTGAGGCCAATATTTTTCTCCCACTGATTGATGTAGTGATTTTTTCAGGTAGATTTTATAACCCAAATCAAGCAAAAAAATAAATAGGCTTTCTATGGCCCACTGAGTGAGAGATGACACAGACAGGGATGGCACTCTAGCAGAAATGTCAATCTTAATCTCCCACAAAAAAAAAAAAAAAACAGGGAGTGTCCTTCAATTACTATCTCCCTGCAGTAATCTCAGCCAGGTATGGCAGGCAGCAATAAGGAGTGGACTGATGCACAAATTAAATAAAAAGTGTGTACAAACCAAAAAGATAGCTGTGCAGAAAGGAAGGAACAAGAGGATTTGTGCTTTGAAAAAAGCAGTTGGTTTGCACAGCGGCGTACACACAGCAATGCAGCTATCAGGGAGCCTTCTAGGGCAGCCCAATGAGCTACAGCGCTGAGGGGGAAAAAAAAAAAAATGTAGCTTCCACTGTCCCTGCACACCGAAGGTGGTGTTGGGCAGTGGAAATCGCTACAGCACAAGCGGTTTGGTGGTTAATGGACCCTGCCTAACGCTATCCCTGCTTCTGACGAAGCGGCAGCAACCTCTCCCTAAGCTCAGATCAGCAGCAGTAACATGGCGGTCGGCGGGAACTCCCCTTTATAGCCCCTGTGACGCCGCAGACAGCAAGCCAATCACTGCAATGCCCTTCTCTAAGATGGTGGGGACCAGGACCTATGTCATCACGCTGCCCACACTCTGCGTTTACCTTCATTGGCTGAGAAATGGCGCTTTTCGCGTCATTGAAACGCGACTTTGGCGCGAAAGTCGCGTACCGCATGGCCGACCCCGCACAGGGGTCGGATCGGGTTTCATGAAACCCGACTTTGCCAAAAGTCGGCGACTTTTGAAAATGAACGACCCGTTTCGCTCAACCCTAGTGTTGAGCGATACCGTCCGATACTTGAAAGTATCGGTATCGGATAGTATCGGCCGATACCCGAAAAATATCAGATATCGCCGATACCGATATCCGATACCAATACAAGTCAATGGGACATCAAGTATCGGAAGGTATTCTCATGGTTCCCAGGGTCTGAAGGAGAGGAAACTCTCCTTCAGGCCCTGGGATCCATAGGGATGTGTAAAATAAAGAATTAAAATAAAAAATATTGATATATTTACCTCTCCGGCGGCCCCTGAACTCAGCGCGGGTAACCGGCAGGCTTAGTTGTTCAAAATCAGCACTTTTAGGACCTGAGAATCACGTCCCGGCTTCTGATTGGTCGCGGGCCGCCCATGTGACCGCCACGCGACCAATCACAAGCCGCGACGTCACCGCAAGCTATTAACGCGCTCATTTTTAAAAATGAGCGCGTTAATGGCTTTCAAAGACGTAGCGGCTTGTGATTGGTCGCGGCCACGCGACCAATCACAAGCCGCGACGTCACCGCAAGCTATTAACGCGCTCATTTTTAAAAATGAGCGCGTTAATGGCTTTCAAAGATGTAGCGGCTTGTGATTGGTCGCGTGGCCGCGACCAATCACAAGCCGCTACGTCTTTGAAAGTCATTACCGCGCTCATTTTTAAAAATGAGCGCGTTAATAGCTTGCGGTGACGTCGCGGCTTGTGATTGGTCGCGTGGCCGCGACCAATCACAAGCCGCTACGTCTTTGAAAGTCATTACCGCGCTCATTTTTAAAAATGAGCGCGTTAATAGCTTGCGGTGACGTCGCGGCTTGTGATTGGTCGCGTGGCCGCGACCAATCACAAGCCGCTACGTCTTTGAAAGTCATTACCGCGCTCATTTTTAAAAATGAGCGCGTTAATAGCTTGCGGTGACGTCGCGGCTTGTGATTGGTCGCGTGGCCGCGACCAATCACAAGCCGCTACGTCTTTGAAAGTCATTACCGCGCTCATTTTTAAAAATGAGCGCGTTAATAGCTTGCGGTGACGTCGCGGCTTGTGATTGGTCGCGTGGCCGCGACCAATCACAAGCCGCTACGTCTTTGAAAGTCATTACCGCGCTCATTTTTAAAAATGAGCGCGTTAATAGCTTGCGGTGACGTCGCGGCTTGTGATTGGTCGCGTGGCCGCGACCAATCACAAGCCGCTACGTCTTTGAAAGCCATTAACGCGCTCATTTTTAAAAATGAGAGCGTTAATAGCTTGCGGTGACGTCGCGGCTTGTGATTGGTCGCGTGGCCGCAACCAATCACAAGCCGCTACGTCTTTGAAAGCCATTAACGCGCTCATTTTTAAAAATGAGCGCGTTAATAGCTTGCGGTGACGTCACGGCTTGTGATTGGTCGCGTGGCGGTCACATGGGCGGCCCGTGACCAATCAGAAGCCGGGACGTGATTCTCAGGTCCTAAAAGCGCTGATTTTGAACAACGAAGCCTGCCGGTTACCCGCGCTGAGTCCAGGGGCCGCCGGAGAGGTAAATATATCAATATTTTTTATTTTAATTCTTTATTTTACACATCTCTATGTATCCGATACCGATACCCGATACCACAAAAGTATCGGATCTCGGTATCGGAATTCCGATACCGCAAGTATCGGCCGATACCCGATACTTGCGGTATCGGAATGCTCAACACTACTAGTAACATTATTAACATTTCCTAAGTCTCAACATTATTACAATTTAACTTTCTTAAGGCAGCATTATACTTAAGTGCAACACGTGAACATTCCCTTTAAGAGGGAACCAAGTCTCTTTTAGGTAGTGCAGATTCTCTCTATCTGCAAGTCCATTGGAAAGCAAGAACTTCTGTGCATAATTCAAAAACAGTCTCTTCACAAAGCCTTCTTTCTTTGTAAAACCAATAGAGGGCACCTTTAAGAAGGTGCAAACTATTTACAAAACAGTTTGTGAACCACTCACAGTCCATGATTTGGCAGTCTTTTAAACAGTGATGAACTTGTGCAAAATAAAATAAAACAATAGGGATCCCGGGTAAACAAAGGGACCCCTTTAAGGATTAACCCTAGACGGGTTCAAGTAGTGAAAGAGCAGGAAACAGTTAACTATTTACAATTTGTCGGGGTTCCGAGGTTTATTACTATAGTAGATCGCAAGACATCAGTCGGTAGTGTCCACTTCCCGACCGGGGAAGGTCTGGCCCTGTGCCATCGTCCAGCATTGTCTTAACGTCTTTGGATTGTCTCTCAGGCATAATCAAGTCAGTAGTGGTCTGAGTATGAATGGCGGTGCCAGTGGCAGATTCCGCAAGCAGGACACCACATGCCGGGGTACTAGTGCTGGGTCCTGCGGGGTCGGGGGTCAGCGGAGCACCGTCACCGGTTTCGGTCGTGATCGTAGACGGCGCGACCAAAAGCGCACATCGTTTGACTCTCTTGGCATAGCATCCTCGCTCACTCCAGTGGCGAGTGTAAGTCACATGATCCCCTCTGTACAAGTTTTGGGTAAGAGGTACACTGTGGGACTGGGGTTCTACATTACAACTAGTCACAAAGACTTCAGTTGGCAGCCCTGGCTCCAGTATAAAGCCACAACCCCTTCTCAGGTGGAAGGCCAGCACTATCCCCTGTTTCACCAAACTCTCAGGGCAGCAATTGATGATGGGTTTCCGTACCTCTGGTCGGGCAGTCTGTTCCGTTCGTTCTCGGTCTTTCCACTGCGAAATTAAGCTTCATCGATACTGCTCCCAGGTGAGCCCGACGACATAAGAGCCCTCCTGTCTGGACCCGTCTGGTTGGAACCTTGGAGCATCCCATTGAAAGATGACCCCTTCATGATTCACGTCTAACGGTTCGCCCATAGGTGTCGGTAGCGGGGGCAGTATCCCCTTCATGGCGTAAAGGGCCGCCACCACAATTTCAGCAGCGGGGGACCAGTCATAGATGGAACGGGGAGCTGGAGCTGGATCGGTCGGTGGGGCAGGGTCGCTTCTGGTACCTGCGTCTGATGTGGTTCCACCGATGTCGATCGGCTCCGCTGACGAGGACACTGGAGTCTGCTGCGGCTCGGACCACGGCTCTCCCTGTGCGATCTTCTGGCACAGCTCCGACTTCCATTTCTTCACCGTCGCCGACCCCACGTCCGGAGTCAGGCGGTCTGGTGCCTCCAGCAGCAGCAGGCTCTGGTCCGCCTCCGGTGCGCTGAGGGGATCCTGAGCTACTTCGTCGCGATTCAGGTACTCGCTGGTCGGCATCTCTGCTCCTTGATCTGCGATGGCACACACACGAGGCTCCTCCATTTTCTGGGGTTTGAGCTTCTGCATTCCTGAGCTCGTCATCCTGCAGCCGTAGTCGGAGGGGGCGGATGCTGGTTTTGGCGCCGCTTTCACGATCTCCCATGGCACGCCCTCCTTCTCCTGCGCTCCTCGTGGTGCAGCAATGGCGGCGGTTTTGGCGGGAATCATGCGGCAATTAGCAATACACAGTCCTTGCAATAAATCACGGTTCAACACAATTCAATCACAGTTCCAAGGCACACATGACCTGCTTCTCAGGCTTAAGTAGATCCTGTTTGTGACGCCAAGTTGGAGAGCCCCCAGACGCAGGGCCGCGGGCTTCTCGGTACTAGTCCTCTCTGGCTCAGTTCTGGGGATGTCACGGTGGCTGGTGTTATGAACAGGTAATTCAGAACCACAATGGACCTTGAAGTTCAGAGCACACAAGGTGACCTGACATTTACCAAAAACATAGGACGAGCTCTGAGACGTGGAAACTCTGCTGACCGCAATCCCTAATCCTAACACACCACACTAGAGGTAGCCGTGGATTGCGCCTAACGCTCCCTATGCAACTCGGCACAGCCTGAGAAACTAACTAGCCCTGAAGATAGAAAAATAAGCCTACCTTGCCTCAGAGAAAATTCCCCAAAGGAAAAGGCAGCCCCCCACATATAATGACTGTGAGTAAAGATGAAATACAAACACACAGATGAAATAGATTTAGCAAAGTGAGGCCCGACTTACTGAATAGACCGAGGATAGGAAAGATAGCTTTGCGGTCAACACAAAAACCTACAAACAACCACGCAGAGGGGCAAAAAGACCCTCCGCACCGACTAACGGTACGGAGGTGCTCCCTCTGCGTCTCAGAGCTACCAGCAAGCAAGAAAAACCAATATAGCAAGCTGGACAGAAAATATAGCAAAGCAAAAATAACACAAGCAGAACTTAGCTTATGCAGGATAGAGAGGCCACAGGAACGATCCAGGAGGAAGCAAGACCAATACTAGAACATTGACTGGAGGCCAGGATCAAAGCACCAGGTGGAGTTAAATAGAGCAGCACCTAACGACTTAACCTCATCACCTGAGGAAGGAAACTCAGAAGCCGCAGTACCACTCTCATCCACCAAAGGAAGCTTACAGACAGAACCAGCCGCAGTACCACTCACGACCACAGGAGGGAGCTTGGCCACAGAATTCACAACAGTACCCCCCCTTGAGGAGGGGTCACCGAACCCTCACCAGAGCCCCCAGGCCGACCAGGATGAGCCACATGAAAGGCACGAACCAGATCGGCAGCATGGACATCACAGGCAAATACCCAGGAAATATCTTCCTGACCATAACCTTTCCACTTAACCAGATACTGGAGTTTCCGTCTCGAAACACGAGAATCCAAAATCTTCTCCACAATATACTCCAATTCCCCTTCAACCAAAACCGGAGCAGGAGGATCAATAGATGGAAGCACAGGTGCCACGTATCTCCGCAACAATGACCTATGGAACACGTTATGGATGGAAAAAGAAGCCGGAAGAGTCAAACGAAAAGACACAGGATTAAGAACCTCAGAAATCCTACATGGACCAATGAAACGAGGCTTAAATTTAGGAGAGGAAACCTTCATAGGAATATAACGAGATGACAACCAAACCAAATCCCCAACACGAAGTCGGGGACCCACACAGCGCCTGCGGTTAGCGAAACGTTGAGCCTTCTCCTGGGACAAAGTCAAATTGTCCACTACATGAGTCCAAATCTGCTGCAACCTATCCACCACAGTATCCACACCAGGACAGTCCGAAGACTCAACCTGCCCTGAAGAGAAACGAGGGTGGAACCCAGAATTGCAGAAAAACGGCGAAACCAAAGTAGCCGAGCTGGCCAGATTATTAAGGGCGAACTCAGCCAAAGGCAAAAAGGACACCCAATCATCCTGATCAGCAGAAACAAAACATCTCAGATATGTTTCCAAGGTCTGATTGGTTCGTTCAGTCTGGCCATTTGTCTGAGGATGGAAAGCCGAGGAAAAAGACAAATCAATGCCCATCCTAGCACAAAAGGCTTGCCAAAACCTCGAAACAAACTGGGAACCTCTGTCAGAAACGATGTTCTCTGGAATGCCATGTAAACGAACCACATGCTGAAAAAACAATGGCACCAAATCAGAGGAGGAAGGCAATTTAGACAAGGGCACCAAATGGACCATCTTAGAGAAGCGATCACAAACCACCCAAATGACCGACATTCTTTGAGAGACGGGGAGATCCGAAATAAAATCCATAGAGATATGTGTCCAAGGCCTCTTCAGGACCGGCAAGGGCAAAAGCAACCCACTGGCACGAGAAAAGCAGGGCTTACCCCGAGCACAAATCCCACAGGACTGCACAAAAGAACGCACATCCCGCGACAGAGACGGCCACCAAAAGGGTCTAGCCACCAAATCTCTGGTACCAAAGATTCCAGGATGACCAGCCAACACTGAACAATGAACCTCAGAGATAACTTTATTCGTCCACATATCAGGGACAAACAGTTTCTCCGCTGGGCAACGGTCAGGTCTATTAGCCTGAAATTTTTGCAGCACCCGCCGCAAATCAGGGGAGATGGCAGACAAAAATACCCCCTCTTTGAGAATACCCACCGGCTCAGACAAACCCGGAGAATCAGGCGCAAAACTCCTAGACAGGGCATCCGCCTTCACATTTTTAGAGCCCGGAAGATACGAAACCACAAAGTCAAAACGGGAGAAAAACAGCGACCAACGAGCCTGTCTAGGATTCAACCGTTTGGCAGACTCGAGATAAGTCAAGTTTTTGTGATCAGTCAAGACCACCACGCGATGCTTAGCTCCTTCAAGCCAATGACGCCACTCCTCGAATGCCCACTTCATGGCTAGCAACTCTCGATTGCCAACATCATAATTTCGCTCAGCAGGCAAAAATTTCCTGGAAAAGAAGGCGCATGGTTTCATCACCGAGCAATCAGAACTTCTCTGCGACAAAACAGCCCCTGCTCCAATTTCGGAAGCATCAACCTCAACCTGGAACGGAAGCGAAACATCTGGTTGGCACAACACAGGGGCAGAAGAAAAACGACGCTTCAACTCCTGAAAAGCTTCCACAGCAGCAGAAGACCAATTGACCACATCAGCACCCTTCTTGGTCAAATCAGTCAACGGTTTAGCAATGCTAGAAAAATTAGCGATGAAGCGACGATAAAAATTAGCAAAGCCCAGGAACTTCTGCAGACTCTTCAGAGATGTTGGCTGAGTCCAAACATAAATGGCCTGAACTTTAACAGGGTCCATCTCGATAGTAGAAGGAGAAAAAATGAACCCCAAAAATGAAATCTTCTGAACACCAAAGAGACACTTTGACCCCTTCACAAACAAAGAATTAGCACGCAGGACCTGGAACACCATTCTGACCTGCTTCACATGAGACTCCCAATCATCCGAGAAGACCAAAATATCATCCAAGTATACAATCAGGAATTTATCCAGGTACTCTCGGAAGATGTCATGCATAAAGGACTGAAACACTGATGGAGCATTAGAAAGTCCGAATGGCATAACCAGGTACTCAAAATGGCCTTCGGGCGTATTAAATGCTGTTTTCCATTCATCGCCCCGTTTGATACGCACAAGATTATACGCACCACGAAGATCTATCTTGGTGAACCAACTAGCCCCCTTAATCCGAGCAAACAAATCAGACAGCAGCGGCAAGGGGTACTGAAATTTGACCGTAATTTTATTTAGAAGGCGGTAATCAATACAAGGTCTCAGCGAACCATCCTTCTTGGCCACAAAAAAGAAACCTGCTCCCAATGGCGACGATGACGGGCGAATATGACCCTTCTCCAAAGACTCCTTCACGTAACTCCGCATAGCGGCGTGCTCAGGTACAGATAAATTAAACAGTCGACCCTTAGGAAACTTACTACCAGGAATCAAATCGATAGCACAATCACAATCCCTATGCGGAGGTAGGGCATTGGACTTGGGCTCATCGAATACATCCCGGTAATCAGACAAGAACTCTGGGACCTCAGAAGGGGTGGATGATGAGATAGACAGCAATGGAACATCACCATGTACCCCCTGACAACCCCAGCTGGACACAGACATTGATTTCCAATCTAATACTGGGTTATGGACTTGTAGCCATGGCAACCCCAACACGACCACATCATGCAGATTATGCAACACCAGAAAGCGAATATCCTCCTGGTGCGCAGGAGCCATGCACATGGTCAGCTGGGTCCAATACTGAGGCTTATTCTTGGCCAAAGGCGTAGCATCAATTCCTCTCAATGGAATAGGACACTGCAAGGGCTCCAAAACAAACCCACAGCGCCTAGCATACTCCAAGTCCATCAAATTCAGGGCAGCGCCTGAATCCACAAATGCCATGACAGAATAGGAAGACAAAGAGCAGATCAAAGTAACGGACAAAAGAAATTTCGACTGTACCGTACCAATGGTGGCAGACCTAGCGAACCGCTTAGTGCGCTTAGGACAATCGGAGATAGCATGAGTGGAATCACCACAGTAGAAACACAGCCCATTCTGACGTCTGTGTTCTTGCCGTTCAGCTCTGGTCAAAGTCCTATCGCACTGCATAGGCTCAGGTTCATGCTTAGATAATACCGCCAAATGGTGCACAGATTTACGCTCGCGCAAGCGTCAACCGATCTGAATGGCCAAAGACATAGACTCATTCAGACCAGCAGGCATAGGAAATCCCACCATGACATCCTTAAGGGCTTCAGAGAGACCCTTTCTGAAAATAGCTGCCAGTGCACCTTCATTCCATTGAGTGAGCACGGACCACTTTCTAAACTTCTGACAATAAATCTCTATCTCATCCTGACCCTGACACAGAGCCAGCAAATTTTTCTCTGCCTGATCCACTGAATTGGGTTCGTCGTACAGCAATCCGAGCGCCAGAAAAAACGCATCAATATTACATAATGCAGGATCTCCTGGCGCAAGGGAAAATGCCCAGTCTTGAGGGTCGCCACGTAATAAAGAAATAATGATCTTAACTTGTTGAACTGGGTCACCAGAGGAGCGGGGTTTCAGAGCCAGAAATAGTTTACAATTATTTTTAAAATTCAAAAACTTTGCTCTATCGCCAGAAAATAACTCAGGAATAGGAATCTTAGGTTCTAACATAGGATTCTGAACCACTAAATCTTGAATATTCTGTACATTTATAGCGAGATTATCCATCAAAGAGAACAGACCTTGAATGTCCATGTCCACACCTGTGTTCTGAACCACCCTGATGTAAAGGGGAAAAGAAAGACAGAACACAGTGCAAAGAAAAAAAAATGGTCTCAGAACTTCTCTTTTCCCTCCATTGAGAAGCATTAGTACTTTAGGCCTCCAGTACTGTTATGAACAGGTAATTCAGAACCACAATGGACATTGAAGTTCAGAGCACACAAGGTGACCAGACATTTACCAAAAACATAGGACGAGCTCTGAGACGTGGAAACTCTGCTGACCGCAATCCCTAATCCTAACACACCACACTAGAGGTAGCCGTGGGTTGCGCCTAACGCTCCCTATGCAACTCGGCACAGCCTGAGAAACTAACTAGCCCTGAAGATAGAAAAATAAGCATACCTTGCCTCATAGAAAATTCCCCAAAGGAAAAGGCAGCCCCCCACATATAATGACTGTGAGTAAAGATGAAATACAAACACACAGATGAAATAGATTTAGCAAAGTGAGGCCCGACTTACTGAATAGACCGAGGATAGGAAAGATAGCTTTGCGGTCAACACAAAAACCTACAAACAACCACGCAGAGGGGCAAAAAGACCCTCCGCACCGACTAACGGTACGGAGGTGCTCCCTCTGCGTCTCAGAGCTACCAGCAAGCAAGAAAAACCAATATAGCAAGCTGGACAGAAAATATAGCAAAGCAAAAATAACACAAGCAGAACTTAGCTTATGCAGGATAGAGAGGCCACAGGAACGATCCAGCAGGAAGCAAGACCAATACTAGAACATTGACTGGAGGCCAGGATCAAAGCACCAGGTGGAGTTAAATAGAACAGCACCTAACGACTTAACCTCATCACCTGAGGAAGGAAACTCAGAAGCCGCAGTACCACTCTCATCCACCAAAGGAAGCTTATAGACAGAACCAGCCGCAGTACCACTCACGACCACAGGAGGGAGCTTGGCCACAGAATTCACAACAGGTTGGACCCGGTCCGTGACCCTGCTAAGGGGCGTCCAATAAAAGAGATGATAAAAGTCAGCTAAGGCTTCGTGACGCCACCTGTTGTGTATTCTGTGGTCAAGCTCCCTCCTGTGGTCATGAGTGGTACTGCGGCTGGTTCTGTCTATGAGCTTCCTTTGGTGGATGTGAGTGGGGCTGCGGCTTCTGAGTTTCCTTCCTCAGGTGACGAGGTTAAGTCGTTAGGTGCTGCTCTATTTAACTCCACCTAGTTCTTTGTTCCTGGCCTCCAGTCAATGTTCCAGTATTGGTCTTGCTCTCTCCTGGATCGTTCTTGTGGCCTGTCTTCACTGCATAAGCTAAGTTCTGCTTGTGTTACTTTTGTTTGCTATTTTTTCTGTCCAGCTTGCTATATTGGTTTTTCTTGCTTGCTGGAAGCTCTGGGACGCAGAGGGAGCACCTCCGTACCGTTAGTCGGTGCGGAGGGTCTTCTTGCGCCCTCTGCGTGGTTGTTTGTAGGTTTTTGTGCTGACCGCAAAGCTATCTTTCCTATCCTCGGTCTATTCAGTAAGTCGGGCCTCACTTTGCTAAAATCTATTTCATCTCTGTGTTTGTATTTTCATTTTTACTCACAGTCATTATATGTGGGGGACTGCCTTTTCCTTTGGGGAATTTCTCTGAGGCAAGGTAGGCTTATTTTTCTATCTTCAGGGCTAGCTAGTTTCTCAGGCTGTGCCCGAGGCGCCTAGGTCTGGTCAGGAGCGCTCCACGGCTACCTCTAGTGTGGTGTGATAGGATTAGGGATTGCGGTCAGCAGAGTTCCCACGTCTCAGAGCTCGTCCTATGTTATTAGTAACTATCAGGTCACTTTGTGTGCTTTTAACCACCAGGTCTGTTGTGGTTCTGAATCACCAGTTCATAACAGTACTGGAGGCCCAAAGTACTAATGCTTCTCAATAGAGGGAAAAGAGAAGTTCTGAGACCATTTTTTTCCTCTGCACAATGTTTTGTCTTTCTTTTCCCCTAGACATTTGGGTGGTTCAGGACACAGGTGTAGTGATGGACATTAAAGGTCTGTCTTCTTGTGTGGATCATCTCACTGCAAGAGTACAAAATATTCAAGACTTTGTGGTTCAGAATTCTATGTTAGAACCAAGAATTCCTATTCCTGATTTGTTTTCTGGAGATAGAGCTAAGTTTCTGAGTTTTAAAAATAATTGTAAACTGTTTCTGGCTTTGAAACCCCGCTCCTCTGGTGACCCAGTTCAACAAGTTAAGATCATTATTTCTTTATTACGTGGCGACCCTCAAGACTGGGCATTTTCCCTTGCGCCAGGAGATCCTGCATTATGTAATATTGATGCGTTTTTTTCTGGTGCTCGGATTGCTTTATGATGAACCTAATTCAGTGGATCAGGCAGAGAAAAATTTGCTGGCTCTGTGTCAGGGTCAGGATGAGGTAGAGATATATTGTCAGAAGTTTAGGAAGTGGTCTGTGCTCACGCAATGGAATTAATGTGCGCTGGCAGCAATTTTCAGAAAGGGTCTGTCTGAAGCCCTTAAGGATGTCATGGTGGGATTTCCTATGCCTGCTGGTCTGAATGAGTCTATGTCTTTGACCATTCAGATCGATCGACGCTTGCGTGAGCGTCAAACTGTGCACCATTTGGCGGTATTATCTGAGCATAAACCTGAGCCTATGCAATGTGATAGGACTTTGACCAGAGCTGAACGGCAAGAACACAGACGTTGGAATGGGCTGTGTTTTTACTGTGGTGATTCCACTCATGCTATCTCCGATTGTCCTAAGCGCACTAAGCGGTTCCCTAGGTCTGCCACCATTGGTACGGTACAGTCGAAATTTCTTTTGTCCGTTACTTTGATCTGCTCTTTGTCATCCTATTCTGTCATGGCATTTGTGGATTCAGGCGCTGCCCTGAATTTGATGGACTTGGAGTTTGCTAGGCGCTGTGGGTTTTTCTTGGAGCCCTTGCAGTATCCTATTCCATTGAGAGGAATTGATGCTACGCCTTTGGCCAAGAATAAGCCTCAGTACTGGACCCAACTGACCATGTGCATGGCTCCTGCGCATCAGGAGGATATTCGCTTTTTGGTGTTGCATAATCCGCATGATGTGGTCGTGTTGGGGTTGCCATGGCTACAAGTCCATAACCCAGAATTGGATTGGAAATCTATGTCTGTGTCCAGCTGGGGTTGTCAGGGGGTACATGGTGATGTTCCATTTCTGTCTATTTCATCATCCACCCCTTCTGAGGTCCCAGAGTTCTTGTCGGATTACCGGTATGTATTTGATGAGCCCAAGTCCAGTGCCCTACCTCCGCATAGGGATTGCAATTGTGCTATCGATTTGATTCCTGGTAGTAAGTTTCCTAAAGGTTGACTGTTTAATTTATCTGTGCCTGAGCACGCCGCTATGCGGAGTTACGTAAAGGAATCCTTGGAGAAGGGTCATATTCGCCCGTCGTCGTCGCCATTGGGAGCAGGGTTCTTTTTTGTGGTTAAGAAGGATGGTTCGCTGAGACCTTGTATTGATTACCGCCTTCTAAATAAAATCACAGTCAAATTTCAGTACCCCTTGCCGCTGCTGTCTGATTTGTTTGCTCGGATTAAGGGGGCTTGTTGGTTCACCAAGATAGATCTTCGTGGGGCAGCACGGTGGCGCAGTGGTTAGCACTACAGCCTTGCAGCGCTGGGGTCCTGGGTTCTAATCCCACCCAGGACAACATCTGCAAAGAGTTTGTATGTTCTCTCCGTGTTTGCGTGGGTTTCCTCCGGGCACTCCGGTTTCCTCCCACATTCCAAAGACATACTGATAGGAATTCTAGATTGTGAGCCCAATCGGGGACAGTGATGATAATGTGTGCAAACTGTAAAGCGCTGCGGAATATGTTAGCGCTATATAAAAAAAATAAAGATTATTATTCGTGGTGCGTATAATCTTGTGCGTATTAAACAGGGCGATAAATGGAAAACGGCATTTAATACGCCCGAGTACCTGGTTATGCCATTCGGGCTTTCTAATGCTCCATCAGTATCACATCAGTATTTCAGTCCTTTATGCATGACATCTTCCGAGAGTACCTGGATAAATTCCTGATTGTATACTTGGATGATATTTTGGTCTTCTCGGATGATTGGGAGTCTCACGTGAAGCAGGTTAGAATGGCGTTCCAGGTCCTGCGTGCGAATTCTTTGTTTGTGAAGGGGTCAAAGTGTCTCTTTGGTGTTCAGAAGGTTTCATTTTTGGGTTTCAGTTTTTCCCCCTCTACTATCGAGATGGACCCTGTTAAAGTTCAGGCCATTTATGATTGGACTCAGCCGACATCTCTGAAGAGTCTGCAAAAGTTCCTGGGCTTTGCTAATTTTTATCGTCGCTTCATCAATAATTTTTCTAGTATTGATAAACCGTTGACTGATTTAACCAAGAAGGGTGCTGATGTGGTCAATTGGTCTTCTGCTGCTGTGGAAGCTTTTCAGGAGTTGAAGCGTCGTTTTTCTTCTACCCCTGTGTTGTGCCAACCAGATGTTTCGCTCCCGTTCCAGGTCGAGGTTGATGCTTCTGAGATTGGAGCAGGGGCTGTTTTGTCGCAAAGAAGTTCTGATGGCTCGGTGATGAAACCATGTGCCTTCTTTTCCAGGAAGTTTTCGCCTGCTGAGCGTAATTATGATGTTGGCAATCGAGAGTTGCTGGCCATGAAGTGGGCATTCGAGGAGTGGGGTCATTGGCTTGAAGGAGCTAAGCATCGCGTGGTGGTCTTGACTGATCACAAGAACTTGACGTATCTCGAGTCTGCCAAACGGTTGAATCCTAGACAGGCTCGTTGGTCGCTGTTTTTCTCCCGTTTTGACTTTGTGGTTTCGTACCTTCCGGGCTCTAAAAATGTGAAGGCGGATGCCCTGTCTAGGAGTTTTGTGCCCGATTCTCCGGGTTTGCCTGAGCCGGCGGGTATTCTCAAAGAGGGGGTAATTTTGTCTGCCATCTCCCCTGATTTGCGGCGGGTGCTGCAAAAATTTCAGGCTAATAGACCTGACCGTTGCCCAGCGGAGAAACTGTTTGTCCCTGATAAATGGACGAGTAGAGTTATCTCTGAGGTTCATTGTTCGGTGTTGGCTGGTCATCTTGGAATCTTTGGTACCAGAGATTTGGTGGCTAGATCCTTTTGGTGGCCGTCTCTGTCGCGGGATGTGCGTTCGTTTGTGCAGTCCTGTGGGACTTGTGCTCGGGCTAAGCCCTGCTGTTCTCGTGCCAGTGGGTTGCTTTTGCCCTTGCCGGTCCCGAAGAGGCCCTGGACACATATCTCTATGGATTTTATTTCGGACCTCCCCGTCTCTCAAAAGATGTCGGTCATTTGGGTGGTTTGTGATCGCTTCTCTAAGATGGTCCATTTGGTACCCTTGTCTAAATTGCCTTCCTCCTCTGATTTGGTGCCATTGTTTTTCCAGCATGTGGTTCGTTTACATGGCATTCCGGAGAACATCGTTTCTGACAGAGGTTCCCAGTTTGTTTCAAGGTTTTGGCGAGCCTTTTGTGCTAGGATGGGCATTGATTTGTCTTTTTCCTCGGCTTTCCATCCTCAGACAAATGGCCAAACTGAACGAACCAATCAGACCTTGGAAACATATCTGAGATGTTTTGTTTCTGCTGATCAGGATGATTGGGTGTCATTTTTGCCTTTGGCTGAGTTCGCCCTTAATAATCGGGACAGCTCGGCTACTTTGGTTTCGCCGTTTTTCTGCAATTCTGGTTTCCATCCTCGTTTCTCTTCAGGGCAGGTTGAGTCTTCAGACTGTCCTGGTGTGGATACTGTGGTGGATAGGTTGCAGCAGATTTGGACTCATGTAGTGGACAATTTGACATTGTCCCAGGAGAAGGCTCAACGTTTCGCTAACCGCAGGCGCTGTGTGGGTCCCCGACTTCGTGTTGGGGATTTGGTTTGGTTGTCGTCTCGTTATATTCCTATGAAAGTTTCCTCTCCTAAGTTTAAGCCTCGTTTCATTGGTCCGTATAGGATTTCTGAGGTTCTTAATCCTGTGTCTTTTTGTTTGACCCTTCCAGCTTCTTTTTCCATCCATAATGTATTCCATAGGTCATTGTTGCGGAGATACGTGGCACCTGTGGTTCCATCCGTTGATCCTCCTGCCCCGGTTTTGGTTGAGGGGGAGTTGGAGTATATAGTGGAGAAGATTTTGGATTCTCGTATTTTGAGACGGAAACTCCAGTACCTGGTTAAGTGGAAGGGTTATGGTCAGGAGGATAATTCCTGGGTCTTTGCCTCTGATGTTCATGCTGCCGATCTGGTTCGTGCCTTTCATTTGGCTCATCCTGGTCAGCCTGGGGGCTCTGGTGAGGGTTCGGTGACCCCTCCTCAAGGGGGGGTACTTTTGTGAATTCTGTGGTCAAGCTCCCTCCTGTGGTCATGAGTGGTACTGTGGCTGGTTCTGTCTATGAGCTTCCTTTGGTGGATGTGAGTGGTACTGCGGCTTCTGAGTTTCCTTCCTCAGGTGAGGAGGTTAAGTCGTTAGGTGCTGCTCTATTTAACTCCACCTAGTTCTTTGTTCCTGGCCTCCAGTCAATGTTCCAGTATTGGTCTTGCTCTCTCCTGGATCGTTCTTGTGGCCTGTCTTCACTGCATAAGCTAAGTTCTGCTTGTGTTACTTTTGTTTGCTATTTTTTCTGTTCAGCTTGCTATATTGGTTTTTCTTGCTTGCTGGAAGCAGAGGTAGCACCTCCATACCGTTAGTCGGTGCGGAGGGTCTTTTTGCGCCCTCTGCGTGGTTGTTTGTAGGTTTTTGTGCTGACCGCAACGCTATCTTTCCTATCCTCGGTCTATTCAGTAAGTTGGGCCTCACTTTGCTAAAATCTATTTCATCTCTGTGTTTGTATTTTCATCTTTACTCACAGTCATTATATGTGGGGGGCTGCCTTTTCCTTTGGGGAATTTCTCTGAGGCAAGGTAGGCTTATTTTTCTATCTTCAGGGCTAGCTAGTTTCTCAGGCTGTGCCTGAGGCGCCTGGGTCTGGTCAGGAGCGCTCCACGGCTACCTCTAGTGTGGTGTGATAGGATTAGGGATTGTGGTCAGCAGATTTCCCACGTCTCAGAGCTCGTCCTATGTTATTAGTAACTATCAGGTCACTTTGTGTGCTTTTAACCACCAGGTCTGTTGTGGTTCTGAATCACCAGTTCATAACAGCCACCAGTGGTATTCGGTCAGGGTGACCGACGCTGCTTGGGGTCCACTGAGGTGATGTGATGGCAGCTAGATGGAATACCTTCCCACAGGAGAAGTATGTCCTCAGAGCTTCCCAGTAGTGTAGGTGGCGATGGTGTGAGGTGCAGTCAATAACGAGGACACAGGGTTGCAGTCTCTTTACCTTTTACTGAAGGCTTTGGGATCCGCAATCCAGAGCACTGTTACCAGGGCTGTCTGAGACCGGCCGGTCCGAAGGCACATCCAGAGTTCCCTTTGCAGGTGGAAATCAGTGCCTACCACTAGCGCCTGTGCGTTGTAGTTCTTCCCTGCTGAGCATTTGGGATAGTCCTCACAACTTCTGTTCTCGTTCTTTCTAGTTCTTTCTATTCTCCGTCCCCCAAGTTTGTTATGGCTAGGTTGCACCCTTTTGACGGAAAGGCTCGGAGCTATTCTGGGACCCTAGAGACGCCCCTCTCCACGGTTGCCCCCTATGTCTGCTTACGTGATGTAAGGTAGACAGCCAACCTATAATTAACTGTCCTGCGGTATTTGAAGTAAGGCATAAAGTCAGTTACTTCCTCGGTGTTCCGGTCACCGGCTACGCGCCTCAGTAGGATGTTGCCGTTCTCAGGGCACGACTCCTACTGGCTCTCCTTTATAGAAAACCCGAGAAGAAACAGATGGAGTACATGTCCCAAAATATAAAAATACCTTTTTATTTATACCAATATTAAAAACACAATAATAAAGTCATAACATACACAGAGTACACAATAAGGGAAAACTGAGGATGGCACTGAAAGTGTTAAAAGGACGGAAGACCCCCATACGTCGCTAATTCGGCTTTCTAATGTAAATGCCATTAAGTGCAGATTTTAGGGTAAAGACGCCACCACATCTAACAGTCCGCAAGTAAGCAACTACATCTCCCCAAGTGGGGTGCCGCTAACCACAAAAACGGCTTATATCACATTTAAAGCGGTTAAATGGCTCTTACCCATATACTCGGTCTCCGGTTTTAAGGGGGGGGTCACCGCCGCAGCCCCAACGCACGTTTCACGTTGGCTTCGTCAGGGGGCAGTGCGGTGCATAGTACTGGACCTGGTTTTATAATGCCTAACATACCGGATCAGGTGCGCCTAATTGCGGCGCATGTTCCCCATTCGTCCCGCCGGGAAGTGCATCGCGGGCCGCATCCAACATGGCGCCGCGGGTCACAGTCGCGTACTAGTGACGCCACTGACCCGCAGACGTCATTACAGGGCGCCGCCCACAATGCCCCAGACGCAGGACCTGGAAGACATGCACACTAGGCACAAGACAACAGGTAAAAGTGAAACCAACATTGCAATCAATCGCTTATGCGAGATTGCATAGAAAAAAGTGCAGAATGTGCATACAATATACCAGCGGACTACATTATAATAATTAATACATAAATCAAGAAAGTGCAGGTGGAAAATAAAAGGAAAGGAATTAGTACATCCGATAATACTACAGCTCAAGTAGCAAACACAGAGTATGGTATCACTCTGCACCTCTTCCCATAACGATATATGCTTCACATTTGATTACTAAATATATGTCATTTTCGTAATTAATGAATTATAGACCACACAGAGCTGTATCTTAATGTAACAAAAAATTCCTCCCAGTGCACCAGGAAGTGAGTGCAGAGATAAAACAAATGCATACAAAGAATAAATATACGGTAAATATATAAAAAGAATACAAAAAAAGCAATAGTAAGAGAAGAAATCATACTAAACACACAATAAGTGAAAAAATACATCCACTTTCAATTGTCCGCAATTCGATTTTCCAAACTTCGTGAATATGAATAGTTCAGTGAGAGAACCTGATGACAGTGCTTCAATCATGGGCGATGTCATATTCATCCACACATCCGATCCGGAAGATTCAATACATAAGCACACAATATGATGTAGGGCATAAAGACTATACATAAAGACAAAAAACTATATTAGACACAGATACAAAAACACAGCACAAATAATAAAAACTACAATACACAAAACTGGAGACAGAGTCTATAAAAAGGAGCTGAAACTAAGATGTTCATTGAGCCCGAATGGGGACATGGTGTTCAGAAGCGTAATCCACCTACACTCACATTGTGCTAATTTGCGCTTCAGATCGCCTCCCCTAATGCCAGCACGTACTTTATCAATACCCCATATCTTCAAATGTTTGGGATCGCAGTGATGATGTAGACAGAAGTGTCTCGGTATTGGTTTTAGATTGTCCACATCGCTCGCGTCTCGGGTTCCCATAATGTCACGTACGTGCTCGCGAACCCGAACACGTAATTCACGTGAGGTTAATCCTACATAAATTAAGTTACACGTGCACACCGTGTAGTACACTACGAAGGTAGAATTGCACGTAATGTGTTCCCTAATTTTGAAATTTCTTCCATCCGATGACGCGAACGATGTGGACCTCACCAAGTTCTTACACGCAAGACAACTCCCACATGGAAAAAAAACACTTCTCTGCTGTCCCACACCAAACAAACCTGGTGTTTTTGCGACATAGTGGCTATGTACCACCATGTTGCGTATATTCACACTCCTACGTGCTGTCATGAGGGGGCGATCAGACAAATGTTTGCGCAAAGTACCGTCCGTCAATAAGACGGACCAATGTTTGTTCATGATGGATCTCATGAGATCCCATCTGTGGTTGTAGGTGGATATGAATCGTGGTTGACCGTCCCAATTTTTCTTCTTCCTACTCTCCACTTTCCTATCAGCCAATAAATCATTTCTTTTAGTTCTTCTGGCCCTAAGGTAACCCTTCTTAATTGAACGACCACTATACCCACGTGCCCTAAACCTCTCCCCAAGGTCCACAGCCTGTCCCTCAAACATGGCATCTAAGGTACAAATCCTTCGAGCCCGAAGAAATTGTTCAACGGGGATGGCCCTTATCGTGGAGGGGGGATGTGAGGACGTGGAGTGCAGGAGGGCATTGACAGAGGTCTCCTTGCGGTACATGTCCGTATATATAGAACCATCCTCCTGTACCTTCAGGATGATATCAAGAAAGGAAATTTCCTTTTGATGGTACACATAGGTGAGTCGAATGTTGGAGCCATTGCGATTAAGGTCGATCATGAAATTCTGTAATCCAGAGACAGAGCCCTGGCAGATAAACAACACATCGTCGATATATCTATACCAACCGAGGATTTGGGGGGCGGCCTGTACGCCGTCACAGAAAATCTCCCTCTCCCAAAAACCCAAAAACAAATTTGCATACAACGGCGCACAGGCCGCCCCCACTGCAGTGCCCTGGCTATGGAGAAAAAAACGATCTTTAAATACAAAAAAATTGTGTGTCAACACGAAATCCAACAGCTCCAACACACGCTCACGCATGTGTGCCTCAAGATTGCTTGACTCCAGAACAAACCTCGTCGCCCTCATGCCATCCACGTGCCGAATACTCGTGTACAGAGATTCAATATCTGGTGTCACCAGGAACATATCCCCCTCCACGACAAGGCCATCAACCCGTTTCAGGACGTCCGTAGTGTCCCTGACATAGGAGGGCAGCGTCTCCACCTGTGGTCTTAAATAGTGTTCAATGAACTTACATGTCATATCGCAAAGCCCCCCTATGCCAGAGACAATCGGACGCCCTGGAGGGAACGCAGGGTCTTTGTGGACCTTGGGGAGCAGGTAAAAGGTAGGTATCACCGGATTTTGTGGCAGCAATCCCCCCAAAGTCTTTTTAGTTATGATACCTCTCTCACATGCCAGCTCCAAAAAAACCTGGAGCTCGTTCTGAAATTTTAAGAGTGGGTTTTGTGTCAGTTGAGTATACGTATCCCTATTTTTCAACTGCCTATAGGCCTCCTTTTCGTACCTCTCCACTGGCCAGATGACCACGTTTCCCCCCTTGTCCGCGGGTTTAATCACAACATCATCCCACATTTTAATCTCCTGTAATGCCTGTCTCTGCTCTTTATTGAGATTATCTCTTTTTTATAGTTACTTATCCTTTTAAACTCCTCTGCTACCAACTTAGTAAAGATCTCCACCTGTGGGCACAGGGACAAGGAGGGAAAAGTGGTACATCTGGCAAAAATATTAGGTGGAGAGGCACTCACCCCACTTTGGTTGGACTCCTGCTCCAGTTCTTCAAGATCTTGTAAAGCCTCCAGTTCAATTGGATCAGTTATATCGGAAGTCAAGGAGGACCGTAGGTGTAATTTTTTCAGAATGATCTTCCGAGCAAACAAATGAAGGTCCTTCAAAGCTACAAAGAAGTCATGCTTGATCTCGTTTCTCACTGTCCACAATATCCTTCGCTTCGTGTCCTTTCTTTAGATGCCGCCGCAAGGTAGTGCAGGCGTGGCTCTGTAACGATCTGTCCTTGTCGCTAAGTCTCTGCCAGGTTCCCACGCCTGACAGGGACCCCTCTGAAGTCTCCCCCGCAACACCCCCTGCCATGGGATGTTGCCTGGGCAAAACCCAGCCAGCTTCTCGCTAACTTCCTATCCATCCCCTAGTTTTACCAGTGTGAGGAGTGGCCTAATAAAAACCTTTTGCTCCCCCAAGTGGCCGGAGTGTGAAGTGTAATGTGTGCTTGTGATACCTGGTCAGATGAACTCCTTTAGTGCCATCAGACGTACCATCACTCGCCTTAGTGGAAGAGCGACACTACTGCAACGACCAGGTCTCTGGGGCGCTGCACTTACCGCTGTGTGCACAGACCCTCTCTGGATGGTGAGAAGCCCGACGCGCGTTTCGTGTCCACGCTGGACACTTCTTCAGGGAGTATACTGAATCAGTATGGACAAGGACCTTAAGTAGTCATGGAGACTGTCATGATCCCAATGGCAGGGGATCACAAAAAGGACAAGCACAGATACAAACAAGCTCTAGGGCGATGGAACCTGAGCTGACCGCGACCCTGAACCTAACACACAAATAAAAGTAGCCGGGGAACGTGCCTACGATGATCCTAGACGTCTCGCTCCAGCCGAAGATCTAACTTCCCCTATCAGAAGAAACACAGACCTCTCTTGCCTCCAGAGAAATACCCCACAGCAAATAGCAGCCCCCCACATATAATGACGGTGAAATGAGAGGAAAGCACATACGTAGTATGAAAACAGTTTCAGCAAAATGAGGCCCGCTAAAGCTAGATAGCAGAGGATACAAAAGTGAACTGCGCGGTCAGCGAAAAACCCTTCAAAAAAACCATCCTGAAATTACTTGAACTCATGTGCCAACTCATGGTACATGAAAAGCAATTTCAGCCCACTAGAGCAACCAGCAGCAGAGAATCACATATCTGCAGGCTGGACTAAAAACCAAATTAAGCAAAACACAAAACAGGAAAATCCAAACTTAGCTTGTCCAGAAGGTTCTAGGAGCAGGGAGCAGAGGTAACAAGACACACTGGATACATTGCTAACCGGCGAGGAAATGCCAGCAAAGCCAGGTTAAATAGGAAACTCCCATATGCTGATGGAACAGGTGGAACCCAGAAACCCAGGAAAGACAAGTCACCCAGTACCATCAGTAACCACCAGAGGGAGCCCAAAAACAGAACTCACAACAGTACCCCCCCCTTGAGGAGGGGTCACCGAACCCTCACGAGAACCACCAGGGCGACCAGGATGAGCCCTATGAAAAGCGCGAACCAAATCATCAGCATGAACATCCGAGGCAACCACCCAAGAATTATCCTCCTGACCATAACCCTTCCACTTGACCAAATACTGGAGTTTCCGTCTGGAAACACGAGAATCCAAGATCTTCTCCACAACATACTCCAATTCTCCCTCCACCAGCACTGGAGCAGGAGGCTCAAGAGAAGGAACAACAGGTACCTCATACTTCCGCAACAACGACCGATGAAACACATTATGAATAGCAAACGATGCCGGGAGATCCAAACGAAACGACACAGGGTTAAGAATTTCCAAGATCCTATAGGGACCGATGAACCGAGGCTTGAACTTAGGAGAAGAGACCTTCATAGGAACAAAACGAGAAGACAACCACACCAAGTCACCAACAAGAAGTCGAGGACCCACGCGGCGACGGCGATTAGCAAACTGCTGAGCCTTCTCCTGGGACAACTTCAAATTGTCCACCACATGACTCCAAATCCGATGCAACCTATCCACCACCATGTCCACTCCAGGACAATCAGAAGGTTCCACCTGACCAGAGGAAAAACGAGGATGAAACCCCGAATTACAAAAGAAAGGAGAAACCAAGGTAGCAGAACTAGCCCGATTATTAAGCGCAAACTCGGCCAGCGGCAAAAAGGTAACCCAGTCATCCTGATCAGCAGAAACAAAACACCTTAAATAAGTTTCCAAGGTCTGATTAGTTCGTTCAGTCTGGCCATTTGTCTGAGGATGGAATGCAGACGAAAAGGACAAATCAATGCCCATCTTAGCACAGAAAGTCCGCCAAAATCTAGACACAAACTGGGATCCCCTGTCAGAAACGATGTTCTCAGGAATCCCATGCAAACGAACCACATTCTGAAAAAACAGAGGGACCAACTCAGAGGAGGAAGGCAACTTAGGCAAGGGTACCAGATGAACCATTTTAGAAAAGCGATCACACACAACCCAGATGACGGACATTTTTTGAGAGACAGGGAGATCCGAAATAAAGTCCATGGAAATGTGCGTCCAAGGCCTCTTCGGGATAGGCAAAGGTGACAACAATCCACTGGCCCGAGAACAGCAAGGCTTAGCCCGAGCACAAACCTCACAAGACTGCACAAAAGAACGCACATCCCTCGACAAGGAAGGCCACCAAAAAGACCTGGCCACCAAATATTCCAGGATGACCTGCCAACGCAGAAGAATGGACCTCGGAGATGACTCTACTGGTCCAATTATCCGGAACAAACAGTCTCTCAGGCGGACAACGATCAGGTTTAGCCACCTGAAACTCCTGCAAAGCACGTCGCAAGTCTGGGGAGACAGCAGACAAAATCACCCCATCCCTAAGGATACCAGAGGGCTCAGAATTTCCAAGGGAGTCAGGCACAAAACTCCTAGAAAGAGCATCCGCCTTCACATTCTTTGAACCTGGCAGGTATGAAACCACAAAATTGAAACGAGAGAAAAACAGTGACCAACGAGCCTGTCTAGGATTCAGACGCCTGGCAGACTCAAGGTAAATCAAATTTTTGTGATCAGTCAAGACCACCACACGATGTCTAGCACCCTCTAGCCAATGACGCCACTCCTCAAATGCCCACTTCATGGCCAAAAGTTCCCGATTACCAACATCATAATTCCGCTCAGCCGGCGAAAACTTTCTAGAAAAAAACGCGCATGGCTTCATCACTAAGCCATCGGAGCTTCTCTGTGACAAAACCGCCCCCGCTCCAATCTCGGAAGCATCAACCTCAACCTGAAAAGGGAGCGAAACATCTGGCTGACGCAACACAGAAGCAGAAGAAAACCGGCGCTTAAGTTCCTGAAAGGCCTCCACAGCCGCAGGAGACCAATTAGCAACATCAGCACCCTTCTTAGTCAAATCCGTCAAAGGCTTAACAACACTAGAAAAATTAGTTATAAAACGACGATAGAAATTAGCAAAGCCCAAGAACTTCTGTAGACTCTTAAGAGATGTAGGCTGCGTCCAGTCACAAATAGCCTGAACCTTGACGGGATCCATCTCAATAGTAGAAGGGGAAAAAATATACCCCAAGAAAGAAATCTTCTGGACTCCAAAGAGACACTTTGAGCCTTTTACAAACAAGGAATTGGCCCGCAGTACCTGAAACACCTTCCTGACCTGCTGAACATGAGACTCCCAGTCATCAGAAAAAACCAAAATATCATCCAAATACACAATCATAAATTTATCCAGATATTCACGGAAAATATCGTGCATAAAGGACTGGAAGACTGAAGGAGCATTAGAAAGTCCAAAAGGCATTACCAAATACTCAAAATGGCCCTCAGGCGTATTAAATGCGGTTTTCCACTCATCACCTTGCTTTATTCGTATAAGATTATACGCACCCCGAAGATCAATCTTAGTGAACCATTTAGCCCCCTTAATGCGAGCAAACAAATCAGTCAACAATGGCAAAGGATACTGATATTTTACGGTAATCTTATTCAAAAGACGATAATCTATACAAGGCCTCAAGGAACCATCTTTCTTGGCCACGAAAAAAAAACCTGCTCCCAAAGGGGACAAAGATGGACGGATATGTCCCTTTTCCAAGGACTCCTTAACATAATCCCGCATAGCAGTATGCTCTGGCACTGACAGATTGAACAAACGACCTTTAGGAAATTTACTGCCCGGAATTAAATTTATAGCACAATCGCAATCCCTGTGAGGAGGAAGCGAACTGAGCTTAGGCTCCTCAAAAACATCCCGATAGTCAGACAAAAACACAGGAATCTCAGAAGGAGTAGATGAAGCGATAGAAATCGGAGGTGCATCATCATGAACCCCCTGACAACCCCAGCTTAACACAGACACTGATTTCCAGTCAAGGACTGGATTATGAGTTTGTAACCATGGCAGACCAAGTACTAGAACATCATGCAAATTATACAGTACCAGGAAGCGAATCACCTCCTGATGAACGGGAGTCATACGCATGGTCACTTGTGTCCAGTACTGAGGTTTATTCATAGCCAAAGGTGTAGAGTCAATTCCCTTCAAAGGAATAGGGACTTCCAGAGGCTCCAGACTAAACCCACAGCGATTGGCAAATGACCAATCCATAAGACTCAGGGCAGCGCCTGAATCCACATAGGCATCGACGGAAATGGATGATAATGAACAAATCAGAGTCACAGACAGAATGAACTTAGACTGTAAAGTACTAATGGCAACAGACTTATCAACCTTTTTTGTGCGTTTAGAGCATGCTGATATAACATGAGCTGAATCACCACAATAAAAGCACAACCCTTTTTTCCGCCTATACTTTTGCCGTTCACTTCTGGACTGAATTCTATCACATTGCATTATCTCAGGTGACGGTTCAGACGACACCGCCAAATGATGCACAGGTTTGCGCTCCCGTAAATGCCGATCAATCTGAACAGCCATAGTCATAGACTCATTCAGACCAGCAGGCGCAGGGAACCCCACCATAACATCTTTAATGGCCTCAGAAAGGCCATCTCTAAACTTTGCAGCCAGAGCGCACTCATTCCACTGAGTAAGTACCGACCACTTCCGAAATTTTTGACAATAAATTTCTGCTTCATCTTGCCCCTGAGAGAGGGCCAACAAAGCTTTTTCAGCCTGAATCTCTTGGTTAGGTTCCTCATAGAGCAAACCCAATGCCAGAAAAAACGCATCTGCATTAAGCAACGCAGGGTCCCCTGGTGCCAATGCAAATGCCCAATCCTGAGGGTCACCCCGCAGGAAAGATATAATTATCTTGACTTGCTGAGCAGGGTCTCCAGAGGAGCGAGATTTCAAAGAAAGAAACAACTTGCAATTGTTCCTAAAATTCAGAAAACGAGATCTATCTCCAGAAAAAAACTCTGGGACAGGAATTCTAGGTTCAGACATAGGAGCATGTACAACAAAATCCTGTATATTTTGAACCTTAGTGGCAAGATTATTCAGGCTGGAAGCCAAACTCTGGACGTCCATGATAAACAGCTGAGATCAGAGCTATTCAAAGATTAAGAGGAGGAGGAAGTAGCCAGGCTGCAATAAGGCTAGGCAGCAAACTCTGAGGGGAAAAAAAAAAAAAAAAACTTCCTCAGACTACTTATCCTCCTACTTCAGCCAATACAATTAACACTTTGTGGGCCGGTTATACTGTCATGATCCCAATGGCAGGGGATCACAAAAAGGACAAGCACAGATACAAACAAGCTCTAGGGCGATGGAACCTGAGCTGACCGCGACCCTGAACCTAACACACAAATAAAAGTAGCCGGGGAACGTGCCTACGATGATCCTAGACGTCTCGCTCCAGCCGAAGATCTAACTTCCCCTATCAGAAGAAACACAGACCTCTCTTGCCTCCAGAGAAATACCCCACAGCAAATAGCAGCCCCCCACATATAATGACGGTGAAATGAGAGGAAAGCACATACGTAGTATGAAAACAGTTTCAGCAAAATGAGGCCCGCTAAAGCTAGATAGCAGAGGATACAAAAGTGAACTGCGCGGTCAGCGAAAAACCCTTCAAAAAACCATCCTGAAATTACTTGAACTCATGTGCCAACTCATGGTACATGAAAAGCAATTTCAGCCCACTAGAGCAACCAGCAGCAGAGAATCGCATATCTGCAGGCTGGACTAAAAACCAAATTAAGCAAAACACAAAACAGGAAAATCCAAACTTAGCTTGTCCAGAAGGTTCTAGGAGCAGGGAGCAGAGGTAACAAGACACACTGGATACATTGCTAACCAGCGAGGAAATGCCAGCAAAGCCAGGTTAAATAGGAAACTCCCATATGCTGATGGAACAGGTGGAACTCAGAAACCCAGGAAAGACAAGTCACCCAGTACCATCAGTAACCACCAGAGGGAGCCCAAAAACAGAACTCACAACAGGAGACACAGCATGTGACACATCACAAGGTCTAAATAGACCAATAGGAAAGCGGCATGAGCGGCGCGTGCGCGGTGCATACCCCAGGTCCCGGCATGGTAAATACCGGGCGTCACGCGTCACAGCGCGTGCGCAGGGAAAAGAGGTCCCTGGACACGCGCAGGAGGCTAGAGAGACGCCAGGAACCATGCTGGATCCCGGGAAAACAGCGCGCACGCGCACATCCACACAGAGATATATAATCAGGTGATGCATATGATACTGATATGTCTATAATAGTAAAAATCAAACATGTACTGTATACATTACATTATAAGGACACAGCAAACAAGCGGCAGTCACAATTACAGATATTAACAAAACATTTAAAGCAGTGTTGCATCCGAGCCGCCAGTAAAGCGCTGTGATTGTCCATTGTATATTATCGTTTGAAATGACATGCCAAATATCTGGAATGTTTGCGCAGTCTCCATGATGTGATGATAGAGGGAAATTCCAGAAGCGGAGCTTGACCATACATACTTATCACTAAATAGAACAAAAATAAAAATAATTAAAAACAAGCGAAAAAGTACACCATCGGGAGGGACTAATTGAGCATAAAATGGGCCAATTAGTAGTCGATGTGGGACACATTTATAAAAATGAGGCGAAACTAAGAGACTCATTTAGACCCTTTGGGGTCATGGTGTCAAGTAGGGTTGAGCGAAACGGGTCGTTCATTTTCAAAAGTCGCCGACTTTTGGCAAAGTCGGGTTTCATGAAACCCGATCCGACCCCTGTGCGGGGTCGGCCATGCGGTACGCGACTTTCGCGCCAAAGTCGCGTTTCAATGACGCGAAAAGCGCCATTTCTCAGCCAATGAAGGTAAACGCAGAGTGTGGGCAGCGTGATGACATAGGTCCTGGTCCCCACCATCTTAGAGAAGGGCATTGCAGTGATTGGCTTGCTGTCTGCGGCGTCACAGGGGCTATAAAGGGGAGTTCCCGCCGACCGCCATGTTACTGCTGCTGATCTGAGCTTAGGGAGAGGTTGCTGCCGCTTCGTCAGAAGCAGGGATAGCGTTAGGCAGGGTCCATTAACCACCAAACCGCTTGTGCTGTAGCGATTTCCACTGCCCAACACCACCTTCGGTGTGCAGGGACAGTGGAAGCTACATTTTTTTTTTTTTCCCCTCAGCGCTGTAGCTCATTGGGCTGCCCTAGAAGGCTCCCTGATAGCTGCATTGCTGTGTGTACGCCGCTGTGCAAACCAACTGCTTTTTTCAAAGCACAAATCCTCTTGTTCCTTCCTTTCTGCACAGCTATCTTTTTGGTTTGTACACACTTTTTATTTAATTTGTGCATCAGTCCACTCCTTATTGCTGCCTGCCATACCTGGCTGAGATTACTGCAGGGAGATAGTAATTGAAGGACACTCCCTGTTTTTTTTTTTTTTTTTTTTGTGGGAGATTAAGATTGACATTTCTGCTAGAGTGCCATCCCTGTCTGTGTCATCTCTCACTCAGTGGGCCATAGAAAGCCTTTTTTTGTTTTATTTGTTTTCTAAATTCTCCCTGAAAAAATCATTTTATTTTATTTGGTTTCTAAATTCTTCCTGAAAAAATCATTTTATTCTATTTTTTTTTTCCTAAAGTCTCCCTGAAAAAAAAAAAAAAAAAAACAAATCAGTAGGAGATTAATATTGCCCTTTCTGCTTGTGTGCCAGTCTTGACTCCTGGGTGTGCCATCTCTCTCTCTCTCTCTCCAATTGTGAGCCATAGAAAGCCTATTATTTTTTTAGCTTGATTTGGGTTCCAAAATCTACCTGAAAAAATCACTACATCAATCAGTGGGAGATAAATATTGGCCTCTGGGCTTGTGTGCCACTCCTGACTCCTGTGTGCGTCATCTCTCACTCAGTGGGCCATAGAAAGCCTTTTTTTGTTTTATTTGTTTTCTAAATTCTCCCTGAAAAAATCATTTTATTTTATTTGGTTTCTAAATTCTTCCTGAAAAAATCATTTTATTCTATTTTTTTTTTCCTAAAGTCTCCCTGAAAAAAAAAAACAAAAAAACAAATCAGTGGGAGATTAATATTGCCCTTTCTGCTTGTGTGCCAGTCTTGACTCCTGGGTGTGCCATCTCTCTCTCTCTCTCTCCAATTGTGAGCCATAGAAAGCCTATTATTTTTTTAGCTTGATTTGGGTTCCAAAATCTACCTGAAAAAATCACTACATCAATCAGTGGGAGATAAATATTGGCCTCTGGGCTTGTGTGCCACTCCTGACTCCTGTGTGCGTCATCTCTCACTCAGTGGGCCATAGAAAGCCTTTTTTTGTTTTATTTGTTTTCTAAATTCTCCCTGAAAAAATCATTTTATTTTATTTGGTTTCTAAATTCTTCCTGAAAAAATCATTTTATTCTATTTTTTTTTTCCTAAAGTCTCCCTGAAAAAAACAAAAAAAAAAAAACAAATCAGTGGGAGATTAATATTGCCCTTTCTGCTTGTGTGCCAGTCTTGACTCCTGGGTGTGCCATCTCTCTCTTTCTCTCTCTCTCCAATTGTGGGCCATAGAAAGCCTATTATTTTTTTTAGCTTGATTTGGGTTCCAAAATCTACCTGAAAAAATCACTACATCAATCAGTGGGAGATAAATATTGGCCTCTGGGCTTGTGTGCCACTCCTGACTCCTGTGTGCGTCATCTCTCACTCAATGGGCCATAGAAAGCCTTTTTTTGTTTTATTTGTTTTCTAAATTCTCCCTGAAAAAATCATTTTATTTTCTTTGGTTTCAAAATTCTTCCTGAAAAAATCATTTTATTCTATTTTTTTTTTCCTGAAGTCTCCCTGAAAAAAAAAAAAAATCAAATCAGTGGGAGATTAATATTTACATTTGTGCTTCAGTGACAGTCCTGCGTGTGTGGCATCTCTCTCATTTGTTGCCACCAACAACAGAGTGTGTAACATTGTGCCTGATTTTCGTTGTGGTCTCACTCACCTGTAAAGGGGTAGCTAAATCATACTGAAGTTATAGCTCACCGTGTAATTTGTGTGACAGCAACAAATACCGTTAGTTTGTTTACGTTTTTAAAACAATGAGGAAGTATGGTGGAAGAGGTCGTGGCCGGGGGCGTTCATTGTCAGCTGGTAATGAGGGTAGTGGTAGTGGTGGAGCATCAGCTGGTCGTGGGAAAAAAAATATTGCACCTAAGTCTGGAGCTGTGGAGCCAGGTTCGTCGTCTGGCTACACAAGGCCTCGAACGCTCCCTTCTCTGGGAGTAGGAAAACCGCTTTTAAAGCCGGAGCAGCAAGAGCAAGTTTTGGCTTATCTTGCTGACTCAGCCTCTAGCTCTTTTGCCTCCTCTCGTGAAACTGGTAAATGTCAAAGCAGCGCGTCGTTAGTGGATGTTCACGGTCAGGGACAAGTCGCTTCCTTGTCCTCTTCAGCAAAAACAACAACAGAGAAGAATGCAGCAGGCGACACAACGGGTTACTCCATGGAGCTCTTTACACATACCGTCCCTGGCTTAGAAAGTGAAGCAGTTAACAGTCCATGCCCATTACAAGTTGAATCTGACATGGAGTGCACTGATGCACAGCCACAGCCAGACTACTATGCTGGTCCTTTGACTCAGACCACAACATTGCCCTCGCAGGGTGCTGATCAAGAATCAGACCCTGATGAGACTATGTTGCCCCATCACGAACGCTATACCACCGACCGACACGGTGACACAGACGAAGTTGCACACGAGCTACAAGAAGAGGTAATAGATGACCCAGTTCTTGACCCCGATTGGCAGCCATTGGGGGAACAGGGTGCAGGCGGCAGCAGTTCTGAAGCGGAGGAGGAGGGGCCGCAGCAGGCATCAACATCGCAACAGGTTCCATCTGCCGGGCCCGTATCTTGCCCAAAACGCGTGGCAAAGCTAAAACCTGTTGGAGGACAGCGTGGCCATCCAGTTAAAGCTCAGTCTGCAATGCCTGAAAAGGTATCCGATGCTAGAAAGAGTGCAGTCTGGCATTTTTTTAAACAACATCCAATTGATCAGCGCAAAGTCATCTGTCAAAAATGTTCAACTACCTTAAGCAGAGGACAGAATCTGAAAAGTCTCAATACAAGTTGCATGCATAGACATTTAACCACCATGCATTTGCAAGCCTGGACTAACTACCAAACGTCCCTTAAGGTTGTAGCACCCTCGGCCAATGAAGCTAGTCAGCAACGCAACATCCCTTCCGGCAGTGTAGGGCCACCATTTTCCGCACCACCTGCAGTATCTGTGCAGGTTTCTTTGCCAGGCCAAAGCCGTCAGGGTCAGGGAATCACCAGTTTCGTAGTAGGAAACACTGCATCTAGGGCACCGGTGGCAACAATACCATCTCCCACAGTCTCTCAGTCTGCCATGTCCACCGGCACCCCCGCTAGTTCCACGATCTCCAGCTCTCCAGTCCAGCTCACCCTACATGAGACTATGGTTAGAAAAAGGAAGTACTTAGCCTCGCATCCGCGTACACAGGGTTTGAACGCACACATAGCTAGACTAATCTCATTAGAGATGATGCCCTACCGGTTAGTTGAAAGCAAAGCTTTCAAAGCCCTGATGGACTACGCTGTACCACGCTACGAGCTACCCAGTCGACACTTTTTTTCCAGAAAAGCCATCCCAGCCCTCCACCAGCATGTTAAAGAGCGCATCGTCCATGCACTCAGGCAATCTGTGAGTACAAAGGTGCACCTGACAACAGATGCATGGACCAGTAGGCATGGCCAGGGACGTTACGTGTCCATCACGGCACACTGGGTAAATGTGGTGGATGCAGGGTCCACAGGGGACAGCAAGTTTGGGACAGTTCTGCCTAGCCCACGGTCTAGGAAACAATTGGCTGTAGCCGTTCGCACCCCCTCCTCCTCCTCTTCGTCCTCCTGCAGAAGCGAGAGCTCGTCCACAGACCGCAGTCGCACAACCACTCCATCCGCAGCTGCCACTGTTGCACACCAGGTCTCCCATTATGGGGCAGCTACTGGCAAACATCAGCAGGCTGTATTGGCTATGAAGTGTTTGGGCGACAACAGACACACCGCGGAAGTTCTGTCCGAGTTCTTGCAGAAAGAAACGCAGTCGTGGCTGGGCACTGTAGATCTTGAGGCAGGCAAGGTAGTGAGTGATAACGGGAAAAACAAAATCCAGCTCACCATACCGACATTCCCAAGAGCTCGGAGCACGGAACCGCTGTGTCAGGGCGTGGACGAACAGGAAAGAGAAGGAGATCCAGCTCAACGAAATAGTGAAAAATCCATAATTTATTTCACTCAAAATACAATGAAAGGACAAAACATCAGCATACAGAAAAAATTATAAAAACAAGGTCAACGCGTTTCCGGTGACTAAGCACCCTTAATCATGATTAGGAGGACGAGGAGGATCATGATTAAGGGTGCTTAGTCACCGGAAACGCGTTGACCTTGTTTTTATAATTTTTTCTGTATGCTGATGTTTTGTCCTTTCATTGTATTTTGAGTGAAATAAATTATGGATTTTTCACTATTTCGTTGAGCTGGATCTCCTTCTCTTTCCAGTGAGTGATAACGGAAGGAATTTCATGGCTGCCATCTCCCTTTCCCAACTGAAACACATTCCTTGCCTGGCTCACACCTTAAACCTGGTGGTGCAGTGCTTCCTGAAAAGTTATCCGGGGTTATCCGACCTGCTCCTCAAAGTGCGTGGACTTTGCTCACATATCCGCCGTTCGCCCGTACACTCCAGCCGTATGCAGACCTATCAGCGTTCTTTGAACCTTCCCCAGCATCGCCTAATCATAGACGTTGCAACAAGGTGGAACTCAACACTGCACATGCTTCAGAGACTGTGTGAACAGAGGCGGGCTGTTATGTTTTTGTGGGAGGATACACATACACGGGCAGGCAGTAGGATGGCAGACATGGAGTTGTCAGGTGTGCAGTGGTCGAAGATTCAAGACATGTGTCAAGTCCTTCAGTGTTTTGAGGAATGCACACGGCTGGTTAGTGCAGACAACGCCATAATAAGCATGAGCATCCCCCTAATGCGTCTGCTGATGCAAAGTTTGACGCACATAAAGGATCAGGCGTCTGCAGCTGAGGAAGAGGAAAGCCTTGATGACAGTCAGCCATTGTCTGGCCAGGGCAGTGTACAGGACGAGGTAGCGGGCGAAGAGGAGGAGGAGGACGAGGAGGATGATGGGGATGATTATATTTTTAATGAGGAAGCTTTTCCGGGGCCACTGGAAATTGGTGGCGCGGCAAGGCCGGGTTCTGGTTTTTTGAGGGACACAAGTGACGTTGATTTGCCTGAAACTGCCCCTCAACCAAGCACAACCGCAGATTTGAGAACTGGAACTTTGGCCCACATGGCGGATTATGCCTTACGTATCCTCAAAAGGGACACACGCATAACTAAAATGATGAATGATGACGATTACTGGTTGGCCTGCCTCCTTGATCCTCGCTATAAAGGCAAATTGCAAAATATAATGCCACATGAGAACTTGGAACTAATATTAGCAACCAAACAATCAACTCTTGTTGACCGTTTGCTTCTGGCATTCCCTGCACACAGCGCCCGTGATCGTTCTCACACGAGCTGCAGGGGCCAGCAGACCAGAGGAGTTAGAGGGGCAGAAATCAGAAGTGGCGTTGGCCAGAGGGGTTTTCTGACCAGGTTGTGGAGTGATTTTGCTATGACCGCAGACAGGACAGGTACTGCAGCATCAATTCAAAGTGACAGGAGACAACATTTGTCCAGTATGGTTACAAACTATTTTTCATCCCTTATCGATGTTCTCCCTCAACCGTCATTCCCATTTGATTACTGGGCATCAAAATTAGACACCTGGCCAGAATTGGCAGAATATGCATTGCAGGAGCTTGCTTGCCCGGCAGCTAGTGTCCTATCAGAAAGAGTATTCAGTGCTGCAGGTTCAATACTAACAGAAAAAAGGACTCGTCTGGCTACCCAAAATGTAGATGATCTAACCTTCATTAAAATGAACCACAACTGGATTTCGAAATCTTTTGCCCGACCTTGCCCGGCTGACACCTAGCTTTCCTATGAAAAGGTCTTGCCTGTGGACTATTCTGAATGCCTTTTCCAATCTCGTAATTTTCTGCACCTGATTGTCCAGCATACGACATGTTTACACCTCACTAAATGGCCAAACTCCCCACACGGGGCCGTGGTATCGACACTTGGCGACAGCACCCGTGAGAGTGCAGTTTGTCTGAAGAGGTGGGTGAGCCCGCTTTTGGTCGACGGCACTGCCACTGGGTCCCTCCTAGTACAATAAAGTGTCTCTGGCGGTGGTGGTGCGCACCCAACGTCAGACACACCGTTGTAATATGAGGGGCCCTGGGCCTGTACCGCCGGCCACAAGACAGTTTCCCCCCACCCCAGCTCAAACAGTGCTCTACCACTTGCAAAATTATCTCACAGGTCCACCAATGTTTAGTCTATGCGCTGACATCCTTCAATGCCTGCCACTGACAATACCATTGTATTGACATTTTTGTTATGTTAGGCCTTCGATGCCTGTCTGTGGTCACTCCTTCCACTAGGCCTCCACTGACCACACCACTGCTGCCCGTGTACCCCTGGAACCAATTTAAAATTGCCTACAGCCATGTGTTATTATTTTAGGCCTTCGATGCCTGTCTGTGGTCACTCCTTCCACTAGGCCTCCTCTGACCACACCACTGCTGCCCGTGTACCCCTGTAACCAATTTAGAATTGCCTACAGCCATGTGTTATTATTTTAGGCCTTCGATGCCTGTCTGCGGTCACTCCTTCCACTAGGCCTCCACTGACCACACCACTGCTGCCCGTGTACCCCTGGAACCAATTTAAAATTGCCTACAGCCATGTGTTATTATTTTAGGCCTTCGATGCCTGTCTGCGGTCACTCCTTCCACTAGGCCTCCACTGACCACACCACTGCTGCCCATGTACCCCTGGAACCAATTTAAAATTGCCTACAGCCATGTGTGATTATTTTAGGCCTTCGATGCCTGTCTGCGGTCACTCCTTCCACTAGGCCTCCACTGACCACACCACTGCTGCCCGTGTACCCCTGGAACCAATTTAAAATTGCCTACAGCCAGCCCAATTTTTTTATTTTAGGCCTTCGATGCCTGTCTGCGGTCCATTCTTTCAACTACTACTACACTGACCAGGGCACTGCTGCCCGTGTACCCCTGGAACCAATTTAAAATTGCCTACAGCCATGTGTTATTATTTTAGGCCTTCGATGCCTGTCTGCGGTCACTCCTTCCACTAGGCCTCCACTGACCACACCACTGCTGCCCGTGTACCCCTGGAACCAATTTAAAATTGCCTACAGCCAGCCCAATTTTTTTATTTTAGGCCTTCGATGCCTGTCTGCGGTCCATTCTTTCAACTACTACTACACTGACCAGGGCACTGCTGCCCGTGTACCCCTAGAACCAATTTAAAATTGCCTACAGCCATGTGTTATTATTTTAGGCCTTCGATGCCTGTCTGCGGTCACTCCTTCCACTAGGCCTCCACTGACCACACCACTGCTGCCCGTGTACCCCTGGAACCAATTTAAAATTGCCTACAGCCATGTGTTATTATTTTAGGCCTTCGATGCCTGTCTGCGGTCACTCCTTCCACTAGGCCTCCACTGACCACACCACTGCTGCCCGTGTACCCCTGGAACCAATTTAAAATTGCCTACAGCCAGCCCAATTTTTTTATTTTAGGCCTTCGATGCCTGTCTGCGGTCCATTCTTTCAACTACTACTACACTGACCAGGGCACTGCTGCCCGTGTACCCCTGGAACCAATTTAAAATTGCCTACAGCCATGTGTTATTATTTTAGGCCTTCGATGCCTGTCTGTGGTCACTCCTTCCACTAGGCCTCCACTGACCACACCACTGCTGCCCGTGTACCCCTGGAACCAATTTAAAATTGCCTACAGCCATGTGTTATTATTTTAGGCCTTCGATGCCTGTCTGCGGTCACTCCTTCCACTAGGCCTCCACTGACCACACCACTGCTGCCCGTGTACCCCTGGAACCAATTTAAAATTGCCTACAGCCAGCCCAATTTTTTTATTTTAGGCCTTCGATGCCTGTCTGCGGTCCATTCTTTCAACTACTACTACACTGACCAGGGCACTGCTGCCCGTGTACCCCTGGAACCAATTTAAAATTGCCTACAGCCATGTGTTATTATTTTAGGCCTTCGATGCCTGTCTGCGGTCACTCCTTCCACTAGGCCTCCACTGACCACACCACTGCTGCCCGTGTACCCCTGGAACCAATTTAAAATTGCCTACAGCCAGCCC
Organism: Ranitomeya imitator; assembly: GCF_032444005.1. Lineage (NCBI taxonomy): Eukaryota > Metazoa > Chordata > Amphibia > Anura > Dendrobatidae > Ranitomeya > Ranitomeya imitator. The sequence goes on along the minus strand of NC_091285.1, from coordinate 383,030,312 downwards.
AATTTTTTTATTTTAGGCCTTCGATGCCTGTCTGCGGTCCATTCTTTCAACTACTACTACACTGACCAGGGCACTGCTGCCCGTGTACCCCTGGAACCAATTTAAAATTGCCTACAGCCATGTGTTATTATTTTAGGCCTTCGATGCCTGTCTGCGGTCACTCCTTCCACTAGGCCTCCACTGACCACACCACTGCTGCCCGTGTACCCCTGGAACCAATTTAAAATTGCCTACAGCCATGTGTTATTATTTTAGGCCTTCGATGCCTGTCTGCGGTCACTCCTTCCACTAGGCCTCCACTGACCACACCACTGCTGCCCGTGTACCCCTGGAACCAATTTAAAATTGCCTACAGCCATGTGTTATTATTTTAGGCCTTCGATGCCTGTCTGCGGTCACTCCTTCCACTAGGCCTCCACTGACCACACCACTGCTGCCCGTGTACCCCTGGAACCAATTTAAAATTGCCTACAGCCAGCCCAATTTTTTTATTTTAGGCCTTCGATGCCTGTCTGCGGTCCATTCTTTCAACTACTACTACATTGACCAGGGCACTGCTGCCCGTGTACCCCTGGAACCAATTTAAAATTGCCTACAGCCATGTGTTATTATTTTAGGCCTTCGATGCCTGTCTGTGGTCACTCCTTCCACTAGGCCTCCACTGACCACACCACTGCTGCCCGTGTACCCCTGGAACCAATTTAAAATTGCCTACAGCCAGCCCAATTTTTTTATTTTAGGCCTTCGATGCCTGTCTGCGGTCCATTCTTTCAACTACTACTACACTGACCAGGGCACTGCTGCCCGTGTACCCCTAGAACCAATTTAAAATTGCCTACAGCCATGTGTTATTATTTTAGGCCTTCGATGCCTGTCTGCGGTCACTCCTTCCACTAGGCCTCCACTGACCACACCACTGCTGCCCGTGTACCCCTGGAACCAATTTAAAATTGCCTACAGCCATGTGTTATTATTTTAGGCCTTCGATGCCTGTCTGCGGTCACTCCTTCCACTAGGCCTCCACTGACCACACCACTGCTGCCCGTGTACCCCTGGAACCAATTTAAAATTGCCTACAGCCAGCCCAATTTTTTTATTTTAGGCCTTCGATGCCTGTCTGCGGTCCATTCTTTCAACTACTACTACACTGACCAGGGCACTGCTGCCCGTGTACCCCTGGAACCAATTTAAAATTGCCTACAGCCATGTGTTATTATTTTAGGCCTTCGATGCCTGTCTGTGGTCACTCCTTCCACTAGGCCTCCACTGACCACACCACTGCTGCCCGTGTACCCCTGGAACCAATTTAAAATTGCCTACAGCCATGTGTTATTATTTTAGGCCTTCGATGCCTGTCTGCGGTCACTCCTTCCACTAGGCCTCCACTGACCACACCACTGCTGCCCGTGTACCCCTGGAACCAATTTAAAATTGCCTACAGCCAGCCCAATTTTTTTATTTTAGGCCTTCGATGCCTGTCTGCGGTCCATTCTTTCAACTACTACTACACTGACCAGGGCACTGCTGCCCGTGTACCCCTGGAACCAATATAAAATTGCCTACAGCCATGTGTTATTATTTTAGGCCTTCGATGCCTGTCTGCGGTCACTCCTTCCACTAGGCCTCCACTGACCACACCACTGCTGCCCGTGTACCCCTGGAACCAATTTAAAATTGCCTACAGCCAGCCCAATTTTTTTATTTTAGGCCTTCGATGCCTGTCTGCGGTCCATTCTTTCAACTACTACTACACTGACCAGGGCACTGCTGCCCGTGTACCCCTGGAACCAATTTAAAATTGCCTACAGCCATGTGTTATTATTTTAGGCCTTCGATGCCTGTCTGCGGTCACTCCTTCCACTAGGCCTCCACTGACCACACCACTGCTGCCCGTGTACCCCTGGAACCAATTTAAAATTGCCTACAGCCATGTGTTATTATTTTAGGCCTTCGATGCCTGTCTGCGGTCACTCCTTCCACTAGGCCTCCACTGACCACACCACTGCTGCCCGTGTACCCCTGGAACCAATTTAAAATTGCCTACAGCCATGTGTTATTATTTTAGGCCTTCGATGCCTGTCTGCGGTCACTCCTTCCACTAGGCCTCCACTGACCACACCACTGCTGCCCGTGTACCCCTGGAACCAATTTAAAATTGCCTACAGCCAGCCCAATTTTTTTATTTTAGGCCTTCGATGCCTGTCTGCGGTCCATTCTTTCAACTACTACTACATTGACCAGGGCACTGCTGCCCGTGTACCCCTGGAACCAATTTAAAATTGCCTACAGCCATGTGTTATTATTTTAGGCCTTCGATGCCTGTCTGTGGTCACTCCTTCCACTAGGCCTCCACTGACCACACCACTGCTGCCCGTGTACCCCTGGAACCAATTTAAAATTGCCTACAGCCATGTGTTATTATTTTAGGCCTTCGATGCCTGTCTGCGGTCACTCCTTCCACTAGGCCTCCACTGACCACACCACTGCTGCCCGTGTACCCCTGGAACCAATTTAAAATTGCCTACAGCCAGCCCAATTTTTTTATTTTAGGCCTTCGATGCCTGTCTGCGGTCCATTCTTTCAACTACTACTACACTGACCAGGGCACTGCTGCCCGTGTACCCCTGGAACCAATTTAAAATTGCCTACAGCCATGTGTTATTATTTTAGGCCTTCGATGCCTGTCTGCGGTCACTCCTTCCACTAGGCCTCCACTGACCACACCACTGCTGCCCGTGTACCCCTGGAACCAATTTAAAATTGCCTACAGCCATGTGTTATTATTTTAGGCCTTCGATGCCTGTCTGCGGTCACTCCTTCCACTAGGCCTCCACTGACCACACCACTGCTGCCCGTGTACCCCTGGAACCAATTTAAAATTGCCTACAGCCATGTGTTATTATTTTAGGCCTTCGATGCCTGTCTGCGGTCACTCCTTCCACTAGGCCTCCACTGACCACACCACTGCTGCCCGTGTACCCCTGGAACCAATTTAAAATTGCCTACAGCCAGCCCAATTTTTTTATTTTAGGCCTTCGATGCCTGTCTGCGGTCCATTCTTTCAACTACTACTACACTGACCAGGGCACTGCTGCCCGTGTACCCCTGGAACCAATTTAAAATTGCCTACAGCCATGTGTTATTATTTTAGGCCTTCGATGCCTGTCTGCGGTCACTCCTTCCACTAGGCCTCCACTGACCACACCACTGCTGCCCGTGTACCCCTGGAACCAATTTAAAATTGCCTACAGCCATGTGTTATTATTTTAGGCCTTCGATGCCTGTCTGCGGTCACTCCTTCCACTAGGCCTCCACTGACCACACCACTGCTGCCCGTGTACCCCTGGAACCAATTTAAAATTGCCTACAGCCATGTGTTATTATTTTAGGCCTTCGATGCCTGTCTGCGGTCACTCCTTCCACTAGGCCTCCACTGACCACACCACTGCTGCCCGTGTACCCCTGGAACCAATTTAAAATTGCCTACAGCCAGCCCAATTTTTTTATTTTAGGCCTTCGATGCCTGTCTGCGGTCCATTCTTTCAACTACTACTACACTGACCAGGGCACTGCTGCCCGTGTACCCCTGGAACCAATTTAAAATTGCCTACAGCCATGTGTTATTATTTTAGGCCTTCGATGCCTGTCTGCGGTCACTCCTTCCACTAGGCCTCCACTGACCACACCACTGCTGCCCGTGTACCCCTGGAACCAATTTAAAATTGCCTACAGCCATGTGTTATTATTTTAGGCCTTCGATGCCTGTCTGCGGTCACTCCTTCCACTAGGCCTCCACTGACCACACCACTGCTGCCCGTGTACCCCTGGAACCAATTTAAAATTGCCTACAGCCATGTGTTATTATTTTAGGCCTTCGATGCCTGTCTGCGGTCACTCCTTCCACTAGGCCTCCACTGACCACACCACTGCTGCCCGTGTACCCCTGGAACCAACATCAGAAAATATAAAAATAAGTATTTTGCTTATAAAAAAGAAAATACTGGAGAGATATCAAATGCAGACATTTTAACATTAAAAACAAACACATACAACAAAAATCTGGTACAGTACTAAAAATGGCCACCAGCTACAATAACTTTCTCCTGCAAGTAGTTAACTGAAAGGTTTTTTCAATTTTAAACACAGATATGGCATCCACCGAGTGTTGTCCTGTCGCGTCTTCTTTATATTATTGCCAAGAAGATGCAAAACAATGAAAATAATAAAATCATTATTTACCAAAAAAATAGAGTAAGTCAAAACCACATTGCAAATAAACATTCATTACAAATAAAGAAGCAGGGCACGTCCGAGGGTGAGTATATACCTAATAAGAATATAATCACCCTCGGACGCGCCCTGCTTCTTTCCGACAGCCTTCCTTCCTAAGAATCAGCCCTTCCGTGGTGTAGAGAGAGGGTTTGTTACACTCCAAGGTGTTCCCCAGGTTGCCTTTCCTGAGCTTCGATCTTCCGGCTCTCGTTTAGTAGTTGTTGGAAACTACGCTGCATTGGGCCTACAAATTGGGTATGAGGTGTAGAGAGATGGTGTGTTCCACTCCAAGGTGTTCCCCAGGTTTCCTCGCCAATGCTTCGATCATCATGCTCTCGTTTAGTAGTTGTTGGAAACTACGCTGCATTAGGCCTACAAATTGGGTATGGGGTGTAGAGAGATGGTGTGTTCCACTCCAAGGTGTTTTCCAGGTTGCCTTTCCTGAGCTTCGATCTTCCGGCTCTCGTTTAGTAGTTCTTGGAAACTACACTGCATTAGGCCTACAAATTGGGTATGGGGTGTAGAGAGATGGTGTGTTCCACTCCAAGGTGTTCCCCAGGTTTCCTCGCCAATGCTTCGATCTTCATGCTCTCGTTTAGTAGTTGTTGGAAACTACACTGCATTAGGCCTACAAATTGGGTATGGGGTGTAGAGAGATGGTGTGTTCCACTCCAAGGTGTTCTCCAGGTTGCCTTTCCTGAGCTTCGATCTTCCGGCTCTCGTTTAGTAGTTCTTGGAAACTACACTGCATTAGGCCTACAAATTGGGTATGGGGTGTAGAGAGATGGTGTGTTCCACTCCAAGGTGTTCTCCAGGTTGCCTTTCCTGAACTTCTATCTTCAGGCTCTCATTAAATTGTGGTTAAACGGAACAACTGCATTTGGCGTACTAGTTGGTTTGGGGCCTACTATCGGTGTCTGCCACTCCTTGCTGTTCTCCTGGTTTCCTGTCCTGAAATTCCGTTTTCAGGCGCTCGTTAAGTAGTTGTTAATGTTAGACTGCATTTTGCCTACCAGTTGGGTTGGGGCCTACTATCGGTGTCTGCCACTCCTTGCTGTTCTCCTCCACTGAACAAAGCTGTGCCGCCTGTTTACTACGGTTGCCAATTTTGAACTGCATTTCGACTACTTACTGATTTGGGCCTACTCTCTGTGTCAGCCTCTCATTCCAGTTGTCCTCCACTGCAATGCCCCCTGGTTATTCCTGTGTTACCAATTTTGAACTGCATTTAGCCAACTTTATTCTTTGGGCCTATATCTGTGTTTCCTCCTCATCCTGCCCATTGCCCAGCCAGTGATAGATGAGTCTGCTGGTACATTGACCCATAACGCAACATTCCCCGTGCACGCTACACAACAACATTGTGACCCTGCTGAAAGTCAGGTTGCTCTTCCCGCATACCATACCACCTTACACGGGGACAAAGAGGAAGGTGCAGATGAAAGTGCAGGTTCCTTCATCAGGTGGGGGGGAGGAATACTAGTTGGCGACGTCACTGGCACAGGGCCTCTCATAGTACGCAAACACACCGCTGTACTTTGAGGGGCCCTGTGCCAGTGCCAATGCCAACGAGTGGGCCCCCCCTGCTTGCTCAGGTTCACAGCACTTGCAAAGTTGAAATACTTACCTCTCCCTGCTCCACTGCCGTGACGTGGTCCAGATTTCCTGGGCCCACTAATTACTTGAACCAGCCCTACCCACCACAACTTTAGCCAAATGACCCCCAATTTCAAATGCCTTCCAATTATTATAAGGTAAATTGCGCTTGACAAGCTTCATTAAGAAGAATGGATGGTTTTGACATTAAAATGGGCACTCTAGGTGTTTTCCTGGCCCCCACTCACTGCCGACTATGCTGCCCCATTGACTTGCATTGGGTTTCGTGTTTCGGTCGATCCCGACTTTACGTCATAATCGGCCGATTTCACTCGACCCGACTTTTGAGATAGTCGGGTTTCGCGAAACCCGGCTCGACTCTAAAAAGGTCAAGGTCGCTCAACTCTAGTGTCAAGTATTACAATACATCTGGATTCTTTTTGAGCCAGTATCTTTGTATAATTCCCACCGCGGATCCCAAGATGGATGGCCTCAATCCCTCTCACTTTAAATGTAGTTGGGTCACAATTGTGATAGGCCTTAAAGTGGCGAGGGATGGATTTAAGTTCAGCATCCAAGACAAATCATCAGGCAGGGTGTACAAGTGGCTCAATCCAAATGAGCGTTCGCGCCATCAGTATAGAAACCAGTCCCGATCTAGATCAAGATCTACCTCAATGAAGTCTAATAGATCGTACGACGATGACGCTCAATCGCAGACATCAGTACCTGGTGGGCAATCCTCCTCCGATCAATCTGAGAAGCGAGTGACTACTAGACAATCCGCTAAAAACAAAGACGTTGGGAAATCTGCCTCTGGTGGTGCCTGGGGTGGACTTCAGGTACTTAATTTATCCACTCATGTCCTTAATAGAACACAGCTCCAAGTACTGGAGAAAGGCCTTACCTTATCCAACACTAACTCTTTTGATTACTTTTCAGCGTTAAAAGACGTTAATTTATTTTCCCACAAGCTGCTATTGAAAAAACTGCATAACAAGAACCAAACAACGGAACCACTGAACGAGATTGAAAGGGAGGTACTTCATAATCTGGAAGCTCTCCTTGATGAACAGGCTCCTCCTGACCGAGGTATGTTTCCACCCACGATTCGTCCTAGGTCGACGAGGTTCCCTCCCTTGTCCCTTAGTCCAGCAATACAAATATTTACCAAGCTAGTCAGTGATGATTTTAAAAAACTATACTCTAAACGCAGGTTTGATAACCTTACCTCGGCACAACGCCGAGCTATTGCTGAACTACAAGCACTTCCTGACGTTATCTTTAAAAGGGCTGACAAGGGAGGGAACATCGTGATATCGCCGACCATCCTATATGGAAAGGAAGCCTTTCGTCAATTGAGAGACTCCCAGACATATAGTAAATTATCATATAATTCCACTACCTCCTTTTCTCTCGAACTTCAGCGTATTTTGGTCTCTGCTCTAGAAAGGAATCTAATTACAAGGGAAGTTCTTCAGGGTTTAACGGTTAGATCTCCTAAGACACCTACCTTCTATCTTCTTCCGAAAGTTCACAAGGTTGCCCTTAACCCCCCGGGACGTCCTATCGTGTCGGGGATTGAAGGTCTTTGTGACCCAATCTGTAAATTTATAGATTTCTACCTTAAACCACTTGTAGAACTTTTGCCATCATTTATTCGCGACACGACGGACGTCCTGGCGCGGGTTGATGGCATCCTTGTGGACGAAAAAACGCTGCTGGTCACTGCAGACATCGAATCCTTGTATACTTGCATCGATCATAATGACGGTCTGGATGCGGTCCGCCTCTTCCTGGGGACTTCCGACCTGGACAGCGAAATGGAATTTATCCTCGAGCTCCTGCGCTTTGTCCTTACCCACAACTTTTTTGTTTTCAAAAATTATTTTTATCTACAGAAGCGCGGCACGGCCATGGGCGCGGCCTGTGCGCCTTCGTATGCTAATCTCTTCTTGGGAGCCTGGGAGAGATCTTTATTTGGCGACGGAGGCGCGCAGGCCGCTACCCATGTGCTGTGCTGGCTTTGTTTTATAGATGATGTTTTATTTTTGTGGGCCTGGACAGCACAGGAGCTCGGGGAATTCATGTCTGTTTTGAATAGTAATTCAGAGAATATCAAACTGACCTACAAGTTCAATAATACTACTGTCGACTTTCTGGACGTCTCGCTTACGATCGATACTGATATATCTGTACAGACCGACGTTTACAGTAAACCGATATCAGTTAACTCACTTATTCATGCTAGTTCTTCACATAACCCTGCTACCATTAGTGCCGTCCCGGTCAGTCAATGTTTCAGGATGAGGCGTATCTGCTCCACTAATGATCGATTTGAAAGACAAGCAGCAGATCTCAAAATCCGCTTTCAGAACCGCGACTACAGTAATAGATGCATAAAGAAGGGTTACGATAGGGCAAGAAAGACCCCACGCAGCGACTTATTATACCCTCGTGAAGATAGAATTAAGATTGATAACCAAAAAATTTGCTTTATTTCAACATTCAACCACGAGTGGAATAATATGCGAAATATTCTAACGAAACATTGGGCTGTCTTGAGTGCAGAGCCCTCCCTAGGTCCATTCATTGGCAGCTTTCCCTCCATGACGTCAAGAAGATCTAAAAATCTAAATGATCTACTTGTTAATAGTCACTACATTCCAAAAGTGGTGAATCCATTCAACTCAAAGGGACCTACCCCTGGGTGCTTCTCATGCGGCCACTGTCTCGCCTGCGCAAATGTCCTGCGCTGCTCTACCTTTCAATCATCTGATGGCTTGAGGCAATTTCAAATACGACAGCGTATATCATGTAGTAGCGCCAATGTAATATACTATGCTACATGCGGGTGCTCCATGATATACGTTGGCCTGACCTCAAGAGAACTGCGTATTAGGGTACGTGAGCATGTGCGGGACATTTGCGTGGCCAAGACAGTGGCTGATTATGCTGAACTTAAATGCATCCCTCGCCACTTTAAGGCCTATCACAATTGTGACCCAACTACATTTAAAGTGAGAGGGATTGAGGCCATCCATCTTGGGATCCGCGGTGGGAATTATAAAAAGATACTGGCGCAAAAAGAATCCAGATGGATTGTAATACTTGACACCATGACCCCAAAGGGTCTAAATGAGTCTCTTAGTTTCGCCTCATTTTTATAAATATGTGTCCCACATCGACTACTCATTGGCCCATTTTATGCTCAATTAGTCCCTCCCGATGGTGTACTTTTTCGCTTGTTTTTAATTATTTTTATTTTTGTTATATTTAGTGATAAGTATGTATGGTCAAGCTCCGCTTCCGGAATTTCCCTTTATCATCACATCATGGAGACTGCGCAAACATTCCAGATATTTGGCATGTCATTTCAAACGATAATATACAATGGACAATCACAGCGCTTTACTGGCGGCTCAGATGCAACACTGCTTTAAATGTTTTGTTAATATCTGTAATTGTGACTGCCGCTTGTTTACTGTGTCCTTATAATGTAATGTATACAGTACATATGTTTGATTTTTTACTATTATAGACATATCAGTATCATATGCATCACCTGATTATATATCTCTGTGCGGCTGTGCGCGTGTGCGCTGTTGTCCCCGGATCCAGCATGGTTCCTGGCGTCTCTCTAGCCTCCTGCGAGTGCCCATAGACCTCTTTTCCCTGCGCACGCGCTGTGACACGTGACGCCCGGTATTTACCATGCCGGGACCTGGGGTACGCATTGCGCACGCGCCGCTCATGCCGCTTTCCTATTGGTCTATTTAGACCTTGTGATGTGTCACATGCTGCGTCTCCATGACTACTTAAGGTCCTTGTCCATACTGATTCAGTATACCCCCTGAAGAAGTGTCCAGCGTGGACACGAAACGCGCGTCGGGCTTCTCACCATCCAGAGAGGGTCTGTGCACACAGCGGTAAGCATTGCGGACAATATCTCAGTACGCGCCTTGTGTTATTTTCTCATATCTGCTCCGCAGCACTTCATAGCATGGCATAGCATGTCTTTTTTTTTTTTTGCCCATTTGGGCTGCACCTGGCTTTGTGCCGGATCTTACTTGTTACTCTTGCCGCTCCTCGCAGATTACAGCCATAACTATAAGCACATTTCACTGGCGATGTAGATATTGTTGTAAGCGCTCTCTATATGTCAACTTACACGCACTATTTATTATATAGAGCCCTGTAGCATAGTACAGCGTGTATTGAGTTTACGCCCACCTGGGCTGTATCCAGCTATATATTGGAATTTACCTGCCTCTCTTGCCGCTGTTTACAAACTATAGCCACAACCATAAAATTTAACCCGTGTCAGCGTTTTATACATAACTGCTATGACATAATATTGTGCTGTGGTTATTAAGGCTGGGCTCTATATTACTGCATGACATGCACTAATTTTTATATGTATCCACCGCACTATTTATGTTGCTCTTAAAGGGCTGAAGTTATATGTATAATTATATCTTGATATACTGTTAAAACTTTGTTATTGGCCTGCTGTGTGCACATTACCATATACTGTATATCCTGAAACCTTATCATATCTTATGTGTTTTTAAAAAAATATTTGTTTAAATAAATTTGTACTTTTTTCTTTATATTATGATTCGAGTCACTCCTCTATTTTGCTCCTGAGTCCTATAGTATCTATGGAGTCTGAATCCCTCTTCATGTGTTGGGCTACTACTTCTTAGTACCCCCATTCAATGACATCTATTATGCACCTGGGTTCGTTTGTATACAAAATCCCACAATGTCTGCTATTTCAGCTTTCTTTTCTGCTTGCTTTCAAAAACTGAACATGGACAAAACAGAATTCATCATCTTTCCCCATCTCAATCTGCCCCTCCACGAGACCTATCCATCAATGGCTGCTCACTTTCCCCAGTCCCGCGTGCTCGGTGCCTCGGGGTGATCTTCGACTCTGCCCTCTCTTTCAAGCCTCATATACAAGCCCTTGCCTCCTCCTTTTGACTTAAACTCAGTAATATTTCCCGAATCCATGCATTCCTTGACCATGAAACCACAATAACGCTACTGCACGCCCTTATCATCTCCCGTCTTGATTACTGCAACCTCCTACTCTCTGGCCTCCTCTCTAGGACTCTGGCACCTTTCCAATCCATCCTACACTCTGCTGCCTGACTAATCCACCTGTCTCCCCGTTATTGCCCAGCCTCTCCTGTCTGCCAAGCCCTTCACTGGCTTCCTATTGTCCAGAGGCTTCAGTTCAAAACCCTAACTATGACATACAAAGCCATCCACAACCTGTCTCCTCCATACATCTGTGACATGGTCTCCCGGTACTTACCCACACACAACCTTCGATCCTCTCAAGATCTCCTTCTCTACTCCCCTATTATCTCTTCTTCCCACAACTGAATACAAGACTTCTCCTATGCCTCCCCATACTCTGGAACTCTCTACCCCAACACATCAGACTCTCGCCTACCACGGAAACCTTCAAAAAGAACCTGAATATCCACCTCTTCTGACAAGCCTACAACCTGCAGTGATCCTTAGTCTGCTGAACCGCCGCACGACCAGCTCTACCCTCTCCTACTGTATCCTCACTCATCCCCTGTGGACTGTGAGCCCTCGCGGGCAGGGTCCTCCTTTTGTACTTGTGTGTGCCTTGTTTTGCTCATGCTTATTGTGCTTGTCTATATCTGCCCCTTTCACTTGTAAAGCACCATGGAATAAATGGCTTTATAAAGTCTTAGTTACTCACCGGTTAACGGTGTTTTTCGGAGTCCATGACAGCACCACAGAGAGAAGGGATCCACCCTTCAGGAACAGGAAACCTACAGATACATAAGGGCGGCACCTCTCCCACGCATCAGTTGGTTTACAGAGCACAAGAGGACCACCAAGTTAATAGCATACTTAATAAACAATGATACAACTACTAACTATTCACTGCCTGTGAATTATATAAATAAAGGAAGAGGTGTACACCCAGAACTTAAGAAGATGGGAGGGTATGTACGGGTGCTGTCATGGACTCCGAAAAACACTGTTAACCGGTGAGTAAGACTTTATCGGTCGTCCATGACAGCACCACGGAGAGAATTACAGAGAGTAACTATCTAGGGAGGGACTACGGCTTGCAGCACCCTTACACCGAAAGAGAGGTCAGAAGAGGCACCCAGGTTCTATCTATAGTGGTTATAGAAAGTGTTTGGAGAAGACCAAGTAGCAGCCTTACAAATTTGGTCGATCGACACCTCCAACCTTTCCACCCATGAGGCCGCCATAGCTCTAGTGGAATGCGCTTTTAGACCTTCAGGCGCTGGCTTGCCCTTTGAGATGTATACCAGCAAAATAGCCTCCCTGATCCACCTAGCTAGCATAGATTTCGATGCCCTATGACCTTTCCTGCTACCCTGATAGGACACGAATAGGGTGTTATCTATCTTCCAAGGATCAGTCACTGCTAGATATTCCAGGATACATCTTTTTACATTTAAAGTGTGTAGTTTCCTTTCCTTATCATTAGTAGGATTAGGGAGGAAAGATGGAAGAACTATCTCCTGTGTTCTGTGGAATCTGGACACTACCTTAGGAAGATATGCTGGATCAGGGGACAGTATCACTCTATCATCCCTAAGTTGCATGTAAGGGGGACCCCTGGATAATGCCTGGATGTCGCCTATCCTACGCGCTGATGTTAGGTCCACCAGGAAGGCTACTTTAAGAGACAGATTTTTAATAGAGGCTGAAGAAATTGGCTCAAATGGGGCCTCTGTCATGGCTGAGAGGACTAGGTTCAGGTCCCATGGCATGACCCTATTCTTCACCATTGGCCTAGACCGTTTTGTCGCCTTGATGAATCTGCTGACCCAGTAATTTTCAGCAATGTTGCAGCCAAAGAGGGCCCCTAAGGCCGACACCTGTACTTTAAAAGTGTTTGGGGATAACCCCATATCTAACCCCTTTTGCAAGAATTCCAAAATCTGGTCTATTGGTATTGACTGACCAGCTACTACCCCTGAGTTTTGAAGAAATCTCTTCCAGATCCTGACATAAATTTTTGTGGTGATTATTTTTCTGCTCTTCAGCAGAGTATTAATGAGGCCCGGAGAGAACCCCCTGTCTTTTAACAGCGCCCGCTCAAAATCCACACCGTCAGATGAAGGCCAACCGCCCGAGGATGGTAGACTGGGCCCTGGGATAGGAGATCCGGGATGTCTGGTAAGACCCATGGGTCAGATATTGACCTAGTCCTGAGGCATGGAAACCACGTCCTTCTGGGCCATAAGGGGGCAATTACTATAACTGTGGCCTTGTCGTTCCTGATTTTCATCACCACCAGAGGAAGTAGAGACAGGGGAGGAAAGGCGTAAGCTAGCCTGAAGTTCCAGTCTATGAGGCTACTGACAGAGGATTTTCTCTGGGGTTCAGAGAGCAGAATTGCATCACTTTTCTGTTTTCATTTGTAGCAAAAAGATATACCTCCGGTTGACCCCACCTTTCCACAATGAGGTTGAAGATGGAGCCGTTCAGGGACCATTCTCCCTGCCTCAATGTGTTGCGGCTTAAGTAATCCGCCATAGTATTTTCTGCTTCTCTTATGTGAAGAGCCGTCAATGAGAGATGTTGCTCTGCTAGCTAGAACAGACGATCTGCTACGTTCATTAGGGATTAGGAACGGGTTCCGCCTTGGTGATTTATATATGCCACGGTGACCCGATTGTCGGAGAATACCCGCACACGATGGCCCTGTAGACAGACAAGGAGTGTTTTAACTGCCTGTTCCACTGCCGTTAATTCCTTCAGGTTGGAGGACATTTCCATCTGACACTGATCCCAAAGCCCCTGGACCAATATATTACCCATGTGAGCCCCCCACCCAGAAGGGCTAGCGTCTGAGGTGACTATACGAGTTACATTATATTCCCAGGGGACCCCTGTGGATAGGTTCTCTCGGTCTAGCCACCATTCGAGGGATACAATAGTGTCTTGGGATAAAGTCAGCTGGCTCTAGACAACCCCCCAACATTTTTTGTTGTGACAGCACCGTCATGGGCTGTAACCGTGATTTTTTGACATTTAGCAACTACCCCAGACGCTCCAGGGCAGACATTACTTTATGTAATTGTTCCAGACAGTGATCCGCCGTTTTACCCACAATAAGAAGATCGTCCAGGTAGGGGATTATTAAAATGTCAGACTCATGTAGGTGGGCCATAACTTCAGCCATTACCTTAGTAAATACTCGAGGGGCGACCGATATACCAAAAGGGAGGGCCCTATACTGGAAATATCTGACCACCTCATCCAACCGGACCGCCACCCTCAGGAATCGCTGGTGTCCTGCATAAATGGGGATATGGTAATAGGCGTCCTTTAAATCCAATACTACCATAAAGCAGTTTTTAAACAGTAGCTTTATTGCGGTGTTAACAGTCTCCATTTTAAACGATTGTATGGTCAGGAAATGGTTAAGAGCCCTAAGGTTGATAGTTCTGAAGGAGCTGTCTGGTTTACGAATCAGGAATAGAGGAGAGTAGAACCCTCTACCCTGTTCTCCTTCCGGAACTTCCGATAGGATATTCTTATTGAGCAGGTCGTGAACTTCCATTTCCAGGGCCACCTGTTCTGCTGGAGAGGACCTGAGTGGGGTAAATCTGAAAAAATTATGAGGGATAGAGGAGAACTCTAGCCGCAGACCCGTAGCTATTATTCCCAAAATCCAATTGCTACTGGAAATTTTGGACCAGGCCGGGTACAAGGCAGATAGTCTACCTCCCACCGGGGCGACTAGTCATTGGGGTGTTTTTTTTTACCTCACGGGATGGCTCCTGACGTCCCCCACCTCCAAACATAAATCCAGTACCTTTTTTATTTTTATCGTCCCATCTGCTCTGGTCCCTAGCTGGTCTTCTGCGAAAGAACCTTTTCCCAGTGAAGGGACGCCTATAAGAAGTAGTCGATAGACTGGGAAATTTATTTTTCTCGTCTCCGGCTTTCTCCAGCAGTTCGTCTAGGACTGGACCGAACAGGTATTCTCCTTCACACGGAATAGAGCACAGATGGGATCTGGATTGAAGGTCACCTGGCCAACATTTCAGCCATAGGGCCCTGCGTATCGCATTTGATAATCCTGCCGCTCTAGCCGCCATTCTTCCAGAATCTGCAGATGCGTCCGCGAGAAAAGCAGCTGCATTCTGAATTGTTGGCAGGAATTTTAACATGGATTCTCTGGAGACTCTATCTTCCAATTTAGACCCTAGTTGATCCAGCCAGACCATCATTGATCTTGCTGCACAAGTCGCAGCTACTGCCGGTCTTAGGGCACCCGCCGACATCTCTCAAGTCCCTTTAAGAAACGAGTCTGCTTTCTTATCAAGAGGATCTTTTAAGGAAGCCATGTCATCAAAGGGAATAGAGGATTTTTTAGACGCCTTAGCCACTGCTGCGTCCAATTTTGGTGCCTTATCCCACGTGTTCACCAAGGGGTCCTCATAGGGATATCTCCGTTTAAAGGCCAGTGGAAAGGAGCCTTTTTTCTCTGGCTTTTCCATTCCCTTTTGATAAGGTTCTGAACCTTGTCATTAAGCGGAAATGATCTACGCTTTTTCGGGTCTAGACCGCCAAACATTAGGTCTTGCGCTGAAAGCTCTGGCCTTTTGTCAGCCACCCCCATGGTGGATCTAACCAATTTAATCAGCTTGTCCATCTGGTCCAGCGAGAAGCAGAATCGATTAGAATCCTCTTCTGAAGAGGACGCCGAGGAGACGGAGGTTTCCGAATTATTTTCCTTTCTAGGGCCAGCAAACAAATCTGAATCTGAGGCGCTAGGCTCCCTTTTTCTCTTGGAAGGCTCCCCCCGGGACAAGGAGTTTAGGAAATCTTTTACTTCTTTCCTGGTAATCTCTCTAAGGTTTGAAGTAAAATCGGGAGACTCTTCCGCCACCTATGGGAGCGGAGAAAAAAGGCTATGTAATTTAACTGGTGCTACCGCTACACAATGTCCCATCGTTTTATTCCCTACCGTCTGTCGCACACACGACTGACAAAGTCTTTTAGGGTAGGCGTCTGGCAAAGGGCAACCGCATAGTGCTCACTCCTTGTTCTTTACCTTACCAGCGCATTTTTTCCCCTAAGGAAATAAACATAGGAAAAAACTGCATCAGGATACGTTCACGAAGATCTCTTACCCAGGCAGTAGCGGTAGGTACCGGATTACTGGGGAAGAGAATCGGATCCTTCTGTTTAGATTTGCGACTGGGCTTGTTGCTGCATCCGTGGGTCTCTGGCTGGGGGTTTGCATGGGACCTGTCCTGCTCCTTCCAACGGCAGCTTCTGGCTCATCCATAGCTGCAGATGGGCTCACAAGCAGCCCTGCAGCGTTCTGTTCGGCTATATATGGCCCTTCCCCGGAACCAGATCAATGTGCAGGTGTGTGGTCAGGAATCCATCCCTCCCCGTGTCGGTCACTGCCCCACCCCCCACGGCCCCTGACCGCTCCCTACGCCGACATCCCCGCATGAAGCACAGCGGCGTTCCTAGCAGAAGCCGGCCGGCGTTTGACTTCTGGTCCCGGCCCCGCCCCCTGCGCGTCACTTTCGGTATTGGGCAGTGCGCTCAGGGACGCGCCGGGAAGCCGGTGATGGCGCTGCCAGACGACCCCGCCCCATGCCGCCACGCCATCGCCGCTTGTGGCCGCAGCATGGCGGCGATCGCCGCAGAAGCTGGCCCGCGTCCGACCCCCGGTCCCGGCCCCGTCCCCCCGCCGCGTCACCTCCAGCCCCGAAAAGAGCCCAGAGGGATGCTCTGGAAAGCCTGGGCACCGCACACCGCCTGACGATGACCAGACCCTGGGAAAGCAGAGGCCCAGAAGAGTGAACGGACCCCCGGGGGGATATCATACTCACCTGGCTGGCCCCTGGAGACGGACCTCCTCCGGACCCCGCTCCCCTCTGCACCGCTCACTGTCATGAAGCCCTACCCAGACCCACCTTGGCGCTTCCAGGGACCCGCACTGCCCGAGGTAGGAGACCCCCTCGCTACCTGAGTCGGACAGCCGGCCTGGGTATTGATAGATGAACTGCAGTCATATCTGTAGGGAATCCTGCCCTCCAGGAACAGGAAACCAACTGATGCGTGGGAGAGGTGCTGCCCTTATGTATCTGTAGGTTTCCTGTTCCTGAAGGGCAGATCCCCTCTCTCCGTGGTTCTGTCATGGACGACCGATAAAAATGTATTATAATCTACTATATAATTGTCTAAGGGTCACTTCCGTATTTCTGTCTGTCTGTCACGGAGAACCCAAGTCGCTGATTGGTCGCGGCCAAACAGCCACGACCTATCAGCGACAGGCACAGTCTGGCAGCGAAATGGCCGCTCCTTACTCCCCTCCAGTCAGCACTCACACAGGGTTAATGGCAGCGTCAACGGACCGCATTATGCCGCGGTGTAATGCACTCCGTTAACGCTGCTATTAACTCTTTGTGACCAACTTTTTACTATTGATGCTGCCTATGAAGCATCAATTGTAAAAAGATCTAATGTTAAAAATAATTAAAAAAAATAAATAATTATATTCTCACCTTCCGGCGCCTTTCCCGCTCCTTGCGACGCTCCGGTCCATGAGACCGCTACGTCATCATCTCGCGAGACCGCAATGCATTCTTGGGACCGGAGCGTCGTGAGGAGCATCACTGAATGCCTGGGCTGTATCCGGAGGCCGTCGGAGGGTGAGTATATAATGATTTTTTATATTAATTCTTTTTTTAACAGTGATATGGTGCCCACATTGCTATATACTACGTGGGCTGTGTTATATACTACTTCGGCTGTGCAATATACTGCGTGGCTGTGCAATATACTACGTGGGCTGTGCAATATACTACGTGGGCTGTGCAATATACTACATGGACTGTGCAATATACTACGTGGACTGTGCAATATACTACGTGGGCTGTGCAATATACTACGTGGCTGTGCAACATACTACGTGGCTGTGCAACAAACTACGTGGCTGTGCAATATACTACGTAGCTGTACAATATATTACGTGGCTGTGCTATATACTACGTGGACTTTGTTATATACTACGTGGCTGTGCTATATACTACGTCGCCGGCCGCGAACAATCAGCGACAGGCGCAGTCCGGCCGCAAATTGGCGTGGAATTTGAACCACGCTTCGCTAATTGGTCGTGCCCAGCCAGCCGAATCCTGTGTATTCATTGTATTATTCTAAAAATCTTCATAAATAAACTACATACATATTCTAGAATACCCGATGCGTTAGAATCGGGCCACCATCTAGTATTAATTAGTAAATCAGCTAGAATGGAGTTTCTAAAAGGAGGTCCTCAAAAAATCCACTCCGATCTAGACTGCTCAATGGTGAATCAGCTAGAATGGAGTTGCTAAAATGAGGTCCTCAAAAAATCCACTACGATCCAATGTTGTAAATTACAAGGACTCTGTTGCTTCGCTCTGTTATGTTTCTCCCTGCGAAGCTCCGTTCACTCTTTGAAAAACTCGATTCCAATCACCTCAGCACCAAACTGTCACGACTGTAGGCTACAGGGAGGTCCTCACAAAATCCACTCCGATCTAGATGGTTCACTAATGAATCAGCTAGAATGGAGTTGCTAAAATGAGGTCCTCAAAAAATCCACTCCGATCTAGACGGCTCAATGGTGAATCAGTTAGAATGGAGTTGCTAAAATGAGGTCCTCAAAAAACCCACTCCGATCCAGTGTTGTAAATTATGAGGAGTCTGTTGGTGCGCTCTGTTACGTTCTTCCCCGTGAGGCTCCGTCCACTCTTCCAATGTCGATACTGCGGCCAGGACTGGTAATACAGCAAAAGTAAAAATCAACAATCCGTGCTATGTGTAATTATTTATATTATAAAAAGCAATAATAAAATGCAAGTTTGATTAATCATAAAAAAAAAAATGTTTTGCCCTTTTGGAAATACATAACAAATATAACAGTTTAAGCAAGTATCTAAAAGATAAAAGTATTATATTATTACAATTATAAAGCTGATTTTATACACACACAGACACACACACACTATACATTCCAATTCCACTACATTGAAGTCTATGATGCTCCTGGAATCAGCTCCATTCTGAACATTGGAGTTGATTTTTTGAGGGACGTCACTGTAGAAACTGAACTGTCTAGAATGGAGAAGCTGCTGAGAGATCATCAAAAAATCCACTCCGATCTAGTCACCTCACCAGTGAATTGTCTACAGTGGAGTTGCTAAAATGAGGTCATCAAAGGCATGTGACTGCAGTGAGGCCTCAAAAATTCAACTCCCATCTAGTCACCTCACCAGTGAACCATCTAGACTGGAGTGGCTGGAATGAGGACCACAAAATATCCACTCCGATCTAGTCACTTCAGTAGTGAGCTGTCTAGAGTGGAGTTGATAAAATGATGCCCCCAAAAATTCAACTCCGATCTAGACGGCTCACTAGTGAATCAGCTAGAATGGAGTTGATTTTTTGAGAACCACAAAAAATCAACTCCAAACTAGACGCAACCCTGATAAACCTCCGTGTCCGGAACCTCCTCCTCCTGACCGGAGCCTGCACCGCCCCGTGCAAAGGTCGAAGGGCGCAGTGATAGGGCGGGTACTGCCTGGCGGAAGAGAGCTGCCACCCGAGGTAAATGCTAGACTGTATGGGCTCCTTCCAGGTGTGATGTCATTTCCAGGAGCGTGTCCTATCGGGAGGGGGCATGTTCTGAGTTCACATCATGGGCCTATTCTCTATTTACCAAGGCGGCAAAGAAAGCAGTCTGAAAGCTTTTGGACGCCATGGCACATGGAGGTTAGTGGTTTCAGGGTGAAAAAATGCTACTTGCTGATCGCTATTGGGGGGAGGCCCTGTGGTGGTCGACCTGCTTGCCTGTGTGGGGGGCGACCTGCTTGTCTGTGTGGGGGGCACCTGCAGCAGGTTATTGTGGGGGACCCGTGGTGGGATTTTGGGGGGCACCTGCTGCTGCTGGCTATTGGGGATAACCATGTGGTGGGATTTTGGGGGGCACCTGCTGCTGGCTGTTGTGGGGGACCCCTGTGGTGGGATTTTGGGGGACCGGCTGCTGACTATTGTGGGGGTCCCCTGTGGTGGGATGTTGTGGGGGACCCCTGTGGTGGGATTTGTGGGGGGGCTGCTGCTGGCTGTTGTGGGGGGACCTCTTTGGTGGGATTTTGGAGGACCTGCTGCTGTTTTTTTGTGGGGGACCCCTGTGGTGGGATTTTGGGGAGGGGCTGCTGTGCTGGCTGTTGTGGGGGACCTCTTTGGTGGGATTTGGGGGGGTACCTGCTGCTGGCTATTGTGGGGGATCCCTGTGGTGGGATTTTGGGGGACCTGCTGCTGGCTATTGTGGGGGACCCCTGTGGTGGGATTTTTGGGGGGGCTGCTGCTGGCTGTTGTGGGGGACCCCTGTGGTGGGATGTTGTGGGGGACCCCTGTGGTGGGATTTTGGGGAGGGGCTGCTGTGCTGGCTGTTGTGGGGGACCTCTTTGGTGGGATTTGGGGGGGTACCTGCTGCTGGCTATTGTGGGGGACCCCTGTGGTGGGATTTTGGGGGGGGGGCTTCTGCTGGCTGTTGTGGGGGACCTCTTTGGTGGGATTTGGGGGGGCACCTGCTGCTGGCTATTGTGAGGGACCCCTGTGGTGAGATTTTGGGGGGCACCTGCTGCTGCTATTGTCTGGGACCCCTGTGGTGGGATTTTGGGGGGCACCTGCTGCTGGCTGTTGGGGACCCTTCTGGTGGTATTTGGGGGGACCTGCTGCTGGCTGTTGTGGGGGACCCCTGTGGTGGGATTTTGTGAAACCTGCTGCTGGCTGTTGTGGGGGACCCCTGTGGTGGGATTTTGTGAAACCTGCTGCTGGCTGTTGTGTGTGACCACAGGTGGGATTTTGGGAGGTACCTGCTGCTGCTGGCTATTGGGGGGACCCCCTATGGTGGGATTTTGGGGGGACCCCTGTGGTGGGATTTGGGGGGGCACCTGATGCTGGCTATTGTGGGGGATCCCTGTGGTGGGTTTTTGGGGGGCACCTGCTGGCTATTTTCTGGGATTTGGGGGGGACCTGCTGTTTGTTCTGGGGAACCCCTGTGGTGGGATTTTGGGGGACCTGCTGCTGGCTATTGTGGGGGACCCCTGTGGTGAGATGTTGGGGGACCCCTGTGGTGGGATTTTGGGGGGGACCTGTTGCTTCTGGCTATTGTGGGGGACCCCTGTGGTGGGATTTGGGGGGGCACCTGATGCTGGCTATTGTGGGGGACTGCTGTGGTGGGATTTTTGGGGGGGCACCTACTGCTGCTAGCTGTTGTGGGGAGACCCCTGTGGTGTGATTATTGGGGGGCACCTGCTGCTGGCTATTGTGGGGGACCGCTGTGGTGGGATTTGGGGGGCCTGCTGCTGGATGTTGTGGGGGACCCCTGTGGTGTGATTTTGGGGGGGACTGCTGCTGGCTGTTGTGGTGGACCCCTGTGGTAGACGACCTGCTTGTGTGTGGGGGGCGACCTGCTGCAGGCTATTCGGGGACCCCTGACCTGCTTGTGGGAGGGCGACTTGCTGCAAGCTATTGGGGGACCCCTGACCTGCTTGTGGGGGGGCGACCTGCTGCATGCTATTGGGGGTGACCCATTTTAGTGGGGGGCAACCTGCTTGTGGGGGGGTGACCTGCTGCTGGCTATTGGGGGGACTCCTGTGGTGGGACTTGGGGGTGACCTGCTTATGGGGTGACCTGTTTGGGGTGGGAGACCTGCTGATGGCTATTGGGGTGACCTCTATGGTGGGACCCCTGTGGTGTGATTTGGGGGTGACCTGCTTGCGGGGGACCCCTTTTAGTGGGGGTGACATGCTTATGGTTGGGTTTGGGGAGGTGACCTGCTTGTGGTGGGACCCCTTTTAGTGGGGGCGACCTGCTTGTGGAGGGGTGACCTGCTGATGGCTATTGATGGGCCCCTGTGGTGGGGTTTGGGGGTGACCTGCTAATGGCTATTGATGGGCCCCTGTGGTGTGGTTTGGGGGTGACCTGCTGGCTATTGGGGGGACCCCTGTGGTGGGGTTTGGAGGTGACGTGCTGCTTACGGGGTGGACCCCTTTTAGTGAGGGCGACCTGCTGCTGGCTATTGGGGGGACCCCTGTGGTGGGGTTTGAGGGCGACATGCTTGGGGTCGGGTTTTGGGGGGTGTAACCTGCTGTCTATTGGGGGGGACACCTGTGGTGGGATTTAAGGGCGACCTGCTTGTGGTAGGATTTGAGGGCGATCTGCTTGTGGGATGTGGGGGGCGACCTGCTTGTGGGGGGGAGACCTGCTGCAGGCTATTGGGGACCCCTGTGATGGGATGTGGGGGTGACCTGCTTGTGGTGGGATGTGGGGAGGCGATCTGCATGTGGGGGGTGACCTGCTGCAGGCTATTGGGGGGGACCCCTGTGGTGAGATTTGAGAGCGACCTGCTTGTGGGGAGGCGACCTGCTTGTCGTGGGATGTGGGAAGGCGACCTGCTTGTCGTGGGATGTGGGGAGGCGACCTGCTTGTCGTGGGATGTGGGGAGGCGACCTGCTTGTCGTGGGATGTAGGGAGGCGACCTGCTTGTCGTGGGATGTGGGGAGGCGACCTGCTGCTGGCTATTGGGGGGGACCTGTTGTGAATTCTGTTGTCGAACTCCCTCCTGTGGTCGTGAATGGTACTTTGGCGAGTTCTGTCTATGGGCTCCCTCTGGTGGCTATGAGTACTAAATAGACAGAGGATAGGAAAGGTAACTTTGTGATCAGCACAAAAACCTACAAAAGACCACGCAGAGTGTGCAAAAAAGACACTCTGCATCCCAGAGCTTCCAGCTAGCAAGACAAAATCATGAAAACCAGCTGGACAAGAAAACAGAGAACAAAATAAGACTATAAGGAACTTAGCTTCTGTAGGAGAAGGCAGGTCACCAGAGAGATCCATGAGCGAACTGAACGAATGCAAAAACATTGACAGCTGGCATGGAGTAACGATCTGAGAGGAGTTAAATAGAGCAGCCAACCAAAGGATAAACCACGTCACCTGTGTAAGGAACCTCAGAAGCAGCAGCTTCACTCATAGCCACCAGAGAGAGCCCATAGACAGAACTCGCCGAAGTACCATTCACGACCACAGGAGGGAGTTCGACATCAGAATTCACAACAGGGACCCCTGTGGTGGGATTTTTTGGGGGGCTGCTGCTGGCTATTGTGGGGGCTGCTGCTGGCTATTGTGGGGGACCCCTGTGGTGGGATTTTGGGGGGGACCTGTTGCTTCTGGCTATTGTGGGGGACCCCTATGGTGGGATTTGGGGGGGCACCTGATGCTGGCTATTGTGGGGGACTGCTGTGGTGGGATTTTTTGGGGGGCACCTACTGCTGCTAGCTGTTGTGGGGGGACCCCTGTGGTGTGATTTTTGGGGGGCACCAGCTGCTGGCTATTGTGAAGGACCGCTGTGGTGGGATTTTGGGGGGCCTGCTGCTGGATGTTGTGGGGGACCCCTGTGGTGTGATTTTGGGGGGGACTGCTGCTGGCTGTTGTGGTGGACCCCTGTGGTAGACGACCTGCTTGTGTGTGGGGGGCGACCTGCTGCAGGCTATTCGGGGACCCCTGACCTGCTTGTGGGAGGGCGACTTGCTGCAAGCTATTGGGGGACCCCTGACCTGCTTGTGGGGGAGGGGCGACCTGCTGCATGCTATTGGGGGTGACCCATTTTAGTGGGGGGCAACCTGCTTGTGGGGGGGTGACCTGCTGCTGGCTATTGGGGGGACTCCTGTGGTGGGACTTGGGGGTGACCTGCTGCTTATGGGGTGACCTGTTTGGGGTGGGAGACCTGCTGATGGCTATTGGGGTGACCTCTATGGTGGGACCCCTGTGGTGTGATTTGGGGGTGACCTGCTTGCGGGGTACCCCTTTTAGTGGGGGTGACCTGCTTATGGTTGGGTTTGGGGAGGTGACCTGCTTGTGGTGGGACCCCTTTTAGTGGGGGCGACCTGCTTGTGGAGGGGTGACCTGCTGATGGCTATTGATGGGCCCCTGTGGTGGGGTTTGGGGGTGACCTGCTAATGGCTATTGATGGGTCCCTGTGGTGGGGTTTGGGGGTGACCTGCTGGCTATTGGGGGGACCCCTGTGGTGGGGTTTGGAGGTGACGTGCTGCTTACGGGGTGGACCCCTTTTAGTGAGGGCGACCTTCTTCTGGCTATTGGGGGGACCCCTGTGGTGGGGTTTGAGGGCGACATGCTTGGGGTTGGGTTTTGGGGGGTGTAACCTGCTATTGGGGGGGACACCTGTGGTGGGATTTAAGGGCGACCTGCTTGTGGTGGGATTTGAGGGCGATCTGCTTGTGGGGGGGAGACCTGCTGCAGGCTATTGGGGACCCCTGTGATGGGATGTGGGGGTGACCTGCTTGTGGTGGGATGTGGGGAGGCTACCTGCATGTGGGGGGTGACCTGCTGCAGGCTATTGGGGGGGACCCCTGTGGTGAGATTTGAGAGCGACCTGCTTGTGGGGAGGCGACCTGCTTGTCGTGGGATGTGGGAAGGCGACCTGCTTGTCGTGGGATGTGGGGAGGCGACCTGCTTGTCGTGGGATGTGGGGAGGCGACCTGCTTGTCGTGGGATGTGGGGAGGCGACCTGCTGCTGGCTATTGGGGGGGGACCCCATGGTGGGATTTGGGGAAGACCTGCTGCTTACGGATGGATCCCTTTTATTGGGGGGTGACCTGCTGCTTACTGGGGGATCCCTTTTATTGGGGGGCGACCAGCTTATGGGTTGGGTTTGGGGGGGCTGATGAGGGTTTAGGCTGGGTGGGGGGTGGATGTCCGAAGGGGGTGTGTGCTGGGTGGGGGGTCCGCGTCCGATGGGGATGTGTGCTGGGTGGGGGGTCCGCATCCGATGGTGGTTTGTGGGGGTTGGACGTCCGATGGGGGGGTCATATTTGGATTTACACATGGGGGAGGGAATGTCTGGTGGGCTTTAGATTTATCCTGTGGGGTCCGCTGGTTAATGTGAGGTGGAGGCTTCTGACTTGGGGAGCGAGGTTATGCTGTGTGGCCCTCTGGTTGATGTGGTGGGGGCTAATGCTTCATTGCGGTACACAAAAAAAAAGGGTGTATGCTGCTTATGCTATGCAAAAAATGTTTTTAGGTATTTCCCTGTAGAGGCCACCACCAACTGGCACGAAGCTAATCCGTTTTAGGTTAATGTCAGTAGGAGGCAGACATGGGTCTGGACTGTCCAGCCCAGTTTCTGCCTTAGGTTTTGGGTTTTTTTTTATTAACGATTTCCTTTTAGTTTTTATTATTTTATTTTTTTTCCAGATACGGCTTTTGAGGGCGATGGTGGAATTGTATCATCTGTGGTCTACGAGGCAAGGCCCTAACACATCAAGAGTGTTTGGCGTTCCCCGGAGGACGGTCCATGCCGCGAATCCCCCTACCCTCTCGCCCTCCCACCCCCGCCCCGCCAGATAAAGTAGGGAGGGAAGACGAATCCGTCATGTGCCAGCCGCCGAAAAATCTGCGTCCAGGTTATTCCATGCCCATCTTCATCATCGGTCTACGAAGAAGGATTTGTGACCTTCAGGGCAGGTATATCCTACCAGGCAGTGAGGGGTGAGGGGGCTACTTTAAAAAAAAAAAAAAAAAAAGACAGGACAAATATGTCCTAGTTTTCCCCTGAGCAATATGGACGTCTCCTGGGGAAACCTTCCTATTCATGCAGCCTCCATGTTTTCCAGAGGCTCCTGTGACCCTGCTCTTAAAATATCCAGACTTTGGTCTAGGCCTTCTCTGGTGGCCGGTCCATAACGCCAGCGCCATGAACAATCATGCACGCCAACTTTCTAGTGCGTCCTACTCTGCGCCTATCAGTTTAAGGCTGCCATCACACTAGCAGTATTTGGTCAGTATTTTACATCAGTATTTGTAAGCCAAAACCAGGAGTGGAACAAATAGAGGAAAAGTATAATAGAAACATATGCACCACTTCTGTATTTATTACCCTCTCCTGGTTTTGGCTTACAAATACTCATGTAAAATACTGACCAAATACTGCTAGTGTGATGGCAGCCTAAGGGTATGTACACACGTATAGAGCTCCTCTGTGGATTTTTCCGCAGCGGATTTGATAAAGCCGCAGGGGATAACCGCTGCGGTTTTTACTGTGGATTTATCGCGTTTTCTATTGCGGATTCCGCTGCGGATTTACTTCTGCAGTTTTCTCTTGGAGCAGATTTAAAAACGCTGCGGATTCAGCACAAAGAATTAACATGCTGCGGAAAATAAAATGCTGCGCTTCCTTGCGTTTTTTTCCGCAGCATGGGCACAGCGTTTTTTGTTTCCCATAGGTTTACATTGTACTGTAAACTCATGGGAAACTGCTGCGGATCCACAGCAAAATCTGCATCGTGTGCACATACCCTAAGAGTACTTCGCTTCTGCAACAGAGGACTAAAGTCTGCCTCCCAAGAGATCTGCTGTTCAATTTTGGTTGTTTTGGAAATGTTCTGTCCAAAAAAAACGACGGGACAACTCTCCGACCCGCCAGGAAAAGACGAGACCTTCCTTTAGGCCAGCCCCCTCCTGGCATCCATGAACCCACCAGCACTGGTCTGCTAGGCCTGGATCTAGCAGACTCTCTTCAACATGATGGGGCGTTCCCACCTTGGATGTTTCTCAGGGTCGGCTGCCGTATCCTTCACTATTCAAGGCCAGTATTATGATCTCTGGTCCGGGACACCGAAACCTCAGACACCGGAGGCAGGCCTGGGGGGGGAAGAGCCACATACCCTACCGACAGTTCTGCCCGTATGCACCAACAGCATATTACAGTATTACAATACTTTAGAAATGCATAAAATGAAACAAGCAAAGGCATAAAGTTATTCAATGCAAAAAAATGCATTTTTATAAAATTAAAAATGTTTCTATATCTAATGTTAAAATGATATTTATCCAGTATTTCTATAAGTAAAAGTCTGAGATTTCTGTGGGAAATGGTAATTTGTTCCTCTTAAACCAGTTCTGAATGTAAATAAAACATTGCTCTGATTAAGTCTCCACATTGTATTTTAGCCTTTCATTTCATGCATAGGGCAGGACAAGCCCATGATGTATCTGTGTAACCCATGTAAGGTGCTATAATAACAGCCTTAGGCCGGTTTCACACCAGCATTTGGCAGGGCTGCGGATTGCAGCCTTCTTCCTCCGTTAAGCGCCGCTCACTGCCACACCTCTTCCTTCAGTTCCGCCTACGTCTGCATGCGTCCTGCATACCCTATCTTTAACATTGAGTACGCAGGCCAAGCGGATGCCTCCACATGCGTTGTTTTAACGCTGCACCGACCGCAACAAAATGCAACATGTTGCGTTCGACGCAGTTCAGCGCATCGTCAAAACAGTTAAAGATAGGGGACGCATGAAGACGTAGGCAGAGCTGAAGGAAGAGGTGCAGCAGTGGGCGGGGCTTAACAGGAAGAAGGCTGCCGAACGTTGGTGTGAAACCAGCCTTAGGCCGGCGTCACACTGGCATATTGCATCCGATGTGAGATAATCGGATGCGATATGCTAATGACACTCGGCTCCTGCTCGCAGCTGAACAGGAGCCGAGTGTCATGCGTCGGTGCTCTGATTCTCTCGCACAGAGAGGATCGGAGCACAGCTGCGGAGGAGGCGGAGAAATGAATTTCTCCATCTCCTCCATTGCTGGGGTCCGCTTATAATGCACATCACTCGGATGATATCCGAGTGGTGTGCGCTGTCTCACTCGCACCCATAGGCTTATATGGGTGCGAGTGAGCCAAGAGTTTTCCTCGGTCCGAGACAATCAGAGCATGCTGCAATTCTCGGACCGAGGAATACGGCCGACAAAAAGTCGGCTGGTGGGAGCTGCCCCATAGCTTAACATTGGTCCGAGTGCAATTTTTATCGCATTGCACTCGTCCGTTTAAAATGTCAGTGTGACGCCGGCCTTAGACAGGTAAACCACTTTTGGAACAATGTTCACTTGTACAAGCTCTTAGCCGCTTAGTGCCGGGGCCAATTTTTTAAAATCTGACCAGTGTCACTTTATATAGTAATAACTCTGGAATGCTTCAACATCCCATTGATTTTGAGATTTTTTTATTTATTTTTTTTCTTGACATATTAGACTTTATGATAATGGTAAACTTGGGTTGATATGTTTTGCTTTATTTTGTAAAAAATCAGAAATTTTACAAATTTTAAAAAATAGAAATTTTGAACGATTTTCCCTTTATCCCCTTTCTGACATATGACGTACTATCCCGTCGAGGTGGGGTGGGCCCGTATGACCACTGACGGGACAGTATGTCATACGCGATCAGCCGCGCTCACGGGGGGAGCGCAGCCAATCGCGGCCGGGTGTCAGCTGACTTTCGCAGCTGACATCCGGCACTATGTGCCAGGAGCAGTCACGGACCACCCTGGCACATTAACCCCCGGCACACTGTGATCAAACATGATTGCAGTGTGCTGGCGGTATAGGGAAGCATCGCGCAGGGAGGGGGCTCCCTGCGGGCTTCCCTGAGACCCCCGAAGCAATGCAATGTGATCACGTTGCTCCAAGGGTCTCTTACCTCCTCCTCCCTGCAGCAGGCCCGGACCCAAAATGGCCACGGCATCCGGGTCCTGCAGGGAGGTGGCTTCACTGCGCCTGCAGTGCGATCTTACACTATAACATGATGCCCCCCCGGGGCAATGTTATAGTGTAAAAAAAAGACAACAACTTTTGGGGTCCAATTTCTCCTGTTTTTTTTTTTTTACGGCTCTGCATTATAAACCTCTGTGAAGCCCTAGGTGGGTCAAAGTGCTCACCACACATCTACATAAGTTCCTTAGGGGGTCTAGTTTCCAAAATGATGTCACTTGTGAAGGGGGGGTTTCAATGTTTAGGCACATCAGTGGCTCTCCAAGCGCAACATGGCGTCCCATCTCAATTGCTGTCAATTTTGCATTGAAAAGTCAAACGGCGCTCCTTCCCTTCCGAGCTCTCCCATGCGCCCATACAGTTGTTTACCCCCACATATGGAGTATCAGCGTACTCAGGACAAATTGTACAACAACTTTTGGGGTCCAATTTCTTCTCTTACCCTTGGGAAAATAAAAAATTGGGGGCAAAAAGATCATTTTTGTGAAAAAATATGATTTTTTATTTTTACGGCTCTGCATTATAAACTTCTGTGAATCACTTAATGGGTCAAAGTGCTCACCACATATCTAGATAAGTTCCTTAGGGGGTCTACTTTCCAAAATGGTGTCACTTGTGGGAGGTTTCAATGTTTAGGCACATCAGGGGCTCTCCAAACGCAACATGACGTCCCATCTCAATTCAAAGTCAATTTTGCATTGAAAACTCAAATGGCGCTCCTTCGCTTCCGAGCTCTGTCATGCGCCCAAACAGTGGTTTACCCCCACATATGGGGTATCGGCGTACTCAGGACAAATTGTACAACAACTTTTGGGGTCCATTTTCTCCTGTTACCCTTGGTAAAATAAAACAAAGTGGAGCTGAACTAAATTTTTTGTGAAAAAAAGTTAAATGTTCATTTTTATTTAAGCATTCCAAAAATTCCTGTGAAACACCTGAAGGGTTAATAAACTTGTTAAATGTGGTTTTGAGCACCTTGAGGGGGTGCAGTTTTTAGAATCGTGTCACACTTGGGTATTTTCTATCATTAAGACCCCTAAAAATGACTTCAAATGAGATGTGGTCCCTAAAAAAAAATGGTGTTCTAAAAATGAGAAATTGCTGGTCAACTTTTAACCCTTATAACTCCCTAACAAAAAAAAAATTTGGTTCCAAAATTGTGCTGATGTAAAGTAGACATGTGGGCAATGTTACTTATTAAGTATTTTGTGTGACATATCTCTGTGATATAATTGCATAAAAATTCAAAGTTGGGAAATTGCGAAATTTTTAAAATTTTTGCCAAATTTCTGTTTTTTTCAAATAAACGCAGGTAATATCAAACATTTTTTACCACTAGCATGAAGTACAATATGTCACAAGAAAACATTGTCAGAATCACCAGGATCCGTTGAAGCATTCCAGAGTTATAACCTCATAAAGGGACAGTGGTCAGAATTGTAAAGATTGGCCTGGTCATTAACGTGCAAACCACCCTTGGGGGTAAAGGGGTTAAGGCCGGAGTCACACTAGAGAGGAATATGGACGAGTGCTATGCGAGGAAAAAAATTTGCATAGCACTCGGACCAATGTTAATCTATTGGGCAGCTCCCATGACTTATTTTTCATGGCCGTATTATATGTGCAAGTGAAATTGCAGTATGCTGCGATTTGCACCAAATATCAGCCGAGACTCACCAATGAAAGTCTATTTGTGCAAGAAAAACTCGCACCACACGGGCCATCAGTGTGACTTGAGAGAAATACGCAACGGTGTCCTTTGAAAGGCTGGCAATTCAGGTGCAGTGTACAGTAAAATCACACTGACAGGTTACAATAGAATAGATATATACACATAGTATAGGTGTATATAAAATCTAAAGAGATACAGTACAGACCAAAAGTTTGGACACACCTTCTAATTTAAAGATTTTTCTGTATTTTCATGACTATGAAAATTGTACATTCACACTGAAAGCATCAAAACTATGAATTAACACATGTGGAATTATATAGTTAACAAAAAAGTGTGAAACGACTGAAATTATGTCTTATATTCTAGGTTCTTCAAAGTAGCCACCTTTTGCTTTGATGACTGCTTTCAACACTCTTGGCATTCTCTTGATTAGCTTCAAGAGGTAGTCAACGGAAATGGTTTTCACTTCACAGGTGTGCCCTGTCAGGTTTAATAAGTGGGATTTCTTACCTTTCAAATGGGGTTGGCACCATCAGTTGCGTTGTGCAGAAGTCTGGTGGATACACAGCTGATAGTCCTACTGAATAGACTGTTAGAATTTGTATTATGGCAAGAAAAAAAGCAGCTAAGTAAAGAAAAACGAGTGGCCATCATTACTTTAAGAAATGAAGGTCAGTCAGTCCGAAAAATTGGGAAAACTTTGAAAGTGTCCCCAAGTGCAGTGGCAAAAACCATCAAGCGCTACAAAGAAACTGGCTCACATGAGGACCGCCCCAGGAAAGGAAGAGCAAGAGTCACCTCTGCTTCTGAGGATAAGTTTATCTGAGTCACCAGCATCAGAAATTGCAGGTTAACAGCAGCTCAGATTAGAACCAGGTTAATGCCACACAGAGTTCTAGCAGCAGACACATATCTACAACAACTGTTAGGCTGGAGTCACACTCAGCGTAAGACAATACGGTCCGTATATTACGGCCGTAATACGCTGAAAAGTCCCCAAAAAAGTGGTCCGTAGCTCCTCCGTAGGCAGGGTGTGTCAGCGTATTTTGCGCATGGCATCCTCCGTATGTAATCCGTATGGCATCCGTACTGCGTGTTTTTCTCGCAGGCTTACAAAACCAACATACGGCTATACAAGGGATCCATGTGTAAAAAAAAAATATATATATATATATACTGTCTATATATATATATATATATATATATATATATATATGTCAGTAGACACATATATGTATATATATTATTACTTCATACAGCGCTAGATAGCTTTAAAGCCGGTAATTCAATTACCGGCTTTTGCTATCTCCTTCC
Organism: Ranitomeya imitator; assembly: GCF_032444005.1. Lineage (NCBI taxonomy): Eukaryota > Metazoa > Chordata > Amphibia > Anura > Dendrobatidae > Ranitomeya > Ranitomeya imitator. The sequence continues at coordinate 382,998,774 of NC_091285.1, read as the reverse complement.
TAAAACCCGACATGATATGAGACCTGGTTTACATACAGTAATCCATCTCATATCACCTTTCTTTTTGCATATTCCACACTACTAATGTTAGTAGTGTATATATGCAAAATTTAGCCGTTCTAGCTATTAAATTAAAGGGTTAAATGGCGGAAAAAATTGGCGTGGGCTCCCGCGCAATTTTCTCCGCCAGAGTAGTAAAGCCAGTGACTGAGGGCAGATATTAATAGCCTGGAGAGGGTCCATGGTTATTGGCCCCCCCCCCTGGCTAAAAACATCTGCCCCCAGCCACCCCAGAAAAGGCACATCTGGAAGATGTGCCTATTCTGGCACTTGGCCACTCTCTTCCCATTCCCGTGTAGCGGTGGGATATGGGGTAATAAAGGGCTAATGCCACCTTGCTATTGTAAGGTGACATTAAGCCAAATTAATAATGGAGAGGCGTCAATTATGACACCTATCCATTACTAATCCAATAGTAGTAAAGGGTTAAAAAATACACAAACACATTATTAAAAAGTATTTTAATGAAAAAATCACAAAGGTTGTTGTAATATTTTATTCTACGCTCAATCCACTCACTGAAGACCCTCGATCTGTAACAAAAAAAAATAAAATAAACCAACAATATCCATACCTTCCGAAGATCTGTAAAGTCCCACGATGTAAATCCATCTGAAGGGATTAAAATATTTTGCAGCAAGGAGCTCTGCTAATGCAGCGCTGCTCCTTGCTACAAAACCCCGGAGAATTAAGGTAAACTAGGTCAATGACCTATATTTACCTTCATTTGCGGTGAGGCGCCCTCTGCTAGTTGTTCCTAGATCGTGGGAACTTTCCTAGAAAGCTCCCAGGCTCAAGTTCATATGAGGACAACCAGCAGAGGGCGCCTCTTATGAACTCGAGCCTGGGAGCTTTCTAGGAAAGTTCCCACGATCTAGGAACAACCAGCAGAGGGCGCCTCACCGCAAATGAAGGTAAATATAGGTCATTGACCTACTTTACCTTCATTCTCTGGGGTTTTGCAGCAAGGAGCAGCACTGCATTAGCAGAGCTCCTTGCTGCAAAATATTTTAACCCCTTCAGATGGATTTACATCGTGGGACTTTACAGATCTTCGGAAGGTATGGATATTGTTGGTTTATTTTTTATTTTTTGTTACAGATCGAGGGTCTTCAGTGAGTGGATTGAGCGTAGAATAAAATATTACAACAACCTTTGTGACTTTTTCATTAAAATACTTTTTAATAATGTGTTTGTGTATTTTTTAACCCTTTACTACTATTGGATTAACCCCTTCATGACCCAGCCTATTTTGACCTTAAAGACCTTGCCGTTTTTTGCAATTCTGACCAGTGTCCCTTTATGAGGTAATAACTCAGGAACGCTTCAACGGATCCTAGCGGTTCTGAGATTGTTTTTTCGTGACATATTGGGCTTCATGTTAGTGGTAAATTTAGGTCAATAAATTATGCGTTTATTTGTGATAAAAACGGAAATTTGGCGAAAATTTTGAAAATTTCGCAATTTTCACATTTTGAATTTTTATTCTGTTAAACCAGAGAGTTATGTGACACAAAATATTTTATAAATAACATTTCCCACATGTTTACTTTACATCAGCACAATTTTGGAATCAAAATTTTTTTTTGCTAGGAAGTTATAAGGGTTAAAATTTGACCAGCGATTTCTCATTTTTACAACGAAATTTACAAAACCATTTTTTTAGGGACCACCTCACATTTGAAGTCAGTTTGAGGGGTCTATATGGCTGAAAATACCCAAAAGTGACACCATTCTAAAAACTGCACCCCTCAAGGTACTCAAAACCACATTCCAGAAGTTTATTAACCCTTCAGGTGCTTCACAGCAGCAGAAGCAACATGGAAGGAAAAAATGAACATTTAACTTTTTAGTCACAAAAATTATCTTTTAGCAACAATTTTTTTATTTTCCCAATGGTAAAAGGAGAAACTGAACCACGTAATTGTTGTCCAATTTGTCCTGAGTACGCTGATACCTCATATGTGGGGGTAAACCACTGTTTGGGCGCACGGCAGGGCTTGGAAGGGAAGGAGCGCCATTTGACTTTTTGAATCAAAAATTGGCTCCACTCTTTAGCGGACACCATGTCACGTTTGGAGAGCCCCCGTGTGCCTAAAAATTGGAGCTCCCCCACAAGTGACCCCATTTTGGAAACTAGACGCCCCAGGGAACTTATCTAGATGCATAGTGAGCACTTTGAACCCCCAGGTGCTTCACAAATTGATCCGTAAAAATGAAAAAGTACTTTTTTTTCGCAAAACAAATTCTTTTAGCCTCAATTTTTTCATTTTCACATGGGCAACAGGATAAAATGGATCCTAAATTTGTTGGGCAATTTCTCCTGAGTACACTGATACCTCATATGTGGGGGTAAACCACTGTTTGGGCACACGGCAGGGCTCAGAAGGGAAGGCGCGCCATTTGACTTTTTGAATGGAAAATTAGCTCCAATTGTTAGCGGACACAATGTCGCGTTTGGAGAGCCCCTGTGTGCCTAAACATTGGAGCTCCCCCACAAATGACCCCATTTTGGAAACTAGACCCCCCAAGGAACTTATCTAGATGCATATTGAGCACTTTAAACCCCCAGGTGCTTCACAGAAGTTTATAATGCAGAGCCATGAAAATAAAAAATAATTTTTCTTTCCTCAAAAATGATTTTTTAGCCTGGAATTTCCTATTTTGCCAAGGGTAATAGGAGAAATTGGACCCCAAATGTTGTTGTCCAGTTTGTCCTGAGTACGCTGATACCCCATATGTGGGGGTAAACCACTGTTTGGGCGCACGGCAGGGCTCGGAAGGGAAGGCACGCCATTTGGCTTTTTAAATGGAAAATTAGCTCCAATCATTAGCGGACACCATGTCACGTTTGGAGAGCCCCTGTGTGCCTAAACATTGGAGATCCCCCATAAATGACCCCATTTTGGAAACTAGTCCACCAAAGGAACTAATCTAGATTTGTGGTGAGGACTTTGAACCCCCAAGTGCTTCACAGAAGTTTATAACGCAGAGCCATGAAAATAAAAAAAAAAATTATTTTCTCAAAAATGATCTTTTAGCCTGCAATTTTTTATTTTCCCAAGGGTATCAGGAGAAATTTGACCCCAAAATTTGTTGTCCAGTTTCTCCTGAGTACGCTGATACCCCATATGTGGGGGTAAACCACTGTTTGGGCACATGCCGGGGCTCGGAAGTGAAGTAGTGACGTTTTGAAATGCAGACTTTGATGGAATGCTCTGTGGGCGTCACGTTGCGTTTGCAGAGCCCCTGATGTGGCTTAACAGTAGAAACCCCCCACAAGTGACCCCATTTTGGAAACTAGACCCCGAAAGGAACTTATCTAGATGTGTGGTGAGCACTTTGAACCCCCAAGTGCTTCACAGAAGTTTATAATGCAGAGCCGTGAAAATAATAAATACGTTTTCTTTCCTCAAAAATAATTATTTAGCCCAGAATTTTTTAATTTTCCCAAGGGTAACAGGAGAAATTTGACCCCAATATTTGTTGTCCAGTTTCTCCTGAGTACGGTGATACCCCATATGTGGGGGTAAACTACTGTTTGGGTACATGCCGGGGCTCGGAATTGAAGTAGTGACGTTTTGAAATGCAGACTTTGATGAAATGCCCTGCGGGCGTCACGTTGCGTTTGCAGAGCCCCTGATGTGGCTAAACAGTAGAAACCCCCCACAAGTGACCCCATTTTGGAAACTAGACCCCGAAATGAACTTATCTAGATGTGTGGTGAGCACTTTGAACCCCCAAGTGCTTCATAGAAGTATATAATGCAGAGCTGTGAAAATAATAAATACGTTTTCTTTCCTCAAAAATAATTATTTAGCCCAGAATTTTTTATTTTCCCAAGGGTTACAGGAGAAATTGGACCCCAAAAGTTGTTGCTCAGTTTCTCCTGAGTACGCTGATACCCCATGTGTGGAGGTAAACCACTGTTTGGGCACACGTCGGGGCTCAGAAGGGAAGTAGTGACTTTTGAAATGCAGACTTTGATGGAATGGTCTGCGGGCGTCACGTTGCGTTTGCAGAGCCCCTGGTGTGCCTAATCAGTAGAAACCCCCCACAAGTGACCCCATTTTAGAAACTAGACCCCCCAAGGAACTTATCTAGATATGTGGTGAGCACTTTGAACCCCCAAGTGCTTCACAGACGTTTACAACGTAGAGCCGTGAAAATAATAAATCATTTTTCTTTCTTCAAAAATGATATTTTAGCAAGCATTTTTTTATTTTCACAAGGGTAACAGGAGAAATTGGACCCCAGTAATTGTTGCGCAGTTTATCCTGAGTATGCTGGTACCCCATATGTGGGGGTAAACCACTGTTTGGGCACACGTCAGGGCTCAGAATTGAGGGAGCACCATTTGACTTTTTGAATATGAGATTGGCTGGAATCAATGGTGGCGCCATGTTGCGTTTGGAGACCCCTGATGTGCCTAAACAGTGGTAACCCCTCAATTCTACCTCCAACACTAACCCCAACACACCCCTAACCCTAATCCCAATTGTAGCCATAACCCTAATCACAACCCTAACCCCAACACACCCCTAACCACAACCCTAACCCCAACACACCCCTAACCCTAACCACAACCCTAATTCCAACCCTAACCCTAACCACAACCCTAATTCCAACTGTAGCCATAACCCTAATCACAGCCCTACCCTAACCCCAACACATCCCTAACCCTAATCCCAACTGTAGCCATAACCCTAATCACAGCCTTAACCCTAACCCCAACACACCCCTAACCCTAATCCCAACTGTAGCCATAACCCTAATCACAACCCTAACCACAACACACCCCTAACCACAACCCTAATTCCAACCCTAACCCTAAGGTTATGTGCCCACGTTGCGGATTCGTGTGAGATTTTTCAGCATCATTTTTTAAAAATCTGCAGGTAAAAGGCACTGCGTTTTACCTGCGGATTTTCCGCGGATTTCCAGTGATTTTTGTGCGGATTTCACCTGCGGATTCCTATTGAGGAACAGGTGTAAAACGCTGCGGAATCCGCACAAAGAATTGACATGCTGCGGAAAATACAACGCAGCGTTTCCGCGCGGTATTTTCCGCACCATGGGCACAGCGGATTTGGTTTCCATATGTTTACATGGTACTGTACACCTGATGGAATACTGCTGCGAATCCGCAGCGGCCAATCCGCACCGTGTGCACATGGCCTAATTCTAAAGGTATGTGCACACGCTGCGGAAAACGCTGCGGATCCGCAGCAATTTCCCATGAGTTTACAGTTCAATGTAAACCTATGGGAAACAAAAACCGCTGTACACACGCTGCGGAAAAACTGCACGGAAACGCAGCGGTTTACATTCCGCAGCATGTCACTTCTTTGTGCGGATTCCGCAGCGGTTTTACAACTGCTCAAATAGAAAATTGCAGTTGTAAAACCGCAGTGAAATGCGCAGAAAAAACGCCGTAAATCCGCCAAAAATCCGCAGCGGTTTAGCACTGCGGATTTATCAAATCCGCAGCGGAAAAATCCGCAGAGGACCAGAATACGTGTGCACATACCGAAACCCTAACCCTACCCCTAGCCCTAACCCTACCCCTAGCCCTAACCCTAACCCTAACCCTACCCCTAACCCTACCCCTAACCCTAGCCCTAACCCTACCCCTATTCTAACATTAGTGGGAAAAAAAAAATTCTTTATTTTTTTATTGTCCCTACCTATGGGGGTGACAAAGGGGGGGGGGGTCATTTATTATTTTTTTTATTTTGATCACTGAGATAGATTATATCTCAGTAATCAAAATGCACTTTGGAACGAATCTGCCGGCCGGCAGATTCGGCGGGCGCACTGCGCATGCGCCCGCCATTTTGGAAGATGGCGGCGCCCGGGGAGAAGACGGACGGACCCCGGCAGGATCGGTAAGTATGATAGGGTGGGGGTAGAGCACGGGGGGGGGGGGATTGGAGCATGGGGGGGTGAATCGGAGCGTGGGAGGGGTGGAACGGAGCACGGGGGGGTAGAACGGAGCACGGGGGGGTGGAACGGAGCACGGGGGGGTGGAACGGAGCACGGAGGGGGGTGGATCGGAGTGCAGGGGGGGTGATCGGAGCACGGGGGGGGTGATTGAAGCACGGGGGGAGCGGACAAGAGCACGGGGGGGGAGCGGAGCACAGGACAGAGGGGAGCCGGTGCAGTGTACCGGACAGATCGGGGGGCTGGGGGGGCGATCGGTGGGGTGGGGTGGGGGCACATTAGTATTTCCAGCCATGGCCGATGATATTGCAGCATCGGCCATGGCTGGATTGTAATATTTCACCAGTTTTAATAGGTGAAATATTACAAATCGCTCTGATTGGCAGTTTCACTTTCAACAGCCAATCAGAGCGATCATAGCCACGAGGGGGTGAAGCCACCCCCCCTGGGCTAAACTACCACTCCCCCTGTCCCTGCAGATCGGGTGAAATGGGAGTTAACCCTTTCACCCGATCTGCAGGGACGCGATCTTTCCATGACGCCACATAGGCGTCATGGGTCGGATTGGCACCGACTTTCATGACGCCTACGTGGCGTCATGGGTCGGGAAGGGGTTAATAATGGATAGGTGTCATAATTGACGCCTATCCATTATTAATTTGGCTTAATGTCACCTTACAATAGCAACATGGCATTAACCCTTCATTACCCCATATCCCACCGCTACACGGGAATGGGAAGAAAGTGGCCAAGTGCCAGAATAGGCGCATCTTCCAGATGTGCCTTTTCTGGGGTGGCTGGGGGCAGGTGTTTTTAGCCAAGGGGGGGCCAATAACCATGGACCCTCTCCAGGCTATTAATATCTGCCTTCAGTCACTGGCTTTACTACTCTGGCGGAGAAAATTGCGCGGGAGCCCACGCCAATTTTTTCTGCCATTTAACCCTTTAATTTAATAGCTAGAACGGCCAAATTTTGCATATACACACTACTAACATTAGTAGTGTGGAATATGCAAAAAGAAAGGTGATATGAGATGGATTACTGTATGTAAACCAGGTCTCATATCATGTCGGGTTTTAGGAAGGAGATAGCAAAAGCCGGCAATTGAATTACCGGCTTTAAAGCTATCTAGCGCTATATGAAGTAATAATATATATACATATATGTGTCTCACTGACATATATATATATATACTAGCTGAAGAGCCCGGCGTTGCCTGGGCATAGTAAATATCTGTGGTTAGTTATAGCACCTCACTTGTCTTATTTTCCCATCACGCCTCTCATTTTCCCAATCACATCTTTCATTTTCACCCTCACACCTCTCATTTTCTCCCTCACTCCTCTCATTCCCCCTAACACTTGTCATTTCAACCTGACATCTGTCATTTTCTGATCACTCCACTATTTTTCCTCACTCCTCTCATTTTGCACTCACACCTTTTCATTTTCACCTCACACCTCTCATTTTCACCTCATCACCTCAGTATATACATGTTTGTCATCTCCCTTATATATAGTATACATCTGAATGTCATCTCCTGTATATAGTATATACCTGTATGTCATCTCCCCTGTATATACCTGCTTTGTCTCATCTCCCCTATATATAGTATATACCTGAATGTCATCTCCTTCTATATATAGTATATACCTGTATGTCATCTCCTCCTGTATATAGTATATACCTGTGTGTCATCTCCCCTGTATATAGTATATATCTGTGTCATCTCCTCCTGTATATAGTATATACCTGCATGTCATCTTCTATATATAGCATATACCTATATGTCACCTCCTCCTGTATATAGTATATACCTGTGTGTCATCTCCTCCTGTATATAGTATATACCTGTATGTCATCTCCTCCTGTATATATATGTACCTGTATGTCATCTCCTCCTCTATATAGTATATACCTGTGTGTCATCTCTCCTGTATATAGTATATATCTGTGTGTCATCTCCCCTGTATATTGTATATACCTGTGTGTCATCTCCTCCTGTATTAGACCTCGTTCACACGTTATTTGCTCAGTATTTTTACCTCAGTATTTGTAAGCTAAATTGGCAGCCTGATAAATCCCCAGCCAACAGGAAGCCCTCCCCCTGGCAGTATATATTAGCTCACACATACACATAATAGACAGGTCATGTGACTGACAGCTGCCGTATTTCCTATATGGTACATTTGTTGTAGTTTGTCTGCTTATTAATCAGATTTTTATTTTTGAAGGATAATACCAGACTTGTGTGTGTTTTAGGGCGAGTTTCGTTTGTCAAGTTGTGTGTGTTGAGTTGCGTGTGGCAACATGCATGTAGCAACTTTTGTTCGTCGAGTTGCATGTGACAGGTTAGTGTAGCAAGTTGTGTGCAGCAAGTTTTGCGCATGGCGAGTTTTGCGCGTGGCGAGTTTTATGTGTGGTGCCTTTTGAGTATGTGAAAGTTTTGTGTGAGGCAACTTTTGCATGTGTTGCAACTTTTGTGCATGTGGCAATTTTTCCGCGTGTGCAAGTTTTGCATGTGGCGAGTTTTCCATGAGGTGAGTTTTGCACTTGTGGCGAGTTTTGCAAGAACCTAGTTTTTGCATGTGGCGAGTTCTGCGCGTGGCGAGTTTTGAGTGGCGACTTTTGTGTTTCGACTTATGTGGCGAGGTTGGTGTATTTGTGGTGAAATGTGTGCTGAGGGTAATATGTGTTCAAGCATGTGGTAGTGTGTGGCGCATTTTGTGTGTGTGTTTATATCCCCGTGTGTGTGGTGAGTATCCCATGTCGGGGCCCCACCTTAGCAACTGTACGGTATATACTCTTTGGCGCCATCGCTCTCATTCTTTAAGTCCCCCTTGTTCACATCTGGCCGCTGTCAATTTGCCTCCTACACTTTTCCTTTCAATTTTTCGCATTGTGTAGATAGGAGCAAAATTGTTTGGTGAATTGGAAAGCGCGGGGTTAAAATTTCACCTCACAACATAGCCTATGACGCTCTCGGGGTCCAGCCGTGTGACTGTGCAAAATTTTGTGGCTGTAGCTGCGACACCTCCAACGCTTTCCTTTCACTTTTTCCCCATTATGTAGATAGGGGCAAAATTGTTTTGTGAATTGGAAAGCACGGGGTTAAAATTTCACCTCACAACATAGCCTATGACGCTCTCAGGGTCCAGACGTGTGACTGTGCAAAGTTTTGTAGCTGTAGCTGCGACGCCTCCAACACTTTTCCTTTCACTTTTTCCCCATTATGTAGATAGGGGCAAAATTGTTTGGTGAATTGGAACGTGCGGGGTTAAAATTTCGCCTCACAACATAGCCTATGACGCTCTCGGGGTCCAGACGTGTGACTGTGCAAAATTTTGTGGCTGTAGCTGCGACGGTGCAGATGCCAATCCCGGACATACACACACACATACACACACACATACACACACACATACACTTATTCAGCTTTATATATTAGATATACCTATTCTATGTGTACACATTTATTCTACCTATTCTACTGTAAGCTGTCAGTGTGATTTTACTGTACACCACACTGAATTGCCAGCTTTTCTCTCTAACACCGCTGCGTATTTCTCGCAAGTCACACTGCTGGTCCGTGTGTAATCTGTATTTTTCTGGCTTCCATAGACTTTCATTGGCGTTTTTTTGTGCAATACGGTGACAAACGCAGCATGCTGCGATTTTCTACGGCCGTAGAAAGCCGTATAATACGGATCAGTATAATACGGCAGATAGGAGCAGGGGCATAGAGAATAATTGTGCCGTTTGTTTGGCGAGTTTTACGGACGTATTTTCTGCGCTCTTACGTCCGTAAAACTCGCTATTGTGACTCCAGCCTTAAGAGGAGACTTTGTGCAGCAGGCCTTCATGGTAAAATAGCTGCTAGCAAACCACTGCTAAGGACAGGCAACAAGCAGAAGAGACTTGTTTGAGCTAAAGAACACAAGGAATGGACATTAGACCAGTGGAAATCTGTGCTTTGGTCTGATGAGTAGTGTTGAGCGATACCGTCCGATACTTGAAAGTATCGGTATCGGATAGTATCGGCCGATACCCGAAAAATATCGGATATCGCCGATACCGATATCCGATACCAATACAAGTCAATGGGACATCAAGTATCGGAAGGTATTCTCATGGTTCCCAGGGTCTGAAGGAGAGGAAACTCTCCTTCAGGCCCTGGGATCCATAGGGATGTGTAAAATAAAGAATTAAAATAAAAAATATTGATATGCTCACCTCTCCGGCGGCCCCTGGACATCATGCTGCTAACCGGGAGGCTTCTTTGTTTAAAATGCGCGCCTTTAGGACCTGGGAATGACGTCCCGGGTTCTGATTGGTCGCGTGCCGCCCATGTGACCGGCACGCGACCAATCAGAAGCCATGACGTCATTCGCAGGTCCTCAATTCCTAGAATTAGGAGTTTTTGTGAATGAGAATGACGTCGCGGCTTCTGATTGGTTGCGTGCCGGTCACAAGAAGCCTCCCGGTTAGCAGCATGATGTCCAGGGGCCGCCGGAGAGGTGAGCATATCAATATTTTTTATTTTAATTCTTAATTTTACACATCCCTATTGATCCGATACCGATACCCGATATCACAAAAGTATCGGATCTCGGTATCGGAATTCCGATACCGCAAGTATCGGCCGATACCCGATACTTGCGGTATCGGAATGCTCAACACTACTGATGAGTCCAAATTTGAGATCTTTGGTTCCAACCACCGTGTCTTTGTGCAACACAGAAAAGGTGAACGGATGGACTCTACATGCCTGGTTCCCACCGTGAAGCATGAAGGAGGAGGTGTGGGGGTGCTTTGCTGGTGACACTGTTGAGGATTTACTCAAAATTGAAGGCATACTGAAACAGCATGGCTACCACAGCATCTTGCAGCGACATGCTATTCCATCCGGTTTGCATTTTGTTGGACCCTCATTTACTTTTCAACAGGACAATGACCCCAAACACACCTCCAGGCTGTGTAAGGGCTATTTGACTAAGAAGGAGAGTGATGGGGTGCTACGCCAGATGACCTGGCCTCCACAGTCACCAGACCTGAACCCAATTGAGATGGTTTGGGGTGAGCTGGACCGCAGAGTGAAGGAAAAAAGGGCCAACAAGTGCTAAGCATGTCTGGGAACTACTTCAAGATTGTTGGAAGACCATTCCCGGTGACTACCTCTTGAAGCTTATCAAGAGAATGCCAAGAGTGTGCAAAGTAGCCATCAAAGTAAAAGGTGGCTACTTTGAAGAACCTAGAATATAAGACATATTTTCAATTGTCTTACACTGTTTTTGTTTACTATATAATTCCACATAGTTGTGATGCCTTCAGTGTGAATATACAATTTTCATAGTCATGAAAATACAGAAAAATCGTTAAATGAGGAGTGTCCAAACTTTTGGTCTGTACTGTGTGTGTGTGTATATATATATATAAACCATTGCAGGACGGTTAGACTTATGTAGGTCAGTGACTAATATGGTTAGTAGTGTGTGTGTGTGTGTGTGTGTGTGTGTGTGTGTGTGTGTGTGTGTGTGTGTGTGTGTGTGTGTGTGTAAAATTTGGGACCAGTATGTATTTAATAAAAATGTTTTCACTGAAAAAACTGGCGTGGGCTCCCGCACAATTTCCTGTGCCACAGAGCGAAGCCAGTGACTGAGGACAGATATTATAGCCTAGAGAGGGACCATGGTTATTGCCACCCCAGAAAAGGTGCATCTGTAAGATGCGCCTATTCTGGCACTCAGCCTCTGTCTTCTCACTGCCCTGTAGCAGTGGCATATGGGGTAATAAGGGGTTAATGTCACCTTTGTATTGTAAGGTGACATTAGGCCAGCTTAGTAATGGAGAGGTGTCTGATAGATGCCTCTCCATTACTAACCTGTGGGCTTGATGTTACTTGACAATTAAAAGGTGACATCAACCACACAAATATGAACCCCACTGCTACAGGGCAAGTGGGAAGAGCGAGGCTAAGTGCCAGAATTGGCACATCTATAAGATGCGCCATTTCTGGGATGGCTGAGAGCTGATGGTTTTTAGCCTGTGGGGTTGCCAATATCCATGACCTCTTCACAGGCTATTAAATCAGCCTACAGCTGTCTGCCTAGCCTTTGCTAGTTGGATTTTATAAGGGGACCCCATGTCAAATTTTTTTGTGTCCCCCTGTAAAATAGCCAGTAAAGGCTAAGCAAACAGCTGTGAGCTGATATTAATAGCCTGGGAACCTTTATGATTATTGGCTCCTTTCCAGAATATTAACATCAGCTGTCAGGTTTCCCTCTGCTGGTTATGAAAATTATGCGGGAGTCCATGCAGGTTTTATTTTTATTTTTTGAAAAATAAATATATTGCATTTCACGCAGTTGATTTTTTAACAGCATATGTAGGTTAATTATGTTAATGCTGCTACATGGTATCTCATGAAGAGGTTGAATAAGGAAAATACATCACAATTCCTTTATTTTATTTATTTATTTTTTTTTTAATATATCTTTATTTAGCGCACTGGATTTACAGAAACGCATCAAATCCGCATAAAAAAAGTACAGAATTTCCACTGCGTTTTCTGCTAAGAGATGCAGTAAATTTCCTCAAGCAAATATCTGCAATGTGCGCACATAGCCTTAACCATTTAGGTACTTAAGTCACTTGACAGTAGCATTTAAGGGGTTTAAAGGGGTTTAAACAGCCAAGGTCAGTGCCAATACTGATTGTGGCTGATGCAGCATTTCGTCAGCTATATTGTACAGCCAACAGCTGCAGGGTTGCCACCTGTCTGGGGATGCTATTCTCTTACATCTTAGATCAGTAAAAAGGTGTATTGGTCATTAAGGAGTTAAAGGGAATATGTGACCAGGTTTTCCCCATTAAAAAAAAAACAAAAAAAACAATTGAAATGGTGTGCATGCAGTGTGTAAGTACACATTCACACTGGCCTCTGAACAGAAAAAAAAAACCAAACTGAAACATGATTGAATACCCTGCAGTAAATAAATAGCATAGTGCATGAAAATAATAAAGCCGAAGCCATCCCACCACTTCACGGTGACCATAATTTGGACAGTCCTAAGTCTTAAAATTAAAAACATTACTATTTTGTCATGTGACATGCATGTGGATAAGGGATGAGAAGGATTGGGCCCACCTACTGGACACAGCAATGGGAAACCATATCAATATACACTGCTCAAAAAACTAAAGGGAACACTTAAACAACAGAATATAACTCCAAGTACATTAAACGTCTGTGAAATCAAACTGTCCACTTAGGAAGCAACACTGTTTGACAATCAATTTCACATGCTGTTGTGCAAATGGAAAAGATAACAGATGGAAATTATTGGCAATTATCAAGACACCCTCAATAAAGAAGTGGTTCTGCATGTGGGGACCACGGACCACATCTCAGTTCCAATACTTTCTCGCTGATGTTCTGGTCACTTTTGAATGTTGGTTGTGCTTTCACATTCGTGGTAGCATGAGATGGACTGTACAACCCACACAAGTGGCTCAGGTAGTGCAGCTCATCAAGGATGGCACATCAATGCGAGCTGTGGCAAGAAGGTTTGCTGTGTCTGTCAGCGTAGTGTCCAGATGCTGGAGGCGCTACCAGGAGACAGGCCATTACACCAGGAGACTTGGAGGGGGCCGTAGGAAGGCAACAACCCAGCAGCAGAAATGCTACCTCAGAGTTTGTGCAAGGAGGAACAGGAGGAGCACTGCCAGAATGCAAAATGACCTCCAGCAGGCCACAAATGTGCATGTGTCTGCACAAACGGTTAGAAACTGACTCCATGAGGATGGTCTGAGTGCCCGACGACGACAGATGGGAGTTGTGCTCACAGCCCAGCACCGTGCAGGACGCTTCGCATTTGCCACAGAGCACCAGGACTGGCAAATTCACTACCGGCGCCCTGTGCTCTTCACAGATGAAAGTAGGTTCACACTGAGCACATGTGACAGACGTGACAGAGTCTGGAGACACCGTGGAGAGAGATCTGCCTGCAACATCCTTCAGCATGACCGGTTTGGCAGTGGGTCAGTAATGGTGTGGGGTGGCATTTCTTTGGAGGGCCGCACAGCACTCCATGTGCTCGCCAGAGGTAGCCTGACTGCCATTAAGTACCAAGATGAGATCCTCAGACCCCGTGTGAGACCATATGCTGGTGCACTGGGCCCTTGGTTCCTTCTGATGCATGACAATGCCAGACCTCATGTGGCTGGAGTGTGTCAGCAATTCCTGCAAGATGAAGGCATTGATGCTAAGGACTGGCCTGCCCGTCCACTAGCCCTGAATCCTATCGCGCACATCTGGGACATCATGTCTTGCTCCATCCACCAATGTCACATTGCACCACAGACTGGCCAGGAGTTGGCGGATGCTTTATTCCAAGTCTGAGAGGACATCCCTCAGGATAACATCCACTGCCTAATTAGGGGCAGGCCCAGGCATTGTAGGGAGAACATGCACGCACATGGAGGCCACACACACTACTGAGCATCACTTCCTTGTCTTGAGACATTTCCACTGAAGTTGGATCAGCCTATAACTTCATTTTCCACTTTGATTTTGATCATCATTCCAACTCCAGACCTCTGTGCTATCAGTTGTGATTTACATTGTTCTTTTTTAGGTTTTATTGTTCTCAACACATTCCACTATGTAAAGAATAAAGATTTACAACTGGAATATTTCATTTAGTGATATCTAGGATGTCGGATTTTAGTGTTCCCTTTAAATTTTGGAGCAGTGTATACTAAGGTTTTTAATATTAGTTAGGACTGTCCCAATTAGGTTTACCATGAAGTGGCGGGATAGCTTTTGAAATTTTTTTTTTAATCAAAAAAATGTGTTAACTAAGTACCCTATATTTTCTTGCACTATAGCCGTTTACTTACTACAGGATATTCAATCATTGCTTCTGTCCCCTCCTCCCCCCCCCATATAAAGTACGACCACCATCTATATGCACTTATATACAGCATTCTAGAATGCTGTGTATATATAGTATGACCACTATCTATATGCCCTTATATACAGCATTCTAGAATGCTGTGTATATATAGTAGGCCCACTGCCTGTATACCCTTATATACAGCATTTTATAAAGCACAACCACTATCTGTATGCCCTTAAGATAGTGGCATATTAGACTTGCCTAGCCCCATCCTTCTCTTCTATCACCATTCTTCTTTCTTTGAGTCGATGACGCGTCCTATGTCATCTACACGGTGTCTTCCATCGCACTCCTGTGCATACATAGTAACATAGTAACATAGTTAGTAAGGCCGAAAAAAGACATTTGTCCATCCAGTTCAGCCTATATTCCATCATAATAAATCCCCAGATCTACGTCCTTCTACAGAACCTAATTGTATGATACAATATTGTTCTGCTCCAGGAAGACATCCAGGCCTCTCTTGAACCCCTCGACTGAGTTCGCCATCACCACCTCCTCAGGCAAGCAATTCCAGATTCTCACTGCCCTAACAGTAAAGAATCCTCTTCTATGTTGGTGGAAAAACCTTCTCTCCTCCAGACGCAAAGAATGCCCCCTTGTGCCCGTCACCTTCCTTGGTATAAACAGATCCTCAGCGAGATATTTGTATTGTCCCCTTATATACTTATACATGGTTATTAGATCGCCCCTCAGTCGTCTTTTTTCTAGACTAAATAATCCTAATTTCGCTAATCTATCTGGGTATTGTAGTTCTCCCATCCCCTTTATTAATTTTGTTGCCCTCCTTTGTACTCTCTCTAGTTCCATTATATCCTTCCTGAGCATCGGTGCCCAAAACTGGACACAGTACTCCATGTGCGGTCTAACTAGGGATTTGTACAGAGGCAGTATAATGCTCTCATCATGTGTATCCAGACCTCTTTTAATGCACCCCATGATCCTGTTTGCCTTGGCAGCTGCTGCCTGGCACTGGCTGCTCCAGGTAAGTTTATCATTAACTAGGATCCCCAAGTCCTTCTCCCTGTCACATTTACCCAGTGGTTTCCCATTCAGTGTGTAATGGTGATATTGATTCCTTCTTCCCATGTGTATAACCTTACATTTATCATTGTTAAACCTCATCTGCCACCTTTCAGCCCAAGTTTCCAACTTATCCAGATCCATCTGTAGCAGAATACTATCTTCTCTTGTATTAACTGCTTTACATAGTTTTGTATCATCTGCAAATATCGATATTGTACTGTGTAAACCTTCTACCAGATCATTAATGAATATGTTGAAGAGAACAGGTCCCAATACTGACCCCTGCGGTACCCCACTGGTCACAGCGACCCAGTTAGAGACTATACCATTTATAACCACCCTCTGCTTTCTATCACTAAGCCAGTTACTAACCCATTTACACACATTTTCCCCCAGACCAAGCATTCTCAGTTTGTGTACCAACCTCTTGTGCGGCACGGTATCAAACGCTTTGGAAAAATCGAGATATACCACATCCAATGACTCACCGTTGTCCAGCCTATAGCTTACCTCTTCATAAAAACTGATTAGATTGGTTTGACAGGAGCGATTTCTCATAAACCCATGCTGATATGGGTGCAAGCGCACTTCTTTCTGCCCTTTGCAGTACTTTGCTTTGTGCTCGGCAGAGAAGTGTTCCTGCACAGAAGCGTGATGAGGGAGGTTGTGTGGATGATGTAGAACACATCATCCACGGGAAGGACTGCGCGAGATGAAGACCAGCGCCAAACATAACACCGAACCGCCCCGTAGGTGAGTATAAGAAGTTATTTACATTATGCACATTGGCTTATGGACATACCCTATATACTTGAGTAGAAGCCAACCCAAGTATAAGCCGACCCCCCAATTTTGCCACAAAAAACTGGGAAAACTAATTGACTCGAGTATAAGCCTAGGGTGGAAAATGCAGCAGCTACCTGTAAATGTCAAAAATAAAAATAGATACCAATAAAAGTAAAATTAATTGAGACATAAGTAGGTTAAGTGTTTTTGAATATCCATATTGAATCAGGAGCCCCATATAATGCTCCATACAGATCATGATGGCCCCATAAGATGCTCCATATTAAAATATGCCCCATATAATGCTGCACAAATGTTAATGGCCCCATGAGATGCTCCATAGAAACTTTTGCCCCATACAATGTTGCATAAAGGTTGATGGCCCCATAAGATGCTCCATAGATTATGCCCTATAAGATGCTCCATAGATTATGCCCCATGAGATGCTCAACAGATTAGGCCCCATGAGATGCTCCACACATTATGCCCCATAAGATGCTCCACACATTATTCCCCATATGCTGTTGCTGCGATTAAAATAAAAAAAAAAATCACATACTCACCTCTCTTCGCTCAGGCCCCCGTCACTTGCGCACCTTCCACATTCCACCGCTGCGCGCTGCTCTGTCTCCCAACCTCTGCACTGACTGTTTAGGCAGAGGTCGGGAGACGCACACACTAACTACGTCATCTGTTATGAACTGGTGATTCAGAAACACAATGGACCTGGTGGTTAAGAGCACACAAAGTGACCTGATAGTTACTAATAACATAGGACGAGCTCTGAGACGTGGGAACTCTGCTGACCGCAATCCCTAATCCTATCACACCACACTAGAGGAAGCCGTGGAGCGCTCCTGACCAGACCTAGGCGCCTCGGGCACAGCCTGAGAAACTAGCTAGCCCTTAAGATAGAAAAATAAGCCTACCTTGCCTCAGAGAAATTCCCCAAAGGAAAAGGCAGCCCCCACATATAATGACTATGAGTAAAGATGAAAATACAAACACAGAGATGAAATAGGTTTTAGCAAAGTGAGGCCCGACTTACTGAATAGACCGAGGATAGGAAAGATAGCTTTGCGGTCAGCACAAAAACCTACAAACAACCACGCAGAGGGCGCAAAAAGACCCTCCGTACCGACTAACGGCATGGAGGTGCTCCCTCTGCGTCTCAGAGCTTCCAGCAAGCAAGACAAACCAATATAGCAAGCTGGACAGAAAAAATAGCAAACAAAAGTAACAAGCAGAACTTAGCTTATGCAGGGAAGACAGGTCACAAGAACGATCCAAGAGAGAGCAAGACCAATACTGGAACATTGACTGGAGGCCAGGAACAAAGAACTAGGTGGAGTTAAATAGAGCAGCACCTAACGACTTAACCTCGTCACCTGAGGAAGGAAACTCAGAAGCCGCAGCCCCACTCACATCCACCAGAGAAAGCTCATGGACAGAACCAGCCGAAGTACCACTCATGACCACAGGAGGGAGCTTGACCACAGAATTCACAACAGTACCCCCCCCCTTGAGGAGGGGTCACCGAACCCTCACCAGAGCCCCCAGGCCGACCAGGATGAGCC
The DNA here is from genome assembly GCF_032444005.1 of Ranitomeya imitator. Classification (NCBI taxonomy): domain Eukaryota; kingdom Metazoa; phylum Chordata; class Amphibia; order Anura; family Dendrobatidae; genus Ranitomeya; species Ranitomeya imitator. Next base: position 382,980,421 of record NC_091285.1, on the reverse strand, counting down.
AAATGAAAGGCACGAACCAGATCGGCAGCATGAACATCAGAGGCAAAGACCCAGGAATTATCTTCCTGACCATAACCCTTCCACTTAACCAGGTACTGGAGTTTCCGTCTCGAAATACGAGAATCCAAAATCTTCTCCACTATATACTCCAACTCCCCCTCAACCAAAACCGGGGCAGGAGGATCAACGGATGGAACCACAGGTGCCACGTATCTCCGCAACAATGACCTATGGGACACATTATGGATGGAAAAAGAAGCTGGAAGGGTCCAACGAAAAGACACAGGATTAAGAACCTCAGAAATCCTATACGGACCAATGAAACGAGGCTTAAACTTAGGAGAGGAAACTTTCATAGGAATATAACGAGACGACAACCAAACCAAATCCCCAACACGAAGTCGGGGACCCACACAGTGCCTGCGGTTAGCGAAACGTTGAGCCTTCTCCTAGAAAACAAAGAGAGGGGGCACCACAATTTTAGAGAGGGATCCAACCTGGTCTAAATATATTAAATCGATATGCAAAAAAGAAAGAAAAGAAATAGACCATAGAAGGGGATCACCTCAGACATGGATCAAGTGAAAAATATGTAATTTTTATTCCATACAAATATACAAAAATTAGACACAAAGAAACCACAGAACACAAACATTAAAAACAATTAAAATTGGTCATCCAAGTGACCTACAAACATTTCACTTAGGCCTATAATAGGGCCAAAACCCCCGAATACCCACTCCCCAGTAAATACAGTATCACATATAGAAAACACACAACTGCATGTGTGATATAGCAGTAATAAATGTGATGTCTATGTGAACAGTACACTGCACCTAGAGAGAAAATAGGATAATTCCTAAGAAATCACAAAAAAGATAGCTGCACTAGTGAATCTGAGAGACCATGGAGTCATACATTAAACAACCTAAAATAGTAAATAATCATGCCAACAAGCAAGGGCCGATGAGATGGTAAAGTGAAAACATATAACAATTTCAGTAGTAGGTAACTGATGTAATGGGGCACGTGCCCTCAAAACCCCCTCACCCCAAGAAAGGGTATATGGTAATCCCCTATAGAACGCTTGCTGGCATCAAATAACACCTATTAATACAATATCATGGCCATCAGACCTCACTAGTCATGTAGAAAGCAGTGAACACATGGTAACAACCAAGGCTGCAGAGCGCACACAGAGCCACCTGGGGAGTGGGAGACAGGAGGTAAGCTGACCCGACGCGTGTCGCCACACACAGTGGCTTCGTCAGGGGCCTTCTCCTGGGACAATGTCAAATTGTCCACTACATGAGTCCAAATCTGCTGCAACCTATCCACCACAGTATCCACACCAGGACAGTCCGAAGACTCAACCTGCCCTGAAGAGAAACGAGGATGGAAACCAGAATTGCAGAAAAACGGCGAAACCAAAGTAGCCGAGCTGGCCCGATTATTAAGGGCGAACTCCGCCAAAGGCAAAAAGGACACCCAATCATCCTGATCAGCAGAAACAAAACATCTCAGATATGTTTCCAAGGTCTGATTGGTTCGTTCAGTTTGGCCATTTGTCTGAGGATGGAAAGCCGAGGAAAAAGACAAATCAATGCCCATCCTAGCACAAAAGGCTCGCCAAAACCTCGAAACAAACTGGGAACCTCTGTCAGAAACGATATTCTCCGGAATGCCATGTAAACGAACCACATGCTGGAAACACAATGGCACCAAATCAGAGGAGGAAGGCAATTTAGACAAGGGTACCAAATGGACCATCTTAGAGAAGCGATCACAGACCACCCAAATGACCGACATCTTTTGAGAGACGGGGAGATCCGATATAAAATCCATAGAGATATGTGTCCAGGGCCTCTTCGGGACCGGCAAGGGCAAAAGCAACCCACTGGCACGAGAACAGCAGGGCTTAGCCCGAGCACAAATCCCACAGGACTGCACAAACGAACGCACATCCCGCGACAGAGACGGCCACCAAAAGGATCTAGCCACCAAATTTCTGGTACCAAAGATTCCAGGATGACCAACCAACACCGAACAATGAACCTCGGAGATAACTCTACTCGTCCATTTATCAGGGACAAACAGTTTCTCCGCTGGGCAACGGTCAGGTCTATTAGCCTGAAATTTTTGCAGCACCCGCCGCAAATCAGGGGAGATGGCAGACAAAATTACCCCCTCTTTGAGAATACCCGCCGGCTCAGGCAAACCCGGAGAATCGGGCACAAAACTCCTAGACAGGGCATCCGCCTTCACATTTATAGAGCCCGGAAGGTACGAAACCACAAAGTCAAAACGGGAGAAAAACAGCGACCAACGAGCCTGTCTAGGATTCAACCGTTTGGCAGACTCGAGATAAGTCAAGTTCTTGTGATCAGTCAAGACCACCACGCGATGCTTAGCTCCTTCAAGCCAATGACGCCACTCCTCGAATGCCCACTTCATGGCCAGCAACTCTCGATTGCCAACATCATAATTACGCTCAGCAGGCGAAAACTTCCTGGAAAAGAAGGCACATGGTTTCATCACCGAGCCATCAGAACTTCTTTGCGACAAAACAGCCCCTGCTCCAATCTCAGAAGCATCAACCTCGACCTGGAACGGGAGCGAAACATCTGGCTGGCACAACACAGGGGCAGAAGAAAAACGACGCTTCAACTCCTGAAAAGCTTCCACAGCAGCAGAAGACCAATTGACCACATCAGCATCCTTCTTGGTTAAATCCGTCAACGGTTTGGCAATACTAGAAAAATTATTAAAGGGAACCTGTCACCCCATTTTTTGAGATTGAGATATAAATACTGTTAAATAGGGCCTGCGCTGTGTGTTACTATAGTGTATGTAGTGTACCCCGATTCCCCACCTATGCTGAGAAATACATTACCAAAGTCGCCGTTTTCGCCTGTCAATCAGGCTGGTCAGGTCGGGTGGGCGTGGTGACATCGCTCTTTTCTTCCCCAGCTTTCCGTTGGTGGCGTAGTGGTGTGCGCATGTCCAGAGTTCCGAATCCCCTGCGCGCACGTGAAGCAAAAGCGCGCGTTCTGCGCTATTGCCCCTGTCATCGGTGGGGGCGGCCATCTTCCTGGGGCCGCGCGTGCGCAGATCGAGTGCTCTGCTGCACGGGACTTCAGGAAAATGGCCGCGGCATGCCGCGCGTGCGCATTAGAGATCGCGGCGGCCATTTTCCCAAAGCCGAGATGCAAACAATAATATATACCTGACAGGAGCCCGTACAGTCTGTATCTACAATAATATATACCTGACAGGAGTCCGTACAGTCTATATTTACAATACTATATACCTGACAGGAGTCCGTACAGTCTATATTTACAATACTATATACTTGACAGGAGTCCGTACAGTCTATATCTACAATAATATATACCTGACAGGAGCCCGTACAGTCTGTATCTACAATAATATATACCTGACAGGAGTCCGTACAGTCTATATTTACAATACTATATACCTGACAGGAGTCCGTACAGTCTATATCTACAATAATATATACCTGTCAGGAGCCCGTACAGACTACATCTACAATAATATATACCTGACAGGAGTCCGTACAGTCTATATTTACAATACTATATACCTGACAGGAGTCTGTACAGTCTATATCTACAATAATATATACCTGACAGGAGCCCGTACAGTCTATATCTACAGTAATATATACCTGACAGGAGCCCATACAGTTTATATCTACAATAATATATACCTGACAGTAGCCCATACAGTCTATATCTACTGTAATATATACCTGACAGGAGCCTGTACAGTCTACATTTACAGTACTATATATCTGACAGGAGTCCGTACAGTCTATATTTACAATACTATATACTTGACAGGAGTCCGTACAGTCTATATCTACAATAATATATACCTGACAGGAGCCTGTACAGTCTATATCTACAATAATATATACATGACAGGAGTCCGTACAGTCTATATTTACAATACTATATACCTGACAGGAGTCCGTACAGTCTATATCTACAATAATATATACCTGACAGGAGCCCGCACAGTCTGTATCTACAATAATATATACCTGACAGGAGTCCGTACAGTCTATATTTACAATACTATATACCTGACAGGAGTCCGTACAGGAGTCCGTATCTACAATAATATATACCTGACAGGAGCCAGTACAGTCTATATTTACAATACTATATACTTGACAGGAGTCCGTACAGTCTATATCTACAATAATATATACCTGACAGGAGTCCGTACAGTCTATATTTACAATACTATATACTTGACAGGAGTCCGTACAGTCTATATCTACAATAATATATACCTGACAGGAGCCCGTACAGTCTATATCTACAATAATATATACCTGGAAAGAGTCCGTACAGTCTGTATCTACAATAATATATACCTGGAAAGAGTCCGTACAGTCTGTATCTACAATAATATATACCTGACAGGAGCACGTACAGTCTATATTTACAATACTATATACTTGACAGGAGTCCGTACAGTCTATATCTACAATAATATATACCTGACAGGAGTCCTTACAGTCTGTATGTACAATAATATATACCTGACAGGAGTCCATACAGTCTGTATCTACAATAATATATACCTGACAGGAGCCTGTATAGTCTATATCTAGAATAATATATACCTGACAGGAGTCCTTACAGTCTGTATGATTCAAGATTCAAAGAAGCTTTATTGGCAGGACCAAATACACATCAGTTTTGCCAAAGCAAGTGTATAAAGGCAATTGGGATAGGGACTGTGGGGATGTTGGGTAGGAGCTGTAGGGAAGGTGGATGGGGGCAGATCCATTGTGGGGGTTATAGTCCATGGCATAGGGGAGGTGGATGGGGCAGATCCAGGGTGGGGGCTATAGTCCATGGCATAGGGGAGGTGGATGGGGCAGAGCCATTGTGGGGGCTATAGTCCATGGCATAGGGGAGGTGGGTGTGGGCAGATCCAGGGTGGGGGCTATAGTCCATGGCATAGGGGAGGTGGATGGGGCAGAGCCATTGTGGGGGCTATAGTCCATGGCATAGGGGAGGTGGATGGGGCAGATCCAGGGTGGGGGCTATAGTCCATGGCATAGGGGAGGTGGATGGGGCAGATCCATTGTGGGGGCTATAGTCCATGGCATAGAGGAGGTGGGTGGGGGCAGATCCAGGGTGGGGGCTATAGTCCATGGCATAGGGGAGGTGGATAGGGCAGATCCAGGGTGGGGGCTATAGTCCATGGCATAGGGGAGGTGGATGGGGCAGATCCATTGTGGGGGCTATAGTCCATGGCATAGGGGAGGTGGATGGGGCAGAGCCATTGTGGGGGCTATAGTCCATGGCATAGGGGAGGTGGATGGGGCAGATCCAGGGTGGGGGCTATAGTCCATGGCATAGGGGAGGTGGATGGGGCAGATCCATTGTCGGGGCTATAGTCCATGGCATCATAGTTCTCTTTCTCGCAGTCTATGACATTCGCTCACATACCGCGCTGCTATCTCCACTTCTCTCTCTTCTTCTCCCAGCAGGATTTATGTTTTCTCTTCCTCCTTCATGGTGATGAAGTCTGGGAAGAGATGTGAGAGTCTCCTGAAGTGAGTGTCCCTCACTGCTGAGCATTTGGAGCAGTGTAGCAGGAAGTGGGTTTCGTCCTCTATGGCCTCCTGATCACAGTGTTGGCACAGTCTTTCCTCCCTGGGCTTGTAGCTCTGCCTGTGTCGGCCACATTCGATGGCCAGACTGTGGGCACTGAGTCTATATCGGCTCAGGATCTTGCGGTCTCTGGGGTCCGGGAGTTTCTCCAGATATGGGGCCAGTCTGTAGTCTCTCTGTAGGCTCCGGTACATGGTCAGTTTCTGTGAGCTGATGATATCATTCTTCCAGTCACTGACATACCTCTCCTGGCCTTCGTCTGCCATCTTCCTAATTCCGGCTTTTGTCAGGTTGTTGTGATTGGTGTTTTGGTCCGGTTGGGTTTGGCTGGGTTGTTCCGAGGGTTTCGGTTTTTCTGTCTCACCTACATGTATCAGGGCTTTATGGTGATGGGAGCTTGGATTGCTCCTATGCAGGTGAGCCCGGAATGACAGCGCCCTCTTTAGAACTGTTAGGTGTAGAGGGAATCTGCCCAGCTCGGCCCGACAAGCACTGTTGGAGGTGCTCCGATGGACCTGGAGAAGGTGCTTGCAGAATTCCAGGTGGAATATTTCTGTTGGACTGGAATCCCACTTTGACCAGTCTGGGTAGGTTTGAGGACCCCAGACTTCGCTGCCATACAGAAGGATTGGGGCGATGATGGAGTCGAAGATTTTTAGCCAGACCCTCACTGGTGGCTTCAGATGGTAGAGTGTCCTTCGGATGGCATAGAAGGTTTTGCAAGCCTTGTCTTTCAGGGTCTCTATGGCTTGTTTGAAGCTCCCTGACCGGTGAATCTCTAGGCCCAGGTAGGTATATTTGTCTGTTCCTGTGAGGTCGCAGTTGTTGAGGACAAATGATGGGTGTTGGTCTGATCTTCTCTTTCTCCTCTGGAACACCATGGTGTTGGTTTTCTTTAGGTTGACCGGTAGAGCCCAGGTGGAGCTGAATTTCTCTAGGATTTTCAGGTTGTCCTGGAGGCCTTTCTCGGTTGGTGACAGCAGCAGCAGGTCATCTGCATACAGCAGGAATTTCACCTGAGCATCGTGGAGGGTGAGACCTGGTGCTGAGGAGGATTCCAGGGTGGTAGCCAGCTCATTGATGTAGATGTTGAAGAGCATTGGACTTAGGCTGCAGCCTTGTCTGACTCCGCGGCTCTGCTGGAAATAAGCCGTTCTTTTGCCGTTCACACTCACGCTGCAGTGGTTCTCGGTGTAGGAGCTTTTGATGACATCGCAGGTCTTTCCTCCTATTCCACTCTCCAGCAGTTTCAGGAATAAGCCCGGGTGCCACACTGAATCAAAGGCCTTTTTAAAGTCCACAAAGCAGGCATATATCTTCCCATTCTTTGTATTGTAGACGTGTCTCTGAATGAGGCTGTGCAGAGTATAGATGTGGTCAGTGGTGCGGTGGTTCGGCATGAACCCTGCTTGGCTCTTGCTGAGGACGTTGTGCTCGGTGAGGAAGGTGAGGATCCTCTTGTTCAGGATACTGTTGAACAGTTTTCCCAGGATGCTGCTGACGCATATGCCTCTGTAGTTGGCTGGGTCATACCTGTCCCCACTTTTGTGGATGGGTGTGATGAGGCCTTGGTTCCAGGTGCGAAGGAAGTAGCCGGCACTCAGTACAATATTGAAGAGTTTAACCATTGCAGCCTGTATTTCTAGTGGGCTGTACTTCAGCATTTCTGGTAGGATTCCATCCAGGCCACTGGCTTTTCTACATCTTATGGAGGAGAGTCTCTCGGTTACTTCCTGTAGTGTTATAGGTAGTGTTGAGCGATACCGTCCGATACTTGAAAGTATCGGTATCGGATAGTATCGGCCGATACCCGAAAAATATCGGATATCGCCGATACCGATATCCGATACCAATACAAGTCAATGGGACATCAAGTATCGGAAGGTATTCTCATGGTTCCCAGGGTCTGAAGGAGAGGAAACTCTCCTTCAGGCCCTGGGATCCATAGGGATGTGTAAAATAAAGAATTAAAATAAAAAATATTGATATATTTACCTCTCCGGCGGCCCCTGAACTCAGCGCGGGTAACCGGCAGGCTTCTTTGTTCAAAATCAGCGCTTTTAGGACCTGAGAATCAAGTCCCGGCTTCTGATTGGTCGCGGGCCGCCCATGTGACCGCCACGCGACCAATCACAAGCCGCTACGTCTTTGAAAGCCATTAACGCGCTCATTTTTAAAAAATGAGCGCGTTAATAGCTTGCGGTGACGTCGCGGCTTGTGATTGGTCGCGTGGCCGCGACCACTCACAAGCCGCTACGTCTTTGAAAGTCATTAACGCGCTCATTTTTAAAAATGAGCGCGTTAATAGCTTGCGGTGACGTCGCGGCTTGTGATTGGTCGCGGCCACGCGACCAATCACAAGCCGCTACGTCTTTGAAAGCCATTAACGCGCTCATTTTTAAAAATGAGCGCGTTAATAGCTTGCGGTGACGTCGCGGCTTGTGATTGGTCGCGGCCACGCGACCAATCACAAGCCGCTACGTCTTTGAAAGCCATTAACGCGCTCATTTTTAAAAATGAGCGCGTTAATAGCTTGCGGTGACGTCGCGGCTTGTGATTGGTCGCGTGGCGGTCACATGGGCGGCCCGCGACCAATCAGAAGCCGGGACGTGATTCTCAGGTCCTAAATGCGCTGATTTTGAACAACGAAGCCTGCCGGTTACCCGCGCTGAGTCCAGGGGCCGCCGGAGAGGTAAATATATCAATATTTTTAATTTTAATTCTTTATTTTACACATCTCTATGTATCCGATACCGATACCCGATACCACAAAAGTATCGGATCTCGGTATCGGAATTCCGATACCGCAAGTATCGGCCGATACCCGATACTTGCGGTATCGGAATGCTCAACACTAGTTATAGGTGTATCCACCGGGTTTTGGAAGTTTTTGATTTTTTCCTCCATTGCTTTTAGTTTCGCCATTATGTTTTCCTGTTCTTGGCTTAGTCCTTCCTTTGGAATGTCTTTATAGAGGTCTCTGAGGTATTGGAGCCAGAGGTTGCCATTTTGGATATGGTTGTTGTTTTTCTTGTCTTTGGTGCCCATGTGGTTCCATAGTTCCCAGAAGGAGTTGTCTTGGAGGGCGTCTTGGAGTTGATTAAGCTTGGTAGAGATGTAACTCTGCTTCTTCCTCCTGAGGATGGTTTTGTACTGCTTTTGTATGGAGTCATAGGCTTCCCTCAGACCCAGGTGGTTCTTGTTGGAGGCTGTTCTCAGGGTCTTCCGTACAGCTTTACATTCTCTGTCAAATCAGCCATTGACCTGTGTTTCTTTTGGTCTCTTGTAGTCGACTTTTTTAAGGTCGGACAGTCTGGCCATTGCGTAGAATATATTGTTGAGGTCCTTTGCTGCTTGGCTCACTCCCTCTGGGTTTGGCATGTACTCGAGGTTGTAGAAGTGGTGGAGCATCCACTGTATTTCAGGTCTGCTGGAAGCTTCTTTATATTTTAGTGCCGACATTTTGGACCATTTATAGGATGGAGGCCGGGTGAAGAGGCCGCTCTGCTGTGGCTTCTGACTGGATGGTTTCTCTGTAGATTTTATGTACAGAAGAAGTTGGCTGTGGTCTGACAGGTGCGTTTGTGGGATGACTATGAAGGCGCTGACATCTGCCAGGTTCAGGTCTGTAATGGCGTAATCAACTACACTCCTTCCTACATGGGAGTTTAGTGTATACCTTCCTAAGGAGTCACCCTTGCTTTGTCCATTAAGGATATGAAGTCCTAAGCTTTTACATACGTTCAGGAGCTTTCTGCCACTTTTGTTGACTGTACTGTCATAGCTGTTTCTCTCAGTGTGTACAGAGTCTTGGCCGTCGTTCTCTGCTCCAAGTATGTAGATGTTTCCATCCGTGGTCAGGAAGTCTCTCTCTCTCCCTGTTCTTGCATTGAGGTCTCCAAAGATGAGAACTTTGCCCAGGGCCTGATAATGGGCGGCTTCTCTTTGTAAGATCTCGAAGCAGTCTGGATTGAAGTAGGGGGACTCTGGCGGTGGTATATAGGTGGTACAGAGGTGGACATCAGACTGACAGGTGAGGATGGAGCTGCTGATTCTGATCCATATGTGGCTGCCTCCTTTCTTCACCGGTTTGATGTACTGGTGGAGCTCCTCTTTATACCAGATCGCTACTCCTCCTGAGCCCCGTCCCTGTTTGATGTTTTTATTTTTCTGGGCATGGACCGAGAATTCCTTGTATCCAATAGGCACCAGGGATTTGTTTTCGGTTCTGGTCCATGTTTCCAGGAGGATCTGAATGTCTATATTTTTCATACTTTGTATAAAATCAGGGTCCTTTGTTTTAGATATATAAAGCCAGGAGGAACCTAATAAACTTAAAATATAACTTTTAATAGTCTCTTTTAAAACACTTTCCAATGGACAAAACAACACAAAGTGCATAAAGTGCTCAAAACAACCAGTGCTAAATAAAAAAATGGTTTGATCTCACCATATCAATTGCTTGTTCAGGAGCATCCTCATGTACGTATGGAAGCACGGGGAATAAAGTAATAAGAGTATGCAGAGTACCTACACTACCCGGTCGTGCCCCTGTACTGCTCCCGTCCTAACAAGGACAGTACCCAAGTCAGACTAAATCTTGTACCCACCATAAGCAGAGATACACATCCCTACGCGTTTCCTCTCCCATAGGGGAGACTCCTCAGGGGAACAAAAAGAATTTGGGGGTATACCTCTAATCCTGTGTGGTATTAAGAGGTGTAAAGCCCCTGCATTAGCAGGCGGCTACTATGTGTCCAGTGCACCTTATTTTTGGTGTGGACTATGGTATGGTGAGATGCCTTCAGGGTATTGCCCCCTCATATAGTCTCTTCTCCTTTTCATCCTAATTGTATGGCGTCCTACCTCACTTCCGGTCCCTGATTTACCGGGTGCTCTTGGCGTACCATTACCATAGCAACGTATTGTGTGTTACTGCGATAAGATTAAAATAATCGCTTCCTTTTCCAAGCGTCATCGGCATTATGTTGCCTTAGCAACCCATAGCCAGGTGATGCGACCGGTTCCTTCATTACTCTACATGCGGATTATGCGCCACCATATGCCTATACTTCCGGTTCACGGCGCTGAATACTTCCGCTATTGCGCATTAGTGTTCCGGGCGTTCTATTACCCCGCCACCTCATAACCCAATTAACCATTACCGTATATGCCGGTTCCATGCCGATGCCTGGGATTGCCTCCCCTTCCGGTTAATCGCACCAGTCATTTCCCCTCCTGCGTGCTAAATCCCACAATCCACTTCCATCTGCGTCCCCGCGTCAATAGTTACCATCTGTCATGGCTACGCGCGTGCGCATCTTGGTACTGCTCCTCCGATCGATCCCGGTCTCTACTTCTATGAAAAAATCTATAAAGTCCGCGCGCATGCGTCCTCAGGTCCCGCAACTCCATGATTTGCTGGCGGGTAGATTGTATACACCTAATTTCTCGGAACACATACGGACATTATACATTTCAAATTAATAATAGGAAAGAGGGAAAGAAAAGGGAAAATGAGGGGAGGGGGAAAAAAATAATAAATAGAACACCGCTATACCGGGACCTACAGGGGTATTCAAATGAGAGAAGAAAACTGATACAGGGGGGGAAAAAAACCCCTCTGAATATATCCATAGAAAGCATTAAACACAAACTCTCCTTAATGCATCCCCCTAAAAATTAGGTAGGAGAGAAAGTATTAATTTAAGGAAATGGCAATGGCTCATAACCTACATATCCCAGTGGATGAAACTCATCCTGTTTTTATGACTAACAATTCCCTGACAACCGGAAACCTAGCTCCAACCCATTAACCCATTAAGCACCAGAGACGGGGATACAGATCTCCAACCCCCCGATATCTCAAAGAAAACAACTATAGTTTAACTGCTCATTTAGACCCTCCGGATGACAAGTATGGAGGCGGAAGATCCACCTAGATTCCTTTTGGAGCAGGATCCTATCATAGTCTCCTCCTCTCCTAGGTGGTTTAACTCTCTCAATACCCATAAATTGTATGGTCTTCATATCACCATTATGCATAACATTAACATGCCTGGCCACCGAAGTCTCCCTTTTGTTACGAATGTCTCCTAAGTGTTCACCTATCCTTCTCCTAAATTCTCTGCAGGTTTTTCCTACATAGGCCTTCCCGCATCTGCACATAATCCGATAAATGATCCCTTTTGTTTTACAATTGATGAAATCCCTGATCTCAAATGATTCACCAATACCTTCAAACCTCTTTCCCACTGTTACATACTCGCAAGCCATACAGTTACCACAACGATAGCATCCATACGTCTTTTCTGGTAACCAGGTTTCTCTCGTAGTTGGTGTAACAAAGTGGCTACGTACCAATCGATTTCCAATAGTCTTGCTTTTTCTGTATGTGATAAGGGGTCTTTCACCTACAAACTCTCTAATGTCCTCGTCCATCTGAAGGATGCCCCAATGTTTTTGTACCACTTGTCTAACCATTTGGGCCCCATTGTCATAAGTACAGATGAGTCTGGCTTTTTCATTTGAATGTTCAGTCCTCTTTTTGGGTACCATCAAGTCCCTCCTATCTTGTTCCTTTGCATATTTGAATGCTTCCCTCAATACTTGATCAGGGTATCCTTTGGTCAGGAACCTACGGCGCAAATCATCCGCCTTGATCTTAAAGTCCCTAATATTGGAACAATTTCTTTTTAGGCGTAGATATTGGCCCTTAGGTATGCCCTTCCTCAGGGAATATGGATGGTGACTTTCCCACTTCAAAAGAGAGTTGGTGGAAGTAGGTTTCCGAAAGATGGTGGTCTCTAGTATACCCCCATTTGCGGGTTTCGTGATCAAAACATCGAGAAAAGCGAGTCTCGAAGGGTCCACTTCATAGGTAAATCTGAGGCCTATTTCATTCTGGTTGAGTAGATTTATAAACTCCCTAAAATCAGAGATGGCACCCCGCCATAAGATGAACACATCGTCTATAAATCTCACCCATAAATCTATTTTGCTGGTGAAATGCATAGATCTATTCGAAAACACGATGGTGTCCTCCCACCAGCCCAGGAACAAGTTTGCGTAACTTGGCGCACATGGATTACCCATGGCGGTGCCCCTGAGCTGGTGGAGGACCTTACCATCAAAAGTGAAATAGTTGTTTAACAAAACAAATTCTAGGAGCGAAGTAACCAATTCATTATGGGGGGTATATTGGCATCCCCTTGTGCCCAAAAAGTGTTTAACGCCAAGAATCCCAAAATTATGTGGAATTGACGAATATAAGGCCTCGATGTCAATACTTGCCAGAAGTACTTCAGGTTCCACACACACACTGTCCAATTTACTCAGAAGGTCAGCCGTATCCCTCAGGTGCGATGGTAGTGCACTCACAAAGGGTCTGAGGATTTCGTCCAGATAAATACCCACATTTTGGCTAATACTCCCAATCCCTGATACAATGGGTCTTCCCTTGAGAGGGTGGAGACCCTTATGCAGTTTTGGAAGTGCATAAAACGTAGCCATCACCGGGTACTTTGGGAGGAGATAATCATACTCCTCCTGGCTAATCAGTTTTTTATTTAAAGCCCCATTCAATATGTTTCTCAATTTATCTGTTGTAGTGTCCATCTGGTAACCTCTAATCTGAGTATACGTGGCCGTATCATTCAGTAGGGAGAGACACATGTCCCTATATCCCCCTATATTCATAATGACCACGTTGCCCCCTTTGTCGGAGGGTTTAACCACTATAGATGTGTCTCTCTCCAGGCACCGAAGTGCCTCCATCTGATTTTTTGTAAGATTGCATCTTATATGGGAACCCTCATTTTGTTTGATTTCTTCCGTGGTTAGTTGGAGAAACACATCTATAGCGGAAACATCCCCCCCCATTGGTGGCATCCTAGTACTCTTCTTTTTCAGAGATGAAAAGGGACCCTGACCCCTTGTAGATGGCAGTGTATGGTCAAGATTAGCTAAGAGCTGCACATCCTGGAGTAGATCCACAGGGATGTCCAGTCCCGCGCAAATCCGCCTATTTTGTTGTTTAAAAAATTTATGCCATCTTAGTTTCCTGACAAACAAGTTTATATCTTTGACACAATCAAAGGTAGAGAAATCTGTGGTGGGAATAAAAGATAGCCCCTTACTAAGTACCGTCATTTCTACTTCACTGATGTTCCTATCCGATAGGTTAACTACCTGTAGCTCTAATCCCTGTTGAATGGATTCCTGCTCCTCAGGGAGTATGTGCTGTCTAAAAAACCCGGTCTAGGTGCTGAGTGAAAGTTACCCCCTCTTGAGTAACCTCTATTTTTACCCCTCTGTCGGCCACGAGTTGATCTCTGTCTCGTCTCTGTATCCGAGATATCCGTCTCCGTTGAGGAAAGGTCTGTTTCCCTTTCCCCTCTCTCCACACGATCTCCCAGAAACTGATAGATTTTGTTATCCCGGAAGTCCTGGAGATCCCTTAAAAATTGTTTATGTTTCCTCTCTTTTAATTTATACTGGAATTTTTCAATTGAGTTCTGTAATTGTGTTTCCTTCACACCAAAGTCACTTTCACCTTTAAATTTATTAACTGTCTCAATCTGTTCTTTTAATTTTGTGCTTAGTTTCTCAAAATTATTTTTTTCCTCCGTAACCAGTAAATTCATAAACCTTAAGGAGCTATTAGTTGCTTCCTTCTCCCAAAGACTTAATAGCTGAGAACTCCGACACCGGGGGGCCGGCAGTAGGGTAATGCGTAATCCCCTTGGTACTATATTATTCTTAATGTATGTTTCAAGGCTCTGGATTTCCCACCATGAGCTAGTATGTTCCTTATATATTTTATTCAAATCCTTAAATGCCGCTGTATATGTTGGGGTATACTTTTTCTGGGCAAAGATTTTTTCTGAAAAAATGTCCCTGGCCTCACTGAGCCATAGGTCAGTATCTGGTCCCGTTGCCAGGAAGCCAGCCATAACAGGGAAGGACTACAAATAGCACCACAACAGCTAATAACTAGAGTGTAGCCATGTATTTGGAACCCCTAGAAGATCCTCTAATAGAAGTACATATATAAAGCCAGGAGGAACCTAATAAACTTAAAATATAACTTTTAATAGTCTCTTTTAAAACACTTTCCAATGGACAAAACAACACAAAGTGCATAAAGTGCTCAAAACAACCAGTGCTAAATAAAAAAATGGTTTGATCTCACCATATCAATTGCTTGTTCAGGAGCATCCTCATGTACGTATGGAAGCACGGGGAATAAAGTAATAAGAGTATGCAGAGTACCTACACTACCCGGTCGTGCCCCTGTACTGCTCCCGTCCTAACAAGGACAGTACCCAAGTCAGACTAAATCTTGTACCCACCATAAGCAGAGATACACATCCCTACGCGTTTCCTCTCCCATAGGGGAGACTCCTCAGGGGAACAAAAAGAATTTGGGGGTATACCTCTAATCCTGTGTGGTATTAAGAGGTGTAAAGCCCCTGCATTAGCAGGCGGCTACTATGTGTCCAGTGCACCTTATTTTTGGTGTGGACTATGGTATGGTGAGATGCCTTCAGGGTATTGCCCCCTCATATAGTCTCTTCTCCTTTTCATCCTAATTGTATGGCGTCCTACCTCACTTCCGGTCCCTGATTTACCGGGTGCTCTTGGCGTACCATTACCATAGCAACGTATTGTGTGTTACTGCGATAAGATTAAAATAATCGCTTCCTTTTCCAAGCGTCATCGGCATTATGTTGCCTTAGCAACCCATAGCCAGGTGATGCGACCGGTTCCTTCATTACTCTACATGCGGATTATGCGCCACCATATGCCTATACTTCCGGTTCACGGCGCTGAATACTTCCGCTATTGCGCATTAGTGTTCCGGGCGTTCTATTACCCCGCCACCTCATAACCCAATTAACCATTACCGTATATGCCGGTTCCATGCCGATGCCTGGGATTGCCTCCCCTTCCGGTTAATCGCACCAGTCATTTCCCCTCCTGCGTGTTAAATCCCACAATCCACCTCCATCTGCGTCCCCGCGTCAATAGTTACCATCTGTCATGGCTACGCGCGTGCGCATCTTGGTACTGCTCCTCCGATCGATCCCGGTCTCTACTTCTATGAAAAAATCTATAAAGTCTGCGCGCATGCGTCCTCAGGTCCCGCAACTCCATGATTTGCTGGCGGGTAGATTGTATACACCTAATTTCTCGGAACAAATACGGACATTATACATTTCAAATTAATAATAGGAAAGAGGGAAAAAAAAGGGAAAATGAGGGGAGGGGGAAAAAAATAATAAATAGAACACCGCTATACCGGGACCTACAGGGGTAGGCCACTTCGGTGGCCAGGCATGTTAATGTTATGCATAACGGTGATATGAAGACCATACAATTTATGGGTATTGAGAGAGTTAAACCACCTAGGAGAGGAGGAGACTATGATAGGATCCTGCTCCAAAAGGAATCTAGGTGGATCTTCCGCCTCCATACTTGTCATCCGGAGGGTCTAAATGAGCAGTTAAACTATAGTTGTTTTCTTTGAGATATCGGGGGGTTGGAGATCTGTATCCCCGTCTCTGGTGCTTAATGGGTTAATGGGTTGGAGCTAGGTTTCCGGTTGTCAGGGAATTGTTAGTCATAAAAACAGGATGAGTTTCATCCACTGGGATATGTAGGTTATGAGCCATTGCCATTTCCTTAAATTAATACTTTCTCTCCTACCTAATTTTTAGGGGGATGCATTAAGGAGAGTTTGTGTTTAATGCTTTCTATGGATATATTCAGAGGGGTTTTTTTCCCCCCCTGTATCAGTTTTCTTCTCTCATTTGAATACCCCTGTAGGTCCCGGTATAGCGGTGTTCTATTTATTATTTTTTTCCCCCTCCCCTCATTTTCCCTTTTCTTTCCCTCTTTCCTATTATTAATTTGAAATGTATAATGTCCGTATGTGTTCCGAGAAATTAGGTGTATACAATCTACCCGCCAGCAAATCATGGAGTTGCGGGACCTGAGGACGCATGCGCGCAGACTTTATAGATTTTTTCATAGAAGTAGAGA
Source organism: Ranitomeya imitator (assembly GCF_032444005.1). Classification (NCBI taxonomy): domain Eukaryota; kingdom Metazoa; phylum Chordata; class Amphibia; order Anura; family Dendrobatidae; genus Ranitomeya; species Ranitomeya imitator. Next base: position 382,963,718 of record NC_091285.1, on the reverse strand, counting down.
CCGGGATCGATCGGAGGAGCAGTACCAAGATGCGCACGCGCGTAGCCATGACAGATGGTAACTATTGACGCGGGGACGCAGATGGAGGTGGATTGTGGGATTTAACACGCAGGAGGGGAAATGACTGGTGCGATTAACCGGAAGGGGAGGCAATCCCAGGCATCGGCATGGAACCGGCATATACGGTAATGGTTAATTGGGTTATGAGGTGGCGGGGTAATAGAACGCCCGGAACACTAATGCGCAATAGCGGAAGTATTCAGCGCCGTGAACCGGAAGTATAGGCATATGGTGGCGCATAATCCGCATGTAGAGTAATGAAGGAACCGGTCGCATCACCTGGCTATGGGTTGCTAAGGCAACATAATGCTGATGACGCTTGGAAAAGGAAGCGATTATTTTAATCTTATCGCAGTAACACACAATACGTTGCTATGGTAATGGTACGCCAAGAGCACCCGGTAAATCAGGGACCGGAAGTGAGGTAGGACGCCATACAATTAGGATGAAAAGGAGAAGAGACTATATGAGGGGGCAATACCCTGAAGCCATCTCACCATACCATAGTCCACACCAAAAATAAGGTGCACTGGACACATAGTAGCCGCCTGCTAATGCAGGGGCTTTACACCTCTTAATACCACACAGGATTAGAGGTATACCCCCAAATTCTTTTTGTTCCCCTGAGGAGTCTCCCCTATGGGAGAGGAAACGCGTAGGGATGTGTATCTCTGCTTATGGTGGGTACAAGATTTAGTCTGACTTGGGTACTGTCCTTGTTAGGACGGGAGCAGTACAGGGGCACGACCGGGTAGTGTAGGTACTCTGCATACTCTTATTACTTTATTCCCCGTGCTTCCATACGTACATGAGGATGCTCCTGAACAAGCAATTGATATGGTGAGATCAAACCATTTTTTTATTTAGCACTGGTTGTTTTGAGCACTTTATGCACTTTGTGTTGTTTTGTCCATTGGAAAGTGTTTTAAAAGAGACTATTAAAAGTTATATTTTAAGTTTATTAGGTTCCTCCTGGCTTTATATATGTACTTCTATTAGAGGATCTTCTAGGGGTTCCAAATACATGGCTACACTCTAGTTATTAGCTGTTGTGGTGCTATTTGTAGTCCTTCCCTGTTATGGCTGGCTTCCTGGCAACGGGACCAGATACTGACCTATGGCTCAGTGAGGCCAGGGACATTTTTTCAGAAAAAATCTTTGCCCAGAAAAAGTATACCCCAACATATACAGCGGCATTTAAGGATTTGAATAAAATATATAAGGAACATACTAGCTCATGGTGGGAAATCCAGAGCCTTGAAACATACATTAAGAATAATATAGTACCAAGGGGATTACGCATTACCCTACTGCCGGCCCCCCGGTGTCGGAGTTCTCAGCTATTAAGTCTTTGGGAGAAGGAAGCAACTAATAGCTCCTTAAGGTTTATGAATTTACTGGTTACGGAGGAAAAAAATAATTTTGAGAAACTAAGCACAAAATTAAAAGAACAGATTGAGACAGTTAATAAATTTAAAGGTGAAAGTGACTTTGGTGTGAAGGAAACACAATTACAGAACTCAATTGAAAAATTCCAGTATAAATTAAAAGAGAGGAAACATAAACAATTTTTAAGGGATCTCCAGGACTTCCGGGATAACAAAATCTATCAGTTTCTGGGAGATCGTGTGGAGAGAGGGGAAAGGGAAACAGACCTTTCCTCAACGGAGACGGATATCTCGGATACAGAGACGAGACAGAGATCAACTCGTGGCCGACAGAGGGGTAAAAATAGAGGTTACTCAAGAGGGGGTAACTTTCACTCAGCACCTAGACCGGGTTTTTTAGACAGCACATACTCCCTGAGGAGCAGGAATCCATTCAACAGGGATTAGAGCTACAGGTAGTTAACCTATCGGATAGGAACATCAGTGAAGTAGAAATGACGGTACTTAGTAAGGGGCTATCTTTTATTCCCACCACAGATTTCTCTACCTTTGATTGTGTCAAAGATATAAACTTGTTTGTCAGGAAACTAAGATGGCATAAATTTTTTAAACAACAAAATAGGCGGATTTGCGCGGGACTGGACATCCCTGTGGATCTACTCCAGGATGTGCAGCTCTTAGCTAATCTTGACCATACACTGCCATCTACAAGGGGTCAGGGTCCCTTTTCATCTCTGAAAAAGAAGAGTACTAGGATGCCACCAATGGGGGGGGATGTTTCCGCTATAGATGTGTTTCTCCAACTAACCACGGAAGAAATCAAACAAAATGAGGGTTCCCATATAAGATACAATCTTACAAAAAATCAGATGGAGGCACTTCGGTGCCTGGAGAGAGACACATCTATAGTGGTTAAACCCTCCGACAAAGGGGGCAACGTGGTCATTATGAATATAGGGGGATATAGGGACATGTGTCTCTCCCTACTGAATGATACGGCCACGTATACTCAGATTAGAGGTTACCAGATGGACACTACAACAGATAAATTGAGAAACATATTGAATGGGGCTTTAAATAAAAAACTGATTAGCCAGGAGGAGTATGATTATCTCCTCCCAAAGTACCCGGTGATGGCTACGTTTTATGCACTTCCAAAACTGCATAAGGGTCTCCACCCTCTCAAGGGAAGACCCATTGTATCAGGGATTGGGAGTATTAGCCAAAATGTGGGTATTTATCTGGACGAAATCCTCAGACCCTTTGTGAGTGCACTACCATCGCACCTGAGGGATACGGCTGACCTTCTGAGTAAATTGGACAGTGTGTGTGTGGAACCTGAAGTACTTCTGGCAAGTATTGACATCGAGGCCTTATATTCGTCAATTCCACATAATTTTGGGATTCTTGGCGTTAAACACTTTTTGGGCACAAGGGGATGCCAATATACCCCCCATAATGAATTGGTTACTTCGCTCCTAGAATTTGTTTTGTTAAACAACTATTTCACTTTTGATGGTAAGGTCCTCCACCAGCTCAGGGGCACCGCCATGGGTAATCCATGTGCGCCAAGTTACGCAAACTTGTTCCTGGGCTGGTGGGAGGACACCATCGTGTTTTCGGATAGATCTATGCATTTCACCAGCAAAATAGATTTATGGGTGAGATTTATAGACGATGTGTTCATCTTATGGCGGGGTGCCATCTCTGATTTTAGGGAGTTTATAAATCTACTCAACCAGAATGAAATAGGCCTCAGATTTACCTATGAAGTGGACCCTTCGAGACTCGCTTTTCTCGATGTTTTGATCACGAAACCCGCAAATGGGGGTATACTAGAGACCACCATCTTTCGGAAACCTACTTCCACCAACTCTCTTTTGAAGTGGGAAAGTCACCATCCATATTCCCTGAGGAAGGGCATACCTAAGGGCCAATATCTACGCCTAAAAAGAAATTGTTCCAATATTAGGGACTTTAAGATCAAGGCGGATGATTTGCGCCGTAGGTTCCTGACCAAAGGATACCCTGATCAAGTATTGAGGGAAGCATTCAAATATGCAAAGGAACAAGATAGGAGGGACTTGATGGTACCCAAAAAGAGGACTGAACATTCAAATGAAAAAGCCAGACTCATCTGTACTTATGACAATGGGGCCCAAATGGTTAGACAAGTGGTACAAAAACATTGGGGCATCCTTCAGATGGACGAGGACATTAGAGAGTTTGTAGGTGAAAGACCCCTTATCACATACAGAAAAAGCAAGACTATTGGAAATCGATTGGTACGTAGCCACTTTGTTACACCAACTACGAGAGAAACCTGGTTACCAGAAAAGACGTATGGATGCTATCGTTGTGGTAACTGTATGGCTTGCGAGTATGTAACAGTGGGAAAGAGGTTTGAAGGTATTGGTGAATCATTTGAGATCAGGGATTTCATCAATTGTAAAACAAAAGGGATCATTTATCGGATTATGTGCAGATGCGGGAAGGCCTATGTAGGAAAAACCTGCAGAGAATTTAGGAGAAGGATAGGTGAACACTTAGGAGACATTCGTAACAAAAGGGAGACTTCGGTGGCCAGGCATGTTAATGTTATGCATAACGGTGATATGAAGACCATACAATTTATGGGTATTGAGAGAGTTAAACCACCTAGGAGAGGAGGAGACTATGATAGGATCCTGCTCCAAAAGGAATCTAGGTGGATCTTCCGCCTCCATACTTGTCATCCGGAGGGTCTAAATGAGCAGTTAAACTATAGTTGTTTTCTTTGAGATATCGGGGGGTTGGAGATCTGTATCCCCGTCTCTGGTGCTTAATGGGTTAATGGGTTGGAGCTAGGTTTCCGGTTGTCAGGGAATTGTTAGTCATAAAAACAGGATGAGTTTCATCCACTGGGATATGTAGGTTATGAGCCATTGCCATTTCCTTAAATTAATACTTTCTCTCCTACCTAATTTTTAGGGGGATGCATTAAGGAGAGTTTGTGTTTAATGCTTTCTATGGATATATTCAGAGGGTTTTTTTTCCCCCCCTGTATCAGTTTTCTTCTCTCATTTGAATACCCCTGTAGGTCCCAGTATAGCGGTGTTCTATTTATTATTTTTTTCCCCCTCCCCTCATTTTCCCTTTTCTTTCCCTCTTTCCTATTATTAATTTGAAATGTATAATGTCCGTATGTGTTCCGAGAAATTAGGTGTATACAATCTACCCGCCAGCAAATCATGGAGTTGCGGGACCTGAGGACGCATGCGCGCAGACTTTATAGATTTTTTCATAGAAGTAGAGACCGGGATCGATCGGAGGAGCAGTACCAAGATGCGCACGCGCGTAGCCATGACAGATGGTAACTATTGACGCGGGGACGCAGATGGAGGTGGATTGTGGGATTTAGCACGCAGGAGGGGAAATGACTGGTGCGATTAACCGGAAGGGGAGGCAATCCCAGGCATCGGCATGGAACCGGCATATACGGTAATGGTTAATTGGGTTATGAGGTGGCGGGGTAATAGAACGCCCGGAACACTAATGCGCAATAGCGGAAGTATTCAGCGCCGTGAACCGGAAGTATAGGCATATGGTGGCGCATAATCCGCATGTAGAGTAATGAAGGAACCGGTCGCATCACCTGGCTATGGGTTGCTAAGGCAACATAATGCCGATGACGCTTGGAAAAGGAAGCGATTATTTTAATCTTATCGCAGTAACACACAATACGTTGCTATGGTAATGGTACGCCAAGAGCACCCGGTAAATCAGGGACCGGAAGTGAGGTAGGACGCCATACAATTAGGATGAAAAGGAGAAGAGACTATATGAGGGGGCAATACCCTGAAGGCATCTCACCATACCATAGTCCACACCAAAAATAAGGTGCACTGGACACATAGTAGCCGCCTGCTAATGCAGGGGCTTTACACCTCTTAATACCACACAGGATTAGAGGTATACCCCCAAATTCTTTTTGTTCCCCTGAGGAGTCTCCCCTATGGGAGAGGAAACGCGTAGGGATGTGTATCTCTGCTTATGGTGGGTACAAGATTTAGTCTGACTTGGGTACTGTCCTTGTTAGGACGGGAGCAGTACAGGGGCACGACCGGGTAGTGTAGGTACTCTGCATACTCTTATTACTTTATTCCCCGTGCTTCCATACGTACATGAGGATGCTCCTGAACAAGCAATTGATATGGTGAGATCAAACCATTTTTTTATTTAGCACTGGTTGTTTTGAGCACTTTATGCACTTTGTGTTGTTTTGTCCATTGGAAAGTGTTTTAAAAGAGACTATTAAAAGTTATATTTTAAGTTTATTAGGTTCCTCCTGGCTTTATATATGTACTTCTATTAGAGGATCTTCTAGGGGTTCCAAATACATGGCTACACTCTAGTTATTAGCTGTTGTGGTGCTCCTTTGTTTTAGATCCAAAGGTTGAGGCGTTGAGACCCTGGATATTCCAGCTGCTGATTGTAAGTGAAGACATTCTTCTGTGTGGTTTGTGTGTATATACCTTGTAATGAGTATGGCTGTGTGGGACAAACTGGATTTCTGACAGTTTTATAGAAGTGCTTGGTTCCATCCAGTCACATTATTATTCTGCACAGCTCCTTGAGCAGGTTCTTTATCTCAACCCTATCTCTGCTCTGCATGTATCTGTGTGGGCTCGGTGGTCTTCTCCGTGGAGGTCTCCACCTCCGATGGTCTGACGCTGGGTGAAGAGCTTTGTTTCCAGCTTCAGGAGGTAGCCTTGGGGTTTTCTGCTTTATCGTTCTCGGGGGTCTTTCAGTGTGATTATGGCCACTGTTTGGAGGCCCGGGGTCTCTGTTTAGCATGATGTCCTTCAGCTCTTTGGCCAGGAGGCTGACCCCTTGTTTGTTGAGGTGTTTATCATCATGCAGGTGACTGTTGTTTATGGAGAAGTGTTGTGCCAGGGTCACGTTTGGCACAGTCTTGATCTTTTCAGTCAGTTCTGCATTGATCAAACAAATAGGGCAGCACACTGCAGCGCCAAAACATGTAAACTTGAAAACACGAAATTTTTTTAAACTGCATTACTGCACTAGAAATATGAAAAATGAGAGCTTTTAGCGCATAAAAATGGCCAATTTTATGTGTACCTCGTAGCCACGTTACGGCATCTCTCTTATACGAGGTCCTACTCTAAACCTACCTCTCTGAGAATAAACGTCTCCATCTGAATGTGTCTATGTTTGGATGTGCAGATCAGGTTTTTTGAAATGTATTCTCTAGCCTTCTGATCGTGCACTCCCTGCCTCCTAGCTTCAGGTGTTTTAATTATAGTAGGTCCAATACCCCTCCACAGTGAGAGAGAATTTGAGTCCAAGGAGAGGTTTCATATGTACCCATTCAGATGGAGACGTTTATTCTCAGAGAGGTAGGTTTAGAGTAGGACCTCGTATAAGAGAGATGCCGTAACGTGGCTACGAGGTACACATAAAATTGGCCATTTTTATGCGCTAAAAGCTCTCATTTTTCATATTTCTAGTGCAGTAATGCAGTTTAAAAAAATTTCGTGTTTTCAAGTTTACATGTTTTGGCGCTGCAGTGTGCTGCCCTATTTGTTTGATTATATACGAGTTGGCGACTCTGGGTTCAGCACCTGTTCACACTGTGTCTATGTTTGGATGTGCAGATCAGGTTTTTTGAAATGAGTTCTGCATTGATGGCTTGGGTGGTTGGCCTGGGTATGTCCTTTCTTGGGAGCAGCGATGACAGAATGATTTTACTGTCCGGGAATTTTAGTTTTGCCATCTTTGCCAGGTTGATCAGTTGTTCTGCGATCTGCTGGTCTGGCAGATTGTTTGTACCGGTGTGTATAATAATGTGCTTTGGGTTGGTAAACCGTGGTTTACTCATGACCTCTGTCACCTGTTCAATATTTGCACAGCGGATTGTACGGACCTGTTTTCCTGGGAATAGCCGCTGTGTATTTAGGTACTTCCCATTTGAGTCCATTATTAGGACAATATCGGGACTTTGTGATGTCTTGGGTGGGCTACAGTGCTGCTGATGGGGGTCTGTGATGCTGGCTTTGCTGGTGGCTGGTTCTCTTCTCTCTTCCATCTCTCTGGTTTCAGGATTTGAGTCCATTATTAGGACAATATCGGGACTTTGCGATGTCTTGGGTGGGCTACAGTGCTGCTGACGGGGGTCTGTGGTGCTGGTTTTGCTGGTCGCTGGTTCTCTTCTCTCTTCCATCTCTCTGGTTTCAGGATTTGAGTCCATTATTAGGACAATATCAGGACTTTGCGATGTCTTGGGTGGGCTATGGTGCTGCTGATGGGGGTCTGTGGTGCTGGCTTTGCTGGTCGCTGGTTCTCTTCTCTCTTCCATCATATTGTTGGTTGTTATTTTAATGCTGTTTGGTGTCTCTACATTCTGTTCAGTGGTGGCCATGTTGTCTGCTCTCTGGCTTGTTTCCATTGCCCCCTGCTGGTCCAGATGTCCAGGGCTATGGGTTTTTAATTCTGTAATCTCCTTTCTGAGTTGATCATTGTCTTTTTTCAGTTCCCCCATTTCCTGTAGTGCTGCCTTGTGTTGACATTTCAGTTCACACATTTCCTCCCTTATTTTCTGTAGGGCTGTGTCATTTGTTGCTTGGTAATTTGCGTTGCTTTGTGAGTTTCTTTCACATTCTAATTTCAGTTGGACCAAGTCTCTTTCTAGTTGAGATAAGAAGTCTCTGATGTTATCAGGCGAGAGGTGTGAAGTGTCGGGGGTTGGGGGGCTCTGTCTGGGGATCTCTATGTGAGCATTAGAGGTAGCATTAGAGGTAGCTGCTGGGGCTTGTAGTCCTTTATAGGTTTGTGCCTGCTCTTTGATATCAGAAATAATATATACAATAATATATACCTGACAGGAGTCCATACAGCCTGTATCTACAATAATATATACCTGAAAGGAGCCCTTACAGTCTATATCTACAATAATATATACCTGGAAAGAGTCCACACAGTCTGTATCTACAATAATATATACCTGACAGGAGCCCGTACAGTCAATATCTACCATACTATAGACCTGACAGGAGCCCGTACAGTCTGTATCTACAATAATATATACCTGACAGGCAGGGGTGGATTAAGGGTAGCCAGGGCCCTGGGCTGTTCAGACACTGTGGGCCCCCCGGTCATGCAACGGGGTCATGATATACCCGAACCAGATTATTCCAGAAAAATAGTTGCTGTGTGAAACTATAACCTGTCAAACATCCATTGATCTAGTCAATTTACCCTTCAGTTCAGTATATAGTATACAGTTTATATTGTCAGTGTATAGGTAACACTGACTCACCAGTGACGTCTCTAGGTGAAGTCCTTCATCTTTCATCCAGCACAGACCGCCATCACTTCATTCAGCCAGGACTCGTCTCTGCAGGAAATAACACAGTTATCTCGAGCTCCGCTTGCAGAGCACATTACTTAATTTTTCCCAACTTCTACATTACACCACATGAAGAAAAAGAGGCGACATAGTGTCACTCTACACAGTAACAGGACCGCCCCCATTTAAAACAGTGTCCTCAAAAAATAAAATAAATACATCACTGCAGTATTAATATCCCTTAATTAGCCCCTATGGTAACAATAATATCCCCCATCCTGCCCCGTGTATCTCATTCCTGGTTTCAGCCATATGTGCTCCCATCCTGCCCTCATGAGTATCCATCCTGCCCCATATGATCTCCCCATCCTGACCCATCAGTCTCCATCATATCCATACTGCCCCATGATCCTGCACGATCTGTCTACAATCCTGCCCCATGTATTTCATTCTGCCCTGTGTCTCCAATCCTGCCCCATCTGTTGTGAATTCCACTCTTGGGCTCCCTCCGGTGGTTGTAAGTGGCACTTTTGTGAGTTCTGCTCTTGGGCTCCCTCCGGTGGTTTTAAGTGGAATGGCTGCTCCTTGGATTTAGCTGTCAGCAGCTGCTTCCACTGATTGTCTTTTCTGCTTGACTATTTAGCCTGGCTCTTTCCTTCAGCTTGTGCCACTTGTCAATGGTTCCTGGTTGGATTCACATCTCTTTGGATTTCCCTGTTATCCTGACCAGTTCAGCAAAGCTAAGTCCTTGCTTGCTCTTTTCTGTCCACAGGTTGTGGACTTATCCATTCTGTGCTTTCTATGTTTGTCCAGCTTGTCAGTATGAATTAATTCTGTTATGCTGGAAGCTCTGGGAAGCAGATTTACCCTCCACACCTTTAGTCAGGTGTGGAGATTTTTGTAAACTCTGTGTGGATTTTTTGTAGTGTTTTATACTGACCGCACAGTATTCCATCCTGTCCTATCTATCTAGCTAGACTGGCCTCCTATGCTCATCCTAGTTTCATTCTGTGTATGTCTTTTCCCTCTCCACTCACAGTCATTACTTGTGGGGGGCTATCCTTTGGGGATTTTCTCTGAGGCAAGATAGTTTTCCTGTTTCTATCTTTAGGGGTAGTTAGTTCTCAGGCTGTGACGAGGTGCCTAGGGAGTGTTAAGAGCATCCCACGGCTACTTCTAGTGTTGTGTTAGTTGAGCTTAGGGACTGCGGTCAGTACAGATACCACTTCCTTCAGAGCTCGTTCCATGTTGCTCCTAAACCACCAGATCATAACAGTACAAATGGCCAAAAAAGAATTAAATGCATCTCAAAAGAAGGAAAAAATTCTGAGCCATTTTTTTTTCTGTACTCTCTTTTGTCTTTTTTTTCCTCTTGATTTCTGGGTGGTTCAGGATTTATGCTCTGGCATGGATGTTCAGGGTTTGTTTTCTCGTGTGGATCAACTTGCTGCAAGAGTACAGAGTATCCAAGATTATGTTGTCCATACTCCGGCTTTGGAGCCTAGAATTCCTACTCCTGATTTGTTTTTTGGAGACAGATCCAAGTTTTTGAACTTTAAAAATAACTGTAAATTGTTTTTTGCTTTGAAACCCCGTTCTTCTGGTGATCCCATTCAGCAAGTTAAAATCATCATATCCTTGCTGCGTGGTGACCCTCAGGACTGGGCATTCTCCCTTGAATCAGGGGATCCGGCATTGCTGAATGTAGACGCATTTTTTCAAGCGCACGGATTATTGTATGACGAACCTAATTCTGTGGATCATGCTGAAAAAACCCTGTTGGCCTTGTGTCAAGGTCAGGAAGCGGCAGAATTATACTGCCAGAAATTTAGGAAATGGTCTGTGCTCTCTAAATGGAATGAGGATGCTCTGGCTGCTATTTTCAGAAAAGGTCTTTCTGAAGCCCTTAAGGATGTTATGGTGGGCTTCCCTACGCCTACTGGTTTGAGCGAATCTATGTCTCTGGCCATTCAGATTGATCGGCGTTTGTGCGAGCGCAAAGCTATGCACCATATGGCAGTATCCTCTGGGCAGAGTCCTGAACCTATGCAATGTGATAGGATTTTGACTAGAACAGAACGGCAGGAATTCAGACGTCAGAATAGGCTGTGTTTTTACTGTGGTGATTCTGCTCATGTTATTTCTGATTGCCCTAAACGTACTAGGAGGGTCGCTAGGTCTGTTGCCATTAGTACTGTACAGCCTAAATTTCTTTTATCTGTGACCCTGATTTGCTCATTGTTGTCCTTTTCTGTCATGGCATTTGTGGATTCAGGCGCTGCCCTGAACTTAATGGACTTAGAATTCGCCAGGTGCTGTGGTTTTTCCTTGCAGCCTTTGCAGAGCCCTATTCCTTTGAGGGGCATTGATGCTACTCCATTGGCCAAGGATAAACCTCAGTACTGGACGCAGATGACCATGTACATGGCTCCTGCACATCAGGAAAATTGCCGTTTTCTGGTGTTGCATAACCTGCATGATGTTGTTGTACTGGGTTTTCCATGGTTATAGGAACATAATCCGGTGCTGGATTGGAAAACTATGTCTGTGACTAGTTGGGGTTGTCAGGGGGTACATAGTGACGTTCCTTTGATGTCAATTTCCTCTTCCCCCTCTTCTGAGGTCCCTGAGTTTTTGTCGGATTTCCAGGATGTATTTGATGAGCCCAAGTCCAGTTCCCTTCCTCCACATAGGGACTGTGATTGTGCTATTCACTTGATTCCTGGTTGTAAGTTCCCTAAGGGCCGACTTTTCAATCTGTCTGTGCCAGAGCATGCCGCCATGCGGAGCTATGTTAAGGAATCTTTGGAGAAAGGGCATATTCGGCCGTCTTCGTCACCATTGGGAGCGGGTTTCTTTTTTGTTGCTAAGAAGGATGGCTCCTTGAGACCCTGTATAGATTATCGTCTTCTTAATAAGATCACGGTCAAATTCCAATACCCCTTGCCTTTGCTTTCTGATTTGTTTGCTCAGATTAAGGGGGCTAGTTGGTTTACTAAGATTGACCTCCGAGGGGCATATAATCTTGTTCGTATTAAACAGGGTGACGAATGGAAAACTGCATTTAATACGCCCGAAGGCCATTTTGAATACCTTGTGATGCCATTCGGGCTCTCTAATGCTCCATCTGTGTTCCAATCCTTCATGCATGATATTTTCCGCAATTATCTAGATAAATTCATGGTTGTATATTTGGATGATATTTTGATTTTTTCCGATGATTGGGAGTCTCATGTGAAGCAGGTCAGGATGGTGTTCCAGATCCTTCGTGATAATGCTTTATTTGTGAAGGGGTCTAAGTGCCTATTCGGAGTTCAGAAGGTCTCTTTTTTGGGTTTTATTTTTTCTCCCTCGTCTATTGAAATGGATCCTGTTAAGGTCCAAGCTATTCATGACTGGATTCAACCCACATCTGTGAAGAGCCTTCAAAAATTTTTGGGCTTTGCTAATTTCTATCGCCGTTTCATTGCCAACTTTTCCAGTGTGGTTAAGCCCTTTACTGATTTGATGAAGAAAGGCGCTGATGTGACGAATTGGTCCTCTGCGGCTGTTGAGGCCTTTCGGGAGCTTAAACGCCGATTTACTTCTGCCCCTGTGTTGCGTCAACCAGATGTTTCTCTTCCTTTTCAGGTTGAGGTTGACGCTTCTGAGATTGGGGCAGGGGCCGTTTTGTCTCAGAGGGATTCTGATGGTTCTTTGATTAAACCGTGTGCTTTTTTTTCCAGAAAGTTTTCACCTGCGGAATGCAATTATGATGTCGGCAATCGGGAGTTGTTGGCTATGAAGTGGGCGTTTGAGGAGTTGCGACATTGGCTTGAGGGAGCTAAGCACCGCGTTGTGGTCTTGACTGATCATAAGAATCTGATTTACCTCGAGTCGGCCAAGCGGCTGAATCCTAGACAGGCTCGATGGTTCCTGTTTTTCTCCCGTTTTGATTTTGTGGTCTCGTATCTTCCGGGATCTAAGAATGTTAAGGCTGATGCCCTCTCTAGGAGTTTTTCGCCTGATTCTCCTGGAGTCCTTGAGCCGGTTGGCATTCTTAAGGAAGGGGTGATTCTTTCTGCCATCTCCCCTGATTTGCGGCGGGTGCTTCGGGAATTTCAGGCTGATAGGCCTGACCGCTGTCCAGTGGGGAAGCTGTTTGTTCCTGATGGATGGACAAGTAAGGTGATTTCTGAGGTTCATTGTTCAGTGTTGGCTGGTCATCCTGGGATTTTTGGTACCAGAGATTTGGTTGCTAGGTCCTTTTGGTGGCCTTCCTTGTCGCGCGATGTGCGTGCTTTTGTGCAGTCCTGTGGGACTTGCGCCCGAGCCAAGCCTTGCTGTTCCCGCTGTTATGACCTGGTGGTTAGGAGCACCCGACCTGATAGTTAAACTCATACAGGACGAGCTCTGGGATGTGGGAGCTCTGCTGACCGCAAGCCCTAGTCCTATCACACACACTAAAAATAGCCGTGGAGCGCTCCTGACGCTCCCTAGGCGCCTCATCACAGCCTCAGAGCTAGCTAGCCCTAGAGATAGAAAATAAAGCCTACCTTGGCTCAGAGAAATTCCCCAAAGGAATAGGCAGCCCCCCACATATAATGACTGTGAGAAAAGATGAAAGTCACAAACGCAGAAATGAAATAGGTTTCAGCAAAGAGAGGCCAGACTTACTAAATAGACAGAGGACAGGAAAGGAATCTTTGCGGTCAGCACAAAAACCTACAAAAGACCACGCAGAGTGTGCAAAAAAGACCTCCGCACCGACTCACGGTGCGGGGGAGGCCACTCTGCATCCCAGAGCTTCCAGCTAGCAAGACAAAATCAGGATAACCAGCTGGACAAGAAAACAATGAACAAAAATAACAATAAGGAACTTAGCTTCTGCAGGAGAAGACAGGTCACCAGGCAGATCCAGGAGCGAACTGAACCAATGCTAAAACATTGACAGCTGGCATGGAGTAACGATCTGAGTGGAGTTAAATAGAGAAGCCAACCAAAGGATAAACCACGTCACCTGTGTAAGGAACCTCAGAAGCAGCAGCTTCACTCATAGCCACCAGAGGGAGCCCATAGACAGAACTCGCCGAAGTACCATTCACGACCACAGGAGGGAGTTCGACAACAGAATTCACAACAGTATCCCCCCTTGAGGAGGGGTCACCGAACCCTCACCAGAGCCCCCAGGCCGATCAGGATGAGCCAAATGAAAGGCACAAACAAGATCGGCAGCATGAACATCAGAGGCAAAAACCCAGGAATTATCTTCTTGACCATAACCCTTCCACTTGACCAGGTACTGGAGTTTCCGTCTCGAAACACGAGAATCCAAAATCTTCTCCACCACATACTCCAACTCCCCCTCGACCAACACCGGGGCAGGAGGATCAACGGAGGGAACCATAGGCGCCACGTATCTCCGCAACAACGACCTATGGAACACATTATGGATGGCAAAAGAAGCTGGAAGGTCCAAACAAAATGACACAGGATTAAGAACCTCAGAAATCTTACATGGTCCAATGAAACAAGGCTTAAACTTAGGAGAGGAAACCTTCATAGGAACGTGACGAGATGACAACCAAACTAAATCCCCAACACGAAGTCGGGGACTAACACAACGCCGGCGGTTAGCGAAACGTTGAGCCTTCTCCTGGGACAATGTCAAATTGTCCACCACATGAGTCCAAATCTGCTGCAACCTGTCCACCACCGCATCCACACCAGGACAGTCCGAAGGCTCAACCTGCCCTGAAGAGAAACGAGGATGGAAACCAGAATTGCAGAAAAAAGGAGAAACTAAAGTAGCCGAGCTGGCCCGATTATTAAGGGATAACTCAGCCAAAGGCAAGAAGGACACCCAATTATCCTGATCAGCAGAAACAAAGCATCTCAGATATGTCTCCAAAGTCTGATTAGTTCGTTCGGTTTGGCCATTAGTCTGAGGATGGAAAGCCGAAGAAAAAGACAAATCATGCCCATCTTAGCGCAAAAGGACCGCCAAAACCTCGAAACAAACTGGGAACCTCTGTCCGAGACGATGTTCTCCGGAATGCCATGCAAATGAACCACATGCTGGAAAAACAATGGCACCAAATCAGAGGAGGAAGGCAGTTTAGATAAGGGTACCAAATGGACCATCTTAGAGAAGCGATCACAAACCACCCAAATGACCAACATCTTTTGAGAAACAGGGAGATCAGAAATAAAATCCATAGAAATATGCGTCCAGGGCCTCTTCGGTATCGGCAAGGGCAAAAGCAACCCACTAGCACGAGAACAGCAGGGCTTAGCCCGAGCACAAATCCCACAGGACTGCACAAAAGAACGCACATCCCGTGACAAAGAAGGCCACCAAAAAGATCTAGCCACCAAATCTCTGGTACCAAAGATTCCAGGATGACCAGCCAATACTGAACAATGAATCTCCGAGATAACTCTACCAGTCCATCTATCAGGGACAAACAGATTCTCCGTAGGACAACGGTCAGGTCTATCAGCCTGAAACTTTTGCAGCACACGCCGCAAATCAGGGGAAATGGCAGACAAAATTACCCCTTCTTTAGGAATACCCGCCGGCTCCGGAACACCCGGAGAGTCAGGCACAAAACTCCTTGACAGGGCATCAGCCTTCACATTCTTAGATCCCGGAAGGTATGAAACCACAAAATCAAAACGGGAGAAAAAGAGCGACCATCGAGCCTGTCTAGGATTCAACCGTTTGGCAGACTCGAGATAAGTCAAATTCTTGTGATCCGTCAAGACCACCACGCGATGTTTAGCTCCTTCAAGCCAATGTCGCCACTCCTCGAATGCCCACTTCATGGCCAACAACTCCCGATTGCCCACATCATAATTGCGCTCAGCAGGCGAGAATTTTCTAGAAAAGAAGGCACAGGGTTTCATCACCGAGCCATCAGAACTTCTTTGCGACAAAACAGCCCCTGCTCCAATTTCAGAAGCATCAACCTCCACCTGAAAAGGGAGCGAAACATCTGGCTGGCACAACACAGGGGCAGAAGCAAAACAACGCTTCAACTCCTGAAAAGCCGCTACAGCCGCAGAGGACCAATTGACCACATCAGCACCGTTCTTGGTCAAATCAGTCAACGGTTTAGCAATACTGGAAAAGTTAGCGATGAAGCGACGATAAAAATTAGCAAAGCCCAGGAACTTCTGCAAGCTCTTCACAGATGTCGGCTGAGTCCAATCGTAAATGGCCTGAACTTTAACAGGGTCCATCTCGATAGTAGAAGGGGAAAAAATGAAACCTAAAAATGAAACCTTCTGAACTCCAAAGAGGCACTTTGACCCCTTCACAAACAAGGAATTCGCACGAAGGACCTGGAACACCATTCTGACCTGCTTCACGAGACTCCCAATCATCCGAAAAGACCAAAATGTCATCCAAATATACAATCATAAATCTATCCAGGTACTCTCGGAAGATGTCATGCATAAAGGACTGAAACACAGATGGAGCATTAGAAAGCCCGAATGGCATAACCAGGTACTCAAAATGGCCCTCGGGCGTATTAAATGCTGTTTTCCATTCATCACCCTGTTTAATTCGCACAAGATTATACGCCACTCGAAGATCTATCTTGGTTAACCAACTAGCCCCCTTAATCCGAGCAAATAAATCAGACAGCAGCGGCAAAGGATACTGAAATTTGACTGTGATCTTATTAAGAAGGTGGTAATCAATACAAGGTCTCAAAGAACTATCCTTCTTGGCCACAAAAAGAACCCTGCTCCCAATGGTGACGACGACGGACGAATATGACCCTTCTCCAAGGATTCCTTTATATAACTCCGCATAGCGGCGTGCTCTGGCACAGATAAATTAAACAGACGGCCCTTAGGAAACTTACTACCAGGAATCAAATTAATAGCACAGTCGCAATCCCTATGAGGAGGTAGGGCACCAGATTTGGGCTCTTCAAATACATCCCGGTAATCTGATAAAAACTCAGGGACTTCAGAAGGAGTGGAAGGCGAAATTGAGAGCAATGGAACATCACCATGTACCCCCTGACAACCCCAGCTGGACACAGACATAGATTTCCAATCCAATACTGGATTATGGACCTGTAGCCATGGCAACCCCAAAACGACCACATCATGCAGATTATGCAACACCAAAAAGCGAATATCCTCCTGATGTGCAGGAGCCATGCACATGGTCAATTGATTCCCGTACTGAGGCTTATTCTTGGCCAAAGGCGTAGCATCAATTCCTCTCAATGGAATAGGATACTGCAAGGGCTCCAAGAAAAAACCACAGCGCCTGGCAAACTCCAAGTCCATCAAATTCAGGGCAGCGCCTCAATCCACAAATGCCATTACAGAATAGGACGACAGAGAGCAAATCAGAGTAACGGACAAAAGAAATTTAGACTGTACCGTACCAATGGTGGCAGACCTAGCGAACCGCTTAGTGCGCTTAGGACAATTGGAGATAGCATGAGTGGATTCACCACAGTAAAAACACAGCCCATTCCGACATCTGTGTTCTTGCCGTTCAGCTCTAGTCAAAGTCCTATCACATTGCATAGGCTCAGGCCTATGCTCAGAGAATACCGCCAGATGGTGCACAGCTTTGCGCTCACGCATGCGCCGATCGATCTGAATGGCCAAGGACATAGACTCATTCAGACCAGCAGGCGTGGGAAATCCCACCATGGCATCCTTAAGGGCTTCAGAAAGACCCTTTCTGAAAATTGCCGCCAGGGCACATTCATTCCACTGAGTAAGCACAGACCATTTTCTAAACTTCTGACAGTACACTGTTGTGAATTCTGTGGCTGAATTCACTCCTGTGGTCACAAGTGGTACTGCAGCTTCTGAGCTTCCTCCCTCAGGTGTTCTGGTGAGCTCGTTAACTGCTTCATTACTTAACTCCGCCTGATGCTGCTATCCTTGCTCCTTGTCAATGTTTCAGTGTTGGATCTGAGCTTCTCCTGATTGTTCCTGTGTCCTGCTGCTCTGTATAGCTAAGTGCTTTTTGCTTTTTTGTTGCTTTTTTTCTGTCCAGCTTGTCTTTTGTTTTGCTGGAAGCTCTGAGACGCAAAGGGTGTACCGCCGTGCCGTTAGTTCGGCACGGTGGTTTTTTTTTTGCCCCTTTGCGTGGTTTTGCTTTAGGGTTTTTTGTAGACTGCAAAGTTCGCTTTACTGTCCTCGCTCTGTCCTAGAATATTGGGCCCCACTTTGCTGAATCTATTTCATCCCTACGTTTTGTCTTTTCATCTTACTCACAGTCATTATATGTGGGGGGCTGCCTTTTCCTTTGGGGAATTTCTCTGGGGCAAGTCAGGCCTATTTTTCTATCTTCAGGCTAGCTAGTTTCTTAGGCTGTGCCGAGTTGCCTAGGTAGTTGTTAGGCGCAATCCACAGCCGCTTTTAGTTGTGTTTAGGATAGGATCAGGTGTGCAGTCTACAGAGTTTCCACGTCTCAGAGCTCGTTCTTGTATTTTTGGGTATTTGTCAGATCACTGTGTGCGCTCTGATCGCTAAGCACACTGTGTTTCTGGATTGCCTTCATAACACCTGTCATTAGCAAACATAACAGTACAAGGAGCCTAACTAATGATTCTCAATAGAGGGAAAGAAAAAGTTCTGACATCATTTTTTTTTTTTTTTTCTGCTCTGTGTTCACTTTTTTTTTCCCCTAGACATTTGGGTGATTCTGGACACAGGTGTGGACATGGATATTCAGGGTCTGTGCTCTTCAATGGATAATCTCGTTATAAATGTACAAAAAATTCAAGATACTATTGATCAGAAATCTATGTTAGAACCAAGAATTCCTATTCCTGATTTGTTTTTTGGAGATAGAACTAAGTTTCTAAGTTTCAAAAATAATTGTAAGCTATTTCTGGCCTTGAAACCTCATTCTTCTGGTAATCCTATTCAACAGGTTTTGATTATTATTTCTTTTTTGCGCGGCGACCCTCAAGACTGGGCATTTTCTCTTGCACCAGGAGACCCTGCATTGAGTAGTGTCGATGCGTTTTTCCTGGCGCTCGGATTGCTGTACGATGAGCCTAATTCAGTGGATCAGGCTGAGAAAAATTTGCTGGCTTTGTGCCAGGGTCAGGATGATATAGAAGTATATTGTCAGAAATTTAGGAAATGGTCAGTACTCACTCAGTGGAATGAATCTGCGCTGGCAGCTTTGTTCAGAAAGGGTCTCTCTGAGGCTCTTAAGGATGTCATGGTGGGATTTCCTATGCCTGCTGGTTTGAATGAGTCTTTGTCTTTGGCCATTCAGATCGGTCGACGCTTGCGCGAGCGTAAATCTGTGCACCATTTGGCGGTACTGCCTGAGGTTAAACCTGAGCCTATGCAGTGCGATAGGACTATGACTAGAGTTGAACGGCAGGAATACAGACGTCTGAATGGTCTGTGTTTCTACTGTGGTGATTCCACTCATGCTATTTCTGATTGTCCTAAGCGCACTAGGCGGTCTGCTAGGTCTGCCGTCATTGGTACTGTACAGTCCAAATTCCTTCTGTCCATTACCTTGATATGCTCTTTGTCGTCGTTTTCTGTCATGGCGTTTGTGGATTCGGGCGCTGCCCTGAATCTGATGGATTTGGATTATGCTAAACGTTGTGGGTTTTTCTTGGAGCCTTTGCGGTGTCCTATTCCATTGAGAGGAATTGATGCTACACCTTTGGCCAAGAATAAACCTCAATACTGGGCCCAGCTGACCATGTGCATGGCTCCTGCACATCAGGAAGTTATTCGCTTTCTGGTGTTGCATAATCTGCATGATGTGGTCGTGTTGGGGTTGCCATGGCTACAAACCCATAATCCAGTATTGGATTGGAATTCCATGTCGGTATCCAGCTGGGGTTGTCAGGGGGTACATGGTGATGTTCCATTTTTGTCGATTTCGTCATCCACCCCTTCTGAGGTCCCAGGGTTCTTGTCTGATTATCAGGATGTATTTGAAGAGCCCAAGTCCGATGCTCTACCTCCGCATAGGGATTGTGATTGTGCTATCAATTTGATTCCTGGTAGTAAATTCCCTAAAGGTCGATTATTTAATTTATCCGTGCCCGAACACGCCGCTATGCGCAGTTATGTGAAGGAATCCCTGGAGAAGGGACATATTCGCCCATCGTCATCACCACTGGGAGCAGGGTTCTTCTTTGTAGCCAAGAAGGATGGTTCGCTGAGACCGTGTATTGATTACCGCCTTCTTAATAAGATCACTGTTAAATTTCAGTATCCCTTGCCATTGTTATCTGACTTGTTTGCTCGGATTAAGGGGGCTAGTTGGTTCACTAAGATAGATCTTCGTGGTGCGTATAATCTGGTGAGAATCAGGCAAGGAGATGAATGGAAAACTGCATTCAATACGCCCGAGGGTCATTTTGAGTATCTAGTGATGCCGTTCGGACTTGCCAATGCTCCATCTGTGTTTCAGTCTTTTATGCATGACATCTTCCGTGAGTATCTGGATAAATTCCTGATTGTTTACTTGGATGACATTTTGATCTTCTCAGATGATTGGGAGTCTCATGTGAAGCAGGTCAGAATGGTTTTTCAGGTCCTGCGTGCTAACTCTTTGTTTGTGAAGGGATCAAAGTGTCTCTTCAGTGTGCAGAAAGTTTCATTTTTGGGGTTCATCTTTACCCCTTCTACTATCGAGATGGATCCAGTTAAGGTCCAAGCCATCCAGGATTGGATTCAGCCGACATCTCTGAAAAGTCTGCAAAAGTTCCTGGGCTTTGCTAATTTTTATCGTCGCTTCATCTGTAATTTTTCTAGCATTGCCAAACCATTGACCGATTTGACCAAGAAGGGTGCTGATTTGGTTAATTGGTCTTCTGCTGCTGTGGAAGCTTTTCAGGAGTTGAAGCGTCGTTTTTGTTCTGCCCCTGTGTTGTGTCAGCCAGATGTTTCTCTTCCGTTCCAGGTCGAGGTTGATGCTTCTGAGATTGGAGCAGGGGCGGTTTTGTCACAGAGAGGTTCTGATTGCTCAGTGATGAAACCATGTGCTTTCTTTTCCAGGAAGTTTTCGCCCGCTGAGCGTAATTATGATGTGGGCAATCGAGAGTTGCTGGCCATGAAGTGGGCATTCGAGGAGTGGCGTCATTGGCTTGAAGGAGCTAAGCATCGCGTGGTGGTATTGACTGATCATAAGAACTTGACTTATCTCGAGTCTGCCAAGCGCTTGAATCCTAGACAGGCCCGTTGGTCGTTATTTTTTGCCCGCTTCGACTTTGTGATTTCGTACCTTCCGGGCTCTAAAAATGTGAAGGCGGATGCTCTGTCTAGGAGTTTTGTGCCCGACTCTCCGGGTTTATCTGAGCCAGCGGGTATCCTCAAGGAAGGAGTCATTGTGTCTGCCATCTCCCCTGATTTGCGGCGGGTGCTGCAAAAATTTCAGGCGAATAAACCTGATCGTTGTCCAGCAGAGAAACTGTTCGTCCCTGATAGGTGGACTAATAAACTTATCTCTGAACTTCATTGTTTGGTGTTGGCTGGTCATCCTGGAATCTTTGGTACCAGAGAGTTAGTGGCTAGATCCTTCTGGTGGCCATCTCTGTCACGGGATGTACGTACTTTTGTGCAGTCCTGTGGGATTTGTGCTAGGGCTAAGCCCTGCTGTTCTCGTGCCAGTGGGTTGCTTTTGCCCTTGCCGGTCCCAAAGAGGCCTTGGACACATATTTCGATGGATTTCATTTCTGACCTTCCCGTTTCTCAAAAGATGTCAGTCATTTGGGTGGTCTGTGATCGCTTTTCTAAAATGGTCCATCTGGTGCCCTTGGCTAAATTGCCTTCCTCCTCTGATTTGGTACCTTTGTTCTTTCAGCATGTGGTTCGGTTGCATGGCATTCCTGAGAATATTGTTTCTGACAGAGGTTCCCAGTTTGTTTCAAGGTTTTGGCGAGCCTTTTGTGGTAGGATGGGCATTGACCTATCCTTTTCCTCGGCTTTCCATCCTCAGACTAATGGCCAGACCGAATGAACCAATCAGACCTTGGAAACATATCTGAGATGTTTTGTTTCTGCAGACCAGGATGATTGGGTGTCCTTTTTGCCGTTGGCTGAGTTCGCCCTTAATAATCGGGCCAGCTCGGCTACCTTGGTTTCTCCATTTTTTTGCAATTCTGGGTTCCATCCTCGTTTCTCTTCAGGACAGGTTGAGTCTTCGGACTGTCCTGGTGTGGATACTGTGGTGGATAGGTTGCAGCAGATCTGGACTCAGGTAGTGGACAATTTGATCTTGTCCCAGGAGAAAGCTCAACTTTTCGCTAATCGCAGATGCCGTGTGGGTCCCCGACTTCGTGTTGGGGATCTGGTTTGGTTATCTTCTCGTCATATTCCTATAAAGGTTTCCTCTCCTAAATTTAAACCTTGTTTTATTGGTCCGTATAGGATTTCTGAGGTTCTCAATCCTGTGTCTTTTCGTTTGACCCTTCCAGACTCCTTTTCCATACATAATGTATTCCATAGGTCGTTGTTGCGGAGATACGTGGCACCTATGGTTCCATCTGTTGAGCCTCCTGCCCCGGTTTTGGTGGAGGGGGAATTGGAGTATATTGTGGAGAAGATTTTGGATTCTTGTGTTTCTAGACGGAAACTCCAGTATCTGGTTAAATGGAAGGGTTATGCTCAGGAAGATAATTCCTGGGTTTTTGCCTCTGATGTTCATGCTTCCGATCTTGTTCGTGCCTTTCATGCGGCTCATCCTGGTCGGCCTGGGGGCTCTGGTGAGGGTTCGGTGACCCCTCCTCAAGGGGGGGGGGGTACTGTTGTGAATTCTGTGGCTGAATTCACTCCTGTGGTCACAAGTGGTACTGCAGCTTCTGAGCTTCCTCCCACAGGTGTTCTGGTGAGCTCGTTAACTGCTTCATTACTTAACTCCGCCTGATGCTGCTATCCTTGCTCCTTGTCAATGTTTCAGTGTTGGATCTGAGCTTCTCCTGATTGTTCCTGTGTCCTGCTGCTCTGTATAGCTAAGTGCTTTTTGCTTTTTTGTTGCTTTTTTTCTGTCCAGCTTGTCTTTTGTTTTGCTGGAAGCTCTGAGACGCAAAGGGTGTACCGCCGTGCCGTTAGTTCGGCACGGTGGTTTTTTTTTTGCCCCTTTGCGTGGTTTTGCTTTAGGGTTTTTTGTAGACTGCAAAGTTCGCTTTACTGTCCTCGCTCTGTCCTAGAATATTGGGCCCCACTTTGCTGAATCTATTTCATCCCTACGTTTTGTCTTTTCATCTTACTCACAGTCATTATATGTGGGGGGCTGCCTTTTCCTTTGGGGAATTTCTCTGGGGCAAGTCAGGCCTATTTTTCTATCTTCAGGCTAGCTAGTTTCTTAGGCTGTGCCGAGTTGCCTAGGTAGTTGTTAGGCGCAATCCACAGCCGCTTTTAGTTGTGTTTAGGATAGGATCAGGTGTGCAGTCTACAGAGTTTCCACGTCTCAGAGCTCGTTCTTGTATTTTTGGGTATTTGTCAGATCACTGTGTGCGCTCTGATCGCTAAGCACACTGTGTTTCTGGATTGCCTTCATAACACCTGTCATTAGCAAACATAACAGTACACCTCCACTTCATCTTGACCCTGACACAAAGCCAGCAAGATTTTCTCTGCCTGATCCACTGAATTTGGTTCATCATAAAGCAATCCAAGCGCCAGAAAAAACGCATCTACATCTCGCAATGCAGGATCTCCTGGCGCAAGGGAAAATGCCCAGTCTTGAGGGTCACCACGCAACAAAGAAATTATGATTTTTACTTGTTGAACGGGGTCACCAGAGGAGCGGGGTTTCAAAGCTAGAAACAGTTTACAATTATTTTTGAAATTTAAGAATCTAGATCTATCCCCAGAAAATAAATCAGAATAGGAATTCTAGGCTCTAACATAGGATTCTGAACCACAAAATCTTGAATGTTTTGTACCCTTGCAGTGAGATGATCCACACAAGAGGATAGACCCTGAATGTCCATCTCTACACCTGTGTCCTGAACCACTGAAAGGTCTAGGGGAAAAGAAAGACAAAACACAGTGCAAAGAAAAAAAAATGGTCTCAGAAGTCCTCTTATCCCTCTATTGAGATGCATTAATACTTTGGGCCAGCTGTACTGTTATGACCTGGTGGTTAGGAGCACCCGACCTGATAGTTAAACTCATACAGGACGAGCTCTGGGATGTGGGAGCTCTGCTGACCGCAAGCCCTAATCCTATCACACACACTAAAAATAGCCGTGGAGCGCTCCTGACGCTCCCTAGGCGCCTCGTCACAGCCTCAGAGCTAGCTAGCCCTAGAGATAGAAAATAAAGTCTACCTTGCCTCAGAGAAATTCCCCAAAGGAATAGGCAACCCCCCACATATAATGACTGTGAGAAAAGATGAAAGTCACAAACGCAGAAATGAAATAGGTTTCAGCAAAGAGAGGCCAGACTTACTAAATAGACAGAGGACAGGAAAGGAATCTTTGCGTGCAGCACAAAAACCTACAAAAGACCACGCAGAGTGTGCAAAAAAGACCTCCGCACCGACTCACGGTGCGGGGGGGGGCCACTCTGCATCCCAGAGCTTCCAGCTAGCAAGACAAAATCAGGATAACCAGCTGGACAAGAAAACAATGAACAAAAATAACAATAAGGAACTTAGCTTCTGCAGGAGAAGACAGGTCACCAGGCAGATCCAGGAGCGAACTGAACCAATTCTAAAACATTGACAGCTGGCATGGAGTAACGATCTGAGTGGAGTTAAAAAGAGAAGCCAACCAAAGGATAAACCATGTCACCTGTGTAAGGAACCTCAGAGCAGCAGCTTCACTCATAGCCACCAGAGGGAGCCCATAGACAGAACTCGCCGAAGTACCATTCACGACCACAGGAGGGAGTTCGACAACAGAATTCACAACATCCCGCGCTAGTGGGTTGCTTTTGCCTTTGCCGGTCCTTGAGAGGCCCTGGACGCATATTTCCATGGATTTTATTTCGGATCTTCCTGTTTCCCAGAAGATGTCTGTTATCTGGGTTGTTTGTGACCAGTTCTCTAAAATGGTCCATCTGGTACCTTTGCCTAAGTTGCCTTCCTCCTCAGATTTGGTTCCATTGTTTTTTCAGCATGTGGTTCGTTTGCATGGCATTCCGGAGAATATTGTGTCTGACAGAGGTTCTCAGTTTGTCTCTAGGTTTTGGCGGGCCTTTTGTGCTAGGATGGGCATTGATTTGTCTTTTTCTTCGGCGTTTCATCCTCAGACTAATGGCCAAACTGAGCGAACTAATCAGACCTTGGAGACCTATTTGAGATGCTTTGTGTCTGCTGATCAGGATGATTGGGTGGCTTTCTTGCCGTTGGCCGAGTTTGCCCTTAATAATCGGGCTAGTTCGGCTACTTTGGTTTCACCTTTCTTTTGTAATTTTGGTTTTCATCCTCGTTTTTCTTCTGGGCAGGTTGAGCCTTCTGATTGTCCTGGGGTGGATTCTGTGGTGGACAGGCTGCAGCAGATTTGGACTCATGTGGTGGACAATTTGACATTGTCTCAGGAAAGGGCTCAGAGTTTTGCTAACCGCCGTCTGTGTGTTGGTCCCTGGCTTCGTGTGGGGGATTTGGTTTGGTTGTCTTCTCGTCATGTTCCTATGAAGGTTTCTTCCCCTAAGTTTAAGCCTCGGTTTATTGGTCCTTATAAAATTTCTGAAATTATTAATCCGGTGTCTTTTCGTTTGGCTCTTCCAGCCTCTTTTGCCATTCATGTTTTTCATAGATCTTTGTTGCGGAGATATGTGGTGCCCGTTGTTCCCTCAGTTGATCCTCCCCCGTGTTGGTTGAGGGAGAGTTGGAATATGAGGTTGAGAAAATTTTGGATTCTCGTTTTTCGAGGCGGAGGCTTCACTATCTTGTCAAGTGGAAGGGTTATGGCCAGGAGGATAATTCTTGGGTTGTTGCCTCCGATGTCCATGCCACCAATTTGGTTCGTGGTTTTCACTTGGCTCGTCCTGATCGGCCTGGTGGCTCTGGTGAGGGTTCGGTGACCCCTCCTCAAGGGGGGGTACTGTTGTGAATTCCGCTCTTGGGCTCCCTCCAGTGGTTGTAAGTGGCACTTTTGTGAGTTCTGCTCTTGGGCTCCCTCCGGTGGTTTTAAGTGGAATGGCTGCTCCTTGGATTTAGCTGTCAGCAGCTGCTTCCACTGATTGTCTTTTCTGCTTGGCTATTTAGCCTGGCTCTTTCCTTCAGCTTGTGCCACTTGTCAATGGTTCCTGGTTGGATTCACATCTCTTTGGATTTCCCTGTTATCCTGACCAGTTCAGCAAAGCTAAGTCCTTGCTTGCTCTTTTCTGTCTACAGGTTGTGGACTTATCCGTTCTGTGCTTTCTATGTTTGTCCAGCTTGTCAGTATGAATTAATTCTGTTATGCTGGAAGCTCTGGGAAGCAGATTTACCCTCCACACCTTTAGTCAGGTGTGGAGATTTTTGTAAACTCTGTGTGGATTTTTTGTAGTGTTTTATACTGACTGCACAGTATTCCATCCTGTCCTATCTATCTAGCTAGACTGGCCTCCTATGCTCATCCTAGTTTCATTCTGTGTATGTCTTTTCCCTCTCCACTCACAGTCATTACTTGTGGGGGGCTATCTATCCTTTGGGGATTTTCTCTGAGGCAAGATAGTTTTCCTGTTTCTATCTTTAGGGGTAGTTAGTTCTCAGGCTGTGACGAGGTGCCTAGGGAGTGTTAGGAGCATCCCACGGCTATATCTAGTGTTGTGTTGAGCTTAAGGAGTGCGGTCAGTACAGAAACCACTTCCTTCAGAGCTCGTTCCATGTTGCTCCTAAACCACCAGATCATAACACCCATCTGTCTCCAGTCGTGCCCCCAGTGTGTCCAGCATCTCTGCCCCCAGTGTCCAGCATCCTGACCCCAGTGTGTCCAGCATCCTGCCCCTAGTGTGTCCAGCATCCTGCCCCCAGTGTGTCCAGCATCTCTGCCCCCAGTGTGTCCAGCATTCAGCCCCCCGTTTGTCCAGCATTCTGCCCCAGTGTCTCTAGCATATTGCCCCCAGTGTGTCCAGCAATCTGCCCCAGTGTGCCCAACATATTGCCTCCAGTGTGTCCAGCATCCTGCCCCCAGTTTGTCCAGCATATTGCCCCCAGTGTGTCCAGCATATTGCCCCCAGTGTGTCCAGCATTCTGCCCCAGTGTCTCCAGCATATTGCCCCCAGTGTGTCCAGCAATGTACCCTAGTGTGTCCAGCATATTACCCCAGTGTGTCCAGCATATTGCCCCCAGTGTGTCCAGCATATTGCCCCCAGTGTGTCCAGCATATTGCCCTTAGTCTCCAGCATATTGCCTCAGTGTGTCCAGAATATTGCCCCCAGTGTCCAGCATATTGCCCCCAGTGTGTCCAGCATATTGCCCCCAGTGTGTCCAGCTTATTGCCCCCAGTGTGTCCAGCATATTGCCCCCAGTGTGTCCAGCAATCTGCCTAAGTGTGTCCAGCATACTGCCCTGTTATGATCAGGTGACCTTGGAGCAGCATGAAAACTTTCACTGAAGTAGGTGGTAACTATACTGACCGCAAACCCTGATCTTAACACCGCAACTAGAAGTAGCCGTGGGGTGTGCCTAACAAAACCTAGACACCTCGACACAGCCGGAGGACTAAATACCCCTATAGATGGAAATAGGAATTCTACCTTGCCTCAGAGCAGAACCCCAAAGAATAGGCAGCCCCCCACAAATAATGACTGTGAGTAGTAGAGGAAAAGACACACACAGGCAGGAAACAGGATTTAGCAAAAGAGGCCACACTAGCTAAAATAGGAAAGGAGAGGACAGGATACTAAGCGGTCAGTATTAAAATCCTTCCAAAAATATCCACAGCAGAAAATACAAAAACTCCACCAACTAACTAAAGATGTGGAGCGTATATCTGCAACTCCAGAGAATCCAACAAGACTGGGAAAACACTGACACAGTCTAAGCTGGACAAGAGAAAATAAATGAATAGCACAGAATCAGAGGCATAGCTAGGGTTTCACCTTAGGGGGGGCGAAACACCTGAGTGGGCCCCTAACCAGCTAACCCTGATTACAACTACGGTTGCGCACTCTAATTGTGAATATAGTGGAACCTCAGAATATGACCGCGCTGTTATTGAAAATAAATCTATATACAAAAACAAACATTGATTTTACTGCCATAATGTCACCATATAGTGGTAGATACCAGTTCTGCAGACAATATAAGAGATTGCACTACAGTCATAGATGGTGACATACAGCTGACGTTTTCTCTGATGGAATCATTCACTTTCCCATCTGGCACACACTGACATGACAACAACAAATCTGACTCCTCACATTTCCTGCACTGTCCCCATCTTTCGCCAATCTGCACAAACTCCTCATCCTGCTGATATTGCAATACTGAGCCGCTGCTGCCATATGTCTCCCTATTACTGCACCTACTGTGTGGTACAATAACGGCTCCTCTTACCGCCCCACATAATCAGGGCTGGCTCCAGGTTTTCGAGGGCCCCGGGCGAAAGAGTTTCAGTGGGCCCCCCCCTTTAACACATACCCCGATTTATGATGCACAGATACGGCAGAGAAATGTATAGTACAATGCCAGATTTCACTTCTTACATGAGTGACAGCTATTGTAGATTCTGCAGTGTATATATACAGGAGGAAAGGTGCTGTGCAGTGTATATATACAGGATAGGTGCTTTTCTGTTTTGAGTTTTTCTATGAAACAAAGACTTTTCTACATAAACAACATTGTTTGGTTTTGCGGCCCCAACAGATCTGTGCTACAAAGTAACAGGCGGCTCGGGCATTAATGAGGGACCTGATGCTGAATCCTTTCCACAAACCCTAATGACCCAATTAGTGCCCCATCATTAGAAGCTCATTAAACGCCTCCCTGTCCCGGGCAGTCATGTACAGTATGGGGGGATCCTACAGCCCACCCCCTGACTGCTCCATACCATACACTGCCCTCTGTCGCGCTCACTATTATCCTGTGCATTTCTCTGTCATCGTTACCCCATGTTACACTTGTCACCCCCCACTACAGAGTAGCAGGGCAGCCAATGTCACCCCCTCCCGGACCCTAATGGCAGCAGGAAATGTCTGCTCCTCTATTGGGTTGGAACCTGATTTAATCAAGGAATAATGTGGATTTGTTGCCGGTGGCTGCAGGGGAAGGGTTAAGTGATGCCATGTCCTTGGTTGGAGCAGTGGCAGCTGCTGGGACCTGGACAGAGACAATCAATGTTGCTGTGACTGCACAGTGTGACCTGGAGGAGAGAAGCTGAGACTCCCGGAGCAGAAATCACCCACATGCCAGCACTGGGCAGAGTCCCTCCAGTCACCAGCCTGGGGCCACGGGGCCCCAACGTACAGCCCACAGCTCAGTGTTATCCATGGCAGCAGCTCCCCTTCCTCCTGGCATCTGGTTAACCCCATTTATGCAGGTCGGATTGTTATCTTTAAGGTTTAGCAATAACCTTCATACAGATGGGAAGGGGTTAAGCTTCTTCCTACCCCACTGGTGCAGGTTTGGTGCAGCATGCATGTATTCTGGGAGAGCTGGGTGGCTGCAGGTTGCAGGCTGCACCCCACCAGCTGCTCCTCCCGACATCACCCACATTTTTAGGCAGCGGAGAAAGACAGCAGCAGACTGAGCCACAATTGCAACCACTGCTGGATACCTTTGCAGTCACTCAGGCACTAGTAGGACGGAGCTCCTCCGGAATCTGCCTGATAAACTTCAGCACTGTCTGCAGCCACCAAGGGGGGAGAGCAGAGAAGTGCTCTCTCCGCCCACAATGTCACACTGGCTGCCTTCTGTTAACCCCTATGTGTGCCTGCCTGGCTGCACTGACTGAGTGAGAAGATGCTTGTGTCAGAGCTGGCACATAGGGGTTAAGAGAACGCAGCCAGCGTGACTTTATGGGGGGAGAGAGCATGTTATCTCCTGCTCTGCTCTCCCAGCTATATCTATGACAGCATGAGTGGGCCCCCGGCATTTGCCCGCTGTGCCGGGTGCTGACGCCGGCCCTGCACATAATAATGCCACCACTGTGTGCCCCTTACATAGTAATAATGACTCCTTTTTGCTCTCTAGAGAGTAAAATTGCCTCCTAGAAAATATTAATGCCCTTTGCTAGTGCCCTCCACATTTTTGACCTAGAAAGTAATAATACCCCATATGCAACTTTGATGGTCACAATACTCTGAGTGCCCCTATAACAATGATGCTTAAGTGCCCACTTAACATTTAATAATGTCCCCTAAGTTCCCTCATGTACTGCTCCATTATACACAGTATGGTGAGCTCAAAGCTTCCCTATACACAGTCTAAGGCCCCCACAGCTCCCCTATACAAATTATGATTCTACAACTCCCCTATACACCGTATGATGTTCCCACTGCTCCCCTTTACACAGTATGATGTTCCCACTGCTCCCGTATAGAAAGTATAAGCCCAATGCTCCCCTTTACACAGTATAATGCTGACAGAGCTCCACTATAGAAAGTATGACCCCCAGAGCCCCACTATATACAGTGTAATGGGCCAACAGCTCCCATATGCACAATTTAATGCCTTCACAGTTCACTATACAAAGTATGGTGGGTCGACAGCTCCCTTGTACACAGTATGATGGGCCCGCAGCTCCCGTATACACAGTATGATGGGCCCGCAGCTCCCTTATACACAGTATGATGGGCCCGCAGCTCCCGTATACACAGTATGATGGGCCCGCAGCTCCCTTATACACAGTATGATGGGCCCGCAGCTCCCGTATACACAGTATGATGGGCCCGCAGCTCCCTTATACACAGTAAGATGAGCCCGCAGCTCCCTTATACACAGTAAGATGAGCCCGCAGCTCCCTTAAACACAGTATGATGGGCCCGCAGCTCCCCTATACACAGTATGATGGGCTTGCAGCTCCCTTATACACAGTATGATGGGCCCGCAGCTCCCCTATACACAGTATGATTGACCCACAGCTCCCTTATACACAGTATGATTGGTCCGCAGCTCCCTTATACACAGTATGATGGGCCCGCAGCTCCCTTATACACAGTATGATGGGCCCGCAGCTCCCTTATACACAGTATGATGGGCCCGCAGCTCCCTTATACACAGTATGATGGGCCCGCAGCTCCCTTATACACAGTATGATTGACCCGCAGCTTCCTTATACACAGTATGATGGGCCCGCAGCTCCCTTATACACAGTATGATGGGCCCGCAGCTCCCTTATACACAGTATGATGGGCCCGCAGCTCCCATATACAGGTCCTTCTCAAAAAATTAGCATATAGTGTTAAATTTCATTATTTACCATAATGTAATGATTACAATTAAACTTTCATATATTATAGATTCATTATCCACCAACTGAAATTTGTCAGGTCTTTTATTGTTTTAATACTGATGATTTTGGCATACAACTCCTGATAACCCAAAAAACCTGTCTCAATAAATTAGCATATTTCACCCATCCAATCAAATAAAAGTGTTTTTTAATAACAAACAAAAAAACCATCAAATAATAATGTTCAGTTATGCACTCAATACTTGGTCGGGAATCCTTTGGCAGAAATGACTGCTTCAATGCGGCGTGGCATGGAGGCAATCAGCCTGTGACACTGCTGAGATGTTATGGAGGCCCAGGATGCTTCAATAGCGGCCTTAAGCTCATCCAGAGTGTTGGGTCTTGCGTCTCTCAACTTTCTCTTCACAATATCCCACAGATTCTCTATGGGGTTCAGGTCAGGAGAGTTGGCAGGCCAATTGAGCACAGTAATACCATGGTCAGTAAACCATTTACCAGTGGTTTTGGCACTGTGAGCAGGTGCCAGGTCGTGCTGAAAAATGAAATCTTCATCTCCATAAAGCATTTTAGCCGATGGAAGCATGAAGTGCTCCAAAATCTCCTGATAGCTAGCTGCATTGACCCTGCCCTTGATGAAACACAGTGGACCAACACCAGCAGCTGGCATGGCACCCCACACCATCACTGACTGTGGGTACTTGACACTGGACTTCAGGCATTTTGGCATTTCCTTCTCCCCAGTCTTCCTCCAGACTCTGGCACCTTGATTTCCGAATGACATGCAAAATTTGCTTTCATCAGAAAAAAGTACTTGGGACCACTTAGCAACAGTCCAGTGCTGCTTCTCTGTAGCCCAGGTCAGGCGCCTCTGCCGCTGTTTATGGTTCAAAAGTGGCTTTACCTGGGGAATGCGGCACCTGTAGCCCATTTCCTGCACACGCCTGTGCACGGTGGCTCTGGATGTTTCCACACCAGACTCAGTCCACTGCTTCCTCAGGTTCCCCAAGGTCTGGAATCGGTCCTTCTCCACAATCTTCCTCAGGGTCCGGTCTCCTCTTCTCGTTGTACAGCGTTTTCTGCCACATTGTTTCCTTCCAACAGACTTACCATTGAGGTGCCTTGATACAGCACTCTGGGAACAGCCTATTTGTTGAGAAATTTCTTTCTGGGTCTTACCCTCTTGCTTGAGGGTGTCAATGATGGCCTTCTTGACATCTGTCAGGTCGCTAGTCTTACCCATGATGGGGGTTTTGAGTAATGAACCAGGCAGGGAGTTTATAAAAGCCTCAGGTATCTTTTGCATGTGTTTAGAGTTAATTAGTTGATTCAGAAGATTAGGGTAATAGGTCGTTTAGAGAACCTTTTCTTGATATGCTAATTTATTGAGACAGGTTTTTTGGGTTATCAGGAGTTGTATGCCAAAATCATCAGTATTAAAACAATAAAAGACCTGACAAATTTCAGTTGGTGGATAATGAATCTATAATATATGAAAGTTTAATTGTAATCATTACATTATGGTAAATAATGAAATTTAACACTATATGCTAATTTTTTGAGAAGGACCTGTACACAGTATGATGGGCCCGCAGCTCCCTTAAACACAGTATGATGGGCCCGCAGCTCCCTTATACACAGTATGATGGGCCCGCAGCTCCCTTATACACAGTATGATGGGCCCGCAGCTCCCTTATACACAGTATGATGGGCCCGCAGCTCCCTTATACACAGTATGATTGGCCCACAGCTCCCTTATAGACAGTAAGAAGAGCCCGCAGCTCCCTTATACACAGTAAGATGAGCCAGCAGCTCCCTTATACACAGTATGATGGGCCCGCAGTTCCCTTATACATAGTATGATAGGCCCACAGCTCCCTTATACACAGTATGATGGGCCCGCAGCTCCCTTATACACAGTATGATTGGCCCGCAGCTCCCTTAGACACAGTATGATTGGCCCGCAGCTCCCTTATACACTGTATGATGGGCCCGCAGCTCCCTTATACACAGTATGATGGGCCCGCAGATCCCTTACACACAGTATGATGGGCCCGCAGCTCCCTTATACACAATATGATGGGCCCGCAGCTCACGATCATGATTTGGCAGTCTGCAGTCATATAAAGTGACTGCAGGCATTTATTCCAAGCCTTTATCAACTTTATAGTACAAAATTGCTTATTATTAAATTATTAAAGCACCTCTCTAGCAGGGTTTTTTTTTCTACCGCTGGAATGGTGCTTTAAGTGCACTATTTTGTGGCACTGCTGCAGTGCGGCGGCTCAAACTTGTGAGCGCAGCTTCTGACTGGCCAGAAGTGAGAAGCTATGTCACAAGCGCTCAATGTAAGACTATGAGAGCGAGGAACATACCAGAACGAGGCTCCCATAGACTTACATGATTAGTGACCTCTGCACTGCTCCATGAAACACTGCAGGAGACGGAGCCGAGGTGAAAACCGATGAAAACCCCTGAAGGTGAGTATTAGACATGGGGCAGGGGACTTGGATTTTCAGCTCCGCTCCAGCAGTGAAATAAAAAAAAAAATACTGGAGTGGTGCTGTAAATGTGATGCAGCTCTTGGTTACTGTATGGGGCTTTTTATACTAATACTCATAGAAGACCCAAGTGGTACGTATCAAAAGCTCCCTACCTCACCCACACAAATATTACATGTGGAGTACATATAATAAAATAACATAACAAAACATAATATTCAGCCCCCAGTGCCCTGTCCCCCTCCCCCATTTCAGCCCCAACAATACCCCCATCATCTCAGATCCACCCCCTCAGTGCCATGTCCTCACCTCACCCACAACACCCCTATGGTCTCACATTCACCCCCCAGTACCCTGTCTCCCCTCCCCCACAATACCTCCATTGCCTCACATTCACCCCCCAGTACCCTGTCTCCCCTCCCCAATACCCCCATTGCCTCACATTCACCCCCCAGTGCCCTGCCTCCCCTCTTCCACAATACCCCCATTGCCTCACATTCACCCCCTAGTGCCCTGCCTCCCCTCTTCCACAATACTCCCATTGCCTCACATTCACCCCCCAGTGCCCTGCCTCCCCTCTTCCACAATACCTCCATGGTCTCACATTCACCCCCCAGTACCCTGTCCTCCCTCACCTACTTTCAGCCCCTACAATACCCCCATTGCCTCACATTCACCCCCCAGTGCCCTGTCTCTCCTCTCCCACAACACCCCCATGGTCTAACATTCACCCCCCAGTACCCTGTCCTCCCTCACCTACTTTCAGCGCCCACAATACCCCAATGGTCTCACATTCACCTGACAGAGACATACCTGAATTTAGTAAAGCTAATAAGTTCCATCCCCACTTGCTGATGAAGTTTGCAGGCAGGACCAGGAAGTGTCTGTGTCAGTGAAATGGCACTAGGACCCAGCGTGCACACTGCACAGAGTCAAGATTCAGAGCTGCAGCCCAGTAAAAGCATGATCAGGTCAGACAGGCAATACCATTCACTGCAGGAGGGAGACTCTGCAGCCGGCCATTGTGCTAGCAGCTTGCAGAGTCTCCGTCAGATGGGAGCAGACATACTGCTCTGCTCCTATGCTGTGATCTGCCTCCTCACAGAAATGGCCCTGCCCTGGCTCCCAGTGGGCCCCTTCATGTGACAGGGCCCGGGGCGAAGGCCCCCTCTGCCCCCCCAGTAGCTACGCTACTGCACAGAATATAAGCACACTGCATGGGTGCCACAGAAAAAGGAACAGACACTTATCTTTGCTGAATTGGCAGCTAAGCAGGAGAAGCCAGAAATAGATCCAACACTTCACAAGAAACATTGACAACTGGCAAGGACTAATGAATCCTGCACACCTAAATATCCCAGTCAGAACTGCAATCAGCAGATACACCTGGCCAGGACTGCGACTCAGAGACATCTGCATTCCCACCTACAACCACTGGAGGGAACCAAAAAGCAGAATTCACAACAGTACCCCCCCCTTGAGGAGGGGTCACCGGACCCTCACCAGGGCCCCCAGGACGATCAGGATGAGCCAGATGAAAGGCACGGACCAAATCAGCAGCATGGACATCAGAGGCAAAAACCCAAGAATTATCCACCTGGCCATAACCCTTCCATTTGACAAGGTACTGAAGCCTCCGCCTCGAAAAACGAGAATCCAAAATCTTCTCAACCACATACTCCAACTCTCCATCAACCAACACAGGGGCCGGAGGATCAACAGAGGGAACAACGGGCACCACATATTTCCGCAATAAAGATCTATGGAAGACATTATGGATAGCAAAAGAGGCCGGAAGCGCCAAACGAAAAGACACCGGATTAATAATCTCAGAAATCTTATAAGGATCAATAAACCGAGGCTTAAACTTAGGGGAAGAAACCTTCATAGGAACATGACGGGAAGACAACCAGACCAGATCCCCAACCCGAAGCCGGGAACCAACACACCGACGACGGTTAGCAAAACGTTGAGCCTCCTCCTGAGACAACACCAATTTGTCCACCACATGAGCCCAAATCTGCTGCAACCTGTCCACCACAGAATCCACACCAGGACAGTCAGAAGGCTCAACCTGCCCAGAAGAAAAACAAGGATGAAAACCAAAATTACAAAAGAAAGGCGAAACCAAAGTAGCCGAACTAGCCCGATTATTAAGGGCAAACTCGGCCAATGGCAAGAAGGCCACCCAATCATCCTGATCAGCAGACACAAAGCATCTCAAATAAGTCTCCAAAGTCTGATTAGTTCACTCGGTCTGGCCATTAGTCTGAGGATGAAATGCAGAAGAAAAAGACAAATCAATGCCCAGCCTAGCACAAAAGGCCCGCCAAAACCTAGAAACAAACTGGGAACCTCTGTCGGACACAATATTCTCCGGAATACCATGCAAACGAACCACATGCTGAAAAAACAACGGAACCAAATCTGACGAGGAAGGCAATTTAGGCAAAGGCACCAAATGAACCATCTTAGAGAACTGGTCACAAACAACCCAGATAACAGACATCTTCTGGGAGACCAGAAGATCAGAAATAAAATCCATGGAAATATGCGTCCAGGGACTCTCAGGGTCTGGCAATGGCAAAAGCAACCCACTAGCACGGGAACAACAAGGCTTGGCCCGCGCACAAGTCCTACAGGACTGCACAAATGAACGCACATCACACGACAAAGAAGGCCACCAAAAGGACCTACCAACCAAGTCTCTGGTACCAAAAATGCCAGGATGACCAGCCAACACGGAACAGTGAACCTCAGAAATCACTCTACTAGTCCATCTGTCAGGAACAAACAGTTTCCCCACAGGACAGCGGTCAGGTTTGTCAGCCTGAAATTCCTGAAGAACCCGTCGTAAATCAGGGGAAATGGCAGAAAGGATCACCCCTTCTTTCAGAATACCGACCGGTTCCAAGACCTCAGGAGAATCAGGCAAAAAACTCCTAGAGAGGGCATCAGCCTTAATATTCTTAGAACCCGGAAGGTACGAGACCACGAAATCAAAACGGGAAAAAAACAAGGACCATCGAGCCTGTCTAGGATTCAGCCATTTGGCAGACTCGAGGTAAATCAAATTCTTATGATCGGTCAAGACCACAAAACGGTGCTTAGCTCCCTCAAGCCAATGCCGCCGCTCCTCAAACACCCACTTCATAGCCAACAACTCCCGATTGCCGACATCATAATTGCATTCAGCAGGCAAAAACTTACGGGAAAAGAAGGCACACGGTTTCATTAAGGAACCAACAGGATCAATCTGAGACAAAATGGCCCCTGCCCCAATCTCAGAAGCGTCAACCTCAACCTGAAACGGAAGAGAAACATCCGGTTGGCGCAACACCGGAGCAGAAGTAAAACGACGTTTAAGCTCCTGAAAGGCAGAGACAGCCGCAGAGGACCAATTCACCACATCAGCGCCTTTCTTCGTCAAATCGGTCAAGGGTTTAACCACGCTGGAAAAATGAGCAATGAAACGGCGATAAAAATTTGCAAAAACCAAAAATTTCTGAAGGCTCTTCACGGATGTGGGCTGAATCCAATCATGAATGGCCTGAACCTTAACCGGATCCATCTCTATAGACGAGGGAGAAAAAATAAAGCCCAAAAAAGAAACCTTCTGCACCCCAATGAGACACTTAGACCCTTTCACAAACAAAGCATTGTCACGAAGGATCTGAAATACCATCCTGACCTGTTGCACATGAGACTCCCAATCATCGGAAAAAATCAAAATATCGTCCAAATATACAATCAAGAATTTATCAAGATAAGTCCGGACGATATCATGCATGAAGGACTGAAAAACAGATGGAGCATTAGAGAGTCCGAATGGCATCACAAGGTATTCAAAATGGCCTTCGGGCGTGTTAAACGCAGTTTTCCATTCATCACCCTGCTTAATACGAACAAGATTATGCCCCCGAAGGTCAATCTTCGTAAACCAACTAGCTCCCTTAATCCTAGCAAACAAATCGGAAAGCAAAGGTAAAGGGTATTGAAACTTGACTGTGATCTTATTCAAGAGGCGATAATCAATACAGGGTCTCAAGGAACCATCTTTTTTAGCAAAAAAGAACCCCGCTCCCAACGGTGAAGAAGATGGTCGAATATGCCCTTTCTCCAAAGATTCCTTAATATAGCTCAACATGGCGGTATGTTCAGGCACAGACAGGTTGAAAAATCGACCCTTAGGAAACTTACAGCCTGGAATCAAGTCAATAGCACAATCGCAGTCCCTGTGCGGTGGAAGGAAACTGGACTTGGGCTCATCGAATACATCCTGAAAATCAGACAAAAACTCTGGAATTTCAGAAGAGGAAGAAGAGGAGATTGACATCAAAGGAACATCATTATGAACCCCCTGACAACCCCAACTAGTCACAGACATGGACTTCCAATCCAACACAGGATTATGTACCTGCAACCACGGAAAACCCAGCACGATAGCATCATGCAAATTATGCAACACCAGAAATCGACAATCTTCCTGATGGGCTGGTGCCATGCGCATGGTCACCTGTGTCCAAAACTGGGGCTTATTTTTAGCCAAGGGTGTAGCATCAATGCCCCTTAAAGGAATAGGGTTCTGCAAAGGCTGCAAGGGAAAACCACAATGCTTGGCAAACTCAAAGTCCATTAAGTTCAAGGCGGCGCCTGAATCCACAAACGCCATGACAGAAAATGATGACAATGAGCAGATCAAGGACACAAATAACGAAAATTTAGGTTGTACAGTACTGATGGTAATTGTACTGGCGATCCTCTTTGTCCGCTTAGGGCAGACAGAAATGACATGAGAAGCATCGCCACAATAATAACACAACCTATTCTGATGTCTGAAACCTTGTCGTTCCGTTCTAGACAGAATCCTATCACACTGCATTGGCTCAGGAATTTGCTCTGAGGATAACGCCACAGCGCACACAGTTCTGCGCTCCCACAAGCGTCAATCTGAATGGCCAGAGACATAGAATCACTCAGACCGGAAGGCGTGGGAAACCCCACCATAACATCTTTAACGGATTCAGAAAGACCCTTTCTGAAAATTGCCGCCAAAGCATCATTATTCCATTTAGTCAACACAGACCATTTTCTGAATTTCTGACAATACAATTCTGCCGCCTCTTTACCCTGAAACAGGGCCAACAAGGTCTTCTCAGCTTGATCCACAGAATTAGGTTCATCATATAATAATCCCAAAGCCTGAAAAAAGGAGTCTACATTAAGCAAAGCCGGATTCCCAGATTCCAGGGAAAATGCCCAATCCTGCGTGTCGCCACGCAGCAGGGAGATGACGATTTTAACCTGCTGAATGGAATCACCGGAGGATCGAGGTCTCAAAGCAAAAAACAGTTTACAGTTGTTTTTAAATCTCAAAAATTTGGACCTGTCACCAAAAAACAAATCAGGAGTAGGAATCTTCGGTTCTAAAACAGGAGTCTGAACAATATAATCAGAAATACCCTGCACCCTAGCAGCAAGCTGGTCTACACGAGAAGCTAATTCCTGAACATTCATGCTAGCACAAGGCTCTTCAGCCACCCAGAGATAAAGAGGGAGGAGAAGACAAAGTAGACTGAAGAAAAAAAAATGGCTCAAGACCTTTCTTCCCTTCTTCTGAGATGCATTTAACTCATTATGGGCCAGTTGTACTGTTATGATCAGGTGACCTTGGAGCAGCATGAAAACTTTCACTGGAGTAGGTGGTAACTATACTGACCGCAAACCCTGATCTTAACACCGCAACTAGAAGTAGCCGTGGGGTGTGCCTAACAAAACCTAGACACCTCGACACAGCCGGAGGACTAAATACCCCTATAGATGGAAATAGGAATTCTACCTTGCCTCAGAGCAGAACCCCAAAGAATAGGCAGCCCCCCACAAATAATGACTGTGAGTAGTAGAGGAAAAGACACACACAGGCAGGAAACAGGATTTAGCAAAAGAGGCCACACTAGCTAAAATAGGAAAGGAGAGGACAGGATACTAAGCGGTCAGTATTAAAATCCTTCCAAAAATATCCACAGCAGAAAATACAAAAACTCCACCATCTAACTAAAGATGTGGAGCGTATATCTGCAACTCCAGAGAATCCAACAAGACTGGGAAAACACTGACACAGTCTAAGCTGGACAAGAGAAAACAAATGAATAGCACAGAATATAAGCACACTGCATGTGTGCCGCAGAAAAAGGAACAGACACTTATCTTTGCTGAATTGGCAGCTAAGCAGGAGAAGCCAGAAATAGATCCAACACTTCACAAGAAACATTGACAACTGGCAAGGACTAACGAATCCTGCACACCTAAATATCCCAGTCAGAACTGCAATCAGCAGATACACCTGGCCAGGACTGCGACTCAGAGACAACTGCATTCCCACCTACAACCACTGGAGGGAACCCAAAAGCAGAATTCACAACACTGCCCCCAGTGTGTCCAGCATATTGCCCCCAGTGTGTCCAGCATTCAGCCCCCAGTGTGTCCAGCATATTGCCCCCAGTGTGTCCAGCATACTGCCCCCAGTGTGTCCAGCATATTGCCCCCAGTGTGTCCAGCATATTGCCCCCAGTGTGTCCAGTATCTCTGCCCCCAGTGTGTCCAGCATCTCTGCCCCCAGTGTATCCAGCATATTGCCCCCAGTATCCAGCATATTGCCCCCAGTGTCCAGCATATTGCCCCCAGTGTCCAGTATCCTGCCCCCAGTGTCTCCAGCATATTGCCCCAGTGTGTCCAGCATATTTCCCTCAGTCTCCAGCATATTGCCCCCAGTGTCTCCAGCATATTGCACCCAGTGTCTCCAGCATATTGCCCCCAGTATGTCCAGCATATTGCCCCCAGTGTGTCCAGTATACTGCCCCCAGTGTCTCCAGCATATTGCTCCAGTGTGTCCAGCATATTTCCCCCAGTGTCTCCAGCATATTGCCCCCAGTGTCTCCAGCATATTGCCCCCAGTGTCTCCAGCATATTGCCCCCAGTGTGTCCAGTATCCTGTCCCCAGTGTCTCCAGCATATTGCCCCAGTGTGTCCAGCATATTTCCCCCAGTCTCCAGCATATTTCCCCCAGTGTGTCCAGCATCCTGCCCCCAGTGTGTCCAGCATATTGCCCCCAGTTTGTCCAGCATATTGTCCCAAGTGTGTCCAGCAATCTGCCCCCAGTGTGTCCAGCATTCTGTCCCCAGTGTCTCCAGCATACTGCCCCCAGTGTGTCCAGCATTCTGCCCCCAGTGTGTCCAGCAATCTGCCCCAGTGTCTCCAGCATACTGCCCCCAGTGTCTCCAGCATACTGCCCCCAGTGTCTCCAGCATATTGCCCCCAGTGTGTCCAGCATTTTGCCCCCAGTGTCTCCAGCATATTGCCCTCAGTGTGTCCAGCATATTGCCCCCAGTGTCTCCAACATCTCTGCCCCCAGTGTCTCCAGCATAATGGCCCGGGTCCCCGTTCGCAATAGAAAAAAAAAAGTTATCCTCACCTGTCCGTGCTCCAGTGGCGAAGCTCCCTCCAGCAGCGCGCACTCACCGGCGACTGATAATGACATCAGACGCCGGCGATGTGCGCGCTGCGGCTGATGTCAGAAGCCAGCCTCCGATTTGGCTGGCGGCTGTTAACTATTGACGTGCGGGCACGCGGGGGCATGCGGCCCCCTCTGCCCACCGGGCCCATATGCTAGTCAGGGCAGTAATGCCCTGATGGCGGTGGGCAATCTGAGCGGTAGCCCAGGGCCCCCCCACACCGCTGGACCCTGGGCTACTGCCCAGATTGACCCTATTATAATCCGCCCCTGCTGACAGGAGCCCGTACAGTCTGTATCTACAATAATATATACCTGACAGGAGCCCGTACAGTCTATATCCACAATAATATATACCTGACAGGAGGCCATACATTATGATATCATCACTTATACCTGACAGGAGCCCATACAGTCTATATATACAATAATATATACCTGACAGGAGCCCATACAGTCTGTATCTACAATAATATATACCTGACAGGAGCCTGTACAGTCTATATCTACAATAATACATACCTGACAGGAGCCTGTACAGTCTATATCTACAATAATACATACCTGACAGGAGTCCGTACAGTCCATATCTACAATAATATATACCTGACAGGAGGCCATACAGTCTATACCTACAATAATATATACCTGACAGGAGCCCATACAGTCTGTATCTACAATAATATATACCTGACAGGAGCCTGTACAGTCTATATCTACAATAATACATACCTGACAGGAGTCCGAGCAGTCCGTATCTACAATAATATATACCTGACAGGAGCCCGTACAGTCTGTATTTACAATAATATATACCTGACAGGAGCCCGTACAGTCTATATTTACAATACTATATACCTGACAGGTACCAGTACAGTCTATATCTACAATAATACATACCTGACAGGAGTCCGAACAGTCTGTATCTACAATAATATATACCTGAGAGGAGCCCATACAGTCTGTATCTACAATAATATATACCTGACAGGAGCCCGTACAGTCTATATCTACAATAAGATATACCTGACAGGAGTCCGTACAGTCTATATCTACAATAATATATACCTGACAGGAGCCTGTACAGTCTGTATCTACAATAATATATACCTGACAGGAGCCTGTACAGTCTATATCTACAATAATATATACCTGACAGGAGGCCATACAGTCTGTATCTACAATAATATATAAATGACAGGAGCCCGTACAGTCTATATCTACAATAATATATACCAGAGAGGAGCCCATACAGTCTGTATCTACAATAATATATACCTGACAGGAGCCCGTACAGTCCATATCTACAATAAGATATACCTGACAGGAGTCCGTACAGTCTATATCTACAATAATATATACCTGACAGGAGCCCATACAGTCTGTATCTATAATAATATATACCTGACAGGAGCCCGTACAGTCTATATCTACAATAATATATACCTGGAAAGAGTCCGTACAGTCTAAATCCACAATAAGATATACCTGACAGGCAGGGCCGTATTTAGAATTTCTGCTGCCCTAGGCACTTTTCATGTTGCCTCCCCCATTGGTCAGTATGACTAATGCAGACACTATCGGCAGTGACTTAGGCTACTTTCACATCAGCGATTTTTCACATTTGCGGCAGATCCGGCAGTTTTTCTGCATCCATAATGGATCACTTATGGCAAAACTGTGTTCGGCTTCATTCATTCCCTATGGGACTTGCGGTTTTGCTGCAATCCGGCAAATGCGGTACTTGCAGCAACAGGAAAAAAAATGCTGCTAGCAGTGTTTTTTTTCGTCTCACCTCAAGTGCCGCACATGTCCGCAAGTCCCATAGGGAATGAATGAGGCCGAACGCAGAGTTGCCGGCCTGTAAGTGATATGTTACGCAACAGATGCGGAAAAACTGCAGTATCTGCCGCGAACGGAGAAAATCGCTGATGTGAAAGTAGCCTTTCCATTAGTTGTCATGTGAGAATCTAGTGGATCTCATACACAGTACATGGTCAGTTGATTCTGCCAAGGTTGCAAGGTTTAGCTGACAGGTTTTTAAGGGGAACTTGTCAGACGATTCATACTACCAAAACCACGGGCAGCATCACTCAGACTGCAAACAGGGAAGTTTATCTCTGCAATGCTGGGACGTTTCAGAGAGAATAGTTTGAAGAGCTGGATGGGTAATTTAGTGAGAGAGCGGACTAATCTGTTGCTATCGTCTGTGGGCTCCTCACTCCATGTCTCTAGATCAGGGGTGGGCAATTTTCCAGAGGGGCCAGATGAAAGACCATGACTGTTGTGGAGGCCGAACCAATAGCATGAAAATAATTCTACTCAATATTAATTAACATTAATTGTATCACTTAATATTGAGCAGAATTAAGTATGCTGACACCCCCTATATATCTTTAAACCCCCCACAGCCCCTTATATACAGCATGAGCCCCACACAGCCTCCCCATATACTGCATGAGCCCCACACAGCCTCCCCATATACTGTATGAGACCAGCCTCTCATCTCCTATCCTCAGCAGTCTCCCCTCTCCTCACCAGCCTCTCACATCCTCCCATTAGCAGCCTCCCCTCACCAGCCTCTCATCTCCTCTCCTCAGCAGCCTCCCCTCACCAGCCTCTCATCTCCTCTCCTCAGCAGCCTCCCCTCACGAGCCTCTCATCTCCTTTCCAGCCTATCATCTCCTCTCCTTTCCAGCCTCTCATCTCCTCTCCTTACCAGCCTCTCATCTCCTCTCCTTACCAGCCTCTCATCTTCTTTCCAGCCTCTCCTCTCCTTTCCAGCCTATCATCTCCTTTCCAGCCTATCATCTCCTTTCCAGCTTCTCATCTCCTCTCCTTACCAGCCTCTCATCTCCTCTCCTTACCAACCTCTCATCTCCTCTCCTTACCAGCCTCTCCTCTCCTTTCCAGCCTCTCCTTTCCAGCCTCTCCTCTCCTTTCCAGCCTCTCTTCTCCTTTCCAGCCTATCATCTCCTCTCCTTTCCAGCCTCTCATCTCCTCTCCTTACCAGCCTCTCATCTCCTCTCCTTACCAGCCTCTCATCTTCTTTCCAGCCTCTCATCTCCTTTCCAGCCTATCATCTCCTCTCCTTTCCAGCCTCTCATCTCCTTTCCAGCCTCTCCTCTCCTTTCCAGCCTCTCATCTCTCCTTTCCAGCCT
Organism: Ranitomeya imitator; assembly: GCF_032444005.1. NCBI lineage: Eukaryota > Metazoa > Chordata > Amphibia > Anura > Dendrobatidae > Ranitomeya > Ranitomeya imitator. The sequence continues at coordinate 382,919,455 of NC_091285.1, read as the reverse complement.
CTCATCTCCTCTCCTTACCAGCCTCTCCTCTCCTCTCCTTACCAGCCTCTCCTCTCCTTACCAGCCTCTCCTCTCCAGCCTCTCATCTCCTCTCCTTTCCAGCCTCTCATCTCCTTTCCAGCCTCTCATCTCCCTTCCAGCCTCTCATCTCCTTTCTAGCCTCTCATCTCCTCTCCTTACCAGCCTCTCATCTCCTCTCCATACCAGCCTCTCATCTCCTCTCCTTACCAGCCTCTCCTTTCCAGCCTCTCCTTTCCAGCCTCTCTTCTCTCCTTTCCAGCCTCTCATCTCCTCTCCTTTCCAGCCTCTCTTCTCTCCTTTCCAGCCTCTCATCTCCTCTCCTTACCAGCCTCTCCTCTCCTTTCCAGCCTCTCCTCTCCTTTTCAGCCTCTCCTCTCCTTACCAGCCTCTCCTCTCCTTACCAGCCTCTCATCTCTCCTTTCCAGCCTCTCCTCTCCTTTCCAGCCTCTCATCTCCTCTCCTTTCCAGCCTCTCCTCTCCTTTCCAGCCTCTCATCTCCTCTCCTTACCAGCCTCTCATCTCCTCTCCTTATCAGCCTCTCATCTCCTCTCCTTACCAGCCTCTCATCTCCTCTCCTTACCAGCCTCTCATCTCCTCTCCTTACCAGCATCTCCTCTCCTTTCCAGCCTCTCATCTCTCCTTTCCAGACTCTCATCTCCTCTCCTTACCAGCCTCTCATCTCCTCACCAGCCTCTCATCTCCTCACCAGCCTCTCCTCTCCTTACCAGCCTCTCCTCTCCTTTCCAGCCTCTCATCTCTCCTTTCCAGCCTCTCCTCTCCTTACCAGCCTCTCCTCTCCTTACCAGCCTCTCATCTCCTCTCCTTTCCAGCCTCTCCTCTCCTTACTAGCCTCTCATCTCCTCCCCTTAGCAGCCTCCCCTCTCCTCACTCACTCACATCAGCAGACTCCCGTCTCCTCTCTCACCTCACTCCTCTCTGCAGCTTCCTCTGAGTCCTCACACACTACCCGCCTCCTCTCCCTGCTCACCGCCGACTTCAGTATCTTCTCCCACAAACATTAGCTGCTTCTCTGCAGTCTGCTCCAGTGCTCTTACATTAAGAAGAGCGCGCAGCGTGTCACATGACCGGCGTCAGGAGGACCATGATGCACTTGGGCTGCTGCTGCTTAAAGGTACAGCACCCATTTCTGCCCCATACAGTAGTCAGGGCAGCAATGCCCTGATGGCGGCCTTGCGCCCGAGACCCCCTCCCCCCGCAGCAGCTGGGACTGAGTTGGGTGGGCGGGGCGACTCCGGACTTAAAAAAAAAATATATATATATTTTTTGTAAACTTGGTCAGGTGCCGCCCCCTGCATTGTCCCCGCCCTAGGCACGTGCCCTCAAGTGCCTAGTGGCAAATACGGCCCTGCTGACAGGAGCCCATACAGTCTGCATCTACAATAATATATACCTGACAGGAGTCCGTACAGTCTATATCTACAATAATATATACCTGACAGGAGCCCATACAGTCTGTATCTACAATAATATATTTCCCGTCCTTTTGCCCAACTTTTCCTTTTCTTTTTCTTGTCCTCCCTACTTATTCCTTTTTTCCAGTCCATCTTTGCAGTTTTTAGTGTGTTTGTTTGTGCATATTTTAATATTGTCTCTATCGATTATTGTTTTTAGTCTCCAGTATTTCACATGAAGTTTGTCCGTTGGTCTTCTTGGGAACAAGTCTTCAGCATGAACTCAAGCAACAACCCATAATTTATATTAAACTTATTACATATTGATATTATATATTACATAATTATTCTGCTTTGTATGCATTTATTGTATTTATTATATTTTTTGTATTGTCTTATGTGATTATGTATATATTGTTGTTAGCTTTGTATTATTTACTTGTTAGGGGTATTGCAATATTGATAGTGATATTTCATACTATTATGTATATTTATGTATTTGTATCGTGTATTTTGATATATGGATATATTTTTTTCTATGTAGTTATTTATCTTGCTAATTGGTAAGGTCTTATTTATATTTGGGTTAGTTTCCACACTTATTATGTGGGTTGGTTGTTTTTTGATCGTATGTAATTCATTATATTTGATAGTTTATTCTAAATGCTGTTTTCTGATTCCCTGAGCTGATCTGGGAACGCCCCCTGCAAACTCCGCTCTATGCTGACAGCGATATTTTTAGAATCCCAGTATCCAGTGCGCATGTCTTCTCGCACTTACTCTGTGGCGTCTGGTTCTTGGTGAGCCGGTTGGTCTACGCCCCTTGCAAGCTCCGTCCTAGTTTGGAGCTGTATCGCTGGAATTTTAGGTATCCAGTGCGCATGTCTTCTTTGTACTCGCTCTGTGGCTTCCGACCCCGCTCACCCGGATGCGGAGGACCGGAAGTCACTTTTTTGGAGGAGTGGTTATTGAATAATACATGCGCCGTTAGGGATACATGACGTGTACGCTGTCTTCAGCTGTTAGGATTTTGCGGTAATTGGGATAGCATATATAGGGAGCTGGTTTTGGATACACCACACTTGCCCCCACTTGGAAGAAGCCTGGTAGGCGAAACGGCGCTGTCGGGGTGCCGGCACGGGTGATATTGACAGTCTTTTATGATGTAAGTGCAATTTGGGTTGTTTTGCTTTATTTCAAGCTTGTGTCAGTGCCTTTATTGCATTCATGTTTGCACAATAGCATATGTTGTTCTAGGGCTGCTGTTATAGGAGTACTCACAGAGAGCTCAAGTCTTTGGTGACTATTTAGTCTTCATATAGCTAATAGTCTTTAGCACTTTTGCACCTTAGCCGCTGTCTCTGTATTTGTGACCTTTTATTGTGGCCTTTTTGGTTGCCCTATATATTTGCCCTATATATATTTTTCCATCATGGTTGCCTTCCTTTTTTGGCATTCCTTGCTTTGTGCATTTGTCATTTTTTGGCACTAGGTATATTTATTAAATTTGTACAAGCATAATACCTTTTGCTAGGGAAATGTGATGTTTCATTATTATCGCTCAGTAGCCGCCATTTTTTGTTTTTAATAGAGATTCTTTCTGTTTTATGTAGGTGTTGTGGTCATACTCATTAGTATTATTGTTTATTATATTCAAATAAAATATTATATTTTATTTTCCTTGTTTGCCTTTATTTTTTCCCGTGTCCATGGATGGGAATTATGTGTTTTCTTAATAATATATACCTGACAGGAGTCCATACAGTCTATATCTACGATAATATATACCTGACAGGAGCCCGTACAGTCTATATCTACAATAATATATACCTGAAAGGAGCCCGTACAGTCTATATCTACAATAATATATACCTGACAGGAGCCCGTACAGTCTATATCTACAATAATACATACCTGACAGGAGTCCGTACAGTCTGTATCTACAATAAGATATACCTGACAGGAGCCCGTACAGTCTAGTGTCTTCACCGGTGAGCTGACTAGACTGTATGGGCTGCAGTCAGGACTTGGCAGGAGCCCATATATTCTGCTGGCTTTAATAATTTATACCTTGAAGGAGCACATACATTCTAGTGTCATGTATAGGCTGCAGTCAGGGCCAGGCAGCAGCCCATAAAGTCTGCTATCTTCAAGAATATATAGGTACCTGGAAGGAGCCCATACAGTCTAGCGTCTTCAGTGCTGAGCCGGCTACACTGTATGAGCTGCAGTCAGGAAACCAGGAAGGAGCCCATACAGTCTGTATCTACAATAATATATACCTGACAGGAGTCCATACAGTCTAGCATCTTCAGTAGTGAGCCAGCTAGACTGTATGGGCTTAAGTCAGGTGACCTGGAAGGAGCCCGTACAGTCTAGGCTCAACCGCCACCCGAGCACACAATGTGAGACACAGCTGCCCCTGGTAGCTGGTGATGGCAGCCATCAGTGCTAGTTCCCATGCCCAGTGCTGCCGGTGCACACACCATTAACCTGTTACGTGATGGGGCAGTGGAAGGTGCTCTGGCGCTGAAGGCTGGTATTTAGTGTAGAAAGAAACGGGCACACAACTCCCAGGTGTCATTTGTTTCTCTGCCTCCCCATTTTCAGGAGCGCTGCTTGCTTCCAGTGAATGGATTTTTTTTTTTAATACTAGTGGGAACTGAAATCAACTCACAATGTTCAGTGTAGAAAACTGGCCCTAAGGGTAGGTGCCCACGGTCAGTAATTGGCAGCGCTATGGATGCAGCACACGTCCGCTCCATTCAAAGTGCTGCCGCTATGGATTCCGCATGTGTTCATTGATCCGTGCGGAATCACCGTGTCCTATACATTGGACGTGATATTTATCTTGTGGAGTCTGAGCGTCTCCACAAGATAAATAGATATGCTGCTGTCTGGAAAGATGCGCCGCATGTCCGTCTCCGCAGGTGTCTGTACACACATAGTGGAGATGGGATTTCTTGAAATGCTATCCACTATGCTGTAATATCTGGCTGCTGTGGGTTGGACTCTGAGGATGTGCGCAGCATCCAATCTGCAGCGTTTACTGACTGTGGGAACATATCCTTAGGCCTCCATAGCCATCGGCCAAATGCTCCGAACTCGCATGAAAGTTCGGCCACACATTCATTTGGTTTCCGTTGGAAGAACTCTCCATTCTCCCAATGGAAACTGGAAAGTGGCTGGCAGACTCCTGAGAGCCTCTGAACCCAAACAGTGTTATCCTTGTCCTACAGGATATCAGGAGCTGCTGTAAACGGTGAGTCCACTCTTCCCACCATCCGCCATACACGTACACTGCATGGCGGAGCAGCCGCCTTGTACACAGCCGACGCTGGACGTCAGAGACTGATTTTTTTCTGTCACGCAGTATTATAAGAGTGAAGTATATAGATATCTGGTCCAGAGATGTAGATCTGTTTGTCATCAGCATAGAGGTGATACTGCAAGCCGTGAGATTCTGTGAGCTGTCCCAGGCTGAAGGTGTATATGGAGAAGAGCAGGGGCCTTAGGACTGAACCTTGCGGAATTCTGACGGGGCGAGATGAGGAGGTGGTGTGCGAGTGGGATGTCTGCTCTGTTAGGTATGACGCAATCCAGGATAGGGCCAAGTCTGTGATGCCAGATGAGGGTATGTAGTAATAGGGAATGGTGCACTGTGCCAAAGGCAGAGGACAGGTCCAGGAGGAAGAGGACAGAGTAGTGTCGCTTGGCTTTGGTGGTTAATAGGTCATTGGTGACTTTGAGCCCGCCATATGGCGTCATTAATAGGCTTTGAGCCATATGCTCTGCATTTCTGTGTGAAAATTGCCACATACAGATTATTTGTTTGCACAGGTGCACCAAGCGGCCAATTCCTGATTGTAGGCTGGCTGCATTATCAGTATTATTGCACCTGGGCATTTGCCATCTTATTTTGGGTCCGCTGTGTAATAGAGTGCAGGGTTGAGTATTTCATCACGGAACAGACAGACCAACTGTTGAAGGGGATTTATTAACATAGGTAAAATTCTCCTCGCAGGGAGTAAACAGGGGGTTAATAGAGACAAATCAAACAGTAAACAGTTAAGCGGAATCAAAAGGGTTAACGAGTGTTCTTGTAACTTATCAGTCCAGGGAGGTCCTGACTGGAGGGTCCTTTTTCCAACATGGGTACAGCCACCAGCAGGGCTTGAGATCCTGAAGTCTCTTCTCTGTGTTAAAGAAATGGTTAATCTTCACTTTTATATAACAGAATTACAGAAAAACAAGTATTGCACAAGATTATCATCTGAGTCTCATTTCCCAGATTTATCTTACATAGTAGTGGTCAGAATTTCCCAAAATCCAGAATGTTCAGCCAAAATCTAATAAAACCGCAGCCATGCACAACAACTCCCCGCATTCTTTCACCTCATCCATCTTATATCCTAGGATGTTTTTTTCAACTTATTGTATAAGATATTCATTTGTGCCAATTTATTATGTAACTCTACATTTCCTTTTGATCTTGGGCCTTTATAAGCCCAGCCCTAAAAATAAAAGACCAGAGACTATTTGGACAGACAACGAGCGTGTGTCTCTCTGATTATTGCTTCATTGCGTAGGTACCTAATAGACAGAACACCTGAGTAGGTTGGAAATCCCTTCTCTAACAACTTGGAGGCCCCAGCGAGATATTTCTCCTTCGACATTCATCTTAGACTGAACAATTGACTGCCTCCGTCCTGAACAGAAAACCAAATCCCGGGTAAGTGAGTAGATTTATTACTCATACAGTTTTCTCTCCGAGAAAGGAGGCTTTCTAGAGTCAGTCTTTGGGGATTTCTAACGGCAAAGCCCTCAGATAAAAGAAAGTATGTTATTTCTTTTGTTGTCTCTTGCTTGTTTTTGTGTTTTGTTTGTTGTTTGTTTAAGTGCTGTTAACAATTGTTTTGTTTCATTATGAAGTACGATGATTTTCCATCATTTGTTTTGTCTCTATCTATAATAAGGGTTTCTGTCTGTCTGTCTGTAACGATGTCAATGTTTGTTAATACTGTAAACATTGTAATAGAAGTGTCTTGATTCTGCTCTGCTATACTAGTACTATGATTGTTCTATATTTCTTTCCTTCTTTATCACTCTTATTCTGCTTTTGGTTAGTTAATTATATTAGTTGAGTTTATTGGTGCCTTGTCAGTTGTTAATTGATAAGTAGTACTGATAGAGCTGTGCTGAACTGTTCTGATTATACTGTGTTTCTTTCTAATATATTGCTGAATCTATGTTGTGGGGTATGGAGCAGCGCTCATGATATGATGTATGGATACTAAATGATGTGTGCTCAGTATATAAATAGCCTCCTCATTAAAAGCAGTGAGTAAGATAAAACTTTCCGGTTAGTTGCTTCTTGAAAAAACTTACAGGAAGGTCCCAGGTGGGAGTTTGTAGTGAAGTGGGAGAGAGCACGTGAAGACAATCTATGTGAACATGAATGCTCATTTTTGTATGCAATCCCGTACTCAGATAGGAAATGAATTAGAGGATATAGTGAACCAAGTAAGAGATTCCATAAATAGATGTGATTTATGTTTTTGTGCATTGGCACTAGATCATTTTGATAAAATGTGAGGAGCGAGAAAGTACTAAGTAATGTGTGTATGGATGTAATTGAAAAATCAGACAAATGCTTCCCATGAGTGCAGCACATGCTGTGTGAAAAGTGTCTATGTTGAGTTCACCAGTTTAGGCGCAGAGAATACACTTGTCATAAAGTAACTCATCCTCATGGATTGATGAGAAGCTGGGTAGATATATTATACTCTAGATGGTATATGCCAAGGTGGGAAGATAATGTCACGGACGAATATTATCTTATTGAACCCGGAGTAGGTTCAGGAATAGACTTAGCATATTCAGAGTCTAGTGAGGACTCAGATCCAGATGTATGAGGAGTATATAGCGCTTGTGGTTGGAACTGCGTTGTTCATAGTGATCTACTTTTACAGGACAGTGTGCATCAGGACAGAACAGTGAGTTGCGGTTCAGCTTATTGCTTTGGAAGCAGGATTGCTGGCTATCATAGTAGACCAGTGGGATCCAGCTTATACATAACAGGGCTGAAGATAGGGGTCGCTACCTTTGACAGCTGTTATGGGTGATAGATTAACCAGGTTAGGACAGATTACGGATCCGAGATATAAGATAAAGGACCTGGTGGGAAATAAAGCAGATAAGGATACCGCTAATAGTTCTAGAAAGGCAGGAATATGCCAAAGGAATGGATGTTTGGATGCTGAGAGATAGAAGCATTTAAGTAAGAAGCATGCCACATGGATTGATAAATATGACTATGGGATGCAAGTTGCAGTATGGATCAGAACCTCTGAACGACATGATCTGTATTTTAATACTGAGAAGGATGATGAGGATGATAGTGATGAAGCACACTTGAGAAGCAGGATGTATGTAAAGAAATCTGCAGCTTCGCCTCCCTCGGAACAGGCAGCCCCTCCTTCACAAATTCAGCAGGCACGCAGGCACAAGCAGCCCCCCTTACTGAGTTCAGTGTCTGTGCAGCTCCCTCCACCCCTGTAACAGGGGGGGATGAGATCAGCCCCCTTCCAGCAGCAGCCCAGTAAAGAGTGAGACTGCATGGGAAAAGGAAGGTTGATTCCAGCGTCAGTCGCAATGTAAATGCAGGCAGGCTTCCCAGCATACGTTTCCTCTCCTCCTATGCATTTAACTACAAACAAATAACCTGGGTTGCCAAAAGGATCCCTGGATAGTTTTTCCACTCCAGTAAATAGTCCTAGACAGCAGCAGGAAGCCCTTACCTAAGGAAGTGAGGACAGGTTTCACTTACAGACTACCCCTACAACTCCTCCGGGTGACAATAAAGCAGAGTAGACAGCGAATGGAGGTGTATAGGATTGGACCAGTCCAGTGAAGGGTTGATGGGGGCTACAGAAAACCATTATGCTGCATCTCTGATGGGGTGTCGCTAGCTGAGAAAATAAAAGCAGTTCAGGTGAATGCCATAATACAGGAGATACCAGCAGACAAGAAAACTAGGGAGTCGGGACAGTAATTTCTAGCCAGGTTACTTGTGGTTGCCAGAAAGCAGACAGAAGACTTAGCTTCAGGATTACCAGAAGTATTTTAGGGTTCAGAGGAGCCTATTGACAGATTTTATGCTAGATGTACAGCATTGTTCACAGTCTCACAGATCATGATTAGGGTTGAGCGACTTTTACTTTTATAGGATCGGGTCGGGTTTCACGAAACCCGACTTTTTCAAAGTCAGGTTGAGTGAAATTGGCCGATCCTATAAAAAAGTCGGGGTCGGGGTCGGCCAAAACACGAAACCCAATGCAGTGCATTGGGTTTCCAATGGTTCCCAAGGTCTGAAGGAGAGGAAACTCTCCTTCAGGCCCTGGGATCCATATTTAAGTTTAAAATAAAGAATTAAAATAAAAAATATTGCTATTCTCACCCTCGGACACGCCCTGGTACTAACCGGCAGCCTTCCTTCCTTAGAATCAGCGCGTGAAGGGCCTTCGGTGACATCGCGGCTTGTTATTGGTCGCGCGAGCGGTCACATGGGCGGTCGCGCGACCAATCACAAGCCGCGACGTCATCTAAGGCCCTTCATGCACTGATTCTAAGGAAGGAAGGCTGCCGGTTAGTACCAGGGCGCGTCAGAGGGTGAGTATAGCAATATTTTTTATATTAATTCTTTATTTTACACTTAAATATGGATTCCGATACGATTTCCGATATTGCAAACATATCGGAACTCGGGATCGGAATTACGATACCAGATTCAGAAGATCGCCGACCTCATGGCCGACCCCACACAGGTGTCGGGTCGGGATTCATGAAACCCGACTTTGCCAAAAGTCGGCGACTTCTGAAAATGGCCGACCCGTTTCGCTCAACCCTAATCATGATTATGACCTGAAGAATTTAGGGAAGTTAGGTTTCTTAAAAATATGTTCCTGACAGGATTAAGAGAAGAGTGAGGCCAGAATGTATCTATGCTACACTCAATCAGTCCCTTCCCATGTGATGGTGAATATACCTCCGGATGTATTTAATAATGCTGTGAAAACTGTGGTGCAGGGGACAGATATATTACAGGGGGAGAAAAGAAAAGGAAAGATGGGAGTTTGCCAAGAGAAGTGTAAACAAAAATAGTGGTCCCCACAGGGTGGCTATCACTTTCACACAATTATAATGCCTGATTGATACATGGGAGAGTCGTACTGATATAAGAAAATGGATATGCCACGATTCAGGACAGTGAAAACAGTCCAGGGTGTAGGGACAGACGGGCAGTCTATCTCTTGCATGAAACAGAACCTAAGAATGTGTGAATAGCATGGACCACAGACTTGTGTGCCCAATTGCCAGTCTCAGATAAATGTCCTAAGCTTGATAGGTGCTGATATCCTGAGTGCAATGAATGCAGTTATTAATTGTTTGGAAGAAAAGTATTACTGTTACAGGCCCATTGTCTGGAGCAACCCTCTCCACTATGATGTTGCTAATTTAGCTACATGATGAAAGACTGCCAATTGACAAAGATGAGGACAATCAGCAAATGATCGAGCAAACAGCTGCAGTATGGGTAAAGGATAAGAGAGATGTTGGTTTGTTAAGGATAACACAAGTATCCATCAAATTGAAGCCAGGTACTGTACCGGTGTGTATTAGACAATATCCCCTGAGCAGAGAGCAATCAGGTATGTCTAATTGAAAATAGATTATTTGTTAATCTTTTTGTACCATGATGGATGTAAGGTTTCAAGAGATAATCAGCGAAAAAAAAAAAGAAAAAAAAAAAAGGGGGGAACAAGTTGTTTTCTTAGGTCGCTGCATTTCACCTCAGCTGAAACACGTAACACCAGAAAGGGTAAAAGGCCGTAAGCTAAGTAATTGTGCCCACTTCCGTAAGTACACTGGAACATTCCTAGGGCTGATCAGCTACGGTAGAGAATGGATTCCCTCTGCATCACAAATCATGCACCCTCTATTTGATGTGTTGTCAATGTGAAACAAGGGTCAGCCATACCAACTGACCACAGAAGAAAAGGAGGGGTTTAAGGACCGGAAGGAAGCCATTCTCTCAGCCCCAGCACTAGGAATCCCATGTTATGACCTCCCTTTCCGTTTGTACTGTCATAAATCCGGGGGGACATGTTATGGGTCTACTGTTTTAACACAAATACTTGCCAATATGCAAGAGCCACCAATCCCTAATGTAAATCTAGAGCTTTATGTAAATGGATCACAGGTTTTTTTTTCAAAGACATAGTACCTCATAGAGGTTGTGCAATAGTTGATCAACATGAGGTGGTAAAAAGTGAAGCTATACCTTCTAGGATGTCTGCTCGGGAAGCTGAATTGAAAGCACTCGCTGAGGCATGTATAATGGCAGAGCATTTACTGATAGTGCTACACATTCGGCATTTTCCATGATTGCGGTCCCATGTGGAAGAGCAGAAAGTTTATTGGTTCTTCTGGTAAAACCCGTTAAAAAAAGCAGAGTTGGTAGCTCAGCTTCTGAGAGCACTGGAACTGCCCAAGAGAGTTGCAATAATTAAAGTGCAGGCTTATACTAAGGAGCGCACTAGAGAAGCTGAAGGCAATAATAGAGCTGACATTGCGGCAAAGACTGCTGCACTACTACCTCTCCCCGCAGAAATATACACTGTGCAGGTGTCCGGGGGGATGGACCTACAACAACTCCAGAGCCTGTAGATCAGGCCTCTGCAGCGGAAAAAGAAGGATGGCAAAGGCACTTAGGTGCAAAGGAAGAAGATAGACTGAGGGACAGTAAGTACTGCCTTCCTAGGGCACTGTTCCCCATGATGTGCGCTCTCTCTCATGGACTGGTGCATCAGTCTAAAGACGCAATGGTAAGTCAGGTAAAAGCTAATTGGGTGACCCCAGAATTCCATTGTGCTGCTGCTAGATTCGTGTAGGGATGCGTAGCCTGTGTATGCCTAAATGTGGGAAAAGTGCACCGCCTGACCATTGTACCTGCTCCAGCTACCTCAAATTAATTTCATACAGCTTCTAGAGGTAGGCATCTATGAATATGTGTTGGTATGTATCGACTAGGTGACATTTTTGATAGTATAACTGATTATTTGATGCTCTAAATGTTGAATCAGCCTACATGAAACAGCAATTTATAAACCTATAAAAGCACTCTAAGTTGTAGGGTAAGGTAAGGATTAGAGGATATAAAACTCATCAAAACTATAAATATCCTAAAATCCAGAACCAAGCGATAGAGGTATCAAAAGGTAATTTTATTAAAGTGTAAATACAAAAAATATCACAATAAATACATGTGGACAAAAAATGATTTGGAAAGAAAAAGAAGAATAACACCAGCATACAAGATATTAACCTAACTGCTGGAAAAAGACACAGGAAATCCAGGCGTCCTAGCTACACCAGCACACCGGAATATGCTCATGAGTGAAAAATATACAAAGAATCACAACTGGACCATCCTACAGGAGGGCATCAGTATACAAAATAAAAATAAATATCATGCCCAAGGGAATAGCCCAGTAAAGTAAAAAATAAGTCTCAAAAGAGATGTGCAGCTATAATCAACTCCATAGCATAGGGATGTAACTGGCACCAGCAAGCCCAAGTCCTAGGAAAGAAATGTGCATGCTATAACTGATGTAATGCTATTACCTTGAGACATGCTGGTGACAGAACGCCGGCGTGGTGGGAGCAGGAAGAGGCCTCGACGCGCATTTCGCCGTCGCGGGCTTCGCCTTCGAGGCTGCTGCTGCCATCCTGCGCCCGTTCTGTCATGTGCTGCTGCCATCCTGCGCCCGTTCTGTCATGTGCTGCTGCCATCCTGCGCCCGTTCTGTCATGTGCTGCTCCCATCCTGCGCCCGTTCTGTCATGTGCTGCTGCCATCCTGCGCCCGTTCTGTCATGTGCTGCTGCCATCCTGCGCCCGTTCTGTCATGTGCTGCTGCCATCCTTCGCCCTTTCTGTCATGTGCTGCTGCCATCCTTCGCCCGTTCTGTCATGTGCTGCTGCCATCCTGCGCCCGTTCTGTCATGTGCTGCGGCCATCCTGCGCCCGTTCTGTCATGTGCTGCTGCCATCCTGCGCCCGTTCTGTCATGTGTTGCGGCCATCCTGCGCCCGTTCTGTCATGTGCTGCTGCCATCCTGCGCCCGTTCTGTCATGTGCTGCGGCCATCCTGCGCCCGTTCTGACATGTGCTGCTGTCATCCTGCGCCCGTTCTGTCATGTGCTGCTGCCATCCTGCGCCCGTTCTGTCATGTGCTGCTGCCATCCTGCGCCCGTTCTGTCATGTGCTGCTGCCATCCTGCGCCCGTTCTGTCATGTGCTGCTGCCATCCTGCGCCCGTTCTGTCATGTGCTGCTGCCATCCTGCGCCTGTTCTGTCATGTGCTGCGGCCATCCTGCGCCCGTTCTGTCATGTGCTGCGGCCATCCTGCGCCCGTTCTGTCATGTGCTGCGGCCATCCTGCGCCCGTTCTGTCATGTGCTGCTGCCATCCTGCGCCCGTTCTGTCATGTGCTGCTCCTATCCTGTGCCACCATTGTATTATATGCCCCCCGCTCCAGTGTGTATGCCCCCGAATGCTGCTGCCATATAAAAAAAAAAAAATACCATACTCACCTATCGTCCGGCTCCACTGCAGGTATGTCTTCAAGAAAATGGCGCCGGAAAGCGGGGACTGCGCAGGCGCCGATTCCGGCAGCAGGAATCGGCGCCTGCGCAGTCCGCGCTTTCCGGCGCCATTTTCTTGAAGACACACCTGCAGTGGAGCCGGAGTGTGTCTTCAAGAAAATGGCGCCGGAAAGCGCGGACTGCGCAGGCGCCGATTCCGGCAGCAGGAATCGGCGCCTGCGCAGTCCGCGCCCTCCGGAGCCGGGAGCAGAGGAGCCGGGAGACGGAGCCGCAAGCAGCGCTGGAACCGGGAAAGGTGAGTATACTTACCCTCCCTCCTGGCGGTCCCTGACTCTCCGGTGGAGATCGCGGTATGCGTTCAGTGCTTACGCATACCGCGATCTCCCGGGAGCGTCGCTCTGTGAGGCCCAGACTGCGCCGGCGCTTGCGCAGTCTATAGAGGCTTCGGACAGAGTGACGCCCCCAGCGTTATATTATAGATATGTTTTGGCTTAGAGGTATACCCCCTGCTGGCCGAGAGGGCATTTTTTGTCTAGGTGTTCGATGAAACAGCAATTATTATTAATCATCATTCTATAGTACATAATTATCTCACGGCCTCTCAAGGAGGCTTCTGTCAGGTGGTAGGACCTGCCTGTTGCCGTCATGTAGATCCTGGACTAAAGAGAGTTACTCCTGATATAGAATAACTTGAAATGATAAAGGGAAGGGTGCGAAAAGCTAACTCACTGAATGATTTACCCCTCCATGAATGGCTCTTATTGGTAAACCCTGTGAACCTGTTCAAAGGAATAGGTGGATGGATATCGGGTGTAATTCATGTCCTAATTCAAGCAGTTTTAGTGATACTAATCATTGCAGGGATGATAAAGTTGTTATGAAATATAGAAAATTCTTAGTTTTAATTGCAAATGTTTTCCAGGTAAACGTAAAGCTAAAATCGATACTGACTCTGAGATAAGGCAAACTCAAGTGATCATTACCATGATAATAAAGTAAACCCAAGTGATGACTACCTCAATAACTGCACTCCAACCTGAATGCATATTCTGCAACAAGCAAACTTCAGTAGACTTGGCGGATTGTATTTCAGAAGACCAAAGGTCTGATAGAAGACAAAGAGCCCACAGACAGCTTACAAAGACTCATTGACAATATGGACTTTATGAATTATACTAAAAACCAAAAACTATATTCTATTTTCTAACACATATTTTAATATATTAAAATGTCTATATTTCTCTGTCATAAAAATTTATCTATATCATCCCCTTATAATAATCCCTCAATAGAAATAGGAAGAAGGAACAGAAGGTCTGACCCACAAGTATAATTTGAATGGATACACAGCATGTCGGTATCCCATGATATACACTGGATAAGCCATGTATTTCGTGAAGTAGGGTTATCTTGCAGACCTGAGTAACAGGAAGGGATCAGCTAGGGCAAGGTAGATCAGATGATAAAAAGAGGGGAATTGTTAAAGAAATGGTTAATCTTCACTTTTATATAACAGAATTACAGCAAAACAAGTATTGCACAAGATTATCATCTGAGTCTCATTTCCCGGATTTATCTTACATAGTAGTGGTCAGAATTTCCCAAAATCCAGAGTGTTCAGCCAAAATCTAATAAAACCGCAGACATGCACAACAACTCCCCGCATTCTTTCACCTCATCCATCTTATATCCCAGGATGTTTTTTTCAACGTATTGTATAAGACATTCATTCGTGCCAATTTATTATGTAACTCTACATTTCCTTTTGATCTTGGGCCTTTATAAGCCCAGCCCTAAAAATAAAAGACCAGAGACTATTTGGACAGACAACGAGCGTGTGTCTCTCTGATTATTGCTTCATTGCGTAGGTACCTAATAGACAGAACACCTGAGTAGGTTGGAAATCCCTTCTCTAACAACTGTCTCCTGGAAACTCCGAGGTTAAGCCTCTGCAGCCTGTTCTCCCTGTGCAGCTGGAAGCCCTCTGCTGCGAGTCTCTGGATATTAGGCTGACAGTCTCTTTCTCTGCAGCAGGAACACACACACACTGAGCAATTTCCTTAGTCACACTCAGGGGTTGTGGCTTGTTAGTGCAGTCACTGGGGCTGCTCGCTCAGGTCACTGTAAGGGGATACGTCGTCTCTGATTATGTAGGCTTCCAAGAATGAGGTGGCCAAAGCGATGTGGGATGGCTGGGACAATGCTCCGACTCGGGTCCAAAATGCATTTTGTAAGTAGTGCAATGTGGGGTGCTGCAGCAGTGACCTGGGCTGGGATCGCACAACTGTGTGTGATGAGAGAAACTTCTGAGAGTTTCGCTCATCACACACAGTTGTGTGATCACGGTCAAAAGTGCATTGTCTAATCATTATTTTTATTTTTCAACAGTGCTCAAAGTCAAAACACGTTGGCGTTCGATGAAGGATCACTTCAACAAGGACCTTCGTCAAGAGAGCAGGGTTCCTAGTGGTTCTGGAGCAAGGATCCGCAAATATAAATCTCACCGCATCCTTGCATTTTTGAGACTGGTCCTTGCCCAGAGAACGTATTTTTTGTGGTGTAATGGGTTGTGTTGTATTGCCTAATCTGTATTTTTCTATTCCACAGGAGTTGGCGCTTTACTGTTGTAAATGTTTGGTACTCATTTTTTTTTTTTTTTTTTCACAGCACATGGAGCAGCACTCTTGACCCTGGTTCTGGAGCGGTCCTTCATCAAACCGCCACGGACCCGTCCCAGTCATCCAGCAGCGCTGCAACAAGTGGACCTGCAACACAGACAGGACACCAGGAAGCTGGCCCGTCAGGTGTTCCCCTGTCCCAGTCCTCTGCCTCTATTTTTTGGGGTTCTTACCGGCAGCGTCAGAGGGCCTCTGACAGGTCACTTATGCCCGAGTTTTTGCACTTGAGCTCGGTCTTTCATGATGGACTCAAGGCGATGGGTGACCGACTGGATAGTGCCATAAACCATATGAATACACTTATCCAGAATGTCACCAGAAGCCTTGACCAAGTGAAAGCCGACCTTCAGCGGCCTGCACATCATTTTTTCAATCAAATAGAGAAGGGCATGTCTGAACACCTTACTCCTGATCTCCAGCTTAGTGTCATGCAGGCCTGCAATGCTGCTTACGTGCAGGCTATGCAGCAGAGTCGGTATTTTCAGCAGACAATAGCGGCATTTCCACCTGTGCCAACACTGTCACACTTCACTTCAATGCCGACCTCTGCTGCATACCACTGCACGGCCACCACCATTCCAAGCACTGCCGGACACCACTACAGCACCACCACGCCGAGTGCTGTTGGACAGCCCACCGCCAACACCATGACAACTGCTGCTCCTGCTTGGACCTCCTCCACTGCCACCTCTATGCAGCAGCAGGACCCTGGCATGGCCTTCCCTGCCACCACAACGCAGCAGCAGGACCCTGGCATGGCCTTCCCCGCCACCACGATGCAGCAGCAGGACCCTGGCATGGCCTTCCGCTCTACCACCACGATGCAGCAGGACTCTGGTATGGCCTTCCCCACCACCATGCAGCAGCCAGACCCTGGCATGGCCTCCCGACCACCACAACCATGTAGCGGCACACGGACCCTGACAGGTTGGCTACCAGGACCAGGCCGCAACAAATGAGCACACCGAGGCTCCCCAGACCGCAGCGCCGATCCCAAAAAGGGAAACAAAATAAAAATCAAAGGACGATCTCAATCACTCCCCCCTCACCTCACAATGTGTCTGTAATGTTAGGTTTGTCTCACCCTTCCAGTGTATCTCTGCCCTCTCATGCGTCAAGCTCCATCCCCGAACTCCCAGACCCCACTACTTTAATTGCCCCTTCTCCTGCCACCCCTGCGTCATCCACAGTTAGCCTGGCCTCACAACTACACACCTCACAGTTCCATCATTCTACCCCAAGCAGGCACAGTTAATTTTTTGTTAAAAATAAATGTTAATGTTTTTTGCCCCCAATACTGTTTGGTTATTTGTGTATTTGTTAGGTGTTGAGTTCCTGCCGCTGCACGGGGGAAGTCTTGAACCACCTCTTCTGCGGTCTCCTATTGTTCTCCAGCCGCAGTGGAGCCTGCTCAGCAGAGACGTCGGTCCCAGCATCTGGCTCAGGCAGATACTGTGCGCTTGGTTACTGCTGCCCTTCCAGGCTCAGCCATTGTAACCAGGACTGTTCAGCGGCGAGCTCTACTCTACTGAGCAAGCCCAAGGGAAGACCTCTCATTGGAGTTCAGGGGTCACATGCTCAGGTCCTGTAGCAGCCCCTATTGGACCACTAGAAGGGTCCCGGAGAGCTTCCTGTATAAAAGGTTCACATGGCCATGCGCTAGTATAAACTTGATAATGTGTGTGTAGATGAATGACTGTCGATGGATGAAAGCTCCTTAATCATTCCCATTTCTAGTGTTGTTGTCTGCAAATGGTAGACGCTATCTAGCGCCCGACAGTGCTACCTGCACACCTAGCACACGTTACAGTGCCTTTTGCAGTGCCTGCTTATACGGCACCGTGCGCAATCAGTGTGCTTTTCTGACAGCCTGTCAGTGTAGGGTGGGAATTCCCACTTGGACTCTGCGTCTGACTCGGGGCGTCCTCAGGCGTGGGCTCAAAAGCGAGCGAGTCCAATCACCAGATTAGTGGGGGTGATTCATAGGGATCCCACTAGTGTCTTGCAGCTGCACCCTGTGTCTGTTAACAGGGTGCAGCGTATTTTGGTGGCTCTGTGAAGCAACAGTTCGCTACTATTCACACGAGGTGAAGTCTAACCCACGTGTGAACAAGTGTCCATCCGCCATTACTCAGCAGCAGGTACCATCTCTGCACGGTGGACCCCAGGTTGCGAACACACCTCATATCTACCTCTATTATTTGGTGCGTTCCGCTAGCCCTAACAGTATTTTGCCGCGGCAACACACACCATGCGCTTAAAAAACACACTGCGCCGTACACTGTTTTCTTGCCACCTCATAGCTACAGTAATTATTAAGTACAACACTGAATCTTTGTGTGTTTGGTATGGAGCTATGAGGTGTCAAAAAATAATATTACTCGTATTTTCTCCAGAATCTATTCAGTCTGCTTAATCTGTGTCGCAGACTGAATAGACAATGGCGGTAATACAAAGCAGAACTATACTCAACAGGTCATGTGTCAAAAACTCATTAATTATGACACCTGACCTGGTGAGTAGATAACTGCCTTGTATAACCTCCATTTTCGCTTCAGGCTACGTGATTTATTTCACACAAACTGAAGAGACGATGGAGGTCATACAAGGCATATCTATACTCACCTGGACAGGTGTCAGAGATAGTGAACTCATGAGGCTGGGTTTTGTGCTCATGAAGTCATTATTTCTCACACATGACTTGATGAGTATAGATCTAATTTGTGTTATACCTCCATCGTCTCTTCAGTCTGCGTCCAATAGATGCTGCAGAACAGAATCAAGATGTAATAACGTCAACTACCTTACCACTAGCAACCTAAGTGGTTTTTAGAGGAAATACATAGACTCGGAAAAGATATCAAAACACGAAGTTTATTAACAAAAAAAAAATATTAAGAACATTTAAAACATAACTGGTACAGACCCAAACCCAACAGCACATTTTACACAATATTGTCTTACCATGCCACACGTTCAATATCAGAATCAAAATAGGCAGCAAATTGGTCCCGCATGTGGCCAACTTCAACAGTTGACCACAGCGGGTGATGCTGGTAATCTGGCAATGGGTTTGCAACTGGTCCATCCAGTTCAATGTTGGGTCGCTCCTTAGCCATTATGAAATTATGGACAACCACACAGGCTTTGACCACCTTAACGACTGTCTCCATTTTTAGATTAATGGCTGTCCCAAGAATGCGCCATTTTGAGACAAGAATCCCAAAGGAACACTCTACTGTTCTTCGGCCCTGGTCAGTCTGTAGTTAAAAATCCTTATAGTGTGGTTCAAGTCCCGACTGGAATATGGCTTCAGTAGGTTTTCACACATCTGAAAGGCCTCATCCTCAACCATAACACATGGCATCGGTGGGCCTTGAGTGTTGGGGAGAGGTCGTGGCAGTGAAAAATTAAAATTTTTGCCATACACACGTCGGCCCATAAGAGTTCTTGAAAGTCTGTGAGTCATTGCCACAGCCAAAAGCTCCAATGTCCACGGTGATGAAGCGACAGTCCGCATCTGCTATTGCCATGAGCACAACAGAAAAATATTTTTTGTAGTTGAAGTAGTCCGATCCAGTTCTGGCGGGTTTGATAATGCGTATGTGCTTTCCATCCACCGCTCCCAAACAGTTGGGGAAATCAGACACCAGAATTTTTCTGCAATTTCCTGCCACATTTCCACGCTGGGTAGGGGGTTAAATTCATCCCGGAGAATGTTCCACAAAGCCCGGCAGGTGTCCGCAACTATTCCAGACAAGGTGGAAATTCCAAGCCGGTACTGAAAGTGGAGCGATGATAAGCTCTCTCCGGTAGCCAGAAATCTGAAATAAAATAAAAAAATAAAATTACAATCAATTCCATTAATGGCGGTGTTTAGCTTAAGACATAAAGGTAAATACAAATAATACATGGCAGACCAACAATAATTATGACTGGCATTTATTTAGAATTATTACGTACCTTAATGTGACCAGGAGACGTTCCTCTGCAGGAATCGCTCTACAGAGCTGGGTGTCCTGTCTCCGGATGGCTCATTGGACACGACGAAGCAAATCCCGAAAAGACTCGAGACATCCTGGTATATTCCAGGAATTTGTCCGGGTTGGCATTAAGCTTGCCATATAGCGTGTGGTAGGCTCCATGGCTCTCCCGGAGTTCAATAATGGGGTGTCTCCAAAAACCCCTACGCCGTGTCTTTCTCTGTCATTCTCTATTTCTTTGTTGCTCCCAAGCAAACGCACAGGCAAGAAACAGCTTGATACGTAAATCCAGGTTAAAATAAAAGCTCTCCATACGAAGATCCATCATGACACAGAATACGGTAGCAAACTGTGAAGATTTCAGCAGTCCAAGGGTCTATATATAGATATCCCATAATACACGCCCACTGGAGTCCCATTGGCGTTGTCTGTTTATCTAGATTTTTCTCCTGTTAAATTTTCCAGCATGTGCACAGAAAACGTAAACGCATGCAAAACGCATGAAAAGGCGAGTAAACGTTGCGCATGCGTGCAGGCAGAGCAGCGGCAGGTAAAGGACAGCGGCTGGGATGATCGTAGCCTATAAGCCTTACGAAAAAGGGGGGGAACCCACTGAGGAATAACATGGGGAGGCAAAAGCAACCAAATGTGGTGCCAATATAATACTTATGTGTGGCCACACTGGGCATAATTGTGTCACCTAGCAAAATGTATATGGCAACCCATGATATCACGAACCTGTCACTGCCGCCTAACAAAGAGCATACATAGCCACGGGTGCACCAACTCAAATACGCAAAGGATACCCGTAGTTCACAAAATACCATATTGCCATACATACTATAAACAAAAAAGAAGAAAGAGAAAAAGGAAAGACAAAGCGAGTGGATATGACCATCGGTGACATGAAGAGAGATGGGTAGTTATACTCCAAAAGCTGTCTTGCATGAAACTTCATGTGGTGGACGAAATGGAACATGGGTCCAGGCAGAATGTCATCCGCCATCTCCAAACAATGTATGAATCTAAAAAGGTTATAGAAGCAAAGTTAAAAACAAACTTAAAAACAAACACGGATGTACCCGATCATGTGCCCAACAACCTCCTGTGGCGTAAACAGGATCACAGGACCGACGCAAAACTTATGGTCTCATTAAGTCCATGATGATGGACGCTATTTAGCGTCCATATCCACAGAGTCTCAAGCTGTGCCAACAGTTGCGAGATGTTACCTCCTCTTATATTCATCTTGATCATATCGATACCCTTGACATGCAAAACACTGCTGTCACAATTGTGGTGTGCCTTGAAATGTCGGGGTATCGTTTTGAGTAAGTGATTCTCCGTTTCCTGTGCAGCTGCCTCAATGCCCCGAACGTGCTCTCTCACCCTTGTTTTTAATTGCCGTGTTGTCAGCCCTACGTAAATCAAGGGGCACGGGCAGGATGCGTAGTATATAACATTCCTGGACGTGCATGTAATGCATTTCTTAATTTTAAAACTTTTTTGTCCAGTAGAGTCTATAAACGTGTCTTCTCTCACGATGTTTTTACATGCTATACACTTCCCACAAAAATGGCAGCCGCTTCTCAGTCTATTACTAGGATCATTTAAAAATGTTATGGGTGGATTCCCTACGTAATGGCTTCGTACCAAGTGATCACGTATATTCCTTGCCCTGCGATATGTAATCATTGGCCGATCAGATATAATTTTGGCTAGTGTTGGATCAGTTCTCAAGATAGGCCAAGCACGCTCTAGGGCAGTACGAATGGCTCCCGCCCGTGAGTTAAAATTGGTCACAAATCTGATGACATCAGACCTGTCACCCCTTTCTTGGCTCCCATAAAGTAATGTGTCTCTATCACTGTGCTTCGCACGAAGGTATGCCCTTTTGATGGTACGGTTGCTATACCCACGTTCTCGAAAGCGAGACTTGAGAACCTCAGCCTGTGCCTCAAATTCAACGTTGGTGGAGCAAATACGACGTATACGTAAGAATTGTCCAACTGGGACTGAACGGACCATATGAGCTGGATGGGAGGAGGAAGCATGAAGGAGCATATTGGTGGCAGTGGGCTTTCTATAAATAGTAGTTTGAATAGTGTGGGCCCTATCCCTAGTTAGCCTCACATCAAAGAAGTCAATACTGGAGACATTGGATGTAGCTGTCAATTTAATGTTCCTGTCATTGTCATTAAGAGCAGCCACGAACTCCGAGAAAGTCCCCTGGTCGCCCTGCCAGATTATAAGAATGTCGTCTATGTAGCGCGTCCAAAGAAGGACGCGCTCCATAGACAACAGACTATCTGACCATAGGAGGTCCCTCTCCCACAGCCCCAGGAACAGATTAGCATAGGAGGGCGCAAAGGCCGCTCCCATGGCTGTTCCCTGGAGCTGCAGGAAGAAGGACCCCCTAAACGTGAAGAAATTGTGCGTCAATGAAAACCTCAGTATATCCAGGAGGAAACCCCGAAAGTCATGGGAACAATTGGATGTGGATAAAAAGAATTCTGGAAACAGGAACACATGGGCTACTTGCACAGTGAACAAGTCTGTAAGAACATGTTCACACACCACCAAGAAACCTGAAGACACAAAAGAGAATGGTAAAACCAAAAACACTCAGTTTGAAAAAATGTTTGCAGTAATCCGCAAGTGCTAGTAAAAGATGTAAATAACAGGGTATTTGGTTGATACGTTTTTTGCAAAAAATGTATACTAAGCTGCTCTACCAATCTTCACGGTATACCCATATCAGAGCAGTCCTAACTAATGTATGCAATCCCTATCTGATGTATTTAAAAACCTGATCATCTGTATATTACCTGTGTGAACAGGGTTCAGAGAGGAAAAATCCATGTGTGCATACAGGGTAGAACAGCTTTTGTGCAGCTAGCCCAAGAGGAGTGGTGGAACTCCCCAGTCTTGTAGACACAAGAGAACAATCATGGAAACAGGAACACATGGGCTACTTGCACAGTGAACAAGTCTGTAAGAACATGTTCACACACCACCAAGAAACCTGAAGACACAAAAGAGAATGGTAAAACCAAAAACACTCAGTTTGAAAAAATGTTTGCAGTAATCCGCAAGTGCTAGTAAAAGATGTAAATAACAGGGTATTTGGTTGATACGTTTTTTGCAAAAAATGTATACTAAGCTGCTCTACCAATCTTCACGGTATACCCATATCAGAGCAGTCCTAACTAATGTATGCAATCCCTATCTGATGTATTTAAAAACCTGATCATCTGTATATTACCTGTGTGAACAGGGTTCAGAGAGGAAAAATCCATGTGTGCATACAGGGTAGAACAGCTTTTGTGCAGCTAGCCCAAGAGGAGTGGTGGAACTCCCCAGTCTTGTAGACACAAGAGAACAATCATGGAAACAGGAACACATGGGCTACTTGCACAGTGAACAAGTCTGTAAGAACATGTTCACACACCACCAAGAAACCTGAAGACACAAAAGAGAATGGTAAAACCAAAAACACTCAGTTTGAAAAAATGTTTGCAGTAATCCGCAAGTGCTAGTAAAAGATGTAAATAACAGGGTATTTGGTTGATACGTTTTTTGCAAAAAATGTATACTAAGCTGCTCTACCAATCTTCATGGTATACCCATATCAGAGCAGTCCTAACTAATGTATGCAATCCCTATCTGATGTATTTAAAAACCTGATCATCTGTATATTACCTGTGTGAACAGGGTTCAGAGAGGAAAAATCCATGTGTGCATACAGGGTAGAACAGCTTTTGTGCAGCTAGCCCAAGAGGAGTGGTGGAACTCCCCAGTCTTGTAGACACAAGAGAACAATCATGGAAACAGGAACACATGGGCTACTTGCACAGTGAACAAGTCTGTAAGAACATGTTCACACACCACCAAGAAACCTGAAGACACAAAAGAGAATGGTAAAACCAAAAACACTCAGTTTGAAAAAATGTTTGCAGTAATCCGCAAGTGCTAGTAAAAGATGTAAATAACAGGGTATTTGGTTGATACGTTTTTTGCAAAAAATGTATACTAAGCTGCTCTACCAATCTTCACGGTATACCCATATCAGAGCAGTCCTAACTAATGTATGCAATCCCTATCTGATGTATTTAAAAACCTGATCATCTGTATATTACCTGTGTGAACAGGGTTCAGAGAGGAAAAATCCATGTGTGCATACAGGGTAGAACAGCTTTTGTGCAGCTAGCCCAAGAGGAGTGGTGGAACTCCCCAGTCTTGTAGACACAAGAGAACAATCATGGAAACAGGAACACATGGGCTACTTGCACAGTGAACAAGTCTGTAAGAACATGTTCACACACCACCAAGAAACCTGAAGACACAAAAGAGAATGGTAAAACCAAAAACACTCAGTTTGAAAAAATGTTTGCAGTAATCCGCAAGTGCTAGTAAAAGATGTAAATAACAGGGTATTTGGTTGATACGTTTTTTGCAAAAAATGTATACTAAGCTGCTCTACCAATCTTCACGGTATACCCATATCAGAGCAGTCCTAACTAATGTATGCAATCCCTATCTGATGTATTTAAAAACCTGATCATCTGTATATTACCTGTGTGAACAGGGTTCAGAGAGGAAAAATCCATGTGTGCATACAGGGTAGAACAGCTTTTGTGCAGCTAGCCCAAGAGGAGTGGTGGAACTCCCCAGTCTTGTAGACACAAGAGAACAATCATGGAAACAGGAACACATGGGCTACTTGCACAGTGAACAAGTCTGTAAGAACATGTTCACACACCACCAAGAAACCTGAAGACACAAAAGAGAATGGTAAAACCAAAAACACTCAGTTTGAAAAAATGTTTGCAGTAATCCGCAAGTGCTAGTAAAAGATGTAAATAACAGGGTATTTGGTTGATACGTTTTTTGCAAAAAATGTATACTAAGCTGCTCTACCAATCTTCACGGTATACCCATATCAGAGCAGTCCTAACTAATGTATGCAATCCCTATCTGATGTATTTAAAAACCTGATCATCTGTATATTACCTGTGTGAACAGGGTTCAGAGAGGAAAAATCCATGTGTGCATACAGGGTAGAACAGCTTTTGTGCAGCTAGCCCAAGAGGAGTGGTGGAACTCCCCAGTCTTGTAGACACAAGAGAACAATCATGGAAACAGGAACACATGGGCTACTTGCACAGTGAACAAGTCTGTAAGAACATGTTCACACACCACCAAGAAACCTGAAGACACAAAAGAGAATGGTAAAACCAAAAACACTCAGTTTGAAAAAATGTTTGCAGTAATCCGCAAGTGCTAGTAAAAGATGTAAATAACAGGGTATTTGGTTGATACGTTTTTTGCAAAAAATGTATACTAAGCTGCTCTACCAATCTTCACGGTATACCCATATCAGAGCAGTCCTAACTAATGTATGCAATCCCTATCTGATGTATTTAAAAACCTGATCATCTGTATATTACCTGTGTGAACAGGGTTCAGAGAGGAAAAATCCATGTGTGCATACAGGGTAGAACAGCTTTTGTGCAGCTAGCCCAAGAGGAGTGGTGGAACTCCCCAGTCTTGTAGACACAAGAGAACAATCATGGAAACAGGAACACATGGGCTACTTGCACAGTGAACAAGTCTGTAAGAACATGTTCACACACCACCAAGAAACCTGAAGACACAAAAGAGAATGGTAAAACCAAAAACACTCAGTTTGAAAAAATGTTTGCAGTAATCCGCAAGTGCTAGTAAAAGATGTAAATAACAGGGTATTTGGTTGATACGTTTTTTGCAAAAAATGTATACTAAGCTGCTCTACCAATCTTCACGGTATACCCATATCAGAGCAGTCCTAACTAATGTATGCAATCCCTATCTGATGTATTTAAAAACCTGATCATCTGTATATTACCTGTGTGAACAGGGTTCAGAGAGGAAAAATCCATGTGTGCATACAGGGTAGAACAGCTTTTGTGCCCCTGATGTGCCTAAACAGTGCAAACCCCCCACAAGTGACACCATTTTGGAAACTAGACCCCTTAAGGAACTTATCTAGATGTGTGGTGAGCACTTTAAACCCCCAGGTGCTTCACAGAAGTTTATAACGTAGAGCCATGAAAATAAAAAAAATAAAAAAATCGCATTTTTTCTACAAAAATTATCTTTTTGCCCCCAAATTTTTATTTTCACAAGGGTAACAGGAGAAATTAGACCACAAAAGTTGTTGTGCAATTTCTCCTGAGTACGTCAATACAATAAACCACAGTAGAAACCCCCAACAAGTGACCCCATTTTGGAAACTAGACCCCCCATGGAACTTATCTAGATGTGTGGTGAGAACTTTGAATGCCCAAGTGCTTTACAGAAGTTTAGAATGCAAAGTCGTGAAAATAAAAAATGTTTTTTTTTCCACAAAAAAGATATTGTAGCCCCCAAGTTTTTATTTTCACAAGGGTAACAAGAGAAATTGGACCCCAAAAGTTGTTGTCCAATTTGTCCTGAGTATGCTGGTACCCCATATGTGGGGCTAAACCACTGTTTGGGCGCACGGCAGAGCTCGGAAGGAAGGAGCGCCGTTTTGGAATGTGCAGACTTTGATAGAATGGTCTGCGGGCGTTATGTTGCATTTGCAGAGCCCCTGATGTACCTAAACAGTAGAAACCCTCCACAAGTGACCCCATTTTGGAAACTAGACCCCCCAAGGAACTTATCTAGATGTGTGGTGAGAACTTTGAATGCCCAAGTGCTTCACAGAAGTTTAGAATGCAGAGTCGTGAAAATAAAAAATATTTTTTTTTTCCACAAAAAAGATATTGTAGCCCCCAAGTTTTTATTTTCACAAGGGTAACAGGAGAAATTGGACCACTAAAGTTGTTGTCCAATTTATCCCGAGTACGCTGATGCCCCATATGTGGGGGTAACCCACTGTTTGGGCGCACGGCAGAGCTCAGAAGGGAGGGAGCACCATTTGACATTTTGAGCGCAAAATTGGCTGTCGTGTTTGGAGACCCCCTGATGTACCTAAACAGTGGAAACCCCCCAATTCTAGCTCCAACCCTAACCCCAACACACCCCTAACCCGAATCCCACCCCGATCCATAATCCTAATCACAACCCTAACGATAATCACAACCCTTACCCCAAAACAACCCTAATGTCAACCCTAACCATAGCCCTAATCAAAACCCTAAATCTAACATACCTCAAATCCTAATCTCAACCCTAACCTCAAACCTAACCCTAATCCCAATACACCCCTAATCACAACCCTAACCTTAACCCTAATCCCAAACCTAACCCTAATTCCAAGCGTAACCCTAATGCCAACCCTAACCCTAATACCAACCCTAATCCAAACCCTAACCCTAATACCAACTCTAACCCTAACTTTAGCCCCAACCCTAGCCCTAACTTTAGCCCCAACCCTAACCCTAAGGCTACTTTCACACTTGCGTCATTTGGCATCCGTCGCTTTGGACAAAAAACGGTTCCTGCAAATGTGCCCATAGACTTGTATTGCCGTCGGATCGTGACGGATGGCCACACATTGCATCCGTCGTGCACTGGATCAGTTTTGGCGGACCGTCGGCACAAAAAAATGTTCAATGTAACGTTTTTTTGTACGTCGCGTCCGCCATTTCTGACCGCGCATGCGTGGCCGTAACTCCGCCCCCTCCTCCCCAGGACATAGATTGGGCAGCGGATGCGTTGAAAAACTACATCTGCTGCCCACGTTGTGCACAATTTTCACAACGTGCGTCGATATGTCGGGCCGACGCATTGCGACGGCCTCGTACCAACGTAAGTGTGAAAGATGCCTAACCCTAAATTTAGCCCCAACCCTCACCCTAAATTTAGCCCCAACCCTAACCCTAAATTTAGCCCCAACTCTAACCCTATCCGTAACCCTAGCCCTAACTGTAATTTAAGCCCCAACTGCTCTTCTCCTGCCGGCCAGCAGATGGCGACAGATGGTGGGCGCACTGCGCATGCGCCCGCCATTTTCTTTTGCAATGAAGACGCCGGCGGCCAGGAAGAGCAGCAGGAGGACCCAGGGACACCGGTAAGTATGGCAGGGTCCCCGAATCCTCCTATTTCTCTGTCCTCTGATGTGCGATCACATCAGAGGACATAGAATTACACATTACTTTTTTTTTTTGCGGTCGCCGGTAAACAGTTAATTACTGGCGATCGCAAAACAGGGGTCGGCGATCCCGATCATGTTCTTACACATTCCTTTTTTGTTTGTTTTTTATCATGTTCTTTGGGGTCTCGGCTACCCCTGGCAGCCGAGACCCCAAAGATTCTCCCGGTGCCGGCCGGCGCACTGCGCATGCACCCGCCATTTATTTGCCGCAGCGCTTTACAGTTTTGCAGACATTATCATCACTGTACCCAATGGGGCTCACAATCTAGACTCCCTATCAGTATGTCTTTGGAATGTGGGAGGAAACCGGAGTGCCCGGAGGAAACCCGCGCAAACACGGAGAGAACATACAAACTCTTTGCAGATGTTGTCCTTGGTGGGATTAGAACCAGTGCTAACCAGTGCACCACCGTGTCGGCGGTATATACTATATATAGGGGAGATGACATACAAGTACCCTATATACTTTATACAGGAGATGAAATACATCTATATACTATATACAGGGGAGATGACATATAGGTATATACTGAAGGAAAAATTAGAGGTGTGAAGTGAACATGAGAGGAGTGAGGTGAAAATGAGAATGTGTGAGTGCAAAATGAGAGGAGTGAGGAGAAAATAGTGGAGGGATAGAAAAATGACAAGTGTGAGGTCAAAATGACAGGTGTTAGGGGGGAAATGAGAGGTGTGAGGGTGAAAATGAGGGGAGTGAGGGGAAAATGAGAGGAGTGAGGGGAAAATGAGAGGAGTGAGGGGAAAATGAGAGATGTGAGGGCGAAAATGAGAGGCGTGATGGGAAAATGAGAGAAGTGAGGTGTTTTAACTAACCACAGTTAGTCACTATGCCCAGACAACACTGGGCTCTTCAGCTAGTATACATATAAAATGCATATATAGCACACATTTTTATAATATTCAAGTTATTCAAAATATGGCATTTGTTCAATTATAGTCTTCATCATTATATTCCGTGTCCAAAGAGAGTGCGGCGCAGCGGCCGGATCCCACGAACCACAATCAGGACCAAGAACAGACAAAACATCTCGTCCACTGCAACGTCCAAGTCAAGCCACAGGATAATCCTGCAACAATTCACACACCTGTCAATAGTAAGTTGCAACGCTGTCAACTATAGTAAGGAGAGAACTATCAAGAACATGTATATAAAAGAATTTATATATAAAACGTAATCGATAAATAAAAAAATAATAAAATATTAAAATAATATAAATGTACCCAATACGATCATAACTAACTTTAAAAACTAAAACTAAAATGGAGGTACATAAGAAAGGAGATCAGATTTCGATTTAATAAAAATTCACAGAAACTGAGTAAAACTCAAATTTTCATTATTCCCATTTGGAGAAACTGTCTCCAACATCCCTATCCATTTGGTTTCTAGTCTTGCCAAAGGTATACTGATCCTTCCTCCCCTCTCATTTGGCTCAATCATATCTATCCCAAACACCTTCAAGAGTGAAGCATAACAGTTGTAATGTGTCTTAGTGTTTGGGTATGGTTTTGAGTATAGAGATATCCTCAATGTCCCTTGCTGCTTGTATGCCCAACACGCGTTCCTGAGTATGGACCTGTAGTTGACTAGTCGTCATTCCCACATAAATGAGGGAACATGGGCACATGGCGTAATAAATTACTGCCTTGGATGTGCATGTGTTGGAATGTTTGATTTTATAAGTAACAGTTCCCTTTGTATTAGTGAGGTCTCTACAATGTTGGGGCAGGCAACACACTTCCCACATGGTTTACAACCTAATGGGGTTTTTGTTTTCGACAAGAGGGGATAGGGTCACTAACATAGTGGCTATTTACAAGGAGGTCACCCAAATTTTGCGTTCTCCTGAATGTAATGTTGGGATGTTCACCAATATATTGCGCCAATATAGGGTCCGTCTGTAGAATCGACCAAGACTTAGCCAAATAGTGGCGCATTAGGTCCATATGACTATGATGTTGAGTAATCTATCTAATCGGTTGTTTCGTAGTTGGAGCTGTTGTAGAATACAAGGCTTGATGTTGTGTGGTGTTTCACACGGTTATATGCCTTCTTAATTGAACGTCGGCTATAACCCCGATCAAGGAATCTCTCAATTCCTCGGACTGTCTTTCAAAATCTCCTTCACTGGAGCAAACTCTACGGAGACATAGGAATTGACCTATGGGTATATACTGTATCATGGATGATGTGATTATGTCGCATGTAGGAATGAGTTGACGGATGTGGTTTTTTGATAAAGATCAGTCTGTAGATAGTTATCCTCTCCCCTATTTATGCTCACATCCAGGAATTTAATCTGATTAGCATCACATTTATATGTTAGATGTATATTGTAAGGATTTTGGTTAAGTTGATGCATAAAGAAGCGAAGAGATGCCACTGATCCCTGCCAAATTAAAAAGATGTCATTGATTTTTTACTAGCTGTACTACCCGGCTTCGCCCGGGTTAATAACTGCTGTTAACAAAATAGAATGTGTTAACAAAAATGTATTCAGCACACAAAAACCACAAAACAAACAGAAATGTAATTATTAAAAGGCAAAAACTAAGCTAATAGAAGCATTTCACAACATATATTAGTTTTGTTATACTGAGAATGTCCTTTGTTGCCTATATTAACCAATCAGAGCTCAGATTAACTGTAGCAAAACAGAAGCTGAGCTGTGATTGGTTGCTATTTGCAGCCTGATAAATCCCCAGCCAACAGGAAGCCCTCCCCCCTGGCAGTATAGATTATTATTTCCTATATGCCGTATTTCCTATATGGTACATTTGTTGCGCTTGTAGTTTGTCTGCTTATTAACCCCTTTACCCCCAAGGGTGGTTTGCACGTTAATGACCAGGCCAATTTTTACAATTCTGACCACTGTCCCTTTATGAGGTTATAACTCCGAAACGCTTCAACGGATCCTGGTGATTCTGACATTGTTTTCTCGTGACATATTGTACTTCATGATAGTGGTAAAATTTCTTTGATAGTACCTGCGTTTATTTGTGAAAAAAACGGAAATTTGGCGAAAATTTTGAAAATTTCGCAATTTTCAAACTTTGAAAATTTTTTTCCAATTAAATCACAGAGATATGTCACACAAAATACTTAATAAGTAACATTTCCCACATGTCTCCTTTACATCAGCATAATTTTGGAACCAATTTTTTTTTTTGTTAGGGAGTTATAAGGGTTAAAAGTTGACCAGCAATTTCTCATTTTTACAACACCATTTTTTTTTAGGGACCACGTCTCATTTGAAGTCATTTTGAGGGGTCTATATGATAGAAAATGCCCAAGTGTGACACCATTCTACAAACTGCACCCCTCAAGGTGCTCAAAACCACATTCAAGAAGTTTATTAACCCTTCAGGTGTTTAATAGGAATTTTTGGAATGTTTAAATAAAAATGAACATTTAACTTTTCTACACAAAAAATTTACTTCAGCTCCAATTTGTTTTATTTTACCAAGGGTAACAGGAGAAATTGGACCCAAAAAGTTGTTGTCCAATTTGTCCTGAGTACGCCAATACCCCATATGTGGCAGTAAACCACTGTTTGGGCGCATGGGAGAGCTCGGAAGGGAAGGAGCGCTATTTGACTTTTCAATGCAAAATTGACAGGAATTGAGATGGGACGCCATGTTGCGTTTGGAGAGCCACTGATGTGCCTAAACATTGAAACCCCCCACAAGTGACACCATTTTGGAAAGTAGACCCCCTAAGGAACTTATCTAGAGGTGTGGTGAGCACTTTGAC
The DNA here is from genome assembly GCF_032444005.1 of Ranitomeya imitator. NCBI lineage: Eukaryota > Metazoa > Chordata > Amphibia > Anura > Dendrobatidae > Ranitomeya > Ranitomeya imitator. The sequence goes on along the minus strand of NC_091285.1, from coordinate 382,887,805 downwards.
CCACCAAGGGCTTCACAGAAGTTTATAATGCAGAGCCATAAAAATAAAACAAAATTTTTTTCCCACAAAAATTATTTTTTAGCCCCCAGTTTTGTATTTTCCCTAGGGTAACAGGAGAAATTGGACCCCAAAAGTTGTTGTCCAATTTGTCCTGAGTACGCTGATACCCCATATGTGGGGGGGAACCACCGTTTGGGCGCATGGGAGGGTTCGGAAGGGAAGGAGCGCCATTTGGAATGCAGACTTAGATGGAATGGTCTGCAGGCGTCACATTGCGTTTGCAGAGCCCCTAATGTACCTAAACAGTAGAAACCCCCCACAAGTGACACCATTTTGGAAAGTAGACCCCCTAAGGAACTCATCTTGATGTGTTGTGAGAGCTTTGAACCCCCAAGTATTTCACTACAGTTTATAACGCAGAGCCATGCAAATAAAAAATATTTTTGTTTTCCCACAAAAATTATATTTTAGCCCCCAGTTTTGTATTTTTCCAAGGTTAGCAGGAGAAATTGGACCCTAAATGTTGTTGTCCAATTTGTCCTGAGTACGCTGATACCCGATATGTGGGGGGGAACCACCGTTTGGGCGCATGGGAGGGCTCGGAAGGGAAGGAGCATCATTTGGAATGCAGACTTAGATGGAATGGTCTGCAGGCGTCACATTGCGTTTGCAGAGCCCCTAATGTACCTAAACAGTAGAAACCCCCCACAAGTGACACCATTTTGGAAAGTAGACCCCCTAAGGAACTCATCTTGATGTGTTATGAGAGCTTTGAACCCCCAAGTATTTCACTACAGTTTATAACGCAGAGCCATGCAAATAAAAAATATTTTTTTTTCCACAAAAATTATATTTTAGCCCCCAGTTTTGTATTTTTCCAAGGTTAGCAGGAGAAATTGGACCCTAAATGTTGTTGTCCAATTTGTCCTGAGTACGCTGATACCCGATATGTGGGGGGGAACCACCGTTTGGGCGCATGGGAGGGCTCGGAAGGGAAGGAGCATCATTTGGAATGCAGACTTAGATGGATTGGTCTGCAGGCGTCACATTGCGTTTGCAGAGCCCCTAATGTACCTAAACAGTAGAAACCCCCCACAAGTGACCCCATATTGGAAACTAGACCCCTCAATGAACTTATCTAGATGTGTTGTGAGAACTTTGAACCCCCAAGTGTTTCACTACAGTTTATAACGCAGAGCCGTGAAAATAAAAAATCTTTTTGTTTTCCCACAAAAATTATTTTTTAGCCCCCAGTTTTGTATTTTCCCAAGGGTAACAGGAGAAATTGGTCCACAAAAGTTGTTGTCCAATTTGTCCTGAGTACGCTGATACCCCATATGTTGGGGTAAACCCCTGTTTGGGCACACAGGAGAGCTCGGAAGGGAAGGAGCACTGTTTTACTTTTTCAACGCAGAATTGGCTGGAATTGAGATCGGACGCCATGTCGTGTTTGGAGAGCCCCTGATGTGCCGAAACAGTGGAAACCCCCCAATTATAACTGAAACCCTAATCTAAACACACCCCTAACCCTAATTCCAACGGTAACCCTAACCACACTTCTAACCCTGACACACCACTAACCCTAATCCCAACCCTATTCCCAACTGTAAATGTAATCTAAACCCTAACCCTAACTTTAGCCCCAACCCTAACTGTAGCCCCAACCCTAACCCTAACCCTAGCCCTAGCCCTAACCCTAGCCCTAGCCCTAACCCTAGCCCTAGCCCTAACCCTAATCCTAGCCCTAACCCTAGCCCTAATGGGAAAATGGAAATAAATACATTTTTTTTTATTTTTCCCTAACTAAGGGGGTGATGAAGGGGGGTTTGATTTACTTTTATAGCGGGTTTTTTAGCGGATTTTTATGATTGGCAGCCGTCACACACTGAAAGACCCTTTTTATTGCAAAAAATATTTTTTGCAATACCACATTTTGAGAGCTATAATTTTTCCATATTTTGGTCCACAGAGTCATGTGAGGTCTTGTTTTTTGCGGGACGAGTTGACGTTTTTATTGAAAACATTTTTGGGCACGTGACATTTTTTTATCGCTTTTTATTCCGATTTTTGTGAGGAAGAATGACCAAAAGCCAGCTATTCATGAATTTCTATTGGGGGAGGCGTTTATACCGTTCCGCGTTTGGTAAAATTGATAAATCAGTTTTATTCTTCGGGTCAGTGCGATTACAGCGATACCTCATTTATATCATTTTTTTATGGTTTGGTGCTTTTATACGATAAAAACTATTTTACAGAAAAAATAATTATTTTTGCATCGCTTTATTCTCAGGACTATAACTTTATTTTTTTGCTGATGATGCTGTATGGCGGCTCTTTTTTTGCGGGACAATATGACGCTTTCAGCGGTACCATGGTTATTTATATCTGTCCTTTTGATCGCGTGCTATTCCACTTTTTGTTCGGCGGTATGATAATAAAGCGTTGTTTTTTGCCTCGTTTTTTTTTTTTTTTTCTTACGGTGTTTACTGAAGGGGTTAACTAGTGGGACAGTTTTATAGGTCGGGTCGTTACGGACGCGGCGATACTAAATATGTGTACTTTTATTGTTTTGTTTTTTTTATTTAGATGAAGAAATGTATTTATGGGAATAATATTTTTTTTTTTTTTTCATTATTTTGGAATATTTTTTTTTATTTTTTTTACACATTTGGAAATTTTTTTTTTTACTTTTTTACTTTGTCCCAGGGGGGGACATCACAGATCAGTGATCTGACAGTTTGCACAGCACTCTGTCAGATCACTGATCTGATAGGAGTGCAGGCTGCTTCACAGTGCCTGCTCTGAGCAGGCTTCTGTGAAGACACCTCCCTCCCTGCAGGACCCGGATCCGTGGCCATCTTGGATCCGGGGCTCGAGCAGGGAGGGAGGTGAGGAGACCCTCGCAGCAACGCGATCACATCGCGTTGCTGCGGGGGGCTCAGGGAAGCCCGCAGGGAGCCCCCTCCCTGCGCGGTGCTTCCCTGCACCGCCGGCACATCGCGATCATCTTTGATCGCGGTGTGCCAGGGGTTAATGTGCCGGGGGCGGTCCGTGACCGCTCCTGGCACATAGTGCCGGATGTCAGCTGCGATAAGCAGCTGACACCCGGCCGCGATCGGCGGCGCTCCCCCCGTGAGCGCGGCCGATCGGCTATGACGTACTATCCCGTCCAGGGTCAGATAAGCCCAGGGCACCTCGACGGGATAGTACGTCTAAGGTCACAGAGGGGTTAATCAGATTTTTTTTTTTTTTAACCATAAAATTTTTATTTTATTAAACATTTTAGAACAAAACAGGGTCTTACAAGCATTTAGTTTCTGTATAGAATGCATGAACAGTAAACGATATAAACAATATAGACGATATAAGGCCATCAATGATATTAATCAGATTTTTAATTTTGAAGGATAATACCAGACTTGTGTGTTTTAGGGCGAGTTTCATGTGTCAAGTTGTGTGTGTTGAGTTTTGTGTGGCAACATGCATGTAGCAACTTTTTGTGTCGAATTGCATGTGACAGGTTAGTGTAGCAAGTTGTGTGCAGCAAGTTTTGCGCATGGCGAGTTTTGCGTGTGGCGAGTTTTATGTGTGGTGTGTTTTGAGTATGTGCAAGTTTTGTGTGAGGCAACTTTTGCGTGTGTTGCAACTTTTGTGCATGTAGCAATTTTTCCGCGGGTGCAAGTTTTGCGTTTGGCGAGTTTTCCATGAGGTGAGTTTTGCACGTGTGGCGAGTTTTGCATGTGGCGAATTTTGCATGTGGCAAATTTTGCGCGTGGTGAGTTTTGAGTGGCGACTTTTGTGTTTCGACTTTTATGTGGCGAGGTTGGTGTATGTGTGGTGAAATGTGTGCTGAGATTGGTATATGTGTTCAAGCACGTGGTAGTGTGTGGCGCATTTTGTGTGTGTGTTCATATCCCCGTGTGTGGTGAGTATCCCATGTCGGGGCCCCACCTTACCAACTGTACGGTATATACTCTTTGGCGCCATCGGTCTCATTCTTTAAGTCCCCCTTGTTCACATCTGGCAGCTGTCAATTTGCCTCCAACACTTTTCCTTTCACTTTTTCCCCATTATGGAGATAGGGGCAAAATTGTTTGGTGAATTGGAACACGTGGGGTTAAAATTTCGCCTCACAACAGCCTATGATGCTCTCAGGTTCCAGACGTGTGACTGTGCCAAATTTTGTGGCTGTAGCTGCGACGGTGCAGATGCCAATCCCGGACATACACACACACACACATATACACATTCAGCTTTATATATTAGATTATGTACTATGTATTGTGTATTATATATTATGTATTTTTTATACATTTTTTTCATTCATTTATTTCACATATTTTTCTCTTAACTTTTTTATAGAGTAATAAGGTTTTTTTACGTTATTAATGATTAATTATTATTCATTATAAAAAAGTGTTATATATTTATATTTATTTTAATTTATAATTTTTTTCATGTTTACCGCACTTTTAACAATATTAATAATCTTTATACACTGGTTCTCTTTCTTTTTTATTAATTATTGTTTATATTATTTATTAAGCATTATCTAAATTATAACTTTACCATAATTATTATATGTATAATTGGATGTTGAGATGTATATATACTTATTATCATATGATATTAGTACCTTTCGTTTCACTTATTATATATTCATGTATTCAAACATGTGCCCCTTTAATAATAACTCTTCTGCAATTGTTATTCAATTTATGTTCATATCCCTTGTCACACAGAATACGGTCTCTTCCCATTTGGTAAGGTACTGGGATATATATAACACTTCCTTTCATGCCCGTCCTCTTTGCTGCACTTGATACCCATCATCGCCCATACCATATCTCTGGTGGTGTGCATTCGCGTTCGGTGCCCTGTCATCTGGGCTGTGGTGTCTTTGTACCCGCAATGCCGGGGACTGATCCCGTGCGTCAGGTGACATTACACGGCGGCTTTGACTTCCGGGTTTTCCGGACGACGCATGCACCGTCTACATCAGAGGTCACTGGCATCGACGCCCATTTTCAATCTTTTTGTGTATAAAAGCCCACTGATCTTACTTAGAACTACCCCGACAAAGGAATCTATATTCCGAAATGCGCGTCGGGGTGCGCAGTATCTGGACCTGGCGATATTTAAAGGTATAATCCCCTTTTTAATTATTTTTAAGCATCATGCACACGTCACTTTACAATGCATACCATATAGCACTTTGCTTATTCTAACACTTATGCACTTTATTTGGTGTGCTTTATGATGATGTTCTTAATATATGGATATATAATAATTTAATTTCTACACTGCTGTTTTAGCCCACGGGTGTGACCCACTTTTTTTCTGGTTTGTGTATTGGAGTTATTATACATACAGTATACACTGTTATTTTATTTATTTACTAACACTGATCTACAAAACCATCCACAACCTGTCCCCTCCCTATATCTCTGAACTAATCTCCCAAGATCTTCCCTCACGTAATCTTTGATCCTCCCAAGACCTCCTACCCTCCTCCACACTTATTCGTTCCTCATACAACCACCTCCAAGATTTCTCCCTAATATCCCCCATCCTCTGGATCTCCATGCCTCAACACGTCCGATTATCCATCTCCCTCAGATCCTTCAGGCAGAACCTGAAAACCCATCTCTTCAGGAAAGCCTACAGCCTGCAATAACCATTCTGCAGTGTCACCAACTGCCGGAGCTTCCGCGTCACCAACCGACAGAGCTGCTGCCTCACCACCGCCAGAGCTGCCGTTCCCCCGACCTTCTGTCTCCTCCCCATTATCCCGTTGAATGTACGGTAAGTCCGTAAGGACAGGGTCCTCTCCCCTCTGCACCAGTCTGTCATTGTAAATACTGTAAACGTTATCTGTAACCCCTTTTCTCATGTACAGTAGCATGGAATTAATGAAGCTATATAAATAAATATATATATATATATATATATCTATTTTAGTAAATATACCTTATCCGCCAAATGTGAAATTGGTCCTTTTTTCTATACAAAATTTTTCCTTTTTTTAAACTATATTTTATGTATATCTTGATACGTGCACATATTCTGTATCCTTTTCTATTGTCCTCACCTAATATACTGTATAATTAAATGAGCATGGATTATTTTTTCTTCTCATAGTAGACCTGATTGCTCTCACTAACCTGTCCGTGTCTTACGCCGGAAAACATGGTCTACACCCTGTGTCACAATCAGGAGCCAGAAGACAAATCAGAATCTTCCCTAACCTTTAATACTACCGAACCCTCGGATTCAGATGACTTCTTTTTCAGTCTTTTTTACCCCTTCTGCTTCATGAGATGTTTTAATGAATCCTTAATTTCAGATTTAAAGGGAACCTGTCACCAGTTTTTGAGTCTATGAATAAATGCCATCACCTTTAACTGCTCCTGTGCTGCATTCCACAAACGTGTCTGTCAGCTCCTGACTCCCCGTGTATGCCCCCCAAAATACCATTTGATATGCTCCCGCGCTGTATGTAAATAAGAGTGGTCCGATGGGCGTCTTTGTTGCGCCGTACATCCCTCCTCTCTACTCAAAATCTGCTTTGATTGATGTGATGCATCATCCACATAGCAAACCTAGAGCTCGTACCTGCGCAGTAGCCTCACAGGACCGCACAGGCGCACTCTGCTCTGCCCTACTGTGAGCAGAGCATTAAACAGCATTGCGCAAGCACATTGCGACATCATTTGAATGAGGCTACTGCAGAGGTGCGAGATCTCGGTTCGCCATTCACATAAATCACAACTATGCGCTTGCAACATTACATTAAAATGCACCAAAATGGCATCATTAAAAATTTCAGCTCGGCATACAAAAAATAATCCCTCACCCAACCCAAGATCACGAAAAATGGAGAAGCTACGGGTATCGGAACTTGGCGCGTTTTTTTATTTTTTTTAACAAAATTTGGAATTTTTGTTCTCCATATAGATAAAAAAGAACCTAGACATGATTGGTGTCTATGAACTCGTAATGACCTGGAGAAGCATAATGGCAGGTCCGTTTAAGCATTTAGTGAACCTATTAAAAAAGCAAAAAAAGAAGTGTGGGATTGCACTTTTTTTTGCAATTTCACCGCACTTGGAATTTTTTTCCCATTTTCTAGTACGAGACATGTTAACCCCTTCATGACCCAGCCTATTTTGACCTTAATGACCTGGCCGTTTTTTGCAATTCTGACCAGTGTCCCTTTATGAGGTAATAACTCAGGAACGCTTCAACGGATCCTAGCGGTTCTGAGATTGTTTTTTCGTGACATATTGGGCTTCATGTTAGTGGTAAATTTAGGTCAATAAATTCTGCGTTTATTTGTGATAAAAACGGAAATTTGGCGAAAATTTTGAAAATTTCGCAATTTTCACATTTTGAATTTTTATTCTGTTAAACCAGAGAGTTATGTGACACAAAATAGTTAATAAATAACATTTCCCACATGTCTACTTTACACCAGCACAATTTTGGAAACAAAATTTTTTTTTGCTAGGAAGTTATAAGAGTTAAAATTTGACCAGCGATTTCTCATTTTTACAACGAAATTTACAAAACCATTTTTTTTAGGGACCACCTCACATTTGAAGTCAGTTTGAGGGGTCTATATGGCTGAAAATACCCAAAAGTGACACCATTCTAAAAATTGCACCCCTCAAGGTGCTCAAAACCACATTCAAGAAGTTTTTTAACCCTTCAGGTGCTTCACAGCAGCAGAAGCAACATGGAAGGAAAAAATGAACATTTAACTTTTTAGTCACAAAAATTATCTTTTAGCAACATTTTTTTTATTTTCCCAATGGTACAAGGAGAAACTGAACCACGAAAGTTGTTGTCCAATTTGTCCTGAGTACGCTGATACCTCATATGTGGGGGTAATCCACTGTTTGGGCGCACGGCAGGGCTTGGAAGGGAAGGAGCGCCATTTGACTTTTTGAATGAAAAATTGGCTCCACTCTTTAGCGGACACCATGTCACGTTTGGAGAGCCCCCGTGTGCCTAAAAATTGGAGCTCCCCCACACGTGACCCCATTTTGGAAGCTAGACGCCCCAAGGAACTTATCTAGATGCATAGTGAGAACTTTGAACCCCCGGGGGCTTCACAAATTGATCCGTAAAAATGAAAAAGTACTTTTTTTTCACAAAAAAATTCTTTTAGCCTCAATTTTTTTCATTTTCACATGGGCAACAGGATAAAATGGATCCTAAAATTTGTTGGGCAATTTCTCATGAGTACACCGATACCTCACATGTGGGGGTAAACCACTGTTTGGGCACATGGTAAGGTTCGGAAGGGAAGGAGCGCCATTTGACTTTTTGAATGAAAAATTATCTCCATCGTTAGCGGACACCATGTCGTGTTTGGAGAGCCCCCGTGTGCCTAAACATTGGAGCTCCCCCACAAATGACCCCATTTTGGAAACTAGACCCCCCAAGGAACTTATCTAGATGCATATTGAGCACTTTAAACCCTCAGGTGCTTCACAAATTGATCTGTAAAAATGAAAAAATACTTTTTTTTTCACAAAAAAATTCTTTTCGCCTCAGTTTTTCATTTTCACATGGGCAATAGGATAAAATGAATCCTAAAATTTGTTGGGCAATTTCTCCCGAGTACGCCGATACCTCATATGTGGGGGTAAACCACTGTTTGGGCACACGGCAGGGCTCGGAAGGGAAGGCGCGCCATTTGACTTTTTGAATGGAAAATTAGCTCCAATTGTTGGCGGACACCATGTCGCGTTTAGAGAGCCCCTGTGTGCCTATGCATTGGAGCTCCCCCACAAGTGACCCCATTTTGGAAACTAGACCCCCCAAGGAACTTATCTAGATGCATATTGAGCACTTTAAACCCCCAGGTGCTTCACAGAAGTTTATAATGCAGAGCCATGAAAATAAAAAATAATTTTTCTTTCCTCAAAAATGATTTTTAGCCTGGAATTTCCTATTTTGCCAAGGGTAATAGGAGAAATTGGACCGCAAATGTTGTTGTCCAGTTTGTCCTGAGTACGCTGATACCCCATATGTGGGGGTAAACCACTGTTTGGGCGCACGGCAGGGCTCGGAAGGGAAGGCACGCCAATTGGCTTTTTAAATGGAAAATTAGCTCCAATCATTAGCGGACACCATGTCACGTTTGGAGAGCCCCTGTGTGCCTAAACATTGGAGATCCCCCACATATGACCCCATTTTGGAAACTAGACCCCCAAAGGAACTAATCTAGATGTGTGGTGAGGACTTTGAACTTCCAAGTGCTTCACAGAAGTTTATAACGCAGAGCCATGAAAATAAAATAAAAATTTTATTTTCTCTAAAATGATTTTTTAGCCTGCAATTTATTATTTTCCCAAGGGTAACAGGAGAAATTTGACCCCAAAAGTTGTTGTACAGTTTCTCCTGAGTACGCTGATACCCCATATGTGGGGGTAAACCACAGTTTGGGCACATGTCGGGGCTCGAAAGTCAAGTAGTGACATTTTGAAATGCAGACTTTGATGGAATGCTCTGCGGGCGTTACGTTGCGTTTGCAGAGCCCCTGATGTGGCTAAACAGTAGAAACCCCCCACAAGTGACCCCATTTTAGAAACTAGACCCCGAAAGGAACTTATCTAGATGTGAGGTGAGCACTTTGAACCCCCAAGTGCTTCACAGAAGTTTATAACACAGAGCAGTGAAAATAATAAATACGTTTTCTTTCCTCAAAAATAATTTTTTAGCCCAGAATTTTTTATTTTCCCAAGGGTTACAGGAGAAATTGGACCCCAAAAGTTGTTGTCCAGTTTCTCCTGAGTACGCTGATACCCCATATGTGGGGGTAAACCACTGTTTGGGCACACGTCGGGGCTCAGAAGGGAAGTAGTGACTTTTGAAATGCAGACTTTGATGGAATGGTCTGCGGGCGTCACGTTGCGTTTGCAGAGCCCCTGGTGTGCCTAAACAGTAGAAACCCCCCACAAGTGACCCCATTTTGGAAACTAGACCCCCCAAGGAACTTATCTAGATATGTGGTGAGCACTTTGAACCCCCAAGTGCTTCACAGACGTTTACAACGCAGAGCCGTGAAAATAAAAAATCATTTTTCTTTCCTCAAAAATGATGTTTTAGCAAGCAATTTTTTATTTTCTCAAGGGTAACAGGAGAAATTGGACCCCAGTAATTGTTGCCCAGTTTGTCCTGAGTACGCTGATACCCCATATGTGGGGGTAAACCACTGTTTGGGCACATGTCGGGGCTCGGAAGTCAAGTAGTGACGTTTTGAAATGCAGACTTTGATGGAATGGTCTGCGGGCGTCACGTTGCGTTTGCAGAGCCCCTGGTGTGCCTAAACAGTAGAAACCCCCCACAAGTGACCCCATTTTGGAAACTAGACCCCCCAAGGAACTTATCTAGATATGTGGTGAGCACTTTGAACCCCCAAGTGCTTCACAGACGTTTACAACGCAGAGCCGTGAAAATAAAAAATCATTTTTCTTTCCTCAAAAATGATGTTTTAGCAAGCAATTTTTTATTTTCTCAAGGGTAACAGGAGAAATTGGACCCCAGTAATTGTTGCCCAGTTTGTCCTGAGTACACTGATACCCCATATGTGGGGGTAAACCACTGTTTGGGCACACGTCGGGGCTCGGAAGGGAAGGAGCACCATTTGACTTTTTGAATAAAAGATTGGCTGGAATCAATGGTGGCGCCATGTTGCGTTTGGAGACCCCCTGATGTGCCTAAACAGTGGAAACCCCTCAATTCTAACGCCAACACACCCCTAACCCTTATCCCAACTGTAGCCGTAACCCTAACCACAACCCTAACCGCAACACACCCCTAACCACAACCCTAACCCCAACACACCCCTAACCCTAACCACAACCCTAATTCCAACCCAACCCTAACCCTAAGGCTATGTACCCACGTTGCGGATTCGTGTGAGATTTTTCCGCACCATTTTTGAAAAATCCGCGGGTAAAAGGCACTGCGTTTTACCTGCGGATTTACTGCGGATTTCACCTGCGGATTCCTATTGAGGAATAGGTGTAAAACGCTGCGGAATCCGCACAAAGAATTGACATGCTGCGGAAAATACAACGCAGCGTTTCCGTGCGGTATTTTCCGCACCATGGGCACAGCGGATTTGGTTTTCCATAGGTTTACATGGTACTGTAAACCTGATGGAACACTGCTGCGGATCCGCAGCGGCCAATCCGCTGCGGATCCGCAGCCAAATCCGCACCGTGTGCACATAGCCTAATTCTAAAGGTATGTGCACACGCTTCGGAAAACGCTGCGGATCCGCAGCAGTTTCCCATGAGTTTACAGTTCAATGTAAACCTATGGGAAACAAAAATCGCTGTACACATGCTGCGGAAAAACTGCACGGAAACGCAGCGGTTTACATTCCGCCGCATGTCACTTCTTTCTGCGGATGCCACAGCGGTTTTACAACTGCTCCAATAGAAAATCGCAGTTGTAAAACCGCAGTGAAATGCGCAGAAAAACCGCGGTAAATCTGCCATAAATCCGCAGCGGTTTAGCACTGCGGATTTATCAAATCCGCTGCGGAAAAATCCGCAGAGGACCAGAATACGTGTGCACATACCGAAACCCTAACCCTACCCCTAACCCTACCCCTACCCCTAACCCTACCCCTACCCCTAACCCTACCCCTAACCCTAACCCTACCCCTACCCCTAACCCTACCCCTAACCCTACCCCTAACCCTAGTTCTAACTCCAACCTTAGTGAAAAAAAAAAAAATTCTTTATTTTATTATTGTCCCTATCTATGGGGGACAAATGGGGGGGGTCATTTACTGTTTTTTTATTTTGACCACTGTGATAGATTATATCACAGTGATCAAAATTCACATTGGAACGAATCTGCCGGCCGGCAGATTCGGCGGGCGCACTGCGCATGCGCCCGCCATTTTGGAACATGGCGGCGCCCGGGGAAGAAGACGGACGGACCCCGCCAGGATCAGTAAGTATAAGGGGGGGAGATCAGGGCACAGGGGGGGGGAGATCAGGGCACGGGGGGGCGTCGGAGCACGGGGGGGAGGGATCGGAGCATGGGGGAGAGTGATCGGTGTGCGGGCGGGTGGATCGGTGTGCAGGGGGGGTGGATCGGAGCACGGGGGGGGATCGGAGTGCGGGGGGGTTTGATTGGAGCACGGGGGGGTGTGATTGGAGCACGGGGGGAGCGGACAGGAGGACGGGGGAGCGGAGCACAGGACGGAGGGGAGCGGGCCACAGATCGGGGGGCTGGGGGGGCGATCGGTGGGGTGGGGTGGGGGCACATTAGTATTTCCAGCCATGGCCGATGATATTGCAGCATCGGCCATGGCTGGATTGTAATATTTCACCATTTTTTTAGGTGAAATATTACAAATCGCTCTGATTGGCAGTTTCACTTTCAACAGCCAATCAGAGCGATCGTAGCCACGAGGGGGTGAAGCCACCCCCCCTGGGCTAAACTACCACTCCCCCTGTCCCTGCAGATCGGGTGAAATGGGAGTTAACCCTTTCACCCGATCTGCAGGGATGCGATCTTTCTGTGACACAGCATATGCGTCACAGGTCGGATTGGCACCGACTTTCATGACGCATACGCTGTGTCACAGGTCGGGAAGGGGTTAAAACCGTTCTAAAGTACAACTCATCCCGCAAAAAGCAAGCCCTCACATGGCCATTTTGACCAAAAAATAAAAAAAAGTTATGGCTCTGGGAACAAGGGGAGCAAAAAATGAAAATGCAAAACCAAAAATATCTCTGGTCGTTAAAGGGAACCTGTCACCACTTTTTTGCTCTATCAGCTAAAAAACAGTAATTAGACCTACTGGTAATTGTATTTCCAGGAATCCATCCTGACAGCACACTGGAGGACGTCCTTCTTATCCTTGATGGGACAGGATCACGAGAGGTTAAAAGGACCCTCCCCCTACCACCCTTCAGTGCTTTTCCAAAGTAACACATCTGGATGGATGCAAAAAACACAGGTTTATTCCAAAAAAATAATCAATCATACAAATGTTACATCACATGAGTATAAAGATCATACATTAGGGAGGGAACTAATAGTGCTGTCAGGATGGATTCCTGGAAATACAATTACCAGTAGGTCTAATTACGGTTTTCCAGTTCACCACCTGACAGCACCTGGAGAAATACCAAAGGAGAATGGTATTTAGGGAGGGACCACTGCTTGCAGTACCTTTCTACCGAAAGCCAACTGTGGTGACACTACATCTAACTTATAGTGTTTAGAGAAGGTACTAAGGCTAGACCATGATGCAGCTCTGCAGATCTGATCTGGCGTCGCCCCCCCCTTTCTCCGCCCATGACGTGGCCATGGCCCTAGATGAATGGGCTTTAATGTTAACCGGGGAATCTTGTCCTCTAGCTTTATAAGCTAAACTGATTGTGGACTTTATCCACCGTGCGATAGTCGCTTTAGACGCTTTTCTACCTTTATTCGGACCCCTGAACTGGACGAACAAATTGTTGTCCCGTCTCCAGGGTCTGGATAAATCGAGGTACCTGAGCACCGAGTCTCTTACGTCTAAGTTGTGGTAAAAACTCTCCTTCTGATTTTTAGGGAACTGGCAAAATGATGGTAAGACAATCTCTTGATTCATATTGGAATCTGACACAACTTTAGGGAGAAACGCCGGATCGAGTCTGAGTACTAATTTGTCCTCGAATATCTGCAAATATGGATTCTGCACCGACAGAGCCTGTAGTTCCCCCAATCTTTTTGCCGACGTGATCGCAACTAAAAATGCAGTTTTAAGGGAGAGTTTATCAATTTCTATATCCCCTGTTACATCCCACTCCTGTTCACATAGGAAATTTAGGACCAAGTTCAGATCCCACGGTGGGACTGACTTTCTAATCAATGGTTTTAATCTCTGGACTGCTTTAGAGAATCTACTAATCCAGGGATGGGCAGACAGGGAAGAATCAAAGAATACACTCAGGGCCGCTATCTGGACCCTTAATGTAATTGGTCTAAGACCTTTTTGAAACCCTGACTGCAGAAAGTGAAGAATCTTGGGGATGTTTGGATGGTCAGTGTCAACTGTCGTCTCTCCGCAAAACCCACAGAATCGCTTCCATATCTTGGTATAGATAGCCGATGTCACCGGCTTCCGGCTGGCTTGAAGGGTAGAAATGACATCATCCGAAATCCCTTTTGCTCTTAAGACCTTCCGTTCAGGATCCAGGCCGCCAGCTGAAGTGTTCCCGGATTCTGGTGTAGAACTGGACCTTGCAGAAGAAGATCCTCTCTTTCTGGTAACAGGAGGGGTTCTTCCACTGACAGTTTCCTTAGCAATGGAAACCAACTCCGTTTCGGCCAGTGAGGAGCTATGAGTATGACTTTGGCCCCGTCCTCGCAGATCTTTCTGAGTGCCCTCGGGATCATTGCTAGAGGAGGGAATGCATACAGAAACCCGTGGTTCCAGGGTTGTGAAAAGGCATCGATCGCGGCTGGACTCTCCCAAGGGTTTAGGGAATAGAAGATCTTGAGCTCCAGTGTGCTCCACCGCTCTTTCCTCTGCACTTCCTGTAGCAGAGACGCCGTCCATCCCCCTCAGCCGCAAACCGGAAGTGACGTGCAGCCGAAAAGAGAGGAAGGTGCGGCGTTGAACTGGTTCCCCCAGCGGCCGCATGGAGACGCCGACGCCAGCAGAGGCCGCCGCTGAGCCGCACACACCAGGGGACGGACGGAGGGATCGAGAGCCCCCGCCAGGAGGAAGCGATCTCCAACCCGGGAGCAGCGCTACACTGGTTGGCTGAGGGACCCTTCAGGCGGGTGTCAGCCAACGGGTGTCTCAGGAGGGAAGGGTGAGGCTGAGCCCCCCCGATCCACATCCTCCCGCACAGAACGGCAGATCCTCTCGTCCGTTCCTATCCCTGATGGGACAGGAAAAACACTGAAGGGTGGTAGGGGAAGGGTCCTTTTAACCTCTCGTGTTCCTGTCCCATCAAGGATAAGAAGGACGTCCTCCAGTGTGCTGTCAGGTGGTGAACTGGAAATATAATTTAATTGTCAGGTATGCATTCCACATCTACATTTGAAACCCCCCGACACCCCATGCATCACCCATAAAAACCTTTCTTATTTGTCCCACGCTGTATGTTAATCTGTTCAGTCCGGTCCGATGGGCGTTGCTTCTGTTCCCTCACTCCACCCCTCCTTGGCTTGCTGTACGCATTCTTCGCCGTGAATCTCGCAGAGCGCGTACAGATTTTGCGCGTGCACATTGCAATGTGACCTCGCGCGTGTGCAGTATGCTTTGCCCAATTGCGAGCAAAGCCGAAAAGCAGTATGGCGCATTAAATGATATTTTTAGCTGATAGAGCAAAAAAGTGGTGACCGGTTCCCTTTAAAGGGTTGTTACATAGCAAACCCAGGGGTTTCTTCCAAGATGTTTTTTTGTATGCAGGACATAGCTTCTTTGTATATGTGCTGGGGAACTCGTCCGTGCACAGAGCGCATTCTTTATTATTTTGCTTGGTGCTACATTTCATAGGCCTTTCCTAGTAAAAAAAAAAAAAAAAAAATACATAGAGAAAAGGGACCTATTTAATATGGTGAACTTTAACGTAGATCACTCACCATTATGTTGTTAATCTAAGGTGTCAGAGATGAAGGTTGGATCAGTTCGCACAAATGTTCTCCCCTGGAGGTGGTGGACTCATGACCTGTCCTCCTCTGGCCAGTCTTGTTGCTTGTCTGACTGCTGCGCCCCTGGCGATGGCGCAGCTGGCGTGGTTGCTGCTGTAGTGGCTCCTGCAATAGCCAATCTGGTGGCTGCTGCTGTATATCCATCTTGGGATTACTGCAAAAACACCACCATACTCCTGGAACCACCCCCATACATACTGGGATGGTCCAGGCACACCTCCATCCGGCCCCTCCCTCATTTCCAGGGTCAATGCTCATTTGAATCCGGCACGCTGTGCGCAGAGAATCTCAGCCAGCCCTGCACAGATCCGGATGGCCGCTCTAGCTAACGGAGCGCTGGGTCATCGGGACGCACCGTATATTCGTCCTGCGCATGCGCGGACCCAGGCGGCTAAGCTTTCCTGCGCACTCATCAATGATGTGCATCGGATCTTTCACCAGCACACCCCGCACGTGGGCAGCCCGGAAACATGTCTCGGCACATGGTGCTCCTGTGGCCCCAGCGTGTGCAGATTCAGGGCCTTGTGTCTGCAACAGACATTTACCAAGAGGTCTCTGCCTGCAAGGAGATGCACAGACCTCCTGGCTAGTGAGGTCTTATCCCTCCGGAAGGCATCTATCCAGAAAACCCTCCTGACCTCAGTAAGTCCGACATACAGCTCCATTTTAGGTTCCCTCAAGGACAGGAAACAAAAAATGATGTGGAGGAGAGGTACCACCCTTTTATTCAGTAGGTTTCCTGTCCTTGATGAGCGGATACCCTCCCTCAGGTGGTGCTGTCATAGGAGAAGGGGAAAATCAGTGATTCTCCTTAGATTTTGAAGGTGATACGGTAGTTTGCAGAACTAGTGCTGAACCACCAGAATTCTAATGGAAACCTCACAGGTTGCATTCAAAGTAATTTTCAAAACAGATCCATCCTACCTATCAAGTACCACCTAAAGAGGTATTCTCGCCTCAAACATTTTTGGTATATGCAAACACACTTTGGAGACCCACATCTCAAATTAAAATTGGGTAGTCTTGACCCCTTTCAATGGAGAAATGGAAACATCTCTTTTCGCTTTCATGGAGTCCCAAAAATAGCTGAGCAACAGTGGATGCGAGACAATAGTCCAAGGACCCCTTTTCTTTAGTATGTATGGCCATAAATGTCTGAGATGGAAATAACCTTTCAAAGGGAATCTGTCACCAGGGTTTCGCCATCTAATCTGAAAACAGTATAATGTACGGCAGAGACTCAGATTCCAGTGAAGCTTCACTTACTCGGGTGGTTGCAGTTTCCTGCAGTCAGTTTTATCAGCAGGCAATTATCTCTAGAGGACTAGTAAACCTACTGTCATTAGCTCTGTATAATCCCACCCACACTACTGATTGGAAGTTTGCAGCCTATACACACTGTACACAGAAAACAGCCAGTGGTGTGGGTGGCATCATACAGAGCTCAGCATTCAGAGAACTGCTAGATCTGCAACAGATAAATCAGGGATTTTATCGAAACTGCAGCGAGCAGCGTAAAAGTGATCTATTGCCACACTACCACAGATGGGGGGTTGGGGTGACACAAACTTAGCAACAGATTGCATTAAAGACTGGAAACAATTTCAACGGCAAGAAAAGAAAAAACAAACACAGGTTGTACAAGAGCAATAAAAAAAATTAAATATTTATTTGAATAACAAGTTTGGAGTTCAAGCTGCAATGTTGGCAATGTCAATTTTCTTTTTATTAGATCACAAACTCATGCACCAAATTGGAAAAGGAAAGAGCTACCAACTACTTAACAGCTGCTGATTTATAAAGAAAAAATATAAAGGCATGTAATCACTATACAAAATATAAAAATGTATGAAACACTATCAACCACAGAACAGAAGAGTTATTGATTATACTTTAAGTGTTGTGTACTTGCTGTATGTGTGCGCACATTTAGAATTACTGAAGTGACTTAAGTTACCTTTAGATTTCTTTGCATGTTGTCTGCAATAATGTTGTACTTTAAACAGATCTAACCACGCGGAAATTTTATGTGCTACTAATAAGAAAGAACTTTGTTAATATGGTAAATATGAGATTTACAGAGGAGAAAAAAAAATCTTCTTAAACAGAAGTGCTTTAAGCTAATGGTGCACTCTTAAGACCCCACTCAATGCCACAATAACGTGTACATGGCATAGAAATGCTAAGAGAGCACTACATTAAGGAGAAGTGGAGGGTACAAGGCTAGAAGAGCGCAAGCCTAAATAAGTCTAGTCTTTTTAATAATTAAAAAAAAAAATCATGCACCCTCCTGCTATGATCCACAGCTAATTTATTTATTGCCTCTCCATAATAACCTCCAAAGCCATCCAACATTGTCAGACCAATAGTGATAAATACACATATATAAATGAAGACACTAACTGCTTCTTTGACACTACTAATGGCAATGTCTGTGCTGAGTGAAAGCACCTTTAAAAAAAGAGCCTATGCGGCAAGAGATAAGTGTCTATAGATTCAAAATGAATCAACTGTATCGGATAACAATTCTTCAACTTAGAAGCTGCCTCAATATTAGGTGCATCTTCAGTTAATGTAACAGGAAGGAGGGAAAAACAGACAGATTATATAAAAAAAAAAAATTACAAACAAAAACAAAACAGAAACGAACAAAAGGCAATGATTTTTTTCTTTACTTCTTCAATCCTACCCATTCGCATAACTGACTCAAGGCCACAAAATGGGCAGACACAATGATATATATTTATATATATATTTTTCTTTACAATTATTTAAATTGTATGATGGTAAAGTATAAGGTCTATTTAAAAACAAAACAAAAAAAAGCTAGGTAAGCCTAAATTAAGAGGTGGCGCCGGGCGTTGGGTTTACATTTTGAGTAGCAACTTGGGGGGCAACTTCTATGATCCGTGGCTTATCTATGATTCTGGCAGTGCGGTTGCCCTTTTCTACGATTCCAATGATCCATGCTTGATGACCTTCTCCATACTTTGGTGACTTTATCTCAGCACAAAACCGTGCAGCCTGCTCCCGTGGTAGACAGATTAGGAGACCACCTGCAAAGAGAAGAAATTGTGAATACTGCAGGGTAACTACTTACCATTTGCATGGTTTTAAAAACAGACACAATTAAATAATATATCATTGTTCCTTAATGAGCACATATTTACCCTTTTATTACTAAAATTTACACATTTGAGAGATTATCAATGGATTCAAAGTGTCGGTTTCCCACAAGTATAAATAAACTTATAATCAATCAACCATGGAAATATCATATCTGCCAAAATGTTGAACCATCAGGCTACATTCTCAGTGTAAAAGGGGTTTTCTCAATCTACCTAAGAAGTTGCCAGCCTTAGAGTGACTGCAAACTTCTGTATCGTGCACGCTGGGAAGATTCTCTGGTGCCGAGAGCGGGCGGTCATGTAACCGCAAGTATGCAATTTGCATAGCTCCGGCCACATTTCGACTAGATGTGTCCAGCCTTGCTCAATACACTTATATTAAGCAAGGCTACGCACGTCCAGTCGGCATGTGAGCACATGTATGCAAATCACATACTTATAGTCACGCATTTGGTGCCATCAGCATGTCAGCTTGCCCCATGTGACAATTCAAGTCTGCAGTCACACAGAGTGACAGCAGAATTGTACCTCAAGGCTGAACAACCACAAAAAACAAACTCCCATCTAAGTTTGTATCCTCTTAACCCTGCTGTACTGTTCGGGTCAATATGACCCGAAATGATTTTTGAGACCCTGTAGATTTTTTTATATGAGGATTTGAAACTAGTGGTATCTTGACTTCTCCTCATTTGTGGAGCTCTATATTTTTTTTGTTGTTTTTGTTTTGTTTACTTTTTTGCTACACGCTGATTGTTATACTTGTACTGTTTGGGTCAATATGACCCGATAGCATTTTATACTGTTCTACAGGTCTCTGATTATTTCTGACTGCAAAAGTTATGTTTTTTTAGGTGTACTTCATCTCAAAATGGTGGTGGTTTCACTGTTCTTATCAGTAAACAAGTAATTATCTAGTATTATCCATTTGCTGTTTGTGAGAGAGGAAATTGGTTGTCTATCATCCAAAGGCTGGGGGTTTCACTGTCATCAGTAATCAAGTATTTATTTAGTCAAATGCATTTTCAGTTTGTGAGAGAAGACACTGTTGTCTTATAAATTAGACACCAGTCATTTGACTTACACCCTGAAGCTAAGTCCTGTGAAAGAGACACTGGAATCTGTGAGAGAGAGAGCACTGAGCTGTGAATACACATCTTTACAGGTATTCTTTTTTTTTTCAAAACTTGGATAACAATGTTTCTAAAATGTCTATTGACTGACGCTGTGAATACATATCTTTACAACTATTCTTTTCTTTTCCAAACCTAGATAATTCTAATGAGCACAATGCACCATGACAATGACGTAAGTGATAGAGAAGACAGAAAGCCTGACATTATTTTGGATTATAATGCCACAAAGGGAGCAGTTGATACTTTAGACCAAGCAATATCAACATATACATGCAAACGCAAAACCAAATCGGTGGCCAATGATTTTATTTTATAACATACTGGACGTTTCTGCATACAATGCATTTGTCTTATGGAGAGAAATCGACCCCGATTGGAACCGAAATAAGCTGCATAAAAGAAGATTATTTCTTGAGGAATTGGGCAAATCCCTGGTTAGGCCATATATTGAGAGCAGAAAAGTGACCCCCAAAAGTGAAGGAGCAACAGCCATTGTAAAAAGTGTCCAGCATGCTCAAGAAAGAGACTCCACATCCACGGCCTCCACCAGCACAGCTACCAGCAGCACAGCTACCAGCAAAAAATGGAAGAGATGTAGCTTCTGTCCATCTTCCTGTGACAATAAGACTAATCTGACATGTGCTGGATGATCAAAATATCTGTGTAAAGGACGTGTCTAATTATTGTGTTCAGTGTAAAAACGCATGAACATTGTTCAGTTTTTCTTTTTTCTTTCTAAAAAGGTTGAAGTTTTTAAGATTTTTCATTTGTTGATTTATAAATATTGTTTTCAGAAAGTTAAATTTCATGTTTTAGTAATAGTAATGTAAAGCTTCTTTGTTATTTGTGTGCAGAATGCCAACAATCAAAGATAATTGTAAAAAGCCTGTGTATCCTTTTTATGAAAAAAAATAAATTATTAAGTTTAAATTTAAATTTTTCATTTGTTTATGATCAACCATGTTCACATACAGTATAATAATGAAAAAAGTATTCAAATAAAACACTTAGAGTAGCTAAAAATCAAGAATTAATAGGTCATATTAACCCGGGAACAGTACAAGTGTATAGCAAATGCGAACAGAACAGCAGGGTTAATATATTGCAATCATATTATATAGCACTGTGTACTTACAATTGCTCACTTTGCCTTTTTACCCAGCTACTGTAATTCTTCCATTTATCATTAGGCCTATGACATCAAGTGATTAAAACCTGACTAGCCGAATCCCTCTAAGCGTTATGTAAAAGCAGGAGGTCTACTTTCCCTGTGGGAGTCATAAGTTTCTGCAAAAAATGAGTCTAGCAATTGGATTTTTTTGTTTGATGCCTGTTACCAAGGAGATCGACTACCACTGCCATCTTGGAGCAGTGATTGATCTCTTGTAGAGTCAAAAGGAGAACAGTAGCTATTAGAAAAAAACATGTTAATTGCAAACTTGCTTATTTTAACATGGTCTACCTGGCTATACCCATATTACAGAATTACCCTGCTTACTGCAAGTAACATCATGTCAGCATTTCTGAAAGAATCACCCAATTTAATACATTCACAATCCTGCAAGCATCTACACTGTAGATTCCACAGGAACAGAGGTCTCCTGGACAAGATTAAAGGGAACCTGTCACCCCCAAAATCAAAGGTGAGTTAAGCCCACCGGTATCAGGGGCTTATCTACAGCATTCTGTAATGCTGTACATAAGACTCCGATGTAACCTGAAAGATGAGAAAAAGAGGTTAGATTATACTCACCTGGGCGGGCGGTCCAGTCTGGGGCCTCCCATCTTCATAGGATGACGTCCTCTTCTTGTCTTCACGCTCCGGCGCAGGCGTACTTTGTCTTCCCTGTTGAGGGCAGAGCAAAGTACTGCAGTGTGCAGACGCTGGGCCTCTCTGACCTTTACCGGCGCCTGCGCACTGCAGTACTTTACTCTGCCCTCAACAGAGCAGACAAAGTACGCCTTCACCAGAGCCGCAGCGTGAAGACAAGAAGAGGACGTTATCGTAAGAAGATGGGAGGCCCCAGACCGGACCGTGACGCCCATCGGACGGGACTGCCCCTGGGTGTGTATAATCTAACCTCTTTTTCTCATTTTTCAGGATAAATCCGGGGCTTATCTACAGTATTACAAAATGCTATCGATAAGCCCCTGATGCCAGTGGGCTTAGCTCACCTTCGATTTTGGGGGTGACAGGTTCCCTTTAATGGATTTTTGAACAAAAGTGGCTTAGGGTCCTTTTCTACAGGCAGATAATATTTTTTTAAGGAGCAATGATTGAGGATATAGAACAGCGCTCTTTACACTTTCTCCTAAATGCGTCAATCATCAACACATGCCACCTGTATGGAGACAAACAGTCGTTACTATGGCAATTAACCCCCACACAGTTTGCATATTGCTTACCTGAGGTGATATACTGCCAACCAACAATAGTGTGATTTTAGGCCTGCATAACACAATCATGTTTACATGGCCATAATCAGAAAAGAAACATTATTAGGCTACATTCCCACAACGAGCATTTGGTGAATTTTTGATGTTGACCTAATTAAAGAAGTTGTCCAGTACTTGGACAACTTCTTGTCATACCCCTAGCTTGACCCTGATAAAATAATAAAGCTTATACTCACCTCTCATGCTGGCGCCGGTCACACGGTGTCTGCACTCGCTCTTTTGGGGCTCCCATGCTGTTACACGTGACGCAGGCGTCCAAACAGCACTGGCATCACTGTTCCCGCCTCTAGTTGAATTGAGCAAGAAGTCGAAGATCAGCTGCAGCTCAGACTTCTTCTTCATGTTCGATTTGTCCAAAGACGGGAACAGTGACGCTAGCTCTGATAGGGCGCCGGTGTCACAACAACCGCACGGGAGCCATGCAAGAGTGAGTCCCGACACTGTGGGAACGACACCGCCACAGATGGTGAGTGTAAGCTTTATTATTTTATGGGGGACAAACATTTTGATTAAGAAGGGGTTGTCCTAGTAGTGGACAACACCTTTAAGTGAATTAATTCAGTGTCAGATTCCTTGTTAAATATGAAAAAAAAATTTGGGGGAGTGCTGTTGTTATTTCCTTCATTGCATTAAGTAAATTAGCTTTTTTTTTCACTGTGGTATTGAGTGCATTTTTTTCACACGCGGTTTTATCGCTGAGGTTTTTTTTATATGTCAGGTTTTTAAATCTGCTTTGTTTTTGATACTTCCTGGTATTTGGCTCGGACACAGCTTTATTGATACATTCATGTGCGAGATACATCGGTTTTTGTTGCATTTCTGCAGCGGACAGACAATAAAAATGCATGTGCTTTTTTACCTGCAGATTTTCCACATCTAATGCAGTTCTATAGGAATAATGCACATAAAACTCATCGTACCTGTAATAGAGATTGTCATGTTGCGAATTTGAAACATGCTTCACAGGTCAGTTTATGCTGAGTAAAAGCACAAAAAGGCATGAGATTTCTATAAATCATTCCACTTTGCTGGAATTGGAAGATGCTGCATTTTTGAGGCAGCAAAAAAACTCAGAAGGTTGTCATGCTTTTCGGATTATAGAGGGGTGCGCCTTATAATCCAAATGTAGCTTACCGGCTGTGGTGTAGCGGGATCACAGGAGGCATGGTTCCTGCTGCAGGAGGCTAATGGCAGCAGGAATGGGGTAATGCTGTGGGCCCTGGGCTGGGAGGATGGGGTGTCTCAGCGGTGAAAGGCTGTGGGCTTTTATAAAATATCGGTGGTCAGTGCACATATTGAGATCTCGGGAGCAGAGATCTTACCTGCCGAGAACTCAATTTCCAGCGACCATTTTTCTGTAGCCCACTGCAGAGAATAAGTCAGTGGGAAGGGGACTCCACTCACCGCCGATATTTTATGAAAGCCAAGGGCTCAAGAAACCCCCTCCTCCCAGCACAGTTTCCGCAGCATCGCCCCACTCCTGCCACCGCCCCACTCCTGCCACCGCCACTGCACATAGGAGAACTGTCAGAAAGCCTGTTACATCCTGCTGTTAGCCAAGTCTAAACAGAGCCAATCAGGTCCCAATAATGTCGTTGATCACTCTGCACTGGAATACTAGCACTTGCAGGACTCTGGGAGACCCAAATGCTGCAAGACCACTGACCGTAGAGAAAGGTCGTCGCTGCACAGAGGTATATTTACCATTGGCGGTCCTGAAGGAGTTAAATTGTTTTTCACTACTACAGAATATTGTCAAATTTGAGCCACATTTTACTTTGAAATTCCCACACAGTGTAGAAATTACATGGAAGGGGAAAAAACAAAACCAAGAGCGTTTGAAGAGACAAGCTGAATCAATATTCAGGAGTATGGAGACATTTTCCTGTAAGTACTTTAAATCTGAAAATCTATATATTCTTCGTACTTATTTGTATCAGCCAGCCTCTTGTAGTGGAGAGGGGCTGTGAGTGACTTACCTGACGTCTCAGGGCAAGATCCATGCATAAGACCAAACATATTCCCACAAGCCTTGCTAACAGCAGCCATTTTGGCTAAGACAGGAAGATTATGGATAACAAAAGAAACTTCATTCCGCTGCTGTTTGGCCAAGTTTTGTGCATGTCCTAAAATCCCGAATCCGGTTATATCAGTAGCAGCATGTGCGTTAAACGTGTGCATAAGACCGGCAGCTGGAGAGAAAAGACAACAATATTAATAACTCACGATCATTAAAAACGTAATTAGAAACCAGAAACATGGACATACTAAAGGTTAATACATCTTAGTGCGTCATTTTTACAGTATATTCTACTACAACACCAGTGATAATTGGGCATCAGGATCCATTTGGGGTTACCAATCTCCTCAAGAACTAATTTGTTTCTCTTTCTTACTGGTTTCCAAATAAAGCCTGGCAACAGAACACATTTTAGCAAGTGCCAACAAAAGTATAACCTTGTCCTGGTAAATATGGCTTAGTAAACACATACTAAACACATCTGTATAAAACATAGTATGTCTATGTAGCAGTGTGGTAGCTCAGTGGTTCGCTCGGTTGATTTAAAATGCTGGGGTGAAATCCCACTAAAGACAACATCTGCAAGAAGTTTGTAAGTTTCCTCCAGGTATTCTGGTTTCCTAAATACGAAGGTAGGCGTTCCAGCTCCTAAAACAATTTCTTTTATTCTTCCAAAATTTAAAACATGACAGACGGCAGTGTCCTCTTTACACATGGATAGGCTGTGACAAAGATCCACACTAGGATCGAAACGCGTCACTTGGCCACCAGTGCCTGGTGTGCCTATCCACATGTAAAGAGGACACTGCCGTCTGACATGTTATACATTTTGGAAGAATAAAATAAATTGTTTTAGGATCTGGAACGCCTACCTTCGTATTTTGCTAATCCACGTCTGACTGACGGAGTTCCGTGCACCCCGGGGCAGTCGGTGAGCTGGCTAGGGCGTCAAGCCCAAATTTCCTTTTTTATACATTTTGGTTTCCTCCCACATTCCAAAGACATACTGATAGGGAATTTAGATTGTGAGCCCCAATTGGGGCACAGTGGTAATAAAGTCTGGAAAGCGCTTTGAATATGATGGCGCTATATAAGCCTAATAAACAATAGTATATGTTGTGGATTTTGATGCAGATTATTATTATTTATTTATATAGCACCATTAATTTCATGGTGCTGTACATGAGAAAGGGGTTACATACAGAGTTATAGATATCGTTAACAGTAAACAAGTTTACAATGACAGACTGGTACAGAGGGGAGAGGACCCTGCCCTTTGGACTTACACTATGATTACGCATATATCAGCGAAAAAACAATAAGACAAATGTTTACCCAACTGATCTGTGTAACCTAGCCTCAGCGGCCAGGGAACAAGACATTATTGCAAGAGGATGGTTTATACAGAGACTAGTAGAGGGAGGCATGAAAGTGCCTATCAGCAGAACAGTATTTACAAAATGCCAATGGCAATAGACCCTAGCTAAATATTCTATGTGACTAAAAATTAACTTTTATTTAACAGTTTAATATAACTGAGTGAATTTATAAAACCACAAGGTTTGTGATGGTCACTACTTGAGTTCCTATTGGTCTTGAAAAGCGATAACTGGGATCAGTCTAACCATCATTTTGTAAGACCGTTAAAATTGATTATAAACTACTGTCCAAAATTTGGGGAAGCAGCTGGTTATAGATTTTAAATAGCAAGTTGTTATGGCGGTCATGACAAGCAATAACTGATGGTCTGTGGCCACTCAGTGCAAGAGACATTAGAATGAATCTATAGGCTTGAGAGCTACAGTAGTATTACACAAAAACATAAAGATAGAGGGGGATAATAGATATTAGACTAGTAATCCCACAGTAGGGGATCCTAAACCAACTGTCCAAAAATATATGTAAAGATCAACAGCAATAGATTAAAATAACAGGATAATATCTACCAATACTATACTATATAATGGATTCAAATGAGTTGGGTATATGTTTTAACTGAAAATCTGAAATTGAAGACAGTGGTTTATAATCAGTATTAATGGTCTTACAACATGAAAAGCGATAAGGGGGATGACTGTAACCATCAAGACCAATAGGAACTTATATAGTGATCAACACAAACCTTGTGGTTTTAGAAATGCACTCAATTATATTAAATCTAATATCTAAAGCTGAATGTGTGCGTGTATGTGTGTATGTATGTGTGTGTGTATGTCCGGGATTGGCATCTGCACCGTCGCAGCTACAGCCACAAAATTTTGCACAGTCACACGTCTGGACCCCGAGAGCGTCATAGGCTATGGTGTGAGGCGAAATTTTAACCCCACGTGTTCCAATTCACCAAACAATTTTGCTTCTATCTACATAATGGAGAAAAAGTGAAAGGAAAAGTGTTGGAGGCAAATTGACAGCTGCCAGATGTGAACAAGGGGGACTTAAAGAATGAGAGCGATGGCGCCAAAGAGTACTCTTATATACCGTACAGTTGGTAAGGTGGGGCCCCGACATGGGATACTCACCACACACGGGGATATGAACACACACACAAAATGCGCCACACACTACCACGTGCTTGAATACATATACCACCCTCAGCACACATTTCACCACACATACACCATCCTCGCCACATAAAAGTCGAAACACATTGTCGCCGCTCAAAACTCGCCACGCGCAAAACTCGCCACATGCAAAACTAGGCTCACGCAAAACTCGCCACACGTGCAAAACTCACCTCATGGAAAATTCGCCACATGCAAAACTTCCACACGCGGAAAAATTGCCACATGCACAAAAGTTGCAACACATGCAAAAGTTGCTTCACACAAAACTTGCACATACTCAAAACGCACCACACATAAAATTCGCAACGCGCAAAACTCACCATGCGCAAAACTTCCTGCTCACAACTTGCTACACTAACCTGTCACATGCAACTCGACACACAAAAAGTTGCTACACGCATGTCGCCAAACAAAACTCTTCTCACAAAACTCGCTACATGCATGTCGCCACATGCAACTCAACACACACAACTTGACACATGAAACTCGCCCTAAAACACACACAAGTCTGGTATTATCCTTCAAAAATAAAAATCAGATTAATAAGCAGACAAACTACAAGAGCAACAAATGAACCATATAGGAAATACGGCAGCTGTCAGGCACATGACCTGTCTATTATGTGTATGTGTGAGCTAATATATACTGGCAGGGAGGAGGGCTTCCTGTTGGCTGGGGATTTATCAGGCTGCCAATTTAGCTTACAAATACAAAGGTAAAAATACTGACCAAATAACGTGTGAATACGGTCTAATACAGGAGGAGATGACATACAGATATATAATATATACAGGAGAGATGACACATAGGTATATACTATATAGAGGAGATGACACACACATATATACTATATACAGGGGAGATGACACACAGGTATATACTATATACAGGAGGATATGACACAGGTATATACTAAATACAGGGGAGATGACATACAGGTACATACTATATACATGGGAGATGACACAGGTATATACTATATACAGGAGATGACACACACATATCTACTATATACAGGGGAGATGACACGTATATACTATATACAGGAGGAGATGACACATTATATACTATAAACAGGAGGAGATGACACAGGTATATACTTTATACAGGAGGTGATGACACAGGTATATACTATATACAGGAGGAGATGACATACAGGGACATACTATATACAGGAGGTGATGACACAGATATATACTATATACAGGAGGAGATGACACAGATATATACTATATACAGGAACAGATGACACACAGGTATATACTATATACAGGAGGAGATGACACAGGTATATACTATATACAGGAGCAGATGACACACGTATATACTATATACAGGGGAGATGACATACAGGTATATACTATATATAGGAGGAGATGACATACAGCAGGTATATACTATTTACAGGGGAGATGACATGCAGGTGGTGTGAGGTGAAAATGAAAAGGTGTGAGTGCAAAATGAGAGGAGTGAGGAAAATAAGAGAAGTGAGGTGCTATAACTAACCACAGATATTTACTATGCCCAGGCAATGCCGGGCTCTTCAAATAGTCTAATATATAAAGCTGAATGTGTGTGTGTCTGTGTGTATGTCCAGGATTGGCATCTGCACCGTCGCAGCTACAGCCACAAAATTTTGCACAGTCATACATCTGGACCCCGAGAGCGTCATAGACTATGTTGTGAGGCGAAATTTTAACCCTGCGCGTTCCAATTCACCAAACAATTCTGCCCCTATCTACATAATGGGGAAAAAGTGAAAGGAAAAGTGTTGGCGGCAAATTGACAGCTGCCAGATGTGAACAAGGGGGACTTAAAGAATGAGAGCGATGGCGCCAAAGAGTACTCTTATATACCGTACAATTGGTAAGGTGGGGCCCCGACATGGGATACTCACCACACACGGGGATATGAACACTGTTGTGAATTCTGTGGCTGAGTTCACGTCTGTGGTCACAAGTGGTATTGCAGTCTCTGGGCTTCCTCCCTCAGGTGTTTTGGTGAGCTCGTTGGCTGCCTTGCTATTTAGCTCCACCTGAGTCTGTCTTCCTTGCTCCTTGTCAATGTTCCAGTGTTGGATCTGAGCTACTGCATCTTTCCTTGGGCCTGCTGCTCTGCTAGATAAGTGCTTCTAGTTTGTTTTCTGTTTTTTCTGTCCAGCTTGTTATTATCTTTTGCTGGAAGCTCTGAGAAGCAAAGGGGTGCACCGCCGTGCTGTTAGTTCGGCACGGTGGGTCTTTTTGCCCCTTTGCGTGGTTTTCGTTTTAGGGTTTTTTTGTAGACTGCATAGTTCTCTTTGCTATCCTCGCTCTGTCTAGAATATCGGGCCTCACTTTGCTGAATCTATTTCATTCCTACGTTTGTCTTTTCATCTTGCTAACAGTCATTATATGTGGGGGCTGCCTATTCCTTTGGGGTATTTCTCTGAGGTAAGTCAGGCTTGTATTTCTATCTTCAGGCTAGTCAGCTCCTCAGGCAGTGCCGAGTTGCATAGGTAGTGGATAGGCGCAATCCACTGCTGCTTCCAGTTGTGTGAGGATAGATCAGGTACTGCAGTCTACAGAGATTCCACGTCTCAGAGCTCGTCCTATTGTTTTGGGTTATTGCCAGATCTCTGTATGTGCGCTGATTACTGCACGCTGTGTTGCCTGATTGCCAGCCATAACAGTACAAGGAGCCATTCAATGATTTCCAATAGAGGGAAAAAAGAAATCCTGACATCATTTTTTTTTCTTAGCTCTGTCTTCAGTCTTTTTTTTCCCCTAGACATTAGAGTGCTTCAGGACACAGCTGTGGACATGGATATTCAGGCTCTGTGCTCCTCAATGGATAATCTCGTTGTAAATGTACAAAAGATTCAAGATACTATTGATCAGAAATCGATGCTAGAACCAAGAATTCCGATTCCTGATTTGTTTTTTGGTGACAGAACTAAGTTCCTGAGCTTCAGAAATAATTGTAAGCTATTTTTGGCCTTGAAACCTCATTCTTCTGGTAATCCTATTCAACAGGTTTTGATTATTATTTCTTTTTTGCGCGGCGACCCACAGGACTGGGCGTTTTCTCTTGCACCAGGAGATTCTGCATTGAGTAATGTTGATGCATTTTTCCAGGCGCTGGGATTGCTTTACGATGAGCCTAATTCAGTGGATCAAGCTGAGAAAAATCTGCTGGCTTTATGCCAGGGTCAGGATGATGTAGAAGTATATTGTCAGAAATTTAGAAAATGGTCAGTACTCACTCTGTGGAATGAATCTGCACTAGCGGCTTTGTTCAGAAAGGGTCTCTCTGAAGCTCTTAAGGCTGTAATGGTGGGATTTCCTATGCCTGCTGGTTTGAATGAGTCTATGTCCTTGGCCATTCAGATCGGTCGTCGCTTGCGCGAGCGTAAATCTGTGCACCATCTGGCGGTATTGTCTGAGAGTAAACCTGAGCCTATGCAGTGCGACAGGACTATGACTAAAGTAGAACGGCACGAACACAGACGTCTGAACAGACTGTGTTTCTATTGTGGTGATTCTACTCATGCTATTTCTAATTGTCCTAAACGCACTAGGCGGTTCGATAGCTCTGCCGTTATTGGTACTGTACAGTCCAAATTCCTTTTGTCCATTACCTTAATGTGCTCTTTGTCATCATATTCTGTCATGGCGTTTGTGGATTCAGGCGCTGCCCTGAATCTGATGGATTTGGATTATGCTAAACGTTGTGGATTTTTCTTGGAGCCTTTGCGGTGTCCTATTCCGTTGAGAGGAATTGATGCTACACCTCTGGCCAAGAATAAGCCTCAGTACTGGGCCCAGCTGACCATGTGCATGGCTCCTGCACATCAGGAAGTTATTCGCTTTTTGGTACTGCATAATTTGCATGATGTGGTCGTGTTGGGGTTGCCATGGCTACAAACCCATAATCCAGTATTGGATTGGAACTCTATGTCGGTAACCAGCTGGGGTTGTCAGGGAGTACATGGTGATGTTCCATTTTTGTCTATTTCGTCATCCATTCCTTCTGACATCCCAGAGTTCTTGTCGGACTTTCAGGATGTATTTGAAGAGTCCAAGTCTGATGCCCTTCCTCCGCATAGGAATTGTGATTGTGCTATCGATTTGATTCCTGGTAGTAAATTCCCTAAGGGTCGTTTATTTAATTTGTCCGTACCTGAACACACCGCTATGCGCAGTTATGTGAAGGAGTCCCTGGAGAAGGGACATATTCGCCCATCGTCGTCACCATTGGGAGCAGGGTTCTTTTTTGTAGCCAAGAAGGATGGTTCGCTAAGACCGTGTATTGATTACCGCCTTCTTAATAAGATCACTGTTAAGTTTCAGTATCCCTTGCCATTGATTTCTGACTTGTTTGCTCGGATTAAGGGGGCTAGTTGGTTTACTAAGATTGATCTTCGTGGTGCGTATAATTTGGTGAGAATCAGGCAGGGAGATGAATGGAAAACGGCATTTAATACGCCCGAGGGTCATTTTGAGTATCTGGTGATGCCGTTCGGACTTGCCAATGCTCCATCTGTTCTTCAGTCTTTTATGCATGACATTTTCCGTGAGTATCTGGATAAATTCTTGATTGTTTACTTGGATGACATTTTGATCTTCTCAGATGATTGGGAGTCTCATGTGAAGCAAGTCAGAATGGTTTTCCAGGTACTGCGTGCTAATTCCTTGTTCGTGAAGGGATCAAAGTGTCTCTTCGGTGTGCAGAAAGTTTCATTTTTGGGGTTCATCTTTTCCCCTTCTACTATCGAGATGGATCCGGTTAAGGTTCAGGCCATCCAGGATTGGACTCAGCCGACATCTCTAAAAAGTCTGCAGAAATTCCTGGGCTTTGCTAATTTTTATCGTCGCTTCATCTGTAATTTTTCTAGCATTGCCAGACCATTGACCGATTTGACCAAGAAGGGTGCTGATTTGGTTAATTGGTCTTCTGCTGCCGTGGAAGCTTTTCAGGAGTTGAAGCGTCGTTTTTGCTGTGCCCCTGTGTTGTGTCAACCTGATGTTTCTCTTCCGTTCCAGGTCGAGGTTGATGCTTCTGAGATTGGTGCAGGGGCGGTTTTGTCACAGAGAGGTTCTGGTTGCTCAGTGTTCAAACCATGTGCTTTCTTTTCCAGGAAATTTTCTGCTGCTGAGCGTAATTATGATGTGGGCAACCGAGAGTTGCTGGCCATGAAGTGGGCATTCGAGGAGTGGCGTCATTGGCTTGAGGGTGCTAAGCATCGCGTGGTGGTTTTGACTGATCATAAGAACCTTACTTATCTTGAGTCTGCCAAGCGCTTGAATCCTAGACAGGCCCGTTGGTCGTTGTTTTTTGCTCGTTTTGATTTTGTGATTTCATACCTTCCGGGCTCTAAAAATGTGAAGGCGGATGCTCTGTCTAGGAGTTTTGTGCCCGACTCTCCGGGGTTATCTGAGCCGGCGAGTATCCTCAAGGAAGGAGTCATTGTGTCTGCCATCTCCCCTGATTTGCGGAGAGTGTTGCAGAAATTTCAGGCTAATAAACCTGATCGTTGTCCGGCCGAGAAACTGTTCGTCCCTGATAGGTGGACTAGTAAAGTTATCTCTGAACTTCATGGTTCGGTGCTGGCCGGTCATCCAGGAATCTTTGGTACCAGGGAGTTGGTTGCTAGATCCTTCTGGTGGCCATCTCTGTCACGGGATGTGCGTGCTTTTGTGCAGTCCTGTGGAATTTGTGCTAGGGCTAAGCCCTGCTGTTCACGTGCCAGTGGGTTGCTTTTGCCCTTGCCGGTCCCGAAGAGGCCTTGGACACATATTTCGATGGATTTCATTTCTGACCTTCCCGTTTCTCAAAAGATGTCTGTCATTTGGGTGGTCTGTGATCGCTTTTCTAAAATGGTCCATCTGGTGCCCTTGGTTAAATTGCCTTCCTCCTCTGATTTGGTGCCTTTGTTCTTCCAGCATGTGGTTCGTTTACATGGCATTCCTGAGAATATTGTTTCTGACAGAGGTTCCCAGTTTGTCTCGAGGTTCTGGCGAGCCTTTTGTGGTAGGATGGGCATTGACCTATCTTTTTCCTCGGCCTTCCATCCTCAGACTAATGGCCAGACCGAACGAACCAATCAGACCTTGGAAACATATCTGAGATGTTTTGTTTCCGCTGACCAGGATGATTGGGTGTCATTTTTGCCGTTGGCTGAGTTCGCCCTTAATAATCGGGCCAGCTCGGCTACCTTGGTCTCTCCATTTTTCTGCAATTCTGGGTTCCATCCTCGTTTCTCTTCAGGACAGGTTGAGTCTTCGGACTGTCCTGGTGTGGATAATGTGGTGGACAGGTTGCAGCAGATCTGGACTCAGGTAGTGGACAATTTGACCTTGTCCCAGGAGAAGGCTCAGCTTTTCGCTAATCGCAGACGCCGTGTGGGACCCCGACTTCGTGTTGGGGATCTGGTTTGGTTATCTTCTCGTCATATACCTATGAAGGTTTCCTCTCCTAAATTTAAACCTCGTTTTATTGGTCCGTATAGGATTTCTGAGATTCTCAATCCGGTGTCTTTTCGTCTGACCCTCCCAGACTCCTTTTCCATACATAATGTATTCCATAGGTCGTTGTTGAGGAGATACGTGGCACCTATGGTTCCATCTGTGGAGCCTCCTGCCCCTGTTTTGGTGGAGGGGGAATTGGAGTATATTGTGGAGAAGATTTTGGATTCTCGTGTCTCTAGACGGAAACTCCAGTATCTGGTCAAATGGAAGGGTTATGCTCAGGAAGATAATTCCTGGGTTTTTGCCTCTGATGTCCATGCCCCAGATCTTGTTCGTGCCTTTCATGTGGCTCATCCTGGTCGGCCTGGGGGTTCTGGTGAGGGTTCGGTGACCCCTCCTCAAGGGGGGGGTACTGTTGTGAATTCTGTGGCTGAGTTCACTTCTGTGGTCACAAGTGGTATTGCAGTCTCTGGGCTTCCTCCCTCAGGTGTTTTGGTGAGCTCGTTGGCTGCCTTGCTATTTAGCTCCACCTGAGTCTGTCTTCCTTGCTCCTTGTCAATGTTCCAGTGTTGGATCTGAGCTACTGCATCTTTCCTTGGGCCTGCTGCTCTGCTAGATAAGTGCTTCTAGTTTGTTTTCTGTTTTTTCTGTCCAGCTTGTTATTATCTTTTGCTGGAAGCTCTGAGAAGCAAAGGGGTGCACCGCCGTGCTGTTAGTTCGGCACGGTGGGTCTTTTTGCCCCTTTGCGTGGTTTTCGTTTTAGGGTTTTTTTGTAGACTGCATAGTTCTCTTTGCTATCCTCGCTCTGTCTAGAATATCGGGCCTCACTTTGCTGAATCTATTTCATTCCTACGTTTGTCTTTTCATCTTGCTAACAGTCATTATATGTGGGGGCTGCCTATTCCTTTGGGGTATTTCTCTGAGGTAAGTCAGGCTTGTATTTCTATCTTCAGGCTAGTCAGCTCCTCAGGCAGTGCCGAGTTGCATAGGTAGTGGATAGGCGCAATCCACTGCTGCTTCCAGTTGTGTGAGGATAGATCAGGTACTGCAGTCTACAGAGATTCCACGTCTCAGAGCTCGTCCTATTGTTTTGGGTTATTGCCAGATCTCTGTATGTGCGCTGATTACTGCACGCTGTGTTGCCTGATTGCCAGCCATAACAGAACACATACACAAAATGCGCCACACACTACCACGTGCTGGAACACATATCACCCTCAGCACCCATTTCACCACGCATACACCAACCTCGCCACATACAAGTCGAAACACATTGTCGCCGCTCAAAACTCGCCATGCGCAAAAATCGCCACATGCAAAACTAGGCTCACGCAAAACTCGCCACACGTGCAAAACTCACCTCATTGAAAACTCGCCACACACAAAACTTGCACACGCGGAAAAATTTCCACATGCACAAAAGTTGCAACACATGCAAAAGTTGCCTCACACAAAACTTGCACATACTCAAAACGCACCACACATAAAACTCGCCACGCGCAAAACTCACCATGCGCAAAACTTGCTGCACACAACTTGCTACACTAACCTGTCACATGCAATACAACACAAAAAGTTGCTACACGCATGTCGCCACACAAAACTCAACACACAACTTGACACATGAAACTCGCCCTAAAACACACACAAGTCTGGTATTATCCTTCAAAAATTAAAATCTGATTAATAAGCAGACAAACTACAAGAGCAACAACTGTACCATATAGGAAATACAGCAGCTGTCAGTCACATGACCTGTCTATTATGTGTATGTGTGAGCTAATATATACTGCCAGGGGGGAGGGCTTCCTGTTGGCTGGGGATTTATCAGGCGGAGATGACACACAGATATATACTATATACAGGAGGAGATGACACACACATATATACTATGTACAGGGAAGATGACACATAGGTATATACTATATACAGGAGATGACATACAGGTATATACTATATACAGGGGAGATGACACACTGGTATATACTATATTCAGGGGAGATGACATACAGGTACATACTATTTACAGGGGAGATGACACGTATATACTATATACAGGGGAGATGACACACAGGTATATACTATATACAGGGGAGATGACACACAGGTATCTATATATATATATAATTGTCTAAGGGTTTAATTGTCTGTCTGTCCTGGAAATCCTGCGTCGCTGAATGGTGGAGGCCGCCAGGCCTCGACCAATGAGCGACGGGCACAGTCTGCCGCGAATTCTGGATTCATCATTGTCCTCCACTGCTGTCAAGTGCCGCCATTGTGTTGTCTAAGGGTCTAATTGTCTGTCTGTCTAGGAAATCCCGCCTTGCTGATTGGTCGAGGCCAGCCAGCCTCTATAGGGCCATAACTGCATGGAGCATTATAATACGTAACTGGGCAAAATACTACGTGACTGGGCAATATACTACGTGGACATGCATATTCTAGAATACCCGATGCGTTAGAATCAGGCCACCATCTAGTATACTATATACAGGAGGAGATGACACAGGTATATACTATATACAGGAGGAGATAACACACAGGTACATACTATATACAGGAGATGTCACAGGTATATACTATATACAGGAGATGACTTACAGGTATATACTATATACAGGAGAAGATGACACATAGGTATATAGAGGAGGAGATGACATACAGCAGGTATATACTATATACAGGAGATGACATACAGGTATATACAATATATGGGAGGAGATGACATACAGGTATATACTATGTATAGGAGGAGATGACATACAGGTATATACTATAATAGGAGGAGATGACATACAGGTATGTAGTATGTACAGAAGAGATGACATACAGGTAAATACTATATGCAGGAGGAGATGACACATAGGTATATACAATATACAGGAGGAGATGACATACAGCAGGTATATACTATTTACAGGGGAGATGACATACAGGTGTATACTATATATAAGGGAGATGACAAACCTGTATATACTGAGGGGAAAATGAGGTGTGAGGGGAAAATGAGAGGTGTGAGGTGAAAATGAGGGGTGTAAGGTAAAAATGAAAAGGTGTGAGTGCAAAATGAGAGGAGTGAGGGAAAATAGTGGAGTGATCGGAAAATGACAGATGTGAGGTTGAAATGACAAGTGCTAGGGGGAATGAGAGGAGTGAGGGGGAAAATGAGAGGTGTAAGGGAGAAAATGAGAGATGTGAGGGGGAAAATGAGAGGCGTGATGGGAAAATAAGAGAAGTGAGGTGTTATAACTAACCACAGATATTTTTACTATGCCCAGGCAACGCCGGGCTCTTCAGCTAGTTGTTAAATAAAAGTTAATTTTTAGTCACATTATAGAATCTTTAGATAGGGTCTATTTGCCATCGGCAATTTTTAAATCAGTATTAAATACCCTACGCTGATTCTTTCTGGACAAGTGAAGGTGCAATATCTGCAGAAGCAAATTCCCAGACAGCTCTGCTCTAAAATTTGCATTTGTGGATTTTCCGCTGTGAATCTTTTGGCAGTAACCGATGGAATTGCTCTAGAACTTTTTAAACAATTTTCCTCTGTGTAAATCTTATTTCCATGATCATTTCAGAATTAATTTAGAATTCTCAAGTTGGTGTGTGATTTATTTCTCCCCAAAATGTATCAGCAACTGCCACAGTAATTTGTAATTTCACTGCACCCATAAATTGCCATGGAGTCATAGGAATAGTGGATATTGACAATGTACATCCACTGAAATAACAATATTATGTTCAACAAAAATAAAATCAGCATTTAAAACCCATAAGAATCTACAGTCATCACCCAAGCCTAAAGTACTGATAAGATTAAGTATCTTTATTATCCCACGTAACTGGAGTAAAGGTTAGCTGTTAAAATAGGGATTTTTGTGTTACTCACCATAAAATCCTTTTCTCCGAGAAGCTAATTGGGGGACACAGGACTGTGGGTGTATGCTTCTGCCGCCAGGAGGCTGACACTAAGTAAACTTGAAAAAAAGTTAGCTCCTCCTCCGTCGTATACACCCTGACACTGGCTACTGGAGACTCCAGTTCGGTGCAAAAGCAGTAGGAGAACAAAACACGAGAAATATAACAGCACAAATACAGAAAACTTATGTCTAGAAAAAGTCCTACTGACTGACAAAATCAGATATAGCCAAAGCAGCCACAGGCTACCAGGAAGAGAGCTGGGTCCCCCAATGAGCGTCTCAGAGAAAAGGATTTTTGTTGTGAATTCTGCTCTTGGGCTCCCTCCGGTGGTTATGAGTGGTAGTGCTGCTGTCTTTGGATCGCAGCATTTATCAGGTGTGTCCACTTATTGCAATTTGGACTGGGCTATTTAGTCTTGCTTGATCCTTTAGTCAGTGCCAGTTGTCCATTGTTTTTGGAGGATTCACGTCCCTACCTGGTCTCTCCTGTTTTGCTGTTCTATTCTACAAAGATAAGTTCTGGCTTTGTTTTTGCTGTCCACATGCTGTGGGCCTTATAGTTCAGTGCATTTTCATGTTTTGTCTTGTCCAGCTTTGTCTGTGTAGGGATTTTTTGCAGCCAAGCTGTATCTCTGGAGATGGAGATATACCCTCCATGTCTTTAGTCAGATGTGGAGATTTGTATTTTCTGTGGTGGATATTTTCTAGTGTTTTAATACTGACCGCATAGTACTCTGTCCTATTCTTTCTTTTTAGCTAGAAAGGCCTCCTTTGCTAAATCCTGATTTCAGTCTGCGTATGTCATTTCCCTCTCCTCTCACAGTCAATATTTGTGGGGGGCTGTCTATCCTTTGGGGATTTTCTCTGAGGCAAGATAGTTTTCCCGTTTCTATCTTTAGGGGAAGTTAGTTCTTAGGCTGTGTCGAGGTGTCTAGGGAGTGTTAGGTACATCCCACGGCTACTTCTAGTTGCTGTGCTAAGTTCAGGGTCTGCGGTCAGTACAGGTACCATCTTCTCCAGAGTACGTCTCATGCTGCTCCTAGGCCACCAGATCATAACAGTACAACTGGCCAACAATGAGTTAAACGCATCTCAAAAGAAGGGAAGAAAAGTGCTGAGCCATTTTTTTTTCTGTAGCCTGTTTTGTCTTTTCTTCCCTCTTTCCCTCTCGGTGGTGGCTCAGGAGTTTGGTGCTGGCATGGAGGTTCAGGAATTGGTTTCTCGTGTGGACCAACTTGCTGCTAGAGTTCAGGGTATTTCCGAGTATATCGTTCAGACTCCGGTTTTAGAGCCTAGAATTCCAACTCCTGATTTGTTTTTTGGGGACAGGTCCAAATTTTTGAGCTTTAAAAAAACCTGTAAACTGTTTTTTGCTCTAAAACCCCTTTCTTCTGGTGATCCCATTCGGCAGGTTAAAATTGTTATTTCCCTGCTGCGTGGTGATCCTCAGGATTGGGCATTTTCCCTGGAATCTGGCAATCCTGCTTTGCTTAATGTAGACACCTTTTTTCAGGCGCTAGGGTTATTGTATGATGAAGATAATTCAGTGGATCATGCAGAGAAGACCTTGTTGGCCCTGTGTCAGGGTCAAGAAGCGGCAGAATCGTACTGCCAGAAATTTAGAAAATGGTCTGTATTGACTAAATGGAATGAGGATGCCTTGGCGGCAATTTTCAGAAAGGGTCTTTCTGAATCCGTTAAAGATGTTATGGTGGGGTTCCCCACGCCTGCTGGCCTGAGTGATTCTATGTCTCTGGCCATTCAGATTGATCGGCGATTGCGCGAGCGCAGAGTTGTGCACACTGTGGCGTTGTCCTCCGAGCGGAGCTCTGAGCTTATGCAGTGTGATAGGATTTTGTCTAGAGCTGAACGACAAAGATTCAGGCGTCAGAATAGGTTGTGTTTTTATTGCGGCGATTCTGCTCATGTTATTTCTGATTGCCCTAAGCGTACTAAGGGAATCGCTAGTTCTGTTACCATCAGTACTGTACAACCTAAATTTCTGTTATCTGTGACCTTGATCTGCTCATTATCGTCATTTTCTGTCATGGCATTTGTGGATTCAGGCGCCGCTCTGAACTTAATGGACTTAGAATTTGCCAGACGTTGTGGTTTCCCCTTGCAGCCTTTGCAGAACCCTATTCTTTTAAGGGGCATTGATGCTACACCGTTGGCTAAAAATAAACCTCAGTTTTGGACACAGCTGACCATGTGCACGGCGCCAGCCCATCAGGAAGATTGTCATTTTCTGGTGTTGCATAATTTGCATGATGCTATTGTGCTGGGTTTTCCATGGTTACAGGTACATAACAAAGTGTTAGATTGGAGATCTATGTCTGTGACTAGTTGGGGTTGTCAGGGGGTTCATGGTCACGTTCCTTTGATGTCAATTTCCTCTTGCCCCTCTTCTGAAATTCCTGAGTTTTTGTCAGATTTCCAGGATGTATTCGATGAGCCCAAATCCAGTTCCCTTCCACCGCATAGGGATTGTGATTGCGCTATTGACTTGATTCCAGGTTGTAAGTTTCCTAAGGGCCGACTTTTCAACCTGTCTGTGCCAGAACATGCCGCCATGCGGAGCTATATTAAGGAGTCTTTGGAGAAGGGGCATATTCAGCCATCTTCTTCACCATTGGGAGCAGGTTTATTTTTTGTTGCCAAGAAGGATGGCTCCTTGAGACCCTGCATTGATTATCGCCTCTTGAATAAGATCACGGTCAAGTTTCAATACCCTTTGCTTACTGATTTGTTTGCTAGGATTAAGGGGGCTAGTTGGTTTACTAAGATTGACCTTCGAGGGGCATATAATCTTGTTCGTATTAAGCAGGGTGACGAATGGAAAACTGCATTTAATACGCTCGAAGGCCATTTTGAATACCTTGTGATGCCATTCGGACTCTCTAATGCCCCATTTGTGTTCCAGTCTTTCATGCATGATATCTTTCGGAGTTATCTTGATAAATTCATGATTGTATATTTGGATGATATTTTGATTTTTTCCGATGATTGGGAGTCTCATGTGAAACAGGTCAGGATGGTATTTCAGATCCTCCGTGATAATGCTTTATTTGTGAAGGGGTCTAAGTGCCTCTTTGGAGTGCAGAAGGTTTCTTTTTTGGGCTTCATTTTTTCTCCCTCATCTATAGAAATGGATCCGGTTAAAGTTCAGGCCATTCATGATTGGATTCAGCCCACATCTGTGAAGAGCCTTCAGAAATTCTTGGGCTTTGCTAATTTTTACCGTCGTTTCATTGCCAACTTCTCCAGTGTGGTTAAACCTCTGACCGATTTGACGAAGAAAGGCGCTGATGTGACTAATTGGTCCATGGCGGCTGTTTCTGCCTTTCAGGAGCTTAAACGCCAATTTACTTCTGCCCCTGTGTTGCATCAGCCGGATGTTTCTCTTCCATTTCAGGTTGAGGTTGACGCGTCTGAGATTGGGGCAGGGGCCGTTTTGTCTCAGAGGAATTCTGATGGTTCCTTGATGAAACCGTGTGCCTTCTCTTCTCGGAAGTTTTCGCCTGCGGAACGCAATTATGATGTCGGCAATCGGGAGTTGTTGGCTATGAAGTGGGCATTTGAGGAGTGGCGACATTGGCTTGAGGGGGCCAAGCACCATATTGTGGTCCTGACCGATCATAAGAATCTGATTTACCTCGAGTCTGCCAAATGACTGAATCCTAGACAGGCTCGATGGTCCCTGTTTTTCTCCCGTTTTGATTTTGTGGTCTCGTATCTTCCGGGTTCTAAGAATGTTAAGGCTGATGCCCTCTCTAGGAGTTTTTTGCCTGATTCTCCTGGGGTCCTTGAGCCGGTCGGCATTCTGAAGGAAGGGGTGATTCTTTCTGCCATCTCCCCTGATTTACGATGGGCTCTTCAGGAATTTCAGGCTGATAAACCTGACCGCTGTCCAGTAGGGAAACGGTTTGTTCCTGATAGATGGACTAGTAAAGTGATTTCTGAGGTTCATTGTTCTGTGTTGGCTGGCCATCCTGGTCCTTTTGGTGGCCTTCTTTGTCGCGGGATGTGCGTTCTTTTGTGCAGTCCTGTGGGACTTGTGCGCGGGCCAAGCCTTGTTGTTCCCGTGCTAGTGAGTTGCTTCTGCCTTTGCCGGTCCCTGAGAGGCCTTGGACGCATATTTCCATGGATTTTATTTCAGATCTTCCGGTTTCCCAGAGGATGTCGGTTATCTGGGTGGTTTGTGATCGGTTTTCTAAGATGGTTCATTTGGTACCTTTGCCTAAATTGCCTTCCTCTTCTGATTTGGTTCCGTTGTTTTTTCAGCATGTGGTTCGTTTGCATGGCATTCCGGAGAATATTGTGTCCGATAGAGGTTCCCAGTTTGTTTTCAGGTTTTGGCGGGCCTTTTGTGCTAGGCTGGGCATTGATTTGTCTTTTTCTTCCGCATTTCATCCTCAGACAAATGGCCAAACCGAGCGAACTAAAAAGACTTTGGAAACTTATTTGAGATGCTTTGTGTCTGCTGATCAGGATGATTGGGTGGCTTTCTTGCCACTGGCCGAGTTTGCCTTTAATAATTGGGCTAGTTCTGCTACCTTTGTTTCGCCTTTTTTTGTAATTTTGGTTTTCATCCTCGTTTTTATTCAGGGCAGGTTGAGCCTTCGGATTGTCCTGGTGTGGATTCTGTGGTTGACAGGCTGCAGCAAATTTGGGCTCATGTGGTGGACAATTTGGTGTTGTCTCAGGAGGCGGCTCAGCGTTTTGCTAACCGTCGTCGGTGTGTTGGTTCCCGGCTTCGGGTTGGGGATTTGGTCTGGTTGTCTTCCCGTCATGTTCCTATGAAGGTTTCTTACCCTAAGTTCAAGCCTCGGTTTATTGGTCCTTATAGGATTTCTGAGATTATCAATCCAGTGTCTTTTCGTTTGGCCCTTCCAGCCTCTTTTTCCATCCATAATGTTTTCCATAGATCTTTGTTGCGGAAGTATGTGGTGCCCGTTGTTCCCTCTGTTGATCCTCCGGCCCCGGTGTTGATTGATGGGGAGTTGGAGTATGTGGTTGAGAAAATTTTGGATTCTCGTTTTTCGAGGCGGAAGCTTCAGTATCTTGTCAAATGGAAGGGTTATGGCCAGGAGGATAATTCTTGGGTTGTTGCCTCCGATGTTCATGTTGACGATTTGGTTCGTGCCTTTCATTTGGCTCGTCCTGGGGGCTCTGGTGAGGGTTCGGTGACCCCTCCTCAAGGGGGGGGTACTGTTGTGAATTCTGCTCTTGGGCTCCCTCCGGTGGTTATGAGTGGTAGTGCTGCTGTCTTTGGATCGCAGCATTTATCAGGTGTGTCCACTTATTGCAATTTGGACTGGGCTATTTAGTCTTGCTTGATCCTTTAGTCAGTGCCAGTTGTCCATTGTTTTTGGAGGATTCAGATCCCTACCTGGTCTCTCCTGTTTTGCTGTTCTATTCTACAAAGATAAGTTCTGGCTTTGTTTTTGCTGTTCACATGCTGTGGGCCTTATAGTTCAGTGCATTTTCATGTTTTGTCTTGTCCAGCTTTGTCTGTGTAGGGATTTTTTGCAGCCAAGCTGTATCTCTGGAGATGCAGATACACCCTCCATGTCTTTAGTCAGATGTGGAGATTTGTATTTTCTGTGGTGGATATTTTCTAGTGTTTTAATACTGACCGCATAGTACTCTGTCCTATTCTTTCTTTTTAGCTAGAAAGGCCTCCTTTGCTAAATCCTGATTTCAGTCTGCATATGTCATTTCCCTCTCCTCTCACAGTCAATATTTGTGGGGGGCTGTCTATCCTTTGGGGATTTTCTCTGAGGCAAGATAGTTTTCCCGTTTCTATCTTTAGGGGAAGTTAGTTCTTAGGCTGTGTCGAGGTGTCTAGGGAGTGTTCGGTACATCCCTCGGCTACTTCTAGTTGCGGTGCTAAGTTCAGGGTCTGCGGTCAGTACAGGTACCACCTTCTCCAGAGTATGTCTCATGCTGCTCCTAGGCCACCAGATCATAACAGATTTTACGGTGAGTAACACAAAAATCCCTATTTCTCCTTCGCCTCATTGGGGGACACAGGACTGTGGGATGTCCCAAAGCAGTCCCTGGGAGGGAAATTAACTCACCAGTAAAAATTATCCAGATAATGGTTGGCTTATAAGTGCGTCACCGCCGCTTGAAGAATCTTTCTACCCAGACTTGCATCTGCAGAGATCTGGGAGTGGACATTATAATGTTTGACAAAAGTATGCAAACTAGACCAGGTTCTCCCGAATCTCCCAGGAAGCCCCCACTGCTCTTGTGGAGTGAGCTTTGATTCCAGCCGAACTATCATGCCCTTGGCGCTATAGGCCTCCTGAATGGCCGCTCGTATCCACCTGGCCAGGGTAGATTTCGAGGCCGCACATCCCTTCCTGCAACCTTCTGGAAGGACAAACAGAGCATCTGTCTGGCGGAAAGGAGCCATCCAGGAAATGTATCTCCTCAGAGCTTTCACTAGGTCCAACGTATGGAGAGCTTTTTCTACACGGTGCATAGGCGCTGGACAAAAAGAGGGAAGAACTA
This sequence comes from Ranitomeya imitator, assembly GCF_032444005.1. NCBI lineage: Eukaryota > Metazoa > Chordata > Amphibia > Anura > Dendrobatidae > Ranitomeya > Ranitomeya imitator. The sequence goes on along the minus strand of NC_091285.1, from coordinate 382,843,922 downwards.
TATACTCATTAATGTGGAAAGAGGAAACAACCTTCGGAAGAAAGGAAGGTGCTGGTCTGAGCACTACCTTGTCCTGATGAAAACGTAGAAAGGGAGTATGACAGGAGAGGGCTACCAGCTCTGATACCCGCCTTATGGAAGTTATGGCCACTAAAAATACGACTTTCCAAGAAAGGAAAGTTAAGGAAATATCTTGAAGAGATCGCGTCGCTTGGCCGCCAGTGCCTGGTGTGCCTATCCACATGTAAAGAGGACACTGCCGTCTGACATGTTTTAAATTTTGGAAGAATAAAATAAATTGTTTTAGAATCTGGAACGCCTACCTTCGTATTTTGCTAATCCACGTCTGACTGACGGAGTTCCGTGCACCCCGGGGCAGTCGGTGAGCTGGCTAGGGCGTCAAGCCCAAATTTCCTTTTTTATACATTTTGGTTTCCTCCCACATTCCAAAGACATACTGATAGGGAATTTAGATTGTGAGCCCCAATTGGGGCACAGTGGTAATAAAGTCTGGAAAGCGCTTTGAATATGATGGCGCTATATAAGCCTAATAAACAATAATATATGTTGTGGACTTTGATGCAGATTATTATTATTATTATTATTTTTTATATAGCACCATTATTTTCATGGTGCTGTACATGAGAAAGGGGTTACATACAGAGTTATAGATATCGTTAACAGTAAACAAGTTTACAATGACAGACTGGTACAGAGGGGAGAGGACCCTGTCCTTTTGGACTTACAGTCTATGATTACGCATAGATCAGCGAAAAAACAATAAGACAAATGTTTACCCAACTGATCTGTGTAACCTAGCCTCAGCGGCCAGGGAACAAGACATTATTGCAAGAGGATGGTTTATACAGAGACTAGTAGAGGGAGGCATGAAAGTGCCTATCAGCAGAACAGTATTTACAAAATGCCAATGGCAATAGACCCTAGCTAAATATTCTATGTGACTAAAAATTAACTTTTACTTAACAGTTTAATATAACTGAGTGAATTTATAAAACCACAAGGTTTGTGATGGTCACTACTTGAGTTCCTATTGGTCTTGAAAAGCGATAACTGGGATCAGTCTAACCATCATTTTGTAAGACCATTAAAATTGATTATAAACTACTGTCCAAAATTTGGGGAAGCAGCTGGTTATAGATTTTAAATAGCAAGTTGTTATAGCGGCCATGACAAGCAATAACTGATGGTCTGTGGCCACTCAGTGCTAGAGACATTAGAATGAATCTATAGGCTTGAGAGCTACAGTACTATTACACAAAAACATAAAGGGGGATAATAGATATTAGACTAGTAATCCCACAGTAGGGGATCCTAAAACAACTGTCCAAAAATATATGTAAAGATCAACAGCAATAGATTAAAATAACAGGATAATATCTACCAATACTATATAATGGATTCAAATGAGTTGGGTATATGTTTTAACTGAAAATCTGAAATTGAAGACAGTGGTTTATAATCAGTATTAATGGTCTTACAACATGAAAAGCGATAAGGGGGATGACTGTAACCATCAAGACCAATAGGAACTTATATAGTGATCAACACAAACCTTGTGGTTTTAGAAATGCACTCAATTATATTAAATCTAATATCTAAAGCTGAATGTGTGCGTTTATGTGTGTATGTATGTATGTCCGGGATTGGCATCTGCACAGTCGCAGCTACAGCCACAAAATTTTGCAGTCACACGTCTGGACCCCGAGAGCGTCATAGGCTATGGTGTGAGGCGAAATTTTAACCCCACGTGTTCCAATTCACCAAACAATTTTGCTTCTATCTACATAATGGAGAAAAAGTGAAAGGAAAAGTGTTGGAGGCAAATTGACAGCTGCCAGATGTGAACAAGGGGGACTTAAAGAATGAGAGCGATGGCGCCAAAGAGTACTCTTATATACCGTACAGTTGGTAAGGTGGGGCCCCGACATGGGATACTCACCACACACGGGGGATAGGAACACATACACAAAATGCGCCACACACTACCACGTGCTGGAACACATATCACCCTCAGCACCCATTTCACCACGCATACACCAACCTCGCCACATAAAAGTCGAAACACATTGTCGCCGCTCAAAACTCACCACGCGCAAAAATCGCCACATGCAAAACTAGGCTCACGCAAAACTTGCCACACGTGCAAAACTCACCTCATTGAAAACTCGCCACACAAAACTTGCACACGCGGAAAAATTGCCACATGCACAAAAGTTGCAACACATGCAAAAGTTGCCTCACACAAAACTTGCACATACTCAAAACGCACCACACATAAAACTCGCCACGCGCAAAACTCACCATGCGCAAAAGTTGCTGCACACAACTTGCTACACTAACCTGTCACATGCAATACGACACAAAAAGTTGCTACACGCATGTCGCCACACAAAACTCAACACACAACTTGACACATGAAACTCGCCCTTAAACACACACAAGTCTGGTATTATCCTTCAAAAATTAAAATCTGATTAATAAGCAGACAAACTACAAGAGCAACAACTGTACCATATAGGAAATACAGCAGCTGTCAGTCACATGACCTGTCTATTATGTGTATGTGTGAGCTAATATATACTGCCAGGGGGGAGGGCTTCCTGTTGGCTGGGGATTTATCAGGCGGAGATGACACACAGATATATACTATATACAGGAGGAGATGACACACGTATATACTATATACAGGGGAGATGACACACACATATATACTATGTACAGGGAAGATGACACACAGGTATATACTATATACAGGAGATGACATACAGGTATATACTATATACAGGGGAGATGACACACAGGTATCTATATATATAATTGTCTAAGGGTTTAATTGTCTGTCTGTCCTGGAAATCCTGCGTCGCTGATTGGTCGAGGCTAAACCTGTATATACTGAGGGGAAAATGAGAGGTGTGAGGTGAAAATGAGGGGTGTAAGGTAAAAATGAAAAGGTGTGAGTGCAAAATGAGAGGAGTGAGGGAAAATAGTGGAGTGATCGGAAAATGACAGATGTGAGGTTGAAATGACAAGTGCTAGGGGGAATGAGAGGAGTGAGGGGGAAAATGAGAGGTGTAAGGGAGAAAATGAGAGATGTGAGGGGGAAAATGAGAGGCGTGATGGGAAAATAAGAGAAGTGAGGTGTTATAACTAACCACAGATATTTTTACTATGCCCAGGCAACGCCGGGCTCTTCAGCTAGTTGTTAAATAAAAGTTAATTTTTAGTCACATTATAGAATCTTTAGATAGGGTCTATTTGCCATCGGCAATTTTTAAATCAGTATTAAATACCCTACGCTGATTCTTTCTGGACAAGTGAAGGTGCAATATCTGCAGAAGCAAATTCCCAGACAGCTCTGCTCTAAAATTTGCATTTGTGGATTTTCCGCTGTGAATCTTTTGGCAGTAACCGATGGAATTGCTCTAGAACTTTTTAAACAATTTTCCTCTGTGTAAATCTTATTTCCATGATCATTTCAGAATTAATTTAGAATTCTCAAGTTGGTGTGATTTATTTCTCCCCAAAATAAAGCAGCAACTGCCACAGTAATTTGTAATTTCACTGCACCCATAAATTGCCATGGAGTCATAGGAATAGTGAATATTGACAATGTACTTCCACTGAAATAACATAATATTATGTTCAACAAAAATAAAATAAAATCAGCATTTAAAACCATAAGAATCTACAGTCATCACCCAAGCCCAAAGTACTGATAAGATTAAGTATCTTTATTATCCCACGTAACTGGAGTAAAGGTTAGCTGTTAAAATAGGGATTTTTGTGTTACTCACCATAAAATCCTTTTCTCTGAGACGCTAATTGGGGGACACAGGACTGTGGGTGTATGCTTCTGCCGCCAGGAGGCTGACACTAAGTAAACTTGAAAAAAAGTTAGCTCCTCCTCCGTCGTATACACCCTGACACTGGCTACTGGAGACTCTAGTTCGGTGCAAAAGCAGTAGGAGAACAAAACACGAGAAATATTATAACAGCATAAATACAGAAAACTTATGTCTAGAAAAAGTCCTACTGACTGACAAAATCAGATATAGCCAAAGCAGCCACAGGCTACAAGGAAGGGAGCTGGGTCCCCCAATGAGCGTCTCAGAGAAAAGGATTTTTGTTGTGAATTCTGCTCTTGGGCTCCCTCCGGTGGTTATGAGTGGTAGTGCTGCTGTCTTTGGATCGCAGCATTTATCAGGTGTGTCCACTTATTGCAATTTGGACTGGGCTATTTAGTCTTGCTTGATCCTTTAGTCAGTGCCAGTTGTCCATTGTTTTTGGAGGATTCACGTCCCTACCTGGTCTCTCCTGTTTTGCTGTTCTATTCTACAAAGATAAGTTCTGGCTTTGTTTTTGCTGTCCACATGCTGTGGGCCTTATAGTTCAGTGCATTTTCATGTTTTGTCTTATCCAGCTTTGTCTGTGTAGGGATTTTTTGCAGCCAAGCTGTATCTCTGGAGATGCAGATATACCCTCCATGTCTTTAGTCAGATGTGGAGATTTGTATTTTCTGTGGTGGATATTTTCTAGTGTTTTAATACTGACCGCATAGTACTCTGTCCTATTCTTTCTTTTTAGCTAGAAAGGCCTCCTTTGCTAAATCCTGATTTCAGTCTGCGTATGTCATTTCCCTCTCCTCTCACAGTCAATATTTGTGGGGGGCTGTCTATCCTTTGGGGATTTTCTCTGAGGCAAGATAGTTTTCCCGTTTCTATCTTTAGGGGAAGTTAGTTCTTAGGCTGTGTCGAGGTGTCTAGGGAGTGTTCGGTACATCCCTCGGCTACTTCTAGTTGCGGTGCTAAGTTCAGGGTCTGCGGTCAGTACAGGTACCACCTTCTCCAGAGTACGTCTCATGCTGCTCCTAGGCCACCAGATCATAACAGATTTTACGGTGAGTAACACAAAAATCCCTATTTCTCCTTCGCCTCATTGGGGGACACAGGACTGTGGGATGTCCCAAAGCAGTCCCTGGGAGGGAAATTATCTCACCAGTAAAAATTATCCAGATAATGGTTGGCTTATAAGTGCGTCACCGCCGCTTGAAGAATCTTTCTACCCAGACTTGCATCTGCAGAGATCTGGGAGTGGACATTATAATGTTTGACAAAAGTATGCAAACTAGACCAGGTTCTCCCGAATCTCCCAGGAAGCCCCCACTGCTCTTGTGGAGTGAGCTTTGATTCCAGCCGAACTATCATGCCCTTGGCGCTATAGGCCTCCTGAATGGCCGCTCGTATCCACCTGGCCAGGGTAGATTTCGAGGCCGCACATCCCTTCCTGCAACCTTCCGGAAGGACAAACAGAGCATCTGTCTGGCGGAAAGGAGCCGTCCAGGAAATGTATCTCCTCAGAGCTCTCACTAGGTCCAACGTATGGAGAGCTTTTTCTACACGGTGCATAGGCGCTGGACAAAAAGAGGGAAGAACTATATACTCATTAATGTGGAAAGAGGAAACAACCTTCGGAAGAAAGGAAGGTGCTGGTCTGAGCACTACCTTGTCCTGATGAAAACGTAGAAAGGGAGTATGACAGGAGAGGGCTGCCAGCTCTGATACCCGCCTTATGGAAGTTATGGCCACTAAAAATACGACTTTCCAAGAAAGGAAAGTTAAGGAAATATCTTGAAGAGGCTCAAAAGGAGCCTTCTGCAAGGCCCGCAAATTAAGGTCCCAAGCTTCCAAAGGAGTTTTATAAGGAGGGACCTTATGAGCGACTCCCTGAAAAAAAGTCCTAACCTGACGGTTAGTAGCAATCCTACGCTGAAAAAGGACCGATAAGGCTGAAATCTGCCTTTTAAGAGTACTTGGAGCAAGCCCTGAATCCAGGCCCGCTTGGAGGAAGGCTAGAATATTTGGTACGGAGAAACAAAAAGGAGGCAGCCCACGCTCTCTACACCAAGAGAAAAAAAACTTTCCAAGTGTGATGATAAATTCTGGCCGAAACGGGTTTACGTGCGCTGATCATGGTATGTGCTACCTCTTGGGAGAACCCTGCCTGAGTTAAAACCCAAGATTCAACGGCCAGGCCGTCAAACGTAGGACCTCTAAGTTCTGGTGGTAGATCGGCCCTTGAGATAGAAGATCTGGCAGATCGGGGAGCTGCCATGGAACCCCGGTGAGAAGCTGTACTAGGTTCGCATACCAGGTCCGACGCGGCGATTAGAATAGTAGGTACTCCTTCTGACTTGATCTTCTTGATAACCCTCGGGAGTAGTGCCAGAGGAGGGAACAGATAAGAGAGATGGAACTGGTTCCAAGTTAGTACAAGCGCATCCACGGCGTTTGCCTGTGGGTCTCGGTACTGGGAGACAAACCTGGGTACCTTGACATTCCCCCTGGACGCCTTTAGATCCACGTCCCCCATAGATGGTATATCTGCTGAAATACTTCGGGATGGGGAGACCATTCCCCGAACAATAGACCCTGATGGCTTAGAAAATCTGCCGCCCAGTTTTCTGGGCCCGGAATGTGGACTGCTGAAATCACAGAGTGATTTCTCTCGGCCCAGAACAGCATTTGTTTTACCTCCTGCATGGCTGCCTTGCTGCGGGTGCCCCCTTGATGATTTATGTATGCCACGGCTGTGGCGTTGTCTGATTGAATTCGGACAGGGCGACCCGCCAGAAGATGGTGAAAATGCTGCAAGGCTAGTCGAACCGCCCAAGTTTTCTAAGAGATTGATGGGGAGATCTGATTCCAGAGGAGACCAGCACCCCTGAGTTGTGTGGTGAAAAAACACTGCTCCCCAACCCAGGCGACTGGCGTCTGTTTTCCAGCCAATTGATTGGGGAAAAGAGCTTCCCCCCGAGAAGGGATGAGCTGTCTAGCCACCATGAGAGAGCCTGTCTGACCTGGGGAGACAACTGAAATCTGCAGTTTAGGGAGAGAGGATTCCTGTTCCATACTGCTAGGATCACCTGTTGGAGAGGTCGAAGATGAAGCTGTGCGAATGGTACTGCTTATAAAGTTGCCACCATCCTTCCTAACACCATCATGCAAGACCGGATCGTATGAGGGTACGGTTGCTGAAGGTTCTTCACTTCCCGCCGAAGGGCTAGGACCTTGTCCTGGGGAAGGATTAATAGGGCTTGAGAGGTATCGAAAATCATGCCTAGAAAAGAGATCCTCCGAGAAGGTTGTAGGGATGACTTTCTTAAATTTACTAGCTAACCCAAACGAGCAAGGGTGTCCAGAGTAATGCTGACATTTTCCCTGCAAGCTTGAAATGTCGGCCCCTTGATCAAGAGATCGTCCAGATATGGCAAGACTACTATGCCTCGGGAGTGCACAATGGACACCACAGCTGACATGACTTTCATGAACACCCTGGGGGCGGAGGCCAGCCCGGAGGGTAAAGCCGTGAACTGGAATATCGTATTTACTCACCGATAACAGTATTTCTTTGATCCCATGACGGCACCACGGAGAGAGAGGGATCCGCCCTCAGGGACAGGAAACCCACAGGTTAAAAAGGCGGGACCTCTCCTCCACCTCAGTTGGTTTACAGAGCCTTAACAGGACTTCAGCTGTAATTTAATTGGTTATTTACACGCACAGAAATCATAATATACATATATATATATATTTATTTTTTTCTTTATATATATATATATATTTATTTATTTTTTTCTTCACTGCGTGACTAAAACATTAGTAGCGTGCACACCCATATGTGAAGGGAGGGAATATACGGGTGCCGTCATGGGATTAGAGAAATACTGTTATCAGTGAGTAACTACGATATTCTCTTACCCGCATGACGGCACCACGGAGACAATTTCAAAGAATGTGTATTTAGGGTGGGATTACTGCCTCCAGAACTCTTCTACCGAAGGTGAAGTCTGAAGAGGAAGATAGGTCAAGTTGGTAGTGCTTAAAAAATGTAGAAGGAGAGGACCAAGTGGCTTCTCTACATAGCTGGTCAATAGATGCTCCAGCTCGCTCTGCCCAAGAGGTTGCCACCGATCTGGTTGAATGAGCCTTAATTGTGTATGGAACCGCTTCCTCGGATGAGGTATATGACAGGGTGATGGCATCCCTTACTCATCTCGCCAAGGTGGCTTTTGATGCTTTATGCCCCTTGTTTGGCCCCTGAAAACAGACAAACAAAGCCCTCCCTTTCCTACACTCCCTCATGGCTGATATATAATGGGTCAGACACCTCTTCACATCTAGAGTGTGCAGTGTCTTTTCTGTTTCATTTTTGGGATTTGGGCAAAAGGATGGTAAGGATATTTCTTGGGTTCTATGAAATTTTGACGCAACATTAGGAAGGTAGGCTGGATCGGTTCAGAGGACTACTCTGTCTTCAAATATCTGGGTTAAAGGTGGGTAAGCTTGTCAAGGTGAAAATATATTTATCTTTATACTTTTTGTACTCTTATATATTCTTATGCTGTGAAACAATAAGTTTTTCCCCTTCGCTTGCTAATGCAAATTTAACTGTATTTAAGATGGCTGCCAGTATTCACCTTTGCCCCACTTTCAGGCTGAAGGAACAAGTTGCACATTCCAGAAGGACAAGTAACATTTCTCTGGAATTCGAAACTGGACAAGATGTAGACAAAGGAAGATTCATCAGAAGATGCCAGAGCCAATCAGAAGGACTGAATACTAGATACATTGCTTAACCCCTGCCTATCCCCGCCCTCTGCACACCTTCCCCCAATAGATCATATAATGCTGTGTATTAGAAAATAAAATCAGTTGTTGCTGTGACGTTCCCACTACGTGTGGACACACGAGCATGCTATGAGTTTGAACCAGCATTGTGTCTGACTCATTCTTATCCGGTACCACTGCTCTTCTATTGATTTGGAATGACTGGTGGATGAAGGGTATTGTCGTGACGACCCCGACAATTTGGCGCAACCAACGTGGGGCGTGGCCCGCGATCCGAGACCCCCTGGACCCATGCCTGGACGTCCGTGGACGACACCCGTAGTGGCTGACCTCGAGGACTGATCACCCTCCAAGCACGGTAAGTGGAGATCACATACTATGTATGTGTCACACTTGCTAGTGTTTCAGCCATTATTGGTTAGTCTGTGGTCTCCTTGGGTCTGGGGAGTGACCGGTCGAGTGGTGAGACCGAGCGCGATCCCGTGCCACGCTTCGAACCAGCAACTGAGAGACGTCGCACTCTGCGCGTCCTCGTGTACACCACACCTCCTCCACCGGTCATGTACTCCATTCAACCACCCTACCCGTGACTGTTGCCTAGTAGTGATAGAGTGAAAGATTGAGGAAGTTTGTGGATTGGGGGCGGCTGAGAGAAGGGATAGGAGACGCAGCCTCTGTGATATTGTACCAACTAGGTAATTAAGACGTCCCGAGAGGGGACCACCTGTTTTTCTGTGGAGGGCTCTCACTAGGAGACCGCCTCCCGACTGGTTAGAATATCGTGACAGGGTAGACTGTTAATCACGGGTGTTCAGGTTAGGGACAGGATATCGAGCGCGAGGCTCTTTATTCGTGACACGTCGAACGAGAAGCTCCGTGTTACCGACACACGTGTTGTTACCGCTGTCAGTGATCCTGGGCTGCAGCAGGGCATAGTATTCTGTGAGTCATGTTGCGTCTCTTATGGCAGAAAAAGTCCGTGCCCCACGAATTAGATGAGGATGCTGTGGAAGTCAAGACAATAGTAGAGTCACGGGAGGGCAAGAAGGCAGTCAAGAATGTTGAAAGATAAAGGACTGTTAGAACAAGTGCAAGCTCATCTGCGAGTTGCGCAAAGTTTAAAGAACGAGCAAAAAGGTTGATGGAGAGGAAAGATGAAAGGATGCAGAGCCCGTGTTTGGCTATAAAATACCTCAATTATTAGTTTTTCTAGGGTGTTCTGGCAAATGAGTTGTGTGAAGGTTTTGTAGAAATTAATTGAGTCTGAGAATTGCTGTATTCCGTCACTGTGGTTTTCCAAAACACCCCATGGGAGGGGGGAGTCAAATAGCTGCGTTATTGTTTTATTTTGTGTTGAGGAATGCTGTAAATTCTTATTTCTGTGTTTAAAGCCGATGGGAGGGGTGAACCCCTGCGCGAATTTTTTTTTTTTTTTTGACTTCTCCTCTTTGTGCTGCGGGCCAGAGAAAGGGGGGCCAAAGTTTTCAGAAGAACTTAACCCAGTCTGTATCAGCAGCTGCAGCGATCCTCAGCCCCACTGCTCTCAGCCCCCACCGCTCTCTAGCCCCCGCAGCTTCAAGGACACACGGCTCGCAGCTCGGTTCCTTATCAGTGGCCCAAGAAGCAGAAGACTTCAGCTCCAGCTCCCCCTCCCTTACACAAATCCAGTCTTACGCTCCAATATTCATTTTAACCCTGTGTCTGGAAATCTCCCTCGCCATGTTAATTCTCAGACCAAGACAGGACAGATGGATTTGTAAATATTGTGGTCAGGCAAACCCAGACTGGAGAAATGCTTGTATAATCTGTGCTGCAACTCGACCTAAGTGAATTACACTGATTCCTGTCCAGATAAGATCACGTGTAGTGATGTAGTGATATAAGAAGCTGACACAGGATAGTGGGTAGTGGGGACATTAACTTTGGGAGTAGGCTGACAGTAATCCTTTTGGGAAGGAGCTGTAGACCAGCATGTCATGTCACCCCCAACCGGTCATCTAGTCACCCCCACCGCCAGAGAACCAACCACATCAGGTAGTGTAAGACAGATACAGGAGTATTATCCCTGGAAGCCCTCTGACTAGCTAGCTACGCTAAAAATAATTGGCTGACCCTGAGAACAAACCTTTCCCATTATACAGACAAAGACAATATGATGGATGTATAAGTGCACCTGAGCAGACCTAGAGAGTTGGTGAGCCAAGATGATGGTCAGATGGTATTTATGTTATATAACCCCTATATAGATGAGTATAATGAGATGTGTTATAAAAAAAAAAAAAGGGGGGATAGTGTGTTTAACCCTGTCAGTTAGAATATGCCTATGTCACACTGCTTTAGTATGTGGGTAATTTTCTTTGTTTTTTGTTGTGTGCACGGACAGAGCCGGAAGCCATTGTTGCCACTGTTAGTTTTCGCAAGTATCTGGCAGATCTGAACTGTCGGGTTTCGGCCTTGAAACTTCGGTTCTGCCTTGGTCAAGTGATATTTTTGGGTCACTGTCTCCTTCAGGGTGCCAGACACCTCACAGAAGAAAGAAGAGAAATAGCCGTCAGCTACAAAAGATGAGACTGAACTCCAACGTTTTCTTGGACTATGTACTTATTGTTGTCAGCGGATACCGGACGCATCCCGCATAATGCTACCTCTCTACAAAGCCCTGAAAGACTGTTCAAGATATGCTGATGATTTTGGCAGACTCCACACAGGATACGCTGTTACTATGGAAGACACTGTAGTGCACGGAGCTGCACTCCCTCCCTCCCTGTCAGCACAAGAAGCAGAATTTCGGGATCTGTCTACTGCATGTGTTCTAGCCAAAGACAGGCGTGCTGATATATACACGGACTCACAGTATGCATTTGGTATTGCTCATGATTTCGGAGCCCTATGGGCCAATCGAGGGTTTGTTACTACCGCCGGGACTCAGTGAAGAATGCTGAAGCTGTTAAAAACCCTCATGGACTCAATCGAATTACCTACTCAGGTGGCCATTATCAAAGTTAAGGAGCACGGTACCATGGAACAGGCCACAGACTGTTGGTAATGCCTTTGCGGATATGCAAGCAAAAGCCGCTGCTCTTCTACCCGTTGAACTGACCATACCAGCTATGGTGACCACACGCCCTCAGCGTAAACAGTTACAAGAAACACTGACTCTACAGGAACCTGATGATCTATGCCAGACTGAGGTTTTCTGCCGGACCCCGCAAGACCGCTTAATGACGATGCAGAGAATGTCTCCAAAGGAAGAAGTGAAGCAGTGGAAAGCTGATGGAGCACGTATGGACATGGTCGCTGGAAAAAGGACCAACTTGTGTGTCTCCCTAAGCGGATGTACCCTGCTATTGCCACGTGGGCGCATGGGCCCACACATCGAGGTATCTGTCAGATCTGCAATCCCGGTCAACTTCAACGTATACCCCCGAAGTATCTTGCTAAGCCCGACTATCCTTTCCAAAGGCTCCAGGCGGACCTCATTACGTTGCCTAAGTCTGGAAGGTATGAATATTGTCTGGTGGTTGTCGACATGTTCTCCAGTTGGCCAGAAGCATTCTCCGTTACCAACGTGACTGCAAAGACCACAGCAAAGAAACTGGTGATGGAAGTTATATGCAGATATGGTGTTCCAGAAGTTGCTGAAAGTGACCAAGGCCCGGTCTTTTCTTCTCATGTGTATCAGGAGGTTCTGACAATGCTTGGATCCACTGTAGCCCTCCATACTCTGTACCATCCACAGTCTAGTGGGAAAGTTAAGAGGCTGAACGGCACACTGAGGGGACAATTGACCAAAATGATGCAGGAGACTACGGCTCCATGGCCAGGGCTCTTACACATTCGTACTACCCCTATTGCAAAACATGGCCTGTCCCCATATGAGATATTGTTTGGTGCTAGGTTCTCAGTTGTAAATTTTCAGTCTCAGTAGTTGTCAGAAGAAACTGACCGTGCTGTTCAATATGTTATTCAGCTTAGTAAAAAATGTTGCTAACACCCATGTTTTAGTTTCTTTTTCCCTTCCAGATTCAACAGAAACCGATATTTGTCACAATTTGATGCCTAGTGGTTTTATGGTCGTGAAAAGCTATGTCAGTAAAACTTGAAGGAAAGAGCACCTGGATCCATGCTTCACACTGCAAAAGAGACCGAACCAGCGCTTACTCACAGTGATGATCGAAGGAAAATGTTGCTGTTGTTTTTGGTCCTGAGGCTGGGGGCCATCCTCGCCCCTACCTCCCCGGCCCCTATTGTAAATAAGAATTCCGGTGCCACTATTCTCTGGGTAAATCTAACAGCCCCGGTAAATATCTGGTGATTTGATTTCTGCGATGTAGTCAAGTGCCCCGAGACTCAGCAAGAGGTAGAGGGAATTATCCAGTATTATATATGTGTTACCAGAGATAACAATTGTGCTGGGAAGATATTTTCATAATGTGTTTAATGGTGGATACTATGGGAATTTAGGCCATATACAGCTCCAGGATATTAGCTTCAGACCAACCAAGGCCCCCGTTACCAGTACAGCTAAACCAGGCCCAGGTGAACGTTTGCAAAATATAGTTAACAAAGTAATCCCCATTCCAGGTTTTAGTTGGCAAGAAGTCTTCTCCATAGAAACACAAACAGCCCCAAGGACAAATTTATGGTTAGAATGGGTAAGATACAATGTACGAGTCCAGAATATCTCTGTAGGATGTATTGCTTGTGCTGCAGCGAATACACATCTATACACACACATGCATTGTTTTTTTCCTGATGACAATACTACTGCCTGTGTTATGAATCTGTTGAAGGGTCTAAAGCCCACTAATTGCTGAGATTATGTCCCACTAATTCATGAAGCACCTAAACTAAAGGTCCCAGGAGGGATAACCGTATTAGCTGATAATTATACCTGCTATAATTCCCACGACACTACAGGTACACCAGTAGGGGTCTTCGAGACAGGTTTCTGCAAAGAGAACAGTTCCCTAGATACTGACTTGCTAGCTAATCATACACAGTATATGTACGATATTTATTGGTTATGTGGAGATGGTAAGCTCCATCCTAGGTTGCCTAATACCTGGACAGGTCAATGTACCCTTGTTAAACTAGCTATGCATTTCAAGATTTTACCTTGGGATCCGGAGACACCTGATGAATATACCAGAAAGAGGAGAAGTCTCGATCAGCTCCACATGAGTTATGAAGAAGATCCATTAGTATATGTCGATGGCATTGGAGTGCCAAGGGGGGTGCCTGACCAATTTAAAGCCGAGAACCAGATCTATGCTGGCTTTGCTTCTTTAATCCCACAGGTGCAGATTAATAAAAATGTTGATGGGATCAATTACATATATTACAGTGAACAAAGGTTTGTCAATTTTACCTGTGATGCTTTCCAAGGTATAGTTGAGGAATTGGGCCCTAACACTAGAATGACCCTCCAAAACCAACTAGCCCTTGATATGATCTTAGCTGAGAAAGGAGGAGTCTGTGGGATGGTGGGAGAGGAATGTTGTACCTATATCCCTCAGAACTCTGGGGTAAATGGAAAGACCATGATAGCCCTTAAAAAGATAAATGGGTTAGCAGCAGAATTAAAATGCTGGAGTAGACACATCTTTCTTTTCTAGTTGGTTGGGTGGGTTCAAAGGATTCCTTCAACAAGCTTGTCTAGTACTGATTGCTTTTCTTGTAATTGGATCGATAATCCTCTGTTGTGTTATTCCCCTGTATAAAAAGGTTATCACTGAGGCAACTCCGACTGGCACCTTCCTCAACCAAGAAGTAGACTCACCTGAGTACGATGGTACTGATCCAGGGGAGATCCCCAAGTACGTCCCCCTCAAGAAGATAGACAATACCCTTTAGTCTCAGATGATGTTAAGAGATTTAGTTTAGGGACAGCAGGAGAACTCCATGTGAAGCTAGTGAAGGGTTCAGCTGCCTGGAGGCCTCTCACAAGGGGAGAGCTTCTGAGGTGTCTGGATGAAGAAATCCACCTCCCTTTTCCCCATCACATGGACAGTCTCGAAGGATCTTTCTTTTTAGGGAAAAACTTAGTGTTTAGGGGGGATTGTCAAGGTGAAAATATATTTATCTTTATACTTTTTGTACTCTTATATATTCTTATGCTGTGAAACAATAAGTTTTTCCCCTTCGCTTGCTAATGCAAATTTAACTGTATTTAAGATGGCTGCCAGTATTCACCTTTGCCCCACTTTCAGGCTGAAGGAACAAGTTGCACATTCCAGAAGGACAAGTAACATTTCTCTGGAATTCGAAACTGGACAAGATGTAGACAAAGGAAGATTCATCAGAAGATGCCAGAGCCAATCAGAAGGACTGAATACTAGATACATTGCTTAACCCCTGCCTATCCCCGCCCTCTGCACACCTTCCCCCAATAGATCATATAATGCTGTGTATTAGAAAATAAAATCAGTTGTTGCTGTGACGTTCCCACTACGTGTGGACACACGAGCATGCTATGAGTTTGAACCAGCATTGTGTCTGACTCATTCTTATCCGGTACCACTGCTCTTATATTGATTTGGAATGACTGGTGGATGAAGGGTATTGTCGTGACGACCCCGACAAGCTGATAGAGCCTGTAAGTCACTGATCCTGCGAGCTGAGGTCAGTGCTACAAGTAGACAAGTTTTCAGGGAAATTATTTTTAAAGGGCCACTGTCACCCCTCTCCAGCCGTTATAAACTAAAAGAGCCACCTTGTGCAGCAGTAATGCTGCATTCTAACAAGAATTCCGGCGCCTGCGCTCTGCTCTTCTGCCTTGCGCAGGCGCATAGAGCATTATCCGTCCAAGCGCTGGTGCCGGGTTCCTTTCTGCACCTGTGCGGTCAGTGCGGCCAGCCTGTTACTGAATCCCCGCCCCGCACTGTGTTATGCAGTATGCACAGTGTGGGGCTGGGATTCCAGGGCATGCGCACTGCGCTTGTCAGACGCTCCACAGGTCCCCCGCCTTCCAGCGTTGTTCTGTGCGGCTGTTCCAAACGCCGGCAAGGATACCTGTATATTCCGGCAACGCTGAAAGGCGGGGGACCTGGGGAGCGTCTGAGAAGTGCAGTGCGCATGCCCAGGAATCCCAGCCCCGCACTGTGCATAATGCATAACACAGTGCGGGGCGGGGATTCAGTAACAGGGTGGCTGCACTGCCCGCACAGGCGCAGAACGGAACCCGGCACCAGCGCTCGGACGGATAATGCTCTATGCGCCTGCGCAAGGCAGAAGAGCAGAGCGCATGCGCCGGAATTCACACAATAACAGCGCTGAGGGGGTGGCGAAAATCTACACAAGAGATGACTGACGGCAGTTGGGCGCTTCTAAGAGGAGGCTTCAGACCTGCCTCCATGGACAAAGATAGGTATTTCAGCAGAATTATAAATACATTTATTGTGGGAATAACAGAAACAAAAACTAAAAGAGCCACCTTGTTAGAATGCAGCATTACTGCTGCACAAGGTGGCTCTTTTACTTTATAACGGCTGGAGGGGGTGACAGTGGCCCTTTAAGGACGCTTGCGATAAGGGTTCAAAAGGCGCTTTAGTTAGTGCCGAAAGCACCAGGTTCAGATCCCAGGGACAGGTCTAGATCTAGTTGAAGCCTTAATGAACCTCTTTACCCAGTGGTTTCCTGCCAGGTCGTGGTTGTAAAGGGCGCCTAATGCTGCGATTTGAACTTTTAGAGTGCTTGTTGCCAAGCCTTTTTCTAGCCCTTTTTAGAGGAATTCCAGAATTTCCTGAATTGGGATCTCCTCTGATAAACTGATACCTGAACTAAAGAGGAATTTTTTCCAGACTTTGCCATATGCTCTCGTATTTACCGGTTTTCTACTGGCCAACTGAGTCGAAACTAGATTTGGAGAAAACCCCCTCCCAGTTAAAAGTTCCCTCTCAAATTCCAGGCTGTCATATGCAAGATTTTTATTTGTGGATGATTTACTGGTCTCTGGCGCAGGAGATTTGGGATATCTGGGAGGACCCAAGGCTCTGATATGGACATTAGACGCAGCCATGGAAACCACGTTTTTTGGCCAAAACGGGGCTATCATGATCACTCTTGCTCTGTCCTCCCTGATCTTCTTTAGAACTAGTGGAACTAGAGCTAACGGAGGAAAGGCGTAAGCCAGTTGGAAATTCCAGGGAATTAGAAAGGCGTCCAGGGTCACTGGATTCCCCCGTGGATCTATTGAACAGAATGCCTGTGTTTTCCGGTTTTGACTGTTCGCGAACAGATCTATATCCGGGCCCCCCAACGATCTACTATGAGATTGAATATCTCCTGGTTTAACTCACATTCTCCCTGTTTTAGTTGTGTTCTGCTTAAAAAATCTGCCGTCTGATTCTCTGTCCCTTTGATGTGAAGGGCTGTCAGGGAGAGCAGGTTGGCTTCTACTTGTGGCAGAATGGATTTCGTCACTTTCATCAGAGGTTGTGACCTTGTTCCCCCCTGATGGTTCAAATACGCCACTACTACCATGTTGTCTGTCAGAACTCTCACGTGATGGGAACGGAGGGAGGCTAAAAAGTGGTTGAGGGCATACTTTACTGCCAAAAGTTCTTTCATATTTGGAGTAAGGAGTTTTTCTTCCCCTGACCAGGCACCCTGAGCAATTTGACCATTTAGGTGAGCTCCCCAACCCCATGGGCTTGCATCCATGGTCAGGGTTATTGAAACCGGCCATACCCAAGGCACTCCTTTGATGAGATTGGCCGGGTCTGTCCACCAAGCTAGGGAAGCTATTGTTTGTGAAGATATTTTTAATTGCTTCTCTAAATCTCCCTTTAAGCGGCATTCTGCTTCTAATATTTCCCACTGGAGATCTCTGGAATGACCCTGAGCCCATTGGACCACTGGAATGCAGGCCGTCATTGACCCTAGTATGGACATTGCTTTCCTCAAAGTAACGACTGGGGAATGTCTTAAACGGTCCACTAGTTGTGTCATGTTGGACACTTTTACTTCTGGAAGACGACATTCTTGTTTTGTTGAATCTATTATTATCCCCAAGTATTGTTGTGTTTGTGTTGAGATAATTCTGGATTTTTCCAGATTCAATAACCACCCCAGATTTGATAGGGCTGCCATTACTTTGTCTAGCTGCTGACTGCAATGGAGAGGAGATCTGCCCATCACTAGGAGGTCGTCCAGATAAGGGACAATCAATACAGCTTGCTCCCTTATGTGGGCCATTACTTCTGCCATTAGTATTGTAAACACCCTTGGGGCTATGGCAAAGCCGAACGGAAGCGCCTGGTATTGATAATGTTTCAGCTCCCCTTGCATCATTACTGCCACCCTGAGATATTTTCGATAATCTGGATGGATCAACACATGGTAGTATGCGTCTTTCAAGTCTATGACAGTCATAAAACAAGACGGATGAAGGGTTCTGACACATGACTTTATTGTTTCCATCTTGAAACTTTCTGTCACTAGGTATTTGTTTAACCTCTTCAGGTTTATTATTACTCTGAAAGTCCCGTCCGGCTTCGTCCAAAGAAAAAGAGGAGAGTAGAAACCTGTTACTTCCTCCTGTTGTGGAACTTCCTGAAGGACATTCTTTGTTAGGAGACTGTGGACTTCTTTCTGGATGCTCAGCTGTTCGGTCTCGGATTTGCTTTGTGATGTTATAATGAATTGATGGTGTGGCCTTGTATGAAATTTCAGCTTCAGGCCTGTCTCTATTATGTTCAAAGTCCAATTGCTCCCTGATATTTTTTCCCAGGCTTGGAGAAAGTATGTCAGTCTCCCTCCTACCTGGGGCGCACCTTCATTGGCGCGGTTTCTTATTATCTGGCTTGTTCAACATGAAGCCTCTCCCTTTGAATTTTTTATCTTCCCATCCATCTTTTTGATTTTTTGGGGGGAGTCTTCGCATAAATTTCCTCCCTCGAAAGGGCCGCCTATAGGATTGGTTGGGAAAACCCGGAAAAGCTTTTATCTTGTCCACGGCTTTTTCGAGGATATCATCCAGGGTAGGTCCAAACAAAAATTCCCCTTCACACGGTATAGAGCATAGTTTTGCTTTTGTTTGCAAATCACCTGGCCAGCACTTCAGCCATAGTGCTCTTCTGGCTGCATTTGAAAACGAAGCTGATCTCGCTGTCAGCCTTACTGAATCTATGGAGGCGTCTGTTAAGTATGCTGCAGCTCCCCTCATAACTGACACAGAGTTCAATATAGACTCCCTTGGTGTTTTATTTTTTTATTGGGTCTCCAGGTGATCCAGCCATACCATTAATGCTCTGGCCGTGCATGTGGCAGCTATCTCAGGTTTTAACCCTCCGCTAGCTGCTTCCCAGCATCCTTTTAAGAACACGTCAGCTCTCTTATCCATGGGATCTTTGAGGGTTCCCATATCCTCAAAGGGTAGAGCGAATATCTTAAGAGGTTTTCGCAATAGCGACATCCAATTTTGGTGCTTTTCCCCATGAGGTACAGGCTGGATCATCAAAGGGATACTTCATTTTAGGGGTTA
Organism: Ranitomeya imitator; assembly: GCF_032444005.1. Classification (NCBI taxonomy): domain Eukaryota; kingdom Metazoa; phylum Chordata; class Amphibia; order Anura; family Dendrobatidae; genus Ranitomeya; species Ranitomeya imitator. The sequence continues at coordinate 382,824,788 of NC_091285.1, read as the reverse complement.
ACAGGACTTTTTTATGTGGTCTCTTCCACTTTTTCTCTATTAGTGCCTGTATTTTTTCATTTAACGGGAACACCCTATGCCTCTTTTGTTCCAGACCCCCAAACATAAGGTCTTGTGCGTTTTTTTTTAGCACGAGTATCTGTCAGCCCCATGGTTGTCCTAACCATTTTAACTAACACATCTGTTTCCTCAATAGGGAAACAGTTATGGCCACCTTCTGAGGATGTAGAGGATGATGAGGAGGAGGACGTAGAGCTATCCGAACTATAATGGACACTATCTTCCTCACTGGAACTGTAATTTGGGGATTGATTTCTGCTTTTCCTCTTACTGCTTTTTACACCCTTTAGCGCATCTTCTACTTGGGTTTTTATTAAGTCTTTGAGCTCAGATGCAAATCTTGGGGTTTCTTCATTTATGGTATTCTGTATGCATAAGGCACAGAGCTTTTTTGCCCATGTAGCTGGTGAATCTGCCAAGCAGAGTGGGCACACTTTATTTTTGGCTGTGGGTTCCCCGTCAGGGACAGGAAACCGAACTGAGGTGGAGGAGAGGTCCCGCCTTTTTAACCTGTGGGTTTCCTGTCCCTGAGGGCGGATCCCTCTCTCTCCGTGGTGCCGTGATGGGGGTAAGAGAAATGTAGGTTGTTTAAAGCAAACCTGAGAAACCTTTGATGAGGAAAAATGGGAATATGTAGGTAGGCATCCTGAATGTCTATTGAGGCCAAGAACTCTCCCTTTTCAGGGACCGAAGAGATTCCATCCGAAAGTGACGAACGCGGACAAACCTGTTTAAGAGTTTCAGATCTAGGATAGGTCTTACTGTTCCGTCCTTTTTGGGTACTACAAAAAGATTGGAATAAAACCCTTGAAACCTTTCCTCCCTTGGAACAGGAGAAATGACTCCGCTGAGACGAAGGGACTCTGTGGATTTGTACAGGTCTTGTCGATGGGACTCGGACCTGGGAAGACGGGATGGGAAGAACCTGGGAGGAGGCTGACAGACCAGCTCTACCTTGTAACCTGAAGATATGAGCTCCCCCACCCACCGGTCGTGGATTACTTGAAGCCAGACCTGACAAAACAAAAGTAGACGTCCGCCTACTCTGTTGGAGGCACTTCGAGGAGGCCTCCAGTCACTTGGCCGAAAACCTTTGAGTCCTAGCTCCTCTGGATCTAGTTGACTGGGAACGCATTCTCCCCTGATTGGTCGTATAAGAGACCCGAATGTCTCGGTCCTGATTGGGTTGACCCTGCGCAGCAGAGCCTGATGCTGGGGCCCACCTAGCATTGCGAAAGGGTCTGAAACGAGCCTGAAATTGGCGACGAAAAAGCTGTCTAATCCTCTGCTGAGGAAGGAACTTACTATTCCCTCCTGTGGAGTCAGAGATAAGCTGATCCAGCTTCTCTCCGAATAAGCGACCCCCTGATACGGTAGGGTTGTAAGAGACTTTTTAGAGGTAGAGTCTGCCCGCCATGTTCTTAACCAGAGAGCCCTTCTAATAGCGATAGCGTTAGCCGCAGCCGAAGAGGCACAGTCTGCAGCATCTAAGGATGCATTGATCAGATAGCTACCAGCAAGAGCTATCTGAGATGACATTTCCGCCAACTCTGCTGGCAAATCACCTTCTTGAAGAGCCTTTGTTAAAGACTCTGACCAAGAGATCATAGCCTTAGCAACCCAGGTTGCCGCAAAAGAAGGAAAAAGTGCCGAACTTGAAGCCTCAAAAACGGAGCGAGCCAAGCTATCTATAAGACGATCCGTAGGGTCCTTAATTGATGAGCCATTAGGGAGAGATAGCAACGTGTTGGAGGCTAAACGGGACACCGGAGGAAGGATTTTCTGCCCATTTACTACACAGCTCAGTAGCAACGGGGTACCTAACCTTCAAGGCTTTTTGCCCTGAAAAACGCTTGTCCGGGTGCTCCCAATTACGCCGAATCAAGTCCTCAAACTCAGGGTGAGAGGAAAAAAACCCTATGAGCCCGTTTGACCCGTTTAAATGAGATCTTATGATCTGAGGATGAGGCGAGCTCGTCCTCTATCCCCAGGGACTGATTGACAGCCTCAATCAGGCTATCTACAGACTCCTGAAACCCAGGATTCTCAAAGTTAAGGGACTCCTCTGACTCAGTCTGTCTCAACTTCCCCGCTCTCTGCTGGGGAAGGAGGTGATACAGAGCTCCAGGATGCCAAAGCACCTAACGGCCCGGGCGACGCTGTGCGAATCCGCTTTCCACGCGTTTGTCTAGTGCGGGCATGACCCCTGCAGGCCGAAGGCTCCTGAGACCCTGAGGCCCTCTCCGAGACAGAAGGACTGCTGGCCCTGACCGCCGGGGACTGAAGGAAATTGATTGCTTCAGTTAGGGACGCCATGAATTGCGACAAGGACGCGACCCATTCTGGCGGAGCTGCCCCAGCATCTGCTTGAGGGGCAGGAGCCCGAGAGATTGCTGGAGAGCTGGCGAGGGGGTCTCCTGGGCGCGTTCAGAGTCGCAGGCCTCGCAGAGACGATTGCTTTGGGCATGCGGGAATTCAGCACGACAAGCCACACAAATGGTATATGAGACCGTGTGAGTTTGAACCCTTCTAGACATAGTGATCTGTAAAAAGCTATACCCAGGGCCTGAGACTGGGAAAAAAATAATGCTTCTGCCAGCTGGAGGGCGAAGCACTTACCCCATGTCCTGTGTCCCCACGAATACCGCGATGAAACGAACGCGCGATGCGGAGCCAAAAAGAGCTCACCTTTATCCCCAGCAGACCTAGGGAGGCGGGGCCGCCATCATGCAGTGCGGCCTGTAGTAGGCCAGAAACCGGGGCCTCAATTTCTCCTTTGAGCAAAAAGGAAACCGAAACGGAAATAGATGCGCCGGAGGGGGCGGGGCCTCAAGGCGCGGTCTGCTGGGCGGAAGCCCGGGTCAGAGCGACCCGGAAGTGTTTGCTGGGGGCCAGGCCAGAGCCTGAAGCCTCTGGAAGGTTGCGGCGCCGGTAGTATCGACCACAGTGCCGGAGACACCGCGGCATCGGGCACACAGCTGCGGCGCAGGACAATTACAGCAGGAGATGCCGCACAGTGCCGCCGAAACAACGGAACACCGTCACATAGAAAAAAAAAAGCCAGAGGGATGCCAGGTAAATCAGCATCTTTAAACATGCCTTGTGCACCTTGAAAGGAGCCCCCCTTTTTTGCCACTCCCCCCATATTGCAGGCTAAGTACCCCCAGCATAAATCCAGCGGGTGGAGACAAACGACGGTGCAGGCACCCTAGCTCCATTATCTGCCCAGGATAAGGAGAGGGACCGTCTATCACCCCATCTATCACCGCAGCGGAGCAGAGGTGTAGGAATAGGGGGGGTCACACGGACATCAAACGGGCACCTGTACAGCCTAGGGTCTAAATACCTCAGGGTGGTCAAGGCCAAGTCCAGTGAGGGATCCCACGTCGCGGGAAAGGATACGTGAAGGAACTCGCACGTGTTTGCCCGTTGTTGGTTTGGGGAGATCGGACCCTCAAAAGGGTTCATCGCTCCCTCAATCCATAGAAAGTGATGAAGAAACAGGGTCCAGAGGATCCGGGACCCAAAGGTGTGCCTCCTTGAGACACTAAGCATGAACTGGAGTCTCCAGTAGCCAGTGTCAGGGTGTATACGACGGAGGAAGAGCTAACTTTTTTCAAGTTTACTTAGTGTCAGCCTCCTGGCGGCAGAAGCATACACCCACAGTCCTGTGTCCCCCAATGAGGTGAAGGAGAAACTGATCTTTATACATACAGTAGAACATACTTAATCATTAAACCATTACATAAACAAATGCTGATTGATTGCTGGAAAGACTTCCAAATAATACTGTAAGGTAGACACATAATGACTCGATACATATTTAAATATTTTGCTTAAATGGGATTGTTCTCCTTTGGACATTACATTTGAGAACATTGTTGTCCACTATGATGACCCACACTGGTCACTAGTGTGTTACACCACTGAGCTCACTGGAGAGATAGAAATAAACAGCCTCATGGATCCTGCCATCAGAGAACTGGTAGTCTCCACATGTATTAGATTGCAAGAAAATCGGACAGAAAGGCAACCTGGAATACCCACTGCACCCCAGAATCCCATGTACTTCTCTCCCTCTGTTCTAACTGGTACGCTGCTGCTTTATCCCCGACTTTAACTCCATGTATCATATTGGAAATTTACTGAATGCATATTGACATGTCTGTGCTCCTGACACCTAGCCCCATCTTTCGATCTTATCCTGCCTCTGTCTTCATCTTTGATGCTAGTAAATGTTCTATCAACTGCAATCTGTTAATTGCTCCCTGCTGCGAACTGTCCTGCTCCCTCTCTGCCTCTCTCACCTGGCTTCATTTCTTGGACACTTGAATGGTATAAGTTGAATGGAGCAGATCAGATATGACATTGGTTAGATGTGACATAATTTGAAGTGACATCTTTTAAGTGTAACATCAGAAATATACCCGAAATAGTCCAGAAGTTAAACTAATCACTGTCTTCTAATTTTACTTACCGTACCTTTTCTTACCCAGCTCTTTAAACCATGTTCACATTTGCCGCCACCATCTTTGCTCCACTAATCCTCACCCTCCTTCGTTATCCCCAAACCCCTGCACCGTCGAACCAAATATTATCTCCTCCTCTCTCTTATCCCCCTACCTCACTTCATCTGCAGACCTGCTCCTTAACCTCAGACCTCTCCTACTAAAATATAATATAAGCCGATCACTCTACTTCACCCATCTGCTTTCCCTTTCTCTGAGTCTTCTCACTGCTGGATATATCCCCCAATTCTGGCCCCCTCATCCTCATACATCCCACTAATCCTCACCCCTTTACTTCTCACAATACAGCATTCCCTCACACTTAAAATCTGTGCCACTGACCCCCACCCCCTGCTTCCTCTCTCTGGAGCACTTTGGAATGCCCGCTCCGTCGGCAACAAGCTCCACGTGATCCATGATCTTTTTACTTCCCGCAACCTTTCCTTCCTGGCCCTCACTGAGACCTGGCTGATGCCCCCCGACACTGCCTCCCCTGCTGCACTGAGTTACGGTGGCCTCCACTTTACCCACACTCCTCGCTCTGGCAACAGACATGGCGGAGGAGTGGGTTTCCTTCTTTCCAAAAACTGTTCCTTCAGCCCTATCCAATCCCCACCCTCCTTTATCCTCCCTTCTTTCGAGGTTCACTCCGTCCGTATCTACTCTCCCTGTAATCTCCAAATGGCTGTCATACCGACCACCAGGCTCAGCCACTGCCTTCATTGACCAATTCTCCACCTGACTTCTTAACTTTCTCTCTGCTGACATCCCCACAATCATCATGGGCGACTTTAATATCCCTATTGACACCTGCCAGCCTGCAGCCTCCAAACTCCTGTCCCTTACCTCATCCTTTGGACTTACTCAGTAGTCCTCCACAGCCACCCACACAGACATACACTAGACCTCATCTTTACCCACCTCTGTTCCATATCTAATCTCACAACCTCTCCCTTCCCCCTATCTGACCACCATCTACTCACCTTCTCATCCTTGTCCTCCTCACCTGCCCCCCATGTCCAGCCACTAGTACATCCTTGCAGAAACCTTGCACACCTAGACATTCAGACTCTCTTCTACCTGTCCCCCATATCTTCACTCCACGACATGGACAGCGCCACAGTTTTCTATAACGCTACCCTCACATCAGCCATAGACTCCGTTACCCCTCTCATGCAGGGCAAAGTGTGACATATCAATATGCAACCCTGGCATAACAATCTCCCCAAAAATCTTCGACAAGCATCCAGGGTCACGGAGCGGCGTTGGAAGAAAATGCGCCTGCCAGACGACTTCACTGCCTTCAAACAAGCTACACTTGCTTTCAAATTAGCCCTCACCTCTGCTAAACAGACATATTTCACAAACCTTGTATCTTCATTATCCTACAACCCAAAACAACTGTTCAGCACATTCAACTCTCTCCTCCACCCACCACTACCACCTCCAACTCCCCTCACCTCTGCCGAGGACTTTGCCACCTACTTCAAAAATAAGATCAACCAAACAAAGCAAACCTTTACTGGTCCACCACCCCATATACCAGACTTCTGCCCTTCCCTAATAACCTCCCTCTCCAACATCACTGAAGGAGAGCTTACTCATCTCCTTTCCAAATCACACCTCACAACGTGTGCACTTGACCCCATCCCTTTCCACCTGCTCCCCAACCTCACCAACGCGCTCATTCCAGCCCTAACCCATCTCTTCAACCTATCGCTAACTTCTGGTACCTTCCCCTCTGCCTTCAAACATGCCACCATCATACCCATCCTCAAAAAACCTAACCTTGACCCAACTGCTATGCCCAGCTATTGCCCCATATCACTGCTCCCATTTGCTTCCAAACTCCTTGAGCAGCATGTTTCGTCCCACCTCTCTAACTCTCTCCTTGATAAGTTCCAATCTGGCTCCCGCCCCCACCACTCCACCGAAACTGCCCTGACCAAAATTACTAATGACTTACTCACAGCCACAGCTAACAGACAGTTCTCCATCCTTCTCCTTCTCGACCTGTCCTCTGCCTTCGACACAGTCGACCACTGCCTACTGCTACAGATTCTTTCTTCTCTTGGCATCAAAGACCTTGCCCTGTCCTGGATTGCCTCATACCTTTCCGACCGCACATTTAGCGTTTCCCACTCCCAGACTCCTTCCTCATCCTGCCCTCTCACTGTTGGAGTCCCTCAAGGCTCTGTGCTAGGGCCCCTACTTTTTTCCATCTATACCCTTGGCCTAGGACAACTCAAAGTCCCATGGCTTCCAGTATCACTAGTATGCAGACGACACTCAGATCTACCTCTCTGGCCCAGATGTCACCTCTCTGCTGTCCAGAATCCCGGAGTGTCTATCAGCCATATCCTCCTCCTTCACCTCTCGCTTCCTAAAACTCAATGTAGACAAAACTGAACTCATCATTTTTCCTCCATCTCACGTACCTCCCCTACCCGACCTATCTATTATGGTAAACGCCATCACGCTCTCCTTCACCTGATATCCGCTGCCTCGGAGTAACTCTCCATTCTGCCCTGTCCTTCAAACCGCACATCCAAACTCTTGCCACCTCCTGTCACCTCCAACTCAAAAATATTTCCAGAATCCGTCCCTCCATCAGCCCTCAATCTACTAAAACTCTTGTGCATGCCCTCATCATCTCCTGCCTCGATTACTGCAACACCCTCCTCTGCAGCCTCCCTGCTACCTCTCTTGCACAACTCCAGTCTGTCCTCAACTCTGCTACCCCACTAATCCACCTCTCTCCTCGCTACTCCCCTGCTTCTCCCCTCTGCAAATTCCTCCAATGGCTCCCATTTCCCCAACAAATCCAGTTCCAACTACTGACACTGACCTACAAAGCCATCCACAACCTGTCCCCTCCCTATATCTCTGAACTAATCTCCCGATATCTTCCCTCACGTAATCTTCGATACTCACAAGACCTCTTACACTCCACACTTATTCGTTCCTCACACAACCGCCTCCAAGATTTCTCCCGAATATCCCCCATCCTCTGGAATTCCACGCCTCAACACGTCCGATTACCCACCACCTTCAGATCCTTCAGACGGAACCTGAAAACCCAAGTTTCAGAAGTGAAGGACGGCATCCAATCCAGGTGAAAGAAGTAAACACTTTATTGTGCCAAAGGTGCACCTGGATTGGATGCCGTCCTTCACTTCTGAAACTTTGGTATGTACTCCTCCACTTGGATCCTGTGGAGTTAGGACGAGCAACCATTGTATACTACAGAGTGCTGTCTGCCGCCATTTTGTTGTTTGGAACCTGAAAACCCATCTCTTAAGGAAAGCTTACAGCCTGCAATAACCATTCTGCCGCCTCACCACCGCCTGAGCCGCCGCCTCACCACCACCGGAGCTGCTGCACACCTGACCTTCTGTCTCTTCCCCATTATCCCATAGAATGCAAGTCCGCAAGGACAGGGTTCTCTCCTCTCTGTACCAGTCTGTCATCGTAAATTTGTTTACTGTAAAAAAAATCTCTAACTTTGTATGTAACCCATTTTTATGTACAGCACCATGGAATTTAATGGTGCTATATAAATTATTATTAATAATAATAATAATAATAATAATAAAAATAAGATCTCATAGTTAATGTCTTATGCATGTCAATAACTAAATTAGATGGAACCTATAAAGTAGGGCAAGCACCTGTAAGCCCTCATATACAGTATTCTAGAATGAAGCCTTTATGTCCCTAATGCGCTCTGCATAACACAAAAAAGAGCTATTATACTCACCGACGGCACGGTGTGGTTGGCGTCTCTGGCCTTGATCCGGTGCCTCCTCTTTCCTTACGACTGCCATTCTCCTTCCTGCTTCGTGTGGATGACGTGTACCATGTCTTCCACACAGTGTTCTCCACTGAGCTCCTGTGCGGGCGTATTTCTTTCAGCCCTGCCAAGGGCAGCGCAAAGTAGAATAGTGTTCATGTGCCGGCACTCTCTCTTCTTTCCCCGCACATGCGCATTACAGTACTTTGTTCTGTCCTTAGCAGGGTAGAGAAAAATACACCTGCAGAGGAAAGCGATGGACGTATTACGCGTCATCTACACAAAGCAAGAATGAAAAACAGAGATCGCAAGAAGAGAGGAGGCACCGGACCAAGACCAGAGACGCCGTAGGAGAGTATAATAGCTCTTTTTTGTGTTATGCAGAGGGCATTAGGGACATATGTGCAGCTTTCTAGAATGCTGTATATTAGTGTTTACAGGTGCCAGCACTACTTCATATACGAAAAACCTGGTGACAGGTTCCCTTTAAAATAAACCTATAGACGGGTAAAAGGAAACAAATCACTAATTCCCTGTAATGTACAAAGGCTGCAGTTGTACAGCATGGTGGATCTGTGGTTGGTGTTTTTCAGCTCTAGGGTTCTGGGTTAAAATCTTTTCAAGGACATCTACAAGGAGATTGTATGTTTTCCACATGTTTGCGTGAGATTCCGTCGAGTACTCTAAAGTATGGAGGGGGAACCAAAAACCTACAGATAAGGAATTCAGACTGTGAGCCCCAATGTGGACAGTGATGATTATGTCTGTAAAAATGCTGTGGAATGTAATGGCGTTCTATAAGAGAGTAAAATAAATAAGTTTCATCTTTGGGAAGTTAAATAGTTTCCAATCATATGTAACAGAAAATAGCTGTGTGTTTGATGATATTTGTAAGAATGATTTGCCTCTAAACCCAGTTATTCAGGTAGCACATAGGGATCACCCAATATATATGCCCCTAACAACCAGTGTAACCGTGTTGTACACAGGGACAGCACTGTATGGTTTGCTGGGAGGTTTGGCTTAGGATGAACCCTCTTTTCTGATTGGTTGATTAGTGGCATTGGTCTAACAAAGGTGGAAATAGGGAGCTTTTATTAAGACCATTCATCACTTGGCATATTTTACTATGCTACGTTGCTACCCCCTCCCTTTGTTGAGATCAATTATGGGTGAAAGGCACAACAAAGAATAGAGCATTAATAACTCATTTCAGGATAGCAGCATAGACTACGGGTTACAATAGGGTAATATACTGTTTAATGCTATATCTGGGATAACAGTAGTTTCTATTTTACAGCCCAAATGCTGGAAAGATAGGAAAAGAGGTATAGAATTTATGAAGGCCTATAACCTCCTGGAAAACTTCATGAAGTAAAACGAGAGAAGCAAAACTAACAAAAAAACTCTTTTAAATAAATATAGTTCTAAAAACTGAAAAAAAAACCTGTCCTGTCTAATTTAATAATAGATCTTTCTCTCTGAAAAAAAGGAGACTGACGTCGTGCACTCCACGGTCTCACTATTTTGACAGCTGTGTGAGACCTCACCCTTCTGGAGTGGAAGATTTGGGTTTCGGTCTCTTACTGTATGCTGAATGTCACTATAAAGAAGCAGTGGAAGATGGATTCTTGTGTATCATAGAGCAGCAGGAGGACGAGGAGGCTGTCACAGTGGCTAGAAAAGTAACTGAGGTAGATCCTGGCACAGACTCCTATGGTCAGTCTACAGTATATAGTGAGAGACTGAGTAAACCTTTACAGGATGCGGATTTCTTCTTTTGCAAATTATCAATTTACAAGCGGCCATGTCCTCTTGTTACAGAATAACCCTTGAGATGCAGCAATGTCGTCCTCTTGCAGATTAACCCTTTAGACATGGCTGTATCCTCCTCCTCTATCTGGGCTGCCTAATACATATACAATATTCAGTGTGAAGTAAAGTTCTGGCTCCAGGCAGGAGGCAAAGAAAATTTTAGCTCAATTTGTGTTTAACTCTCACCTCATTGAAATGTATTAGAGGATTAATTAACCATTTTTGTGAATTTGACAAAAATTAAGGAAATCGGGTCCCTCACTGTATTCTATGCACGAGCAAGTTCACAAAATGGCAAAAAACTGCTACACCCGATCGCAATGGTCCACTTTACCATTCAGGTGCTGTATATAGTCAGCTTCCCACTCACACTTATGAGTATCTCTCCAGATTTTGAGCTCTAGACAAGTAATACTTCTACTCCTGCAATACGGAGAGAAATCATATCATTTGCTAATGACATACTGTATTTTTAAAACTACACTTTTTAGAAAGAAAAAATATATAGCTTAAGTATTTGTGAGTCTTAGCATTTTCCTTGATCATAGATCACCCTCCAAACTCTGACACAGTGCCCATCCTGATCAGTGAGAGAACTGCTCTCTCCTCCTGCCAGACACGGATTTATCTGATTGGTGTAGGGCAGGAAAGAAAACTGCCAGGTCATGAACAACACTATAATGCACTGTATCTGTCCCTGACAAAGCCACCATGTTTTTTTTTTTTGCCCCATGGACCAGTCTTGGACTTCACTGGCAATTGTCTCGTGCTCTTCGCTTGAAATTACTTCACTGTGAAGGAAGGCTGAGTGGATTTTGCTGCTATAGGAATCCTCCATATATACAGCACATCCATGCTTGTCGTGTTCAATAGGTATTACGTGTGTGTGTGTGTGTGTGTGTGTGTGTGTGTGTGTATGTGTATATTATATATATATATAATTATATATATATATATATAATTTTTCTAGGCTCAATCTTTGCTTCCCCTATTTGATATATGGGTATATATTATATATTTTATTCATGGCTGGCTTCATGATGGGTGGTGTATTAAAGGATCTGTGACATCTGACTCTGTCAAATAATATTTTGATTGTGAATGCAGTCTCTCCACCTGGGAGAATTTGGTGCACCTACTTTTGAGCGTTTGTAGCTTTGTAATCTAATTATAGGATGCAGGTTTATCGTTACTAATGAATCCATACCAATAGGTCTCTTGTACAACCAGCCCTACCAAACCTATGAGTAACCTTCCCTACCAGGTGTCAAAACAAACAAATATATCTATTTTGGCATTTTTCCTCTGTCCAGTGTATATTTGAATGATATATAATTGTTATAACATTGTGACATATAATTGCTATAACATTGCGGTCCATGGGGCAGAACCCACCTCTTGTGGATATTTTCTGGTTTTAAATGTTTTTGAAGAAATTTGGGTTTTTGCACAGTTGAATAAAGCATTTAATTATTTATATTCTTGGTGATGTCCATTATAGCGTGTTCTTTTCTCTTTGTTCAATTATAATGCACTATATTCGGATTGCACTTGGCCATGCATGTCAATGAGTGGGTGAAAACCATTGGAATTCACTGTCACTTATGTATTTCCCATAACCGAAAGGTCTTTAAGGCTACTTTCACACTAGTGTCGGAATCTCCCCGTCGCAATGCGTCGGGCAGAGATTCTGACGCTAGCGTTTGACGCACTGCACAACGGGTGCAGCGGATGCATTTCTCCGGCGCATCCGCTGCCCCATTGTGAGGTGCGGGGAGGTGGGGGCATGCGCGGTCGGAAAAAGCGGTCCGTCAGGAGCAAAAAACGTTACATTTAACGTTTTTTTGCTCCCGGCGGTCAGCCACAACACGGCGAAACCATCGCACGACGGTTGCGACGGGTGGCAAAGCATCGCAATGTGTCGCTAATGTTAATCTATGGGGCAAAAACGCATCCTGCAAACAACTTTGCAGGATGCGTTTTTTGCCATTAACGACGCATTGCGACGTCTGGCAAAAACCGCCAGTGTGAAAGTAGCCTAAGTCTACGGCTGCAGTTACCATGGTTGCTACACACAAGTTTTTTTCATCCAACTTCATTTGTTAAGTGCAGATATATTTTATTTTCATTTTTCTCACGGTTCTCATCTTGTCAATGTTAAATTTAGAAAATAGCAACAGATTGGGAACAAATAAAATAAGCAGTACCTGTTCGGTTTAGCCGTGCCATGTTCATCATTGCCTCCTGATATGCCAACTCCACATCTTCTTGTGTAACGACCAGCTTTATTTTATTCCATTTTTCTGGCTGGTAGTGTTGAAAGAATATATAGTTAGAAAATTCATGCAAAATATTACATTGTGTCTCAATCTTTGTATGTTTCACATAGAACAGGAAAGATATATATCTTGGTACTGTGTTAGCCAGTAGATAGAAAATTTAGAATTGAGAGTCCTCAGTGGTTGATACCTTTTAATGGCTAACTGAAAAGATAGTAACAAATTGCAAGCTTTCGAGACTACACAGGTCTCTTCATCAGGCAAAGACTAAAACAAATTCTGAAGAATCACATATTTATGCACACCATAGCACAGAGAAAAAAAAAAGGAGGGGGAAAACCATGGATAAGACAGGTGACATGAATCCAGATTTGGATTAAGGGGAGCTGCACGGAAATTACAACCTTAGAGATGCCCGCTTACAATCCATTTTTCCAGACCCACCACTACTGTGTTTTAGGCAGCCCCCAAATCTAAGAAGCATCATTGTCAAGAGCTCCCTGTCCTCTCCAACAGCTGCAGGAACCTTTCCTTGCAATCAGAAAAAATGTAAAACCTGTCCATTTATAATGACCACGGACAAGATAAAGATCCCCAATTCACATCAGGACTACAAGATCCCAGGTACTTTCAGCTGCGTCACTTCCAATGTGGTGTACCTAATTATTTGTACTAAATGTCCAACTGGGGGTCTGTATGTGGGGGAGACAGGGCAAAAGCTTAGAACAAGAATGAACTCTCATCGCCATACAATAAGAGAAAAAAGAATGGATTTACCTGTGGCAATACATTTTTGTCTCCCAAATCATAACATTATGGACATGAAATTACTTGTGTTAAAAGGGGAACTTCAAATCCCAGAGAGACAGAAGAGTCTGGGAATATAAACTGATGACGACCTTCGACACTCTTAATGAAGGAATGAATGTGTCGCACGGATTTATGTCTTTTTACATCAACTAAGGAACTTGCCCCTCAGACTATGAGGGGTCATCACATCAGAGACCCTAATCAGAGGACAATAAAACAATCCTTATCTAAGAGCTGTCCCAATGTTTATGGACGTAACTGTTTATCACTCATGGTAATTCTGCTTCATGTCACCTGGCTTATCCATGGTTTTTTTCCCCTTTTTTTTCCTATACTATGTTGTGCATAAATATGTGATTCTTCAGAATTTGTTTTAGTCTTTGCCTGATGGAGAGACCTGTGTAGTCTCGAAAGCTTGCAATTTGTTACCATCTTTTCAGTTAGCCATTAAAAGGTATCAACCACTGAGGACTCAATTCTAAATATTTTTCACATAGAACAGTAAGTTGGTGGGAAATTACTTGTAATGTAAATTATACAGACCGCGGGAACCTTCAGGATTTATCTCTTTAGAGCTCTCCTTGAATGAAGCATAGGTGCCCATGTTTGGCTTCCCCTCCATTCACTGTCAATGGGATTGTCGGAGATAGAGTGCTGTACTCTAGAATGGACTGGAGGGCAAGCATGCGAACCTATGCTCTGTTCAAGACCAGGTATTTTTGGGGTCCTGGAGCGCTGTTCTCAGGATCATTGGTGGGCTCAGCTGTTGGGCCAGCAATCAGAAAGGTATGCCTTATCCTATGAATAAGTTATAACTTAGACTCTTGGGAAAATCACTTTATGTGGGGGTTATTGTATTTATGGTCTGCAGACTTAGCACTGTGGTATACTGTATACGTCCTGTAGTTCAATTTAAAAATGGAATAGTTCTTTAGCAGCGCAGTAGTATACAGAGATTATTACCATACTACATAGTCCTGTATCTTAGCAGGGCAGTGAAATGAACTGAATGACCACAGTAATATAACACCTATAAATTATTATTTTGTATAAGAATGAGGGTATAGAGAAGCTTACTTACAATATCTAGCCATTGATGAACTGCTACTGCAACTTGGGTCCCCAAAGGCTTGGTCAATACAAGGACATCCCCAGGTACTGCATTGTCTGGCCTGTGTGGATACACGAGCAGACAATGTATGCCATGCATATAAATTTATCTGTCAAATTCTAAATTTGTATCCTGCTTTTTAACGTAGCTTTGCTTACACAGCCTACAGCAATCTGGTCTCCAAAATGTCTTCTGATGTAGGAGACCTGTCCATCAGTCTCTTCCAACACTTGGAAAAGTTGTACTTCACTTGAAGGAGGCTGATGGACAGGTATGGTAACATGCTCCTCTATCGGCAGCCATTGTGAGAACAGAACTGCACTGTTTATGAAGGCTGCACTGACAAGTCGAGGAGGAGAACCTGCAATCCTGATATACTAGTAAGTGCTACAAAATAATGTCCCCAACACATTGGGAAATATAAAGATAAACGTGGACAAGCCCATATTACAAGTTCATATTAAGAGGTTCCTTGCTAAGGAAAAAAAAAGTGTTTTTTGTTGTCAGCACAACACTTTGTAACATTTTGTGTGATACGATGGGTTAAGATTCTGTTTCTATAAAAAGTTTACGCGCTGTGTGAGCCATTGCATGAAAGATGGCTAAGTCTATTGAGACAAGCCTGTCCATGGGGCAATCCACAAGGACACACCCGTGACTCTCCGCAAGCAACATGGGCAGGAAGCTTTCAAAAGGCACAATATTAAAGGGAACCGGTCATGTCCCAAAATGCTGTTAACCTGCAGCTACAGGGTTAACCTGTAGATTAATAGAGTCCCTAAGCCATGCTGCCTCTGCATTGAAAGCCCCGCTGCCGGGAGGAAATGCACTCTATTCCTCCCAGCAGCCGTGGGCTTTCAGTCAGAGGTGTGGCCTCAATCACCACTCAGTACACAGTGAGCAGCGACTGACAGCAGGCTGTACAATGATGAACTGTACAGCAGGGTGTTCGAGTGCTGTGGCATAGTTACAGTGATCTCTATGTACTGAGTGGAGACTGAAGCCTCCATGACTGAAAGCCAGAGGCTGCCGGGAGGAATACAGTTCTTTTCCTCCTGGCAGCTCGGCATTAAGTGCGGTAGCCACACAGCTTTAACCTGTAGATAAACCTATATCATGGATGATACCAAACAAATTGTTACATTTTTCACAAAAAATACATAAATATGCAATGTGCTATAAGTGATTGATGGTCCTATATTTGGTACAACATCCTTCAAGAGCAATTTGGTAAGAACAGTTTGTTGGGACGGTATTATGAGGGAACTCTTCCAGGTCACTTCTCCTTTTGGCTGCATTGCTGTTATTCGTGTAAATGTATTACAGTCTCACATGACGTATGACTTTTTAAAAGTTGCTATTCATAACTCTTGCTTGCAGCTCATTTACAAAGCTAACCGGACACACTTTTCCCAAAGTGGCCAAGTGGCATAAAATTGGAAAAAGTTGCAAATTGTTATTTTAAAAAAAATGGCATGTCTAAATGTGAGAGTTTTTGATTCCAGAAAACTGATGCAAAAGCCTTTATACACATTTTCCTTTTTGTTGTGTTTCTAATACCTAGACATGTGAATGTATTAAACTAGTTACATGCGAGTGCCTTTTACTTTCACCAATTTCCTTTTTTCCCTAAACATACATACATGCAAGTTACTTATTTATTTTGTTACAACAGTGTAACGCTTTACACAACTTAGTTTGTGTCTGACCAATGCATATCTAAAATAGATATAAAGGTAAAAAGTGCAAAGGTAAAGGAACGACTTTCCTCTCCACCCAAAGCCAAGTGCTGGTAATAAAAATGATGAGGCTGATAATGCTTTACAACATTACATAATTACATGTCTCTGTAACTTCTAAACACATTGCTGACTTTATCCTTATTCTGCGCTTCTCACATAAAGGTTTTTATGAGCAAACAGAGGAAAACAAGAGTGAACCTATAGGAGAATGCAATTTCTACCTAATGAAAGTCTTTTTTAAAGTGTGCTACACTGCCCTCTTCTGGTAAAGAATTCATACATTCGCTTCTATGTAAATGCTGTATTACAACTTCAATAAACCTCAATTTAAAAATTTGGGAAAACATTTTTGTCTTTTTTTTCATGAAAAATACTATTTTAGCCAGTAAACCATTTAAGTGACTAGAAAGTCTGTACAATTCCTGTTGCTTGTAATCCCAACATATTCTGATGCAGAGTACACAGTTCTGTCCCAAATGGGGATCACAGTAGTCTCAAACACTAGAGCCAACATATTAAAGGGAGTTTGTCCACTAAGGAGCAACCGCTTCTTAATCTCTCAGTGATTCAACCAAAAACAATTGTGATAGGTGTAATTAAGCTAAAAAAAAAAAAAAAAGCGAACCAACCCTTAAAATTTAACTTTTAATGCAATAGGATTAAAAAAAATTCCCTAGAAAAATTCTTAAAGGGAAGGTACCGCGTTTGTAGATTATTAATTAATGTAATGTAGCATAACATGCTGCTAGAACCCAGATTTGAATGCATGTAAAACAGATTTTGTGTGTTATATGAGGAGAAAGAAGGCACTGGGGGCTGACATCTTGGTTTTGCAGCAGTAGCACGTCACTATCAGTGTCAGATTACGGCACCCCATGGACATAGGAGATAATAGACCGGCTCGGACCCCATCTGTAACATTGCAGCAGCATTAGCAGTGAGCTGGGCACGCCTCTGTGGGCTGCACAACTCACTGCTGTAGGTGTGACTAGCTGCCATTTTATTAGAGCCCTGTGCTATCTGCCCAGCTCCACTTGCTCTCTATCGCAGGACAGAAGCACTGACTGCTCCTCTGTACTCCAGGCACTGCAGGTTCTGGGCAGACATCCTCTGCTCTCACATGCTGCCCTGTGTGCTTCCCTCTGCTCTGTCTCCGCCTCCCCACAATCCCAGTGATCTCCGGTAAACTGCACTCTCCCCTGTGTCGCTCTCCCTCTCTGTGGGGGGTCTCTGTGCGGCGTGGGGGGGTCTCTGTGCGGCGTGGGGGGGTCTCTGTGCGGCGTGGGGGGGTCTCTGCGGCTTGGGGGGGGTCTCTGTGCGGGGGGTCTCTCTGCGGCGTGGGGGGGTCTCTGTGCGGCATGGGGGTCTCTGCGGCTTGGGGGGGTCTCTGTGCGGCGTGGGGGGTCTCAGTGCGGCGTGGGGGGGTCTCTATGCGTGTATGCAAGCATCGTCCGATGGGACTACAAGTCCCATCGGACGATGCCTGCTACAATGACAGTGATTGACACATTAGCCGATTATGGGACAGTAATAGTCCCATCATCCGGCTAATGTGTTGAATGAAAAAAAAAAAAAAAAAAAATACTCCATACATACTCCATATATACTCCATACATACATGCTACATACATGCTGCATACATACTCCATGCATGCTACATACATGCTACATACAATACATTACATACATATAGACATACAGTACATTAAACATAGATTTCATACTCACCATTACTTGTCATTTTGATCCTCGAAGCCAGTGTCATCTGTAAAAAAAAATGAAAAAAACAAACAACCAATATACTCACTGTCCGCAGAAATCCATGAGTGTCCCACGACGATCTCCCGTGGAGAGCAGCAGCATCAGATAATGCGACTGCTCTCTAGGGGCTCCAGGAACACAATGACAGCAGGAAGGTATCCTTCCACCACTGTATTCCTCCGCCGCTGTAAAAAAAAAGTCCCTAGTCTCACTTTATGCCATTGCTGTATGAGAATTTTTCCCAGGCAGCAATTGCCATAAAGTGAGACCTTGTCCTAAGGTAACCTCTCAGTGATGCACTGCAGGAGCCATTGTCTCCTGTCAGTGTGTCACTGAGGGTCCTATAGAGCAGTGACATCACCCGATGTCACTGTTCTATAGGGGAGATCGTCGTGGGACACTCGATATTAATTGGACTACGGCGGACAGGTAGTATACGGTTTATTATTTTACGTTTTTTGCAGGCGCTGAAGTATGGTAAGTATGGTGAAATGAAGAATATTAAAATACTTTTTTCCTAATGTGTGCGTGTTTTTTTTAACCCTTTCTTACTATTGGATTAATAACGGATAGGCGTCTTATTGACACCTCTCCGTTATTAACCCGGCTTAATGTCACCTTACAATAGCAAGGTGACATTAACCCTTCATTACCCCATATCCCACCCCATTTCTGGGGCGGCTGCGGACTGGTATTTGTAGCCCGGGGGGGGGGGGGGCAATATCCATGGCCCCTCTCTAGGCTATGAATATCAGCCTGCAGCTGTCTGCGTAGCCTTTCTGGCTATAAAATATAGGGGGACCCCACGCAATTTTTTTTTTTTTGGGGTCCCCCTATTTTAATAGCCAGTAAAGGCTATACAGACAGCTGCGGGCTGATATTCATAGCAGGCTACAGATATTGGCCCCCGGCCGTCGGCTTTCCCCCTCTGGCGCAGAAAATTGCACGGGCGCCCACGCGGTTTTTTTTGTTTTGTTTTAATTCAACCCTCATAAAGGCCTCTTTCACACTTGCGTCTGTACGAGTCCGTCGCTATGCGTCGGGCCGACATACCGACGCACGTTGTGAAATTTGTGCCCGACGTGGGCAGCGGATGCAGTTTTTCAACAAATCCACTGCCCATTCTGAAGTCTGGAAAGAGGGGGCGGAGTTTTGGCAGCGCATGCGCGGTAGAAAATGGCGGACGCGCTGGACAAAAAAAGTTCACTTGAACGTTTTTTCGTGCCGACGGTCCGCCAAAACACGACGGATCCGTTGCACGACAGACGCGACGTGTGGCCATCCGTCACGATCCGTCGCTAATACAAGTTTATGGGAAAAAAACTCATCCTGCGAGCACATTTGCAGAATCTGTTTTTTTCCGCCAGATCCGTTTTTTCCACCGGATCCTTTTTTTTCCCGCCTGATCCGTTTTTTTTCCACAATTTCCTTTTTTTCTGCCAGATCAGGTTTTTTTTCCATCGGATCCTTTTTTTCCCGCCTGATCCGTTTTTTTCCGCCGGATCCGTTTTTTTTCCACAAGTTCCTTTTTTTCTGCCAGATCAGTTTTTTCCGCCGGATCCGTTATTTCCCGCCAGATACGTTTTTTTCCACAAGTTCCTTTTTTTCTGCCAGATCAGGTTTTTTTCGCCGGATCCGTTATTTTCTCATTGAGTTGTATTAGCGCCAGATGGCCACACGTTTCATCCGTTTTTTGCAGGATCCGTCAAAACAGCTGTTTCCGCCGGACGGAAAACACATACAGAGGAACGGTTGAATCGCGATTTCACCCGCCGCTATTGCGGGCACGTCAGTCATGTTTTTTTTTATTGACAGATCGGGTGATTCTGAATGCGGCGATACTAAATATGTGTAGGTTTGATTTTTTTTATTGTTTTAACCTGGCACAACTCGATCGGCTCAGCTACATAGCAGCGATCATCAGATTGCTGCTCTGTAGCTGAATTACAGGCTTGCTATGAGTGCCGACCATAGGGTGGCGCTCACAGCAAACCGGCATCAGTAACTATAGAGGTCTCAAGGACCTCTATGGTGACCATCCTGACGCTATTGCGCGCACATGTCAGCTGTACAAAACAGCCGACATGTCGTGACTTTGATGTGGGCTCAGCGCCGGAGCCCACATCAAAGGAGGAGACACGACATGCGCAGAACATGTTGCGTTTTTTACTGCGATGCGTTTTTTCCCCAGAAAAAACGCAACATATGCACAAAAATTGCGGAATACATTATAAATGATGGGATGCATATGTATGCATTTTTAAATAGTTTTTATCGCATTTTTATAGCGAACAAACGCAAAAAAATGCGAAAAATCCTGAACGTGTGCACACAGCCTCAAGGTGTATCTCCCCATCACACTCCATATGTGTCTCACTCATCATACTTCACGTCTCTTTCTCTCCCATCAGTCACTCTTAGGCCGGGGACACACACAACGTATAAAAAAAGGTCCGTTTTTGACGGACGAGAATCGCACAAATGTTACCAAAACAGTGATCTGTGTGCAGTGCGAGGATGCGATTTTCTCGCATCCAATGATCCGTTTGGCATCCGTGTGACATCCGTATGGCGAGATTTTCTCACACACTTGCAAAATGAGCAAATAATGGCTGAGTCTTTCCTGTCACCTGCCCAATGCCTGAGAATTTCTCGCAAGTCACACTGATGGTCCATGTGCTGTGCTATTTTTTCTCACCCCCATAGACTTTCATTGGCGATTCTCGGCTGAGATACGCTGACAATCGCAGCATGCTGCGATTTCACTCGGATCCTGAATACGGCCGAGAAAATATCGGATGATGGGAGCTGCCCCATAGATTAACATTGGGACGAGTGCTATGCGATTTTTTATCGCATTGCACTCGTCCGTATTACGGTCTAGTGTGACCCCGGCCTTAGCCATACAATGCATCTCTCCCCTCCCTCCATAATGCCTGGTTATTCACTGCAGAGCTGGAGCTCCTTCTTATCTTCTTGAGGGATGAGTCCCAGACAGCTCCCAATGCTGCTCCATGCACACCACATGTCTTCACTCTTCTTGGGTCCAGATGCTGCTGAGCCCACTGTGTTCTGCTCCTCTGTAAACTAGCTGTGCCTCTGATGCAGTAACTGCTGGTGATAGCAGGTCACAGGGCAGTCACACACAAAATGGCTCTGCCCTGTGAAGCTGCTCTTCATTCTTACTGTTGGGGCAGTAACTGCTGACATCACCATTTCCCTCCCCTTTTGGGTGGTCTAATATCCCTGGGGCAGAGCTGCTAAATCTTACTATAGCTGCTTGAGGTCTAAAACGGAAAATGCTCCCCCTAGTGGTAAATATGTATATTTGTAGAAAAATATATAATATTTTTCATATAGAAATGTTTGCAAACAGTGCAAACGTTGCATTAATACATTTTAATTACTATTTTAAGCTTAATTTCACAAAAAAACAAAATACAAGAAAACTGGTGGCACCTTCCCTTTAATTCTTAACAAATGCAAATCGCACCTCCCAAAGGTTTAGATCAAGGGAATATGCCCTAATAAGCCGATAGCCTGCCTGACAGCGGAGGTTGGCACCCTAAAATTCGATGTGGTGCCCCCACTCAACGTCGCACTGACAGCCTCCTATAAGAGAGGGTGCAAGTATAGGCGTGGAGCTCTATTGTTTACATATGCACTTTACTGAACATTTGGCTATGCATTAGAGGTGAAGATAACCATCCTGATCTTGAAAGGGTTTATATAGTTACATTACCATATGTCAAAAAACCCTTCAGTATTATAAAACGATATCGCTAGCGATCCGTGATGTTGCAGCGTCCTGGATAGCGATATCGTTCAGTTTGACAGGTAGCAGCGATCAGGATCCTGCTGTGCCATCGTTGGTCGGAGCAGAAAGTCCAGAACTTTATTTCGTTGCTGGATCTCCCGCAGACATCGCTGAATCGGCGTGTGTGACGCCGATTCAGCGATGTCTTCACTGGTAACCAGGGTAAACATCGGGTTACTAAGCACAGGACCGCGCTTAGTAACCCGATGTTTACCCTGGTTACCAGTGTAAATGTAAAAAAAAAAACACTTCATACTTACATTCCGGTGTCTGTCGCGTCCCTCGGCGTTCTGCTTCCCTGCACTGTCAGCGCCGGCCAGCCGTAAAGCAGATTACAGCGGTGACGTCACCGCTGTGCTTAACGGCCAGCCGGTGCTCACAGTCAGTGCAGGAAAGCACAGCGACGGGGGACAGTCACCAGAATGTAAGTATGTAGTGTTTGGTTTTTTTTTTTACATTAGCACTGGTAACCAGGGTAAACATCGGGTTACTAAGCACGGCCCTGCGCTTAGTAACCCGATGTTTACCCTGGTTGCCAGGGGACCGGCATCGTTGGTCACTGGAGAGCTGTCTGTGTGACAGCTCTCCAGCGACCACACAGCGACGCTGCAGCGATCGGGATCGTTGTCTAGATCGCTGCAGCGTCGCTAAATGTGACGGTACCTATAGTCTAGAGACTATCAGCAAGATCATAGATATTTTGTTTAATTTGTGTGCATGTTGGGTAACATTGGTACGGGTTTAGTAATAGGGGCTTACAGGGATTTCAAGGGACAGCCGACGTTGAGTGGGGGTGCCATATCGAATTTTAGGTTGCCAACCTCCGCTGTCAGGCAGGCTATCAGCTTATTATGGCATGTATAGGGGCAGCGTGAACACTGTATCATTACACTGTCCATTATTCCCTGGTAATATTCCATTGATCTAAACCTATGGGAGGTGCGATTTGCATTTGTTTGTTTTTTTAATCCTATTGCATTAAAAGTGAAATTTTAAGGTTTGTTCTTCCTTTTTGGTTTTTAATCTCTTCAGTGCCCTTTGTAAAGCAAAAACAATGGATTCTCTCCTCCAACAGCAGCGCCATTCTAGTGATGTCAGCACCGCTATTTCCATTATTGTGTCATCTGACCACTGCAGACAATCAGTGGCAAATGACGAGCTGCAATCTTTAAAATTTTGCCACAGTGGACATCTAGACTGATGGAATAATGACGAGCTAGAGCTGATAAGCGGCCGATAAGATGTACCTCATTAATATTCCGTCAAATAAGACATCTGCTCTGATGAAATAGTAAAGGCTGATTGGCTGCAGAATAGCGGTACCTCCACCACTGGAACAGCGCCGCTTAGGGAGACGAGTGTCCATTGTTTTATTTTACATGAAGTGATTAATAGGTTGTCCAGTATTGGAGAACCTCTCTAAGGTTTTTTTTAACTCTGGGTGAGGCCACCTAGAGAAACTGGGGGAGAACATGTAAAAGCTCCATGCAGATGTTGTCCTTGCTTGGGTTCAAGTTCAAGACCCCAGTGCTAAAAGGCAACGATGAGAAAAAAAAAAAAAAATGGTGTCTACACAGCAATTCTTCGTAATTACACTAAACTAAGTCACCAGTAAATTATTACAGTTTTTTCGTTCTTGGTCTTTTCTATTAAAGACAAGAAATGAATATCTGAAAAGCTTCGGAATGTGATGCCGCTGTAGATAAACCTGATTGTATCTCGGCACAGGGTGCTGTATATACAGCCCTGGGATACCATATGTTTAGCAACTCACATTATGAACTCATTAGGCTGACATACAGTGGTGGCAACTCCTCCTAGAACTACCCAAGGATTTAATACAGTCTGTCCTCCCGTAACTGAAGTCCCAGCTTCTTCTGCAGCATCCTTGAATCCCTGAATGATGAGGGGCATTACCTTGTCTCTTTCCTGCAAAATAAGAAATATGCAAAATATGATGCTAAAATTAATAGAGCTCCTTAGAGGATACTGTATACATAGTATACATGGTATACAGACGCTGAACTGATGGTTTCCTCTAGGTTTCACCTTCTACCCACAAGATTACCCCTATCTTTTTTCCCATGCCCCTGTGTTTGTCCATTCTCATCTTTCCCTCACTATCATCAGTTAAGGTACGCATACAGTTTGACTTTGAGGTAGAAAAAATTGACATGGATTTCATGAGCAATTCATGTCAGAAATCCATGCAGTTTTACAAGGCAATTTTCAGATGAGGAAGGGGGGATTTTTTGCATCTTCTTGACTTTAATGTCAAGTTTGGTGCAGAGTCCACAGGAAATTTGCATTACAGAAGGGACATGTCAGTTCTTCCCCCCCCCCCCCCCCATGCAATATGGTTTTAAGACCTCATAAATGTCATTTTTCAATTTAAATCAATAGGAAGCTTATGTAAAGAGTACTTGAAGAGGAATTTGGAACAGAATCCATTCCAAACTCTGTGTTAACATACCCTTATTCTGCACACTGAAGCTAATGTTTACACCCACTTCTCCCTTTGTATATTTGTATTTCTATGATATATCTTTTCCTCTACTTTTTTGTCTTGAAAGGAAGCAAATTAAAAATAAAGCATCACACTTAAAGTTTGCATTAAATGGAATCCGTCACCACCTGGGATTTTTTTTTACCTATTAATATGAGCATACAGGTAATAGAATGGTTAAAATAGTCCTACATGTATGCCTCATATCAGTGGTCTTGATGTGCAGAAATCATCTTTTATTCTGTTATGGTAATGATTTCTTCCAGGCTCTGGGGCGTGCGGTGCCTGAAAGTAATCTCGGGCTCCAGTGTTCATTTGATAATCACCCCCTCCCATCAGCATCAGTGCTCTGTGACGTGTTTGCTGGCCCTGGAATCCCACGCCTGTGCCCTGCAGTCTTGCAATTATACTTACCTTTTCTGCCCTACCATGGACATTGGCAGCATTGTTCTTCTGCGCAGGCAGGTCACTGCTACTGAAGTAAAGCTCCGCTCACCAGCGCCTGCACAGAAGATGCCAATGCCCATAGCAGGGCAGAAAAGGTAAATATAATTGCGTGATAAGCAGACGCGAGATCCCGGGGCCAGCAAACACGACACATGGCAGTGTGACGCTGATGGGAGAGGGTGGTATTCAAACCAGGGCTGTGGAGTCGGTAAGCCACAGTTGCGACTCCGACTCCTGGATTTTATCAGGTTCCGACTCTGACTCCTTCATAAATGGCCAATTCGTAACAATAAATTTACTGTTGTCAAATATTAACATCGCACTACCTAGGTTAATACGATTAATCCCCAATCCCCACAGTTTTAAGCGTACCCTAAAAACTCATTTGTTCAGACTGGCCTACCGCCTCAATGCATTAACCTAACGATCCCTGTGTGGCCTATTTATAATAAAAAAAAAAAAAAAAAAAGGTTCCTCGCATCATGTTCTCATACACTTTATGCAGTATTAGCCCTCTGTGTCTGTACTGCTACATACTGGTTCATGCAGCTTTACATGAACACCTGAGCCTTACACTATAGCTGGTCCGAATAACTAAAGCAATTGTTACCATCCACCTCTCGTGTCTCCCCTTTTCCCCATAGTTTGTAAGCTTGCGAGCAGGGCCCTCACTCCTCCTGGTATCTGTTTTGAACTGTATTTCTGTTATGCTGTAATGTCTATTGTCTGTACAAGTCCCCTCTATAATTTGTAAAGCGCTGCGGAATATGTTGGCGCTATATAAATAAAAATTATTATTATTATTATTATTATATATCGCACTTATTCTGTTTCTCACCATCATATAAGTAATCAGACCACTTAGAGCAAAAACTATATTTATTAGAATACAATTAGAATATAGCAAATAACTTGTATAAACTTTTCTAAACTCTTGTAAGTAAATATGCAATAAACACTTAAGCAGTTAATAAGAAGAAATCTATAAATTTGTCCTCAGAAAAAGTATTGCCTCTGTCAGATCCTCCTTCATGGATGCCCTCAAATCTGATCTAATTATTTTGAGAGCAGAGAACAACCTCTCTATACTAACTTGGGTTGGTGGCGAAGCAGTAACCACTCGGGCAACATCTCTGACAATGTCAGGATACAGAGGAATCGCTTGTTGCACTGTTATTTTTGATGAACGGTCAAATTTCTCAATTTCTTTTAGTGCAAATGAAAAATTCTGCTGAAATGTACTGGCTGTGTTCTTTGATGGGGATGACTCTTCTATGCGGGAACGCTTTGCACGGTCCTTGTGATCGAAATATTTTTCGAAATTAAATTCTTAATCAGTTGATGAGGGTGAAGATGTGGCAGGACGACCAAATTCTTCTTGTTCCTCCTGACTGTTCTGCAACTCTTTCATCCTTACTGCTATTTCAAACAGACCTTCTTTTCCTTTAGTTAGCTGTTGATCATCTAGAAGAATCCGATGCATTGGGTCTACATAAACAGCTGCCAAAAGAATGTTATTTTGTAATAGTAGCTCCTCTCTCCATTTCATTGATGCAGCAATGCCACTTGCAGTTAACCCTCCTCTTTGGGACAGGCGAAACATCAGGTTCTTCCACTCCTTTAAGAAAATACCTGGAGTTAAGTCCTCTGCTTGTAATTTTTTAGTCACTGTAAATTTAGTCACTGTAGCAATTTTTCCAGCTCAGTCACCTGATTCCACTGACTTTCATTTTGCATCAGTTGAGGGTTAGCCATGTCTACAAGAAACGTTTTCAGTTCAACCAAGCGCTGAATCATTAAGTAAGTACTGCACCATCGTGTGGCTTGATCAATAATTGCCCCTTTTCCAGCACGTTTCTTCAAAATTGAGTCAACTTTAGGGGTTCTGGCAACAGTAGCCAATTTTCTCACCTTGCCAATCAGTGTAGCAGCATGTCCTTCTTGCAGACTGTCTCTTATAGCCAGCTGTAACATATGCACAACACAGCGCACGTGATGAATGAAAGAACGTATTGACACAGTTTCAACAAGATCATCTAAACTATCATGTTGCTGTTCATCTGAAGCAACTTCAGTTTGCTCCTCAGTTACAATACTGTGTTCCTCTATTTCAAACATTTCTGTGTCTGTGGACCCAGAATGTTCTTCTAGCTGCTGGTCACAATCATTACTCTCTTTCATTAGCTTAATAGTACTTCTCATATTTGAAGCATTGTCAGATACGACAGAAAGAACTTGCTCTTTTTTAAGCTCAGTCTTGCAGAACCTTTTCCACCAAGACCTGGAGAAACTCACTGGTGTGATGAGCTTTGGTGTCTTTTACTGCCAATGTCGTGGTAACTATTTCATTTTTGTCACAAACAAATCGGACATTGATGGCAAAATAGTTCACTCTGTGACGTGTGCAGGCATCCATTTTAAGAAACAGAAAGCGTCCCTTGAGAGTTTTTTTTTAAAGTTCTTCCTTTTGTTTAAAAGCTTCTTCGATTACTAATTTTCTAATGCTCTCTCTCTCCAGAGAAACACCAAGCTTGCGGGCCATTTCCCCATTCAGACACATAAAAGCTGATCATGAAAATAATGAAATAGGCACACTATCCTTTACAACAAGCTCTATGATCTGTTTTTTAAATGTATTTACTGTCATTGTCACAGTAACTTTGTCACTGACAAAATATCTTGCAACTGATGGCTGCAAAGTTCTCTGCTCCTTTGTTTGGCTGGAAGAGCTGGGCACTGGTTCATTGGTTTGGATGTAGTCTTTCTCATCCACTGCTTTCAGTACTTCTGGATGAAAGCGCTGTAAATGTCTCTTTAGATTAGAAGCTCTGGTAGGAGCATTGTTATCTTTGCCTGAATATGCCTTGCCTTCACAGCATTTGTTTTCGTCTGGATCATTTGTCATACACTGACAGACATAATGTTTTCTATCATGAGTGATGGTGAAATGTTCAAATACAGCTGATTTAATGCGACGCTTCTTTGACATTCTCAGGTTTTTAATTCTGCCTTCACAATCCAAATGACAATTGTTTTTCCTAAAAACAATTGTACAAAATTATTGCCAGGTCGTACAACTGATATAGTGGTCAGTAATACTGTTATTCCTCATGTACTCACAGTTAACTGATGCAAAGTTTGTTGAAAGGATAATACTTCTTACAGTCTTCCTCTTCTGAGTAGCAGCTTTGAGATGCTTGGAAGACGCACACCAAACATCTAGTCTAGTGGAGGAGCTTTACTACTAAGAATTTGCAACACATTTTCACTTTCAGTTGCATACATTGTAAGTAGGGGGGTTGGGGCAGCATGAGGTTAACCAAGTATAAGATTAGATAAGGGCAGTGGAGAACAGTGACACACAAGACATAAAGGTACCTTCACACTAAACGACGCTGCAGCGATCCAGACAACGATCCGGATCGCTGCAGCGTCGCTGTTTGGTCGCTGGAGAGCTGTCACACAGACAGCTCTCCAGCGACCAACGATGCCGGTAACCAGGGTAAACATCGGGTTACTAAGCGCAGGGCCGCGCTTAGTAACCCGATGTTTTCCCTGGTTACCATCCTAAAAGTAAAAAAAACAAACGCTTCATACTTACCTTCAGCTGTCTGTCCCCGGCGCTGTGTTTCTCTGTACTGGCTGTGAGCACAGCGGCCGGAAAGCAGAGCGGCGACGTCACCGCTCTGCTTTCCGGCCGCTGTGCTCACAGTGAGTGCAGGAAAGCAGAGCGCCGGGGACAGACAGCCGAAGGTAAGTATGAAGCGTTTGTTTTTTTTACTTTTACGATGGTATCCAGGGTAAACATCGGGTTACTAAGCGCGGCCCTGCGCTTAGTAACCCGATGTTTACCCTGGTTACCAGCGAAGACATCGCTAAATCGGTGTCACACACGCCGATTCAGCGATGTCTGCGGGAGATCCAGCGACCAAAGAAAGGGCTGGCCTTCTAGCCCCGACCAACGACATCACAGCAGGATTCTGATCGCTGCTGCGTGTCACACTGAACGATATCGCTAGCGAGGACGCTGCAACGTCACGGATCACTAGCGATATCGTTTAGTGTGAAGGTACCTTAAGAAATGTCTCTATCTCCAGCAGAACTGCTTATCACTGTTGTTCATAGTTTGATAGAACATATATATTTGAGTAACATTTATAAAATTCATATGAAAGTTCAATTATGAAATATTAATACATTTTTTTAAATCTGGAGTCGGAAGATTTCTACTGACTCCGACTCCAACCAAAACTAACTCCGACTCCACGACTCCGACTCCACAGCCCTGATTCAAACAAAGACAGGAGACAGTTTTCTTCCAGGTACCGCATGTCCTGGAGCCTGGAAGAAATCATTACCATAGCAGAATAAAAGACTCTCTCTGCACATCAAGACCACAGATATGAGGCACACAGGTAGGACCATTTTAACCATTCTATTACCTGTAGGCCCATCTTAATAGGTAAAAAATAGTCCCAGAGAGTGACAGATTCCTTTTAAGCCTTAAAATCACAGAATTTTCCATTTATACTGTTGTGCTCAAGAGTTTACATACCCAGGCAGAAATTTTGCTTTCTTGGCCTTTCTTCAGAGAATATGAATGATGACACCAAAACTTTTTCTTCACTCATGGTTAGTGGTTGGGTGAAGCTATTTGTTGTCAAACTACTGTGCTTTCTCTATTTAAATCATAATGACAATCCAAATGACCCTGTTCAAAAGTTCACGTCCCCCATTTCTTAATACCGTGTATTACCCCCTCTAACATCAATGACAGCTTGAAGTCTTTTGTAGATGAGGTTCTTTATTTTCTCGGATGGAAAAGCTACCCACTCTTCTTGATAAAAGCCTCCAGTTCCTGTAAATTCCTCGGCTGTCCAGCATGAACTGCGCACTTGAGATCTCCCCAGAATGGCTCAATGATATTGAGTTCAGGAGACTGATGGCCACTCCAGAACCTTCACTTTGTTCTGCTGTAGCCAATGAGCGGTCTACTTGGCCTTGTCTTTTGGATCCTTGTCATGTTGGAATGTTCAAGTACGTCCCATGCGCAGCTTCCGGGCTGATGAGTGCAAATTTGCCACCAGTATTTGCTAATAATGTGCTGCATTCATCTTTCCTTCAACTTTCACCTAGTTTCCTGTGCTTTGTAGCTCACACATCCCACAACATCAGCGATCCACCTCCATGATTTACAATAGGAATGGTGTTCCTTTCATCGTAGGCCTTGTTGACCTCTTTCCAAATGTAACGTTAATGGTTTTGGCCAAAAAGTTCAATTTTGGTCTCATCACTCCAAATTATCTTGTTCCAGAAGTTTTGAAGCTGGTCTCTCTGCTGTTTGCATATTGTAGGGGAGATACTTTGTGGCATTTGCACAGTAATGGCTTTCTTCTGGCGACTCGACCATGCAGCCCATTTTTATTCAAGTGCCTCCTTATTGTGCATCTTGAAACAGGCACAACGCTAGTTTTCAGAGAGTCCTGTATTTCAGCTGATGTTATTAGTGGGTTTATCTTTGCATCCCGAACAATTTTCCTGGCAGTTGTGGACGACAATTTTGTTGGTCTACCTGACCGTGGTTTTGTTTTTACAGAGCCCCTGATTTTCCATTAGTTAATTACAGTTTGAATGCAGCTGTCTGGCATTATTAATTCCTTTCATATCTTTTTAGATCCCTTTCCATTTTTATACACTTCAACTACCTTTTCCCGTAGATCCGTTGACAATTCTTTTGCTTTCCCCTTGACTTACAATCCAGAAACGTCAGTGTCTGGATGAAAGATGCAAGAGTCTGTCTGGATTCCAGAAACTCACACAGCTTTTATGCACACACACGTATTACAAGCATACAGGTCACAGGTGAGGATATTCCCTTTAGTAGCCACTCAAACCCTTTTGTGTCAACTTCTGTGCATGTTATCAGGCCAAAATCACCAGGGTATGTGATCTTTTGATCAGGGTCATTTGGATATTTTGTCATTATGATTTAAAAAGAGAAAACACAGTAGGTTGACAATAAATAGCTTCACCCAACCACTAACCAAAGTGGAGAAAAACTTTTGGTGTTATCATATTCTCTGAAAAAAGGCCAAAAAAGCAAAAATTCTGCAGGGGTATATACATTTTTGAGCACAACAGTATATATAACATCCATTCTTCATAGAAATCATTAAAAAGGTTGTGCACTACTTCGACAATCCCTACTTAAAGAAAATAATACCCCATGTAACATAAAACAGCATTGTTCTGGCGATGTTGATGCTGTGTTTGCCAGCAGTCATGTGTCATTATTATGTCACATGAGCACTGCAGCCAATCAGCAGCTGCCAATAGGCGTCAGTGTTCACACTTTCCTTGGGCGAAACCATTTCAGAAAAGGGGAAGTGTAAACTCTTCAACGTTGTTAGGCTACAGCGCTCACGTGATAAAGTTATCATGAAATGAATGACAGACATGGCAGTGACATCATAGGAACAGCACCAGAATGGAAGGCGAGTATATGGCATTTTATTCTAAATGTGGCCCAGTTATATTCTTGAAGGGGTTATCCCTGAAGCGGACAGCCCCTTAATGAAGCTGACTAGCGGATCTCAACAGACTATATATTTTCTGTGTCATTAATAGGGACTATAAGTGCACAATTATGTACCAAACTAAATGGATTATAGTGTACCATTTAGTTAGCTTTTGGGGGGCTAATAAGTAAAGGTAAAGCAGATAATCAGTATAAGAGCTGTATCTCCAAAAGAGGAGGGTTATACTTACCAGAACCTGCCCACGGTGTAGCCTCAGGCCCAATGTCTATAGCCTTAAGGCGATCATATGCACACAAACAAGATATTCATCAATTTATTTCGATAGATTTCCTTTGCAGTTATTTTGGAGTTTTCACATTGCCACTAATTCTTCTTCGGACAAATACAAGGCATAAATGTTTGCACGTGGGAAGTAATACGTACCCGATCAGTCAGTTTATTACTAACACCAAGAAGCATCAGCATGTTGTCACATTCAGTTACCCCCATTGCATATAGGTCACTTAATACATTTGCACATGCTATTCGCCCCTAAAAAGAAAAAAAAAAGATGTACATTAATATTATTGATTTTTAGAGCACCATTGATCACATGGTGCTCTAGATGTGAAAAGGGGGTCACATACAAACTACAGATCTAAATTACAATGATAAAACTAAAAATGACAGACTGGGACAGAGAGGGAGAGGGCCCTAAAATAATAGAGCAAGTTTTATTTTATTAGGCATTTTTAGAGCTCGAGTATATAACCAAATAATAAGAATCTCTTGTTATTATCATCATACATCATAGACTGGAAAAAAATATAATCAGAAAGCGTGTTTGCATATTGCTTGTTACACATGACATTAATACACAGCAGAATATGTATGCCATGCTGTATACTTATCTTTTAAAGATTGGAGCGCAAGGTTGTTCGATGTTACAGTATCACAGCTTAGCATTCATCAGAGGCCGTCATTTATCAAATACATTTATCAAACTGAGCCATGTAACACGATATGAACAGAGCTTAAAGTGGTTTTCCCATGAACAAAAGTTCAGTTTAATCAATACATCTTGGAATAATGCCAAGTTCCACAATTGGATGTGTTTATATAAAACTAGATGGTGGCCCGATTCTAAAGCATCGGGTATTCTAGAATATGCATGTCCACGTAGTATATAGCACAGCCACGTAGTATATTGCCCAGCCATGTAGTATATTGCCCAGCCACGTAGTATATTGCCCAGTCACATAGTATATTGCCCAGTCACGTAGTATATTGCCCAGTCACGTAGTATATTGCCCAGTGACGTAGTATATTGCCCAGTCACGTACTATATTGCCCAGTCACGTACTATATTGCCCAGTCACATAGTATATTGCCCAGTCACATAGTATATTGCCCAGTCACGTAGTATATTGCCCAGCCACGTAGTATATTGCCCAGCCACGTACTATATTGCCCAGTCACGTACTATATTGCCCAGTCACGTACTATATTGCCCAGTCACGTACTATATTGCCCAGTCACGTACTATGTTGCCCAGTCACGTACTATATTGCCCAGTGACGTAGTATATTGGCCAGCTACGTAGTATATTGCCCAGTCACGTAGTATATTGCCCAGTCACGTAGTATGTAGTATATTGCCCAGCCACGCAGTATATTGCCCAGTTACGTACTATATTGCCCAGCTACGTACTATATTGCCCAGTCACGTAGTATATTGCCCAGCCACGTAGTATATTGCCCAGTTACGTACTATATTGGCCAGCCACGTAGTATATTGCCCAGCCACGTAGTATATTGCCCAGTCACGTAGTATATTGTGCAACCCACGCAGTATATAGCACAGCCCATGTAGTCTATTGTACAGCCCACGTAGTATATTGTACAGCCCACGTAGTATAAAGTACAGCCCATGTAGTATATTGCCCAGCCCACGTAGTATATAGCAATGTGGACATCATATGCCTGTAAAAAAAAAAAAAAAAAGAATTAAAATAAAAAATAGTTATATACTCACCTTCCGGAGCCCCCGGATCCAAGCGAAGCGGTTACCGACGCTGAGTCCTCGCGCGCTCCGGTCTGAAGAGTGCATTGCGGTCTCGCGAGATGATGACGTAGCGGTCTCGCGAGACCGCTACGTCATCATCTCGCAAGATCGCAGCATGGACCGGTTACCGGAGCGTCGCGAGCGGGAAAGGCCTGTTGTGGATCCAAGGGGCCGACGGACGGTGAGTATATAACGATTTTTTATTTTTTTAATTATTTTTAACATTAGATCTTTTTACTATTGATGCCGCATAGGCAGCATCAATATTGGTCACACAGGGGTAATAGCAGCATTAACCGAGTAAGTTACACCAAGGCATAGCGCAGTCGGTTAACGTTGCCATTAACCCTGTGTGAGCGCTGACGGAGGGGAGTATGGAGGAGGCACCGACTGCGGGGAGGAAGGAGCGGCTATGTTGCCGCCGGACTGTGCCCGTCGCTGATTGGTCGTGGCTGTTTTGCCACGACCAATCAGCGACTTGGATTTCCTTGACAGACAGAGGCCGCGACCAATGAGTATCCGTGACAGAAAGAAAGACAGACGGAAGTGACCCTTAGACAATTATATACCGTATATAGATGTTCCTGTGCTGAGATAATCTTATTCCTGTGCCCCTGCTGTGTACTGTGTAATGGCTGTGTCTGACTGTACAGGGATATGGTCTGATCATACCACAGCTCCTGGGCAGGGGAGGACACAAAATTCTTGGATTTAATGTAATCAGACAACAGGTTTAAAGCGGCTTGGATTAAGGACTGAGATACTTGGTTCTGTTGGTCAACAATTCCAGTTACTCTTCTGGACAGTTTATAAGAATAGCCCCCAATAAGTCTATAAATATAGGTATGTGCGCATAGCCTACCATCATGTAGGGGTCATCTACGATAGGATATATGTAGTCTGTAGTTTGAACCAGAGAAAGGCCGCCATGTCTTAATGGGATGACGCATGTGTCCATACCAATACCTACAAAAAAGGGAAAACTGATGTTACATTCATTATTAAAATACATTCACGGTATATGCTTTCACTGTCCATATTCACTAACTGGAGATATCTTTGCTGAAGTTTATACTGAAGTACCTGCGCCCTCCAGCACACATCGATATAACATCATAGAGAATGATTATGTACTGTGCTAATACCTGGAAATGACAACTTCATTTACTTTCACAGATTGCTAAGGAAATGGAGCTGGGATTGGCGTTCGATCTGCTGTGTTCCCCTTAGGGGGAACCTAATGTCACTAATGTTTAGGGGGCTGCTTTGTCTTATAACTGGGGTGAAGTTGCAGTGATAATGAGGGAAAGTGGGGGACCATAGAGAAGAAAAAAAAAAGGGCCCACACTGCTATGAATGCCATTAAAGGGCTTGGCTGCGGCAGCAGTTATGCACCAAAAGAAGATGAGACCGGTGGAAAAAGGAGATGGAGGAGCAACAGGGAAAAAGTAAGAGTATGTGCCATTTATTCGTTTTATAGCATACTTGGCCTATATGTACAGTAAAAGAAAATGATGAAAAACCCCTTTTAAAAACAGCTGTATGTGGATTACTGGTGGAGGGACAAAAAAACATGTGATGTGTAAGGCCAGCCTCAAAGATTTCTTGTATCAGGCCACGTGCACACATTGGAGTATTTACGGAGTTTTTTACTTCTGTATTTTTTCATGCACTCTTGGTTTTGGCTCACAAATATTGAGGTAAATAACTCAAAATACTCAATGCGTGCATGTAGCCTTTAAGTAAGCATAGGTCCTTGTGTGGAACACGAAGAGCCATACCTAAACCCCTTAACCCCCAGAGGTATTTTAGTTTTTGCGTTTTCGTTTTTCGCTCCCCTTCTGCCCAGAGCCATAACTTTTTTATTTTTCAGTCAATATGGCTTATTTTTTGCGGGGCAAGTTGTACTATTGAACGACACCATTGGTTTTACCATATCGTGTACTGGAAAAAAAATAAATAAATCAAAATGCGGTGAAATTGCAAAAAAAGTGCAAATCAACAATTGTTTTCTGTTTTCCTTTTTTACTAGGTTCACTAAATGCAAAAACTGACCTGCCATTATGATTCTCTAGGTCGTTACGAATTCATAGACACCACACATGTCTAGGTTCTTTATCTAAAAGGTGAAAAAAAATTCCAAAATTTGTTTTAAAATAAATGCGCCATATTCTGATATCCATAGTGTCTTCATTTTTCTTGATCTGGTTGGACGAGGGATAATTTTTTGCACGCCGAACTGACATTTTTAATGATACCATTTTGATGCAGATATGATCTTTTGATTTCCCGTTATTGCATTTTAATGCAATGTTGTGGCGACCAAAAAAAGAGTAATTCTGAAGTTTTGACTTCTCTTCTTGTTATGTCATATAGCGATCAGGTTAATTTTTTATTTTATAAATTGATAGATCGGGAGATTCTGAACGTGTATGTGTAGCCTTGATTTATTTTTATTGGTTTGTTTTGAATGGAGCAAAAGGGGGGGGGAAGGTGATTGAACGGTTAAGTTATTTTAAAAAACCTTTTTTTTTTACTTTTTGCATGCTTCAATAGTCTCCATGGGAGACTAGAAGCTGCCATAAACCCCATCGCCTCTGCTACATACAGGCGATAATCAGATTGCCTGTATGCAGCAGAATTACTGACTTGCTATGACCGCTGACCACCAGGTGGCGCTTCTAGCAATCCGGAAGTGACAACCATAGAGGTCTGCTGGAGACCTCTGGTTGTCATGCCAACCCATCTGTGACCCGCAGTCATGTGAAACAGCTGACATGTGCCGGAAAAGATGTGGTCTCAACTCCGGAGCCCACATCAAGAGGAGGGTGTCCAACATCGGCGTACTATTACGCCCGATTTCGGGAAAGGGTTAAACCCTTCACCCCGAAGTCACCTTCCTAACCAGGACAATTTTTTTCAATTCTGATCAGGATTACTTTATGTGGTGATAAATCTGGAATGCTTCAAGGTATCCCAGTCATCAGGAGACTTTTTTTGTGACACACTATATTATACTTCATGATAGTGGTAAAATTTGTTTGATATGACTTGCATTTATTTGTGGCAATGTCGGAAATTTGGGGAAAGTGTTGAGAATTTCTAAATTTCTACACTTTTAATTGTTGTGCCCTTAACCCCTTAAAGGAACCTGTCACCCCCAAAATCGAAGGTGAGCTAAGCCCACCGGCATCAGGGGCTTATCTACAGCATTCTGGAATGCTGTAGATAAGCCCCCCGATGTATCCTAAAAGATGAGAAAAAGAGGTTAGATTATATTTGAAAAGTGGTATGGATATCGTGCTACAGCTATGACCTAAAAAATACCCAATACCATAAGAACCGCCTTTAGTAGAATGTCTAATTGATACTACTGCTTAATACTGTACTAAACAATTAGCTCCAAATTGTGAATCTTAGCCCTGACGCTGTGCACAAAATAGATGTTAGTCCCACTGCACCCGCCAGAGAGTTTGTGTGGTATATAGTACCAGGTATCAATTCCACCTTACACACACACTAAAGAATGTAGGTGTCCTGTGCTATTGCTGAATCGTACCTGATGGTGTGTAATGGGCGAGTGTAGGTACAACTATACACACTAGAGACTGAGTATCAGGCACCAGTGTTATAGGATACAGGAGTCATCATCTCTCCAAAGAGTGCTATTACGTTCTGGATAGGATAGCATAAAATGTATACGCTTATTAGCAATGCATGTTGGTCAGTCAATGAGGTATCCAGACCAAGGTTGGTTTCTTACCTAATTGGCGTTAATAAGCTGTTCGGTTCACAAGCACAGGTGGTGGGTGAATACTACCGCTTGGTGCTCTGGTCCCAATGTGACCGGTGTCTGCCGTGCAGAGCCAGAAGACGCCCCAGCCGGCAGCATGACTGGATGTGCGGGGAAAAAACAAGAGAAAAAAGCGGCCGCTAGTGGTCGCTGCAGCGTGTGACGTCACTAGGCTAAGGAGCCTCGCAGGGACCAAAAGAGTCAACCTAGGTAAGAAACCAACCTTGGTCTGGATACCTCATTTGCTGAATCAGGGCTAAGATTCACAATTTGGAGCGAATTATTTAGTACAGTATTAAGCAGTAGTATCAATTAGACATTCTACTAAAGCTGGTTCTTTTGGTATTAGGTATTTTTTAGGTCATAGCTGTAGCGCGATATCCATACCACTTTTCATGTACGTTTTTCTTCACTCTGACAAAGTTGGCACAGCATTTGTCGTGGTATCAGCAGCTTCAGAATCCTTTTAGCGCCAGTGTGTCTCTTGAGGTTATATTATACTCACCCAGGGGTGGTCCCGCTGCGGTCCGGTTCAATGTGCGTCGCGGTCCTGTCCAGGGCCTCCCATCTTCATAGGATGGCGTCCTCTTCTGGTCTTCACGCTGCGGCTCCGGCGCAGGTGTACTTTGTCTGCCCTGTTGAGGCCAGAGCAAAGTACTGCAGTGCTCAGGTGCTGGGCCTCTCTGACCTTTCCCGGCGCCTGCGCACTGCAGTACTTTGCTCTGCCCTCAACAGAGCAGACAAAGTATGCCTTCACCAGAGCGTGAAGACAAGAAGAGGACTTCATCTGATGAAGATGGGAGGCGCCGGACCGCCCCTGGGTGAGTATAATCTAACCTCTTTTGCTTATCTTTTAGGATACATGGGGGGGGCTTATCTACAGCATTAGGAAGAAAAACATTAGACTCGAACAAAGACGACCCAGGAAAACATACTCTGAAGGGAGGTAAGAACATTTCTAAAACAATCCACAGTGAGGAGATTGGAACAAAACAAAATCCTCTAAACTGCATGCTCGCAAACGCCAGAAGCCTGACAAACAAGATGGAAGAACTAGAAGCAGAAATATCTACAGGTAACTTTGACATAGTGGGAATAACCGAGACATGGCTAGATGAAAGCTATGACTGGGCAGTCAACTTACAGGGTTACAGTCTGTTTAGAAAGGATCGTAAAAATCGGAGAGGAGGAGGGGTTTGTCTCTATGTAAAGTCTTGTCTAAAGTCCACTTTAAGGGAGGATATTAGCGAAGGGAATGAGGATGTCGAGTCCATATGGGTTGAAATTCATGGAGGGAAAAATGGTAACAAAATTCTCATTGGGGTCTGTTACAAACCCCCAAATATAACAGAAAGCATGGAAAGTCTACTTCTAAAGCAGATAGATGAAGCTGCAACCCATAATGAGGTCCTGGTTATTGGGGACTTTAACTACCCGGATATTAACTGGGAAACAGAAACCTGTGAAACCCATAAAGGCAACAGGTTTCTGCTAATAACCAAGAAAAATTATCTTTCACAATTGGTGCAGAATCCAACCAGAGGAGCAGCACTTTTAGACCTAATACTATCTAATAGACCTGACAGAATAACAAATCTGCAGGTGGTCGGGCATTTAGGAAATAGCGACCACAATATTGTGCAGTTTCACCTGTCTTTCACTAGGGGGACTTGTCAGGGAGTCACAAAAACATTGAACTTTAGGAAGGCAAAGTTTGAACAGCTTAGAGATGCCCTTAATCTGGTAGACTGGGACAATATACTCAGAAATAAGAATACAGATAATAAATGGGAAATGTTTAAGAACATCCTAAATAGGCAGTGTAAGCGGTTTATACCTTGCGGGAATAAAAGGACTAGAAATAGGAAAAACCCAATGTGGCTAAACAAAGAAGTAAGACAGGCAATTAACAGTAAAAAGAAAGCATTTGCACTACTAAAGCAGGATGGCACCATTGAATCTCTAAAAAACTATAGGGAGAAAAATACTTTATCTAAAAAACTAATTAAAGCTGCCAAAAAGGAAACAGAGAAGCACATTGCTAAGGAGAGTAAAACTAATCCCAAACTGTTCTTCAACTATATCAATAGTAAAAGAATAAAAACTGAAAATGTAGGCCCCTTAAAAAATAGTGAGGAAAGAATGGTTGTAGATGACGAGGAAAAAGCTAACATATTAAACACCTTCTTCTCCACGGTATTCACGGTGGAAAATGAAATGCTAGGTGAAATCCCAAGAAACAATGAAAACCCTATATTAAGGGTCACCAATCTAACCCAAGAAGAGGTGCGAAACCGGCTAAATAAGATTAAAATAGATAAATCTCCGGGTCCGGATGGCATACACCCACGAGTACTAAGAGAACTAAGTAATGTAATAGATAAACCATTATTTCTTATTTTTAGTGACTCTATAGCGACAGGGTCTGTTCCGCAGGACTGGCGCATAGCAAATGTGGTGCCAATATTCAAAAAGGGCTCTAAAAGTGAACCTGGAAATTATAGGCCAGTAAGTCTAACCTCTATTGTTGGTAAAATATTTGAAGGGTTTCTGAGGGATGTTATTCTGGATTATCTCAATGAGAATAACTGTTTAACTCCATATCAGCATGGGTTTATGAGAAATCGCTCCTGTCAAACCAATCTAATCAGTTTTTATGAAGAGGTAAGCTATAGGCTGGACCACGGTGAGTCATTGGACGTGGTATATCTCGATTTTTCCAAAGCGTTTGATACCGTGCCGCACAAGAGGTTGGTACACAAAATGAGAATGCTTGGTCTGGGGGAACATGTGTGTAAATGGGTTAGTAACTGGCTTAGTGATAGAAAGCAGAGGGTGGTTATAAATGGTATAGTCTCTAACTGGGTCGCTGTGACCAGTGGGGTACCGCAGGGGTCAGTATTGGGACCTGTTCTCTTCAACATATTCATTAATGATCTGGTAAAAGGTTTACACAGTAAAATATCGATATTTGCAGATGATACAAAACTATGTAAAGCAGTTAATACAAGAGAAGATAGTATTCTGCTACAGATGGATCTGGATAAGTTGGAAACTTGGGCTGAAAGGTGGCAGATGAGGTTTAACAATGATAAATGTAAGGTTATACACATGGGAAGAGGGAATCAATATCACCATTACACACTGAACGGGAAACCACTGGGTAAATCTGACAGGGAGAAGGACTTTGGGATCCTAGTTAATGATAAACTTACCTGGAGCAGCCAGTGCCAGGCAGCAGCTGCTAAGGCAAACAGGATCATGGGGTGCATTAAAAGAGGTCTGGATACACATGATGAGAGCATTATACTGCCTCTGTACAAATCCCTAGTTAGACCGCACATGGAGTACTGTGTCCAGTTTTGGGCACCGGTGCTCAGGAAGGATATAATGGAACTAGAGAGAGTACAAAGGAGGGCAACAAAATTAATAAAGGGGATGGGAGAACTACAATACCCAGATAGATTAGCGAAATTAGGATTATTTAGTCTAGAAAAAAGACGACTGAGGGGCGATCTAATAACCATGTATAAGTATATAAGGGGACAATACAAATATCTCGCTGAGGATCTGTTTATACCAAGGAAGGTGACGGGCACAAGGGGGCATTCTTTGCGTCTGGAGGAGAGAAGGTTTTTCCACCAACATAGAAGAGGATTCTTTACTGTTAGGGCAGTGAGAATCTGGAATTGCTTGCCTGAGGAGGTGGTGATGGCGAACTCAGTCGAGGGGTTCAAGAGAGGCCTGGATGTCTTCCTGGAGCAGAACAATATTGTATCATACAATTATTAGGTTCTGTAGAAGGACGTAGATCTGGGTATTTATTATGATGGAATATAGGCTGAACTGGATGGACAAATGTCTTTTTTCGGCCTTACTAACTATGTTACTATGTTACTATTCCAGAATTCTGTAGATAAGCCCCTGATGCTGGTGGGCTTAGCTCACCCTCGATTTTGGGGGTAAAAGGTTAACTTTAAATGACCGCCAATAAATCTTTTTACTGACCTGAGATATAAGAGACTAGTATCCCCCGACTGGTGACAATCCAGCAACTGTGGGCTGTACACTATAGCTGGCAACTTGCTGCATCAGCCATGATCAGTGTTGGCATTCTCCATATCTGTTC
Source organism: Ranitomeya imitator (assembly GCF_032444005.1). NCBI lineage: Eukaryota > Metazoa > Chordata > Amphibia > Anura > Dendrobatidae > Ranitomeya > Ranitomeya imitator. The sequence continues at coordinate 382,783,635 of NC_091285.1, read as the reverse complement.
AACCCCTTAGAAGAAGCTGTCAATAGTGACTACATTTTTAAAATGGTTAACAGAGTGTGGGGGCTTCTTCTTTAAAGGTACCGTCACACTAGACGATATCGCTAGCGATCCGTGACGTTGCAGCGTCATCGCTAGCGATATCGTCCAGTGTGACAGGCAGCAGCGATCAGGCCCCTGCTGTGCTGTCGCTGGTCGGGGAAGAAAGTCCAGAACTTTATTTCGTCGCTGGACTCCCCGCAGACATCGCTGAATCGGTGTGTGTGACACCGATTCAGCGATGTCTTCACTGGTAACCAGGGTAAACATCGGGTAACTAAGCGCAGGGCCGCGCTTAGTAACCCGATGTTTACCCTGGTTACCATCGTAATAAAACAAACAGTACATACTTACATTCAGCTGTCTGTCCCTTGCCGTCTGTTTGCTGCACTGACTGCTGGCCGCAAAGTGAAAGTGAAAGCACAGCACAGCAGTGAGTCACACAGCGGTGACTCACCGCTGTGGCTGTGCTCTGCTTTCACTTTGCGGCCAGCAGTCAGTGCAGCAAACAGACGGCAAGGGACAGACAGCTGAATGTAAGTATGTACTGTTTGTTTTTTTACGATGGTAACCAGGGTAAACATCGGGTTACTAAGCGCGGCCCTGCGCTTAGTTACCCGATGTTTACCCTGGTTACCGGGGACCTCGGGATCGTTGGTCGCTGGAGAGCGGTCTGTGTGACAGCTCTCCAGCGACCAAACAGCGACGCTGCAGCGATCCGGATCGTTGTCGGTATCGCTGCAGCGTAGCTAAGTGTGACGGTACCTTTACTCTATCAGCACCCTGAGATCATGATCATGTGGTCCTGATGTTTACCATGGCAATTCACGAGCATATAGCAGCCTTAGAGTCTGACAGCTACAGTGGCCTGTTCAGAAGTTAGGGCCATTTAGGTGGTAAAAATAAACTTTTTCATTCCTGTCATGTCAATTCGCATTCATTCCTGCAAAGCACCTGGAGGGTAAAAAAACTACCTGACAACAGTTTTCAGTATGTCAGGGGGTGCTGTTTTTAAAATGGTATCAATTTTGGGGTTGTTCCAATATGAAAGACCTCCAAAGTCACTTCAAACCTGGAAAGGTCCCTCAAAAAAAAAAATTTTTTTGCAAATTTCCTTGAAAAAATGAAAAATTGCAGCTACATTTTTAAACCTCCTAAAAGGCTAACAAAATAAAATAACATTTTACAAATGATAGTGATGTAAAGCAGACATGAGGGAAATATTTATGTTTTTCTGTGACTATCTAGATCAAAGAGATAATCACAAATTTTGAAAGCTGCATCTTTTTTTACACGTTTGTCAAATTTCTGATATATTTTTTGCTTATTTATAAAAAATATCAACCTAAATTTACCATTATCTTAAATTATAATGCGGCACAAAAAAAAAACAGTCTCAAATACACTGGGATTTGTTGAAGCATTCCAGAGTTCTTACCACATTGATCAGATTTCAAAAATTTGGCCTGGCCACTAAGGGGTTAAATCAGAGAGAGTTATGTCACATAAAATTAATAATATTACCCACATGCCTACTTTACATCTGCAATTTTTTTTAGGAAGTTAGAAGCTGATCAGCAATTTCTAATTTTTCCCCCAAAAAAATTTTAGTTTTTTTTAGGGACCATGTGATGAACCTGCACCTAGCCACCCCGCCTGACGTCACTATTATGGAGTCTGCACACTTTCACCAAGGTGACGTTCCACACTATGTGCTTAATTCAATGAAAAAGACCTGGGAGTATGGGTAGATGACAAACTCATATTCAGTGGCCAGTGTCAGGCAGCTGCTACAAAGGCAAATAAAATAATGGGATGCATTAAAAGAGGCATAGATGCTCATGAGGAGAACATAATTTTACCTCTATACAAGTCACTAGTTCGACCACACTTAGAATACTGTGCACAGTTCTGGTCTCCGGTGTATAAGAAAGACATAGCTGAACTAGAGCGGGTGCAGAGAAGAGCGACCAAGGTTATTAGAGGACTGGGGGGTCTGCAATACCAAGATAGGTTATTACACTTGGGGCTATTTAGTTTGGAAAAACAAAGCCTAACGGGTGATCTTATTTTAATGTATAAATATATGAGGGGACAGTACAAAGACCTTTCTAATTACCTTTTTACTCATAGACCTGAGACAGGGACAAGGAGGCATCCTCTATGTCTGGAGGAAAGAAGGTTTAAGCATAATCACAGACACGTATTCTTTACTGTAAGAGCAGTGAGACTATGGAACTCTCTGCCGTATGATGTTGTAATGAGTGATTCCCTACTAAAATGTAACAGGGGACTGGATGCCTTTCTTGAAAAGTATAATGTTACAGGGTATATACACAAGATTCCTTGATAGGGCGTTGATCCAGGGAACTAGTCTGATTGCCGTATGTGGAGTCGGGAAGGAATTTTTTTCCCCAAGGTGGAGCTTACTCTTTGCCACATGGGTTTTTTTTTGCCTTCCTCTGGATCAACATGTTAGGGCATGTTAGATTAGGCTATGGGTTAAACTAGATGGACTTAAAGTCTTCCATCAACCTTAATAACTACGTTACTATATTTAATCGGCTTAAAGGCACACTAAACAATACACAATAGTTACATATATTATATGTATATATATACATATATGTACATATATTATATATATATATATGTTATATATAATATATCTCAGTAGGGCAAGCAAGTGATTGGCCCAGCTGCCTGCAGGACACCGCTGCATACTCGGGAGCTTCTTCGGGTATGTCCCAGGGGTCAAGTCATACTGCCGGACCAGAGCCTGCTTGATGTCCTCATAGCTCAGGGTGGTCTCGCTGGGCAGGTATCCAAAGAATTCGAGGGTCTTGCCCCTGAGGCGATGGGTTACGAACAGGACACAGGCAGATGGTACGGATGACAAGTTTTTTCAAATGGCAGCAAGAAAGTGTCCAAGTACCCTCCTTCCTCCAGCAGGCTGTATTCCTCTGCTCATAACTTCGGGACCTGAATCTCAGGGGATTGCAGCTGGAGCATTTGTTGCTGGTGCTCGCATTCCCGCTCTGCAGCTCCTGCAGCTGCATCGTGACGTTCTGCTGCTGCTAAGGAGGGTCTCATTGGAGGCCTTGTCTCCTTCCTAGAATCTTGCCTGGACAGCTTGGAAGAGAGTATTCGAGCCTTCCTGGCTGGGGGGACAGGCAGGTGGTGAGCGGCCCACTGCGTGTCCTGTTACAGCTGAACGTGGGAAGGGGGTTGTATAATCCCGTCAAAATAGGAACAAATGATTGACATTATATTTCCAATATTCTTAACAGACCACATCACATTTGAAGTGAGTTTGAGAGGCCTATATGACAGAAAATAGCAGTAGGTGACCCCAATTTAAAGACTGCACCCTCAAAGCGTGTAAAACCACATTCAAGAAGTTTGTTAACCTTTTAGGTGCTTCACATAATTTAAAGGAATGTGGAAGAAAAAAAATGAACATATTAATTTTTCCCACAAAAATGTTATTTTAGCCCCAAATTTTGCATTTTTACAAGGGTAACAAGAGAAAATGAACAGCGCAATTTGTTATGCAATTTCTCCTGAGCACTGTTTGGGCACACGGCAGGGCTCGGAAGGGAAGAAACGCCAACTGACTTTTGGAGCGCAAAATTGTCTAGAATAAATAGTGGCGCCATGTCGCATTTTGCTAATCCCCTAGTGTGACTCAACAGTGGAACTCCCCACAAGTGACCCCATTTTGAAAACTAGACCCCTTAATTTATTTAGATTTGTATAGAACACCTTGAACCCACAGGTGCTTCACAGAATTTCATAATGTTGATCTGTGAACATGAAAAAACAAGGCAGGGCTTGGAAAAGAAGGAGCAACAATTGAATTCTGGAGCTCAATTTTGGCTGGCACAGATTTCAAATGATACCGGCAAAATAGAAAAAAAACCACTTTGGAAATGATAGCTCTTGAAGAATTCATCTAGGGTTGTAGGTAGTGAGCATTTTGAACACAAGCAATTCACAGAATTGTACAACATTGAGTCAATGGAAAATTACCATTTTTGCTGCTAAAATATTACTTTGGTTCCAAGTTTTCAATTTTCAGGAGGGATTAGAGGAGAAAATAGACCACAAAATATGCTACGCAATTTCTCCTGGGTACATCAATACTCCATATGTGGTGGAAAACTACATTTGAGGGACAGTGCAAAGCTCAGGAGGGAAGGAGCGCCATAATGTAGTGCACATTTTACTGGAATGGTTCGAAGGTGCAATGTCACATTGGCAGAGCCCCCCTGAGGTGCTAAAACAGCAGAACCCCCCATAAGTGGCCCCATTTTACAAACTACACAGCTCAATGAATTCATCTAGGGGTGCAGTAATCATATTGACACCATAGCTGTGTCACAGAACCTTATACCATTGGGCAGTGATGAAAAAATAATTACATTTTTGCCACAAAAATTTTGTTTTAGCCCCAGATTTGACATCGTGACAAGGAAAATAGGTAAAAATTGAACCAAAATTAGTCATACAATTTCATCTTAACTTGGAAATATCCCATATGTGGCTGTACAGTACTGCTTAGCCACATGACGAGGCTGAAGAGGGAATGAACGCTATCTTACTCTTGGAGGACAAATTATTTTAGAATAGTTTGTGGACTCCATATACAGAAGAGCAGAATCCCCCCTAAAGTGACCCCATTTGGAAATTACACTCATCTGGGAATTTACAGTAGTTTTCAAAATAATAGCAGGGTGTTCAAAAACATGAGTTAATCACAAAATTGTTAAACTAGTATTTATTTTCATGCATTGGGAATATTGCATATGGTTTTCTAATTCAAAACATGAAGAGAAATTTACACAATTTTTAACTACTTTACAGAAAATAACAAAAAATTAACATTGGGCCGTTAATAGCAGTGTCTGCATTTGTCTTTACAAACTCACAGTATGTACTTTTTTTAGGAATTTAGCATTCCACTAACATAATATTTCGTTGTATACCCACAGGTTTTTTTCGAACTGCTTCACATCTATGTTGCATAGAGTCAACCAACTTCTGACACCGGTCAGCTGTTATTCCAGCCCAAGATGCTTCGAGTACTACATCCCACAATGTTTTGGCATTTGTTGGCTTTGCCTCAGAAATGGCATTTTAAATGTTACCACACGTTTTCTGTCGGATTAAGGTCCGGGAATTGGGCCACTCTGTAACCTCAATTTTGTTGGACTAGAACCAAGATTTTGCATGTTTACTGGTGTGTTTAGTGTCATTGTCTTGTTGAAACACCCATTTCAAGGGCATATCCTCTTCGGCGTAAGGCAACATGATCTCTCCAAGTAGGCAAATTGGTCCATGATCCCTGGTATGCAGTAAATAGGTCCAGCACCATAGTAAAAGAAACATGTCTTTTATACTGATAGCAAGTTCAAACAGGTGCCATTACTACAGGTAATGAGTGGAGGACAGAGGAGCCTCTTGAAGACGTTACAGGTCTGTGAGAAACAGAAATCTTGCATGTTTTTAGGTTACTAAATACTTATTTTCCACCATATTTGTCAAAATAAATCTTGCCAAATCAGACAAGGTGATTTTCTGGATTTGTTTTCTCATTTTGACTCTCATAGTTGTGGTCTACCTATGATGTAAATTACAGGTCTCTCTCATCTTTTTAAGTGGGAGAACTTGCACAATTGGTGATAAAAAAAAATTATTTTGGAAGACCAACTTTCGCTGCACTGATTGCTATAACTGACCTACCATTATGATTCTCCAGGTCATTACGAGTTCATAGACACCAAAAATGTCTAGGTTATTTTTTATCTAAGTGGTCAACAAAATTTCCAAACTTTGATAAAAACAAACATTACGCTATTTTCGATACCAGTACCATCTCCATTTTTTGTGATCTCGGGTTGGGTGAGGGCTTATTTTTTGCGTGCCAAGCTGACATTTTTAATTATACCATTTTGGTGCAGATACGATCTTGATCGCCTGTTATTGCATTTTAATGCAGTGTTGTTTATATTTTTTTCATATTTTTAAAAACTTTTTTTTTTTTTTTACTTTTGCCATGCTTCAATAGCCTCTGTGGGTGGCAAGAAGCTGGCACAAGTTGATTGGCTCTGCTACATAGGGCAATGCTCAGATCGCCTCTATGTAGCAGAATTACAGCATCGCTATGAGCGCCGACCACAGGGTGGCACTCACAGCAATCTTGCATCAACAACCATAGAGGTCTCAAGGAGACCTCTGGTTGTCATGCCGATGCGCTGATGATCCCTGATAACATGTCAGGGGACACCGATGCACGCATTTCCGACCGGAATTGCTTGTTAAATGCCGCTGTCGAAGTTTTACAGCTGCATTTAACTAGTTAATAGGTGCGGGTGGATCGCGATTCCACCCGTGCCTATTGCGGGCACATGTCAGCTGTTCAAAACAGCCGACATGTCCTGGCTTTGATGCGGGCTCACCCCCGGAGTCCACATCCAAGCGGGGGTACTGCTGAAAGGGGTTAATATGTCTACAAACTTTTTTCCAAGTGCTGGTTTTTACCCTTCATGAAAATGGCAGGTTAAAGGGGTTTTCCCTTGAACAAAGTTCATTTCAATCAATAGATCTTTCCATAATTGGATGTGTTAAATAAAAATGTTCCTGTGCTGAGATAATCTTATAAATGTGCCCCTGCTGTGTACTGTGCAAAGGCTGTGTCTGACCGTGCAGGGACATGGTCTAATCATACCACAGCTCCTGAACAAGAGTATAAAGACTTATTACAGCAAGGGGATCACACCTACTGCTTTCTGAGTTAACACAGGAGTGTTTCTGCCATGCAACTGCCCCTCTGAGCCATTTACAAATCAAGTCCCTGATGCAAGAGCGCCAAAGGCTGCAGAGTTTGTGTGACTTGATTTATAATGCGCTCACAATACTAGTGACGAGACAATAACATGTGGTCACCAAAAGACTAATACCATAAAAAATAAACTTTTATTAGAATATTTATAAATGACCAACAAAACGTTAGCAGACCTACAGCGGACTAGCACAACAATAGGAAGGGGGGCCCGGGGGCGCCAATTTGCGATCAAGGAAGGGTGCCAACCTCCGCTGGTAGGCAGGGTCTAATCATGGGACATTAAGGTGAACTAGATACTGCCTCCCCTTCCTATTGTGGTGCTACTCAGCTGTAGGTCAGCTAACATTTTGTTGCCTAGTAGACATATGTGTTTTGTTCGTCGTTTATAAATGTACGAACAAGACAACAACACTCACTTCTGTATCAGAAGTGTCCCTACACTACTTAGCATATGTGAATTGTGCTTCTCCTGCCCAGGAGCTGTGGTATGACCAGACCATCTCCCAGCAGGGTCAGACACAGCCATTACACAGTACACAGCAGGGGGACATTTATAAGATTCTCCCAGCACAGTAACATTTTATTAAAACATCTACTTGTGGGACTACTTATTCCAAGATTTATTAAATAACCCCTTTGTGACAGAGCCAATTTGGTACTTAATGACCAAGCCAATTTTTACAATTCTGACCACTGTCCCTTTATAAAGTTATAGCTCTGGAACGGTTCAACGTATCCCATGGATTCTGGGTTTGTTTTCTCGTGACATATTGTACTTCATGTTAGTGGTAAAATTTCTTCGATATGACTTGCGTTTATTTATGGAAAAAACGGAAATTTGGCAGAAAGTTTGAAAATGTAGCAATCTTCAAACTTTTTAATTTTTGTACCCTTAAATCAGAGAGTTGTGTCACACAAAATGACTATTAAATAACATTTCCCACATGTCTACTTTACATCAGGACAATTTTGGAAAATTTTTTTTTTTTTTTTGTTAGGACGTTATAAGGGTTAAAAGTTTACTAGCGGTCTTCCAACAAAATTTACAAAACCATTTTTTTAGGGACCACCTCACATTTTAAGTGAGTTTGGAGGGATGGGGGGGGTCAATATAACAGAAAATACCCAAAAGTGACACCATTCTAAAAACTGCACCCCTCAAGATGCGCAAAACCACAATCAAGAAGTTCATTAACCCTTCAGTTGCTTCACGAGAACTAAAGCAACGTGGAAGAAAAAAAAAATGAATATTTTACTTTTTTCACAAAAAAATTATTATGGAACCAATTTTTTTTTATTTTCACAAGGGTATTAGGAGAAAATGAACCACAAAATTTGTTGGGCAATTTCTCTGGAGTATGCCCACACCCTGTATGTGGGGGAAATCCACTATTTGGGCACACGGCAGGGCTCAGAACTGAGGGAGCACAGTTTGACTTTTTGAACGTAAAATTGGCTGGAATCAATGGCGGCGCCATGTTGCGTTTGGAACCCCCTGATGTACCTAAACAGTGGAACCACCCAAATCTACCTCCAATCCTCACACACCCCTAACCCTAATCCCAACCCTAACCGTAATCCTAACCATAACCCTAACTTTAGCACAACACTAACTTTAGCCCAACCCTAACCCTAGCTTGAAACCTAAACCTAGCCCCAACACTAACCCTAGTCGCAACCCTAACGGAAAAATGGAAATAAACACTTTTTTTTATTTTATTATTTTTACCTAACTAAGGGGGTGATAAGGTGGGTTTGAGTTACTATTTTTTCATTTTGATCACTGTGATAAACCCTATCACAGTGATCAAAATGAATCAATAGGAAAAATTTCCTATTGTTGCCGGATGGCAAATCTTTGTGGGTGCACTGTGCATTCGCTGACCATTTTCTTCCCGGAAGAAGACGCCGCCACCCTGGGGACTTCACGGGGGGATGCAGGGACACAGGAGGTACTGGGGAATCAGAGGACTCCATTTCTCTTCTCTGATGTGCGATCACATCACAGGAGAAATTAAATGGGAAATCAGATTTTTTTTTTGTGGTCGCCATTATTCTGTTAATATCGGTGATCGCAGCACTGGGGTCGATAAAAACCGACCCGAATCATGTTCTCCGGGGTCTCAGCGACCTCCGGTAGCCGAGACCCCAGAGAAATTCTGACGCTGGGGGGCGCTATACATTTATTTCTCATCACCGTTAAAAAGCGTTGCTGAGGCATAAATAACTTTAACTATCGCTGTTAAAAGGCGTATCGGCGGTCGTTAAGGGGTTAAAAATGTAATATGCTCGTAGGAAAACCCATTAATAGCTCAACGTCACACCGCAGCCCATTTTCGTTTTTTCTTCCCCTCCTTCCCAGAGCCATAACGCTTATTTTACTGTCCACATAGAAATATGAGGGCTTGTTTTTTGCGCGACGAACTGTACTTTTGAAAGACAACATTCATTTTACCACATAGTGTACTCAAAAATGGGAAAAAAAATTCCAAGAGCGGTGAAACTGAACACCCCCCCCCCAGAATTGTGACATTTTGGGGGGGGGAATTATTTTTACGGTGTACATTTTGTGGTAAAAATGATCATGTGCAATATTATTATTATTTATTATTATAGCGCTATTTACTCTACGGCGCTTTACATGTGAAATAGGATTCTACGATTATGGCGATACCAAAAACATATCCTTTTTTCATTTTAGAGGGGGAAAAAAAAAATCTGAATTTTTGGTAGTTTTGACTCCATTTTCTAAGACCAGTAATTATTTTTAGTCAGATGGAGCTGAACGATAGCTTATTTTTTTGTGGGGCAAGACAACGTTTTTATTAGTACCATTTTGGGATAGGTTTGACTTTTTGATAGATCATTACAGCATTTTATGTGGTATTGTGGCGACCAAATAAACCTAATTTTGGAACTCCTGAATTGTCTCAGTTTACGGTGTTCACCGATAGGGTTAACTGTTTTTATATTTTGATAGATTTTACTTTGCTTACAGCAGCGATACCAAATACAGTTGTGCTCAAAAGTTTACATACCCCAGCAGAATTTTTGCTTTCTTGGCCTTTTTCCAGAGAATATGAATGATAACACCAAAACTTTTCTCCACTCATGGTTAGTGGTTGGGTGAAGCCATTTATTGTCAAACTACTGTGTTTTCTCTTTTTATATCATAATGACAACCAAAACATCCAAATGACCCTAATCAAATGTTCACATACCCTGGTGATTTGGGCCTGATAACATGCACAGAAGTTAACACAAATGGCTTTGAATGGCTACAAAAGGTAACATCCTCACCTGTGACCTGTTTGCTGGTAATCAGTGTGTGTGCATAAAAGCTGAGTGAGTTTCTGGGATCCAGACAGACTCTTGCATCTTTCATCCAGCCACTGACGTTTCTGGATTGCGAGTCATGGAGAAAGCAAAAGAACTGTCTGATCTACGGGAAAAGTAGTTGAACTGTATAAAACAGGAAAGGGATACAAAAAGATATCCAAGGAATTAATAATGCCAGTCAGCAGCATTCAAACTGTGAACAAATGGAAAATCAGGGGCTCTGTAAAAGCAAAACCAAGGTCAGGTAGACCAACAAAAATTTTGTCCACAACCGTCAGGAAAATTGTTCGGGATGCAAAGAAAAATCCACAAATAACATCAGCTGAAATACTGAACTCTCTAAAAACTAGCCGTGTGGCTGATTCAAGATGCACAATAAGGAGGCACTTGAAGAAAAATGGGCTGCATGGTCGAGTCGCCAGAAGAAAGCCATTACTGAACAAATGCCACAAGGTAGCTCACCTATAATACGCAAAATAGCATAGAGACAATCCTCAAAATTTCTGCAACAAGGTAATTTGGAGTGATGAGACCAAAATTGAACTTTGTGGCCACAACCATAAACGTTACACTTGGAGAGAGGTCAACAAGGCCGATGATGAAAGGAACACCATTCCTACTGTAAAGCATGGAGGTGGATCGCTGATGTTTTGGGGATGTGTGAGCAACAAAGGCACAGGAAACTTGGTCAAATATGAAGTAAAGATGAATGCAGCGCGTTATCAGCAAATACTGGAGGTACATTTGTACTCATCAGCCGGGAAGTTGCACATAGGACATACTTGGACGTTCCAACATGACAACAATCCAAAACACAAGGCCAAGTCGACCTGTCATTGGCTACAGCAGAACAAAGTGAAGGTTCTGGAGTGGCCATCTCAGTCTCCTGACCTCAATATCATTGAGCCACTCTGGGAAGATCTCAAGCGCGCAGTTCATGCTAGACAGCCCAGGAATTTACAGAAACTGGGGGCTTTTTGCCAAAAAGAGTGGCCAGCTTTACCATCTGAGAAAATAAAGAACCTCATTCACAACTACCACAAAAGACTTCAAGCTGTCATTGATGTTAGAGGGGTCATTTTTTGGGATGTCATTATGATTTAAAAAGAGAAAACACAGTATGACAACAAATGGCTTAACCCAACCAGTAACCATGAGTGGAGAAAAAGTTTTGGTGTTATCATTCATATTTTCTGAAAAAAGGCCAAGAAAGGAAAATTTCTGCCAGGGAGTGTAAACTTTTGAGTGTAATATACATACATATATATATATATATATATATATATATATATATATATATATATATATATATATATATATATATATATATATATATATATATATATATATATATATATATATATATATATTTCTCCTAATCTCTGATGTGGTATTTTATTATCTTTAATTTCACTGGTGGGAAAGGGGGGCGATTTGAACTTTTTTTTTCAGATTTTTTAAAAAAACATTTATATTTTTACTTTTCACTACTTATGTTAGCCCCTAAGGGGGCTTGTGATCATCCGATCGCTTGTGCTATATGCAGCGATGCCACAACATCGCTGCATATAGCAGAAATCACAGTCTCCTTTGAAGCTCTGCCACAGGGTCCAATCCATCCGCGATTGCTAGCGGCAGGTCCTGGCTGTAATACTCAGCCATCGCCTGACTGGTATGGTGCGGGCTCGCTGTGTAAGCCCGTTTCATACACCTGCTTCCGACTTGCAACGGATTTATACGGCACATGTCCTGAAAGGTTTGAAAGGAAACTGTAACCAGATTTTTGCCACCTAATCTGAGAGCAGCATAATGTAGTGGCAGAGACCCGGATTCCAGTGATCTTTCACCTACTGGGCTGCTTGCTGTAGTTTTGATAAATTCACTTTAAATCAGCAGGAGGATATCACTAGAGGACTAGTAGATCTGCTCCTATATAGTCTTCCATATTCATGAGCTCTGCAGCAAGCACCCAGTGTTGTGAGTTCTGTTTTTGGGCTCCCTCTGGTGGTTACTGATGGTACTGGGTGACTTGTCTTTCCTGGGTCTCTGGGTTCCACCTGTTCCATCAGGATATGGGAGTTTCCTATTTAACCTGGCTTTGCTGGCATTTCCTCGCCGGTTATCAATGTATCCAGTGTGTCTTGTTACCTCTGCTCCCTGCTCCTAGAACCTTCTGGTCAAGCTAAGTTTGGATTTTCCTGTTTTGGTGTTTTGCTTTATTTGGTTTTTAGTCCAGCCTGCAGATATTTGATTATTGCTGCTGGTTGCTCTAGTGGGCTGAAATTGCTCCTCATGTACCATGAGTTGGCACATGAGTTCAAGTAATTTCAGGATGGTTTTTTGAAGGGTTTTTCGCTGACCGCGCAGTTCACTTTTGTATCCTCTGCTATCTAGCTTTAGCGGGCCTCATTTTGCTGAAACTGTTTTCATACTGCGTATGTACTTTCCTCTCATTTCACCGTCATTATATGTGGGGGGCTGCTATTTCTGTGGGGTATTTCTCTGGAGGCAAGAGAGGTCTGTGTTTCTTCTAATAGGGGAAGTTAGATCTTCGGCTGGAGCGAGACGTCTAGGATCATCGTAGGCACGTTCCCCGGCTACTTTTATTTGTGTGTTAGGTTCAGGGTCGCGGTCAGCTCAGGTTCCATCGCCCTAGAGCTTGTTTGTATCCGTGCTTGTCCTTTAGTGATCCCCTGCCATTGGGATCATGACAACCCAGTAAATGAAACACATATCAGGGTTTCTGCCCCTACGTTATGCTACTTTTAGATGGGGTAGCAAAAATCTAATAACAGAATCCCTTTAACGGTCATAACATTTGTGCATTAAAGGAGTTGTCCTGGTCTTTGATAGTGATGACCAATGTTTAGGAGAAGTCATCAATATCAGATTGATGGGGTCAGACACATGGCACCCACACTGAACAGCTGTTATCTTCTCCAGTAGATGGATGTAAGTAGCAGAATTGCATAGCTCCATACACCGTGTAGCTTCTGCAATGGACTACAGATTACCTATTCAAGTATACAGGTTATATACGGTACTTCAAACTTAAAAATCACCTAAGGCTCTGTGCACACGTTGCAGGTTTGTTACTTTAAGAAAAAAAAAAAAAGCTTGCACACTGGTAGCTTGCACACTGCGCTTAGTAACCCGATGTTTACCCTGGTTACCCGGGGACTTCGGCATCGTTAGTCGCTGGAGAGCTGTCTGTGTGACAGCTCTCCAGCGACCACACAACGATCTAACAGCAACGCTGCAGCGATCGGCATCGTTGTCTATATCGCTGCAGCGTCGCTAAATGTGACGGTACTATAAGGCGGCTATTTGGTTGTGAATTGCCATGGCAAACATCAGGACCACACAATCATGATCTCTGGGTGCCGATGGGGATAAAGAAGAAGCCCCTACACTCTGTTAACCATTTATATGATGTAGTCACTATTGACAGCAGCATCTAAGGGGTTAAACAGATTTGGATGGTGCAAACACTGATCGTGGCTGATACAGCAAGTTGTCACCTATAGTGTACAGCCGACAGCTGCTGGATTGTCACCTGTATGGGGATACTAGTCTTTTATATCTCAGGTCAGTAAGAAGACGTATTGGCGGTCATTAAGGGGTTAAAAAAGGGCCAGTGGACAAGGTAACTAGAGGGAACCGGGTAACCATGCAGTGCGGGGAGAAGCTATGTGGGACATAGGTCCATGGCTAGTCTTCTTATTCACCTCGTCCCAGATTCATGCGGTTTATGGTTTAAGCATGAATCATCTGACAGGTTCCCCATAACAGTCAGTGTACCAATTCAAAAAGGGTTTCCAATTAAAAAAACCCCAACATTTTATATAGCCGATTTATGAGTTAATAGAAGAGTTAGAGTCATTGACTATAGAGGACATGTTTTCCACCTTGATAAATGTTCTGGTCATCAGATCGTACTCTCCGTCCCGATTCTCCACTGCTGTTTCAGTCTCAGTGTTTTGCCTGCAGCGTTGATGGCTCACATCCCCAGTTGATCATGGAGCTCAGTGGCTCTACCAATGTAGATGGCATGAGTTGCTCAGTTCAGCGATTGGCTGCAGTGGTAACGTGTGCTGTCGACATGACATCACCCACCCGAGGCCAAAACAGACAGAAAAAGTAGCGGAGAGCCGGCACAGAACCTAAGGTTGGACTTACAAACCAAATGTAGAAGAAACTAGAGCTTAAAAAGGTTAAGCCTACAACATAGGTGATTACTTGCTGACTGTGGGGACGGCAGCAGGGACCCCACAGCTTCTGAGAATGTGGCTCTGAAATGCAGGGTGCTCCAGTCTACGACACTGTCTGAATACCAAATACAGAGCTTGGCAGTCCCATAGGCAATGATTGTAGCCAAAGTCCTGAGACAGAAGAACCAGGGCAGGACGCAGTGAGTGTGAGTACCTTCTGATTTTCTTATTTTACTGAAGTCCTATCAATTGGGAACCACTTTTTCATTCTTTGTTACAGAGATCCCTTTAATACCGGTAGAGAAGAGAAACAACTGTGCCACTGCCATCAAACAGCTCATCTACCCGTTATAGATGTTTTACATCATTGATATCATAGAGAAAATGACCAAAGTTATTTAAAAAATAAAAAGGAAGAAAAAGTGATTTTTATTCCATTATAATCACTATGTATACGAGAGTCTTTACAGACACTAGTAAAAGGTGACTAAAATCAGAATACCATTTACCATTATACCACATCTGGTGAAAATCTGCCACACTTCTATGGACAAGATAAATACCAAATTGTCTCCTTCTGGTATATATGACTGACCATGTGTGTTGACGCACCATTATTCAGCTGTATTGGAAAGGGTAGTAGAAAGGACTACTTCTGGCATATGCACTAGATTTACAAACCAAAACATGGCGTGATAAAGACCTTAAAAGGGATAAACCTACAAGATAGGTAATAATTTGCTATTTGTGGGGTGGGAGGAGGCCATTGAGACCCTACGATCCTGAGAATGGCACTGGGCTTAAGGTACCGTCACACTCAGCAACTTTACAACGAGAACAACAACGATCCGTGACGTTGCAGCATCCTGGATAGCGATCTCGTTGTATTTGACACGCAGCAGCGATCTGGATCCCGCTGTGCCAACGCTGGTCAGAGCTAGAAGTCTAGAACTTTATTTGGTCGTCAGGTCGGCGTGTATCGTCATGTTTGACATTAAAAGCAACGATGCCAGCAATGTTTTTCATGGAGCTAACAACCAGCGAGAACGATAAGTGAGTCGCCGTTACGTCACTGGATCGCTCCTGCATCGTTCTGGAGTTGCTGTGTTTGACGTCTCTACAGCGACCTAAACCGCGACGCTCCAGCGATCGGCTCGTTGTCTATATTGCTGCAGCGTTGCTGAGTGTGACAGCGATCCCGAGGTCCCCGGGTAACCATCGGGTTACTAAGCGCAGGGCCGCGCTTAGTAACCCGATGTTTACCCTGGTTTCCAGCGTAAAAGTAAAAAAAACAAACACTACATACTTACCTACCGCTGTCTGTCCCCGGCGCTCAGCTTCTCTGCACTCCTCCTGCACTGACTGAGCAGCACAGCGGCCGGAAAGCAGAGTGGTGACGTCACCGCTCTGCTTTCCGGCTGACCGACGCTCACAGCCAGTGCAGGAGGAGTGCAGAGAAGCAGAGCGCCGGGGACAGACAGCGGTAGGTATGTAGTGTTTGTTTTTTTTACTTTTACGCTGGTAACCAGGGTAAATATCGGGTTACTAAGCGCGGCCCTGCGCTTAGTAACCCGATGTTTACCCTGGTTACCAGTGAAGACATCGCTGGATCGGTGTCACACACGCCGATCCAGCGATGTCTGCAGGGAGTCCAGCGACGAAATAAAGTTCTGGACTTTCCTCAGCGACCAACGATCTCCCAGCAGGGGCCTGATCGTTGGTCGCTGTCACACAGAACGATTTCCTTAACTAGATCGTTGCTACGTCACAAAAAGCAACGATATCGTTATGTGTGAAGGTACCTTTCCAAAAGATTTTATCACGCTATTCTCTAGATTGGTGGGGATCCAGCAACAAGCATTTGCTAAGATGGATATAACCCAAACCCTCTAACTGGGTTTTCAGATACTGTGGCCTAAGCCAAACTTTTCCCCATTAAACTAGGTTCACATTAATACTGTGCTCTATGTCTGGGAGCACTATGTCAGGGTTTCTACCAGAATCCTCAAAAAACTGATCTCAGACAGGAACCGCTACAAAGCCATTCACTTGAATGAAGCCAACAAGAGTCAATGTGTCCACTGTCCGGCCTTTGTCCAAGCAGTATTTGTCTTTTCCAGGCATGCACAAATACGTGGCAAACCATGCATCCTGCCAGGGCGGAGAGATCAGACAGTTTCCGCGGTTTTGCCTCATTCATGTGATTGGCTCTGTTGACATTCCCGTCAGAATACAGTTTTTCAGGGATTCCAACATACCCCTCAAAATAGTGCAATGTGGAAAACACAATGAGGTATGAACCCAGCGCTACTCTGGTCGTTAAAATTGGCACAGAACTGAGGGTACAAAGAGGACAAAGGTGTTGGCAAGACTTATACGGCAATCTCCTTCTCGTTTGTAGTAAACATATTTGTATAAAAATACAATCTACTGGAGAACTTCTTTAACCATGTTGGTTTCTGTCTTTTGTACATGGAGTACACGGATGAACAGGTTCTCTAATCCACATCAGGCTGCGCTAACCTCTTGGCATGAAGCCACACATATCCTGTTTCTTTTCAAGACTGCTGGTCAGGTAATCTTTACTTTGTTTGCATCGCTGTGCAAATACCTCGGAGAGGTCTGACCTGCATAAAGTTCCTGCATAGACAGCTGGCTCTCATTTCTGCAGAAAAAGACTCACAAGGCAATCAAAACGAAACATATACATACATATACAGGTTCCTACAAACTTGTTCAATGTGCATGTAGCCCATGTGTTTCTGGTTCTATATATATATATATATATATATAAACGCATTGGGTATTCTAGAATATGCATGTCCACGTAGTATATTGCCCAGCCACGTAGTAGATTGCCCAACCATGTAGTATATTGCCCAACCACGTAGTGTATTGCCCAACCACGTAGTATATTGGCCAGTCACATAGTATATTGGCCAGTCACGTAGTATATTGCCCAGCCACGTAGTATATTGCCCAGCCACGTAGTATATTGCCCAGCCACGTAGTATATTGCCCAGCGACGTAGTATATTGCCCAGCGACGTAGTATATTGCCCAGCGACGTAGTATATTGCCCAGCGACGTAGTATATTGCCCAGCCACGTAGTATATTGCCCAGTCACATAGTATATTGCCAAGTCACGTAGTATATTGCCCAGTTACGTAGCATATTGACCAGCCACGTAGTATATTGACCAGCCACGTAGTATATTGCCCAGCCACGTAGTATATTGCCCAGCCACGTAGTATATTGCCCAGCCACGTAGTATATTGCCCAGCCACGTAGTATATTGCCCAGCCACGTAGTATATTGCCCAGCCACGTAGTATATTGCCCAGCCACGTAGTATATTGCCCAGCCACGTAGTATATTGCCCAGCCATGTAGTATATTGCACAGCGACGGAGTATACAGCAGAGCCACATAGTATACAGACTTAAAATAAAAAATAAACATATACTCACCCTCCATTGAAGTCCTGGCCCTATGTGCGGTGCACGTGGCAGCTTCTGGTCCCAGGGTTGGTATGAGCAAAGGACCAGTGATGACGTCGCGGTCACATGACCGTGACATCATGGCAGGTCCTTCTCGCAGGACCTGTGATGACGTCGCGGTCACATGACCGTGACGTCATTGCAGGTCCTTCTCGCATACCATCCTTGCCACCGGAGCGTCGCGAGGAGTGGGAAAGGCAGCGAAAGGTGAGTATATAATGATGTTTTATTTTTTTTATTATTTTTAACATTAGATCTTTTTACTACTGATGCTGCATAGGCAGCATCAATAGTAAAAACTTGGTCACACAGGGTTAATAGCGGCAGTAACGGAGTGAGTTACCCGCGGCATAACGCGGTCCGTTACCGCTGGCATTAACCTTGTGTGAGCGGTGACTGGAGGGGAGTATGGAGCGGGCGCTGGGCACTGACTGCAGGGGAGTAGGGAGGGACTAATCGGACTGTGGCCATCGCTGATTGGTCGCGGCAGCCATGACAGGCAGCTGGCGAGACTAATCAGCGACTTGGATTCCATGACAGACAGAGGCCGCGACCAATGAATATCTGTGACAGACAGAAGGACAGACAGACAGAAAGACGGAAGTGACCCTTAGACAAATATATATATATATATATATATATATATATATATATATATATATATATATATATATATATATATATATATATATATATACTAGATTGTGGCCCGATTCTAACGCATCGGGTATTCTAGAATATGCATGTCCCCGTAGTATATGGACAATGATGATTCCAGAATTCGCGGCAGACTGTGCCCGTCGCTGATTGGTCGAGGCAACCTTTATGACATCATCGTCGCCATGGCAACCATTATGACATCTACGTCGATACTGTGCCCGTCGCTGAATCAGAAACGTGAGATGTCTACGTCCTTTATGACATCATTGTCGCTGTGCTCGTTGCTGATTGGTCGAGGGCTGGCGGCCTCGACCAATCAGAGACGCGGGATGTCTACGTCCTTTATGACATCATCATCGCTGTGCCCGTTGCTGATTGGTCGAGGCCTGGCGGCCTCGACCAATCAGAGACGCGGGATTTCTACGTCGATGCTGTGCCAGGATTTCCAGGACAGACAGACAGACAGAAAGACAGACAGACAGACAGACAGACAGACAGACAGACAGACAGACAGACAGACAGACAGACAGACAGACAGACGGAAAAACCCTTAGACAATTATATATATAGATATATATTCTATAGCTATGTATATATATGTCTCTATCTATCTATATCTCTCTATCACAAACGTCCCTATGCTCTGTCGTAGCCTGGCCCTAAGGCTCGCGCGAGTCTCTAGCATCAATACCCGGCACTGCCGGTGGCACTCGGGACCGGTGGGTGCAACTACATAGAAATACATGCATCCGCACGCTCCAGTCCCGAGTGCCGGCGCCGGGTATTGAGGCGCGAGTTTCTCGCATCACACTTGCAAGTGTGACCCCGGCCTAACCCAGAGACTTTGGGCTTTAAGCTAAAACTCATGGCAACCTAATAGTTTTCCAAATTCATTCCTGCGGAGTAAAGGAATGATGTGCAAGATGTGATCTCACTGCTTGCTACTGACACTTATTAGAAAAGTATACGTTTTCAGAGACGATTCTAAAGTTAAAACACTGGTTATGAAAAGCAATGCAAATACTACATTTGATAACAAGGCATTTCTCTTAAGGTACCTTCACACTAAACAACTTCACAACGATATCGCTAGCGATCCGTGACGTTGCAGCGTCCTGGCTAGCGATATCGTTGTGTTTGACACGCAGCAGCGATCAAGATCCTGCTGTGATGTCGTTGGTCGCTGCAGAAAGTCCAGAACTTTATTTCGTCGCTGGACTCCCTGCAGACATCGCTGAATCGGCGTGTGTGACGCCGATTCAGCGATGTCTTCACTGGTAACCAGGGTAAACATCGGGTTACTAAGCGCAGGGCCGCGCTTAGTAACCCGATGTTTACCCTGGTTACCATCGTAAAAGTAAAAAAAACAAACACTACATACTTAACTTCTGCTGTCTGTCCCCGGCGCTCTGCTTCTCTGCACTCCTCCTGCATCCTGTGTCAGCGTCGGCCAGCCGGAAAACACAGCGGTGACGTCACCGCTCTGCTTTCCGGCCGCTGTGCTCACAGTCAGTGCAGGAAAGCAGTGCGCAAGGGACAGACAGCAGAAGGTAAGTATGTAGTGTTTTTTTTTTTTTTACTTTTACGATGGTAACCATGGTAAACATCGGGTTACTATGCGCGGCCCTGCGCTTAGTAACCCGATGTTTACCCTGGTTACCGGCATCGTTGGTCGCTGGAGAGCTGTCTGTGTGACAGCTCTCCAGCGACCAAACAGCGACGCTGCAGCGATCGACATCGTTGTCGGTATCGCTGCAGCGTCGCTTAGTGTGAAGGTACCTTAAGGGTCTTTTGGTCTAGGAGATCAGCATATACGACTTTTCCTTTGAAGTAGAATTGCAGATCTTAAAAAGGAGATTGTGATGGCTTAAAGCCTGGCAACAAGAACAAGATGACATGAGGAATTTCAGCTTTTACTCTTTTGGTTGTGCACATCAGGCATACGGTAATTACAGAGGAATCATTCTGAAGTTGCAATTCCTCTAGACTCCTACAAAACAGTAACTTAAGGCTGTGGAGCAAAAAACTATATTATCTGAAAGACCTTTTGGAAACAGATTTATCTATTACAGATTTGTTGACTTAAAATAAGAAGATCTCCATCTCGTTGGTAGTAATTGAAAAAGAAAAAAAAACAAAAGTGCCCACAATTTACTGTTCAGAGTTACAGGGAACCTGTCACCCCCAAAATCGATGGTGAGGTAAGCCCATCGTCATCAGGGACTTATCTTCAGCATTCTGTAATGCTGTAGATAAGCCCCCGATGTTACCTAAAAGAGGGCAGTGCAAAGTACTGCATTGCGCAGGTGCCGAGACAGGTCAAAGAGGCCCCGCGCCTGCGCACTGCAGTAGTTTGTGCTGCCCACAACAGGGCAGACAAAGTACGCCTGCACCGCAGCCACGGCGTGAAGACCAGAAGAAGACGTCATGGAATGAAGATGGGAAGCCCTGGGCCGGACCTCAACACCCATCGGACCGGACCGCAGCGGGAACGCCCCTGGGTGAGTATAATCTAACCTCTTTTTCTCCTCTTTTAGGTAACATCGGGGCTTATCTACAGCATTACAGAATGCTGTAGATAAGCCCCTGATGACGGTGAGCTTACTTCACCATCGATTTTGGGGGGTGACAGGTTCCCTTTAAGACAGTGGTCCCCAACTCCAGGCCTCGAGGGCCGCCAACAGTGCAGGTTTTCAGGATTTCCTTAGTATTGCACAGGGGTTGGAATCATCACCTGTGCAGATGATCACATTACCACCGATGCAATACTAAAGAAATCCTGAAAACCTGCACTGTTGGCGGCCCTCGAGGCCTGGAGATGGGGACCCCTGCTTTAAGAGGTCTCGAACCTTCATACCAATGCTCCTGGACCCCTGAAAGTGACATATCCTTATGATTTCAAATTACCCAAATATTCTACAACCAGAAACACACAGGGGGTAAACAGGACAATAAACAAAGGTACAGAATTAAAAGGACATAAAAATTACATAAAACACCAGATATAAAGTCACAAAATACTTTTTGGGGAGCAGATCACTCGTCGGAGCACAAAGCCAGCAAACAAAGTTCATAAGCAACAGAAAAGATTTCCATCTTTTTTTTTTTTAGAGACTGCTCAACACTCAATACGAGCGAATAAGCTCCCAAGTAAAAAAAAAAAAGAAACTATTTATCTCAGACAACACCTGTGGGAATACATCTTAGATGCCAGCCACTCGCTGGGAGTTTAAATCCATTCAGTCCACATCCTATTAAATGTTAGGGGATTACTTTTAAAAAATTATCAAGTTGACTAGTAACTTCTGAATTTTTATTTTTTGCATGGAGCAATGCTATCAAACAGCAACATGGAAAATACTATGTGACAATACACAAGATACATAAAATGCTTAAACTTAAATGGGGTGTCCACTGCTTAGGTACTGAGGGCCAATACTTAGGATTGATGGGGGTTCGACACCCAGGACCGCGACCCATCAGCTGTTATTATCTTAGCAACTGTATGTACCCACGGATAGTACAAAATAAAAGTAATGGAGCACTTAAGGAGGATACAAAACACATATCATCATCACTACTTACCCAACCTTGGCATAACTGCCCCAAGAAATTGCTCATCTTCCTGAAAGTGATTCTCTTGCAAGGACTCCAGCAGTTTTTGCAAAACATCTTGGGGGACTTTGCAACCAGTGCCTTTAAGCTCTGCAAAGCGAGTCAGCCGGAAGTTTTTATCAAGCTCATAACTTTCTGGATTGAAGGACTCCCGGACAGACATGTTTTACAGACTGATTAATGTCAGTTTCTGTTTATTGAACAAATGGGCTGGCTCCGTTCCGGATTAACCTATGAAAACAAATTCAGAAGAAATTTCATGTAAAACTGCTATAGTTGTAGAATCCATAGGACAAGACAAGCATTCACTTGGCCGAAAATATATAATGGTTAATAAAAAATTACAACATTCACAGATGTTTCACTATTCTGTCCAAAATGGATTCCACATTCCTTGCACCAAATGACTCTAATAAATGTGTCCCTACAGATCCTTTGGTAGCTGCGAGTTTTTAAGGAATCTAGATGGAGCTGTCTCTGTAGGGCACCTCTGATCGGAGCCATTAGTGCTCACTTGCTGCATCTTTGGCAAAGTACTCTCAGGTTGTGTTACCACACAGTGTAAATTTTGTGATTCACTATTCTGTCCAAAATGGATTCCACATTCCTTGCACCAAATGACTCTAATAAATGTGTCCCTATAGATCCTTTGGTAGCTGCGAGTTTTTAAGGAATCTAGATGGAGTGGTCTCTGTAGGGCACCTCTGATCGGAGCCATTAGTGCTCACTTGCTGCATCTTTGGCAAAGTACTCTCAGGTTGTGTTACCACACAGTGTAAATTTTGTGATTCACTATTCTGTCCAAAATGGATTCCACATTCCTTGCACCAAATGACTAATAAATGTGTCCCTATAGATCCTTTGGTAGCTGCGAGTTTTTAAGGAATCTAGATGGAGTGGTCTCTGTAGGGCACCTCTGATCGGAGCCATTAGTGCTCACTTGCTGCATCTTTGGCAAAGTACTCTCAGGTTGTGTTACCACACAGTGTAAATTTTGTGATTCACTATTCTGTCCAAAATGGATTCCACATTCCTTGCACCAAATGACTAATAAATGTGTCCCTATAGATCCTTTGGTAGCTGCGAGTTTTTAAGGAATCTAGATGGAGTGGTCTCTGTAGGGCACCTCTGATCGGAGCCATTAGTGCTCACTTGCTGCATCTTTGGCAAAGTACTCTCAGGTTGTGTTACCACACAGTGTAAATTTTGTGATTCACTATTCTGTCCAAAATGGATTCCACATTCCTTGCACCAAATGACTAATAAATGTGTCCCTATAGATCCTTTGGTAGCTGCGAGTTTTTAAGGAATCTAGATGGAGTGGTCTCTGTAGGGCACCTCTGATCGGAGCCATTAGTGCTCACTTGCTGCATCTTTGGCAAAGTACTCTCAGGTTGTGTTACCACACAGTGTAACTTTTTGTTTTTTTAGCTACGTTTTTTGGTGCAGAAAATTTGCAGAGTGAATGATTTCATGAAATCTCATCTGGGTTTTTTTTTTGGGGTACAATTTTTCTAAATAATCTTCTTTAGGGAGCGTGAAAAAATGCAGTTGTATTTTTAAGGGCAGAAAATACAGAGCTACAAGGATCCCAAGAAGCAGCCTCTTGGATTACAGACAGGATAACAACAGGGTACCTCTTGTGGTCACATACATCCCCCACATGAGCAGCCTAAGGAAAAGTAGTGCTGATCTCCAACCCATATTCCACAGGGACCACAAATTGAAAGACATATTTCCAGAAATAACACTTTTCTCCTACAAACAGCCCCCAAACTTAAGTTATCTCTTTGTCAGAAGTGTCCTCTCATCACCATCAGTGACTGGCACATTTCCATGTAACAATAAAAAAATGCAAAACGTGTACCCACATATTACCAACAGATATAGTCCGCATACCAAACAAATCAGGACTATAAGGTCATTGGTTCCTTTTCATGTACATCCTCCAACGTGGTGTACATGATACAATGTACGAGGTGCCCTGGAGGTATCTATATTGGGGAAACCAAGCAAAAACTACAAACTAGGATGAATCTACACAGACACACAATCAGCATGAAATGGACACGCGTGTGTTAAAACATTTCTCTGGAACTGGACACAGTATGACAGACTTAAAAGTCTTAATACTAAAAGGTCATTTTAAGGACGACAGAGAAAGAAAAATTTGGGAATTTCAACTGATAAAGATGTTAAATTCTTTGACACTAGGAATCAATTTAACATCTGGATTTAGGAGTCACTACATGGATACAATTCACACCTCCACCAGGTCATTCCCACTGCCTCTCGCCTCTCCATTTGCAAGAAAATGCCCAATTTGATTTT
This sequence comes from Ranitomeya imitator, assembly GCF_032444005.1. Classification (NCBI taxonomy): domain Eukaryota; kingdom Metazoa; phylum Chordata; class Amphibia; order Anura; family Dendrobatidae; genus Ranitomeya; species Ranitomeya imitator. The sequence continues at coordinate 382,759,098 of NC_091285.1, read as the reverse complement.
GAGCTTTAGGGTTTGGAAATCCTGAAATGGTTAAAAGTGACACGAGAGCGAACATGTGAACAACAATGTGCTTTATTTTCAGTTTATGGGGCACTTTTTAAAGGTCGATTCTGGGTGGATTTCCTCATGAAAAAGAAGCTGTGGAGTCGGTGTCCATTTTAGTGTTGTCCATATAAAATGGACCAACTCCTAAAATCTATAATACATTGGGCACAGTATTACAGTGCTGTATATGTTTTCATAAGAATTTGGGAAAGTTATGAAATGTCCTATAAATGTCTGTTCTGTTCCTGATCTAAGGATCTTGGCTTTTAGCGGAGATGAATCTGTGCTGCACTTCATGTACATGCTCAGTAGTGGCCAGTACTGTGAAGTCAGGGAAATTGAGGAGTCAGAGGTTTGGCTTACCGGCTCCCACAGCCCTGCATAGCCTTATAGGAGCCATTATAGAACCAGCATGACCTGTTTTGTAAGTTATATCTAGGAATTTCTTGGACTCATTAAAGAATCCATCAGGTTTCTGTTTTCTTGATAGAATTGTACATTACTTTATGTCAAGAGGAATGTAAACCTGGTTGCTGAAATGAGAACAGCTACGGTATGTACTGATATTCTCTACTAACCTGTTTTTGGTGGGATGTTTCCTAATTTTATTTTCTATACACAACTGATGTCCCCCACCATGTCTGAGCTGCTGTTAAAGGGAACCTGTCTCCCCCCCACAGGCATTTGTAACTAAAAGAGCCATCTTGTGCAGCACTAATGCTGCATTCTGACAAGGTGGCTCTTTTAGTTATTGTTCGTTGCACTGCAGAAATAATCACTTTTGAATTTGGTCCCTCATAACTGTGAAATCGCTAGGGAGGCAGGACTTTCCCCCCTCATCCAGACGCCTCCCAGCCATCACTTTGCGAGAAGGGTGCCGCCTCCTCGGCGTTATTCACTTGTCCAGGCGCCTGCGTGGTCATATTCTGCCTTGGGCATGCGCAGTTCGCACTGCCCGACAACTGACATCACTTGATGTCTTGTTTACTGCGCCTGCGTGCATGCGCGGCCCGAGATCCCGCGGGTGCACGCAGTAAGTAATATATATTTTCTTATAATCCAAGCCGGACTTGTACTCCTCAGCAACTTTGTCCCTGACTTGTTTGGAGATCTCTTTGGTCTTCATGGTCTTGTTTGGTTAGTGGTGCCTCTTCCTTAACCCTGCTGTTCTGTTCAGGCACATATGACCCAAAATGAAATCTGAGACCTTGTAGATTATTACAACCACATACGTTTCTAGGCGGCAAATTGACGCCTCTAAAATTACTACATGCGTTTACCGCGCCAAACCGCAGACGACGAAACGGCGCATGCATCGTCAAAAGCAGCAATACGCAGACAAATGCGTCCCTAATGTTAAATATAGGAAAATACAACGCATGCGGATAATTGCGGAAGAAACGCTGTGGACACAACCGCAAATGTGAAACCGGCCTTAGATTGCATATTGTAAAGCCATTTTTTGATTACTGTGTCATGATGTAAGCTAATGTGTGCCCATCTAAAGGTACCCTTAGGCTTGTGTAGACTTGAATGTTTGCCTAGGAGGGGGGTGTATTCTCACTGCTGCGATACATTGATTGCATAGATGAGCATTGAGTACAGGTTTGAACAGGGTCTGTTTTAGGGCCCCATCTCACACACACACACTCACACACACACACACACACACACACACACACACCCTGCGATTGCAATGCTGCAACATCTCAAATGCGAGGCTCCAGCATCACAAACGCAGAGGTCACACTGCACTTTCATCGCTGGGAGAGTGATGGGGCCCTTACTGTAGTAAGCTCTTTTTGTTGTGAAACTGGCTATATATTTTTTCTCTTTTATTGTTATTTATATAGTTTTTTTTTTTTTTTATTTCATAGTGTTGACTCTACCCCGTGCAAGTTGTGACTGTTTATAATTTCCAAATTTAGATTAAAAGGTTTTGAAAACGTTGACTGACGCTGAATTGAAAGAGCTTGTCTACGCCTCTGATTCAGAAGATGATATCCCACAGGAAAATGTGTCCGAAGAGGAGGACCACATGAGTGATGGGAAAGCAATGCTGAAAATTCTGATTCTGAAGTGTAAAATGAAGTAGAACATGATACCCAGACAACTAGTTGGATGCAAGAAATCCATTCTAAAAACAAGGATGTAATTTGGAACTTGCAGCCTAGTCATGCTGGTAGATTCTCCTCTGAAAATATCATTAAAGCTACTCCTGGTCCTACTAGCGGTGACGTCACCGCTGTGCTCTGCATTACGGCCGGCCCTCACAGTCAGTGCGGGAAGCTGACGGCGAGGGACGCGACAGACACCGGAATGTAAGTATGTAGTGTTTTTTTACATATACAATAGTAACCAGGGTAAACATAGGGTTACTAAGCGCAGCCCTGCGCTTCGTAACCCGATGTTTACCCTGGTTAACCGGAGACTTCGGCATCGTTGGTCGCTGGAGAGCTGTCTGTGTGACAGGTCCCCAGTGACCACACAACGACTAAACAGCGACGCTGCAGCGATTGGTATCGTTGTCTATATCGCTGCAGCGTCGCTTAATGTGACGGTACCTTAAGATTGCCTTCAGTGGAACCTCTCCATCTAATTTGGCACCTGAAACTGAAATAATTTTTTCCCAGATTCTCCCATACAGATTGGTAGTTACAGGTTTCCTACTCTGTAACAAAGTGGCGACTAAATTTGGAGAGAACCCCCTATTGCTCAGAAGTGACCTTTCAAGCTCCAGACTGTCATATGCAAGTTTTTTACCTGCAGATGAACCACCGGCCCTTAGAAAAAAAGGTCAGGGGTATCCGGAAAAACCCAAGGGTCGGAGATGGACATCACCCTCAGCCAAGAAAACCATGTTCCCCTCAGCCAGAAGGGGGCTATTAAGATCATCCTCGCCTCGTCCTCTCGAATTTTACTCATAACTGATGGAATCAGGGCTATAGGCGGGAAGGTGTAAGCTAGATGGTAATTCCAAGGGATCATAAAGGAGTCTAGAGCAACTGGGTTCCCCAAGGGATCTATCGAGCAGAAGGCATCTACCTTCCGGATCTGACTGTTGGCGAACAGGTCTTTTGCTGGCCGTCCCCAATGTTCTGCGATCAGATCGAACACTCAATGATTCAGCTCCCAGTTGCCATGTCTCAACTGAGTTCGACTTAAAAAAATCTTCCTTCTGATTCTCTGTACCCTCTATGTGAAGTGCTGACAAGGAACCCAAGTTGACTTCGGCTAGTTGAAAAATGGACCTTGTCACGTCCATTAGTGGCTGAGATCTGGCGCCCCTTGGTGGTGTAGATATGCTACCACTACACAGCGACTTGGATATCCATGACAGACAGAGGCCGCGACCAATGAATATCCGTGACAGACAGAAAGATGAAAGTGACCCTTAGACAATTAGATATATATATATATATATATATATATATATATATATATATATATATATATAAAAAGGAACAGCACAATGCAAACTTATCTTCGGGTGCAGGGCCCCAGGATAGCAGTCCATGTATCCAAGTAGTTCAATATAAGGCAAAAAAGAGGCAGCAGAAAGGCTCAGTCTGAGCCGAACCGTCGCCCTGAACAGTGGGTTGATTAAATCCTGCAAGACTAAATACTAACTACATGGAGTGCTGCCTCTTTTTTGCTATAATATATATATATATATATATATATATATATATATATATATATATATATATATATATATATATATATATATATACACACACATATACATATACAGTACAGACCTAAAGTTTGTACACACCTTCCCATTTAAAGATTTTTCTGTATTTTCATGACTATGAAAATTGTACATTCACAATGAAGGCATCAAAACCATGAATTAACCCATGTGGAATTATATACTTAACAAAAAAGTGTGAAACAAGTGAAAATATATCTTATATTCTAGGATCTTTAAAGTAGCCACCTTTTGCTTTGATGACTGCTTTGCACACTCTTGGCATTCTCTTGATGAGCTTCAAGATGTAGTCACTGGGAAAGGTCTTCCAACAATCTTGAAGGAGTTCCCAGAGATGCTTAGCACTTTTTGGCCCTTTTGCCTTCACACTGCGGTCCAGCTCACCCCAAACCAACTTGATTGGGTTCAGGTCTGGTGACTGTGGAGGCCAGGTTATCTGGCGTAGCACCCCATCACTCTCCTTCTTGGTCAAATAGCCCTTACACAGCCTGGAGGTGTGTTTGGGGTAATTGTCCTGTTGAAAAATAAATGACGGTCCAACTAAATGCAAACCGGATAAAACAGCATGCCGATGCAAGAGGCTGTGGTAGCCATGTTCGTTCAGTATGTCTTCAATTTTGAATAAATCCCCAACAGTGTCACCAGCAAAGCACCCCCACACCATCACACCTCATCCTCCATGCGTCACTGTGGGAACCAGGCATGTAGAGTCCATCCGTTCACCTTTTCTGCGTCGCACAAAGACACGGTGGTTGGACCCAAAGATCTCAAATTTGGACTCATCAGACCAAAGCACAGATTTCCACTGGTTTAATGTCCATTCCTTGTGTTCTTTAGCCCAAACAAGTCTCTTCTGCTTGTTGCCTGTCCTTAGCAGTGGTTTCCTAGCAGCTATTTTACCATGAAGGCATGCTGCACAAAGTCTCCTCTTAACAGTTGTTGTAGAGATGTGTCTGCTGCTAAAACTCTGTGTGGCATTGACCTCGTTTCTAATCTGAGCTGCTGTTAACCTGCGATTTCTAAGGCTGGTGACTCGGATAAACTTATCCTCAGAAGCAGAGGTGACTCTTGGTCTTCCCTTTCCTGGGGAGGTCCTCATGTGAGCCAGTTTCTTTGTAGCACTTGATGGTTTTTGCCACTGCACTTGGGGACACTTTCAAAGTTTGCCCAATTTTTTGGACTGACTGACCTTCATGATGGCCACTCGTTTTTCTTTACTTATCTGCTTTTTTCTATCCATAATACAAATTCTAACAGTCTATTCAGTAGGACTATCAGCTGTGTATCCACCAGACTTCTGCACAACACAACTGATGGTCCCAACCCCTTTTATAAGGCAAGAAATCCCACATATTACCCCTGACAGGGCACACCTGTGAAGTGAAAACCATTCCCGGTGACTACCTCTTGAAATTCATCAAGAGAATGCCAAGAGTGTGCAAAGCAGTCATCAAAGCAAAAGGTGGCTACTTTGAAGAACCTAGACTATAAGACATATTTTCATTAAAAGATTTTTCTGTATTTTCATGACTGTGAAAATTGTACATTCACACTGAAGGCATTAAAACTATGAATTAACACATGTGGAATTATATACTTAACAAAAAAGTGTGAAACTACTGAAATTATGTCTTATATTCTAGGTTCTTCAAAGTAGCCACCTTTTGCTTTGATGACTGCTGTTATGATCCGGTGACCTTGGAGCAGCATGAAAACTTTCACTGGAGTAAGTGGTAACTATACTGACCGCAAATCCTGATCTTAACACCGCAACTAGAAGTAGCCGTGGGGTGTACCTAACAAACCCTAGACACCTCGTCACAGCCGGAGGATTAAATACCCCTATAGATGGAAATAGGAATACTACCTTGCCTCAGAGCAGAACCCCAAAGGATAGGCAGCCCCCCACAAATATTGGCTGTGAGTAGGAGAGGAAAGACAAACACAGGCAGAAAACAGGATTTAGCACAAGAGGCCACTCTAGCTAAAATAGGAAAGGATAGGACAGAGTTCTGTGCGGTCAGTATTAAAACCCTTCCAAAAATATCCACAGCAGATTATACAAAAAATTCCTCCATCTAACTAAAGACGTGGAACGTATATCTGCAACTCCAGAGACTCCTAAACTCAGAGCAGGAATACAATCAAAAAACAAGCACACAGCTTGTGTGCCATAGAAAAAGAAACAGACACTTATCTTTGCTGAATTGGCAGCTAAACAGGAGAAGCCAGACAGAGATCCAACACTTCCCAAGAAACATTGACAACTGGAAAGGACTAATGAGTCCTGCAAACCTAAATACCCCAGTCAGAATTGCAATCAGCAGATACACCTGTCCAGGACTGCAGCCCAGAGACAACTGCATTACCACCTACAACCACCGGAGGGCAGAATTCACGACAGACTGCTTTGCACACTCTTGGCATTCTCTTGATGAGCTTCAAGAGGTAGTCACCTGGAATGGTCTTCCAACAATCTTGAAGGAGTTCCCAGAGATGCTTAGCAATGCTCCGGTGACCTCCGGCAGGTTCCGGTGCCAAGGATAGTATGGGAGAAGGACCTGACATGACATCACGGTCATGTGACCGCGACGTCATTACAGGTCCTGCGCGCCTGTGCGAGAAGGACCTGCCATGGCGTCATGGTCATGTGACCACAACGTCATCACAGTGCCTGCGCGAGAATGACCTGCCGTGACGTCACGGTCATGTGACCGAACTACAAGGGGCCTTCGGAAGGTGAGTATATGTTTATTTTTTAACCTGTGACATATGTGGCAGGGCAATATACTACGTAGCTGGGCAATATACTACGTGACTGGGCAATTTACTACGTCGCTGTGCAGTATACTACGTAACTGGGCAATATACTACGTGGCTGGGCAATATACTACATGGGCTGTGCAATATACTACGTGGGCATGCATATTCTAGAATACCCGATGCGTTAGAATCGGGACACCATCTAATATATATATATATATATTTTTTTTTAGATGGTGGCACGATTCTAACGCATCGGGTATTCTAGAATATGCATGTCCCCGTAGTATATTGACAATGATGATTCCAGAATTCGCGGCAGACTGTGCCCGTCGCTGATTGGTCGAGGCAACCTTTATGACATCATCGTCGCTATGGCAACCATTATGACATCTACGTCGATACTGTGCCCGTCGCTGATTGGTCGAGGCAACCTTTATGACATCATCGTCGCCATGCTGTGCCCGTCGCTGATTGGTCGAGGCAACCTTTATGACGACATCATCGTCGCTATGGCAACCATTATGACATCTACGTCGATACTGTGCCCGTCGCTGATTGGTCGAGGCGAATTCGTGGCAGACTGTGCCCGTCGCTGATTGGTCGAGGCAACCTTTATGACATCATCGTCGCCATGCTGTGCCCGTCGCTGATTGGTCGAGGCCTGGCGGCCTCGAGCAATCAGAGACGCGGGATTTCCAGGACAGACAGACAGACGGAAAAACCCTTAGACAAATATAGATATACTAGATTGTGGCCCGATTCTAACGCATCGGGTATTCTAGAATATGCATGTCCCAGTAGTATATGGACAATGATGATTCCAGAATTCGCGGCACACTGTGCCCGTCGCTGATTGGTCGAGGCAACCTTTATGACATCATCGTCGCCATGGCAACCATTATGACATCTACTTCGATACTGTGCCCGTCGCTGAATCAGAAACATGAGATGTCTACGTCCTTTATGACATCATCGTCGCTGTGCCCGTGCCTGGCGGCCTCGACCAATCAGACGCGGGATGTCTACGTCCTTTATGACATCATCGTCGCTGTGCCCGTGCCTGGCGGCCTCGACCAATCAGACGCGGGATTTCTACGTCCTTTATGACATCATCGTCGCTGTGCCCGTGCCTGGCGGCCTCGACCAATCAGACGCGGGATGTCTACGTCCTTTATGACATCATCGTCGCTGTGCCCGTGCCTGGCGGCCTCGACCAATCAGACGCGGGATTTCTACGTCCTTTATGACATCATCGTCGCTGTGCCCGTTGCTGATTGGTCGAGGCCTGGCGGCCTCGACCAATCAAAGAGCCGGGATTTCCAGGACAGACAGACAGACAGACGGAAAAACCCTTAGACAATTATATACAGTGGGGCAAAAAAGTATTTAGTCAGTCAGCAATAGTGCAAGTTCCACCACTTAAAAAGATGAGAGGCGTCTGTAATTTACATCATAGGTAGACCTCAACTATGGGAGACAAACTGAGAAAAAAAAATCCAGAAAATCACATTGTCTGTTTTTTTTATCATTTTATTTGCATATTATGGTGGAAAATAAGTATTTGGTCAGAAACAAAATTTCATCTCAATACTTTGTAATATATCCTTTGTTGGCAATGACAGAGGTCAAACGTTTTCTGTAAGTCTTCACAAGGTTGCCACACACTGTTCTTGGTATGTTGGCCCATTCCTCCATGCAGATCTCCTCTAGAGCAGTGATGTTTTTGGCTTTTCGCTTGGCAACACGGACTTTCAACTCCCTCCAAAGGTTTTCTATAGGGTTGAGATCTGGAGACTGGCTAGGCCACTCCAGGACCTTGAAATGCTTCTTACGAAGCCACTCCTTCGTTGCCCTGGCGGTGTGCTTTGGATCATTGTCATGTTGAAAGACCCAGCCACGTTTCATCTTCAATGCCCTTGCTGATGGAAGGAGGTTTACACTCAAAATCTCACGATACATGGCCCCATTCATTCTTTCATGTACCCGGATCAGTCGTCCTGGCCCCTTTGCAGAGAAACAGCCCCAAAGCATGATGTTTCCACCACCATGCTTTACAGTAGGTATGGTGTTTGATGGATGCAACTCAGTATTCTTTTTCCTCCAAACACGACAAGTTGTGTTTCTACCAAACAGTTCCAGTTTGGTTTCATCAGACCATAGGACATTCTCCCAAAACTCCTACGGATCATCCAAATGCTCTCTAGCAAACTTCAGACGGGCCCGGACATGTACTGGCTTAAGCAGTGGGACACGTCTGGCACTGCAGGATCTGAGTCCATGGTGGCGTAGTGTGTTACTTATGGTAGGCCTTGTTACATTGGTCCCAGCTCCCTGCAGTTCATTCACTAGGTCCCCCCGCGTGGTTCTGGGATTTTTGCTCACCGTTCTTGTGATCATTCTGACCCCACGGGGTGGGATTTTACGTGGAGCCCCAGATCGAGGGAGATTATCAGTGGTCTTGTATGTCTTCGATTTTCTAATTATTGCTCCCACTGTTGATTTCTTCACTCCAAGCTGGTTGGCTATTGCAGATTCAGTCTTCCCAGCCTGGTGCAGGGCTACAATTTTGTTTCTGGTGTTCTTTGACAGCTCTTTGGTCTTCACCATAGTGGAGTTTGGAGTCAGACTGTTTGAGGGTGTGCACAGGTGTCTTTTTATACTGATAACAAGTTTAAACAGGTGCCATTACTGCAGGTAATGAGTGGAGGAAAGAGGAGACTCTTAAAGAAGAAGTTACAGGTCTGTGAGAGCCAGAAATCTTGATTGTTTGTTTCTGACCAAATACTTATTTTCCACCATAATATGCAAACAAATTGTTAAAAAAACAGACAATGTGATTTTCTGGATTTTTTTTTCTCAGTTTGTCTCCCATAGTTGAGGTCTACCTATGATGTAAATTACAGACGCCTCTCATCTTTTTAAGTGGTGGAACTTGCACTATTGCTGACTGACTAAATACTTTTTTGCCCTACTGTATATACTAGACTGTGGCCCGATTCTAACGCATTGGGTATTCTAGAATATGCATGTCCCCGTAGTATATGGACAATGATGATTCCAGAATTCGCGGCAGACTGTGCCCGTCGCTGGTTGGTCGAGGCAACCTTTATGACATCATTGTCGCCATGGCAACCATTATGACATCATCGTCGCTGTGCCCGTTGCAAATCAGAGACGCGGGATTTCCAGGACAGACAGACAGACAGACGGAAAGACCCTTAGGCAATTATAGATGTGTATATATATATATAGATATATATATATATATATCTATATATATATATATAGATATATAGATATATATACACACACACGCAGTCATGGCCAAAAGTATTCACACCCCTGCAATTCTGTCAGATAATACTCAGTTTCTTGCTGAAAATGATTGCAATCACAAATTCTTTGTTATTATTATCTTCATTTAATGTCTTAAATGAAAAAAAACACAAAAAGAATTGTCCTAAAGACAAATTGGATATAATTCCACACCAAACATAAAAAAGGGGGTGGACAAAAGTATTGGCGCTGTTCGAAAAATCATGTGATGCTTCTGTAATTTGTGTAATTAACAGCTCCTGTAACTTATTTGTGGCACCTAACAGGTGTTGGCAATAACTAAATCACACTTGCAGCCAGTTGACATGGATTAAAGTTGACTCAACCTCTCTCCTGTGTCCTTGTGTGTACCACATTGAGCATGGAGAAAAGAAAGAAGACCAAAGAACTGTCTGAGGACTTGAGAAACCAAATTATGAGGAAGCATGAGCAATCTCAAGGCTACAAGTCCATCTCCAAAGACCTGAATGTTCCCGTGTCTACTGTGCACAGTGTCATCAAGAAGTGTAAAGCCCATGGCACTGTGGCTAACCTCCCTAGATGTGGACGGAAAAGAAAAATGGACAAGAGATTTCAACGTAAGATTGTGCAGATGTTGGATAAAGAACCTCGACTAACATCCAAACAAGTTCAAGCTGCCCTGCAGTCCGAGGGTACAACAGTGTCAACCCGTACTATCTGTCAGGGTCTGAATGAAAAGGGACTGTATGGTAGGAGACCCAGGAAGACCCCGCTTCTTACCCAGAAACATAAAAAAGCCAGGCTGGAGTTTGCCAAAACTTACCTGAAAAGGCCTAAAACGTTTTGGAAGAATGTTCTCTAGTCAGATGAGACAAAAGTAGAGCTTTTTGGGCAAAGGCATCAACATAGAGCTTACAGGAGGAAAAAAAGAAGCATTCAAAGAAAAGAACACGGTCCCTACAGTCAAACATGGCGGAGGTTCCCTGATGTTTTGGGGTTGATTTGCTGCCTCTGGCATTGAACTGCTTGACCGTGTGCATGGCATTATGAAGTCTGAAGACTACCAACAAATTTTGCAGCATAATGTAGGGCCCAGTGTGAGAAAGCTGGGTCTCCCTCATGGTCATGGGTCTTCCAGCAGGACAATGACCCAAAACACATTTCAAAAGCACTAGAAAATGGTTTGAGAGAAAGCACTGGAGACTTCTAAGGTGGCCAGCAATGAGTCCAGACCTGAATCCCATAGAACACCTGTGGAGAGATCTAAAAATGGCAGTTTGGAGAAGGCACCCTTCAAATATCAGGGACCTGGAGCAGTTTGCCAAAGAAGAATGGTCTCAAATTCCAGCAGAGCATTGTAAGAAACTCATTGATGGTTACCGGAAGTGGTTGGTCGCAGTTATTTTGGCTAAAGGTTGTGCAACCAAGTATTAGGCTGAGGGTGCCAATACTTTTGTCTGGACCATTTTTGGAGTTTTGTGTGAAATGATCAATGTTTTGCTTTTTGCTTCATTCTCTTTTGTGTTTTTTCATTTAAGACAAATTAAATGAAGATAATAATACCAAAGAATTTGTGATTGCAATCATTTTCAGGAAGAAACTGAGTATTATCTGACAGAATTGCAGGGGTGTCAATACTTCTGGCCATGACTATATATATATACTAGATTGTGGCCCGATTCTAACGCATCGGGTATTCTAGAATATGCATGTCCCAGTAGTATATGGACAATGATGATTCCAGAATTCGCAGCAGACTGTGCCCGTCGCTGATTGGTCGAGGCAACCTTTATGACATCATCTTTGCCATGGCAACCATTATGACATCATCGTCGCTGTGCCCGTTGCTGATTGATCGAGGCCTGGCGGCCTCGACCAATCAGAGACGCGGGAAGTCTACGTCCTTTATGACATCATCGTCGCTGTGCCCGTCGCTGCACAAGGCAATCTTGCCTTGCGCAGGCGTGTACTATGAAGAACAGAGAATGAACTTCAATACAATATTGCAGCCAGCATGCAGCCTGTGGGTAAGGAAAGGGTGAATCAAACACCCAAAAACCCCGCCTCCATGGCTGAAGATTGTTCCCTCCAAATTCAGGTGACAGTGTCCCTTTAAGGTAAGGCTTATTCACCGTGCAATGCTCCTATGGAAAATCTAATATGCAAATTGCCTCTTCAGAGAGAAAGGGGACTTGATATCCTACAAGTCACAATGAACTCTTTAACGAGTCTTGCAATAGATTGTGTCTTGTAGGATAGAAAATGGTCCAATGTCACGTTTATCAGTGACAAAAGTATGGACTACCAGATATTTTGAAGGAAAAATTAGATTCTGGTATTTTCAAACATTGGGATAACAATTAGTGTGAGTGGGTGGGGTATTTAACCCCTTCATGACATTTCAATTTTGCATGTTTTTGCACTTTCATTTTTTTACTCTCCTTCTTCCAAGAGCCATAACTTTTTCTTATTTTTCTGCCAATATAGCCATATGAGGACTTGTGTTTTGAAGGACACTATTCATTTTACCAAATAGTGTACTTGAAAACGGGAAAAATAATTCCAAGTGCAGTAAAATTGCAAAAGAAATGCAATTCCACAATTGTTTTTTTTATTTTTTATTTACAATTCATGATATGGTAAAACTTATCAGGAAATATAATTCCCCCAGGTCAGAAGGAGTGCACAGATTCCAAATATGCATAGTTTTTTTTTTTTATTTAAACGGTGAAAAAATGCAGTTGGGTTGCCATTTTCCAAGATCCATAACGTTTTCACTTTGATATCTGGAGGTATAGACTTTTAGGATTGTTACTTCCAAAAGTGGCACAAGAGTTCAAGTCCTCTTCCTCTCCGAAGAGACAATTTACATTGTGGAAGTAAATTATGGCACGAAAAAAGAAGACTATTAAGAACCTAAGATGAGTAATTGATATTCCTAAGCTTAGAAAAGATTTAAAAACCATCTTTAAAAAGTTTGGACTCCAGTAATCAGTCAAATTGGGTACAAATGGAGAAAATTCAAATCCACCATTGGTCGACCAACAATGATCACTCCAAGAGCAAAACGTATAATATTCTGCAGGGTAACTAAGAAACCCATGTGAGTTTCATAGTATCTAAAGGCCAATCTCACATTTGCTTTGATAGAGGATTCATGAACATTAGCTTACGTTGGCATACTTCTGATACTCACAGACATGTGATATTGGATCATTTTCCTCCAAAAAACAAAAGTATAAAATCTAATATTTTTAACTCATTTGTTTTACTTGGTTCACTGTATAGCTTTTAGGACTTTTGTTAAAATCTGATGTACGGTAGTTTTACATTAAATTTATGCAGAAATATGGAAAGCTATGATGGCTTTACAAACTTTCAAAAAACAATCTAAATTAAAATCCATATATAGAGGTAAATGTTAAAATTTCTTGCTTTTACAAGCAATTTACACAATTAACCCCTTCATGCCGCAGCGCATTTTTGTTTTTGAATTTCCATTTTTTGCTCCCCTTCTTCCCAGAGCCCTAACTTTTTTATCTTTCCGTCAATATGGCCATGTGAGAGCTTGTTTTTTGCGGGGCGAGTTGTACTTTTGAACCATTGGTTTTATCATCCAGTGTACTGGAAAATGGGAAAAAAAATTACAAGTGAAGTAACATTGCAAAAAACTGCAATTTCACCATTGTTTTTTAGGATTTGTTTTTACCACGTTCACCAAGTGCTAAAACCGACCTGCCATTATGATTCTCCAAGTCATTACGAGTTCGTAGATACCAAACATATATGTATTAAGATCCGATCATGCTGCAGCGCAGAATGCAACCATCCCCCCCAGGCCGCCCCGAAGCACATGAATCTCACTAACTCAAAACTGAAAATAAAGATTAAAAGAGCACAAGACGGCTTTCATCAACCAAGGTATCATTTTATTCAGTATAGTGGCGCAATCATGACAGTGTCTGTGTGTTACTTAGCAAAATCCTGCTGACAGGTTCTCTTTAATGAATTTGGCGCATCTTACTCCAACGCTGCCTTCATTAAGATGGATATACAAAACGCCAGCTTTAATGAATTGTGGCCATAGCTTTCAATTGACATTTATATAGTTTTATTCTTGGCCAAAACATGGTGGCTATGTTGTATCATTAAATTAACTAAAAAAAAAAAAAAGGCATCTTTGGTTGGGGACATTTCAGTTATTTTTTGCTTGATTGTGCAAGCGATCCTTTCTTTTTTCATATTGTAGCATACACTGGGTGCAGATTTATAAGGCAACAGAGTACTTTAACCCCTGTAACACTGCGATAAAACAAGATTGCAGCGTTCCGGTGGAATATGCTACTTTCACACATCAGGTTTTTTGCATCAGGCACAATCCGGTGAATTTTCAAAAAAAAATGGATTTTTTTTTTTTCCCGCGGAATCCGTTTTTTTCTCAGAGTTGTATTAGTGCCAGATTGTGCCTGATGTCCCAATGTTTCATCCGATTTTTGAAAAAATTGCCAATCCGGCAGCCGGTGAAAACATCCATAGGAACTTTTTTTGTTGCGGCGACAAACCTGATGGCGCCGGAATCGGCGCCGTCCGGCTTTTCTGACAATGGACGCCTATGGGAGCCGGATGCGCCACATGACGATATCCGGCGACGGAGTCCAAACTGCGCATGCCCTGTTCTCTCTCTTTTCACTATGCAGCATCAATAGTAAAAAGATATAATGTAAAAAAACAAAAATGAAAAATCATGATATTCTCACCTTTCGGCGTCCCCCGCTGCCTTCCCGCTCTTCGCGATGCTCCCGGTCCCAGTAATGCATTGCAGCAATGACCCCAGATGACGTGCGGTCTCACGAGACCGCTACATCATCACAGGTCATTGCCGCGATGCATTATTGGGACCGGGAGCATCGCGAAGAGTGGGAAGGCTGCCGGAAGGGGAGAATATCACGATTTTTTATTTTTGTTTATTAATTTTTTACATCATATCTTTATCCCAGATCCGGAAGAAAAGCTGATCCGGCGCAATCAGTTTTTGCGCCGGATCCAGCAATCTGTCCCACTGCCGGATTATGCGTGACGGATGTGTGAAAGTAGCTACAGAGAAGCATCGTGCAGGGAGGGGGCTCCCTGCGTGCTTCCCTCAGACCAACGCATTGTTCTAAGGTTCTCCCTGCCTGCAGACCCCCAGATCCAAGATGGCCACAGGGTCCTTCCAGGTCCTGCAGGGAGGTGGCTTGTCAGTGCTTGCTGAGAGCAGGACCTGAGAAGCCTCCTTCACTGCCTGTCAGATAGCTGATCTGATACAGTGCAGTGCAAAGTGTCAGATCAGCGATCTGACTTTATACAGTAATGTCCCACACCGGGACAATGTAAAAAAAAAAAATTATACTGTGGAAAAATATATATTTTTTAAATTCTTAAATAAAGAAAATATATAGTTCCAATAAATACATTTCTTTATGTAAATAAAATAATAATAATAATAATAATAATAATAGTACACATTTAGTATTGCCATGTCCGTAACGGCTCGACCTATAAAACTGTCCCACTAGTTAACCCCTTCAGTGAACACCGTAAAAAAAAGGCAAAAAATAATGCTTTATCATACCGTAGCACAAAAAATGGAACACGCGATCAAAAAGACATAATTATTTTTTATATAAATTAGATTTTATTGTATAAAAGCGCCAAAAAATTAAAAACGATAAAAATGAGGCATCGCTGTAATCATACTAATCCAAAGAATAAAACGGCTTTATCAATTTTACCACATGCGGAATGGTATATTAATGCCCAACCCAAAAGAAATTCATGAATAACTGTTTTTTGTTCGTTCTGCCTCCCAAAAATCGTAATAAAAAGCGATCAAAAAATGTCATGTGCCCGAAAATGGTACCAATAAAAACGTCAACTCGTCCCGCAAAAAGCGTCTTTTAGTGTGTGACAGCTGCCAAACATAAAAACCCGCTATAAATAGTAAATCAAACCCCCTTTATCACCTCCAGGGTTAGGGGAAAAAAATAAAATATAAAAATGTATTTATTTACATTTTCCCATTAGGGTTAGAGCTAAAGTTAGGATTGGGGCTAAAGTTAGGGTTAGGGGTGTGGTTAAGGTTGGGATTAGGGTTAGGGGTGTGTTCAGGTTAGAGTTGGAGTTAGAATTTGGGGGTTTCCACTGTTTAGGCACATCAGAGGCTTTCCAAATGCAACATCACGTCCGAACTCAATTCCAGCCAATTCTGCGTTGAAAAAGTAAAACGGTGCTCCTTCCCTTCCGAGCTCTGGCGTGTGCCCAAACAGTGGTTTACCCCCACGTATGGGGTATCAGCATACTCAGGACAAATTGGACAACTTTTGCGGTCCAATTTCTCCTGTTTCCATTGGGAAAATAAGAATTTGGGGGCTAAAAAAATCATTTTTGTGGGAAAAAATGATTTTTCACTTTCACGGCTCTGCGTTATAAACTTTAGTGAAACACTTGGGGGTTCAAAGTTCTCACAACACATCTAGATAAAGTTCCTTGGAGGGGGGGGGGTCACACCTCTGGGGGTTTCTACTGTTTAGGCACATCAGTGGCTCTGCAAACGCAACATGTTCCAAAACGCCACTACTCCCCTTCCTAGCCCCGTGTGCCAAAACAGTAGTTTTCTCCCACATATGGGGTATCAGCGTACTCAGAACGCATTGCACAACAATTTTTGGGGTCCAATTTCTCCTGTTACCCTTGGGAAAATAAAAATGGGGGCGAAAAGATCATTTTTATGAAAAAAAAAGATGATTTTTTGTTTTCACGGCTCTACATTATAAACTACTGTGAAGCACTTGGGGGGTCAAATTGCTCATCACACATCTAGATAAGTTCCTTAGGGGGGTCTACTTTCCAAAATGGTGTCACTTGTAGGGCATTTCCACTGTTTAGGCACAGCAGGAACTCTCCAAACGCGACATAGTGTCCGATCTCAATTCCAGCCAATTTTGATTTGAAAAGTCAAACAGCGCACCTTCCCTTCCGAGCTCTGCCATACGCCCAAACAGTGGTTTACCCCCACATATGGGGTATCGGTGTACTCATGACAAATTGTACAACAACTTTTGGGGTCCAATTTCTCCTGTTACCCTTGGTAAAATAAAACAAATTGGATCTGATGTATTTTTTTTGTGAAAAAAAAAGTTAAATATTCATTTATTTTTTTTAAAACATTCCGAAAAATTCCTGTGAAACACCTGAAGGGTTAATAAAATTCTTGAATGTGGTTTTGAGCACCTTAAGGGGTGGAGTTTTTAGAATGGTGTCACTTTTGGGTATTTTCTATCATATAGACCCCTCAAAGTGACTTCAAATGTGATGTGGTCCCTAAAAAAAAACAAAATGGTGTTGTAAAACTGAGTAATGAAACCCTTAACTTCCTAACCAAAAAAAATTGTGTTCCAACAGTGTGCTGATTTAAAGTAGACATTTGGGAAATGTTACTTATTACCGTGTATACTCGAGCATAAGCCGAGAATTTCAGCCCTTTTTTTAGGCTGAAATTGCCCCTCTCGGCTTATACGCGAGTCATACCCAGGGGTCGGCAGGGGAGGGAGTGCGGCAGCTGTGTAATAATACTCACCTGCTCCTGGCGCGGTCCCTGCAGGTCCCTGGTTCCCCGGCGCTGGCAGCTTCATCCTGTAGTAAGCGGTCACATAGTACCGTACATTACAGCAATGAATATGGACCAGACTCCACATGGTACCGCTCATTACAGTAATGAATATGCAGCTCCACCCCTATGGGAGTGGAGTCTGGTCCATATTCATTGCTGTAATGTACGGTACTATGTGACCGCTCACTACAGGAAGAAGCTGCCGGCGCCGGGGTTCAGACGTGAAGGGACAGCGCCAGAAGCAGGTGAGTATGACGGGGGCAGTGCGCGATATTCACCTGCTCCCTGTTCCACCGTCGGCGCCGCTCCGTCTTCCGCATCCTCTGCAGTGACGCTCAGGTCAGAGGGCACGATGACGCGATTAGTGCGCGCAGCCCTCTGCCTGGTCAGTGCAGAGGACGGGGAAGACACAGTGGCGGTCGGCGCTGGAACAGGGAGCAGGTGAATATAGCAAGTGCCGGGGGGCCTGAGAAGTGAGTATGTCCTTTTTTATTTTTTTAACCGCAGCAACAGCATATGAGGCAAATATCTGTATGGAGCATCTTATGGGGCCATGTGCAGCATTATATGGGGCAAATATCTGTATGGAGCATCTTATGGGGTCATGTGCAGCATTATATGGGGCAAATATCTGTATGGGGCTTTGTGCAGCATTATATGGGGCAAATATCTGTATGGAGCATCTTATGGGGCCATGTGCAGCATTATATGGGGCAAATATCTGTATGGGGCCATGTGCAGCATTATATGGGGCAAATATCTCTATGGAGCATCTTATGGGGCCATAATCTGAATTTGTGCAGAATTATACAGGGCAAATGTGTCTATGGAGCATCTTATGGGGCCATAAGTTAGCATTCGTGCAGCACTGTATGGGGCAAATGTCTGTATGGAGCATCTTATGGGGTCATAATCAACATTTGTGCAGCATTATATGGGGCATATTTTGTATGGAGCATCTTATGGGGCCCATCGTAAACTGTAGCATCATATGGGGCATATTTTGTATGGAGCATCTTATGTGGCTATCATGAACTGTATGGAGCATTATATGGGGCTCCTGATTATGGATATTCAAAAACATAACCTACAGATGTAACTTGACTTTTATTGGTATCTTTTTTTATGTTAGAAATTTACCAGTAGCTGCTGCATTTTCCACCCTAGACTTATACTCAAGTCATTAAGTATTCCTAGTTTTTTGTAGCAAAATTATTGGGGGGCTTATACTCGAGTATATACGGTAAGTATTTTGTGTGACACACAGTACAGAGCAAAAGTTTGGACACACCTTCTCATTTAAAGATTTTTCTGCATTTTCCTGACTATGAAATTTGTAAATTCACACTGAAGGCATCAAAACTATGAATTGACACATGTGGAATTACATGCTTAACAAAAAAGTGTGAAACAACTGAAAATATGTCTTATATTCTAGGTTCTTCAAAGGAGCCACCTTTTGCTTTGATGACTGCTTTGCACACTCTTGGCATTCTCTTGATGAGCTTCAAGAGGTAGTCGCCGGAAATGGTTTTCACTTCACAGGTGTGCCCTGTCGGGTTTAATAAGTGGGATTTCTTGCCTTATGAATGGAATTGGGACCATCAATTGTGTTGAGCAGAAGTCTGGTGGATACACAGCTGATAATCCTACTGAATAGACTGTTAGAATTAGTATTATGGT
This sequence comes from Ranitomeya imitator, assembly GCF_032444005.1. Classification (NCBI taxonomy): domain Eukaryota; kingdom Metazoa; phylum Chordata; class Amphibia; order Anura; family Dendrobatidae; genus Ranitomeya; species Ranitomeya imitator. The sequence continues at coordinate 382,739,944 of NC_091285.1, read as the reverse complement.
CAGAAAAAAAGCACCTAAGTAAAGAAAAAAGAGTGGCCATCATTACTTTAAGAAATGAAGGTCAGTCAGGCTGAAAAATTGGGAAAACTTTGAAAGTGTCACCAAGTGCAGTTGCAAAAACCATCAAGTGCTACAAAGAAACTGGCTCACATGAGGACTGCTCCAGGAAAGGAAGACCAAGAGTCACCTCTGCTTCTGAGGATACGTTTATCCGAGTCACCAGCCTCAGAAATCGCAGGTTAACAGCAGCTCAGATTAGAGACCAGATCAATGCCACACAGAGTTCTAGCAGCAGACACATCTCTAGAACAACTGTTAAGAGGAGACTTTGTGCAGCAGGCCTTCATGGTAAAATAGCTGCTAGGAAACCACTGCTAAGGACAGGCAACAAGCAGAAGAGACTTGTTTGGGCTAAAGAACACAAGGAATGGACATTAGATCAGTGGAAATCTTTGCTTTGGTCTGATGAGTCCAAACTTGGAGATCTATTGTTCCAACCACCGTGTCTTTGTGCGACGAAGAAAAGCTGAACGGATGGAGTCTACATGCCTGGTTCCCACCGTGAAGCATAGAGGAGGAGGTGTGATGGTGTTGGGGTGCTTTGCTGGTGACACTGTTGGGGATTTATTCAAAATTGAAGGCATACTGAACCAGCATGGCTACCACAGCATCTTGCAGCGGCAAACTATTCCATCCGGTTTGCGTTTAGTTGGACCATCATTTATTTTTCAACAGGACAATGACCCCAAACACACCTCCAGGCTGTGTAAGGGATATTTGACCAAGAAGGAGAGTGATGGGGTGCTACCCCAGATGACCTGGCCTCCACAGTCACTAGACCTGAACCCAATCAAGATGGTTTGGGGTGAGCTGGACCGCAGAGTGAAGGCAAAAGGGTCAACAAGTGCTAAGCATCTCTGGGAACTCCTTCAAGATTGTTGGAAGACCATTCCCAGTGACTACTTCTTGAAGCTCATCAAGAGAACACCAAGAGTGTGCAAAGCAGTCATTAAAGCAAAATGTGGCTACTTTGAAGAACCTAGAATATAAGACATATTTTCAGTTGTTTCACACTTTTTTGTTAAGTATATAATTCCACATGTGTTAATTCATAGTTTTGATGCCTTCAGTGTGAATTTACAATTTTCATAGTCATGAAAATACAGAACAATCTTTAAATGAGAATATGTGTCTAAACTTTTGCTCTGTACTGTACCTCTGTGATTTAAAGGCATGGAAATTCAAAGTAGGAAAATTGCTAAATTTCACCAAATTTCTGTTTTTTTTCACAAATAAACGCAATCGATATCAAAGAAATTTTACCACTAACGTGAAGTACAATATTTCATGAGAAAATGTCAGAATCACCGGGATCCATGGAAGCGTTCCAGAGTTATTACCTCATAAAGGGACAGTGGTCAGAATTGTAAAAATTGGCCCTGTTATTAGCATGCAAACCACCCTTAGGGGTTAATCAAATCACCATTTTTATGCAGATTTTCCAACCAAAAGCTGTATAAATGTGAATACTTTTTGGATGAAGCATATCAGGTGATATGTATTCGTATAATGAAGGAGGATGTGGCCTAAGGATATGAGCAGACTTTATCAAGGTGTGAAAAATTACAGTGGTCAACAAAAAAAAATCATCAGCAAAGGTAATATATCTGTGTTATGGAGTTTGATGTGCGGATTCTAAAAATATGCTTAGTTTTGCTCTATCACAAAGTTTCTGAGATAGTATTTTTGTTATTACATTATTTCTGCATTTTCAATGTATGTGGTTTTTCCTATGTTATTCCCATTTCTTTGCTTGTCTTAATTTTCTTACAGGGACAATATCACTAAAGGTTTTAGTGAGTTTTATGGGAAGGAGTATTGACAGTGCTGTCAACCAATGACTGCTTCTCAGAAAGTCACATGTTATGGGGAGGAACTAACTGTTGAGGCGGCAAGATTTGAGTCAGTCAGAAAAGGATGGTGATGGCAGCAAGGACTGGTATGTTAGACTGACAGGAGACAGGCCTCTACAGGGATATGAGCCCTGCCACAGGGAGCTAGAATGGACGGAAGCGGACAGCCACCATTGTGAGAGGATTTTCACTGCATTTCTGGGAGGGCAAGTTGCCTCAGAGGGAAGAAAACAGCTCAGCCGCTGAGGTGTAACTGAGTGAGGGTCTCCACAGAGAGAGAACCTGAAAGCAGACAATATCACACCGAGAAACTGCCTTTCTGCAAATGTTCATCTGTAAGCAATAGGCTGACCAGTTTCCCTCACAACTGTATATAGTTCTCTACTAGATTACCTCCAGGAAATCAGTTCTAAATACAAGCTACCTCTGTCCTCTCTGGGGAAATGTCTGCATATAGTCGGTCGGCTCATCGCATTTTTATGAGTTTGTCACCACCACTGAACTGAACTTACTCTACTGTTTGATCTGATTTAATGGAGAAAAATGCCCCACAGTGTATCAATCATCCGAACAGATTCTGCTATGTGTGTGGTTCTTTTACACCAAAAGGCAAAGTACGTTTAAAACACTCATGATATTGAAAAGATGTACTAATCAAAGTGTCCATTTTGTGATCAAGACAAAAGCTTTGCCCCTCATGTGATATGCTCAAGTTGTTCAAATGGTCTTCGTGACTGGTTGAAAATGAGGAAAGTGGCTATGCCATTTGCTGTTCCCATGATTTGGAGAGAACCCAAAAACCATAGTGAGGACTGCTATTTTTGTCTTGTCAAACTGAAGGATTTCTACAAAGAACTAACATAAAATTAATTACCCTGAATTTGAATCTGCGATTAGGTCAGTTCCACATGTTGGTACCTTGCCAGTTCCTGTACCATCGTTGTCTGGATTGGATGAAAATGAAGTAGAATATGAAGACTATGGAGCTGAAGCTACTGGCGAAGACATGGAAACCTCAAGTCAAGATGAGTATGTACCTGATGGAGCAGCCGAGCAGCCAGAACTCTTTACTCAACGTGAATTAAATGATCTCAGAGAACTTTCATTGTCCAAAGATAAAGCTGAACTTCTTGCATCTTGCAACAGAAGAATCTTCTTCATGATGATGTCAACATGTGTTGTTACCGAAACAGAAGTAACACTTTAACACAATTTTTCACAGTTGATGGACCAATGGTGTACTGTAACGATGTGAATGGCCTCTTTGAAAAACAGAATCAAAATTATTTTGTTGCAGATTGGCGATTATTTATTGACTCATCCCAGAGAAGTTTGTGAAGCCACACTGCTTGCAATGGAAATATGAAACCATCAATCTCTATTGCTCACTCATGTCGTCTATAGGAAAGTTATGAAAATCTGTCAGTTGTTTTGGATGCTATATAATATAAGCATCATCAATGGAATATCTGTGGAGATTTGAAAGTGATTGGTCTGCTAATGGGAATGCAAGGAGGTTTCACAAAATATTGTTGCTTCTTGTGTTTATGGGACAGTAGAAATACAGTAGAGCATTATGTTCGTCGTGATTGAGGACAGAGAAACATCTATGCTCCAGGTAGAGACAATGTTCAGCATAATCCTTTAGTTGCTCCAACCAAAAACTTTCTTGCTCCACAGTTGGATTAAAAACTTTTTGAAAGACATGGCAAAGACAAATTCACAAGGGTTCCAGTACATTTCACAGAAATTATCCAGCATTTCACCAGCAAAACTGAAGGAAGGGGTATTTGTTGATCCTCAGATCAGAGAGCTTATGAGAGATTATGTGTTTGAAGGAACTCCAAGGCTGTGTGCCCACGTTGCGTTTTTACAGCGTTTTTCTGCTGCGGAAACACTAACAAAATGCATACCATTATTTTTAATGGCATTCCACAATATGTGCCCATGCTGCTTTTTTTTCCGCAGCGGAAACGCATCGTGGAAAAAACGCAGCATGTTCATTAATTTTGCGGTTTTGCAACGATTTTTCCGCTATACAATTGTATTTGGACTCATGGAAAAAATGCATGAAAAACGCAACAAATACGCGATAAAAACGCTACAAAACCGTGAGGGGATTTCCTGGCAAGGGAGTCCGGTTTTGAGGAAAATTCTGCTTGGGTTCTGCAACGTGGGCACATTGCCTAAATAAGGAATTGAGATCTTGGAAAACTTTCAAGTGGATCTGTGAAAACTTCTTAGGAAAACAAAAATCTCCAGAATATGTTGAAGGTGTTGAGGAACTGCTAAATGCATACCAGTGTCTTGGATGTCGCATGTCTCTGAAATTTCACGTTTTGCATTCACATTTAGATTTCTTCCCTCAAAATCTCGTGGATGTAAGTGATGAACAAGGCGAGCGGTTTCACCAGGACATTAAAGTAATAGAACACCGCTACCAGGGTTTTTGGAATCACTCAATGATGGCAGATTACTGTTGGATGTTTTATAGGGACATCCCTGAAAAATCAAAGACAGTCTAATGTCAAGCACTTTTCATTTCTGCTCATATTTTGGTTTCTATTTTGCATGTGAAATTATTTTGGTTCACTAAAAACTGTTTTGTAAGGTGAAGTATTTTTTTCTGATATGTAGATCACTGTTTTCTTAATGTCGCCAGTATATTTGATGCTGCTCCAAGGAAACTCTATGCACTACAGAAAAACTGTATACATTTTTTTAAATCGGGACAAAAAGATGATTCAGAGAAGTACAAAGTCACCTGCGAGGATTACAAAAAATAATTTTTTTGCAGACCTGTGTTTATTAGGCAACTTGTTTTCATCAGGAAAAATTGGTCAAAAAGAAGCACATTAACTGTCAAAGATTTAAGAATAAAACGTGAAGTGACCCGGAACACATTATCCTCCATATCCCAGAACTGTAACCTCCCCGGAGTGCCCATAAGTAGGTGCTCAGTACTCAGAGACATGGCCAAGGTAGGGAAGGCTGAAAGCCAATCACCACTGATCAAGACTAATAAGGTGAAATGTCAAGACTGGCCCAAGAATTATCTGAAGACAGATATTCAAAGGTTTTATGGACTGAGGAGGGTGACTCGAGGGACGAGATGTATGGGCTTGAGGCTGGATCAGTAACGGGCACAGACGTTTGCTTCAAATGAAACATTAACAAGGTGGAGGGGAGGTACTGCTATGGTCTAGTTGGACCTTTTTGATTTGAATGAGATAATAATAATCCATAATGAAAAACAATAATCCTCATACCAGCTCATCTCCATGTGGGGGAGCGGTTGATAGAGGAATCACACCGACAATCTAGGACACTCCATTGACAATGCATTTTACTCATAGAAAAAAAGGAGTTTGAGTCCAAAATAGTATAAAATATAAACAACTTTTATTTGTACAATATATCAATCCATAAACTGATCTATCAGATACACTGAAGTTTATAACATGTTCAGCAAGGGAACACAACTGTGACCAGACCTGTGTGTCCTACTACATACTGCTAAACATATAAAATAAAGTGCTATGTGCTAAAATATAAATACCATGGGATACAGAAACCCCTTAGGACCTGGTAATCACAGTGTCTCATATCACTTGTCCATAGTTAAAGATATCTCATTAACATATTGTCATACAAATAGTGAGCCTAAAGGTACCGTTACACTTAACAATTTACCAACGATCACGACCAGCGATACGACCAGGCCGTGATCGTTGGTAAGTCGTTGTGTGGTTGCTGGAGAGGTGTCACACAGACAGCTCCAGCGACCAACGATGCCAAAGTCCCCGGGTAACCAGGGTAAACATCAGGTTACTAAGCGCAGGGCCGCTCTTAGTAACCCGATGTTTACCCTGGTTACCATTGTAAAAGTAAAAAAAAAAAAAAAACACTACATACTTACATTCCTGTCGCGTCCCCCGCCGTCAGCTTCCCTGCACTGTGTAAGCGCTGGCCGGAAACCAGAGCGGTGACGCCACCGCTGTGCTCTGCTTTACGGCCGGCCGGCGCTGACACTGGGGGACGCAGGGAAGCTGACGCTAAAAGACGTGACAGGAATGTAAGTATGTAGTGTTTTTTTTTTTACTTTTACAATGGTAACCAGGGTAAACATCAGGTTACTAAGCGCGGCCCTGCGCTTAGTAACACGGTGTTTAACCTGGTTACCAGTGATTCAGCGATGTCAGCGGGTGATCCAGCGACGAAATAAAGTCCTGATCATTCCCCAGCGACCAACGATCTCCCAGCAGGGGCCTGATCATTGGTCGCTGTCACGCATAACGATTTCATTAACGATATCGTTGCTACGTCACAAAAAGCAACGATATCGTTAACATAGTAACATAGTTAATAAGGCCGAAAAAAGACAGTTGTCCATCCAGTTCAGACTATATTCCATCATAATAAATCCCCAGATCTACGTCCTTCTACAGAACCTAATATTGTATGATACAATATTGTTCTGCTCCAGGAAGACATCCAGGCCTCTCTTGAACCCCTCGACTGAGTTCGCCATCACCACCTCCTCAGGCAAGCAATTCCAGATTCTCACTGCCCTAACAGTAAAGAATCCTCTTCTATGTTGGTGGAAAAACCTTCTCTCCTCCAGACGCAAAGAATGCCCCCTTGTGCCCGTCACCTTCCTTGGTATACACAGATCCTCAGTGAGATATTTGTATTGTCCCCTTATATACTTATACATGGTTATTAGATCGCCCCTCAGTCGTCTTTTTTCTAGACTAAATAATCCTAATTTCGCTAATCTATCTGGGTATTGTAGTTCTCCCATCCCCTTTATTAATTTTGTTGCCCTCCTTTGTACTCTCTCTAGTTCCATTATATCCTTCCTGAGCACCGGTGCCCAAAACTGGACACAGTACTCCATGTGCGGTCTAACTAGGGATTTGTACAGAGGCAGTATAATGCTCTCATCATGTGTATCCAGACCTCTTTTAATGCACCCCATGATCCTGTTTGCCTTGGCAGCTGCCATAACGATATCGTTATGTGTGACGGTACCTTAAGGCTTGGTTCCTTACCCATGTAGCAGATGTAGGGGGATCACACAGTACAGCCCCAACGCGCGTTTCGCGTCGGCTTCGTCAGTTTATGGATTGATATATTGTACAAATAAAAGTTGTTTATATTTTTTTACTATTTTGGACAAACTCCTTTTTTTCTATGAGTAAAATGCTTTTTGGTTTGAATATGGACTCAAAAAAAAAAAAACCCTCAAACTCACTGCCAGTATTTAGGAATCACTTTCTTCATGCAGTAGTACATGAAAAAGAAAACCATTATTTTTATACAGGACAATTTTACTGGAACGAAAAAGTACTTCTCAGTGAGCGTCTGGGAGGCTGTGATTTGTGCTGCACAAAAAGCTGATTGACAACAGATTAAGCAACTGATCGACTCCATTGATTAGGTTTCTGACTTAAGGTACCGTCACACTCAGCAACTTTTGAACAATAACGATAGCGATCCGTGACGTTGCAGCGTCCTGGATAGCGATCTCGTTGTGTTTGACACGCAGCAGCGATCTGGATCCTGCTGTGACATCGCTGGTTGGAGCTAGAAGGCCAGAACTTTATTTCGTCGCTGGATCACCCGCTGTCATCGCTGGATCGGCGTGTGACGCCGATCCAGGGATGTGTTCACTTGTAACCAGGGTAAATATCAGGTTACTAAGCGCAGGGCCGCGCTTAGTAACCCGATATTTATCCTGGTTACCATTGTAAATGAAAAAAAAACAAAAACAGTACATACTCACATTCCGGTGTCTGTCACGTCCCTCACCGTCAGCTTCCGGCACTGACTGAGCGCCGGCCGGCCGTAAAGCACAGCGGTGACGTCACCTCTGTGCTCTGCTTTACGGCCGGCCGGCGCTGATAGTCAGTGCGGGAAGATGACGCGAGGGACGTTACAGACACCGGAATGTGAGTATGTACTGTTTTTGTTTTTTTTCATTTACAATGGTAACCAGGATAAATATCGGGTTACTAAGCGTGGCCCTGCGCTAAGTAACCCGATGTTTACCCTGGTTACCCGGGGACTTCGGCATCGTTGGTCGCTGGAGAGTTGTCTGTGTGACAGCTCTCCAGCAACCACACAAGGACTTACCAACGATCATGGCCAGGTCGTATATCGCTGGTCGTGATCGCTGGAAAGTTGATCAGTGTGAAGGTACCTTTATTGAAAAGAATACTGGTTATATTGAGCCCTAGCTTTTTATATTTACACCATCGTTCAAAATTTTGGGGTCACCCAGACAATTGTGTTTTCCATGAAAACTCGTACTTTTATTAGGCTTCTTTTAGGCTACTTTCACACATCAGGCTTTTTGTTTCAGGCACAATCCGGCAATTTTTTGAAAAAACAGCCTTTTTTTTGTTTTTTGTTTTAACGCCGAATCCGTTTTTTTTCCCATAGAGTTGTATTAGCACCGGATAGTGCCTGATGGCCAGATGTTTCATCCGTTTTTTTCCGGATCTGTCCAAATGGTCGTTTCCGGCGGACGGAGAATATGTCAACTGCAAAGTTTTTTTTGTCCGGCGAAAAACCCGCAGAGTGACGGAACCGGCCAAAAACACTTGAAACGGAGGTGTGAAACAATGAATCCGGCGCCCGGATCTGGTTTTCAAAGCATTTTCTATACAAATCATGCAGATCCCTCTCTCGTCCCTGAAACAGGAAGTCAAAAATCCATGCGCATTAAAGAAAGCCGGATCCAGCTGAATAACGGATTCGGCGCATCATTTTTTCACAATTTGCGCCGGATCAGGGTTTTTTTTTTTGTTTTTTTTTTTAAGAAATTGGCCGGATTTAGCCTGAAAACAAAAAACTGATGTGTGAAACTAGCCTTACACTTACCGTGGTTTTGCGTCCCATTTTTGCGTCCCCAATAGATTTCTATGGGGCCGCAAAAACGGCTTGAGATCTGGTGATTGCACTGTCCACTCCATTACAGATAGGGAAGAAGCAGGCAGCTGGTATTCTAAATAGTTTTTTCATTATTTGGAGGTGTGCTTTGGGTCATTGTCCTGTTGTAGGATGAAATTGTCTCCAATCAAGTACTGTCCACAGGGCATAGCATGGCGTTGCAAAATGGAGCGATAGCCTTCCTTATTCAAAATCCCTTTTACCTTATACAAATCTCCCACTTTATTAGCACCAAAGCAACCCCAGACCATCACATTACCTCCACCATGCTTGACAGATGGTGTCAGGCACTGTCCAGCATCTTTTCAGTTGTTCTGCGTCTCACAAATGTTCTTCTGTGTGATCCAAACACCTCAAACTTGGATTCGTCTGTCCATAACACTTTTTTCCAATCTTCCTCTGTCCAATGTCTGTGTTTTTTTGCCCATATTAATCTTTTCCTTTCATTAGCCAGTCTCAGATATGGCTTTTTCTTTGCCACTCTACACTGAAGGCTAGTATCCCGGAGTAGACTCTTCACTGTAGATGTTGACACTGGCGTTTTGCGTGTACTATTTAATGAAGTTGCCAGTTGCAGATCTGTGAGGCGTTAATTTCTCAAACTACAGACTCTAATGTACTTGTCTTGTTGTTCAGTTGTGCAGTGGGGCCTCCCACTTCTTTCTACTCTGATTAGAGCCCGTTTGTGCTCTCCTCTGAAGGGAGTATTACACACTGTTGTAGGAAATCTTCAGTTTCTTGGCAATTTCTCGCATGGAATAGCCTTCATTTCTAAGAACAAGAACAAACTGTCGAGTTTCACATGAAAGTTCATTTTTTCTGGTCATTTTGAGAGTTCTATGGAACCAACAAATGTAATGCTCCAGATTCTCAACTATCTCGAAGAAAGGTCAGGTTTATAGCTTCTCTAATCAGCCAAACTGTTTTCAGCTGTTCTAACATACGTGCACAAGAGTTTAAGGGTATTCTAACCATCCATTAGCCTTCTCAAACAGTTAGCAAACACAAAGTACCATAAGAACACTGGAGTGATGGTTGCTGGAAAAGGGCCTCTATACACATGAAGATATTGCAATACAAACCAGACGTTTGCAGCTATGTCAAGTGTAATTTTTGAACATTTTCAGTTGTTTGATTAACCCCTTTACCCCCCCAAGGTGGCTTGCACGTTAACCCCTTACTGACCTCGGACGGGATAGTACGTCCGAGGTCAGCTCCCCTGCTTTGATGCAGGGCTCCGCGGTGAGCCCGCATCAAAGCCGGGACATGTCAGCTGTTTTGAACAGCTGACATGTGCCCGCAATAGCGGAGGGTGAAATCGCGATTCACCCGCCGCTATTAACTAGTTAAATGCCGCTGTCAAACGCAGAGAGCGGCATTTAACTACCGCATGCGGCCGGGCGGCCAGATATGAGCGCATCGCCGACCCCCGTCACATGATCGGGGGTCGGCGATGCTTCTCCATTGTAACGATAGAGGTCCTTGAGACCTCTATGGTTACTGATCGCCGGTGGCTGTGAGCGCCACCCTGTGGTCGGCGCTCACAGCACACCTGATTTTCTGCTACATAGCAGCGAACATAAGATCGCTGCTATGTAGCAGAGGCGATCGGGTTGTGCCTGCTTCTAGCCTCCCATGGAGGCTATTGAAGCATGGCAAAAGTTAGAAAAAAAAGTAAAAAAAAAAATGTGAAAAAAAGAAAAAAAAATATAAAAGTTTAAATCACCCCCCTTTCGCCCCAATCAAAATAAATCAATAAAAAAAAAAAAAAATCAAACCTACACATATTTGGTATCGCCGCGTTCAGAATCGCCCGATCTATCAATAAAAAAAAAGCATTAACCTGATCGCTAAACGGCGTAACGAGAAAAACAATCAAAACGCCAGAATTACGTTTTTTTGGTCGCCGCAACATTGCATTAAAATGCAATAACGGGCGATCAAATGAACGTATCTGCACCGAATTGGAATCATTAAAAACGCCAGCTCGGCTCGCAAAAAATATGCCCTCAACCGACCCCAGATCATGAAAAATGGAGACGCTACGAGTATCGGAAAATGGCGCAATTTATTTTTTTTTAGCAAAGTTTGGAATTTTTTTTCACCACTTAGGTAAAAAATAACCTAGTCATGTTAGGTGTCTATGAACTCGTAGTGACCTGGAGAATCATAATGGCAGGTCAGTTTTAGCATTTAGTAAACCTAGCAAAAAAGCCAAACAAAAAACAATTGTGGGACTGCACTTTTTTTGCAATTTCACTGCACTTGGAATTTTTTTCCCGTTTTCTAGTACACGACATGGTAAAACCAATGATGTCGTTCAAAAGTACAACTCGTCCCGCAAAAAATAAGCCCTCACATGGCCAAATTGACTGAAAAATAAAAAAGTTATGGCTCTGGGAAGGAGGGGAGCGAAAAACGAACACGGAAAAATGGAAAATCCCAAGGTCATGAAGGGGTTAATGACCAGGCCAATTTTTACAATTCTGACCAGTATCACTTTATGAGGTAATAATTCTGGAACGCTTCAATAAATCTCCACTGATTCTAAAATTGTTTTTTCACGACATTGTACTTCATGATAGTGGTAAAATTGCTTCGATATAACTTGCATTTATTTGGGGAAAAAAAATGATATTTGGTAAAAATATGGATTGTTACGTGTTACGGAACGACTCAGCACCCAGAATATGTTGTGCAGTTATATGTATGTATAATAGGTTCCATGTGAGATACATGTCCCTAATGCATCAGCCCACAGGCTGCGCCCCTGGGCAGAGGGGACACGATATTCCCCTTTTGTCCGCCCCCCACCTTTGTAATTCCCACAGTAAATATCGGCAGGCTCCGGCCACCTGCGGCTATTGTAATGTATGTCTGGCCTGCCGCTTTTCTATTGGCCTGCCCTCTGTATCTGTGTGATATATTCTATGTCCTGTGAGTAAAGTGTTGTCAGACTGGAAATACGTGGAGAAGAAGTGATCTTTTATATGCGCCCATGTAACCAAGCAATTCCAGCCAGCGTCCTTCATTCAGACTCCAGTCAAAGCAGAGTGGACCTCCTGAAACACGGAGTGGAACTGACAGAGGTACCCCAGCTTGGTAGACCCCGTTACATGGACATTTATTCAAGTTTTCAAACTTTTAATTTTGATGCCCATATATCAAAGAGTTTTGTCACACAAAATAGTTAATAAGTAACATTTCCATTCCAACATGTCTACTTTACATTAGCACAATCTTTGAATCAAATGTTTTTTGGTAGGAGGTTATGAGGGTTAAAAGTTGACTAGCAATTTCTTTTTTTCAACAAAATTTTCATGGCTCCAGCACTAGAGATGTCAATTGAAACAAAGGAGAGGATTATCAAACTCTTAAAAGAGGGTAAATCATCACGCAATGCAAAAGATGTTGGTTGTCTAAAATCTGGACCAAATACAAACAACATGGGAAGGTTGTTAAAGGCAAACATACTGGTAGACCAAGGAAGACATCAAAGCATCAAGATTGGAAACTTAAAGCAATAGGTCTCCAAAACAAATGAGGAAAGAATGGGTGGAAACTGGAGTCAACTGTGAACAAACTGTAAGAAACCGCCTAAAAGAAATGGGATTTACATACAGAAAAGCTAAACGAAAGCCAACATCTTTTGCAACATTGCGTGATGATTTACCCTCATTTAAGAGTTTGATAATCCTCTCCTTTGTTTCAATTGACAGCTCTCATGTTGGAGCCATAATTCATGTCAGTCCTCTTGGTCAGTCTCCAAGGTGTGATCACTCCTTTTTAGATGCAGACTAATGAGCAGATCTAATTTGATGCAGGTGTTAGTTTTGGGATTGAAAATTTACAGGGTGATTCCATAATTTTTTTCCTCACAATTGAGTGATTCCATAATTTTCCCCCTATGCTTGGTTAAAAAAAAGTAACCATTACTGACTACCACATTTTTTGTTCTTGATTTTTTTGTGTTTCTTAAAGCCAGAAAGTTGCCATTTGACATGACAGTTTTGTGCCATGGCTGTGATCTGCTTTTTTTCTACAAAATAAAACAAGTGAATGAAAATCCTCCAAGGCCGGTGATTACATAATGTTTGCCAGGGGTTGTAGAATAAAACAAGTAATCTTTATTTAATCCCTTAAAAACATATAATAAAATACAGAAACAACGTAACAACATCTATATCAAGGACGTACGTTTCGGGGTGAGGAGGGAGACTGCCGTCTGTCCACATAGCTGTGCTCCATTCGGCTACTCCACTGATTTATTTGAGGTCTGTAGCCATAGAGTAGCATGACAACTTTTGGATAATGCCATTGGCCCACTTGCTTAGGATATGTTCCCATGGTCAGAAAATGCTGCGGGTTGGACGCTGTGTATATCCGCAGCATCCAACCCACAGCGTCCAGCTGTTAAAGCATAGTGGATGGGATTTCAAAAAAAATTCCATGCCCACTATGCGTGCACAGACTACTGCGGCTTACCTGCGGACACTGACATTCGGCACGTCTCTCCAGACCGCAGTATGTCAATTTATCTTGCGTTGACGTGAGCCTCCATAAGATAAATGTCACCCATAAAATGTATTGAATGTGGTGAATCCGCACGGTTCAATGAACACATGCGGAATCACCTGCATTCAATAGCCGGCAGTGCTTTGGACACAGTGGACATGTGCTGCGTCCAAAGCTCTGCCGATTACTGACCATGTGCACCTACCCTAAGGGTTTTAGCTTCAACTACTGATCATGTAATCTATAGTTCACATATTTGAGATATTTTTACTGGTATCCCTGGTCCGACTGCAGTCAGCAAGCTGAGATATTACTAGGTGGGAGGTCACTAGACCTTGATATATGTATATACTGTTTACTTAAGTCCCACATCCTTTACTGCAGTCTTTTCTCTATATTTAGCCTTATAGGACAGTACAGTGTCCCCCCTTTTGGGCGCTCTGTTTTTGTTACATTGTATCTGCATTTTAGTCTACGTCGCTTTAAGGGATTAAATAAAGATTGCTTGTTTTATTTCCTGGATCTCTTCATTCGGCTATAGTACAAGTATGTTAGTCCGAATTTGTGTTTATGTAGATATAACTAATCATATGATAAATAGTTGAAAGTCAAATTTGTGTATGAGATAGCCAAGATGATCTACTATATAATTGTCTAAGGGTCACTTCTGTCTGTCTGTCTGTCACGGATATTCATTGGTCGCGGCCTCTGTCTGTCATGGAAATCCAAGTCGCTGATTGGCCGTGGGCGTTTTGCCACGACCAATCAGCGACGGCCAGAGTCTGGCAGCGAAATGGCCGCTGATTCACTGCCCTGCAGTCAGCGCTGACCAGTCACACAGGGTTAATGAGTCAATGGACCGCGGTGTAATGCACTCCGTTAACGCAGCGATTAACCCTGTGTGACCAACTTTTTACTATTGATGCTGCGCATGCAGCATCAATAGTAACACGATCTAATGTTAAAAATAATAAAAAAATAAAAAAAATTATTCTCACCCTCCAATGTCGCGCTGTCCTCGGCAGTGCAAGCGGCAGTTTCCGGTGCCAAGGATGCTATGTGAGAAGGACCTGCCATGACGTCACGGTCATGTGACCGCGACGTCATCACAGGTCCCTGCGCTCATACCAACCTTGGGACCGGAAGCTACCGCATGCACTGCGCACAGGCGCCAGGACTACAAGGGGCCCTCGGAAGGTGAGTATATGTTTATTTTTTCTTTTAAGTCTTTTTTAGCCACGCATATAGTGCCCACATTGCTATATGCTACGTGTGGCTCTGTTATATACTACATCTCTATGCTATATACAACGTGACTGTCCAATATACAACGTGCTCTGTGCTATATACTATGTGGCTGTGTCAGTTCTGTTATATACGACGTCGACTGTGCAATATACTACGTGGCTCTGTTACATACTACGTGGCAGTGCAATATACTACGATATCCGACGTGGCTATGTTATATACTACGTGGCTCTGCTATATACTACGTGCCTATGCAATACACTACGTGGCTATGTTATATACTACGTGGCTATGTTATATACTACGTGGCTCTGCTATATACTACGTACGCTGTTACATACTACGTCGGTTGTGTTATATACTACGTCACTGTGCAATATAGTATGTAGCCTGTGCTATATACTACCTACATATTCTAGAATACCCGATACGTTAGAATCGGGCCACCATCTAGTTGTATATAAACTGATGGTATTCTCACGTTCAAAGCAATAGTCATGGATGGTGAGATATGGAGACAAAGTCAAAAGTTCAAAACTTAGTTACCCTTTTCGCTTGTCAGTGTAAATGTGCCCCTGCTGTGTACTGTGTAATGGCTGTATCTGACCAATAAGTAACACAGTCTGATCATACCACAGCTCCTGAGCAGGGGAAGATGCAAAAAGAGTACACAGATAGAATCAGCTGTGATGCAGTAGTGTCCTTTCTTTGCGGGGAAATGTTTTGTTTGGTCTCACAGAAAGAATCAGCTGTGATTCTGTGCTGTCATGTCTGAATCCTCTCTTCTGCATCCTCCCCTGCCCAGGAGCTGTGGTATGATCAGACCATGTCCCACCACGGTCAGACACGGCCATTACACAGTACACAGCAGGGGCACATTTATAAGATTATCTCAGCACAGGAACATTTTTATTTAACACATCCAATTGTGAAAATTACTTTTATTCCAAGATCTAGTAATTAAAATGTATTTTAAAAAGCCATTTTAGGGTATGTGCACTGTTATGGCTGGCAATCAGGCAACACAGCGTGCAGTAATCAGCGCACATACAGAGATCTGGCAATAACCAAAAACAATAGGACGAGCTCTGAGACGTGGAATCTCTGTAGACTGCAGTACCTGATCTATCCTCACACAACTATAAGCAGCAGTGGATTGCGCCTAACAACTACCTATGCAACTCGGCACTGCCTGAGGAGCTGACTAGCCTGAAGATAGAAATACAAGCCTGACTTACCTCAGAGAAATACCCCAAAGGAATAGGCAGCCCCCCACATATAATGACTGTTAGCAAGATGAAAAGACAAACGTAGGAATGAAATAGATTCAGCAAAGTGAGGCCCGATATTCTAGACAGAGCGAGGATAGCAAAGAGAACTATGCAGTCTACAAAAAACCCTAAAACGAAAACCACGCAAAGGGGCAAAAAGACCCACCGTGCCGAACTAACAGCACGGCGGTGCACCCCTCTGCTTCTCAGAGCTTCCAGCAAAAGACAATAGCAAGCTGGACAGAAAAAACAGAAAACAAACTAGAAGCACTTATCTAGCAGAGCAGCAGGCCCAAGGAAAGATGCAGTAGCTCAGATCCAACACTGGAACATTGACAAGGAGCAAGGAAGACAGACTCAGGTGGAGCTAAATAGCAAGGCAGCCAACGAGCTCACCAAAACACCTGAGGGAGGAAGCCCAGAGACTGCAATACCACTTGTGACCACAGAAGTGAACTCAGCCACAGAATTCACAACAGTACCCCCCCCCCTTGAGGAGGGGTCACCGAACCCTCACCAGAACCCCCAGGCCGACCAGGATAAGCCACATGAAAGGCACGAACAAGATCTGGGGCATGGACATCAGAGGCAAAAACCCAGGAATTATCTTCCTGAGCATAACCCTTCCATTTGACCAGATACTGGAGTTTCCGTCTAGAGACACGAGAATCCAAAATCTTCTCCACAATATACTCCAATTCCCCCTCCACCAAAACAGGGGCAGGAGGCTCCACAGATGGAACCATAGGTGCCACGTATCTCCTCAACAACGACCTATGGAATACATTATGTATGGAAAAGGAGTCTGGGAGGGTCAGACGAAAAGACACCGGATTGAGAATCTCAGAAATCCTATACGGACCAATAAAACGAGGTTTAAATTTAGGAGAGGAAACCTTCATAGGAATATGACGAGAAGATAACCAAACCAAATCCCCAACACGAAGTCGGGGTCCCACACGGCGTCTGCGATTAGCGAAAAGCTGAGCCTTCTCCTGGGACAAGGTCAAATTGTCCACTACCTGAGCCCAGATCTGCTGCAACCTGTCCACCACAGAATCCACACCAGGACAGTCCGAAGACTCAACCTGTCCTGAAGAGAAACGAGGATGGAACCCAGAATTGCAGAAAAATGGAGAGACCAAGGTAGCCGAGCTGGCCCGATTATTAAGGGCGAACTCAGCCAACGGCAAAAATGACACCCAATCATCCTGGTCAGCGGAAACAAAACATCTCAGATATGTTTCCAAGGTCTGATTGGTTCGTTCGGTCTGGCCATTAGTCTGAGGATGGAAGGCCGAGGAGAAAGATAGGTCAATGCCCATCCTACCACAAAAGGCTCGCCAGAACCTCGAGACAAACTGGGAACCTCTGTCAGAAACAATATTCTCAGGAATGCCATGTAAACGAACCACATGCTGGAAGAACAAAGGCACCAAATCAGAGGAGGAAGGCAATTTAACCAAGGGCACCAGATGGACCATTTTAGAAAAGCGATCACAGACCACCCAAATGACCGACATTTTTTGAGAAACGGGAAGGTCAGAAATGAAATCCATCGAAATATGTGTCCAAGGCCTCTTCGGGACCGGCAAGGGCAAAAGCAACCCACTGGCACGTGAACAGCAGGGCTTAGCCCTAGCACAAATTCCACAGGACTGCACAAAAGCACGCACATCCCGTGACAGAGATGGCCACCAGAAGGATCTAGCAACCAACTCCCTGGTACCAAAGATTCCTGGATGACCGGCCAGCACCGAACAATGAAGTTCAGAGATAACTTTACTAGTCCACCTATCAGGGACGAACAGTTTCTCGGCCGGACAACGATCAGGTTTATTAGCCTGAAATTTCTGCAACACTCTCCGCAAATCAGGGGAGATGGCAGACACAATGGCTCCTTCCTTGAGGATACTCGCCGGCTCAGATAACCCCGGAGAGTCGGGCACAAAACTCCTAGACAGAGCATCCGCCTTCACATTTTTAGAGCCCGGAAGGTATGAAATCACAAAATCAAAACGAGCAAAAAATAACGACTAACGGGCCTGTCTAGGATTCAAGCGCTTGGCAGACTCGAGATAAGTCAAGTTCTTATGATCAGTCAATACCACCACGCGATGCTTAGCACCCTCAAGCCAATGACGCCACTCCTCGAATGCCCATTTCATGGCCAGCAACTCTCGGTTGCCCACATCATAATTACGCTCAGCAGCAGAAAATTTCCTGGAAAAGAAAGCACATGGTTTGAACACTGAGCAACCAGAACCTCTCTGTGACAAAACCGCCCCTGCACCAATCTCAGAAGCATCAACCTCGACCTGGAACGGAAGAGAAACATCAGGTTGACACAACACAGGGGCACAGCAAAAACGACGCTTCAACTCCTGAAAAGCTTCCACGGCAGCAGAAGACCAATTAACCAAATCAGCACCCTTCTTGGTCAAATCGGTCAATGGTCTGGCAATGCTAGAAAAATTACAGATGAAGCGACGATAAAAATTAGCAAAGCCCAGGAATTTCTGCAGACTTTTTAGAGATGTCGGCTGAGTCCAATCCTGGATGGCCTGAACCTTAACCGGATCCATCTCGATAGTAGAAGGGGAAAAGATGAACCCCAAAAATGAAACTTTCTGCACACCGAAGAGACACTTTGATCCCTTCACGAACAAGGAATTAGCACGCAGTACCTGGAAAACCATTCTGACTTGCTTCACATGAGACTCCCAATCATCTGAGAAGATCAAAATGTCATCCAAGTAAACAATCAAGAATTTATCCAGATACTCACGGAAAATGTCATGCATAAAAGACTGAAAAACAGATGGAGCATTGGCAAGTCCGAACGGCATCACCAGATACTCAAAATGACCCTCGGGCGTATTAAATGCCGTTTTCCATTCATCTCCCTGCCTGATTCTCACCAGATTATACGCACCACGAAGATCAATCTTAGTAAACCAACTAGCCCCCTTAATCCGAGCAAACAAGTCAGAAATCAATGGCAAGGGATACTGAAATTTAACAGTGATCTTATTAAGAAGGCGGTAATCAATACACGGTCTTAGCGAACCATCCTTCTTGGCTACAAAAAAGAACCCTGCTCCCAATGGTGACGACGATGGGCGAATATGTCCCTTCTCCAGGGACTCCTTCACATAACTGCGCATAGCGGTGTGTTCAGGTACGGACAAATTAAATAAACGACCCTTAGGGAATTTACTACCAGGAATCAAATCGATAGCACAATCACAATTCCTATGCGGAGGTAGGGCATCAGACTTGGACTCTTCAAATACATCCTGAAAGTCCGACAAGAACTCTGGGATGTCAGAAGGAATGGATGACGAAATAGACAAAAATGGAACATCACCATGTACTCCCTGACAACCCCAGCTGGTTACCGACATAGAGTTCCAATCCAATACTGGATTATGGGTTTGTAGCCATGGCAACCCCAACACGACCACATCATGCAAATTATGCAGTACCAGAAAGCGAATAACTTCCTGATGTGCAGGAGCCATGCACATGGTCAGCTGGGCCCAGTACTGAGGCTTATTCTTGGCCAAAGGTGTAGCATCAATTCCTCTCAACGGAATAGGACACCGCAAAGGCTCCAAGAAAAATCCACAACGTTTAGCATAATCCAAATCCATCAGATTCAGGGCAGCGCCTGAATCCACA
This sequence comes from Ranitomeya imitator, assembly GCF_032444005.1. Classification (NCBI taxonomy): domain Eukaryota; kingdom Metazoa; phylum Chordata; class Amphibia; order Anura; family Dendrobatidae; genus Ranitomeya; species Ranitomeya imitator. The sequence goes on along the minus strand of NC_091285.1, from coordinate 382,720,356 downwards.
AACGCCATGACAGAATACGATGACAAAGAGCACATTAAGGTAATGGACAAAAGGAATTTGGACTGTACAGTACCAATAACGGCAGAGCTATCGAACCACCTAGTGCGTTTAGGACAATTAGAAATAGCATGAGTAGAATCACCACAATAGAAACACAGTCTGTTCAGACGTCTGTGTTCTTGCCGTTCTACTTTAGTCATAGTCCTGTCGCACTGCATAGGCTCAGGTTTACTCTCAGGCAGTACCGCCAGATGGTGCACAGATTTACGCTCGCGCAAGCGACGACCGATCTGAATGGCCAAGGACATAGACTCATTCAAACCAGCAGGCATAGGAAATCCCACCATTACATCCTTAAGAGCTTCAGAGAGACCCTTTCTGAACAAAGCCGCTAGTGCAGATTCATTCCACAGAGTAAGTACTGACCATTTCCTAAATTTCTGACAATATACTTCTACATCATCCTGACCCTGGCATAAAGCCAGCAGATTTTTCTCAGCCTGATCCACTGAATTAGGCTCATCGTAAAGCAATCCGAGCGCCAGGAAAAATGCATCAACATTACTCAATGCAGAATCTCCTGGTGCAAGAGAAAACGCCCAGTCCTGTGGGTCGCCGCGCAAAAAAGAAATAATAATCAAAACCTGTTGAATAGGATTACCAGAAGAATGAGGTTTCAAGGCCAAAAATAGCTTACAATTATTTCTGAAGCTCAGGAACTTAGTTCTGTCACCAAGAAACAAATCAGGAATCGGAATTCTTGGTTCTAGCATCGATTTCTGATCAATAGTATCTTGAATCTTTTGTACATTTACAACGAGATTATCCATTGAGGAGCACAGAGCCTGAATATCCATGTCCACAGCTGTGTCCTGAAGCACTCTAATGTCTAGGGGAAAAAAAAAGACTGAAGACAGAGCTAAGAAAAAAAAATGATGTCAGGATTTCTTTTTTCCCTCTATTGGGAATCATTGGTGTGGCTCCTTGTACTGTTATGGCTGGCAATCAGGCAACACAGCGTGCAGTAATCAGCGCACATACAGAGATCTGGCAATAACCAAAAACAATAGGACGAGCTCTGAGACGTGGAATCTCTGTAGACTGCAGTACCTGATCTATCCTCACACAACTATAAGCAGCAGTGGATTGCGCCTAACAACTACCTATGCAACTCGGCACTGCCTGAGGAGCTGACTAGCCTGAAGATAGAAATACAAGCCTGACTTACCTCAGAGAAATACCCCAAAGGAATAGGCAGCCCCCCACATATAATGACTGTTAGCAAGATGAAAAGACAAACGTAGGAATGAAATAGATTCAGCAAAGTGAGGCCCGATATTCTAGACAGAGCGAGGATAGCAAAGAGAACTATGCAGTCTACAAAAAACCCTAAAACGAAAACCACGCAAAGGGGCAAAAAGACCCACCGTGCCGAACTAACAGCACGGCGGTGCACCCCTCTGCTTCTCAGAGCTTCCAGCAAAAGACAATAGCAAGCTGGACAGAAAAAACAGAAAACAAACTAGAAGCACTTATCTAGCAGAGCAGCAGGCCCAAGGAAAGATGCAGTAGCTCAGATCCAACACTGGAACATTGACAAGGAGCAAGGAAGACAGACTCAGGTGGAGCTAAATAGCAAGGCAGCCAACGAGCTCACCAAAACACCTGAGGGAGGAAGCCCAGAGACTGCAATACCACTTGTGACCACAGAAGTGAACTCAGCCACAGAATTCACAACAGTGCACACGTTGCGGATTCTCTGCGGATCCGCAGCGTTTTTTGCGGTGCCGAAACGCTGCAGATCAGCAAATGATTTACAGTACAATGTAAATCAATGAGAAAAAAAAGCAGTGCACACTTTGCGGAAAATCTGCTGCGGAAACGCTGCTGTTTAACCCCTTCATGATCCAGCCTATTTTGGCCTTAAAAACCTGGCCGTTTTTTGTAATTCTGACCAGTGTCCCTTTATGAGGTAATAACTCAGGAACGCTTCAACAAATCCTAGCGGTTCTGAGATTGTTTTTTCGTGACATATTGGGCTTCATGTTAGTGGTAAATTTAGGTCGATAATATTTGCGTTTATTTGTGAAAAAAATGGAAATTTGGCTAAAATTTAGAAAATTTCGCAATTTTCAAATTTTGAATTTTTATTCTGTTAAACCAGAGAGTTATGTGACACAAAATAGTTAATAAATAACATTACCCACGTCTACTTTACATCAGCACAATTTTGGAACCAAATTTTTTTGCTAGGAAGTTATAAGGGTTAAAATTTGACCAGTGATTTCTCATTTTTACACCAAAATTTACAAAACCATTTTTTTTAGGGACCACCTCACATTTGAAGTCAGTTTGAGGGGTCTATATGGCTGAAAATACCCAAAAGTGACACCATTCTAAAAACTGCACCCCTCAAGGTGCTCAAAACCACATTCAAGAAGTTTATTAACCCTTCAGGTGCTTCACAGCAGCAGAAGCAACATGGAAGGAAAAAATGAACATTTAACTTTTTAGTCACAAAAATGATGTTTTAGCAACAATTTTTTTTATTTTCCCAAGGGTAAAAAGAGAAACTGGACACCAAAAGTTATTGTACAATTTGTCCTGAGTACACCGATACCCCATATGTGGTGGGGGAACCACTGTTTGGGCGCATGACAGGGCTCGGAAGGGAAGGAGCGCCATTTGACTTTTGAATTAAAAATTAGCTCCAATCGTTAGCTGACACCATGTCGCGTTTGGAGAGCCCCTGTGTGCCTCAACATTGAGCTCCCCCACATGTGACCCCATTTTGGAAACTAGACCTCCCAAGGAACTAATCTAGATGTGCGGTGACCACTTTAAACCCTCAAGTGCTTCACAGAAGTTTATAACGCAGAGCCGTGAAAATAAAAAAAATCATTTTTCTTTCCTCAAAAATTATGTTTTAGCAAGCAATTTTTTATTTTCACAAGGGTAACGGGAGAAATTGGACCCCAATAGTTGTTGCCAAGTTTGTCCCGAGTACACCGATACCCCATATGTGGGGGTAAACCACTGTTTGGGCACACGTCGGGGCTCGGAAGGGAAGTAGTGACTTTTGAAATGCAGACTTGATGTAATGGTCTGCGGGCGTCACGTTGCGTTTGCAGAGCCCCTGATGTGCCTAAACAGTAGAAACCCCCCACAAATGACCCCACTTTGGAAACTAGACCCCCCAAGGAACTTCTCTAGATATGTGGTGAGCACTTTGAACCCCCAAATGCTTCACAGAAGTTTACAACGCAGAGCCGTGAAAATAAAAAATCATTTTTCTTTCCTCAAAAATTATGTTTTAGCAAGTAATTTTTTATTTTCACAAGGGTAACAGGAGACATTGGACCCCAATAATTGTTGCCCAGTTTGTCCTGAGTATCCTGGTACCCCATATGTGGGGGTAAGCCACTGTTTGGGCGCACGTCGGGGCTCGGAAGGGAGGGAGAACCATTTGACTTTTTGAATGCAAGATTGGCTGGAATCAATGGTGGTGCCATGTTGCATTTGGAGACCCCTGATGTGCCGTAACAGTGCAAACCCCTCAATTCTAACTCCAACACTATCCCCAACACACCCCTAACCTTAATCCCAACTGTAGCCATAACCCTAATCACAACCAAAACCCCAACACACCCCTAACCACAACCCTAACCCTTATCCCAACCCTAACCCCAACACACCCCTAACCCTAACCACAGCCTAATCTTAACCCTATTTCCAACCCGAGCCCTAATTCCAACCCTAACCCTAAGGCTATGTGCCCACGTTGTGGATTCGTGTGAGATTTTTCCGCACCATTTTTGAAAAATCCGCAGGTAAAAGGCACTGCATTTTACCTGCGGATTTACCGAGGATTTCCAGTGTTTTTTGTGCGGATTTCACCTGTGGATTCCTATTGAGGAACAGGTGTAAAACGCTGCGGAATCCGCACAAAGAATTGAAATGCTGCGGAAAATACAACACAGCGTTTCCGCGCTGTATTTTCCGCACTATGGGCACAGCGGATTTGGTTTTCCATAGGTTTACATGGTACTGTAAACCTGATGGAACACTGCTGCGAATCCCCTGCAGGCCGGGTGAAATTACAGTTAACCCTTTCACCCGGCCTGCAGGAGCGCAATCCGACCATGACGCATATGCTGCGTCACAGGTCAGATTGGCACAGGTTTTCATGACTCATACGGTGCGTCAAAGGTCGGGAAGGGGTTAAAAGAAGGAGCATGTCACTTCTTTTTTGCGAGTCTGCAGCGTTTTTGTACCCATTCCATTACAGAAAACCGCAGGGGTAAAAAACGCAGCAAATCCGCAGAAAAAACGCTGCGGAATTGCACAAAAAAAAAAAATCCGTAGGTGCATTTTCTGCCAGGAGAGGCAGAATCCGCACCAGAAATTCCTAAGGCTAATCCGCAACGTGTGCACATAGCCTAAAGGAGTTGTCCAGTGTAAAAATAAAAGGCCCAGGTCACTATGTGACTGCAGACAGTGAGAGATGCCCACGCAGTTATTTCCTTGTATTCCACAAGCAGGTGGGCATTCAAGTGATTGTATTTATGTGATTTGCATTCTTGCATTCACATGCGGACTAATCTCTCTTCTGATAAAACACAGATACGGAAAAGAGTCTAGATGGCATGAGACTGCAAGCATGCAAGTTACATACACACTGTTACGGTTACTAATTACGGTAAATAAAAATCTAATATAACCTGGCAGCATCTCCTCTGTAATAATTAAGTTAGCAAGGAGTCAGAGAGTTTACAGGGACAACAAATGCTCTCTGCATGTTTCCTTGCTAATACACAGAGATTGGATGTCTCCAGACCATACCATGGACATCACATGGCACAATGGAATGCAATATTTCCACCCAATATCGATAAGGTTAACACAATGCCCAGAGACATATCTGTGATTGGGGGACATACCGGTAATTGCTTTAGTGGTTCTTATCTCGAAGATTTTTGGCCTAGGAAAACCATAAAACTGCAATATCAGTCCAAATTGTGGATGTATCAGTCGTGTTTGGTGTCGCATGGAGAAAGTGGACTCAGATATGCGGAAGTCATAAGGTTCCTGTGAGAAAATATCACAAATCTGAATAATGCCCTGCACCTGACATACAATTAGTCATCCTCTTCTCACCTGACCAAGAGGATGGGGGTGAGGATTGTGGAAGGAACTGTATTCAATACCTCACCTAAAAAACAAACAAAACACTTATTGTCAGTTCCCATGAAAACAAATAGGATTGTAGATCTGTCAAAATGTCTTCACTGACTCAGCTGCAAAGAATCGCTCCCCAATATAAATCTGCAAGAGCTTTCTTTCCTAAAAGGGTTGTCCACTGCTAGGAGAACCCCTTCTTAAACGAAATGTTCGACCCTGATAAAATAACAAAATCTGTACTCGCCTCCCATGCCGGCTCCGTTCCAGCAGTGTCGGCACTCGCTGTCCCAGGGCTGCGGTTCGGTGGAATCACACATGATGCCGGGCACCCAATCAGCGCTGACGTCACCGTCTTCACCTTCGGACAAACTGAGTATGAAGAGGAAGTCCGGGATCAGCTGCAGCCCTGGCTTCCTCTCACTGCCTCCGCCGTTGTATGAACTGAACAGTAGAGGAAGCCAGGGCTGCAGCTGATCCCCTTCATGTTCAGTTTCACTGAAGGCGGAGACAGCACCATCAGCACTGATTGGGCACCGGCGTCACGTGTCATTCCACCGAACCACGGCCCCGGGACAGCAGGTGCCAACAGCGCGGGAATGGAGTCGGCACTGGAGACGAGTGTAGGATTTATTATTTTATCAAGGCAGAATATTTAGTTTAAGAAGGAGTTGTCCTGGTAGTGGACAACCTTTTTAATCCATATTTGCTTTAGAATGATTTTCCTTGTGTATACGTCTTTATATTTCAACTTTGTCATTTTTTAAAGCACTGTACTGTTTTCGTGCTTTAATTTTATACGCTTGTTCCTTGCTGCTGTAAACGTACCCACAGCCTAGAAGAGGGAAAATATAGCCTGGCTGCATTTCCCTGAGTATGTCAGCGTGCAAGCAGTGTACCTGCCTGGAGCTTGGGAAAGCTGGGTGTGCGTGTGCACTAGCGTGTTAACAGGGCGGGCGTCTCGTTGGGCTGGGTGGCAGCAGCATGAAGTGTAGAGTCGCTATGTGAACTGTCTGTGGGATGTGATTAGCACATGGTCAGGCTATTGCAATAGGTGAAGGGGTGACCCCTCTACAGACACATCCGAGACATGTGCAGCGAGTGCACGGTGACCGTGATTTGGCGGTCTGCAATCACGGTGACTGTAATTTGTTTCTTAGGGTGTTATGTGCAACCAGCATTTTCAGGCTGACAGCACCTAGAACCTGCCTGAAAAAGCACTCAATCAACAATGAAAATAATTAACATACACAGCAGGTCATTTTGCCATTGCTGTGTGTACATTCAGCATTTTTTTATTTTCTTAAACTGCTCCAGGCTTAGAAAGCCATGAGGCAGCTAAAACAGATGACCTGACAACTCTTTAGGCACTGAGAATGGTGGAACAAAAAAAATAAAAATAAACACTGTGTGCATGTGTCCTTAAACTGCACAACCCCTTTAAAATACACCATAGAAAATTGCAAATTACATATGTAATGAACTGAAAATATATCTCCAAAAATACAAAGTTCTTAGTTTCCTCAATTCATCTGGAAGTAAAAAGATCAACATAGTAGAAGTATGCACAACGCAGCTTCAGTTACTGTAGATACGCATTACCTCTTCTTTAAAGGTACCGTCACACTAGACGATATCGCTAGCGATCCGTGACGTTGCAGCGTCCTCGCTAGCGATATCGTCCAGTGTGACAGGCAGCAGCGATCAGGCCCCTGCTGTGCTGTCGCTGGTCGGGGAAGAAAGTCCAGAACTTTATTTCGTCGCTGGACTCCCCGCAGACATCGCTGAATCGGCGTGTGTGACACCGATTCAGCGATGTCTTCGCTGGTAACCAGGGTAAACATCGGGTAACTAAGCGCAGGGCCGCGCTTAGTAACCCGATGTTTACCATCCTAAAAGTAAAAAAAACAAACACTACATACTTACCTACAGCCGTCTGTCCTCCAGCGCTGTGCTCTGCACTCCTCCTGTACTGGCTGTGAGCGTCGGTCAGCCGGAAAGCAGAGCGGTGACGTCACCGCTCTGCTTTCCGGCCGCTGTGCTCACAGACAGTACAGGAGGAGTGCAGAGCACAGCGCTGGAGGACAGACGGCTGTAGGTAAGTATGTAGTGTTTGTTTTTTTTACTTTTAGGATGGTAACCAGGGTAAACATCGGGTTACTAAGCGCGGCCCTGCGCTTAGTTACCCGATGTTTACCCTGGTTACCGGCATCGTTGGTCGCTTGAGAGCGGTCTGTGTGACAGCTCTCCAGCGACCAAACAGCGACGCTGCAGCGATCCGGATCGTTGTCAGTATCGCTGCAGCGTCGCTAAGTGTGACGGTACCTTTAAAGGGAACCCGACGTGATACTTGCGGCTCATGGTTTGGGTAGCCTGTATCACCTAACAAGTTCCTTTTAAGGCCACGTTCACACTGTCAGTATTTGATCAGTTTTTACATCGGAATTTGTAACCCAAAACCAGGAGTGGGTGATAAATACAGAAGTGGTGACGTGTTTCTATTATACTTTTCCTATGATTGTGGCTTATAAATACTGATGTAAAATACTGAAAGTGTGAATATAGCCTAACAGTGATGCAAAAAGCAGCACATTTTTCGCACCTGAAAACAGAACCCGGGAGACATTTATGGCACACATTTTGGAGATGTGATTTCCCCTTTAAGGGCTCATTTCCACTTGAGAGAAAAAAAAAAACGGTCCAATTTACAGACCGAAAAATTATGACATCCGTATTGCTGTCCGATTTTTACGCACCACTGTCCTTTGAAAAGCTGGCAAACAGCGCTGTGTACAGTAAAATCACAATGACATTAGGATGGAAAAGAGAATATATATGTGTGTGTATATACCGTATATAGTGTGTGTGAGTGTATCTACTATATAATTGTCTATGGGTCACTTCCGTCTGTCTGTCTGATCTTCATTGGTCGCGGCCTCTGTCTGTCATGGAAATCCAAGTCGCTGATTGGTCGTGGCTGTTTTGCCGCGACCAATCAGTGACAGGCACAGTCCGGAACAAAATGGCAGCTCCTTCCTCTCCGCAGTCAGTGCCCGACGCCCGCATACTCCCCTCCGGTCAGCGCTCACACAGGGTTAATGGCAGCGTTGACCGCGGTGTAACGCACTCGGTTAACGCTGCTATTAACCCTGTCTGTCCAACTTTTTACTATTCATGCTGCCTATGCAACATGAATAGTAAAAAGATCTGTTAAAAATAATAAATAAAAAATCGTTATATACTCACCGTCCGTTGGCCCCTCGGATCCACAACAGGCCTTTCCCGCTCGCGACGCTCCGGTAACCGGTCCATGCTGCCATCTCGCGAGATGATGACGTAGCGGTCTCGCAAGACCGCAACGTCATCATCTCGCGAGACCACAATGCACTCTTCAGACCGGAGCGCGCGACGAGCGTCGGTAACCACTTCGATCCGGGGGCCAACGGAGGGTGAGTTTATCACTATTTTTTATTTTAATTCTTTTTTTTTTTTTTTTTTACAGGGATATGGTGCCCACATTGCTATATACTGCGTGGGCTGTGCAATATATTACGTGGGCTCGGTAATATACAACGCAGGCTGCGCAATGTACTACGTAGCCTGTGCTATACACTACGCATACATATTCTAGAATACCCGATGCGCTAGAATCGGGCTACCATCTAATTATATATATATAATATCTCTCTCTATCTCACTGACATATATATATGTATATATACCTATTCTATGTGTATATAGCTATTCTATTCTAACCTATCAGTGTGATTTTACTGTACACCGCGCTGAATTACCGGCTTTTCAAAAGGACACCGGTGGGTAAAAATCGGACAGAACTCGCATGGTGCGAGTGCTGTGCGATTTTTTTCTCGCACCCATTGACTTACATTGGCGAGTCTCGTCCGACCATTGCAGCAATACGCAGCATGCTGCGATTTTTTTCTCAGTCCAATTACGGCTGAGAAAAAATAAATAAATAAATATAAAAAAAATTAAAAAAAAATCGCAAATGAGATGACACCTATTGAAGAACATTGGTCCGAGTGCAATCCGATTTTTTTTATCGGATTGCACTCATCCGTTTTCCTCACGAGTGGAAATGAGCCCGAAGGCCAGAAAGCAAGTAGAAACTTCTCCGTCATTTTCAGTTTATTACTATGAAGGATCTTACCAAGCCACTGCTAACAGGTTGCAAGAAAACTATAAAGTGACCCAAAAATTATTGAGACAGGACCTCAATGTAAAAGTTTGCTATAATGTAATTACCTCCATTTCCTGCAATACCTGAATCCTGATTATCCTCAAAAAGTGAGAAGTGGGATGAGGACTGATGTGCGTACAGTAACTGGCCCTGGATTTGCTGGAAAATAAGATGTATAGCTTTTTATACTAGGAGGGTCTTTAAACAAACCATACATACAGGAGAAACCACACATACTGACCAAATAACCGAGCCAGCTCAGACCCTCCTTATCTTGCCTATAATTAGGAACAGATTTGGGGAAACATTTCAGATGAATTATTAAGCAGCGATGGAAAGAAAAAGAGAACTGGACAGAAACAGGAACACCTTAAATTTCAGAGCTTGCCTTTAATGCAGCAAAGTAAGACCTTGATTGTGTGGGCACCCGCTACAGCACACGGGTACCTGCATCTGCACAATGCCAGGTCTGCAGAAAGAAAATAACTCAACCAAGCTGATGCCCCACAGCACTAACAAAGGCAAATCATATTTATTACACAGCCGGGTTATTAATGGTCACGTCACAATAGGAGCTAGCACACATTTACATCGATTTCAAGAGTCAACATTGTAGAACACTCATCTAAATGTGGAGCTACTGTACAGAGGACCTGCCAACGTGCACATACTGCCCGCTCGCCCGCCTCCACTAGTGATCAGCACTTCACGTTAGAACCATTAGCAATCTTCTCAGCAACTCCTTATCGGTCACGCCAGCCTCAGATTAGGTGGCATCTACCCATGACCGGACCTGCCTCTGCAGGAAGAGAAATTTCCCCCACATTTAATAAAGCCTGTATTGGATAAGTTGACATCGAAACAAGGTAACTACCTCATGGAGTCCTCAACCCCATCAGAAAATGTTTTCCACTAGAAATGGGATTCGAGATGGAAATAAATATTAGCCAATTGCTTACAATGGAATTTCCTACAGAAATGGCTGCAAAACTGGTCTTGATAACTACTATTTCCAGTTCCCTTGAAATGTGCCTTGTATAAATTTTTCGCGAAAAAAACGCATCCATTAAGCATCCTATTAATAGAACGCAATCTGCAATTTGTGCGCACATGATGCGTTTTTTTCCACGAAACAAAACACATCGTGGTAAAAAACGCAGCATGTTCATTAATTTTGCAGATTTTTCACGTTTTTGCCGCTATATATTGCATTAGGGAAGCGCCAGAAAAAACGTGAAAAATTCGCAAAAAAAAAAAAAAAGTGCAAAAAAAGCATGTGTATTTCCTGCGGAAAAGTCCGGTTTGGGTCAGGAAATCTCTGCAAAGATTCCTGACGTGTGCACATAGACTAAGGCACTGTTCACACATTCAGGATTTGCTGCCACAACACAAATCTAGTCCAGTGTTTTTTGTGCATGTCTGAAAAAGATTAGTGATGAGCGAATGTGCTCAGATAAGGCGTTATCTAGCACGCACATATGCAGAGTGTCTTTGGTGTGCTCGAAAAAGAAGTTTGAGTCTCCACGGCTGTTCCCAGCCAAAACACATGCCTGGATTGCCTATTTGTTAGAGAGCACCAACACAAGCAGGAATTGCCTATTTGTTAGAGAGCCCCAACACAAGCAGGGATTGCCTATTTGTTAGAGAGCCCCAACACAAGCAGGGATTGCCTATTTGTTAGAGAGCCGCAACACAAGCAGGGATTGCCTATTTGTTAGAGAGCCGCAACACAAGCAGGGATTGCCTATTTATTAGAGAGCCCCAACACAAGCAGGGATTGCCTATTTGTTAGAGAGCCCCAACACAAGCAGGGATTGCCTATTTGTTAGAGAGCCCCAACACAAGCAGGGATTGCCTATTTGTTAGAGAGCCCCAACACAAGCAGGGATTGCCTATTTGTTAGAGAGCCCCAACACAAGCAGGGATTGCCTATTTGTTAGAGAGCCCCAACACAAGCAGGGATTGCCTATTTGTTAGAGAGCCCCAACACAAGCAGGGATTGCCTATTTGTTAGAGAGCCGCAACACAAGCAGGGATTGCCTATTTGTTAGAGAGCCGCAACACAAGCAGGGATTGCCTATTTGTTAGAGAGCCGCAACACAAGCAGGGATTGCCTATTTGTTAGAGAGCCCCAACACAAGCAGGGATTGCCTATTTGTTAGAGAGCCGCAACACAAGCAGGGATTGCCTATTTGTTAGAGAGCCGCAACACAAGCAGGGATTGCCTATTTGTTAGAGAGCCGCAACACAAGCAGGGATTGCCTATTTGTTAGAGAGCCACAACACAAGCAGGGATTGCCTATTTGTTAGAGAGCCGCAACTCAAGCAGGGATTGCCTATTTGTTAGACAGCCACAACACAAGCAGCAAAACAAGAACAGACGCAACATGGAGTCAAAGCGGATGACAAGAGATAAGAATGGTCTGTTTCCCACAGCTGTAACAGCTGACAGATGAGTGAATGTAGCCCAAAGCTTTCAGGTAGTCAGACTTGGAGAATAGTAGAATGCCCGCCCTGTGATTGCTACTTTTATCAGCAACTTCCCCTCCTATTAAAAAAGTTATAGGCCCGTCTACACATTGAGCCTGCTGATAGTGGGTTTGGCCAACAGCCTAAGGACACGTACAGATGTCCGCACTGCAATGCACGGTCTGGCTGCGGGTTTCCTGTCCCCAGCAGGACAGCGCCATAGAAATACAGTCATGGCCAAAAGTATTGACACACCTGCAATTCTGTCAGATAATACTCATTTTCTTCCTGAAAATGATTGCAAACAAATTCTTTGTTATTATCTTCATTTGTCTTAAATGAAAAAAAAAAAAAACACAAAAAATTGTCCTAAAGCCAAATTGGATATAATTCCACACCAAACATAAAAAAGGGTGGACAAAAGTATTGGCACTGATCGAAAAATCACGTGATGCTTCTCTAATTTGTGTAATTAACAGCACCTGTAACTTACCTGTGGCACCGAACATGTGTTGGCAATAACTAAATCACACTTGCAGCCAGTTGACATGGATTAAAGTTGACTCAACCTCTGTCCTGTGTCCTTGTGTGTACCACATTGAGCATGGAGAAAAGAAAGAAGACCAAAGAACCGTCTGAGGACTTGAGAAACCAAATTGTGAGGAAGCATGAGCAATCTCAAGGCTACAAGTCCATCTCCAAAGACCTGAATGTTCCTGTGTCTACCGTGCGCAGTGTCATCAAGAAGTTTACAGCCCATGGCACTGTGTCTAACCTCCCTAGATGTGGACGGAAAAGAAAAATTGACAAGAGATTTCAACGCAAGATTGTGCAGATGTTGGATAAAGCAGGGGTCCCCAACTCCAGTCCTCAAGGCCCACCAACATGTCATGTTTTCAGGATTTCCTTAGTCTTGCCCAGGTAATAATTGCATCACCTGTGCAATGCAAAGGAAATCCTGAAAACATGACCTGTTGGTGGGCCTTGAGGACTGGAGTTGGGGACCTCTGGGATAAAGAACCTCGACTAACATCCAAACAAGTTCAAGCTGCCCTGCAGTCCGAGGGTACAACAGTGTCAACCCGTACTATCTGTCGGCGTCTGAATGAAAAGGGACTGTATGGTAGGAGACCCAGGAAGACCCCACCTCTTAAGGTACTGTCACACTAGACGATATCGCTAGCGATCCGTGACGTTGCAGCGTCCTCGCTAGCGATATCGTCCAGTGTGACAGGCAGCAGCGATCAGGCCCCTGCTGGGAGATCGCTGGTCGGGGAAGAAAGTCCAGAACTTTATTTCGTCGCTGGACTCCCCGTAGACATCGCTGAATCGGCGTGTGTGACACCGATTCAGCGATGTCTTCACTGGTAACCAGGGTAAACATCGGGTAACTAAGCGCAGGGCCGCGCTTAGTAACCCGATGTTTACCCTGGTTACCAGCGTAAAAAAACAAACAGTACATACTTACATTCAGCTGTCTGTCCCTTGCCGTCTGGTTCCTGCACTGACTGCTGGCCGTAAAGTGAAAGCAGAGTACAGCCACAGCGGTGAGTCACCGCTGTGTGACTCACCGCTGTGCTGTGCTTTCACTTTCACTTTACGGCCAGCAGTCAGTGCAGGAACCAGACGGCAAGGGACAGACAGCTGAATGTAAGTATGTACTGTTTGTTTTTTTACGCTGGTAACCAGGGTAAACATCGGGTTACTAAGCGCGGCCCTGCGCTTAGTTACCCGATGTTTACCCTGGTTACCGGGGACCTCGGGATCGTTGGTCGCTGGAGAGCTGTCTGTGTGACAGCTCTCCAGCGACCAAACAGCGACCCGGATCGTTGTCGGTATCGCTGCAGCGTCGCTAAGTGTGACGGTACCTTTACCCCGAGACAAAAAAGCCAGGCTGGAGTTTGCCAAAACTTACCTAAAAAAGCCTAAAACGTTTTTGAAGAATGTTCTCTGGTCAGATGAGACAAAAGTAGAGCTTTTTGGGCAAAGGCATCAACATAGAGCTTACAGGAGGAAAAAAAGAGGCATTCAAAGAAAAGAGCACGGTCCCTACAGTCAAACATGGCAGAGGTTCCCTGATGTTTTGGGGTTGCTTTGCTGCCGCTGGCACTGGACTGCTTGACCGTGTGCATGGCATTATGAAGTCTGAAGACAACCAACAAATTTTGTAGCATAATGTAGGGCCCAGTGTGAGAAAGCTGGGTCTCCCTCAGAGGTCATGAGTCTTCCAGTAGGACAATGACCGAAAACACACTTCAAAAAGCACTAGAAAATGGTTTGAGAGAAAGCACAGGAGACATCTAAGCAATGAGTCCAGACCTGAATCCCATAGAACACCTGTGGAGAGATCTAAAAATGGCAGTTTGGAGAAGGCACCCTTCAAATATCAGGGACCTGGAGCAGTTTGCCAAAGAAGAATGGGCTAAAATTCCAGCAGAGCATTGTAAGAAACTCATTGATGGTTACCGGAAGCGGTTAGTCGCAGTTATTTTGGCTAAAGGTTGTGCAACCAAGTATTAGGCTGAGGGTGCCAATACTTTTGTCTGGACCATTTTTGGAGTTTTGTGTGAAATGATCAATGTTTTGCTTCATTCTCTTTTGTGTTTTTTCATTTAAGACAAATTAAATGAAGATAATAATACCAAAGAATTTGTGTTTGCAATCATTTTCAGGAAGAAACTGAGTATTATCTGACAGAATTGCAGGGGTGTTAATACTTTTGACGATGACTGTATAAACCATCACGCTTGGGTGGGAGACCCACGGCCAGACCGTGTGATCTCAGACTCATTTGCAAGGACGTCTGACTGCTCCCTGAGGCGCATGGCGGTCCCCAACAGATGACGTCGTGTGGATAGAGATCCAGCAGGTCCCATTTCGGACTTTCCATCCCTTTGTGCCGCTACTAGGCACGTCTGGCCTCAGTGAGAGTATTGGCGCGCGCCCATGTATGGGAGAGTTGGCTAAGATAGCTCAGCTGACAGCTAAAGTGTATGGGGGGCTTAAGGTGGGCCTCTGACTAGTCTCACATCAGGCTGACAACAGGGAACACTAGCCTGCAGTGAACAGAGCTACACACTGGGTGCCCTCAGCTACCACCAGCACCAGCCGCCCCAGAACACGTCACTGGTGAGGATACAGAACTTTGCACAAGGTGGATGGCAGCGCGGGATCATTTCCTCCTGACCTTATGCTAACCCCAACAGTAAGGTTACCTGAGGTCACAAGACAGACGCCTGCCACTAGCTGACATGACAGCCCCACATGTG
The DNA here is from genome assembly GCF_032444005.1 of Ranitomeya imitator. Taxonomy (NCBI): domain Eukaryota; kingdom Metazoa; phylum Chordata; class Amphibia; order Anura; family Dendrobatidae; genus Ranitomeya; species Ranitomeya imitator. Next base: position 382,705,239 of record NC_091285.1, on the reverse strand, counting down.
TGCAGTGCTGCAGGCAGGACATGGGCTGCATGTACCAGGGCAGGCTGGCATCTCCGCAGGCAGCAGTGTGAGGCCAGGTGACCAGCGAGTCATGTGCCAGCACCGGGGCCACAGCAGACACAATGGGCGCAGAGGTGGGAGGCTCCCGGGCAGACCACTGCCGGCCATACATGCACAGCCTGCTCTGTGGTGGCCTTGGGCCCCAGGCCCCGGGCTGCTCCCTCCTCCCCACCCGCCTTAAAGGCGCAGGGAGCCACCAGCCCTCCGGACCGCCTCGTCCCGTCTGCCAGGCCTACGGTACAGGCTGCTAGGAGCGAAGATGTCGCCACTTGGCGAGCATTAACCCCGCCGCTGCCAGTCTTCCCGTCCCTTAAGGAGGCACGGCCTGCTCCCCACCCTCCACAGCCCACCAGCCGGACACGCGGATCACGTGTAGGGGGCGAGACGACCCTACTCACCAGATCCAGATTCTTTACTTAACGGTTCCCCTTTAAGCGGCGGTGGCGGGCGCCCTCCCCTGTGATTCCTCCGCTCCTCCTCCCACCCTCTCACTTACCGGTTCTCCATCCGCCTCCCTCCGCAGGCTCCCGCACACCCACAATGCACCGCGCCGCCTGCTCACATGCACTCTCTTATACGTTATTATAATGCTGCGGTGCACGGCTCTGCTGCCCAGTCTGTGCCATGGTGCACTGAGCGGCACACGGCTGTGCCCTTACAGATGGGCAGTAATAATGCGCTACCAACTGCGCTCTACATGCCAGAACTTTATATACTGCTGCTATTGTGAAGGGAAAATGGCAGCCAATAAGATCGCTGCTTTCAACTTTACAGTACATGGTACAAAATGGAAGAAGCAATCTGATTGGTTGCTGAGATGCTCCTATTGTCTGTTCTGGTGAGGATGTAGATGGTTAAAATCCACACGAACTTCCACGAGACAAGGAGGAAAACCTCACTATAGAGAACAAGACTAAAAACTGCTACATCTGTGCTGTGTTGGGCTAAATTCATCCAAACTTTACAATTCTTGGTCCTGTCACATCTGTAAGTTGCAGCCATTACTAGGTCCTTCGCTTATGTGCATCGCAGACAGGTGCAGGCGCTCAGAGCTGTGGGAACCAGCATCATGTTCTGCCTAAACCCAACAGATGAGACTAGTGGATGCTGCGCTGCCTCACAGCCTGACCTGCGCTGAACTCTGGAGCGTGGGAAAATGCCAGTTCATTTTCCCAGGCTGTGAGGCAGCGCTAGTCAGTGAAGCTGTGCTGGCTGCACCTCCTCATTCACCAATGGTTTTCAGTCGGGGAGGTCGCATCTTGGCACTGCCCTGGTTGAAAACTGTGTATACCCTAGATATGGATTACGGCGTGGGACAAAACGATGGACAGGTATGGTATAGTGTTGGTTTATTATTTTATTTTTTTACAGGAGATCTAGGGCGTCGCATGGATTAGGAGTAACAATAAAATGGGAAAACTGTGTTGTGTTTTATTTCATTAAAATACTTTATTCTGGCTGTGTCTTTAACATTTTAACAACTATAGGGTTAGTAATGGATAGGTGTCTTATTGACACCTCTCCATTACTAAGCCGTGGGCTTGATGTCACCTTACAATACAAAGGTGACATCAACCCCTCAACTATTACCCCACTTGCTACCGATACAGGGCAAGTAGGAAGAGGGAGGTTAAGTGCCGGAATTGGCTCATCTTAGAGATGCACCTTTTCTGGGGCGGCTGAGTGCTAATGTATTTAGCCTGGGGGGCAATATCCATGGCCCCTTCCTAGGCTATTAATATCAGCCCGCAGCTCTCTGCATAGCCTTTGCTGATTATTAATTATAGGGGGACCCCACGTCATTGTTTTGGGGGTCCCCCATTTTAATAGCCAGTAAAGGCTAAGTATACAGTCATGAGCTGATATTAATAGTCTGGGAAGCTCCATGGGTATTACCCTCTTCCCTGGCTATAAATATTTGCCTCCAGTTGTTTGCTTTCCCTCTGCTGGTTTTGAAAATTGTGGGGGAGCCATTGCCATTTTTTCCCCCCAAAAGAAACTTTTATTAATTACATACATGTCCCCTAATTTGAACACACACTACTAATTGGATTGGTCACTGACATCTATATATCTACCTACTCTGCATCTATTTACTGTATGTAAACCATGTCTTCTATCCTGTCAGCTCCTGCAGTTATTTTACAGAAGCCAACAAATGAATTACGGGCTTTTCTTCTATCTTTCTGTGCAATATAAATACCATATTTTTCGGACTATAAGACGCCTTTTTTTCCTCCCAAAATGTGGAGGAAAATGGGGGATGCATCTTATAGTTCGGATATATAGGCTCTGGTTGTGGTGGGGAGGTGGGGGAGCGGTATCGGAGGACAGGAGCCAGTGGGCTGACTAACTCCTGTGCCCGCTGCTAAAGAGAAATGAATATGCACTGCATTCCACGCCCATGGGCGTGGAGGGCAATGAATATTCATTTCTTCCTGGCATCCTGGTATGATTGATTGGCCATCCCCTTGCGATCTCTGATGAACACCTGGTGAGTATTCCGGCAGCTGTGCCCTGCTTGTGAGCAATGCATGATGTCCCTGACATGCACTGCTTACAAGCATTAAGCAGCTGCTGGCACGGAGCAGGACGCTATGACTGCGAGGGAGGAAGGTAAGAGTAAAGGTTTGTTTTCTTTAATCTTTTCTGATGGGGCCATGGATGCCAGGACTGGGGTGGGGCCAATCATACCAGCAAGGGGACGGGGCCAATGAATCATACTAGGAATTGGATGGGGCCAATCAATCATACCAGCAAGGGGATGGGGCCAATCAATCATGCCAGGAATGGGATGGGGCCAATCAATCATATCAGAATAAGAATGGGACCATGCATACCAGGATGAGGAAGAGGGCCATGCATACCAGGATGGGGATGAGGGGACCATATTTACCTGGATAGGTAATCTTAAGTACAGAATTGATCACATTTTTTGCTTCAGTTTTTTTTTCCTAATTTCCTCTAAAACCTAGGTGCGTCTTATGGTCCAGTGCATCTTACAGTCCAAAAAATACGGTACATATATATGTGTGTGTGTGTGTGTGTGTCACTGACATATCTATATATATAATTGTCTAAGGGTTTTTCTGTCTGTCTGTCCTGGAAATCCCGCGTCTCTGATTGGTCAATGCTGCCAGGCCTCGACCAATCAGCGACGGGCACAGCATGGCGACGAAGATGTCATAAAGGTTGCCTCGACCAATCAGCGACGGGCACAGTCTGCCGCGAATTCGCCTCGACCAGTCAGCGACGGGCACAGTATCGACGTAGATGTCATAGATGTAGATGTTTTTCTGTCTGTCCTGGAAATCCCGCGTCTCTGATTGGCCAGGCCTCGACCAATCAGCGACGGGCACAGTCTGCCGCGAATTTGCCTCGACCAATCAGCGACAGGCACAGTATCGACGTAGATGTCATAATGGTTGCCATGGCGACGATGATGTCATAAAGGTTGCCTCGACCAATCAGCGACGGGCACAGTCTGCCGCGAATTCTGGAATCATCATTGTCCATACACTTCGGGGACATGCATATTCTAGAATACCCGATGCGTTAGAATCGGGCCACAATCTAGTATATATATATATGTATACATCTATGTGTATATATCCTATTCTAACCTGTACGCCGCAGATCATTTGCCGGCTTTTAATCTATCTATCTATCTATCTATCTATCTATCTATCTATCTATCTATCTATTATCTATCTATCTATCTGTATTTTGAAGAATATTTAGTTTCAAAGCGATGTGTAAATGACATAGAGAATTGCTGTATGTAAAAGCTCATGTTAAAATCGCGTTGCAATCAGATAGCAATCGCACTGCATTCGGATGTAAATCGGATGCTGGGTGTGAAAAATCGGATTGTACTCGCATAAAAAACGCATTACGCTCGCATGACACTTGCATTACACTTGTCCGACTCGACTGCATCAAATTCAGACCGATTTTAAAATAGTGTGACTCCAGCCATAGTCTACGTCCACAATGATTTTTTTCGAGAAAGTGTCTGTCACCCGGGCAGCCAAATCAGAATGGGAGCAGTTCACTTCCTACCTGCCAGCATCCCCGTTTGTTCACACTGAGTTTTTAAAAACGTTTTGGCAATGTACACGCAGAGTATTTCAAGGAGGTTTTGGAGCATAAACAAAGCGGAAACTCAAAATTGTCCTGAAAATTGCTATAAAACTTGTAGATCTGCTAAGTATCTGCCCCCAAAACACTGCACAAAGACTTCAGTGTGCACAGAGCCTTAGCAAATCCTCAGTGAAAAGTCTCCTCAAAAAAACGTTTCAAAAACTCTTGGAAAACTCTTCCATTTCATTTATCTGAGTATTCCACTTTGTTGTTCATTTGAGTTTTTTTAATCTTTTTTCCTGAAGAGGTTTTGAAAAATGTATGGCGGAAAAGTGCATGTCACTTCTTTTTTGAAGGAAAACTCTCTAAACAAGGCACTGTCTAATCAAAAGGCTGCAAAGAATGCTTCAGGAAAAAGAAACTCTTCCAAAACCTCAACAGGAAAAGAAAAACTCTTCCAAAAACTAGCCAAAAAAGAGAGTTTTCTAAAGTTGTTTCATCTTGAAAAACTCATGGTTTTTTAACTAAAAAAATTCATTGTGAACAGTTCAGACAATGTTTTTGTCAAATGGATTCCATCTGGAACTCACCTGAAAAACCGCTGCAAAACAGCCGCAACAAATGAACACAGCGCACAGCAATGTAAAAACGACATTGCTGTGTACGTTTAGCCTTTTTACCATTTCTTTTAACTGCTTCAGGGTTCGAAAAGCTTGAAGCACTTAAAAGGAGTGTTGTTCACTTTTTGGGTAGTTTCTGCTAGGAAGCCGCCTACTAGTCATAGTGTAAAATAAAGTTTGCTGCCGACAGCAGAGCTGCTGCCAAAGCGATGGCATAACTTCTATCAAAATCACTTCAGGATGAAGATTGGCAGCTTTTTCCTGAAATAGTTTTGCCTAGGAAAACCTTGATGGCTGCATATCCTCTGCACATACCCTCATTGGAGCAATTTTCCCATACGTGATTTGAAGGCTTTTGGCTTGACAGTGTTTAAAGAGGTTGACCACTACTTAGGATAGGTCACCAATGTCTGATCAGCCGGGTCCGACACCAGTCCTCTCTCAGATTAGTTGTTCTCTGTGTCAACAGGAAGTACTCACTTGTTGAGCCGCTCTGCCTACTTGTATTAGCCGCCACAGGGTTCTACCATTCTACTTACAGGTGCATCTCACAAAATTAGAATATCATCAAAAAATTAATTTATTTCAGTTCTTCAATACAAAAAGTGAAACTCGTATATTATATAGAGTCATTACAATCAGAGTGATCTATTTCAAGTGTTTATTTCTGTTAATGTTGATGATTATGGCTGACAGCCAATGAAAACCCAAAAGTCATTATCTCAATAAATTAGAATACTTTATAACACCAGCTTAAAAAATGAATGATTTTAAGATCCAAAATGTTGGCCTGCTGAAATGTATGTTCAGTAAATGCACTCGATACTTGGTCGGGGCTCCTTTTGCATTAATTACTGCATCAATGAGGCGTGGCATGGAGGTGATCAGGCTGTGGTACTGCTGAGGTGTTATGGAAGCCCAGGTTGCTTTGATAACAGCCTTCTGCTCATCTGCATTGTTGGATCTGGGGTCTCACATCTTCCTCTTGACAATACCCCATAGATTCTCTATGGGGTTAAGGTCAGGCTAGTTTGCTGGCCAATCAAGTATAGTGATACTTTTGTTTTTAAACCAGGTATTGGTACTTTTGGCAGTGTGGACAGGAACCAAGTCCTGCTGGAGAATGAAATTTACATCTTCAAAAAGCTTGTCTGCAGAGGGAAGCATGAAGTGCTCTAAAATTTCCTAGTAGACAGGTGCGCTAACTTTGGTACTGATAAAACACAGTGGACCTACACCAGCAGATGACATGGCTCCCCAAACCATCACTGATTGTGGAAACTGCACACTTCCATAACACCTCAGCAGTCTTAAAATCATTTTTCAAGCTGGTGTTATAAAGTATTCTAATTTACTGAGATAATGACTTTTGGGTTTTCATTGGCTGCAAGCCATAATCATCAACATTAACAGAAATAAACACTTGAAATAGATCACTCTGTTTGCAATGACTCTATATGAAATGTGAGTTTCACTTTTGGTATTGAAGAACTGAAATAAATTAACGTTTTGATGATGTTCTAATTTCGTGAGATGCATCTGTACGTTCCCTGCACTCCCTCGCAGGATCCTTTTCTGATGCCTTGGTATGTGAAGCAGCTAATATTCATCTTCTTTAGTAGCAGGAAGCCAGTGTGCGTGCTGTTAAAGAAGATGAATATTATGGGTATGTGCACACATTGCAGATTTGCCTGTGAAATTTTCTGCGCAGATTCTGCACCTCTTGGCAGAAAACGCAGGTAAAAATCTGCACGAATTTGATGCGTTTTTGCGGCATTTTTTATGCATTTTTGAAAGCTAAATAAAGATCAATTATTGAACAGAAGAAAAAAGAATTGTGGTGTCCTTTCTTGTCCAACCTCCTCATTTACAAACTCCATGGAACAATAATGTTTAAACACACAGAATGATAGATAGATAGATAGATGATAGATAGATAGATAGATAGATAGATAGATAGATAGATAGATAGATAGATAGATAGATAATAGAGAGATAACACTGTGTTACAAAGGTTTTGTCCCTTGGACAATTTTGAGTGTGCCTGATAGATTTTTTCATGCTGATTTCAGAAATGACTTCAGATTTTTCCTATCACGTAAAGTTTTTGAGAAATGATACAAAACATTATAATATTCTGTTATCATTCTAAAAAACACGGATTACACTGCGCAACAAATTTCAGGGAAGTTCTTGTCCCCTGAGAAAATGTTATTGTATATTATAGATTTTGATTTGCTGAACACGAATAGGTGCTCCAAAAGTCTGTATCATGTCAGGTTTTTAACCCCTTCATGATCGATTTTTCATTTTTGTTTTTCGCTCTCCTTCTTTCCAGAGCCATAACTTTTTTATTTTTTCATCAATATGGTCGTGTGAGGGCTTATTTTTTGCAGGATGAGCTGACATTTTTAATGATACCACTTTTGTGCAGAAATGATCTTTTGATAGCCCGTTATAGCATTTTAATGCAATGTTGTGGTGACCAAAAAAAGGTAATTCTGTCGTTTTGATTTTTTTATTGCTACGCCGTTTAGCGATCATGTTAATTTTTTTTTTGATAGATCGGGCAATTCTGAACTCGGCGATACCAAATATGTGTAGGTTTGATTTTTTTTTGTTATTGTTTTATTTTGATTAGGGCGAAAGGGGGGTGATTTGAACTTTTTTTTTTATATATATTTTTAAACACTTTTTTTTTAACTTTTGGCAATAGCCTCCATAGTGCTCAGATCACCTCTATGCAGCAGAATTACAGGCTTGCCATGAGCGCCGACCACAGGGTGGCGCTCATAGCAATGTGCCATCAACAACCATAGAGGTCTCAAGGAGACCTCTGGTTGTGATGGCAACGAAGCGATGACCCCCGAACACATGACGGGGGTCGTCGCTGCGCGTATTTCCGGACCCGCGCATATTAAGTAGTTAAATTCCGCTGTCAAACTCTGACAGCGGGCATTTAAATGCACCTCCGGATGCCGTACGGGAAATGTGCCCAGCGACGACCCCCCTCACGTGATCGGGGGTCATCGCTTCGTTGCCATCACAACCAGAGGTCTCCTTGAGACCTCTATGGTTGTTGATGGCAGATTGATATGAGCGCCAAATAAAAAATCATAAAAGTTCAAATCACCCCCTTTCGCTCCAATCAAAATAAAGCAATAAAACAAAATCAAATCTACACATATTTGGTATCACCGCATTCAGAATCGCCCAATCTATCAATAAAATAAAATAATTAACATGATCGCTAAACAGCGTAGAGATAAAAAAAATCAAAACGCCAGAATTACGTTTTTTTGGTTGCCGCGACATTGCATTAAAATGCAATAATGGGCAGTCAAAAGAACGTAGCTGCATAAAAGTGGTATCATTAAAAACGTCAGCTCGTGCCACAAAAAATAAGCCCTCAGCCGGCCATATTGACGGAAAAATAAAAAGTTATGGCTCTGGAAAGAAGGGGAGCGAAAAACGAAAATGAAAAATCTAAAAAAGCTCCAGTCATGAAGGGGTTAAAAACCTTACGTGATACAGTCTTTTGGAGCACATATTCGTGTTCAGCATATCAACATCTGTAAGACACAATACAATTATCTCAGGGGACAAGAACTTCCCTGAAATTTGTTGTGTAGTGTAATAAAATAGATAATGGATAGATAGATAAATCTATAGATAGATAGATAGATCTATAGATATACAGTACAGTGCCTTGCAAAAGTATTCGGCTCCCTGGAACCTTTCAACCTTTTCCCACATATCATGCTTCAAACATAAAGTCACCAAATGTAAGTTTTTGGTGAAGAATCAACAACAAGTGGAAAACAATTGTGAAGTTAAACGAAATTTATTGGCTATTTAAAATTTTTGTGAAAATTCAAAAACTGAAAAGTGGGGCGTGCAATATTATTCGGCCCCTTTAACTTGATACTTTGTTGAGCCACCTTTTGCTGCAAGTCGCTTGGGGAATGTCTCTATCAGTTTTGTACATCGAGAGACTGAAATTCTTGCCCATTCTTCCTTGGCAAGCAGCTCGAGCTCAGTGAGGTTTGATGGAGATCATTTGTGAACAGCAGTTTTCAGCTCTTTCCACAGATTCTCGATTGAATTGAGGTCTGGACTTTGACTTGGCCATTCTAACACCTGGATACATTTATTTGTGAACCACTCCATTGTAGATTTTGCTTTATGCTTGGGATCATTGTATTGTTGGAAGACAAATCTCCGTCCCAGTCTCAGGTCTTTTGCAGACTCCAACAAGTTTTCTTCAAGAATGGTCCTGTATTTGGCTTCATCCATCTTCCCATCAATTTTAACCATCTTCCCTGTCCCTGCTGAAGAAAAGCAGGCCCATACCATGATGCTGCCACCACTATGTTTCACAGTGGGGATAGTATGTTCAGGGTGATGAGCTGTGTTGCCTTTACGCCAAAGATATCATTTCGCATTGTTGGCAAAAAGTTTGATTTTGGTTTCATCTGACCAGAGCACCTTCTTCCACATTTTGGTGTGTCTCCCAGGTGGCTTGTTGCAAACTTTAAGCGACACTTTTTAAGGATATCTTTGAGAAATGGCTTTCTTCTTGCCACTCTTCCATAAAGGCCAGATTTGTGCAGTGTCTAACTGATTGTTGTCCTATGGACACACTGTTCCACCTCAGCTGTTGATCTCTGCAGTTCATCCAGAGTGATCATGGGCCTCTTGGCTGCATTTCTGATCAGTCTTCTTGTTTGAGATGAAAGTTTAGAGGGACAGCCAGGTCTTGGTAGATTTGCAGTGGTATTCTCCTTCCATTTCAATATGATCGCTTGCACAGTGCTCCTTGGGATGTTTAAAGTTTCGGAAATCATTTTGTGTCCAAATCTGGCTTTAAACTTCTCCAAAACAGTATCACGGACCTGCCTGTTGTAGTCCTTGATCTTCATGATGCTCTCTGTGCTTCAAACAGGACCCTGAGACAATCACAGAGCGTGTGCATTTATACGGAGACTTGATTACACACAGGTAGATTATATTTATCATCATTAGGCATTTAGGACAACATTGGATCATTCAGTCAGGGCCGGCTCCAGGTTTTCGAGGGCCCCGGGCGAAAGAGTCTCAGTGGGCCCCCCCTTTAACACATACCCCGATTTATGATGCACAGATACGGCAGAGAAATGTATAGTACAATGCCAGATTTCACTTCTTACATGAGTGACAGCTATTGTAAATTCTGCAGTGTATATATACAGGAGGAAAGGTGCTGTGCAGTGTATATATACAGGAGAGGTGCTGTGCAGTGTATATATACAGGAGGAAAGGTGCTGTGCAGTGTATATATACAGGAGAGGTGCTTTTCTGTTTTGAGTTTTTCTATGAAACAAAGACTTTTCTACATAAACAACGTTTGGTTTTGCGGCCCCAACAGATCTGTGCTACAAAGTAACAGGCGGCTCGGGCATTAATGAGGGACCTGATGCTGAATCCTTTCCTCAAACCCTAATGACCCAATTAGTGCCCCGTCATTAGAAGCTCATTAAACGCCTCCGTCCCGAGCAGTCATGTACAGTATGGGGGGATCCTGCAGCCCACCCCCTGACTGCTCCATACCATACAATGCCCTCTGTCGCTCTCACTATTATCCTGTGCATTTCTCCGTCATCGTTACCCCATGTTACACTTGTCACCCCCCACTACAGAGTAGCAGGGCAGCCAATGTCACCCCCTCCCGGACCCTAATGGCAGCAGGAAATGTCTGCTCCTCTATTGGGTTGGAACCTGATTTAATCAAGGAATAATGTGGATTTGTTGCCAGTGGCTGCAGGGGAAGGGTTAAGTGATGCCATGTCCTTGGTGGGAGCAGTGGCAGCTGCTGGGACCTGGACAGAGACAACCAATGTTGCTGTGACTGCACAGTGTGACCTGGAGGAGAGAAGCTGAGACTCCGGAGCAGAAATCACCCACATGCCAGCACTGGGCAGAGTCCCTCCAGTCACCAGCCTGGGGCCACGGGGCCCCAACCTACAGCCCACAGCTCAGTATTACCCATGGCAGCAGCTCCCCTTCCTCCTGGCATCTGGTTAACCCCATTTATGCAGGTCGGATTGTTATCTTTAAGGTTCAGCAATAACCTTCATACAGATGGGAAGGGGTTAAGCTTCTTCCTTACCCCACTGGTGCAGGTTTGGTGCAGCATGCATGTATTCTGGGTGAGCTGAGCGGCTACAGGCTGCAGGCTGCACCCCACCAGCTGCTCCTCCCGACATCACCCACATTTTTAGGCAGCGGAGACAGCAGCAGACTGAGCCACAACTGCAACCACTGCTGGATACCTTTGCACTCACTCAGGCACTAGTAGGACAGAGCTCCTCTGGAATCTGCCTGATAAACTTCAGCACTGTCTGCAGCCACCAAGGGGGGAGAGCAGAGAAAGTGCTCTCTCCGCCCACAATGTCACACTGGCTGCCTTCTGTTAACCCCTATGTGTGCCTGCCTGGCTGCACTGACTGAGTGAGAAGATGCTTGTGTCAGAGCTGGCACATAGGGGTTAAGAGAACGCAGCCAGCAGTGACTTTGTGGGGGGAGAGAGCATGTTATATCTGAAGTCGGCCCTGCATTCAGTGATCCACAATGAACTTCTGGAGTGAGTTTGCTGCACTGAAAGTAAAGGTATTCAAAAAGGAGAAACATTGGAGTTTTTGACAAAATTTCTATAACAACCTTTATTGAAACAGACCATCAAACATATATTAACAAACAAGATTTAAAAGACGTGATTAAAAAGGACACCAACACTGGCCGCACTTAGTACTAAATGTAATACTAAAGGGCTTCAATCAACATGATATTTTAAGGACCCCATCACCTACAATGTCCATTCACCTGCTCCCAAAGGTTAATGGAGGGAGGACATTAATCAATATAGCCCAGCGGCTGTTGTAGAATCTTCTCTGAGTATTCCTCTCCCATACTGCCCCTTTAATACATATGGTCAGGGCCGTATTTGCCACTAGGCACTTGAGGGCACGTGTCTAGGGCAGCAGGATGCGGGGGGGGGGGCGGGTGCACTTGAGCAAGGTTTTTTTTTTTCTGTCTTTTTTAATAAAGTCCGGGGTCAAGCGCCTGCCCCCTCCCTGAAGACTTCATACTCACCCTCCTCAAGCGGTGCCTGCTGCAACTCCGTCTCAGCGCCGGCAGCTCGTCCTGTCCTCAGCAGTCACGTGGTACCGCTCATTAAGGTGATGAATATGGACGCATATTCATCACCTTAATGAGCGGTACCACCTGCCCGCTCATACAGGAAGGAAGACGCTGCGGGGACAGAGATGCCAGGAAGTTCAGCGCCGCACGGTGAGAGAAAGGTGAGTATGACAGGGGAGGATAGAGGAGGACGAGGAGGAAAGAGGAGGATGGGGGAGGATGGAGGAAGACGGAGGAAGACAGGGGAGGATGATGGAGGAGTCATGTTTTCAGGGTGGGAGGATGGGGAAGCCATGCATACAGGGTGAGAGGATGGGGAAGCCGTGCACACAGGGTGGGAGGATGGGGGAGCCGTGCACACAGGGTGGGAGGATGGCGAAGCCGTGCATACAGGGTGGCAGGATGGGGGAGCCGTGCACACAGGGTGGGAGGATGGGGAAGCCGTGCACACAGGGTGGGAGGATGGCGAAGCCGTGCATACAGGGTGGCAGGATGGGGGAGCCGTGCACACAGGGTGGGAGGATGGGGAAGCTGTGCACACAGGGTGGGAGGATGGGGGAGCCGTGCATAAAGGGTGGGAGGATGGGGAAGCCGTGCACACAGGGTGGGAGGATGGGGGAGCCGTGCACACAGGGTGAGAGGATGGGGAAGCCGTGCACACAGGGTGGGAGGATGGGGGAGCCATGCACACAGGGTGGGAGGATGGGGGAGCCATGCACACAGGGTGGGAGGATGGAGGAGCCGTACACACAGGGTGGGAGGATGGGGGAGCCATGCACACAGGGTGGATGGAGGAGCCGTGCACACAGGGCGGGAGGATGGGGGAGCCGAGCCATGCATACAGGATGGGAGGATGGGGGAGCCATGCATACAGGATGGGAGGATGGAGGAGCCATGCATACAGGATGGGAGAGCCATGCATACAGGATGGGAGAATGGGGGAGCCATGCATACAGGGTGGGAGGATGGGGGAGCCGAGCCATGCATACAGGATGGGAGGATGGAGGAGCCGAGCCATGCATACAAAATGGTAGGATGGGGGAGCCATGCATACAGGGTGGGAGGATGGGGGAGCCATGCATACAGGGTGGGAGGATGGGGGAGCCATGCATACATGGTGGGAGGATGGGGGAGCCGAGCCATGCACACAGGATGGGAGGATGGGGGAGCCATGCATACAGGATGGGGGAACCATGCATACAGGGTGGGAGGATGGGTGAGCCGAGCCATGCATACAGGATGGGAGTATGGGGGAGCCGAGCCATGCATACAGGATGGGAGTATGGGGGAGCTGAGCCAGGCATACAAGATGGGAGTATGGGGGGAGCCGAGCCATGCATACAAGATGGGAGGATGGGGGAGCCGAGCCATGCATACAAGATGGGAGGATGGGGGAACCTAGCCATGCATACAAGATGGGGGAGCCGAGCCATGCATACATGATGGGAGGATGGGGGACATGTATGAGGAAACAGTACTGGGGAATGGGGGGCATATGTGAGGAAACAATATGGGGGGATGGATGCAGACAGTATGGTGAGTGAACAAGGGAATGTGTGTGAACACAGTATGAGTAGCGATGTGAAAAATGGATGTGGACAGAGTACGGGGAGTGAGGGTGGTGGGATGTGTGCAGACAAAGTATGGGGAGTCAGGTGAGCAGGCAGTACAGAAAGTGTGGGGGTAAATATATGAGGAGACAGGATGGTGAACAGGGGGGATGTGAGAGGAGACAGTATGAGGAGGGAGGGGAATAGTGTGAGGAGACAGTATGGGGGCAGAAAAGTGAGTGGACACAGAATAGAAACGGAGTAATGGGGGCGTAGCATGGAGGGACAGTGTAAGGGCACAGCCAGGAGGGGACAGTATACCAAGGAGGGGGAGTGTGATGAGAGAGTACAGTATAAATACTGAGCCCTATAGGGGGACACAGTGTGAGAGGACAATGTGAATAGGGGGTCGGTATGGAAAGGAGAGGTCAGTGTGAAGAGCATGTACCATAAGAGGGACAGTGTGGGGGTCATATTTTGTGCAGACAATATAGTGAGGAGCATTATAATGACACTTGTATCTTTAAGGGCGTCATGTGGAGATTTTCTGCAAAAGAGCGGAGAAGTTGTAAGTCTGCAGAGACAGCTGTGGATGAGAAAACTCATTATGGGGTCTGGACAAGATGAAAAAAAAGAATGACTCCAGAGACGACGTCAACTATAAGGTACCTGTATGTAAATGTTATTTGTGATACTAACTAACTCTCATGTTTTTATTTATGTTAGGAGCATTAAAGGGGATGTCCAGGTTTGTGATGAGTCTGCAGTCAATCTTTGTGACTGCAGACTTCTGACTTCTCACAGTGCACACTGCACACTGTCAGGATTCTTTCGTGCTGGGGATTTACATTAATGCGGTCACATGCTGACTAGACATATGTGGCCTCCATCAATGAAAATGAACTGAGCGAGGCCGGGCTCGTCTAGTCAGAATGTGGTCAGAAGTATACAAATCGCATGCTTGTGCTGACATGACTGTCCACCGGCAGGGAAGAATCCTAAAAGTGTGCAGTGCATTAGTTGTGAGAATTCAGAAGCCTGCGATGTCAGGATTCAGCTCTGCAGGTTCCAGTAGTCATCACATGGACACGTCACTCATATGTGATTTTCATACTTGTGGTCCTGTGACAACGAACTTCTCTTCTGCTTCTCTGTTTTTCACTGAACATTGAAAGCATTAGGGAGAGCAGCTTGTGGGTATACAGCGCCCCAGAGTTCTGGTCGTTGCAGTAATGTCGCTCTGCCACTAAAGGGAGCGATGTTATGTCTGATTGCACTAAAGGAGTTCCTCTGACCAGGTATCACAAACACACATTACACTTCACACTCCGGTCACCAGGGGGAGTGGTTCTATCTACTAGGCCACTCCTCACACTCTGGTAAAACTGGGGGTTGGACGGGAAGTTTGGCAGAAAGAGAGTTCGGGAGAGGACCTGTCAGGGGTGGGATCCTGACAGCGGCCTAGAAAGAGGACAGATCGTTACGGAGCCGCGCCTGCACTACCTTGCAGCGGCATCTTAAGAAAGGGCACGAAGCGAAGTATAGTGTGGGGAAGTGAGAAGCGTGATCACAGCACAAAGAAGATAGAACCAGAAGGAGTCGTGCCTCTGAGATCGTGGCAACATCCTTCTGAGGCGCGTAGCCGGTGGCCGGAGCACCGAGAAAGTAAGAGACTCTACGCATTACTTTGAACCACGGCAGGACAGTTAACTCTAGGTTGGCTGTCTCACCTAAAACACCTAAGCAGACAAAGGAGGCAAGTGTGGGAGAGGGGCGACTCTAGGGTCACGGAAGAACTCCAGGCCTACCCCGTCATACGGGTGCGTCCTAGCCATATCATCTGGGGGACGGAGAGAGGAAAGAACATCAGAAGCAGACACGACAGTTGTGAGGACTATCCCGTGGTGCTCAGCAGGGAAGGACTACAACACACAGGCGCTAGTTGGTAGGCACTGATTTCCACCTGCAAATGGAACTCTGGATGTGCCTTCGGACCGGCCGGTCTCAGCCAGCCGTGTTAGCAGTGCTTTGGATTGCGGATCCCTAAGTCTCCAGTAAAGAGGTAAAGAGACTGCAACCCTGTGTCCTCGTTATTCATTGCACCTTGCACCACGCACGAAACCACCACCTTTCATTGGACGCCCCTTAGCAGGGTCACGGACCGGGTCTAGCAACCGTGACATCCTCAGAACAGAAGCAGAAGAGGCCCGGTACCGAGTACCCCGTGGCCCTGTGTGTGTCTGGTGGCGCTCCAGGTACATGACTAAGTGTGCAAATCACAATCACATATGTCCTGTGGGGGGAGGGCACCAAAATGAATTCTTGCCCCTGGTGCCAGAAACCCTAGATACACCTCTGCCGGTATGCTACTGCGAGCTGTGATCACCGGGTCCGGTGGAGGGATGTCTGTGCACAGGCAGTGAGGCAGGGACTAAGGGTGTGCACAGAGAGAGTGGAGACCCGGAGACTGCCCGTCCCAGTCTACGCTGTAGCCTGGAGCCCTCATTATCATAGGAATATGTCAGTTAATAAATTGTTTTCCTAAAGCTTTATAGTGCAGTTTTAGGTCAGAAAGGGATGGTTAGGGATGAGCTAGGAAGGTGCAGGGACAGGTAGTGATGGCTACTTGCGGACATGTGCGGCACTCGTGGTTTTGCACTTGCGATGATACAAAAAACACTTAGCAGTGTTTTTTCCATTGCTGCAAGTACCGCATTTGCCGGATCGCGGCAAAACCGCAAGTGCTGCACATGTCCACAAGTCCCATAGGGAATGAAAGAGGCCGAACACAGTGTTGCTGTAAGTGATCCATTACACCACAGATGCGGATGCAGCGCCCCAGAGATCTGGTCGTTGCAGTATGACACTCTGCCGCTAAGGGGAGTGATGGAATTCTGATGGCACTGAAGGAATTCTACTGACCAGGTATCACCAGCACACATTACACTTCCCACTCCGGCCACTAGGGGGAGAAAAAGGCTTTATTTATTGGGCCACTCCTCACACTGGTAAAACTAGGGGTTGGATAGGAAGTTAGTCAGAAGCTGACTGGGTTGGATTCAGGCAACATCCCATGGCAGGGGGTGTTGCAGGTTGAAGACACATGGGGTCCCTGTCAGGCGTGGGAACCTGGCAGGTATCTAGCGAACAGAGCAGAACGTTACGGAACCGCGCCTGCACACCCCGCGGTGGTATCCTAAGAGAGAGACACGAAGAGAAGGATATTGTGGAACAGTGAGAAACGAGATCAAGCACAAAGGAGAGCCAGTAGGAGTCGTGCCGTGAGACCGAGGCAACATCCTACTGAGGCGCGTAGCCGGTGGCCATAACACCGTGGGAGTAACTGACTCTAGGCCTTACTTCGAACTCCGCAGGACAGTTAATTATAGGTTGGCTGTCTACCTTAAATTTCCTACGAAGACATAGGGGGCAACGCGTGGAGAGGGGCATCTCTAGGGTCCCGGAAGAGCTCCGAGCCTTCCCGTCATACGGGTGCGTCCTAGCCATAACATACCTGGGGGACGAGAAACTAGTAACATCTGGAACTAACGAGAGAGAAATAAAGAGAACTAGAAAGTACGAACGAACAAGAACAGCAGTTGTGAGGACTATTCTGAATGCTCAGCAGGGTAGCACTACAACACACGGGCGCTAGTGGTAGGCACTGATTTCCACCTGCAAAGGGAACTCTGGATGTGCCCATCGGACCGGCCGGTCTCAGACAGCCCTGTTAAGGGTACTCTGGATTGAGGATCCTGAAGTCTTCAGTAAAGAGGTAAAGACACTGCAACCTTGTGTCCTCGTTATTGACTGCACCTCACACCATCACCATCTACCTTACTGGGAAGCCCTGGGGACATACTTCACCTGTGGGAAGGTATACCATCCAGGTGCCATTCCATCACCCCAGCGGACCCCACAGCAGCATCGGTCACCCTGACCGAACACCACAGGTGGCGTCACGAATCCCTGACAGACTGTACCACCTTTATTGGACGAATCCTTAGCAGGGTCGCGGACCAGGTCTAGCCACTGTGACAGCCTCAGAACCGAACCAGAGAGGACCGGTACCGAGAACTCGTGGCCCTGTGTCTGGGGGCGATCCACGGAAAAACTGCCGGATCTGCTGCAAAAGGCTACTTTCACATCAGTGATTTATTGCAAAGTCACTGCCGATAGTGTCATGCTCAGAAAAGGGGGAGGCAGCACTAAAAGTGCCTAGGGCAGCAGAAACTCTAAATACGGCCCTGCATATGGTCACAAAAATCATCCTATGTTAAGTTGAATAAAAGGGTCATCTTCCTAGGATTACCTCTTGTCACTGTATCACCAGAGCCCTTGGAGAGCGGTCGCCAGAGGCGTAGCTAGGGTTTTGGTCCAGAGGGGGCGAAGCTTCTGAGTGGGCCTCTGTTGTGAATTCCGCTCTTGGGCTCCTTCCGGTGGTTGTAAGTGGCACTTTTGTGAGTTCTGCTCTTGGGCTCCCTCTTGTGGTTTCAAGTGGTATGGCTGCTCCTTGGATTTAGCTGTCAGCAGCTGCTTCTACTGATTGTCTTTTCTGCTTGGCTATTTATGCCTGGCTCTTTCCTTCAGCCAGTGCCACTTGTAGATGGTTCCTGGTTGGATTCACATCTCTTTGGATTTCCCTGTTATCCTGACCAGTTCAGCAAAGCTAAGTTCTTGCTTGCTCTTTTCTGTCCACAGATTGTGGACTTATCCGTTCTGTGCTTTCTATATTTTGTCCAGCTTATCAGTATGAATTAACTCTGTGTTGCTGGAAGCTCTGGGAAGCAGATTTACTCTCCACACCTTTAGTCAGGTGTGGAGATTTTTGTAATCTCTGCGTGGATTTTTGTAGTGTTTTATACTGACCGCACAGTATTCCATCCTGTCCTATCTATCTAGCTAGACTGGCCTCCTGTGCTCATCCTGGTTTCATTCTGTGTATGTCTTTTCCCTCTCCACTCACAGTCATTATTTGTGGGGGGCTAATCTATCCTTTGGGGATTTTCTCTGAGGCAAGATAGTTTTCCTGCTTCTATCTTTAGGGGTAGTTAGCTCTTAGGCTGTGTCGAGGTGCCTAGGGAGAGTTAGGAGCATTTCACGGCTACTTCTAGTGTTGTGTTGAGCTTAGGGACTGCGGTCAGTACAGATACCACTTCCTTCAGAGCTCGTTCCATGTTGCTCCTAAACCACCAGATCATAACAGTACAAGTGGCCATAAATGAATTAAATGCATCTCAAAAAGAAGGAAAAAATTCTGAGCCATTTTTTTTCTGTGCTCTCTTTTTGTCTTTTTTTTTTTCCTCTTGACCTTTGGGTGGTGCAGGATTTGTGCTCTGGCATGGATGTTCAGGGTTTGTTTTCTCGTGTGGATCAACTTGCTGCAAGATTACAGAGTATCCAAGATTATGTTGTCCAGACTCCGGCATTGGAGCCTAAAATTCCTACTCCTGATTTGTTTTTTGGAGACAGATCCAAGTTTTTGAACTTTAAAAATAACTGCAAATTGTTTTTTGCTTTGAAACCCCGTTCTTCTGGCGATCCCATTCAGCAAGTAAAAATCATCATATCCTTGCTGCGTGGTGACCCTCAGGACTGGGCATTCTCCCTTGAATCAGGGGATCCGGCATTGCTGAATGTAGATGCATTTTTTCAAGCGCTCGGAATATTGTATGATGAACCTAATTCTGTGGATCATGCAGAAAAAACCCTGTTGGCCTTGTGTCAAGGTCAGGAAGCGGCAGAATTATACTGCCAGAAATTTAGGAAATGGTCTGTGCTTACTAAATGGAATGAGGATGCTCTGGCTGCTATTTTCAGAAAGGGTCTTTCTGAAGCCCTTAAAGATGTTATGGTGGGCTTCCCTACGCCTACTGGTTTGAGCGAGTCTATGTCTCTAGCCATTCAGATTGATCGGCGTTTGCGCGAGCGCAAAGCTGTGCACCATATGGCAGTGCCCTCTGAGCAGAGTCCTGAATCTATGCAATGTGATAGGATTTTGACTAAAACAGGACGGCAGGAATTCAGACGTCAGAATAGGTTGTGTTTTTACTGTGGTGATTCTGCTCATGTTATTTCTGATTGCCCTAAGCGTACTAGGAGGGTCACTAGGTCTGTTACCATTAATACTGTACAGCCTAAATTTCTTTTATCTGTGACCCTGATTTGCTCATTGTCGTTTTTTTTCTGTCATGGCATTTGTGGATTCAGGCGCTGCCCTGAACCTAATGGACTTAGAATTCGCCAGGCGCTGTGGTTTTTCCTTGCAGCCTTTGCAGAACCCTATTCCTTTGAGGGGCATTGATGCTACTCCATTGGCCAAGGATAAACCTCAGTACTGGACGCAGATGACCATGTACATGGCTCCTGCACATCAGGAAAATTGCTGTTTTCTGGTGTTGCATAACCTGCATGATGTTGTTGTACTGGGTTTTCCATGGTTACAGGAACATAATCCGGTGCTGGATTGGAAAACTATGTCTGTGACTAGTTGGGGTTGTCAAGGGGTACATAGTGACGTTCCTTTGATGTCAATTTCCTCTTCCCCCTCTTCTGAGGTCACTGAGTTTTTGTCGGATTTCCAGGATGTATTTGATGAGCCCAAGTCCAGTTCCCTTCCTCCACATAGGGACTGTGATTGTGCTATTAACTTGATTCCAGGTTGTAAGTTCCCTAAAGGCCGACTTTTCAATCTGTCTGTGCCAGAGCATGCCGCCATGCGGAGCTATGTTAAGGAATCTTTGCAGAAAGGGCATATTCGGCCGTCTTCGTCACCATTGGGAGCGGGTTTCCTTTTTGTTGCTAAGAAGGATGGCTCCTTGAGACCCTGTATAGATTATCGTCTTCTTAATAAGATCACGGTCAAATTCCAATACCCCTTGCCTTTGCTTACTGATTTGTTTGCTCAGATTAAGGGGGCTAGTTGATTTACTAAGATTTACCTCCGAGGGGCATATAATCTTGTTCGTATTAAACAGGGTGACAAATGGAAAACTGCATTTAATACGCCCGAAGGCCATTTTGAATACCTTGTGATGCCATTTGGGCTCTCTAATGCTCCATCTGTGTTCCAGTCCTTCATGCATGATATTTTCCGCAATTATCTTGATAAATTCATGGTTGTATATTTGGATGATATTTTGATTTTTTCCGATGATTGGGAGACTCATGTGAAGCAGGTCAGGATGGTGTTCCAGATCCTTTGTGATAATGCTTTGTTTGTGAAGGGACCTAAGTGCCTATTCGGAGTTCAGAAGGTCTCTTTTTTGGGTTTTATTTTTTCTCCCTCGTCTATAGAAATGGATCCAGTTAAGGTCCAAGCTATTCATGACTGGATTCAACCCACATCTGTGAAGGGCCTTCAAAAATTTTGCGGCTTTGCTAATTTCTATCGCCGTTTCATTGCCAACTTTTCCAGTGTGGTTAAGCCCCTTACTGATTTGACGAAGAAAGGCGCTGATGTGATGAATTGGTCCTCTGCGCCTGTTGAGGCCTTTCAGGAACTTAAACGCCGATTTACTTCTGCCCCTGTGTTGCGTCAGCCCGATGTTTCTCTTCCTTTTCAGGTTGAGGTCGACGCTTCTGAGATTGGGGCAGGGGCCGTTTTGTCTCAGAGGGAATCTGATGGTTCTTTGATGAAACCGTGTGCTTTTTTTTCTAGAAAGTTTTCGCCTGCGGAACGCAATTATGATGTCGGCAATCAGGAGTTGTTGGCTATGAAGTGGGCGTTTGAGGAGTGGCGACATTGGCTTGAGGGAGCTAAGCACCGCATTGTGGTCCTGACTGATCATAAGAATCTGATTTACCTCGAGTCGGCCAAGCGGCTGAATCCTAGACAGGCTTGATGGTCCCTGTTTTTCTCCCGTTTTCATTTTGTGGTCTCGTATCTTCCGGGATCTAAGAATGTTAAGGCTGATGCCCTCTCTAGGAGTTTTTCGCCTGATTCTCCTGGAGTCCTTGAGCCGGTTGGCATTCTTAAGGAAGGGGTGATTCTTTCTGCCATCTCCCCTGATTTGCGGCGGGTGCTTCAGGAATTTCAGGCTGATAGGCCTGACCGCTGTCCTGTGGGGAAGCTGTTTGTTCCTGATGGATGGACAAGTAAGGTGATTTCTGAGGTTCATTGTTCAGTGTTGGCTGGTCATCCTGGGATTTTTGGTACCAGAGATTTGGTTGCTAGGTCCTTTTGGTGGCCTTCCTTGTCGCGCGATGTGCGTGCTTTTGTGCAGTCCTGTGGGACTTGCACCCGAGCCAAGCCTTGCTGTTCCCGCGCTAGTGGGTTGCTTTTGCCTTTGCCGGTCCCTGAGAGGCCCTGGACGCATATTTCCATGGATTTTATTTAGGATCTTCCTGTTTCCCAGAAGATGTCTGTTATCTGGGTTGTTTGTGACCGGTTCTCTAAAATGGTCCATCTGGTACCTTTGCCTAAGTTGCCTTCCTCCTCAGATCTGGTTCCATTGTTTTTTCAGCATGTGGTTCGTTTGCATGGCATTCCGGAGAATATTGTGTCTGACAGAGGTTTTCAGTTTGTCTCTAGGTTTTGGCGGGCCTTTTGTGCTAGGATGGGCATTGATTTGTCTTTTTCTTCGGCGTTTCATCCTCAGACTAATGGCCAAACTGAGCGAACTAATCAGACCTTGGAGACCTATTTGAGATGCTTTGTGTCTGCTGATCAGGATGATTGGGTGTCTTTCTTGCCGTTGGCCGAGTTTGCCCTTAATAATCGGGCTAGTTCGGCTACTTTGGTTTCACCTTTCTTTTGTAATTTTGGTTTTCATCCTCGTTTTTCTTCTGGGAAGGTTGAGCCTTCTGATTGCCCTGGTGTTGATTCTGTGGTGGACAGGCTGCAGCAGATTTGGACTCATGTGGTGGACAATTTGACGTTGTCTCAGGAAAGGGCTCAACGTTTTGCTAACCGCCATCGGTGTGTTGGCCCCCGGCTTCGTGTGGGGGATTTGGTTTTGTTGTCTTCTCGTCATGTTCCTATGAAGGTTTCTTCCCCTAAGTTTAAGCCTCGGTTTATTGGTCCTTATAAAATTTCTGAAAGTATTAATCCAGTGTCTTTTCGTTTGGCTCTTCCAGCCTCTTTTGCCATTCATAATGTTTTCCATAGATCTTTGTTGTGGAGATATGTGGTGCCCGTTGTTCCCTCGGTTGACCCTCCTGCTCCGGTGTTGGTTGAGGGAGAGTTGGAATATGAGGTTGAGAAGATTTTGGATTCTCGTTTTTCGAGGCGGAGGCTTCAGTATCTTGTCAAGTGGAAGGGTTATGGCCAGGAGGATAATTCTTGGGTTGTTGCCTCCGATGTCCATGCCACCGATTTGGTTCGTGCTTTTCACTTGGCTCGTCCTGATCGGCCTGGGGGCTCTGGTGAGGGTTCGGTGACCCCTCCTCAAGGGGGGGTACTGTTGTGAATTCCGCTCTTGGGCTCCCTCCGGTGGTTGTAAGTGGCACTTTTGTGATTTCTGCTCTTGGGCTCCCTCTTGTGGTTTCAAGTGGTATGGCTGCTCCTTGGATTTAGCTGTCAGCAGCTGCTTCTACTGATTGTCTTTTCTGCTCGGCTATTTATGCCTGGCTCTTTCCTTCAGCCAGTGCCACTTGTAGATGGTTCCTGGTTGGATTCACATCTCTTTGGATTTCCCTGTTATCCTGACCAGTTCAGCAAAGCTAAGTTCTTGCTTGCTCTTTTCTGTCCACAGATTGTGGACTTATCCATTCTGTGCTTTCTATATTTTGTCCAGCTTAACAGTATGAATTAACTCTGTGTTGCTGGAAGCTCTGGGAAGCAGATTTACCCTCCACACCTTTAGTAAGGTGTGGAGATTTTTGTAATCTCTGCGTGGATTTTTGCAGTGTTTTATACTGACCGCACAGTATTCCATCCTGTCCTATCTATCTAGCTAGACTGGCCTCCTGTGCTCATCCTGGTTTCATTCTGTGTATGTCTTTTCCCTCTCCACTCACAGTCATTATTTGTGGGGGGGGGCTAATCTATCCTTTTAGCACAGGGAGGTCAGACTAACTAAATAGACCGAGGATAGGAAAGGTATCTTTGCGGTCAGCACAAAAACTAAAAAAGACCACGCAGAGTGTGCAAAAAGACCCCCGCACCGACTCACGGTGCGGAGGCGCCACCCTGCATCCCAGAGCTTCCAGCTAGCAAGACAAAATAATGAAAGCAAGCTGGACTAGAAAACCATGAATAGAAAATAACAAACGGGGACTTAGCTTCTTGCAGGAAGAGACAAGTCTCAGAAAGATCCAAGAGCGAACTGAAGCAATGCAGAAACATTGACAGCTGGCATGGAGTAACGATCTAAGTGGAGTTAAATAGAGCAGCAAACCAAAGGATAAACCCCGTCACCTGTGTAAGGAACCTCAGAAGCAGCAGCTCCACTCACAGCCACCAGAGGGAGCCCACGGACAGAACTCACCAAAGTACCATTCACAACCACAGGAGGGAGCTCGACAACAGAATTCACAACAGTACCCCCCCCTTGAGGAGGGGTCACCGAACCCTCACCAGAGCCCCCAGGCCGATCAGGATGAGCCAAATGAAAGGCACAAACTAGATCGGCAGCATGAACATCAGAGGCAAAAACCCAGGAATTATCCTCCTGACCATAACCCTTCCACTTGACCAGGTACTGGAGTTTCCGTCTTGAAACACGAGAATCCAAAATCTTCTCCACCACATACTCCAACTCCCCCTCGACCAACACCGGGGCTGGAGGATCAACGGAGGGAACCATAGGCGCCACGTATCTCCGCAACAACGACCTATGGAACACATTATGGATGGCAAAAGAAGCTGGAAGGTCCAAACGAAATGACACAGGATTAAGAATTTCAGAAATCTTATATGGCCCAATGAAACGAGGCTTAAACTTAGGAGAGGAAACCTTCATAGGAACATGACGAGACGACAACCAAACCAAATCCCGAACCCGAAGTCGGGGACCAACACAGCGCCGGCGGTTAGCGAAACGTTGAGCCTTCTCCTGGGACAATGTCAAATTGTCCACCACATGAGTCCAAATCTGCTGCAACCTGTCCACCACAGTATCCACACCAGGACAGTCCGAAGGCTCAACCTGCCCTGAAGAGAAACGAGGATGGAAACCAGAATTGCAGAAAAAAGGAGAAACCAAAGTAGCCGAGCTGGCCCGATTATTAAGGGCGAACTCAGCCAAAGGCAAGAAGGACACCCAAGCATCCTGATCAGCAGAAACAAAGCATCTCAGATATGTTTCCAAAGTCTGATTAGTTCGTTCGGTTTGGCCATTAGTCTGAGGATGGAAAGCCGAAGAAAAAGACAAATCAATGCCCATCTTAGCACAAAAGGACCGCCAAAACCTTGAAACAAACTAGGAACCTCTGTCCGAGACGATGTTCTCCGGAATGCCATGCAAACGAACCACATGCTGGAAAAACAATGGCACCAAATCAGAGGAGGAAGGTAATTTAGACAAGGGTACCAAATGGACCATCTTAGAGAAGCGATCACAAACCACCCAAATGACCGACATCCTTTGAGAAACAGGGAGATCAGAAATAAAATCCATGGAAATATGCGTCCTGGGCCTCTTCGGGACCGGCAAGGGCAAAAGCAACCCACTGGCACGAGTCAGCAAGGCTTAGCCCGAGCACAAGTCCCACAGGACTGCACAAAAGAACGCACATCCCGCGACAAAGAAGGCCACCAAAAGGATCTAGCCACCAAATCTCTGGTACCAAAGATTCCAGGATGACCAGCCAACACCGAACAATGAACCTCAGAGATAACTCTACTAGTCCATCTATCAGGGACAAACAGTTTCTCCGTAGGACAACGGTCAGGTCTATCAGCCTGAAACTTCTGCAGCACGCGCCGCAAATCAGGGGAGATGGCAGACAAAATTACCCCCTCTTTAAGAATACCCGCCGGCTCCGGAACACCCGGAGAGTCAGGCACAAAACTCCTCGACAGGGCATCAGTCTTCACATTCTTAGATCCCGGAAGGTATGAAACCACAAAATCAAAACGGGAGAAAAAGAGCGACCATCGAGCCTGTCTAGGATTCAACCGTTTGGCAGACTCGAGATAAGTCAAATTCTTTTGATCCGTCAAGACCACTACGCGATGTTTAGCTCCTTCAAGCCAATGTCGCCACTCCTCGAATGCCCACTTCATGGCCAACAACTCTCGATTGCCAACATCATAATTGCGCTCAGCAGGCGAGAATTTTCTAGAAAAGAAGGCACAAGGTTTCATCACCGAGCCATCAGAACTTCTTTGCGACAAAACAGCCCCTGCTCCAATCTCAGAAGCATCAACCTCGACCTGAAACGGGAGCGAAACATCTGGCTGGCACAGCACAGGGGCAGAAGAAAAACGACGCTTCAACTCCTGAAAAGCCTCTACAGCCGCAGAGGACCAATTGACCACATCAGCACCTTTCTTGGTCAAATCAGTCAACGGTTTAGCAACACTAGAAAAATTAGCGATGAAGCGACGGTAAAAATTAGCAAAGCCCAGGAACTTCTGTAGGCTCTTCACCAATGTCGGCTGAGTCCAATCATAAATGGCCTGGACCTTAACAGGGTCCATCTCGATAGTAGAAGGGGAAAAAATGAAACCCAAAAACGAAACCTTCTGAACTCTTAGAGACACTTAGACCCCTTCACAAACAAGGAATTCGCACGAAGGACCTGGAACACCATTCTGACCTGCTTCACATGAGACTCCCAATCATCCGAAAAGACCAAAATGTCATCCAAATATACAATCATGAATCTATCCAGGTACTCTCGGAAGATGTCATGCATAAAGGACTGAAACACAGATGGAGCATTAGAAAGCCCGAATGGCATAACCAGGTACTCAAAATGGCCCTCGGGCGTATTAAATGCTGTTTTCCATTCATCGCCCTGTTTAATTCGCACAAGATTATACGCCCCTCGAAGATCTATCTTGGTGAACCAACTAGCCCCCTTAATCCGAGCAAACAGATCAGACATCAGCGGCAAAGGATACTGAAATTTGACTGTGATCTTATTAAGAAGGCGGTAATCAATACAAGGTCTTAAAGAGCCATCCTTCTTGGCCACAAAAAAGAACCCTGCTCCCAATGGTGACGACGACGGGCGAATATGACCCTTCTCCAAGGATTCCTTTATATAACTCCGCATAGCAGCGTGCTCTGGCACAGATAAATTAAACAGTCGGCCCTTAGGAAAGTTAATACCGGGAATCAAATTAATAGCACAATCGCAATCCCTATGAGGAGGTAGGGCACCGGATTTGGGCTCCTCAAATACATCCCGGTAATCTGATAAAAACTCAGGGACTTCAGAAGGAGTGGAAGGCAAAATTGACAACAATGGAACATCACCATGTACCCCTTGACAACCCCAGCCGGACACAGACATAGATTTCCAATCCAATACTGGATTATGGACCTGTAGCCATGGCAACCCCAAAACGACCACATCATGCAGATTATGCAACACAAAAAAGCGAATATCCTCCTGATGTGCAGGAGCCATGCACATGGTCAATTGCGTCCAGTATTGAGGTTTATTCTTGGCCAAAGGTGTAGCATCAATTCCTCTCAATGGAATAGGATACTGCAAGGACTCCAAGGAAAAACCACAGCGCCTGGCAAACTCTAAGTCCATCAAATTCAGGGCAGCGCCTGAATCCACAAATGCCATAACAGAATAGGACGACAGAGAGCAAATCAGAGTAACGGACAAAAGAAATTTAGACTGTACTGTACCAATGGTGGCAGACCTAGCGAACCGCTTAGTGCGCTTAGGACAATCGGAGATAGCATGAGTGGATTCACCACAGTAAAAACACAGTCCATTCCGACGTCTGTGTTCTTGCCGTTCAGCTCTGGTCAAAGTCCTATCACACTGCATAGGCTCAGGCCTATTCTCAGAGAACACCGCCAAATGGTGCACAGCTTTGCGCTCACACAAGCGCCGATCGAACTGAATGGCCAAGGACATAGACTCATTCAGACCAGCAGGCGTGGGAAATTGTTGTGAAAGGTAATTCAGTACCACAATGGACATAGAGGTCAGCGCACATACAGTGACCTGGCAATAACCCAAAAAACAAGAACGAGCTCTGAGACGTGGGAACTCTGTTGACCGCAATCCCTAATCCTCTCAAACCACACTAAAGGCAGCCGTGGATTGCGCCTAACGCTCCCTATGCAACTCGGCACGGCCTGAGAAACTAGCTAGCCTGAAGATAGAAAATAAGCCTACCTTGCCTCAGAGAAATACCCCAAAGGAAAAGGCAGCCCCCACATATAATGACTGTGAGTTAAGATGAAAAGACAAACGTAGAGATGAAATAGATTTAGCAAAGTGAGGCCCAACTTTCTGAACAGAGCGAGGATAGGAAAGGTAACTTTGCGGTCAACACAAAACCCTACAAACACCACGCAAAGGGGGCAAAAAGACCCTCCGTACCGAACTAACGGCACGGAGGTACACCCTCTGCGTCCCAGAGCTTCCAGCAAGCAGTAAAAAACAAATTGACAAGCTGGACAAAAAAAAACAGCAAACAAATAGCAAAGAGGAACTTAGCTATGCAGAGCAGCAGGCCACAGTAACGATCCAGGAGGAAACAGGTCCAATACAAGAACATTGACTGGAGGCCAGGATCAAAGCACTAGGTGGAGTTAAATAGAGCAGCACCCAACGACTTCACCACATCACCTGAGGAAGGAAACTCAGAAGCCGCAGTACCACTTTCCTCCACCAACGGAAGCTCACAGAGAGAACCAGCCGAAGTACCACTTGTGACCACAGGAGGGAGCTCTGCCACAGAATTCACAACAGGAAATCCCACCATGACATCCTTAAGGGCTTCAGAAAGACCCTTTCTGAAAATTGCCGCCAGGGCACATTCATTCCACTGAGTAAGCACAGACCACTTTCTAAACTTCTGACAGTACACCTCCGCCTCATCCTGACCCTGACACAATGCCAGCAAGATTTTCTCTGCCTGATGCACGGAATTTGGTTCATCATAAAGCAATCCAAGCGCCAGAAAAAACGCATCAACATCACGCAATGCAGGATCTCCTGGCGCAAGGGAAAATGCAATGGCATCAAATCAGAGGAGGAAGGCAATTTAGACAAGGGTACCAAATGGACCATCTTAGAGAAGCGATCACAGACCACCCAAATGACTGACATCTTTTGAGAGACGGGAAGATCTGAAATAAAATCCATAGAGATATGTGTCCAAGGCCTCTTCGGGACCGGCAAGGGCAAAAGCAACCCACTGGCACGAGAACAGCAGGGCTTAGCCCGAGCACAAATCCCAAAGGGCTGCACAAAAGTACGCACATCCCGCGACAGAGATGGCCACCAAAAGGATCTAGCCACTAACTCTCTGGTACCAAAGATTCCAGGATGACCAGCCAACACCGAACAATGAACCTCAGAGATAACTTTATTCGTCCACCTATCAGGGACAAACAGTTTCTCCGCTGGGCAACGATCAGGTTTATTAGCCTGAAATTTTTGCAGCACCCGCCGCAAATCAGGGGAGATGGCAGACACAATTACTCCCTCTTTGAGGATACCCGCCGGCTCAGATACACCCGGAGAGTCGGGCACAAAACTCCTAGACAGAGCATCCGCCTTCACATTTTTAGAGCCCGGAAGGTATGAAATCACAAAGTCAAAACAGGCAAAAAACAACGACCAACGAGCTTGTCTAGGATTTAACCGCTTGGCGGACTCGAGATAAGTCAAGTTCTTATGATCAGTCAAGACTACCACGCGATGCTTAGCTCCTTCAAGCCAATGACGCCACTCCTCGAATGCCCACTTCATGGCCAGCAACTCTCGATTGCCCACATCATAAATTCGCTCAGCAGGCGAAAACTTCCTGGAAAAGAAGGCGCATGGTTTCATCACCGAGCAATCAAAACTTCTCTGCGACAAAACAGCCCCTGCTCCAATCTCAGAAGCATCAACCTCGACCTGGAACGGAAGCGAAACATCTGGTTGACCCAACACAGGGGCAGAAGAAAAACGACGCTTCAACTCTTGAAAAGCTTCCACCGCAGCAGAAGACCAATTGACCAAATCAGCACCTTTCTTGGTCAAATCGGTCAATGGTTTAGCAATACTAGAAAAATTGCAGATGAAGCGACGATAAAAATTAGCAAAGCCCAGGAACTTTTGCAGACTTTTCAGAGATGTCGGCTGAGTCCAATTATGGATGGCTTGGACCTTAACAGGGTCCATCTCGATAGTAGAAGGGGAAAAGATGAACCCCAAAAATGAAACCTTCTGAACACCAAAGAGACACTTTGATCCCTTCACAAACAAAGAATTAGCACGCAGGACCTGAAACACCGTTCTGACCTGCTTCACATGAGACTCCCAATCATCCGAAAAGATCAAAATGTCATCTAAGTACACAATCAGGAATTTATCCAGGTACACTCGGAAGATGTCATGCATAAAGGACTGAAACACTGATGGAGCATTGGCAAGTCCGAATGGCATTACTAGATACTCAAAATGGCCCTCGGGCGTATTAAATGCAGTTTTCCACTCATCGCCTCACTTAATACGCACAAGATTATACGCACCACGAAGATCTATCTTGGTGAACCAACTAGCCCCCTTAATCCGAGCAAACAAATCAGATAACAATGGCAAGGGGTACTGAAATTTAACCGTGATCTTATTTAGAAGGCGGTAATCTATACAAGGTCTCAGTGAACCATCCTTCTTGGCTACAAAAAAGAACCCTGCTCCTAATGGCGACGATGACGGGCGAATATGCCCCTTCTCCAAAGACTCCTTCACATAACTCCGCATAGCGGCGTGCTCAGGCACAGATAAATTAAACAGTCGACCTTTTGGGAATTTACTACCAGGAATCAAATCGATAGTACAATCACAATCCCTATGCGGAGGTAGGGTATCGGACTTGGGCTCATCAAATAAATCCCGGTAATCAGACAAGAACTCAGGAACCTCAGAAGGGGTGGATGATGAAATAGTCAGAAGTGGGACATCACCATGTACCCCCTGACAACCCCAGCTGGACACAGACATGGATTTCCAATCTAATACTGGATTATGGACTTGTAGCCATGGCAACCCCAACACGACCACATCATGCAGATTATGCAACACCAGAAAGCGAATAACCTCCTGATGTGCAGGAGCCATGCACATGGTCAGCTGGGTCCAGTACTGAGGCTTATTCTTGGCCAAAGGCGTAGCATCAATTCCTCTCAATGGAATAGGACACTGCAAGGGCTCCAAGATAAACCCACAACGCCTAGCATACTCCAAGTCCATCAAATTCAGAGCAGCGCCTGAGTCCACAAATGCCATGACAGAATACGATGACAAAGAGCAGATCAAGGTAACAGACAAAAGAAATTTTGACTGTACCGTACCAATGGTGGCAGACCTAGCGAACCGCTTAGTGCGCTTAGGACAATCAGAGATAGCATAAGTGGAATCACCACAGTAGAAACACAGCCCATTGAGACGTCTGTGTTCTTGCCGTTCAACTCTCTGTCAAAGTCCTATCGCACTGCATAGGCTCAGGTTTAAGCTCAGGTAATACCGCCAAATGGTGCACAGATTTACGCTCGCGCAAGCGTCGACCGATCTGAATGGCCAAAGACATAGACTCATTCAGACCAGCAGGCATAGGAAATCCCACCATGACATCCTTAAGGGCTTCAGAGAGACCTTTTCTGAAAATAGCTGCGAGCGCACCTTCATTCCACTGAGTGAGTACGGACCACTTTCTAAATTTCTGACAATATACCTCTATTTCATCCTGACCCTGACACAGAGCCAGCAAATTCTTCTCTGCCTGATCCACAGAATTAGGCTCATCGTACAGCAATCCGAGCGCCAGGAAAAATGCATCGATATTACTTAATGCAGGATCTCCTGACGCAAGAGAAAATGCTCAGTCCTGAGGGTCACCACGCAAAAAAGAAATAATGATCCTAACTTGTTGAACTGGGTCACCAGAGGAGCGAGGTTTCAAAGCCAGAAATAGTTTACAATTATTTTTGAAACTCAGAAATTTAGTTCTATCTCCAAAAAACAAATCAGGAGTAGGAATTCTCGGTTCTAACATAGAATTCTGAACCACAAAGTCTTGAATACTTTGTACTCTTGCCGTGAGCTGATCCACACATGAAGACAGACCTTTAATGTCCATTGCTACACCTGTGTCCTGAACCACCCAAATGTCTAGGGGAAAAAAAAGGCAAAACACAGTGCAAAGAAAAAAAAAATGGTCTCAGAACTTCTTTTTTCCCTCTATTGGGAATGATTAGTACTTTAGGCCTCCAGTACTGTTGTGAAAGGTAATTCAGTACCACAATGGACATAGAGGTCAGCGCACATACAGTGACCTGGCAATAACCCCAAAAACAAGAACGAGCTCTGAGACGTGGGAACTCTGTTGTTGTTGTATGCAACTCGGCACGGCCTGAGAAACTAGCTAGCCTGAAGATAGAAAATAAGCCTACCTTGCCTCAGAGAAATACCCCAAAGGAAAAGGCAGCCCCCACATATAATGACTGTGAGTTAAGATGAAAAGACAAACGTAGAGATGAAATAGATTTAGCAAAGTGAGGCCCAACTTTCTGAACAGAGCGAGGATAGGAAAGGTAACTTTGCGGTCAACACAAAACCCTACAAACACCACGCAAAGGGGGCAAAAAGACCCTCCGTACCGAACTAACGGCACGGAGGTACACCCTCTGCGTCCCAGAGCTTCCAGCAAGCAGTAAAAAACAAATTGACAAGCTGGACAAAAAAAAACAGCAAACAAATAGCAAAGAGGAACTTAGCTATGCAGAGCAGCAGGCCACAGGAACGATCCAGGAGGAAACAGGTCCAATACAAGAACATTGACTGGAGGCCAGGATCAAAGCACTAGGTGGAGTTAAATAGAGCAGCACCCGACTTCACCACATCACCTGAGGAAGGAAACTCAGAAGCCGCAGTACCACTTTCCTCCACCAACGGAAGCTCACAGAGAGAACCAGCCGAAGTACCACTTGTGACCACAGGAGGGAGCTCTGCCACAGAATTCACAACAGGAAATCCCACCATGACATCCTTAAGGGCTTCAGAAAGACCCTTTCTGAAAATTGCCGCCAGGGCACATTCATTCCACTGAGTAAGCACAGACCACTTTCTAAACTTCTGACAGTACACCTCCGCCTCATCCTGACCCTGACACAATGCCAGCAAGATTTTCTCTGCCTGATGCACGGAATTTGGTTCATCATAAAGCATTCCAAGCACCAGAAAAAACGCATCAACATCACGCAATGCAGGATCTCCTGGCGCAAGGGAAAATGCCCAGTCTTGAGGGTCACCACGCAACAAAGAAATAATGATTTTTACTTGTTGAGCAGGGTCACCAGAGGAGCGGGGTTTCAAAGCTAGAAACAGTTTATAATTATTTTTGAAATTCAGAAACTTAGATCTATTCCCAGAAAATAAATCAGGAATAGGAATTCTAGGCTCTAACATCAGATTCTGAACCACAAAATCTTGAATGTTTTGTACCCTTGCAGTGAGATGATCCACACAAGAGGACAGACCTTGAATGTCCATGTCTACACCTGTGTCCTGAACCACCCAAAGGTATAGGGGAAAAGAAAGACAAAACACAGTGCAAAGAAAAAAAATGGTCTCAGAACTTCTCTTATCCCTCTATTGAGATGCATTAATACTTTGGGCCAGCTGTACTGTTATGACCTGGTGGTTAGGAGCACCAGGAATGACCTGATAGTTAAACCTCAAACAGGACAAGCTCTGGGATGTGGGAGCTCTGCTGACCGCAATCCCTAATCCTATCACACACACTAGAAATAGCCGTGGAGCGCTCCTGACGCTCCCTAGGTGCCTCGTCACAGCCTAAGAACTAGCTAGCCCTAGAGATAGAAAATAAAGCCTACCTTGCCTCAGAGAAATTACCCCAAAGGAAAAGGCAGCCCCCCACAAATATTAACTGTGAGTTAAGATGAAAGTCACAAACACAGAAATGAAACAGGTTTTAGCACAGGGAGGCCAGACTAACTAAATAGACCGAGGATAGGAAAGGTATCTTTGCGGTCAGCACAAAAACTAAAAAAGACCACGCAGAGTGTGCAAAAAGACCCCCGCACCGACTCACGGTGCGGAGGCGCCACCCTGCATCCCAGAGCTTCCAGCTAGCAAGACAAAATAATGAAAGCAAGCTGGACTAGAAAACCATGAATAGAAAATAACAAACGGGGACTTAGCTTCTTGCAGGAAGAGACAGGTTTCAGAAAGATCCAAGAGCGAACTGAAGCAATGCAGAAACATTGACAGCTGGCATGGAGTAACGATCTAAGTGGAGTTAAATAGAGCAGCAAACCAAAGGATAAACCCCGTCACCTGTGTAAGGAACCTCAGAAGCAGCAGCTCCACTCACAGCCACCAGAGGGAGCCCACGGACAGAACTCACCAAAGTACCATTCACGACCACAGGAGGGAGCTCGACAACAGAATTCACAACAGTTGAGCTTAGGGACTGCGGTCAGTACAGATACCACTTCTGTCAGAGCTCGTTCCATGTTGCTCCTAAACCACCAGATCATAACAGGCCTCTAACCAGGTAACCTTGATTACAACTTGGTGACGCGCCCTAATACTGAAGGAGAACCTCAGCAGATGACCGCACTATTACTGAACATATAAGAGATCAAACTACAGTTACAGATAATGACTTACCGCTGACGTCCTTTCTGATGAAATCGTTCACTTTTCCAGTCTTTTCCATCTGGCCCAGACCGACATGACAACTTCTTCCAGCAACGACTCACCTGCAGAGAATACAACAAAGACACGTTTCACTTCTCATATTCCAGCCATCACCATCTATTCCCAACATGGACAAACTCCTCATCCTGCTGATACCCCAATACTGAGCCGCTGCTGCCGTATGTGTCACTATTACTGCACCTGATAACCCAATACTGAGCCGCTGCTGCCGTATATGTCCCTATTACTGCCCCTGATACCCCAATACTGAGCTGCTGCTGCCGTATGTGTCCCTGTTACTGCACCTACTGTGTGGTTCTCTGTGCCCTCTAAATTCTAAAGCACCACTCTATAATATAGTAATTCAGGGTGCAAGTGCCCTAGAAAACAGTGCCCATATTTTGCCCCTAAAAAGTAATATTGCCCTGTGTGCCCCTTTGATAGCCAGAGTAACCTGAGTTCCCCTATAACAGTAAGTACCCACTTTACATTTAATAAAGTCCTGAGTCTCCCCCTGTACAGCTCCCCTTTACACAGCATGATGCTCTCTTATACACAGTATACCGACCCCTTAGTAGGCCTCAAACTGTTTGATGGCTCGAACAATGTATAATGACCCCCACACTGTAATCTCCATACTGTATGATGGCCCCCTAGATAGCCTCCATATACAGTAGCATAATGCACCAAATAGTCCACAATATAGTATAATGCACTCCCCATAAGCAGACTCTATAGCATACGGCAGCCCCCATAGGCAGACACTGTAATAAGGCAGCACCCCCATATAGGCAGACCCTGTAATAAGGCAGCACCCCCATAGTCAGACCCTGTAATAAGGCAGCACCCCCATAGTCAGACCCTGTAATAAGGCAGCACCCCTATAGGCAGACCCTGTAATGAGGCAGCACCCCCATAGTCAGACCCTGTTTAGCTCTATTTCGGGCGCATCGCACGCCCAAAATGGGCGTGCTCTAGCGATGTGCCGTCATTGAGTGACGGACCCTGGGACACGGGCTGCAGCATTTCCGGGTCCGTCACTGCTAGCCCAGATAGAGCATCTGCTAGCTCTATCTGCGCTAGCGGTATGACATATCGGCACTTGCGTTAACAGCAGCCCGTGTGTGTTGAACGCATGTGTTGAACGGGCTGCTGTTATCGCAATGTGACTCTAGCCTTAGATTGTTTTTTTGTGATGTATTGTACTTCATGTTAGTGGTAAAATTTCTTCAATATGACTTGCTTTTATTTATGAAGAAAATGGAAATTTGGCAATTTTTTTTTTTTTGCCTTTAGGCTATGTGCATACGTTGCGGATTGGCCTTAGGAATCGGATTCTGCCTCTCCTGGCAGAAAACGCAGCTACGGATTTATCGCGTTTTTTGTGTGGATCCGCAGCGTTTTTTGTGCGTTTTTGCTGCGTTTTTTACCCCTGCGGATTTCTATAATGGAATGGGTACAAAAATGCTGCAGATTTGCAAAAAAGAAGTGACATGCTACTTTCCACAGCGGATTTTCCGCAAAGTGTGCACAGCTTTTTTTAAAATAAAAATAGATGCTCCATACCGTTCATTATGGCCCCATAGCTGTGCCATATAGTGCTCTGCACCGTTGATTATTGCCCCATAGATGTACCATAGAAAGGTGTGCCATATAGTGCTCTGCACCGTTCATTATTGCCCCATAGCTGTGCCATATAGTGCTCTGCACCGTTCATTATTGCCCCATAGCTGTGCCATATAGTGCTCTGCACCGTTCATTATTGCCCCATAGCTGTGCCATATAGTGCTCTGCACAGTTCATTATTGCCCCATAGCTGTGCCATATAGTGCTCTGCACAGTTCATTATTGCCCCATAGCTGTGCCATACAGTGCTCGGCACAGTTCATTATTGTCCCATAGCTGTGCCATAGTGCTCTGCACCGTTCATTCTTGCCCCATAGCTGTGCCATATAGTGCTCTGCACCGTTCATTCTTGCCCCATAGCTCTGCCATATAGTGCTCTGCACCGTTCATTATTGCCCCGTAGCTGTGCCATATAGTGCTCTGCACCGTTCATTCTTGCCCCATAGCTGTGCCATATAGTGCTCTGCACCGTTCATTATTGCCCCATATCTGTGCCATATAGTGCTCTGCACCGTTCATTCTTGCCCCATATATGCTCCTTATAAAGCTGTGCACCGTTCATTCTTGCCCCATATATGCTCCTTATAAAGCTGTGCACCGTTCATTCTTGCCCCATATATGCTCCTTATAAAGCTGTGCACCGTTCATTCTTGCCCCATATATGCTCCTTATAAAGCTGTGCACCGTTCATTCTTGCCCCATATAAGCTTCTTATAAAGCTGTGCACCGTTCATTCTTGCCCCATATATGCTCCTTATAAAGCTGTGCACCGTTCATTCTTGCCCCATATATGCTCCGTATAAAGCTGTGCACCGTTCATTCTTGCCCCATATATGCTCCTTATAAAGCTGTGCACCGTTCATTCTTGCCCCATATATGCTCCTTATAAAGCTGTGCCATTGCTGCTGCTGCTGCTGCTGCAATAATAATAATAATAAAAAAAAGCCATACTCACCTCTCTTGCTTGCAGCTCCCAGCGTCCGGTCCCGGCGTCTCTCCGCACTGACTGATCAGGCAGAGGGCGGCGCGCACACTATATGCGTCATCGCGGCCTCTGACCTGCAGTCAGAGCGAAGCGGCGCCGGGAAGATAGAGCGGCGCCGGGAAGATGGAGCGACGGCCAGCGTGTGGAACGCGGACAGGTGAATATAAAATACTCACCTAGTCCTGGCGCTCCTGACGCTGCCCCTGCCTGTCACACTGTCTTCGGTGCCGCAGCTCTTCCTGTCAGCGGTCACTGGCACCGCTCAGAGGAATGAATATGTGGCTCCACCCCTATGGGAGTGGAGTCCATATTCATTTCTCTAATGAGCGGTCGCACGTGACCGCTGACAGGAAGAGCTGCGGCACCCGGAGACAGTGTGACAGGCAGGGGCAGCGTCAGGAGCGCCAGGACTAGGTAAGTATGCCTCAGCGCCCTCTCCCCCTCACCCGCCGACCCTGCCGACCACCGTGACTCGAGTATAAGCCGAGAGGGGCACTTTCAGCCCAAAAATTTGGGCTGAAAATCTCGGCTTATACTCGAGTATATACGGTATATAGGTGACTGTACTGTAATTAGGGATGAGTGAGCCCAAACGATAAAGTTCGGGGTTGCTACAGGACACCTAGTGTCTGGTACCGAACCCCAAACACGGAGTTATAAACAAAAATCTGTGTTACTGTTCAGTTTCTCTGAACGTGGCTCCATACGCTGGAATTTTAGACGCGGCTCGCTGTGGGACATCAATGTGGACTATGGCAAATCCTTTGGACTACAGCGGACCTGCGTGGGAGTTTTATCTTTCATAAATAGATGAAGAGGGTAATTCTAACAAACAGCATGGGGTCTCCCCTATTATAATAACCAGCTAAGGCTAGATTCAGATTTGCGGTTGAGTCCGCAGCGTCTCATCCGCAACCTCTAACGCATTGCAAAACGCATGCAAATGCATGATAACGCTGCGTTATTTTATCTGCATGACGTATAAAAAACGCAACGCTTGCACACATTTGCATGCATTTTTGCATGCGTTCACGTTTTTTATGCTCATGCGTTTGATAGTAAAAAAATTTTCAAGGAGAATTTCCTTGAAACAAGACACGCCAAATGGGTGTGTCCCACGGGATTTCTGTATATAGACCCTTGTACAGATGAAATCCTCACATTTTGCTCCTGTATCCTGTGTCAAGATGAATCTTCGCATGGAGAGTTTCTATCGGAATCTGTTTTTGGAAGTCATCTTGTTTAGTCCCTTTGCATTTGCTTGTGAGCAAGAACGGAAAAGAGAAAATCAGAGAAGTTGGCGTCGTCGCTTTTGGCAGCACTCGATTCTTGAACTCCGACAGAGCCGTGGAGCCTACTACTCCTTATTCAGTGAGCTCCGTGAAAACCCAGAGAAATATTTCAAGTACACGAGGATGTGTAAAGATAGCTTTATGGAATTACTGGACCGTGTACAAGGAGCCATCAGCAGGCAGGACACCCAGCTCCGTAGAGCGATTCCTGCTGAGGAACGTCTGCTGGTGACATTAAGGTATGTAATATTTAAACATTAACGCCTGTCATAATTATTATTGTTCTGCAATGTACTTAATACTTTTCCCTTTTTTTGTTTTGCTAAAATACTGTCCTAAATATTATTGTTATAAAAGCCATGTTCTTTCTCTTTTTTTTTCTTTCTTTCTGTTTTGCAAAACCCCAGTCATAAAAATTATTGTTCTGATTTATTTTTTTCTTTCTCTTTTCGGAAGATTCCTGGCTACCGGAGAGAGCCTATCATCGCTCCATTTCCAGTTCAGGATAGGAATTTCCACACTCTCTGGGATTATTGCAGACACCTGTCGGGCTTTGTGGGAAGTTCTCCGTCCGGAATTTATCCCCCTACCCACCAAAGAAATCTGGCAGCAAACTTCAGACCAATTTTTTGAAGTTTGTAATTTCCCCAACTGCTTGGGAGCAGTGGATTGAAAACATATCAGGATTACCAAACCGGCTGGAACTGGATCCGAGTACTTTTTTTTTTTTTTAAATCAGATATTTTTTATTAAACCATAAATGTTGCACATAAACAATAAAAGGGATACTTTGTTATCAGCAATATACCAGTGTACAATACTTTTTTACAGAAAACATATTTAGTCCCAAACCAAACTCCCACCCCCTTCCCCCCTCTAGAGACCTGTCAAGAGTCGACCCCCCCTACTTTGTCATATATAAAAGTACAAGAAAAGGAAGATGACTTGTCAATAATCCTCCCAATGGGGCAAAAGGTCTTTTAGATCACATTGATTCAAGCCACGGGTTCCACAACCTGTCAAAGAGGTCCGTCTTGTTCCTCCTAACGTAGATACTCCTCTGGATCCGAGTACTTTAATAAGAAAAAATATTTTTTCATAGTGCTCATGGCGATTGCAGCTGCGGACTGTAGGTTTGTCGCCGTTGACATTGGATCTTTTGGCCATGGTAATGACGCCCAGACATTTAAAAACTGGGACATGGGCCAACGGTTGTACACCATGTTCCAAATTATTATGCAAATTACATTTTTCTAGGATTTTCCTAAATGGTCAGTGCAAATGACAGTCAGTCTAATAAAAGTCATCACCCGTTATACATCAAATTTTATTGAAGAAACCTCCCAATGATAACAGTATAATCAAAATTAATAAAAACTCAAAATGCACTGTTCCAAATTATTAGGCACAGTAGAATTTCTAAACATTTGATATGTTTTAAAGAACTGAAAATGCTCATTTATTGAATTTGCAGCATTAGGAGGTCACACTCACTGAACAAAAAAGATATTTAACTCCAAAACTTCCTAACAGGCCAAGTTACATGTCAACACAGGAACCGTTCTTTGATATCACCTTCACAATTCTTGCATCCATTGAACTTGTGAGTTTTTGGAGAGTTTCTGCTTGTATTTCTTTGCATGAAGTCAGAATATCCTCCCAGAGCGTCTGTTTTGATGTGAACTGCCTCCCACCCTCATAGATCTTTTGCTTGATGATACTCCAAAGGTTCTCTATAGGGTTGAGGTCAGGGCAAGATGATGGCCACACCATGAGTTTATCTCCTTTTATGCCCATAGCAGCCAATGACTCAGAGGTATTCTTTGCAGCATGAGATGGTGCATTGTCATGCATGAAGATGATTTTGCTCCTGAAGGCACGTTTCTGCTTTTTAGACCATGGAAGAAAGTTGTCTGTCAGAAACTCTATATACTTTGCAGAGGTCATTTTCACACCTTCAGGAACCTTAAAGGGCCCTACCAGCTGTTTCCCCATGATTCCGACCCAAAACATGACTCCTCCACCTCCTTGCTGACGTAGCAGCCTTGTTGGGACATGGTGGCCATCCACCAACCATCCACTACTCCATCCATCTGGACCATCCAGGGTTGCTCGACACTCATCAGTAAACAAGACTGTTTGAAAATTAGTCTTCATGTATGTCTGGGCCCACTGCAACCGTTTTTGCTTGTGAACACTGTTTAGGGGTGGCCGAGTAGTAGGTTTATGAACCAAAGCAAGCATTTGAAGGATCCTACACCTTGAGGTTCGAGGGACTCCAGAGGCACCAGTAGCTTCAAATATCTGTTTGCTGGTTTGTAATCACTTTTTAGCAGCTGCTATCTTAATCTGATGAACTTGCCTGGCAGAAACCTTCCTCATTATGCCTTTATCAGCACAAACACGTCTGTGCTCATATTCAGCCATAAATCTCTTAACAGTACAATGATCATGCTTAAGTTTTCTGGAAATATCTAATGTTTTCATCCCCTGACCAAGGCATTGCAGTATTTGATGCTTTTCGGCAGCAGAGAGATCCTTTTTCTTTCCCATGTTACTTGAAAACTGGCCTGCTTAATAATGTGGAACATCATTTTTAAGTAGTTTTCCTTTAATTAGAATCACCTGGAAAACTAATTATCACATGTATTTAATATTGATTTCAGTGATCCATTGTGCCCTGAGACACAATACCATCCATGAGTTTATTTGAAAAACAAAACAATTAAATCTTTATGACACTTAAATCCAATTTGCATAATAATTTGGAACACGGTGTATATGGGGCCCATTATATACTGTATGGGGGAGCATTTTATGGCTCCTGTTGTGAATTCTGTGGCTGAATTCACTCCTGTGGTCACAAGTGGTACTGCAGCTTCTGAGCTTCCTCCCTCAGGTGTTCTGGTGAGCTCGTTAACTGCTTCATTACTTAACTCCGCCTGATGCTGCTATCCTTGCTCCTTGTCAATGTTTCAGTGTTGGATCTGAGCTTCTCCTGATTGTTCCTGTGACCTGCTGCTCTGTATAGCTAAGTGCTTTTTGCTTTTTGGTTGCTTTTTTTCTGTCCAGCTTGTCTTTTGTTTTGCTGGAAGCTCTGAGACGCAAAGGGTGTACCGCCGTGCCGTTAGTTCGGCACGGTGGTTTTTTTTTGCCCCCTTTGCGTGGTTTTGCTTTAGGGTTTTTTGTAGACTGCAAAGTTCGCTTTACTGTCCTCGCTCTGTCCTAGAATATCGGGCCCCACTTTGCTGAATCTATTTCATCCCTACGTTTTGTCTTTTCATCTTACTCACAGTCATTATATGTGGGGGGCTGCCTTTTCCTTTGGGGAATTTCTCTGGGGCAAGTCAGGCCTATTTTTCTATCTTCAGGCTAGCTAGTTTCTTAGGCTGTGCCGAGTTGCCTAGGTAGTTGTTAGGCGCAATCCACAGCCGCTTTTAGTTGTGTTTAGGATAGGATCAGGTGTGCAGTCTACAGAGTTTCCACGTCTCAGAGCTCGTTCTTGTATTTTTGGGTATTTGTCAGATCACTGTGTGCGCTCTGATCGCTAAGCACACTGTGTTTCTGGATTGCCTTCATAACACCTGTCATTAGCAAACATAACAGGCTCCCCCATACATATATGGCTCAGTGGTTAGCACTGCAGCCTTGCAGCGCTGGAGTCCTGGGTTCAAATCCCACCAAGGACAACATCTGCAAGGAGTTTGTATGTTCTCCCCGTGTTTGCGTGGGTTTCCCCCTGGTACTCTGGTTTCCTCCCAAATTCCAAAGACATACTGATAGGGAAATTAGATTGTGAGCCTCATCGGGGACAGTGATGATAATGTGTTCAAACTGTAAAGTGCTGCGGAACATGTTAGCGCTATATAAAAAATAAAGATTATTATTATATACTGTATGAAGGAGCATTATATGGGGCCCATGATATACTGTATGGAGGAGCATTACATGAGACCCATGATATACTGTATGGAGGAGCATTATGTTGGGCTCATGATATACTGTATCGAGGAGCAGTCTAGGGGGTCCATTATATACTGCATGGAGGAGCATTATATGGGGCCCATAATATACTGTATGAAGGAGCATTATATGGGTCTCATATACCGTATGGAGGAGCATTATATAGGGCCGTTGGCATACTGTATAGAGGAGCATTACATGGGGCCCATGATAAACTGTATGGAGGAGCATTATATGGGGCCCATTATAAACTGTATGGAGGAGCATTATATGGAGCCCATGATATACTGTACGAAGGAGCATTATATGGGGCCCATGATATTCTGTACGAAGAAGCATTAGATGGGGCCCATGATATACTGTATGGAGGAGCATTATATGGGGCCCATTATATACTGTATGGAGGAGCATTACGTTGGGCCCATGATATACTGTACGGAGGAGCATTATATGGGTCCCATTATATACTCTATGGAGGAACATTATATGGTGCCCATGATATACTGTATGGTGGAACATTATATTGTTCCCATTATATAATGTGTGGAGGAGCACTATATGGTGCCCAAAATACACTGTATGGAGGAGCATTATATGGGGCCCGTGATATACTGTGTGGAGGAACATTCTACTGTGCCCATGGTATTGCAGCGCCCCAGGGTCCTGGTCGTTGCAGTAATGTCATTCTTCCACCAGGGGGAGTGCTGTTACGTCTCAAGGCAATAAAGGAGATCACCTTACCAGGTATCACAAACCACACAACACACTTCACACTCCAGTCCACCAGGGGGAGCTATGCTCCTATTTATTAGGGCATTCTTCACAATTAGGTAAAACTGGTGGTCTGGACAGGAAGTTAGGCAGAAGCGAGCTGGGCTTCACCCAGTGAGCTGCTATCTGAGCTCGACTCAGATAGTGGGTCCCTGACAGGGGTGAGATCCTTTCAGAGGCCTAGACAGAAGGCCATGGAACTGCATCGGCCCAACGTGCGGCAGCATCCTAAGAGAGAGACATTGAAGGAGAATTGTGTTGCAGAGAGTGAGAAACGAGGTCATAGCAAAAGGAGAGGAAACCAGAAGGAGTTCTGCCCTGTAAAAGGCTGCCTCCTTTCTGAGGCGCAGGATCCGGTAGCCGGAACACCGAGGGAGTCGTCTCCAAGCCTTGCTCCAGAGACCGGCAGGACAGCTAATTCCATATTAGTTGCCCGACCCATACCCAGGAGGCATGGTGGCAACTTGTGGGGGCCGGGGCGTGCTAGAGTCCCTGTAAAAAGCCTGAGGCCACCAGTCATATGGGTTTGTCCTATCCAGTTGTGAGGACCTTACCGAGAAGCTCAGCAGGGAGGTACTACAACACCCAGGCGCTAGA
Organism: Ranitomeya imitator; assembly: GCF_032444005.1. Classification (NCBI taxonomy): domain Eukaryota; kingdom Metazoa; phylum Chordata; class Amphibia; order Anura; family Dendrobatidae; genus Ranitomeya; species Ranitomeya imitator. The sequence continues at coordinate 382,661,714 of NC_091285.1, read as the reverse complement.
AGAAGGCTACTGATTTCCTCCTGGATAAGGGGACTCTGGAGTTGCCTTCAGACCGGCCAGACTCTGCCTACCCTGTGATCTGGTGCTTTGGACTGTGGACGCTAAAGCCTTCAGTAAAGGTAAAGAGACTGCAACCTTGTGTCCTCGTTCTTCACTGCGCCTCTCACCATCCACCATCTACACTCTGGGAATCCCTGGGGACATACTTCACCTGTGGGAAGGTATACCATCTAGCTGCCATAACATCACCCCAGCGGACCCCTAAGCAGTGTCGGTCACCCTGACCAAATACCACAGGTGGCGTCATGAACATTATCCCTTTAAAGACCTTTCCCCCTTTTAATATGGACGTCCCTAGGGCCACGGACCGGGTCAGCCACCGTGACATCCCCCTTTGAGAACCAAAGGGCCCGGTACCGAGTTCCCCTAGCCCTTGGGGGCGCTCCAGTATACTGTATGGAGGAACATTCTACTGTGCCCATGACATACTGTAAGGAGGAGCATTCTACGGCGCCCATGATACACTGTATGGAGGAGCATTATTTGGGTCCTATTATATACTAAATGAATGAGCATTATATGGGTCCCATGATACACTGTATGGAGGAGCACTATATGGGGCCCATTATATACTGTATGGAGGAGCATTATATGGCGCCCATGATACACTGCATAGAGGAGCATTATATGGCACCCATGATACACTGTATGGAGGAGCATTATATGGGGCCCGTGATATACTGCATGGAGGAGCATTGTATGGGGCCCATTATATATTGCACGGAGGAACATTATTTGTGTCCCGTTATATACTAAATGGATGAGCATTATATGGGTCCTATGATATACTTTATGGAGGAGCATTATACGGGTTCCATTATATACTGTATGGAGGAGCATTATATGGCGCCCATGATACACTGTATGGAGGAGCATTCTTTGGAGCACTTGATATATTGTATAGAGGAGCATTATATGGTGTCCGTGATATACTGCATGGAGGAGCATTATATGGAGCCCATGATATACTGTACAAAGGAGCATTATATGGGGCCCATGATACACTGTATGGAGGAGCATTATATGGGGCCCATGATACACTGAATGGAGGAGCATTATATGGCGCCTGTGATATACTGCATGGAGGAGCATCATATGGAGCCCATGATATACAACATATACAACACATAATTTTACAACCAGGAGCCTGGTCAACTCTAGAGTGGGAATTTTTCTGAATATTTTCTCACGCTAGAGTTCATATGAGTTTATGCCACCAGGGGGTGCAGCACCACAAGTCAACGAAGCTGCATTCCATTCATTCCCCAGTTTTTACAGCTAGGGGTGGCTGCATTAGCAGGCTCCTGGTTGTAAAATTATTTAACCCCTTCAGATGGATTTACATCGTGGGACATGACTGTACTGTGGACAGGTATGGGATATTGGTGTTTTTTTATTTTTCCATTTTTTTTCAGAAGACGAGGGTCGTCAGTTGGATTGAGAGTACAATAAAAATATTAAAACCCCATGTGTATTTATTTCGTTAAAATACTTTATTCATAATATGTGTGTTTATTTAACCCTTTATTACTATTGGATTAATAATGGATAGGTGTTTTATTGACATCTCTCCATTATTAACCTGGCTTAATGTCACCTTACATTAGCAAGTTGACATTAACCCTTTATTACCCCATATCCCACCACTACTCGGGAGTGGGGAGTGACTAAGTGCCAGAATAGGCGCATTTTACAGATGTGCCTTTTCTGGGGTGGCTTGGGGCAGATGTTTTTAGCCGATGGGGCAATAACCATGGTCCCTCTCTAGGCTATTAATATCTGCCCTCAGTCACTGGCTTTCCCACTCTGGCGGAGAAAATTGCGCGGAAGCCCACGCCATTTTTTTCCGTTATTTAACCCTTTATTTTAACACCTAGAGCTCCCAAATTTTACACACAGACACTTCTAACATTATTAGTGAGGAATATGTAAAAGAATAAGGGATATGAAATGGTTTACTGTATGTAAACCATGTTTCCTATCATATAAACCAAAAGAGAGACAGCACTATGAAGAACCAAGTAAAACATGAATCAATCTTTATTAAAGTATAACTCCAGAGGGTAATAATAAAAAACAGTAAACAAAAAACAAGGAGAACAAAACCAGGCAAGGACAATGATCACCAAACTCCGACAGTGTGGTGGCAGCAGGTAGTAACTATAATACAGACTGTTGTGATGCTATACCATATAGTAAATAATCCACCAGTAAATAACAGCACTGCCTGATAAAGTGCAAGGGTGCATACTAAAAAGAGTAGCCGAATAAGTGAATAGCGTTAGTGCAATGTATAGCACCTTAACCTGCACATCAGTGCCAGTGATAGTAAGTATCAACAAGTATAACACCTAAAATAAGTCTATCATGTTACCTGCAAATGAGACCACACTGCCAGGGACCCCAACGCGCGTTTCGGCGCGGTGCCTTCTTCCGGGGGTGTGGCGTGGATACAAACATAGGGATATTTAAATAAAATGTCCACCAATCAAGAAGCATCTCACATTGCGGTGCGTCGCTGAAAAAGGATCTGCGCATGCGTATAGCGTAGTGCGGTATGTATGAGCCGTTGGGATAGGTCAATCGGAACCCAGATGTCAAACTAATAAATCTGACCGCGCATGCGCAGTATGCCCATACAAGTAGCGGTAACCTGAATATATCAAGCATAGACCCCCCAGTGATACCGGTCACGTCATGAAAAGAGAGAAAAGACGGCACAAACCAAAATGGTTCAGTATAATACAGAAAAATACAACTAAGCCGTGCGTGCGCACTGAAACGTGTAAGTCACAATGACTACACCACGCATGCGCTGGTCGTCACCAAGACACCGATGTAAACGTCAACAGAGAAGGACACGAGGAGCAACCCGGGTCACGCCCACCGGTAAGGCGCGAGTCGGGAAAACAACCCCGCATACACAGCTCAAAGAGGACGAAAACACCACCGTAAGGTAGCGCGATAAAAACATACATGTACCCCAAGCAAAGACAGAATAAAAAAGCCTGTGACTTACACGTTTCAGTGCGCACGCGCGGCTTAGTTGTATTTTTCTGTATTATACTGAACCATTTTGGTTCGTGCCGTCTTTTCTCTCTTTTCATGACGTGACCGGTATCACTGGGGGGTCTATGCTTGATATATTCAGGTTACCGCTACTTGTATGGGCATACTGCGCATGCGCGGTCAGATTTATTAGTTTGACATCTGGGTTCCGATTGACCTATCCCAACGGCTCATACATACCGCACTACGCTATACGCATGCGCAGATCCTTTTTCAGCGACGCACCGCAATGTGAGATGCTTCTTGATTGGTGGACATTTTATTTAAATATCCCTATGTTTGTATCCACGCCACACCCCCGGAAGAAGGCACCGCGCCGAAACGCGCGTTGGGGTCCCTGGCAGTGTGGTCTCATTTGCAGGTAACATGATAGACTTATTTTAGGTGTTATACTTGTTGATACTTACTATCACTGGCACTGATGTGCAGGTTAAGGTGCTATACATTGCACTAACGCTATTCACTTATTCGGCTACTCTTTTTAGTATGCACCCTTGCACTTTATCAGGCAGTGCTGTTATTTACTGGTGGATTATTTACTATATGGTATAGCATCACAACAGTCTGTATTATAGTTATTACCTGCTGCCACCACACTGTCGGAGTTTGGTGATCATTGTCCTTGCCTGGTTTTGTTCTCCTTGTTTTTTGTTTACTGTTTTTTATTATTACCCTCTGGAGTTATACTTTAATAAAGATTGATTCATGTTTTACTTGGTTCTTCATAGTGCTGTCTCTCTTTTGGTTTATATGGTTATTGGTTATTGCACTGAACCCTAGATTTATATCCACGCACCTTGGATACTTTTTATTTTTATTTATGGTGCTTTGTTTGATCTGGTTTATATGTTCCATGTTTCATATCATGTTGGGTTTGATAAGGAGATAGCAAAAGCCGGCAATTGAATTACCAGCTTTTCTGCTATCTAGCTCTGTATTAAATATATATATATATATATATATATATATATATATATATATATATATATATATACACTGTATGTGTCTCACTGACATATATATATATATATATATATATACTGTATATATAGACTGTATATATGCTTTCATGAATATTTGAGCCCATGGATCCATTCTATGTCCATTTTGCAAGCCGGTGAGAAAATCGGATGCCATACGGAGCTTTACATGTGCAAAATACGCAGCCACACCTTGCCAACGGATGACATATGGATCACTGTTCAGGGAACATTTCTGCGTATTTGGTCCGTAAAAAACATATCATATTTTTATACGTTGTGTGACTCCAGCCTTACTGTGCAGGGCGGTACAATGTCTCTTTTTTTCTTCAGCTGACATGTAGAAATCAGGGTAAAAAGTGGGGAATGTGGTCTGGAAGCGATTAGCTATAAATAACTGTGTCTTATATTCTGCAGAGATGAGTCCTGGCTGAAAGAAGTGATGGCGGTCTGCACTGGATGAAGATGAAGGACTTCAACTACAGATGTCACTGGTGAGTCAGTGCATTACATGCACACTGATACTATATACTGTATACTCAGGGGTGGATTAAGGGTAGCCAGGGCCCCGGGCTGTTCACACACTGTGGGCCCCCCGGTCATGTGACGGGGGTCATGTGACGGGGGTCATGTGACGGGGTGTTGTGAATTCTGTGGCTGAATTCACTCCTGTGGTCACAAGTGGTACTGCAGCTTCTGAGCTTCCTCCCTCAGGTGTTCTGGTGAGCTCGTTGGCTGCTTTGTTATTTAACTCCACCTGATTCTGTCTTCCTTGCTCCTCGTCAATGTTCCAGTGTTGGATCTGAGCTTCTGGATCTTTCCTGTGGCCTGCTGCTCTGCTTAGATAAGTGCTTCTTTGCTTTTGTTGCTACTTTTTCTGTCCAGCTTGTTAATTCGTTTTGCTGGAAGCTCTGAGACGCAAAGGGTGTACCGCCGTGCCGTTAGTTCGGCACGGTGGGTCTTTTTGCCCCCTTTGCGTGGTTTTTTGCTTTAGGGTTTTTTGTAGACTGCAAAGTTCTCTTTGCTATCCTCGCTCTATCTAGAATATCGGGCCTCACTTTGCTGAATCTATTTCATCCCTACGTTTGTCTTTTCATCTTGCTAACAGTCATTATATGTGGGGGGCTGCCTTTTCCTTTGGGGTATTTCTCTGAGGCAAGTCAGGCTTGTTTTTCTTTCTTCAGGCTAGTCAGCTCCTCAGGCTGTGCCGAGTTGCATAGGTAGTGTCAGGCGCAATCCACAGCTGCCTTTAGTTGTGTTTAGGATAGGTTCAGGTATTGCGGTCTACAGAGATTCCACGTCTCAGAGCTCGTTCTATTGTTTTTGGGTTATTATCAGATCACTGTATGTGCTCTGATTGCTGGCACACTGTGTCACTGGATTGCCTACATAACAACGGGGGTCATGATATACCCGAACCAGATTATTCCAGAAAAATGGCCGGGCCCTACTCTACTGTAACCTATTCAATATTTGTTAAAATCTGCAATACAATTTAGGTATATCTTGACCAATAATATCACACACAAGGAACAAATACCACCGTACCATGACCAGACCACAAATTACAACCACAGTGATCGAATAATATCACATACAAGGAACAAATACCACCGCACCATGTCAAGACCACATATTACCACTTGGTGACCAAATAGCACATACAAGGGACAAATACCACAACACCATTTCCAGACCACATATTACCACCACATAGTGACTGAATACTACAATACTGATCAGTAAAAAAAAAACACAATACTATCACCATAAGTGCCAGTATTCACAGGAGATCTGTACTTAGTATGCAGTGTCTGTGTAGAGGTAATACAGTGATCACTGGTGACATTGTACACAGGACCTCTGTATATAGTGTACAGTGTATAGTGTCAGTGTATAGATAACACTGACTCACCAGTGACGTCTCTAGGTGAAGTCCTTCATCTTTCATCCAGCACAGACCGCCATCATTTCTCCCAGCCAGGACTCGTTTCTGCAGGAAATAACACAGTTATCTCGAGCTCCGCTTGTAGAACACATTACTTAATTTTTCACAACTTCTACATTACACCACATGGAGAAAAAAAGGCGATATAGTGTCACTCTGCACAGTAACAGGACCGCCCCCCATTTAAAACAGTATACTCAAAAAATAAAATAAATACATCACTGCAGTAATAATATACCTTAATTAGCCCCTATGGTAATACTATTCCCCACCCCATGTATCTCATTCCTCGCTCCAGCCATATGTTCTCCCATCCTGCACTCATGAGTATCCATCCTGCCCCATATGATCTCCCCATCCTGCCCCATCTGTCTCCATCGTATCCATCCTGCCCCATGATCCAATCCTGCCCCATGTCTTTCATTCTACCCCGTGTCTCCAATCATGCCCCGTGTCTACATTCTGCCCATGCCTCCAGTCCTGCCCCCAGTGTGTCCAGCAATCTGCCCCAGTGTGTCCAGCATATTACCCCCAGTGTCTCCAGCAATCTGCCCCACTGTCTCCAGCATTGCCCCACTGTCTCCAGCATTGCCCCACTGTCTCCAGCATTGCCCCACTGTCCCCAGTATTGCCCCACTGTCTCCAGCAATCTGCCCCACTGACTCCAGCAATCTGCCCCACTGTCTGCAGCAATCTGCCCCACTGTCTCCAGCAATCTGCCCACTGTCTCCAGCATTGCCCCCAGTGTGTCCTCCAATCTGCCCCAGTGTCTCCAGCATTGCCCCCCAATGTGTCCTCCAGCATTTCCTCCCAGTGTGTCCTCCAGCAATCTGCCCCACTGTCTCCAGCATTGCCCCCCAGTGTGTCCTCCAGCACTGCCCCCCAGTGTGTCCTCCAGCAATCTGCCCCACTGTCTCCAGCATTTCCCCACTGTCTCCAGCATTGCCCCACTGTCGCCAGCATTGCCCCACTGTCCCCAGCATTGCCCCACTGTCTCCAGCAATCTGCCCCACTGTCTCCAGCAATCTGCCCCACTGTCTCCAGCAATCTGCCCCACTGTCTCCAGCATTGCCCCACTGTCTCCAGCATTGCCCCACTGTCCCCAGCATTGCCCCACTGTCTCCAGCAATCTGCCCCACTGTCTCCAGCAATCTGCCCCACTGTCTCCAGCAATTTGCCCCACTGTCTCCAGCAATCTGCCCCACTGTCTCCAGCAATCTGCCCCACTGTCTCCAGCAATCTGCCCCACTGTCTCCAGCAATCTGCCCACTGTCTCCAGCATTTCCCCCAGTGTGTCCTCCAATCTGCCCCAGTGTCTCCAGCATTGCCCCAATGTGTCCTCCAGCATTGCCCCCCAGTGTGTCCTCCAGCAATCTGCCCCACTGTCTCCAGCATTGCCCCCCAGTGTGTCCTCCAGCATTGCCCCCCAGTGTGTCCTCCAGCAATCTGCCCCACTGTCTCCAGCATTGCCCCACTGTCTCCAGCATTGCCCCACTGTCCCCAGCATTGCCCCACTGTCCCCAGCATTGCCCCAGTCTCCAGCATTGCCCCACTGTCCCCAGCATTGCCCCACTGTCCCCAGCATTGCCCCACTGTCTCCAGCATTGCCCCACTGTCCCCAGCATTGCCCCACTGTCCCCAGCATTGCCCCACTGTCTCCAGCATTGCCCCACTGTCTCCAGCATTGCCCCACTGTCTCCAGCATTGCCCCACTGTCTCCAGCAATCTGCCCCACTGTCTCCAGCAATCTGCCCCACTGTCTCAAGCATTGCCCCCAGTGTGTCCTCCAGCATTGCCCCCAGTGTGTCCTCCAACATGCCCCAGTGTGTCCAGCATTGCCCCCCAGTGTGTCCTCCAGCATTGCCCCCCAGTGTGTCCTCCAGCATTGCCCCCCAGTGTGTCCTCCAACCTGCCCCAGTGTCTCCAGCATTGCCCCCCAGTGTGTCCTCCCTCCAGCATTGCCCCCCAGTGTGTCCACCATTTAACTGATCAAAAAAAAACAAGCAGTCTCCTCACCTGTCCGCGCTCCCGGCGGCGAGCTCCCTTCAGCAGCGTCAGATGCCGGCGACGTGTGTGCTGTGGCCGACTTCAGCTGCCAGCCTCCAATTGGCTGGCGGCTGTTGTTGTTAACTATTGACGTGCGGGCGCGCGCCCGCACATCAATAGGAAACCGCCGCAGCGCCGGAAGGGGCCCGGTGAGCAGATGAGAAGGGGCCCAATGCGGGCCCCCTCTCTCTGCCCACCGGGTCCGGGGGCACATAAACGCCGCCCGGCGGGCATTCACAGACGATTATCAGAGGGTTAATCTGTGCGGTAGCCCAGGGCCCCCCCAGACCACTGGGCCCTGGGCTACCGCCCACATTGATCCTCTGATAATCCGCCCCTGTGTATACTGTGTACAGAGCTCATGTGTATAATGTTACCAGTGTTCACTATATTACCTGTACACTATATACAGAGCTCATGTGTATAATGTCACTGGTGATCACTGTATTATTTGTACACTGACACATTATGTAGAGCTCTTGTGTAAAATGTCACTGGTGATCACTGTATTACCTGTACACTGACACTATATACTCTATACTATATACAGCGTTCCTGTGTATAATGTCACTGGTGATTACTACATTATCTGTGCAATGAAACTATATATACAGCTCCTGTGTATAATGTCACTAGTGGTAATATTAGTGCTATTTTATTAGCATTGTAGTTTTCTTATCAATGGTCAGTATTGTAGTACTCGATCACTATGCGGTGGTAATATAGGATCTGGTCATGATGTGGTGGTATTTCTCTCTTGTATGTGGTATTATTCAGTCACTATGTGGTCTGGTCATGATGTGACTGCATTAATCCCCTGTATGTGGTTTTATTTGGTTACTATGTGGTCCGGTCATGATGTGACTGCATTAATCCCCTGTATGTGGTTTTATTCGGTCATTATGTAGTGGTAGTATGTGGTCTGGTCATGGTGTGACTGTATTTGTCCCTTGCATTTGTTATTATTCAGTCACTGCGCGGTGGTAATATGTGATCTGGTATATGGCATTATTGGTCTTGGTCTGTTTTGAACAGCTGACGTGTGCACGCAATAGGCACGGGCGGAATCTCGATCCATCCGCGCCTATTAACTAATTAAATGCTGCTGTTAAACTCTGACAGCGGCATTTAACAAGCACTTCTGGGGCACATGCGCGGGGCTTGATGTCGGCAGTCTGGCGCCACTGAGCTCCGCTCCCCGATGAGCTAAAAATAACCCCTTGCAGCACACTGACCGAGCTTCAGCTGACACCGGGGACCTCCTCACTCACCCGAGACTGCCACGCTGCAAAATGCCGAAGAAAGGAGGCTCTGCACAGCCGGTAAGCCGCTCCATTGTTGATCTCCTCACCGACGGCACCTGCTTCAAAATGGCCGCTGCTACACCAACTTCAGCCACTTCTCCCTTTCCTGCTGTGCAGATGAACGCTACAGCAGATAGTGATGATCTCTCCTCTCAGGAAGACACTGTGGTGCCCAACGCAGCACTTATAAAAACTCTCCAAGAGACCTTGAAATCAGAGCTCACCTCTGCTATGCAGAATGTTAGAGAACAGCTGCAGGATATCATGCAACGTACCTCCACAATAGAGGAAAAAATGGATTCAGTGGCTGACGCCTTAGAGGAGGACATGGGGATTATGAAACACCATATGGACCTCATTAATGATCTGGAACTGAAATGCGAGGACTATGAAAACTGGTCTCGCAGAGGCAACTCCAGGCCTTTTATATGCTTAATTGAGAATGACAAAATGAAGGGATTGCCCACACCTGTCCACTAAATAGCCTTTGAGTCAATTGTCCAATTACTTTTGGTCCCTTTCAAAATAGGGTGGCACATGTTAAGGAGCTGAAACTCCTAAGCCCTTCATCCAATTTTAATGTGGATACCCTCAAATGAAAGCTGAAAGTCTGAACTTCAACTGCATCTGAATTGTTTTGTTTAAAATTCATTGTGGTAATGTCTATAACCAAAATTAGAAAAGTGTTGTCTCTGTCCAATTGTATATGCCGACATTGCTCCTGCCACACTTAATAGAAGGAGAGCTCTTAAACCAATAACTTCAGCTTTGCAAGCTGCCAAAATAAAATATTGATGGGGTTTCCCCTTTGTTCTATCCTTTTCCCATAATAATAAGTCATTTATGTGCCGCTCCTTGGATTAGGGGAAACATGCTCTCGATCAGGCGGGCATTACATTACCAGATTCTGATCAATCGTTACCACAGCGAAAGATGAGACCAACTAGAGATTGGAAAGACGTCCCTAGATCGACAAGAAGTCAACGTGTGACTACCACCTGATGGATCTCCGGTTTGATGGCTGAAATTCTGAGTGAATAGCTGGTGACTCCTGAGTCTGCCAGTCAAGTTATTTGGGTCGGACTTGCGGATATGACCTCCTGCCACCCTCCCCCTTTTTTTTTTCTTCTCCTACAGCTTATGGGCTGGTGGAAAGGAAATATACGGCGCTTTAGTTTTTGACTGATCAAGTTATAATTTTAAAAGTGCGGTCAGTGCATAATTTTCCATGGGGACCAATTGTAACAAATGGTATTAGCTGTGTTTAGTTAATGATCCTCGTGGTCAACCATAAAGTTCTAACCCTAGAGACTCCTGGATTCCTTTCATAATATAGGTTTCCAGTTCATTATGTTAATTGTTTTTTGTGCCCATATGAGTGTAATTGTTTATTATTTGTTGAATGTTTTTGTCTTCCTTCCCTCCCCATTTCTCATACTTATTTACCACAGCAATGTACTTATCTATCTCGTCCATAACATCCAAGTCCCGAGAGCTCATGCTGAACCGTGTACTGGGATACCTACGAATGGGGGAAGAACCAAGGGTGAGCCCTATTATAGCAAATTGAACCACTTTTTTGATGTGTAGAGTGCTATCCCGCAATGTGAGGGGATTCAACTCCCTTATCAAACGTAAGAAAGCCTTTCTAGACTACAAATAATAGAACCCTGACATTATCTGTCTTCAGGAGACTAATTTTTCCACCTCCTCATGTCCAAAATATTTCGACTCCACTTACACTCGAGCCTATACATCATCGGGGCTGAACAAGACAAAGGGAGTGGCTTTCCTACTTAAGAACAGCTTCCCCCTCCAAATTAGTAACTCCTTCACAGATAAAGAGGGTAGGTACATAATTTTGCTAGGCTCCATACAAGAAACCAGAACACATGAGCTGCGCGCACAGTGAACAAGCCCATAGAGACATGTTCACACCACCAAGAGACTTGAAAACACAAAAAAGCACAGTAAAACCAAAAACACACTGTTGCAAAAAAATCACAGTGGACAGCAAGTGCTAGTAAAAAGGTGGAAAAAACAGGGTATTTGGTTGATTCGTTTTTTGCAAAAAATGTATATTAAGCCGCTCTACCAAACGTCAAGGTATACCCATATCAGAACAGTCCTAACTAATGTATGTAATCCCTATCTGATGTATTTAAAACCTGGTCATATGTACAATACCTGTATGAGCTGGATTCAGAAAAGGAATGTCCATGTGGACACGCTGGACAGAACGGCTCCTGAGCGCACAGCTCAAAAAAAGAGGGGTGGAGGCCTCCCCAGTCTTGTGGAGACAAGAAAACAATTATATGAAACCAGAACACATGAGCTGCATGCACAGTGAACAAGCCCGTAGAGACATGTTCACACCACCAAGAGACTTGAAAACACAAAAAAGCACAGTAAAACCTTTTCTGAATCCTGCTCATACAGGTACAAATAATGCAGAAGCTGCCTATAAGAGGGGGGCTGCATTACAATACAGAGGCTGCCTATGAGAAGGGGGCTGCATTACAATGCAGAGGCTGCCTATGAGATGGGGGCTGCATCATAATACAAAGGCTGCTTATGAGAGGGGGGTTGCATTATACTATATAGGCTGCCTATGAGAGGGAGGCTACATTATATTACAGAGGCTGCTTATGAGAGGGAGTATGCATTATAATATAGTAAATGCCTATAGGGAGTACATTATACTATAGACTGCCTATGGGGAGTGCATTATACTATATGGACACCTATGGGGAGTGAATTATACTATATGGAGGCCTATAGGGAGTGCATTTAACTATATGGAGGCCTATAGGGAGTGCATTATACTATATGGAGACCTAAAGGGCGTGCATTATACTATATGGAGGCCTATAGGGAGTGCATTATACTATATGGAGACCTATAGGAAATGCATTATACTATATGGAGGCCTATGGGGAGTGCATTATACTATATGGAGGCCTATGGGGAGTGCATTATACTATATGGAGACCTATGGGGAGTGCATTGTACTATAAATTCTGCCTATGAGGAGTGCATTATGCTGTATTGAGTATCTGGTGTATTATGTTATATGGAGGCTATCTAGGGGGCCATCATACAGTGTGGAGATGATAGTGATTGGGCCATCATACAGTATTGGAGCCATTAAATAGTTTTGGGGATATTAAGGGGTAAGTATATATACAGTGAGGGGGCATTATACTGTGTATAAGAGATCATCATACTGTGTATAGGGGAGCTGTACAGGGGGAGACTCAGGACATTATTAAATGTAAAGTGGGCACTTATTGTTATAGGGGAACTCAGGTTACTGTGACTATCAAAGGGGCACACAGGGCATTATTACTTTCTAGGGAGCAAAATGTGGGCACTGTTTTCTAGGGGACTTGCACCCAGCATTACTATATTATAGAGGGTTACTTTAGAATTTGGAGGGCACAGACAACCACACAGCAGGTGCAGTAATAGGGACACATACGGCAGCAGATGCTCAGTATTGGGGTATCAGGGGCAGTAATAGGGACACATACGACAGCAGCGGCTCAGTATTGGGATATCACCAGGATGAGGTGTTTGTGCAGGCTGGGAATAGATGGTGATGGGGCTGAAAATGTGAGAAGTGAAATGAGTGTTTATTGTATTCTCTGCAGCTGAGTAATGGCTGGAAGAAGTTGTCATGTCGGTCTGGGCCAGATGGAAAAGACGGGCAAAGTGAACGATTCCATCAGACAGAATGTCAGCGCTAAGTCATTATCTGTAACTATGCAGTATTCTCTTATATGTTCCGTAGGGCTGGTATCTACCACAAACCATATGGCGGTCATATCAATATTGGTCTTTATATAGAGATTGTTTTCAGTAACAGCGCGGTCATCTGCTGAGGTTCTCCTCCACTATTAGGGTGCATCACCCAGTTGTAACCAAGGTTACCTGGTTAGGGGCCCACCCAGAAGCTTCGCCCAAGAACCAAAACCCTAGCTACGCCTCTGCTCTACGGGTATCGGAAAATTGCGCAATTTATTTATTTATTTATTTTTTTTTTGCAAAGTTTGGAATTTTTTTCACCACTTAGATAAAAAAGAACCTAGACATGTTTGGTGTCTATGAACTTGTAATGACCTGGAGAATCATAATGGCAGGTCAGTTTTAGCATTTACCGTATTTTCCGGCGTATAAGACGACTTTTTGACCCCTAAAAATTGTCCCAAAAGTCGGGGGTCGTCTTATACGCCGGGTACGGCGTGTGCAGGGAGCTATCCTGCATGTCGGCGTGTGGTTCCCAGGGTCTGGAGGAGAGGAGACTCTCCTTCAGGCCCTGGGATCCATATTCATGTAAAAAATAAAGAATAAAAATAAAAAACATGGATATACTCACCCTCGGACGGCCCCTGGCTCACAGTGCTGCTAGCGTCTCCCTCCGTTCCTAAGGAATGCAGTGAGTGAAGGACCTTCGATGACGTCGCGGTCAGGTGACCGGTCACCTGACCGCTCATGTGACCGCGACGTCATTGAAGGTCCTTCACTCACTGCATTCCATAGGAACGGAGGGAGACGCTGTGAGCCAGGGGCCGTCCGAGGGTGAGTATATCCATGTTTTTTATTTTTATTCTTTATTTTTTACATGAATATGGATCCCAGGGCCTGAAGGAGAGTCTCCTCTCCTCCAGACCCTGGGAACCACACGCTGTATAAGATGACTGTTCGTATAAGATGACCCCCGTCTTATACGGCGGGCATATCCCAAATTCCATATTTTATATGGAAAAGTTGGGGGTCGTCTTATACGCCCAGTCGTCTTATACACCAGAAAATACGGTAGTAAACCTAGCAAAAAAGCCAAATAAAAAACAAGTGTGGGATTGCACTTTCTGGCAATTTCAGCTCACTTGGAATTTTTTTCCCATTTTCTAGTATATGACATGGTAAAACCAATGGGGTCGTTCCAAAGTACAACTTGTCCCGCAAAACATAAGCCCTCACATGGCCAAATGGATGGAAAAATAAAAAAGTTATGGCTATGGGAAGGAGGGGAGCGAAAAACGAAAACGCAAAACTGAAAAAAGCTCCGGGGGGTGAAGGGGTTAACCCCTCCCTGCCCTTTGGCTATTACACAGTAGCAAATATGCACTTACAGGAGTTATACGGTGAAAACAAGTAATCACTTATCCTAAGGTCATGTTCACACGTTCAGTATTTGGTCAGTATTTTCCCTCAGTATTTGTAAGCTAAAACCAGGAGTGAGTGATAAATACAGAAGTGGTGCACATGTTTCTATAAGGCTATGTGCACACGTTGCAGAATTGCAGCTGAAATTTCCATGGCAATTCCGGAACTCCCTGCCGCAGGTATATCGCATGCGGAATTGGCATGCGTATTCCCGCTAAACACTAGCGATTTGCTAGCGTAACTAGCTTGCAGAATGCTAGCGTTATCCAACAATCTGTAGCATCGCTTGGATAACTGATTGACAGGTTGGTCACACTTGTCAAACGTAGTGCTTGACAAGTGTGACCAACTTTTTACTATTGATGCTGCCTATGCAGCATCAATAGTAAAAAGATCTAATGTTAAAAATGATTTAAAAAAAAAATGGTTATTCTCACCTTCCGACGGCCCCCAATCTCCTCAGCAGTGCACGCGGCGGCTTCCATTCCCAGGGATGCTTTGAGCGAAGGACCTTTCTGATGTCACGGTCACGTGACCACGATGTCATCCCAGGTCCTTCGCGCAATGCATTCCTGGGAACGGAAGCGTGCATGGTTGAGAGGCAGGAGGACTCCGGGGGCCATCGGAAGGTAAGTATATCAATATTTTTTATTTTAATTCTTTTTTTAACAGAAATATGGTTCCCAAAAGCCCGGAGGAGAGTCTCCTTTCCTCCAGACCCGGGTACCACCGCACATGATCCGCTTACTTCCTGCATGGTGGTCATAGCCCCATGTAGAAAGGAAGCGGATCAATGCATTTCCATGTGTGCGGAATCTCCGCGATTCCACACAAAGAATGAGCATGCTGCATATTTTTCCAGAATGGGATTCCACAGCGGAAAAATACGCAGCATTAGCACAGCATTGCGGAATCTCATTGAATTCAATGGGCCGTGTTGTGCATGTGTTTTCGCCGCGATTTCACGGCGAAAGAAACATGGCAAAAACACATACAATCCGCAACGTGTGCACATAGCCTTATACTTTTTCTCTGATTGTTCTATTCCTGGTTTTGGCTGACACATTCTGATGTAAATTACTAACCAAATACTGAACGTATTAACGTGGCCAAACGATAAATGATAAGTTATTGATTGTTGGCTGTCTGACTGCTGGGCGCTGCACCGATCTGCAGAATGTCCAATTTTTATCCCCATTACAATGGAGCGGCACGTACGACTCGACCACTGATCCATTCATTCCCTAAAGGGCTGCACTTGACTTTTTCGGGAAGCCCTCAAAGTGGATGAATGGAGCTGCAGTCAGACATCCCACATGCTGCTCCATTTTAAAATGGGGATAAAAGTTTCCTGTCAGGGACAAAAGTTCCCCATATTTCCAACTGGTGCAGTTTCCAACGGTCAGATTCCATCGATCAATAAGGGATTTCTCTTACAGTTGGGACATGGCTGTACATAAATACGGTGTGGCAAGGGTGTGGACTAATACGCAATATTATGCCCCAACAGTTGGGTGCAAGTCTTCGGCATAAAGTAAGCATACACCTAGGCTAGACAATCTAGTGATAAATTAAATGTATTACCCAATATATGCGAAAGTGACAAATCTGCTGAATTTTAAGGCTCTGTAGTTTACATTGTGTAGAAATTAGACAGTATTGATAAATATATCCCAGGATTTTCAAGCTGGACGATACATATTTGCTCATAGTTTACTTTCTGCTCTATTTTTCACATAATTGCAAATCTTTTGACCCTGAATTATTAAAAAAATTGAATTTTAAGTTACAAACACTAACTGCAATACCATTAATACACATGAGGTGGCAGCATATAGCTAATTCAGTCTTTCAGACTATACCATGTCCTCTAAACTATGACTTGTCTTGCGTATGTCGCATAAAATACATATTATAATAAATCTATAAAACTCAACATTGTGTGATTGGTACAACTTTTTAACAATTTTTGTTACACTTTTTGGGAAGTGGAATTAACAAAAAATGTATATTTATTTCTGTTATAAACTGTTTCACTTTCTAAATACCGTAGCTTTATTTTTATATTTTTACTAGCTGAAGAGCCCGGCGTTGCCTGGGCATAGTAAATATCTGTGGTTAGTTATAGCACGTCACTTCTCTTATTTTCCCATCACGCCTCTCATTTTCCCAATCACATCTTTAATTTTCCCCCTCACATCTCTCATTTTCTCCCTCACACCTCTCATTTTCTCCCTCACTCCTCTCATTCCCGCCTAACACTTGTCATTTCGACCTCACATCTGTCATTTTCCGATCACTACACTATTTTCCCTCACTCCTCTCATTTTGAACTTACACCTTTTCATTTTCACCTCACACCTCTCATTTTCACCTCAGTATATACATGTTTGTCATCTCCCTTATATATAGTATACACCTGTATGTCATCTCCTGTATATAGTATATACCTGTATGTCATCTCCCCTGTATATAGTATATACCTGCTGTGTGTCATCTCCCCTGTATATAGTATATACCTGTATGTCATCTCCTCCTATATATAGTATATACCTGTATGTCATCTCCTCCTATATATAGTATATACCTGTATGTCATCTCCTTCTATATATAGTATATACCTGTATGTCATCTCCTCCTGTATATAGTATATACCTGTAGGTAATCTGCTCCTGTATATAGTATATACCTGTGTGTCATCTCCTCCTGTATATAGTATATACCTGTATGTCATCTCCTCCTGTATATAGTATGTACCTGTATGTCATCTCCTCCTCTATATAGTATATACCTGTGTGTCATCTCTCCTGTATATAGTATATATCTGTGTGTCATCTCCCCTGTATATAGTATATACCTGTGTGATCTCCTGTATTAGACCTCGTTAACACGTTATTTGCTCAGTATTTTTACCTCAGTATTTGTAAGATAAATTGGCAGCCTGATAAATCCCCAGCCAACAGGAAGCCCTCCCCCTGGCAGTATATATTAGCTCACACATACACATAATAGACAAGTCATGTGACTGACAGCTGCTGTATTTCCTATATGGTACATTTGTTGCTCTTGTAGTTTGTCTGCTTATTAATCAGATTTTTATTTTTGAAGGCTAATACCAGACTTGTGTGTGTTTTAGGGCGAGTTTCGTTTGTCAAGTTGTGTGTGTTGAGTTGTGTGTGGCGACATGCATGTAGCGACTTTTGTGAGCTGAGTTTTGTGTGGCAACATGCGTGTAGCAACTTTTTGTGTGTCGAGTTGCATGTGACAGGTTAGTGTAGCAAGTTGTGTGCAGCAAGTTTTGCGCATGGCGAGTTTTGCGCGTGGTGAGTTTTATATCTGGTGCCTTTTGAGTATGTGCAAGTTTTGTGTGAGGCAACTTTTGCATGTGTTGCAAATTTTGTGCATGTGGCAATTTTTCCGTGTGTGCAAGTTTTGCGTGTGGTGAGTTTTCCATAGGTGAGTTTTGCACTTGTGGCGAGTTTTGCGGGAGCCTAGTTTTTGCATGTGGCGAGTTTTGCGCGTGGCGAGTTTTGAGCGGCGACTTTTGTGTTTCGACTTTTATGTGGCGAGGTTGGTGTATGTGTGGTGAAATGTGTGCTGAGGGTGGTCTATGTGTTCAAGCACGTGGTAGTGTGTGGCGCATTTTGTGTGTGTGTTCATATCCCCGTGTGTGGTGAGTATCCCATGTCGGGGCCCCACCTTAGCAACTGATCGGTATATACTCTTTTGCGCCATCGCTCTCATTCTTTAAGTCCCCCTTGTTCACATCTGGCAGCTGTCAATTTGCCTCCAACACTTTTCCTTTCACTTTTCTCCATTATGTAGATAGGGGAAAAATAGTTTGGTGAATTGGAAAGCGCGGGGTTAAAATTTCACCTCACAACATAGCCTATGACGCTCTCAGGGTCCAGACGTGTGACTGTGCAAAATTTTGTTTCTGTAGCAGCGACGCCTCCAACACTTTTCCTTTCACTTTTTTCCCCATTATGTAGATAGGGGCAAAATTGTTTGGTGAATTGGAAAGCGAGGGGTTAAAATTTCGCATCACAACGTAGCCTATGACGCTCTCGGGGTCCAGACGTGTGACTGTGCAAAATTTTGTGGCTGTAGCTGCGACGGTGCAGATGCCAATCCCGGACATACACACATACACACACACATTCAGCTTTATATAGTAGATTTTCATTGTCTAATTATACACACGCATGTGAGGTGCATCCCATTTATGTACTCTTACCAACTTCACCAATATTAGTACATCTCTGTCTTTTAATCCCTACATTAACTCTGTTCCTGTGTCTCACTTATTTCACCTCTAAATTTAACATTTTTGCTTCTCTCCTATATAGAATTACGATCATTAGTTCTAGCCCACCTTTCACCACACACACATTTACTAATTTTTCACATATAGACACCTTTTTTTTATTTTTTTTATTTGTTCATTAGTAAATAAATAATGATTTATTTTTTTAAATAAATGTAGTCTTCAAACATGCAAGTGCTTCTCACTAAGGCTATGTGCACACGAGGTGGATTTGCTGTGGATCCGCAGCGGATTTGCAGATCCACACTGTGATGTACAGTACAATGTAAATCAATGGGTAAAAAAAAAGTTGTTAACATGGTGCTGAAAAATCAGTGCGGAATTACTGCGGATTTAAAAGAAGTGCATGTCACTCCTTTTGTGCGGATCTGCAGCGTTTCTGCACCCCTCCCTCCATGATAAAAATCAGCAGTGGCAAACACTGCAGAAAATCCGCACAAAATCCGCATAAAAACCGTGGTAAATCCGCAGCTGCGGATTCTGCCAGGAGATGCGGATTTTGTGCAGAAAATTCTGCACCACATTTCCTACGTGTGCACATAGCCTAAATTAGAATATCTTCAAATAGTTAATTTATTTCGGTTCTTCACACAAAAAGTGAAACTCATATGATATAGAGTCGTTACAAACAGAGTGATCTATTTCAAGTGTTTATTTCTGTTAATGTTGATGATTATGGCTTACAGTCAATGAAAACCCAAAAGTCATTGTCTCAGTAAATTAGAATGCTTTATAACACCAGCTTGAAAAATGATTTTAAGATCCGAAATGTTGGCCTACTGAAATGTATGTTCAGTAAATGCACTCATTACTTGGTCAGGGCTCCTTTTGCATCATTTACTGCATCAATGCGGCGTGGCATGAAGGCGATCAGCCTGTGGAACTGCTGAGGTGTTATGGAAGCCCAGGTTGGTTTGATAGCAGCCTTCAGCTCATCTGCATTGTTGGGTCTGGTGTCTCTCATCTTCCTCTTGACAATAACCCATAGATTCTCTATGGGGTTAAGGTCAGGTGAATTTGCTGGCCAATCAAGCACAGTGATACCGTTGTTTTTAAACCCGGTATTGGTACTTTTGGCAGTGTGGACAGGTGCCAAGTCCTGCTGGAGAATGAAATTTCCATCTCCATAAAGCTTGTTGGCAGAGGGACTCATGAAGTGCTCTAAAATTTCCTGGTAGATGGCTGCGCTGATTTTGGTCTTGATAAAACACAGTGGACCTACATCAGCAGATGACATGGCTCCCCAAACCATCACTGTTTGTGGAAACTTCACAATAGACCTCAAGCAGCTTGGCTTGTGGCCTCTCCACTCTTCCTCCAGACTCTGGAACCTTGATTTCCAAATGAAATGCAAAATTTACTTTCATTTGAAATCCACACCTTGTACCACTGAGCAATAGTGATGAGCGAATATACTCGTTACTCGAGATTTCCTGAGCACGCTCGGGGTCCTCCGAGTATTTTTGAGTGCTCAGAGATTTAGTTTTTATTGCTGCAGCTGAATGATTTACATCTGTTAGCCAGCATAAGTACATGTGGGGATTCCCTAGCAACCAGGCAACCCCCACATGTACTTATACTGGCTAACAGATGTAAATCATTCAGCTGCGGCGATAAAAACCAAATTTCCGAGCCCTAAAAAATACTCGGAGGACACCCGAGCGTGCTCGGGAAATCTCGAGTAACGAGTATATTCGCTCATCACTACTGATCAACAGTCCAGTTCTTTTTCTCATTGGCCTAGGTTAGACGCCTCTGGCATTGTCTATTGGTCATGAGTGGCTTGACACAAAGAATGCGATACTTGTAGCCCATGTGCTTCTTACATTTGTGTGTGGTGGGTTTGAAGCAATGACTGCAGCAGCAGTCCACTCCTGAATCTCCCCCAAATTTTTGAATGGCCTTTTCCTAGCAAGCCTTTCAAGACTGCGGTTATCCCGGTTGCTTGTGCTCCTTTTTCTACCACCCTTTTTCCTTCCACTCA
This sequence comes from Ranitomeya imitator, assembly GCF_032444005.1. Classification (NCBI taxonomy): domain Eukaryota; kingdom Metazoa; phylum Chordata; class Amphibia; order Anura; family Dendrobatidae; genus Ranitomeya; species Ranitomeya imitator. The sequence goes on along the minus strand of NC_091285.1, from coordinate 382,640,827 downwards.
ACTTTCCATTAATATGCTTGGATAGAGCACTCTGTGAACAGCCAACTTCTTTAGCAATGACTTTTTGTGGCTTACCCTCCTTGTGGAGGGTGTCAATGACTGCCTTCTGGACATCTGTCTAGTCAGCAGTCTGCCCCATGATTGTGGAGCCTACTGAAAGAGACTAAGGGACCTTTTTAAACGGTTAGGAAGCCTTTTCAGGTGTTTTTTTTTAATTATTCTAATTTACTGAGATAATGACTTTTGAGGTTTTGTTGGCTGTAAGCCATAATCATCAACATTAACAGAAATAAACACTTGAAATAGATCAGTTTTTTGTAATAACACTATATAATATATGAGTTTCACTTTTTGTATTGAAGAACTGAAATAAATTAACTTTTTGATGATATTCTAATTTAGTGAGAAGCACTTGTATATTGTCTAACTCAATAAGAGTAGGGATGAGCAAACCTGAACTGTAAAGTTAGGGGTCCGTACCGTATTGTACCGAACCCCAAACACGGACTTTTTAATATACGTCTGGTTTCCTGTTCGGGTTCGGTTGCAGAATAGTTTGTTTAATGGTTGCTGCACAGCCATTCAACAGGCTTTTAGGCTGTGGACAATTCCAAAGCCATCACAGCCATACAAAGTATTGGTATGGCTTTGATTGGCCGGCACAGCACGAGAACCGGCCTGCAAAAATGCCGGATCATGGCTGCCACTGCCATTCTGCTCTGTTTAGTGTAGGGATAGGTTGCGGCTGGAGTGAGGGACAGTGTTAGATAGTGCACTCTGCCACAAATCTGCTGTGTGTACTCAGCACTTGACGACTGTGCCAAAAGCCACTGTGTGTACTCTGCAACCTCGCCTGTGGGAGTACTGTGCCAAAAGCCGCTGTGTGTACTCTGCAACCCATATCTGTGGGAGTACTTTGCCATAAGCCGCTGTGTGTACTCTGCAACCCATATCTGTGGGAGTACTTTGCCATAAGCCACTATGTGTACTCTACAGCTGTGTCTGCTCTGTGTCTACTCTTTTGCTGTCTCATTACCATTTGTAGACCAAACAAAAAAATAGATGAAGATGGTGGGTGGTGCGGTAACAAAACGGAGGACACAGGTTTGAAGTCTCTTTACCTGGTTTAATGAAAACTTCAGGTATCCGTAGTCCAGGGCACCAGATCACAGGTACAGGCAGGGTCCGGCCGGCTTGGAAGCAAGTTCAGAGTCCTCTTTACCAGGTGGAGATGGAAGAATTCCTACCAGTGCTTTGGTGTAGTCCCTTACTGTGGCTTTTGTTCAGGTTCTCATAGTTCTCTCTGTCCTCCATAAAGGTGGGACACAAACCCATATGACAGGTGGCTCGAGCCTTTTTACAGGGTCTCTATCACGACCTGGGCTCTATGCGCCACTGTGTCTCCTAGGTATTAGGGCGGACAGGTTACATGTAGTCCAGCTGTCCTGCCAGTTTCTGCTGTGCCTCCTAGAGTCCGACACTTCGGTCTTCGGCTACTGGAATCTGCGTTCTGCAGGGAGGTAGCCCAGTCACAGCTATCCTCCCCAGTTGCCACTCTCCTGTGCTTCCGTCTCCTGCACGCTCTCTACAATCTGTTCTTCCTTCTGTGTTCTCTTTCTCCAGGAGCTGCAGTACCTTTGGCTGCATAGCCCCTTCAGTCCTTCCGACACTCACTGTCTGACTGCTCTCTCTGGCCTGGAGTGTGAACATGTTGCATGTTTGTGTTACCTGATAGAAGAGATCTTCCCTTGCTTCCAAGCGTGACATCACTCTCCCCATGAGGAAAGCAATGCCACTGTAACAACCAGGACCCTGGGGTGTTACAGAGATGCAGTTACTGACAGCTTGGCCATCCAATCTGGTGCAGGGACATGCTGAGCTGTCAGTGTGTCAATTGAAAGCACGGCTATCCAATCTGAGACTGTGAGGCATCGACTGTCTCCAAGTATTCATTATTCCAGGTAATTGCCATTGTTCTTAATTGAGCTGTGTCTCCCAAAACTCTGACAGATGTACATTCAGCTTATGAGGTTTGTGCTTTCCTGTGCCTTTAGTTCTGCATGCTTGATCTGTTGCCTGACCTTGGACTTCGTTTTGACCATCTGCCTGTTTAAACCCCTTCAGCTCTAATCCGTTATCCTCCCGGTACTCTGACCTCGGAACGCTACCTGAGTCGATTTTGTCTCTTCCTTCTGTTTATGATGTACCGTCCTGGCTTCTGATCTTGGAAATCCAACAGAAAATAGATACTCCAGCTCCGATAAAAACTTGAAATCTTTAATAATCCAAATGGTTAAAATAGACAATCCTTACATGTGGTGGACCAGACAGGTGTTTGTAATAGATAAGGCTACGCGTTTCGACCTGAATCGGTCTTACTCATGCCTGTGTTACATTGCAAGTGAAAGCTACACATATAGTGTTCCTAGACAGAAGGTTCCGCCCTCTCCACATCACATGATCTCTAGTGAAAGGTCCTACAAGGTCCTACAAACACATATGTGAGTATAATATACAATTTAAAACAATAACACTAAACAATTAGCAATAGTAGTATAATAATTCGTTTCTTTTGTTTAACCCTGATGGAAATCGAGTGTTGAGATTAAAAATCCAGAACGCCTCTCTTGTGAGTAGACGTCTTTTTATGTCTCCTCCTCGATTAGGCGGATAGATTTTTTCTATGCCATGCACCTTAAAGGATGAAGTATCACCATTATGCATCGTACGAAAATGTTTTGCAGCCATTGATATATTTCTATTAGTCATATTACATATATTGACATCTTTCAGGTGCTCTGTAATGCGAGTTTTTAATTTGCGCGATGTGCAGCCCACATAGGATTTCTGACATGTAGTGCACTCTATTTCATAGACTACATTTTTTGTGTGGCAATTTATAAAGCTATTTATATTATAGCTTTTAGATTTATCAGAGTTCCAGAATTTATTTCCCAGCTTTGCATGAATACAAGTGCTGCACGCTGCGGTACCGCATTTAAAGAAACCCTTGCAGTCTAACCAAGTAGTGGACTTAGATTTAGTTTTAGATTGAAGTGAATTAGGGGCAATTATATCACCAATGGTTTGTGCCCTTATAGCAACTATATTTACACCATCCTTTAATAAATGTGATAGCCCTTCATCTTCATATAGAATAGGTAATCTGTTATTAATAATATTTCTGATTAAATTAAACTGTGGGGAAAATTGTAAACATAAATGTAAATTATTTGCATATTTTCTGTTTTTATTTTTATTGTCATTAGCACCTTTTTTAATTTTAGGAGGGACTAGAAGGTCCTCCCTTTGTTTTTTCTCCACTATATTAACCTTCGTCAGGCTGCATAATTTTACAACGTTAACAGGCTGCAGAGGTGCAATTGTACCTTCATATACATTTTATTGAAATTTGGCCAAAATATTCTGGACCAAAACTGCAGATATGTCACGAAATTTCAGCCCTCTACGGCTTTTCGGAAAAAAAAATAATTACAATTTTAAAACGGAATAGTTACAATTGTACCTACTCAGCCGGACGAAGGTTAATGGCCCTATTCAGTGTCCAATTTGGATAATTTCTAGCTTTTAGCTTGGTTTTTAGTTCCTGGAACTCTTTTGATTGATCCTCTTTTTTGCTGCAATTTCGTTTCAGCCTGGTGAACTCCCCCACTGGTATGGATTTTATAGTGTGAGATGGGTGACTGCTACTAGCATGTAGAATTGTATTGCCGCTAATTGGTTTTATATGAGTTCGACTAGTAATTTCTTCGCCAACAGTACCACTCAGCTCCAGATCTAAAAAAGAAATGGATTTGTTGTCCTGAACATAAGTGAATTTTATACCAAAATTATTAGAATTAATGCATTCCACAAATCCCGGTATGGCAGACACATCACCTCCCCAAATAATGAGGGTATCATCTATGTATCTGCCATACCAGGAGATGTGGTCAACATAGGGGTTCTCAACAGCATAAATAAATTCTTGTTCCCAATAAGCCATTGTCAAATTTGCCAGAGATGGTGAGTATTTTGCCCCCATTGGGACTCCCGACTTCTGAATATATATTTCACCATCAAATGAAAAAATATTATGTTCCATAAGAAAGTACGTTACTCTCAGTAGAAAATCTATCAGGTTTTGAGAGTATTGACCATAATCTTTTAAATGGAACTCTAGCGCTTTCATGGCTACATTATGGGGTATACTTGTGTATAGCGAGATTACATCACAACTGAGCCAGGTGTGATTAACCTCCCATTTACGATTTTTAAATGTTTTTAAAATTTCTCTGGAATCTTTCACATATCCTGGCATTTTTTTCACCAAAGGTTGCAATAATGAGTCAACCCATTCACATAGGTGTTCTGACATGGAGCCTATGCCCGAAATTATCGGTCGCATGGCTGGTAAACCTGTGCTTTTGTGTACCTTAGGAAGGCCATACATGATAGGCAGTTTTGGGGTTTCTACATATAAATATTCGGCTTGTTTTTTACTTAGGACTGCTAAAAATGCACCCTCCTCAATTAATTTTTTGATAATAATTCATACATTTTGTCCTTGTAATCCTTTTCATTTAAGATAACTATTAGACCCCCCTTATCACTTCTTTTAATGATAATATTTTTAAAGGATTTTAGTTCATTAAGTGCTTTCCGCTGCCAATAAGAAAGGTTCCTCTGCATTTTATTGTTACTATTCAAACTATGTTCTAAATTCTTTGGGTCTTTTTCGACTAGTTCTTGAAATTTATCCATACATTCCACTCTAGTCTGTATAGGGTAGAAGTATGGGTTTTTAGTCTTAAAGTTCTTAGATGCGTTTGTAGTTCCTTCCATTGATTCATCCTCATTTTCTTTGGATAATTTCATTAGACAGTTCAGAGTTAAGGCCCCGTCACACATAGCGAGATCGCTAGCGAGATCGCTGCTGAGTCACAAGTTTTGTGACGCAACAGCGATCTCAGTAGCGATCTCGCTATGTGTGACACGTACCAGCGATCAGGCCCCTGCTGTGAGATCGCTGGTCGTGTCGGAATGGCCTGGGCCATTTTTTGATCGTTGAGGTCCCGCTGACATCGCTGAATCGGCGTGTGTGACGCCGATTCAGCGATGTCTTCGCTGGTAACCAGGGTAAACATCGGGTAACTAAGCGCAGGGCCGCGCTTAGTAACCCGATGTTTACCCTGGTTACCATCCTAAAAGTAAAAAAACAAACGCTACATACTTACCTATCGCTGTCTGTCCTCGGCGCTCTGTTTCTCTGGTCTGGCTGTGAGCGCCGGGCAGCCGGAAAGCAGAGCGGTGACGTCACCTCTCTGCTTTCCGGCTGCCTGCCGCTCACAGCCAGACCAGAGAAGCAGAGCACCGAGGACAGAGCGATAGGTAAGTATGTAGCGTTTTTTTTTTTTTTTACTTTAACGATGGTAACCAGGGTAAACATCGGGTTACTAAGCGCGGCCCTGCGCTTAGTTACCCGATGTTTACCCTGGTTACCGGGGACCTCGGGATCGTTGGTCGCTGGAAAGCTGTCTGTGTGACAGCTCTCCAGCGACCAAACAGCGACGCTGCAGCGATCCGGATCGTTGTCGGTATCGCTGCAGCGTCGCTATGTGTGACGGGGCCTTAACTTGTTCCTTAAAGGTAAGGTTCTCAAATTCATTAATTTCCATATCATGATCTTGATTCACAGTTGTTATTTCATCTGCAGAGAAATGTTTTTTTTAGAGTCAGATTTCTTACAAATTTGTTGATGTCTAGAATGGTCATAAACAGATTAAAGTCGGTATCTGGTACAAAATTAAGTCCCAGAGCCAATACATCTAGTTGATCTTGTGTCAATGTTTGGGCAGATAAATTGACCACATTACTTCCTTTTATTGTTTGTGTTTCTTTTTGTTGCGGGTCATTATTCCTGATGGATTTTTTATGTTTTCTCCCAGCTCTTCTCTTCCGTTTTTTGACACTTTTCCAAATTTTCTTCTGTTTTCCGATGTATAATTTGGTATAGACGTATCTGACATACTGGCATTAGTATCGGATGAATCAAATTCCGTGGATGAGAAATTCACCTGAGGTCTGGTATTAGATTTATGACGAGCATGGCTATTTTTTAAGATGGATTTCGGAGATTTGTAATTCCTCTCCCATCGACTCCAGTCATACACACTGTCTGTGGAGTAATCTTTTAGATCTCTTTCAAATTTCCGTCTTTTGCAATTCATTATGTCATCTTCCAATGTGCTGACATTGCCTTTCACTCTATCCATAGATAACTCATAATTCGGTAATGATTTAAATTCTTCCAAAGTATTTTTTATTTTTTCCACATTTTCCTGAATTTCCTTCAGCTTGTTTTCCTCATTTTTTATTATAAGCTTCATTAGGTTCAGAGAGCAATTGGTTAGGATCTGATTCCATTCATTCGTAAACTCATTTGAGTAAATTGTACGAGAGATTTTTTTGATCCTAAGACCTCTTGGGACCATCTCTTTCGCTACATAATTTTGTAGAGTGGTGAGATTCCACCATCTTTTCATTTCAGTTTTCAAAAGTCTCTCAGATTCATTTAAATGTGAAGTGAAATCACCATTCCCTATAGGGTCAGATCCAGCATCTCTGAACACCTGTGCCACTTTGGCCAGTCTTTCTTGGGAATACATGATAAAAAGAAACGAATAAACAAACACCCTAAGTCCACCTTCATTCAACAGTAGGATGTAGGTTGGGAGACATCGGCAGGATCAAAATAGTAATAGCACATATATACGAAAAGCGGCTTAAAAAGCCTAAGCCAGCTCACCAACCAGACCAGCAGTAATGGAGCACGAGAGTCCGTCTTGATCCCAACGTCCAGCAACAGCAAATCCAACAGAAAATAGATACTCCAGCTCCGATAAAAACTTGAAATCTTTAATAATCCAAATGGTTAAAATAGACAATCCTTACATGTGGTGGACCAGACAGGTGTTTGTAATAGATAAAGCTACGCGTTTCGAACCTGAATCGGACTTACTCATGCCTGTGTTACATTGTAAGTGAAAGCTACACATATAGTGTTCCTAGACAGAAGGTTCCGCCCTCTCCACATCACATGATCTCTAGTGAAAGGTCCTACAAGGTCCTACAAACACATATGTGAGTATAATATACAATTTAAAACAATAACACTAAACAATTAGCAATAGTAGTATAATAATTCGTTTCTTTTGTTTAACCCTGATGGAAATCGAGTGTTGAGATTAAAAATCCAGAACGCCTCTCTTGTGAGTAGACGTCTTTTTATGTCTCCTCCTCGATTAGGCGGATAGATTTTTTCTATGCCATGCACCTTAAAGGATGAAGTATCACCATTATGCATCGTATGAAAATGTTTTGCAGCCATTGATATATTTCTATTAGTCATATTACATATATTGACATCTTTCAGGTGCTCTGTAATGCGAGTTTTTAATTTGCGCGATGTGCAGCCCACATAGGATTTCTGACATGTAGTGCACTCTATTTCATAGACTACATTTTTTGTGTGGCAATTTATAAAGCTGTTTATATTATAGCTTTTAGATTTATCAGAGTTCCAGAATTTATTTCCCAGCTGCGCATGAATACAAGTGCTGCACGCTGCGGTACCGCATTTAAAGAAACCTATATAGTTGCTAGAAGGGCACAAACCATTGGTGATATAATTGCCCCTAATTCACTTTAATCTAAAACTAAATCTAAGTCCACTACTTGGTTAGACTGCAAGGGTTTCTTTAAATTTATCGGAGCTGGAGTATCTATTTTCTGTTGGATTTCCAAGATCAGAAGCCAGGACGGTACATCATAAACAGAAGGAAGAGACAAAATCGACTCAGGTAGCGTTCCGAAGTCAGAGTACCGGGAGGATAACGGATTAGAGCTGAAGGCGTTTAAACAGGCAGATGGTCAAAACGAAGTCCAAGGTCAGGCAACAGATCAAGCATGCAGAACTAAAGGCACAGGAAAGCACAAACCTCATAAGCTGAATGTACATCTGTCAGAGTTTTGGGAGACACAGCTCAATTAAGAACAATGGCAATTACCTGGAATAATGAATACTTGGAGACAGTCGACGCCTCACAGTCTCAGATTGGATAGCCGTGCTTTCAATTGACACACTGACAGCTCAGCATGTCCCTGCACCAGATTGGATGGCCAAGCTGTCAGTAACTGCATCTCTGTAACACCCCAGGGTCCTGGTTGTTACAGTGGCATTGCTTTCCTCATGGGGAGAGTGATGTCACGCTTGGAAGCAAGGGAAGATCTCTTCTATCAGGTAACACAAACATGCAACATGTTCACACTCCAGGCCAGAGAGAGCAGTCAGACAGTGAGTGTCGGAAGGACTGAAGGGGCTATGCAGCCAAAGGTACTGCAGCTCCTGGAGAAAGAGAACACAGAAGGAAGAACAGATTGTAGAGAGCGTGCAGGAGACGGAAGCACAGGAGAGTGGCAACTGGGGAGGATAGCTGTGACTGGGCTACCTCCCTGCAGAACGCAGATTCCAGTAGCCGAAGACCGAAGTGTCGGACTCTAGGAAGCACAGCAGAAACTGGCAGGACAGCTGGACTACATGTAACCTGTCCGCCCTAATACCTAGGAGACACAGTGGCGCATAGAGCCCAGGTCGTGATAGAGACCCTGTAAAAAGGCTCGAGCCACCTGACATATGGGTTTGTGTCCCACCTTTATGGAGGACAGAGAGAACTATGAGAACCTGAACAAAAGCCACAGTAACAGTAAGGGACTACACCAAAGCACTGGTAGGAATTCTTCCATCTCCACCTGGTAAAGAGGACTCTGAACTTGCTTCCAAGCCGGCCGGACCCTGCCTGTACCTGTGATCTGGTGCCCTGGACTACGGATACCTGAAGTTTTCATTAAACCAGGTAAAGAGACTTCAAACCTGTGTCCTCTGTTTTGTTACCGCACCACCCACCATCTTCATCTATTTTTTTGTTTGGTCTACAAATGGTAATGAGACAGCAAAAGAGTAGACACAGAGCAGACACAGCTGTAGAGTACACATAGTGGCTTATGGCAAAGTACTCCCACAGATATGGGTTGCAGAGTACACACAGCGGCTTATGGCAAAGTACTCCCACAGATATGGGTTGCAGAGTACACACAGCGGCTTTTGGCACAGTACTCCCACAGGCGAAGTTGCAGAGTACACACAGTGGCTTTTGGCACAGTCGTCAAGTGCTGAGTACACACAGCAGATTTGTGGCAGAGTGCACTATCTAACACTGTCCCTCACTCCAGCCGCAACCTATCCCTACACTAAACAGAGCAGAATGGCAGTGGCAGCCATGATCCGGCATTTTTGCAGGCCGGTTCTCGTGCTGTGCCGGCCAATCAAAGCCATACCAATACTTTGTATGGCTGTGATGGCTTTGGAATTGTCCACAGCCTAAAAGCTTGTTGAATGGCTGTGCAGCAACCATTAAACAAACTATTCTGCAACCGAACCCGAACAGGAAACCAGACGTATATTAAAAAGTCCGTGTTTGGGGTTCGGTACAATACGGTACGGACCCCTAACTTTACAGTTCAGGTTTGCTCATCCCTACTCTTATTGAGTTAGACAATATACAAGTGCTTCTCACTAAATTAGAATATCATCAAAAAGTTAATTTATTTCAGTTCTTCAATACAAAAAGTGAAACTCATATATTATATAGTGTTATTACAAAAAACTGATCTATTTCAAGTGTTTATTTCTGTTAATGTTGATGATTATGGCTTACAGCCAACAAAACCTCAAAAGTCATTATCTCAGTAAATTAGAATAATTAAAAAAAACACCTGAAAAGGCTTCCTAACCGTTTAAAAAGGTCCCTTAGTCTCTTTCAGTAGGCTCCACAATCATGGGGCAGACTGCTGACTTGACAGATGTCCAGAAGGCAGTCATTGACACCCTCCACAAGGAGGGTAAGCCACAAAAGGTCATTGATAAAGAAGTTGGCTGTTCACAGAGTGCTCTATCCAAGCATATTAATGGAAAGTTGAGTGGAAGGAAAAAGGGTGGTAGAAAAAGGAGCACAAGCAACCGGGATAACCGCAGTCTTGAAAGGCTTGCTAGGAAAAGGCCATTCAAAAATTTGTGGGAGATTCAGGAGTGGACTGCTGCTGCAGTCATTGCTTCAAAGCCACCACACACAAATGTAAGAAGCACATGGGCTACAAGTATCGCATTCTTTGTGTCAAGCCACTCATGACTAATAGACAATGCCAGAGGCGTCTAACCTAGGCCAATGAGAAAAAGAACTGCACTGTTGATCAGTAGTGATGAGCGAATATACTCGTTTTTCGAGATTTCCCGAGCACGCTTGGGTGTCCTCCGAGTATTTTTTAGGGCTCGGAAATTTGGTTTTTATTGCCGCAGCTGAATGATTTACATCTGTTAGCCAGTATAAGTACATGTGGGGGTTGCCTGGTTGCTATATGAAGATGAAGGGCTATCACATTTATTAAAGGATGGTGTTAATATAGTTGCTAGAAGGGCACAAACCATTGGTGATATAATTGCCCCTAATTCACTTCAATCTAAAACTAAATCTAAGTCCACTACTTGGTTAGACTGCAAGGGTTTCTTTAAAGGGAACCTGTCACCCGGAAAATCGCAGGTGAGGTAAGCCCACCAGCATCAGGGGCTTATCTACAGCATTCTGTAATGCTGTAGATAAGCCCCCGATGTTACCTGAAAAAGGAGAAAAAGACGTTATATTATACTCACCCAGGGGCGGTCCCGCTGCTGGTCAGGTCGGATGGGCGTCTCTGGTCCGCTGCGGCGCCTCCCATCTTCTTTCCGTGACGTCCTCTTCTGATCTTCAGCCACGGCTCCGGCGCAGGCGTACTTTGCTCTGCCCTCTTGAGGGCAGAGGATAGTACTGCAGTGCGCAGGCGCCGGAAAGGTCAGAGGCCCTGCGCCTGCGCACTGCAGTACTTTGTCTGCCCTCAACAGGGCAGAGCAAAGTACGCCTGCGCCGGAGCCGTGGCTGAAGATCAGAAGAGGACGTCACGGAAAGAAGATGGGAGGCGCCGCAGCGGACCGGAGACGCCCATCCGACCTGACCAGCAGCGGGACCGCCCCTGGGTGAGTATAATATAATGTCTTTTTCTCCTTTTTCAGGTAACATCGGGGGCTTATCTACAGCATTACAGAATGCTGTAGATAAGCCCCTGATGCCGGTGGGCTTACCTCACCCGCGATTTTCGGGGTGACAGGTTCCCTTTAAATGCGGTACCGCAGCGTGCAGCACTTGTATTCATGCGCAGCTGGGAAATAAATTCTGGAACTCTGATAAATCTAAAAGCTATAATATAAATAGCTTTATAAATTGCCACACAAAAAATGTAGTCTATGAAATAGAGTGTACTACATGTCAGAAATCCTATGTGGGCTGCACATCGCGCAAATTAAAAACTCGCATTACAGAGCACCTGAAAGATGTCAATATATGTAATATGACTAATAGAAATATATCAATGGCTGCAAAACATTTTCATACGATGCATAATGGTGATACTTCATCCTTTAAGGTGCATGGCATAGAAAAAATCTATCCGCCTAATCGAGGAGGAGACATAAAAAGACGTCTACTCACAAGAGAGGCGTTCTGGATTTTTAATCTCAACACTCGATTTCCATCAGGGTTAAACAAAAGAAACAAATTATTATACTACTATTGCTAATTGTTTAGTGTTATTGTTTTAAATTGTATATTATACTCACATATGTGTTTGTAGGACCTTGTAGGACCTTTCACTAGAGATCATGTGATGTGGAGAGGGCGGAACCTTCTGTCTAGGAACACTATATGTGTAGCTTTCACTTGCAATGTAACACAGGCATGAGTAAGACCGATTCAGGTCAAAACGCGTAGCCTTATCTATTACAAACACCTGCCTAGTCCACCATATGTAAGGATTGTCTGTTTTAACCATTTGGATTATTAAAGATTTCAAGTTTTTATCGGAGCTGGAGTATCTATTTTCTGTTGGATTTGCTGTTGCTGGACGTTTGGATCAAGACGGACTCTCGTGCTCCATTACTGCTGGTCTGGTTGGTGAGTTGGCTTAGGCTTTTTAAGCCGCTTTTCGTATATATGTGCTATTTCTGATCTTGGACTCTGACCATTCTGAATCACAGCTTGGCTGTGAGAAGTGACTAGCAGTGACTCTTACTAAACCTTTATCAGATTATTAGATTGCAGGAGAAAAGATGACCTGAGAAGTTTATCGTTGTGTGCACCCAATATTTTGCAGAATTTGCATAACTTCATTTTTCAAATGCTTGACCCAAATTTATGATTGTTTTCCACCGTTTAAGACATTTTTTAATACCTATGCCAAAATAGGAACCTTTTTAGTGCCATGTACAACTTATTTATGATTGCATTTCTAAATAAAATGTCATTAAAAAGTTGCGCACTGCAGTACTTTGCTCTGCCCTCAACTGGGCAGACAAAGTACTCCTGCGCAGGAGCCGTGGCAGGAAGACAAGAAGAGGACGTCATCGTATGAAGATGGGAGGGGCCGGACCCAGACCGCGACGCCCATCGGACCAGACTGCACTGGGACCGCCCCTGGGTGAGTATAATATAACCTGTTTTTCTTCTCTTTCAGGTTACATCGGGGCCTTATCTACAGCATTTTTGAATGCTGTAGATAAGCCCCTGATGGCAGTGGCCTTAGCTTATAGGCCTAAAATGGGAAGACAGATTCCCTTTAAGGCCCTATGCTAAATGTGAAAAGAGCCAGCATGAGTGTACTATTGACACTCCTACACAGGAATTCATACATAAGAAAATAAGGAGTACCTAGTCCATCCATAAAATATAATAATATTTATTACAGATATGTATAAAAAATTGGCATACAACAAATTATTTGTAAATACAGACAAAATCATAGGCAAGATATAGGCATTAGGTTGGGGTGAATAAAACATCACATAGCACTCAGACCAGTATTCATCTATTGGGCAGCTCACATCAGCGTTTTTTTCTCGCCCGTTTTCAGTGTGAGAGTGAAATTACAGCATGTTGCGATTATCATCGACACTCTGCCGAGTCTCGGCTCACGCACACCCATATAAAAGCCTATGGGTGACAGTGAGACAACGCTGTGCTGTGCGATATATACAGCGACCCCGGCAATCAAGAAGACGGAGAAATTAATTTCCAGGTAACAAAAGAAAAAAGCAGGATGCACTCACCAATCTTCAAAGTAGCAAATTTTATTGAGTCTTCACAATTAAAACTTCATGGCCGGGGGAGAAGAAAAGGAGCTCGTGCGAGCAGGGGAGACGACGGCCGTTTCGCGCGGTCCTTGCGCTTCAACGGGTCTGAGGCAGGACTTGAACAGATTATACTGTTATATATAGACTTTAGTGATGAGCAAACGTGCTCGGGTATTATCCGAGTATCTTGGGCATGCTCGGATAATAATATGTTCGAATCCCTGTGGCTGCATGGTTTGTGGCTCAGAGACAGCTGCAACACATGCGGGGATTCCCTAACAAACAGGCAATTACCGCATGTGTTGTGGCTGTCTAACAGCCGAAAAACATGCAGCCGCAGGGACTCGAACATATTATCCGAGCACACCCAAGATACTCGGATAACACCTAAGCATGCATGGATAATACATTATCTGAGCACATTTGCTCATCACTAGTGATTAGAGATGAGCGAATTTGTTCTGGAAACGTTCGCCAATCTCAAATTCGGCACAACCATTGCACATTCAGATTCATGTTAGAATTCCAGAGCATTTTCTTCAAAATTGGCAAAATTCAACCAAAGTTCGGTAAATTATCGAGTTTCCACTAATGTTTTTGTTAGGACTTTGGCTATGATAGTGGTGGTGTATGATGAGTGGGGGTGACATGTTTGGTGAGGGGAGGGGGCGAGGAGAGGTCAGAGGAGCGTCCGACTGTTATTCTTTTCTTTCATTATGTGATTCCGGCATCCAGTCAGGGCTCAGAAACCATCCACAGACACAAGGGCTTGTGTTATTGGCTGCCAAAGTCACATGTCCCTCTCCATATAAAAAGTAAACATGTGGCTTCGGCGCCATTTTGTATCTGTAAGGGTATGTTTCCATGGTTAGTGAACGCTGCGGATTGGACGCTGCGTACAGCCGCAGCGTCCAATCCACAGCTGTCAGATGTTACAACATAGTGGATGGGATTTTATGAAATCCTATCTCCACTATGCGTGCACAGACACCTCCGGCTTCCCTGTGAATACACACATGTGGTGCGTCCTTCTTGACCGCAGCATGTCAGTTTATCTTGCGGAGACGCTCCATCTCCGCAAAATAAATAACACAGTCCAATGTATTGGACATAGTGATTCCGCATGTGTTCATTGAACCGTACAAAAGCTGGCAGCGCTTTGAACGGAGCGGACATGTGCTGCGTCGAAAGCGCTGCCAATACTGACCGTGGAAACATACCCTAACAGTGTAGTGAAGCTCCTGCTGCTGCAAGTAGTCATATAGTTATGTAGGCAGTTTATTCTCAGCTAGTTCAGATAGTTGTCAAATCGACATTCCAGTAAATAAATCTGGAGAGCTAATTCTGTGGTGCAGCCACAAGCCGCCACTTCAGTATATAAATCCATAGTGCTGCTGATTCTGTGCTAAAGCTCAGTGCATGATCTTACTAACTTGTGCCTGCAGGGCTGACAGGCTATAAGGTATAGCAATGCTCCTGCACTGCTATACCTTATAACTGCAACCAGACTGCAGAAAGTTAAAATATCATAGTAGAAAAGTAAAAAAAAAAAGTTGTAAAAATATTTTTTTTAAAAATCACAAAAACGTTTACAAAAATATATATATTGCACACATAAATACATTTTTATGAAAAAAATATAAACAATCAAAGTACACATTTTTGGTATTGCTGTGTGCGGAATGACCCAACCTATAAAACTGTTCCACTAGTTAACCCATTTAGTAAACATTGTAAAAAAAATAAATGAAAAAATAAGGTAAAATACAATGCTTTATCATCATACAGACGAACAGAAAGTTGAATTAAAAAACTACCAAATATACATGGTACCGCTGAAAATATAATCTTGTCCCGCAAAAAACAAGCCATCAGACAGCTCCATTAGCGGAAAAATAAAAAAGTTATAGCTCTCAGGCTGCCTTCACACTATCAGTATTTGGTCAGTATTTTACATCAGTATTTGTAAGCCAAAACCAGGAGTGGAACAAATAGAGGAAAAGTAGAATAGAAACATATGCACCACTTCTGCATTTATCACCCACTCCTGGTTTTGGCTTACAGCTACTGATGCAAAATACTGACCAAGTACTGCTAGTGTGATGGCAGCCTCAGAAATAAATAAAGAAAAAATAGTTTTTTGTGTGTAAATGCGCCAAAACATACAAAAACTATATAAATGCGGCATCACTAATTATACTGACCTGAAGGATAAAGGTGACTTATCAATTTTACCATATGCGGAACAACATAATAAAAAAACACAAAAAACAATCCCTTAGTTCCTGGTTTTTGTTCATTTTGCCTCCCAAAAAAATCGGAATAGAAAGCGATCAAAAAATGTCATGTGCCCAAAAATGGTGCCAATAAAACGTCAACTCGTCGCGCAAAAAACAAGCCCTCACATTACTTTGTTGGCCGAAAAATGGAAAAATTATAGCTCCCAAAATATGGCGATACAAAAACTAGTTTTTGCAATAAAAAGCGTTTTTTAGTCTCTGACAGCAGCCAAACATAAAAACCCGATATAAATCTGGTATTGCTGTAATCGCACAGACCCGAAGAATAAAGTTGTCTAATCGCTTATACCACATGAGGAACAGCATAAAAAATAAAACCAATTCTTCACCTCACATTTATCCTGCGCTCTGCACTGAGCTCTTACACTGGGGTTTCTGTGTAAATCTATGAAATACGTGATTTAGATGGATCCTCTGGCAGAAGATTCCCTATAATGAGGCAGATGGAGGAACTGTGGATGCCGTCTTGCCTAAGATCCGGCGATGTCCGTCTTTTTAGGCAAACATAAAAGTGCAGTTGGACACAGTTTTGTGCACTTCTGAAAGGAAGGACACCACTGAACAGAAGCCAGATGGAGTCCAGAGTAACACTGCTACTTCATTATAGTGTACGGAGTTTCATCTGAATCACATCACTGAAAAATTAAGATGGATACCCCGATGTAAGTGCTCAGATTAGAGCGCCGGATAAATGTGATCCCAAATGTTATGTAAAATGTTTCCAATAAAAGCTTCATCTCAATCCACGAAAAAGCAAGTCCCCACTCAGGTCCGTCATCTGTTAACGGAAATATAGGCGACTACCACGTAACTGGCAGTACAAAGACTCTGGAAAAGTGAAATGGCTCCTCACACACCAAAAGAAATTCAGCAAATTCTGCATTCCCAAATTCAAATGCCCCCCTCCCTTTTGAGCCCCAGTGTGTCTAAACCACATATAAGGTCCACATGTTTGGCATTTCTGTAGCGATGAGAGCCCACCTAATTTATGGGTGGTTGTCTCCAGAAGCATGAGCTGAGTATAACGTACTGGTCACTATAAGTACTGATCACTACAGCATACTAGTCACTATAATAGCAGTTTACAATTTTCACTCAGCAACATCCACTGCTGCTTGTTTCTGGAAAATACCCATGGAGTCAAAATCGCCACTACATTTGTAAAGAAATTCCCAAAGGGGTATAATTTCCAAAATGGGTTCACTTGAGGGAAGAATTCTACTCTACTAGCACTTAGGGTCCATATATATGGAATCCGCAAACTATTCTAGGAAAATCTGCGCTCCAGGACACAAATAGTGCGCCGTCCCTCCCGACAAGTCTCACCATGTGGCTAAGTAGCACTGTACAGCCACATATGGGATATTGCCACTTTTAGTAGAAATTGTGGGACAAATTTTGGTGCCATTTATACCCACTTCTTGTGTGAAAATTTAAAATCTGGGGCTAATATAACATTTTGGTAGTAAAAATGGAATTATTTTTTTTTCACTGCCCAATGGTATAAACTTCTGTGACACACCCGTGGTGGCAATATGGTAACTACTTGAATTTGTTGAGAGGTGTAGTTTGTAAAATGGGGTCATTATTTTTTTTGCTGTGCTCTTATCTAATGGGCTCTTCCAGTGGGTCAAGGCACCGCCAAACTATAACTGTTAAATCTACACTATAATATTGCAATCCTTCCCTTCTGAGCTTTGCACTGTGCATGAAAAGTATTTCCCAATTACATAAAGGGTATTGGCGCACTCAAGAAAAAATGGACCTCAGTTGCAAAAATTTCTTCTATTAGGCCTTAGAAAAATTAAAATTTAGGGCTAAAACAACATTTTAGTGGTAAAAATGTAATTAATTCTTTCATCAACGCTCAATGGCATAAATTTCTGTGAGGCACATGTGGTGTCAATATGATCACTGTACCCCTAGATGAATTAATTGAGGGTGTAGTTTGTAAAATGAGTTTGCATATAGGGTGTTTCTGTTATCCTGGCACCTCAGGGGCTCTCCCAATGTAAAATAGCACCCTTACACCATTCCAGCAAAATGTGAATCCTCAATATGGCGATTCTTCCCTTCTGAGCTTTGCACTGTGCCTCAAAAGTAGTTTTTCCCCACAAATGAGGTATCTGCGTACTAAAGAGAAATTGCACAACAAATTGTATGTTGCAATTTCTCCTTTTATCCTTGTCAAAATACAAAAATTGGGGCTTAAATAACATTTTTGTGGGGAAAATGTGAATTTTTTTCTTTTCATGGCTCAACGTTATAAACACCATTGCCGTTTAGCCATGTCGCCCAACACAAACAGTGCTTACAGGTTCTTTTTAACAGAGCAGTGTAAGCACTGAACTAAACTAGGCCGGATCTCTAGCGCACTCGATCTGGCCAACTTTAGTGTCTCTGAGCGCCCCCAATGATGCTGCAGCATCAAAGAGTTTCGACCAGCAGGACAATTTTGTTCCACAGAAATGGACAAAAAAGGTGATTTCATGAACTCCTTCAGCTGTTGTATGAGATCCACTAGGAAGCACCGTAACTCAGGCATGACTTTACTTATCCCTAACCCAGAGACCGAGATTATATAATTATGAGAATTCTAATGCTAACTGAATTTAATGTTTCTCATATGTGAAGACTAAAGGTGTGGGACTCAGCTATGTTCACACCCTGTTCTACAGAATGCCTTGCAAGGTGTTCCCTTATTTTAATATCTACACATTGGACATGATCACTTGTCAAACTGCTTGATGACATCAAACATACCTGTACCTTGAATAATCTTACAGGGAGCGGCTATTGAAAGCATAAACCGTAGAATTAACAGCGGAAAAGTGGATAAACTGGTAAAATAATTCACAACTAGGTCAGCTGTCAGTAAAATGTATGAGTTAAAGTTAGGTCATGGGTAAAAATAAAAAAAGAAGAATAGATTAATCCCCTTCATAGTCATAGACTATTATAAGGTGAGTGTTCAGTTATTAAATAACTTGCTATATAATGTAATTAGAAGAGAACCTTTCATGAGCATAAGACTATTTAGAGTATTTTCCTGCTATCTAAAGACTTTCCTGTGAAAATGGCGTTAAATTCTCATTTGTCAAATTTCCCAGCACTATTGAGCAATTTATTAAACAGAAATCTGATGTAAAACGGTTTTGAAATATTGCACAATTTTTTGTACAATTCATAGTTGCTCAAACCGTCTGTGACTTTTAGCATTTTCACACAAGACCTAGGCCAACTCCACCAAGATTTTGAAAAGTGCTGGGACGTGGCGTGGCCAACTGGCCAATGCAGCCTGACAGATTCATTATACAGTGGGTACAGAAAGTATTCAGACCCCTTTAAATTTTTCACTCTTTGTTTCACTGCAGCCATTTGGTAAATTCAAAAAAGTTCATTTTTTTTCTCATTAATGTACACTCTGCACTAGTGATGAGCGAGTATACTCATTGCTCGGGTTTTCCTGAGCATGCTCGGGTTTTCCTGAGCATGCTTGGGTGGTCTCCGAGTATTTGTGAGTACTCGGAGATTTAGTTTTTGTCCATGCAACTGTGTAATTTATGGCTGCTAGCCAGCCTGAGTACATGTGGGGGTTGCCTGATTGCTAGGGAATTACCCACATGTATTCAATCTCTCTGGCCGCCGCAAATCATGCAGCTACGTCAACAAAAACTAAATCTCCGAGCACTCACAAATACTCAGAGACCACCCAAGCATGCTTGGGAAAACCCGAGCAATGAGTTTACTCGCTCATTACTACTCTACACCCCATCTTGACAGAAACGTAAACATTTTTGCAAATTTATTTAAAAAGAAAAACTGAAATATCACATTGTCATAAGTATTCAGACCCTTTGCTCAGTATTGAGTAAAAGCACCCCTTTGAGCTAATACAGCCATGAGTCTTCCTGGGAATGATGCAACAAGTTTTTCACAACTGAATTTGGGGATCTTTGCCATTCTTCCTTGCAGATCCTCTCCAGTTCTGTCAGGTTGGATGGTGAATGTTGGTGGACAGCCATTTTCAGGTCTCTCCAGAGATGCTCAATTGGGTTTAGGCCAGGACTCTGGCTAGGCAAGTCAAAAATGGTAACATAGTTGTTCTGAAGCCACTCCTTTGTTATTTTACCTGTGTGCTTAGGGTCATTGTCTTGTTGGAAGGTGAACCTTCGGCCAAGTCTGAGGTCCAGAGCACTCTGTAAGAGGTTTTCATCCAGGATATCTCTGTACTTGGCCGCATTCATGTTTCCTTCAATGGCAACCAGTCATCCTGTTGTCACGCTGCTGAAATGCAGGTAGGTGCAAGATCCACTGGATGGCTATAGAATGGAAGGAGGGCTGTACCTAGACAAAGCAGGCCAGTCATGCAGCAGCGAGGCTACCACTAGGTGGCAGCAGGAAAGTCAAACAAACTGGGTCAATATAGTCAGTAGCGCAGTACCATAGGAATAGATAAAACAGAGTCAGAGACAAGCCAAAAGGTCAGTAACAGTCAGGAGCAGATAAGCCGAAAACAGAAGACAGAAGCAGGTCAGGATACAAGCCAAGTCAAAACCAGGGAGTAAACACGTAAAAGGGAAACACTGAGTCAAGACGGGGATTGGGGAAAACAGAGACATAGGTTCAGGCAGCTAAGGCAGCAGGACAAATCAGGATATACCAGAGTCAGCTACACACATGGTAGACAGAGCTATAACTGACACCGCCTGTTCCTTTCTGGGATCCATCCGAAACCCATTGGCAGAAAGGATGATCCCCAGAAAGGAAAGCTCCTGGACACAAAACAGACATTTCTTGGGTTTAGAGAACAAAGAATTTCCCCGTAACCTATGAAGAACAGTACGTAAATAACCAATGTGGGATTCCTTGTCAAGCGAGAAAACAAGGATATCATGCAGGTATACAACCATAAAGAGCCAGATAAAATCAGAAAAAAACATCATTCATGAAGTTCTGAAAAACCGTGTGCACGTTCATGAGACCGAAGGGCATGACCAAATTGTCAAACAGACCCTCGGAGGTGAGAAAGAGTTTTCCACTCATCACGTTCCCAAATGCGGATAAGGTTAAATGCTCCCCTGAGATCAAGTTCGGAAAACCACTTAGTCCCAGACAATTGGTTATAAAGATCAGGAATGAGTGAGAGAGGGTAGGTATTCCTCACCGTAATTTTATTTAGTTCCCGGAAATTGAGGTGCAGGTGTAAACGACCATGTTTTTTCTTAACAAAAAAGAATCCAGTTGCCACAGTTGAGAAGACAGAAGGATGGATGTGACCTTTGCGTAGACTATCAGAGATATAATTTTTCATAGTGGTACGTTCCGGGCCAGAAAGTTTGTACAAATGGGCTTTAGGCAATAAGATTAATCGTACAATCATACTGACGATGTGGTGGTGACCTCAGCCTCTTCTTCGGATAACACGTCCCTAAAATCCTTCAGGTACTCCTGAATACCCTCCAGATTAATGGCAGACACAAAAACAGCAGAAAGACAACCATTGGAACAATTAATACTCCATTTAACAATATCACGAGATCCCCAATCTATAACAAGATTATGCCTCAGTAATCAGGGGAACCCCAACATCAGTCCCGCGGGACGATTATTCATAACATAACATGAAATTTGTTCCTGTGCAAGGAACCCATCTTGAGGAGGAACTCCTCAGAGACACACTTAATAACATTTTGAGCCAGCGGTGTCTTATCAATGGCAAAGACATGGATGGGAGTCTCTATCCTAACTGTCCCTATCTTTAACTTGGACACCAAACTAGAGTCAATGAAGTTCATGGAAGATCCACAGTTCACAAAAGCTGAAGTGGATACGTAACCACCTCCATAACACAGTTCCACCTCTAACAAAACTTTTTGAAATTATGAAAATGGAACTTGAGAGTCTGGGTGACCTTCTCAACAAGCACCAAGACTCGGAAGCTTGTTAATTGATGGACAAGAGGGGCAGTCCTTCCAATGTCCCGAGTCTCCACAATAAAAACATAATTTCCCATCGTGTCGTAGCTTCGTCTCCTTCTCCTTGGAGTTGGTGGCACCAACCTCTATGGTGTCTGTGAATGGCATCACGTCAGACTTACAATACAGGCAATACAGGAATCTCACTTCCTCTCAATTCCTCCTTCCCATAACCTCCAGGGAACTGGGTGGCGGATGTAGGGCCAGCGCATCATTGAGATGATCCGAAAGTCCTCTCCTGAACTGGCATCTCAAAGCGGAATCATCCCAAAACACCTCCGTGGACCACCATCTAAACTCAGAACAATACCGTTCAGCAGTGAGTTTGCTCTGGGAGAGACCCATAGTCATGTCCTCTGCCACCCTGACCCGGTCTTGTTCGTCATAAATCATTCCTAAAGCCTCAAATAACTTATCCACAGACATATGTTCAGGGGCAGTAGCAGGTAAAGAAAAAGCCCAGGTTAGAGGACCCTCCCGGAGTAATGAAATAATTATCCCCACTCGTTGCCTCTCATCTACTGAGGATTTGGGTCTGAGGGAAAAATGTAGCTTACAACTATCTCTGAATTGAACAAACTTCTCCTTCTCTCTGGAGAAAGTATCAGGGAGCAGGACCATAGGTTCAGGAGAGTGTAAAGAAACATCAGTGGTGCCAATAAAACCAGTGGTCAGTTATAATGTCACACTGCTGCAATGCAGATAGGTGCAAGCTCCCATACATGGCTATAGAGTGGAAGGAGGGCTGCACCTAGACAAAGCAGGCCTGTTGTGCAGTAGCGAGGCTACCACTAGGTGGCAGCAGGAAAGTCAAACAAATCGGGTAGTTATAGTCAGTAGCACAGTACCAAAGTAACAGACAAAACACAGAGTCAGAGACAAGCCAAAAGGTCAGTAACAGTCAGGAGCGGATACGCCGAAGACAGAAGCAGGTCAGGATATAAGCCAAGTCAAAACCAAGGGGTAAACACATAAAAGGGAACCACTGAGTCAAGACGGGGATTGGGGAAAACAGAGACACGGGTTCAGGCAGCTAAAGAAGCAGGACAAATCAGGATGTACCAGAGTCAGCTACACACGCCGTAGGCAGAACTGATAACTGATACCGCCTGCAGGATGCAAAAGAGATAAATAACAAAACCTGAAAACAGACTGAGGCTGAGAAAAGTTAACCCCTGACATGATCAGACTGGGAAAAGGGAAGACAGGACTCAAAACCTAGTCTGGATCATGACACCTGTCCCTGCAGCTGAAAAACACCCCCATAGCATGATGCTGCCACCACCATGTTTCACTGTTGGGATTGTATTGGGCAGGTGATGAACAGTGCCTGGTTTTCTCCACACATACCGATTAGAATTATTGCCAAAAAGGTCTAT
This sequence comes from Ranitomeya imitator, assembly GCF_032444005.1. Taxonomy (NCBI): domain Eukaryota; kingdom Metazoa; phylum Chordata; class Amphibia; order Anura; family Dendrobatidae; genus Ranitomeya; species Ranitomeya imitator. The sequence goes on along the minus strand of NC_091285.1, from coordinate 382,617,897 downwards.
CTTCGTCTCATCAGACCAGAGAATCTTATTTCTCATAGTCTGGCATCTGTTGTGAATTCTGCTTTTGGGTTCCCTCCAGTGGTTGTAGGTGGTAATGCAGTTGTCCCTGAGTTGCAGTCCTGGTCAGGTGTATCTGCTGATTGCAGTTCTGACTGGGGTATTTAGGTGTGCAGGATTCATTAGTCCTTGCCAGTTGTCCATGGTTCTGGGAGGTTTGGGATCTTTGTCTGGTTCCTCCTGCCTTGCTGCCAATTCAGCAAAGATAAGTGTTTGGTTTTTGTTTCTGTGGCACACATGCTGTGTGCTTAATAATTCTGTGCTATTCATTTGTCCAGCTTAGATTGTGTCAGTGTTTTCTCAGTCTTGTTGGATTCTCTGGAGTTGCAGATATACGCTCCACATCTTTAGTTAGATGGTGGAATTTTTTGTATTTTCTGTGGATATTTTTGGAAGGGTTTTAATACTGACCGTTTAGTATTCTGTCCTATCCTTTCCTATTTTAGCTAGAGTGGCCTCTTTTGCTAAATCCTGTTTCCTGCCTGCGTGTGTTTTTCCTCTACTACTCACAGTCAATATTTGTGGGGGGGGGGGCTGCCTATCCTTTGGGGTTCTGCTCTGAGGCAAGGTAGAATTCCTACTTCCATCTATAGGGGTATTTAGTCCTCCGGCTGTGTCGAGGTGTCTAGGATTTGTTAGGCACACCCCACGGCTACTTCTAGTGCGGTGTTAAGTTCAGGATTTGCGGTCAGTACAGTTTCCACCAACTCCAGAGAAAGTTCCATGCGGCTCCAAGGTCACCGGATCATAACAGGCATCCTTCATGTGTTTTTTTTTAGCAAACTCTATGGGGGCTTTCATAGAGAGACTTCTGTTAGGCCACTCTGCCATAAAGGCCCGACTGGTGGAGGGCTGCAGTGATAGTTGACTTTGTGGAACTTTCTCCTATCTCCCTACTGCATCTCTGGAGCTCAGCCACAGTGATCTTGGGGTGCTTCTTTAACTCTCTCACCACAGCTATTCTCCCACTATTTCTTCTGTTTGGCTTGATCTTGGAAGGCTTGTGGTGGTCCCGAACTTCTTCCATTTAAGGATTATGGAGGCCACCGTGCTCTTAGGAACCTTGAGTACTGCAGAAATTCTTTAACTTTGGCCAGATCTGTGCCTTGCCACAATTCTGTCTCTGAGCTCCTTGGTCAGGTTATTTGACCTCATGATTCTCATTTAGTCTGACATGCACTGTGAGCTGTGAGGTCTTATATAAACAGGTGTGTGCCTTTCCAAATCAAGTCCTATCAGTTTAATTAAACACAGCTGGACTCCAATGAAGGAGTGGAACCATCTCAAGGAGGATCACAAGAAAAAAGGACAGCATGTGACTTAAATGAGTGTCTGAGCAAAGGGTATGAATAGTTATGACCATGTAATATTTCATTTTTCTTTTTTAATAAATATGCAAAAATTTCTACATTTGGTTTTTTTCAGTCAAGATAGGATGCAGAGTGTACATTAATGAGAAAATTGAGAAAAAAATGAACTTTTTTAATTTACCAAATGGCTGCAATGAAAATGTATCCCCTTTCTGGCACTGGACGTACTATTCCGTCCATGTAACGGAATAAACAACAAACATGTAATGGATCAAACATGATCTCAGCGTTCAGGAGCTGGGAGACCCCGCGGCATGACGTGGGGTGCCGATTGCTGCCATGGAGACCCGATGTTGTCATGATGACATCCAAGTCTCCACACTTGAGAGACTTCCTGTCACGCGCAGTGATTATCAGGAAGTCTCTCACGTCAGTGTAATAGAAACTACAGCGCTGACAGCTTCTATAGCATGCGGATCTGCATTATAGAAGCGATCAACCTGCATAAAATGAGTGTCCCACAGTGGGTCAAAGATTAAAAGTAAGAATGAGTTTAAAATTTTTTTTGAATACATGTAAAAATATTTAAAAAAATAATAAAAAAAAACAATATTTATTCCATCAATAAATATTTGAATAAAAAAAATTAAACAATAAAAGTGCACAGATTTAGTATTGCCGCGTTTGTAACGACCCGACCTATAAAATTGTCCCACTAGTTGACCCCTTTAGTGAGCACCATTAAAAAAAATGCAAAAAAAAATGCTTTATCATCATATCGCAGAATAAAAAGTGGAATAGCACGCGATCAAAAAGACGGATATAAATAAATGTGGTACAGCTAAAACCGTCATCTTGTCCCGCAAAAAAAAAGCCGCCATATAGCTCCATCACCGGAAAAATTAAAAAGTTATAGCTCTCAGAATAAAGTGATGCAAAAATTATTATTATTTATATAAAATAGTTTTTATTATATAAAAGCGCCAAAACATAAAAAAATATAAATGAGGTATCGCTGTCATTGTACTGACCTGAAGAATAAAACCTGTTGTGAGTTCTGTTTTTGGGCTCCCTCTGGTGGTTACTGATGGTACTGGGTGACTTGTCTTTCCTGGGTTTCTGGGTTCCACCTGTTCCATCAGCATATGGGAGTTTTCTATTTAACCTGGCTTTCAAAAAACCATCCTGAAATTACTTGAACTCATGTGCCAACTCATGGTACATGAAAAGCAATTTCAGCCCACTAGAGCAACCAGCAGCAGAGAATCACATATCTGCAGGCTGGACTAAAAACCAAATTAAGCAAAACACAAAACAGGAAAATCCAAACTTAGCTTGTCCAGAAGGTTCTAGGAGCAGGGAGCAGAGGTAACAAGACACACTGGATACATTGATAACCGGCGAGGAAATGCCAGCAAAGCCAGGTTAAATAGGAAACTCCCATATGCTGATGGAACAGGTGGAACCCAGAAACCCAGGAAAGACAAGTCACCCAGTACCATCAGTAACCACCAGAGGGAGCCCAAAAACAGAACTCACAACAAAAACCGCTTTATCAATTTTACCACACGCAGAAAGGTGTAAAGGCCCCTCCGCCAAATGAAATTCATGAATTGCTGGTTTTTGTTCATTCTGCTTCACAAAAATCGGAATAAAAAGTGAGCAAAAAATGTTACGTGCCCTAAAATGGTACCAATAAAAACGTCAATTCGTCCAGGAAAAAAACAAGACCTCACATGACTCTGTGGGACAAAATATGAAAAAAATAATACAATTTTAAAAAAATGTAGTTATTTCCATTTTCCCATTAGTGTTGGGGCTAAAGTTAGGGTTGGGGCTAAAGTTAGGGTTAGGATTGGGGCTAAAGTTAGGGATGGGGCTAAAGTTAGGATTACGGTTACGGTTGGGATTAGGGGTGTGTTAGGGTTAGGTTTGTGGTTAGGGTTATGGTTGGGATTAGGGCTAGGGGTGTGTTGGGGTTAGGGTTGGAATTAGAATTGGGGGTTTCCACTGTTTAGGCACATCAGGGGCTCTCCAAACGTGACATGGCATCTGATCTCAATTCCAGCCAATACTGCGATGAAAAAGTTAAATGGTGCTCCTTCCCTCCCGAGCTCTGTCATGCGCCCAAACAGTGGTTTACCCCCACTGTTACCCCTTTTGGGGTATCAGTGTACTTAGGACAAATTGGAGAACGTTTGGGGTCCAATTTCTCCTGTTACCCTTGGGAAAATAAAAAAAATGGGGACTAAGAGATCATGTTTGTGGAAAAAATATGATTTTTTTATTTTCACGCCCAGGTGTTATAAACTTTAGTGAAACACCTGGGGGTTCAAAGTTCTCACCACACATCTAGATAAGTTCATTGGGGGGTATAGTTTCCCAAATGGGGTCACTTGTGTGTGTGGGGGGGGGGGGGGTTCCACTGTTTAGGCACATCAGGGGCTCTCCAAACGTGACATGGCGTCCGATCTCAATTCCAGGTAATTTTGCATTGAAAAACGGCGCTCCTTCCCTTCTGAGCTCTGACATGCGCCCAAACAGTGGTACCCCCCCACATATGGGGTATCAGCGTACGCAGGACAAATTGCACAATAACTTTTGGGGTCCAATTTCTCCTGTTACTCTTAGGAAAATAAAAAAAATTGGATCTGAAGTATTTTTTTTGTGAAAAAAAGTTAAATGTTCATTTTATTTTAAACATTCAAAAAATTCCTGTGAAGCACCAGAAGGATTAATAAACTTCTTGAATGTGGTTTTGCGCACCTTGAGGGGTGCAGTTTTTAGAATGGTGTCACTTTTTTGTATTTTCTATCATATAGACCCCTCAACTTCAAATTTGATGTGGTCCCTAAAAAAAATGGCATTGTAAAAATGAGAAATCGCTGGTCAACTTTTAACCCTTATAACTCCCTAACAAAAAAAAATTTGGTTCCAAAATTATGATGTAAAATAGACATGTGGGAAATGTTACTTGTTAAGTATTTTGTGTGACACATCTGTGTGATTTAAGGGCATGAAAATTCAAAGTTGGAAAATTGCGAAATTTTCAAAATGTTTGCCAAATTTCAATTTTTTTCACAAATAAACACACGTCATATCAAATAAATTTTACCACTAACATGAAGTACAACATGTCAGAAGAAAACAGTGTCCGAATCACCGGGATCCGTTGAAGAGTTCCAGAGTTACAACCTCATAAAGGGACAGTGGTCAGAATTGTAAAAATTGGCATGGTCATTAAGATATACCACTGTGAATATATATATACTAGATGGTGGCCCGATTCTAACGCATCAGGTATTCTAGAATATGCTTGTCCACGTAGTATATTGCACATCCCACATAGTATACTGCCCAGCCACGTAGTATATTGCTCAGCCACGCAGTATATTGCCCAGCCACGTAGTATATTGCACAGTCACGTAGTATATTGCCCAGCCACGTAGTATGTTGCCCAGTGACGTAGTATATTGCCCAGCGACGTAGTATATTGCCCAGCAACATAGTATATTGCCCAGCCACGTAGTATATTGCCCAGCCACGTAGTATATTGCAGTCATGTAGTATATTGCCCAGTCACGTAGTATATTGCCCAGCCACGTAGTATATTGCAGTCATGTAGTATATTGCCCAGTCACGTAGTATATTGCCCAGCCACGTAGTATATTGCCCAGCCACGTATATTGCCCAGCCACGTAGTATATTGCCCAGTTACGTAGTATATTGCCTAGTGACGTAGTATATTACGCAGCCACGTAGTATATTGCCCAGTTACGTAGTATATTGCCTGGTGACGTAGTATATTGCGCAGCCACGTAGTATACAGCACAGAGCCACGTAGTATATTGGCCAGTTACGTAGTATATTGCCCAGTGACGTAGTATACAGCACAGAGCCACGTAGTATATTGCACAGCGAGGTAGTATACAGCACAGAGCCACGTAGTATATTGGCCAGGCACGTAGTATACTGCCCAGCTACGTAGTATATTGTCCAGCCACGCTTGTCACAGGTTAAAAAATAAACATATACTCACCTTTCCGAGGGCCCACTGTAGTCCACGGCAGCTTGCGGTCCCAGGGTTGGTATGAGTGCAGGACCTGTGATGACGTCGTGGTCACATGACTGTGATGTCATGGCAGGTCTTTCTAGCGCAGGCGTGCAGGGCCTGTGATGACGTCGCGGTCACATGACCGTGACGTCATGGCAGGTCCTTCTCGCGCAGGGCCGTGATGACGTCCCAGGGTTGGTATGAGTGCAGGACCTGTGATGACGTCGTGGTCACATGACTGTGATGTCATGGCAGGTCTTTCTAGCGCAGGCGTGCAGGGCCTGTGATGACGTCGCGGTCACATGACCGTGACGTCATGGCAGGTCCTTCTCGCGCAGGGCCATGATGACGTCGCGGTCACATGACCGTGACGTCATGGCAGGTCCTTCTCCCATACCATCTTTGCCACTGGAACCTGCAACGGAAGATGGCGGCCGGCGCGAGCGACTATGGAGGGTGAGTATAGCAGGTTTTTAAATTATTTTTAACATTACATTTTTTACTATTGATGCCGCATAGGCAGCGTCAATAGTAAAAAGTTGGGGACACACAGGGTTAATAGCGGCGGTAACGGAGTGCGTTACCCACGGCATAACGCGGTCCGTTACCACCGGCATTAACCTTGTGTTAGCGGTGACCGGAGGGGAGTATGCGGGCGACAGGCACTGACTGGAGTAAGGAGCGGCCATTTTCTTCTGGACTGTGCCAGTCGCTGATTGGTCGCGGCAGCCATGACAGGCAGCTGGCGAGACCAATCAGCGAATGAATAACCATGACAGACAGGACAGACAGACGGAAGTGACCCTTAGACAATTATATAGTAGATACTGCTCAAAAAAATAAAAAGAACACTAAACTACCACATCCTAGATATCACTGAATGAAATATTTCAGTTTCAAATATTTATTCATTACATAGTGGAATGTGTTGAGAATAAAACATAAAAAATGATCAATGTAAATCAAAATGAAAATCTGATGGAGGTCTGGATTTGGAATGATACTCAAAATCAAAGTGGAAAATCAAATTACAGGCTTATCCATCTTCAGTGGAAATGCCTCAAGACAAGGAAATGATGTTCATTTGTGTGTGTGTTGCCTCCATGTGCCTGTATGACCTGTGCCGGGTACTGATGTGAGAGACTCGCGCGAGTTTCTCACATTGCACACACAAGTGTAACATAGTAACATAGTTAGTAAGGCCGAAAAAAGACATTTGTCCATCCAGTTCAGCCTATATTCCATCATAATAAATACCCAGATCTACGTCCTTCTACAGAACCTAATAATTGTATGATACAATATTGTTCTGCTCCAGGTGTGACCCCGGCCTAATTCTTAGAAACAGTCTTTGTGAGCTGAACTAGATGACGGATAACTTTTCTGCTCTGTCCTCTATCAGTTTGCTTGATGCTGCCTGGCTTGTATACATCAAACACTATATCGACTCTGCGCTCTATGGGGCTATTCAACTTTGTCATGTTCTTACTGTATTTTGTGAATGCGGTATTCTTGTCTTGTGTAATGATGTAGACTAGGGAACAACCATCAAATATGATAATGTCAACACTACAGTTGTTCACATTAATGTACTTTTCATCTGTCACCTTTGTATTCGGGCAGCACGGTGGCTCAGTTGATAGAACTGCAGCCTTGCAGAGTGTACAAACTGTAAAGCGCTGCGGAATATGTTAGCGCTATATAAAAATAAAGATTATTATTATTATTCTCCAAACACTTCATTATATCAGACTTACCTCTCCAGTTTAGTGACCCGTTATCTGATAGAGAGGGTAAATATTATTTCCATGATAGAAGAAATTATCTATGCCTCCATCATGAATTTGACAAGCAATGTAGCACTTTAGACACAAACTATGGTCTTTTTTTAAAGGCTACTTTCACACTAGCGTTAACTGCAATACGTTAAAATGCGTCGTTTTGCCGAAAAAACGCATGCAGCAAAATATTTTGCTGCATGCGTTTTTTCCCCATAGACTTGTATTGGCGACGCATTGCGACGAATTGGCATTCGTCGGTATACGTCTTTCGACGGATGCGTCGAAAAGAGGCGACACGTCGTCTGGAAAAACGTAGATTGTAACGTTTTTTGGCTCCGACAATAAAACGTGTCTCGGCGCATCCGTTGGCATGCGTCTTTTGCTACAATGAAAGTCTATGAGCGACGGATGCGTCGAGACACGTCGTACGACGCAATGCAGCGCTGCAATACGTTTTTTTCTACTGAGCATGCTCAGAAACAGGATTTTTTATCTAATTAGCCAGACATCCCCAAATCTATATAAACCTTGTCTGGGCCTTCAACCCCCACATATGCCAGCAAGACCCAGAGAAAGAAGAAGCCTCCAGCCAGCCGGACACCAAGACCCCAGCCAGAAACCAAGACCCCAGCCTGGACACCAAGACCCCAGCCTGGCAGCAAGACCCCAGCCTGGCAGCAAGACCCCAGCCGGACACCAAGACCTCAGCCGGGCAGCAAGACCCCAGCCGGACACCAAGACCCCAGCCTGGCAGCAAGGACCAGACACACTCCAACAGTGTGAGTATATTGCCATTTGTGTGTGTGTGTGTGTGCGCATTTGTGTATGCCGTACTGACTACAGCAAGAGCTTTTAAAACCTGAATCCAACTTGAGGCCTGCCGTCGTCCTGCAACAGCCAGTGCCCTGCTACAGTCCAGATCTACCCTGAGGCCTGCCACTGTGAAGACATCAAGCTCCAGCCGGAGGACTGATGGCCGTGTGTGTGTGTGTGTGTATTTTTGTACTGCTGTGTGCTTTTGTATGTATGTGTTCATGTGCCTGCACCTTATTATACCTTCGTCAATATTACGCCTGTTCATGTGTTATGCTTGCGTTACCATTCTGCTTGCAGGTATGTTTGTGTGCGTCTTGTTGGTTGCATGTGCATTTGTCAATGCTATATTGGTTAATGTTGATTTTTGATGTATTTACTAAAGGTACCATCACACTGAGCGACGCTGCAGCGATACCGACAATGATCCGGATCGCTGCAGCGTCGCTGTTTGGTCGCTGGAGAGCTGTCACACAGACAGCTCTCCAGCGACGAACTATGCCGATAACCAGGGTAAACATCGGGTTAAGCGCAGGGCTGCGCTTAGTAACCCGATGTTTACCCTGGTTACCATCCTAAAAGTAAAAAAAACAAACGCTTCATAGTTACCTTCCGCTGTCTGTCCCCGGCGCTCTGCTTCTCTGCTCTTGCTGTGAGCACAGCTGCCGGAAAGCAGAGCGGTGACGTCACTGCTCTGCTTTCCGGCCGCTGTGCTCACAGTGAGTGCAGGAAAGCACAGCGCCGAGGACAGACAGCGGAAGGGATGTTTTTTTTTTTTTTTTTTACTCTTACGCTGGTAACCAGGGTAAACATCGGGTTACTAAGCGTGGCCCTGCGCTTAGTAACCCGATGTTTACCCTAGTTACCAGCGAACACATCGCTGAATTGGCGTCACACACGGCGATTCAGCGATGTCTGCAGGAAGTCCAGTGACGAAATAAAGTTCTGGACTTTCTGCAGCGACCAACGACATCACAGCAGGATCCTGATCGCTGCTGTGTGAAAATGAACGATATCGCTAGCCAGGACGCTGCAACGTCACGGATTGCTAGCGATATCGTTCAGTGTGACGGTACCTTTAGTATAGTGGTTTGTGCAGCATGTGGGTTTTTTTTAATTTTTTTAATTGGATGTATTATTGCAAAGCCTATTGGTCTGCAGCTTGTGGTTAGAATGTGTTTTTTTTTTTTTTTAAAAAGTGTTGATTTTTTTTAATTAACTGTTGAAACCATTCCCAGTTGATGTACTTGTATTTAAAATAAAGATCATTTCTGCTCCATTGTAATTTAAAAAAAAAAACAAAACCCCCCCAAAAAATTATTAATAAAATGTTTATTAAAAAATTGTCCGTAGTATAATTTCATAAAGGTAAATTTAAAACAGGTGTATGTACCAATGGTTACACATGCAAGACACAGTGGGTTGAGGGCTCATTTTTTACTAAAGGTTATCCTTTGAAAGGTTTTTTGGGGGAGGTAATTTTTTTTTTTTTTTTTTTAAATAACTGAAAAATATTTTCAAAGGTGTCTCACATTTAAAACATTTCTTTTTTTTTGGGACATGGAAAAGAATGGTATAACGTGCACCTGTTTTTGGGTTTTGTTGTTCACCTATTTCTCACATTTTAACAGGGTGTTTATTGGTAAACATTACCTATTTCTGCGGTGGTCTAACTATAAATCCATTATACTTATTATATTGCAGATAGAGTAGGGACCACAGTGACCGCCCGTAGCCACCAGGACCGCATCAAGAAATTCTTAAAAGTAAGTTTTGAAGACCCCAAATCTGCTACTTCAATGTGTAGAGCAGATTGCAAGTGTCTTTTAACTTACAGACCCACCAGGACCACAGCTACCAGGACCACAGCCACCTGGACCACAGCCACCTGGACCGCATCAAGAAATTCTTAAAAGTAAGTTTTGAAGACCCCAAATCTGCTACTTCAATGTGTAGAGCAGATTGCAAGTGTCTTTTAACTTACAGACCCACCAGGACCACAGCTACCAGGACCACAGCTACCAGGACCACAGCTACCAGGACCACAGCCACCTGGACCACAGCCACCTGGACCGCATCAAGAAATTCTTAAAAGTAAGTTTTGAAGACCCCAAATCTGCTACTTCAATGTGTAGAGCAGATTGCAAGTGTCTTTTAACTTACAGACCCACCAGGACCACAGCTACCAGGACCACAGCTACCAGGAACAAAATGTCCTCTTCTGACAGCCCTCCTCCACAGCAACAGCGCGTATCGGTAAGTAATTTATTTATTTTTTTTTTAATTTAAATTTACATCTTTTTTTTTCACTGCATGCATTTATTATGTTTAAACAGGAATCAGAATCCGATGAGGAGCTGTCAGAAGGGACCGAGACGGGTGGAGACATGCAAGTGGAGGAGGAACCAAGTGTAAGTAGTGGTGAAACACTTGCTTCACACATCACACTGCACCATACACAAAACATAATTTCATATATAACGTAACACAGAAAACATATACATACATTAAAGCTATTTTTTTTATCCTTTATTTCAGTCTCCTGCTGCTGCTGCTGAACTTCCAGCACAGCATGAAGGTTCTCCCAGGCGCTCCCAGAGTCGGCGGAATCGACGCCGCGGTCGGCCATCAGTGAGTTGGTTTTTTGGGGGGCTTCTATTGGTAATTATTTTGTTTCAGTCAACTAATTTTTAGTTTTTTTTTGTTTTTTCCTCACAGGCTTCACAGTGTGCTCCCGAAGAAGATTCGGACATTGAGATCGAAGCCCTCATCGAGGAGGTTCGAGAGCGGGAGCCGCTGTGGAACATGGCTGACCGCAGGCATGCTGATACCAGTGTCACCCGCCGGCTCTGGTTGGAAGTATGCCGGAACATCTTTCCGAGGTGGGAGGACCTTCTTCCACAGCAGCAGAGCAAACTATGTAAGTATTCACTTTTCAGTGATGTTTAGCGCTGAATGTAATGTCTTGTATTTACCTTTTTTTTTTTTTTCTTCATTCCTATCTTCACAGGTTGCAAGGTTAGGAAGCGGTGGCGGTCACTGAGGGATCGTTTTAAGAGAGAATTTAACCAGGAGATGCAGGCCCCGAGTGGCTCAGCAGGAAGGAAGAAGAGGAGGTACAGATACGGCCCTGCCCTCTCCTTCCCGAGGCAAACCATGCTGAGTAGAGGGTAAGTATTCAACATCCCAGTAAGAACCTGTCTAATCACAAAACTTTTGTTTCAGTCCGGGCTTTTCCATATCAATATATTAATTGTTTTTGTTTTTTCTTTCACAGCACCTACTCCAGCCACCGTGCGCCTGCATTTACCTCTGCGCCCTCTGAAGCGATCCCTCCTGAGTCCGCCACCGGGGACCACGTCGGTAGGCCCCACACCTATCACCCCTCTGTCCCCTCCACTTCATCCACCTCAACCACTGGAGCGCAGCCTTCCTTACTCGCATCTGATGGTCAACAGATAGCGTTCCCTTTACCCCACCCCTCTGACCCTGCCACCTCTACACCACCGTTAGGTTCGTGGCGGCAGCGTCAGAGGGGTCAGGAAAGGAGCTATGCTCCTGAGTTCTTGCATCTAAATGCAGGCTTCCAAAATTCTTTTAAAATTTTGGGAGAACAAGTGACTGCTGGTTTCAGCATGGTGCAATCACGCATGAGTGAAAACCACCATGAAATCAGCAGTCGCTTGGATAGGCTGCATTTAGATGTAAGTCAAGCTCCAGCAAATCTTTTTTTTTCAGTCCATGCTCAGGAGCATGGAAAAGCTTTCTTTTGATCAGCAGATGCGGGTAATGAATAGCTGCCATAACGCTCTTCTGAAGGTCATCAACGAACCACAATCTACCCCCACACCTCCCCACACATCCCAGTCCCAATTTCAACACCATGCCCCCCAATATCACCGCCAGTCCCAATATCAACATCAGTCCCAATACCCAACCCACAACCCAAATGTATTGCCCCGTGTTTTCTTCTTCCTTGCCCAGCTTTCCTTCCCCATGAAGTTTTCCACCTACCCCAACACAACCCCCCTCTGGTCAGCCTCCTGCTTTTCACCCCCCTTCCACTGCAGACCAAACAGGTAGGGTTTCCCCAATCCCACCTACCGACGTGGTCCAACCTTCCAGCCCCTCCTCCCATAGTTACTCCACCCGACACTACCAAGACCTGTAAACTTTTGTATTTTCCTTGTTGTTACAAAATTATATTTTGACAAGAAAAAAATTTTTTTTTGAAAATTACAAAAAAAAAAAGGTTTGAAATAAAAATATTTCTGGTTTACAATCTACTGTGTGTGTGTTGATTCATTAAGGTTAATATTAAAGGTTAAGTGAAAAGAAACACCAGACGTTTTAAAGGTATAACAAAATGGTTTTATATTAGCAAGCAAACCACACTTTGTGGATTTTTTTTTTTTTTGGTTGCTACAAACACAATTTTGACAAACAACAAAAGCCAAGAAAAACATGTCACACAATCATGTCTTGCCATGGAATCCGCCCAACAGGTGACAAAAAATAATCCGCAAACTGGTCCCTCATCATAGTAACAGAACTGGTGGAGCGAACAGAGGCACTGCGGTAATCCCACAAGGATGTCTCCAATTGTTCGTCATCCAAGGTAACGGGCTCCTTTGAAATGACAAAATTATGGAGCACCACACATGCCTTGACAACATCGTCTACAGTTTTTGTTTCCAGTTTTATTGCCGTCAGCAGAACTCTCCACTTTGCCGTCAATATACCGAAAGAGCACTCTACTACTCTTCTTGCTCTGGTAAGACGGTAATTAAATACCCGCTTGGTACGGTGTAATTCACAGCTGCTGTATGGTTTCAGTAGGTGCGGCGACAGTTGAAAGGCTTCATCACCTACACACACATATGGCATGGCTGGTTCACTTGTTCCTGGGAGCGGTCTTGCTGGCGGGAAAATGAATGTATCTCCATACAGGCAGCGACCCATTGGAGAGTTTTTAAACACTTGTGAGTCGTTGGACCGGCCATACGCTCCTATGTCCACAGCAAGGAATCGGCAGTTGGCGTCAGCAATAGCCATGAGTACAATGGAGAAGTATTTTTTATAGTTATAGTACTCTGATCCTGTTCCTGCCGGTTTAGCAATCCTTATGTGTTTGCCGTCCACGGCACCAACACAATTTGGGAAATTGCAAATTCTCTCAAATTGTTCGGAACTTCTCAACCAGATTTCCATTGTTGGTTGTGGGATATACTCCGGCTGTAAAGTGTCCCAAATCGCACGACATGTGTCCTTCACAATTCCGCCAATAGTGGAAATCCCCAGCCTGAATTGGAAATGGAGTGAAGTCAAAGACTCACCCGTAGCTAGGAAGCTGCAGGAAAAAAAAAATGTAAAAAAAAAAAATGTAAAAAAAAAAAATTGCACAGACCATCAACCAAAAAAAAAACCAGTGGAATGGCCTCAAACAAACCAAAAAATTACATGCTGCAGAAAATGCTGCGCAATGTGTCAGCGCAGTTTTCTCTGCAGCATTTAATAACATTCAATATGAGCAATGACACAAGAAAAAAAAAACCAGTGGAATGGCCTCAAACAAACCAAAAAAATTACATGCTGCAGAAAATGCTGCGCAATGTGTCAGCGCAGTTTTTTCTGCAGCATGTAATAACATTAAATATGAGCAATGACACAAGAAAAAAAAAACCAGTGGAATGGCCTCAAACAAACCAAAAAATTACATGCTGCAGAAAATGATGCGCAATGTGTCAGCGCAGTTTTCTCTGCAGCATTTAATAACATTCAATATGAGCAATGACACAAGAAAAAAAACCCAGTGGAATGGCCTCAAACAAACCAAAAAATTACATGCTGCAGAAAATGCTGCGCAATGTGTCAGCGCAGTTTTCTCTGCAGCATTTAATAACATTCAATATGAGCAATCACATAAAAAAAAAAAAGATGCTTACCGCAGTGTCACCAGGAGCCGCTCCGCCGGTGTGATGGCAAGCCTCATCCTTGTGTCCTGCCTTTGGATGACATCCTCTAGTTTTCCAACCAAATAATCGAAATGTCCCATCCTCATCCGTACATAATTGTAGAATTTCAGTGGGTTGCACCACAACTCCAGATAGAGAGTGGACTGGACACCCCTGGTCATCCGCAGCTCATTGATTGGATGTATCCAGAATCGTCGCACTCTCCGTTGCATCCTCCGTCTTTCTGATGCCGCCTCCTTCTCCCGCACTATGATATCCAGGCGATTCGTCTCAAATATAACTTCAGTAACCAAACTCGAAATCCTCCCAATGACACCATCCATCCTTGCGACTAAACTAAAACCCTCAAAGATGGGCTGTAAATACAGTCAGTATATAGATTTCCCTTAGTTTCCAGTAGCCAATCAAATTTTGGTGCCTCCCATTTTAACAATGGATCCGTCGTAAAAACGGATGCAACGGATGGTAAAAACGTATGCAACGTATGCAACGCATCCAGCGTTTCAACGCAACCGTTTATCGGATTTGCGACGTATCCGTCGAAATGCTGTATGCGTTGCATGCGTTTTGCAGTTTTTAGACGCATCCGTTTTTTCAGAAAAAAGACGTTTTTGTGACGGTTGCAGTTAACGCTAGTGTGAAAGTAGCCAAAGTCTTTAGTTGTCCTGCAGTTTGACATTTTGTTTTCAGTTTCTTCGATCTAAATGTCAGAAACATTTTTCAGTGATGGGTAAAACAATGGATTTTACACAGTTGTTCTTTGTATAAATCCATGTTCAAAATGGTTACATTCTTTTTTAGTTAAGAGATTGCTCAATATCCTTACCCACAATATCCCTTGAGTCCAAAATCAACAAATCTTCACTTGAATTTGAAAATGGTTTTCCCTTTTCTCTCAATGTGGCTGCAAGGTTATGAACTCTTCCTAGGAACTGCTTTTGTTTTACTGAAGCTTCATTCATGATGAAGGTGTTCAAGGTTCTCTGAAGAATTTGCTTGATTTACAAACTTTTCAACAGTGTGTGCTACTTCTGGTCCACAAACCATCCATCGAAGTATCTAGGTTTTGAGTCAAAGCTATAGCGTCTCCAGTGCCTCTGATAATTATTCTGCTCATTTGCATAATCAACCCTTTGGTTGCATCTTCTCCAGAGGCATCATATCCTGGATGAACACCGCAAAATACCTTGCACAGTTGTGGTGATCAACTGCATGAAACAGCCACTGCAGTTTATTAAAATTTGTGATATAGTTCTTTGTATCACCCTCATGTATTGCTTGGTCGGTCTCATGCAATCATGTCCAGCTGTGTTTGGAGAATAAGGTTTCAAAAATGAATTTGAGGATGGTTTTCTTCTTGAGACAAACACCAATCTCAGTAACATCAGTCTCATGGCTTTCTTCACAAAAGTCTTTGTATGCTTCGTGCCTAAGCTTGAACAGAGTACACTCTGTTATATGGTAAGCCTGTAAGGTCCTCTTTACATGGGTAGTACTCACAAATTAAACTGCAGTCCTTGTGGTTGCCACTTTGGCTTCTTCTAATGCTGCAGTCCAGCCACTGTTTTCTGACAAACTTCATAAGCATTTTAGGAGACATCCTGATGTGCAATCCTCCAAGGAGGATAACAAATTTGTCCTCACCATCTTTCAGGCCAAGTCCACTGTATTTGTTTCATTATTTTAAATAGTGACTGGTCACATATTTTAACGGGTGTATATCCTGCATTGGTAATAGTGGTCGCTTCCTTAACCCATTACTTGCCAAATTAAAATGTTTACAAGTACAGATTTTTCAGAAAAGGGCGTTCCAATATTCAATTAAAAATGACAATGACATGATTTCCTATTTTGAAAACATTCATTTTACAAACACAACACAAAAAAATTGGACCTAATTTTAAAAATTATAAAATCTTAGTTGCTAGAAGCTAAAGATTAGGCGTCCCAAAAAAAGGACATTGGTAGACGATGGGTTAATGAGGTTCATGATGAAAAAAAACAGTAGTCATCTTTGAAAAGGGTGTAGTGCAGCGGGGTTGGTGCAGTGCGACAGATATGCAGGGGCCACAGAAAGTTCAGCCTAAATGGTGTCTTTATTTTGTATAATTCACACATAAGAGTGTTGTCTTCTGGATCGCAGCCGGGTTTCCACAATCACAGTCTAGAACTCAGAACTCGTTGCTGTGGACAATGGCTCCGTCCTGTCTTTTGGGAGCGTCAGCCACCTGGAAGTCCCTGCCTCTGTGCTAGCTCCACACAGACCTGGGTTGCATAGAATCACCTGCTCTGCAGCTTGCAAACTCCAACACTGACACACCCAAGGAAAAACTGACAGATTTAAATGGAATCGTGGGCATAGAGCCACTTCCAAAACCCAGAGTGGAGAGAGGGATTCGCCCCATATATGCTGCAGTCCTAATCACACTAGCAATGCAATATACATCATAATGACCATCCAAGACAGTAAGAGTTAATATGCAATAAACAAAGTGCAGAGTGCTTAAAGGGACTCTGTCACCTGAATTTGGCGGGACTGGTTTTGGGTCATATGGGCGGAGTTTTCAGGTGTTTGATTCACCCTTTCCTTACCCGCTGGCTGCATGCTGGCTGCAATATTGGATTGAAGTTCATTCTCTGTCCTCCATAGTACGTGCCTGCACAAGGCAAGATTGCTTTGTGCAGGCGTGTACTATTGAGGACAGAGAATGAACTTCAATCCAATATTGCAGCCAGCATGCAGCCAGCGGGTAAGGAAAGGGTGAATCAAACACCCGAAAACTCCGCCCATATGACCCAAAACCAGTCCCGCCAAATTCAGGTGACAGGTTCCCTTTAATACATGTACATGATGCTGGAGACTGTCCCAGGTATGTGGTGCAAACCAGACAGTTTAGCTTGGATATTAGAAATAAGGCTATAATAGCAAGATTCCAAAACATCTGTAAGCAGACAGACCAGGGGCAGTGATACAAATATGGTTTGCTAAAGCAGATATCTAAGCAACACTCATTATAGGCATACAGACAGGCATATTTACCAGAGCTCCAACCTGCAACAGTGGACCCCCTTAACGCACGTTTTGGCAGTTCTTCCTCAGAAGGGGTGCATCATTATTAGTTTGTAAACTAGATTTAAACTACATAGTTACAGTATATAAAAGATGATGTTAAAACACATTGCATGCATGTCACACGAATGCTAGGTGAGAAAAATTGCATTGTACACGAATTACACTCATCCTCCCCTTTTCTGTATTAACATTGGAGCAATTTTTTTTACGATTAGATGGACCCAACATGTGTATGAAAAACAAAATTCCACAGCAACGAGAAACCCTTAAAAAACCCTCTAAGTGTTTCTTGTTGTTGTTTTTCTATCTACTGGCTAACACAGTACTAAGATATATATCTTTCCTGTATCTTGTTGCTGCTGAAATTTTGTTTTTTTTCATATGCATATTGGGTTCATCTAAAGGTACCGTCACACTCAGCAACTTTGCAACGAGAACGACAACGATTCGTGACGTTGCAGCGTCCTGGATAGCGATCTCGTTGTATTTGACACGCAGCAGCGATTTGGATCCCGCTGTGATATCGCTGGTCGGAGCTAGAAGTCCAGAACTTTATTTGGTCGTCAGGTCGGCCTGTATCGTCGTGTTTGACAGCAAAAGCAACGATGCCAGCAATGTTTTAACATGGAGCTAACAACCAGCTACAACGATAAGCGAGTCGCCGTTACGTCACTGGATCGCTCCTGCATCGTTCTGGAGCTGCTGTTTGACGTCTCTACAGCGACCTAAACAGCGACGCTCCAGTGATCGGCTCGTTGTCTATATCGCTGCAGCGTCGCTGAGTGTGACGGTACCTTTAGTCTTGGATGTCCATGCCCTGAAGTTCATGGTTTGAAGACAATAAGCATTCTTGTCTCCTGCTCATCAATGAACTGACAGCATAAATTTTAACCCACTTGATTTCAGCCTCGAAGTTTCTGCACATCGTGGACCTGGAGCAGCCTTTTTCTATGTTTTCACAAGGGCTGTGACGTTACAAACCCCTTAGGTGACCAAAACTGCCCTTTTGTCTCCCTGTTCCTGCTCTGGTAAGACTCTATTTCACGTATTGTCTTTCCAGTTTCTCTTGCTCACAAATTACCTGGCTAAGGTACGTTAGTTTATTTGGTGTCAGCCGTGGTACCTGGCAAACATACCCTGCCAGATCCCCACACATGCCTCTGGAATAAGACACAACAACAATCACGAACATCAGGGGGAGCAGAACATATTACTAACAAGTCATAGCGAGGACACATTTATTACATGTACCCTTCTGTATTTCGGAGTATGTTTAGCTGTATATAAAGTGTACTAAGCCTCAGAAGTGAGTCATTTATGCTCCTATAACAAGATGAGCCACACCATTCCCCCTCAGACCTCCTACTTATTCTTTACTTGGCTGATACAGTACAAACCTTTCAGAAAAAAAAAGTCTCTTCATCAAAGATTTGATTGTATCCATAATCCTGGGACAATCCTACAAGTGCAGTACAGTCAACACGATACTGGGAATATATTCAATATTTTAAATAAATACAGCAGATTTGATCCGATCAAACATGAGTGAAAGAGGTTTTTGGCAGCAGCGTTCCATACCACTGCCTCCTGCCTGTGACTACAGAGGTGCGGTTTGGTTCAGTTGCTGGTTCACTGCAGTAGGTCATTGCAATTTATTAAGGATTAGATTTGCGAACATGTTTTCACAGGCATTATTCTCTAACATTAAATAACATGAGACTGGCTGAAAGAATGATTTACCAGAGCACATTTTACTGCAGTTACTTTTCATTGTGAATATCTTCCTGGTGTGATGTTTCCATAGAAGCAAAGCTTAACCTTTTAAGTGCAGATTATAAAGGTACCTAATTCAATTAAAATCAGCCTTTCCTACCAGCACTTAATGCAGATTTGTTATTACCGGATTTATACATATGTACAAGTCATGGACCTCACACGAATCCCATTTGCTACTTTCACAGGATGCCACTTATTTTCCTTCTTACCCACATCTTGGAAAGTTCTATATATAATCATAAAGTTTGATAATTAATGCAAGCATTTACCACGTCCATCATACTTAGCCTCACTAGAGGTGTGAAGTACTTGTTTTGCACAATACATTTTTTTTATGATACTGGAGTCAGATTTTTAGTGCTAGAATGGGATCTTGGTCACTTGAAAGTCTAAATGGAGATGTTAACCAAACAGATCGATAAATGTGCTTAAATGGGTATTCCCATCTCAAAGATCCTATCCCAGTATGTAGTTGGTGTAATAATAATAATCATAATATTAGCCAATACCTCTAATTAGAAATGCGAATCAGTTAATCTGATTCGCTATGTCTCTTTCCTCATGTGCAAGCATTCCAGGACTTAGGGAATCCATCTGTGGACCACCCATATAGTGACAGTCAGCTAGTTGCTAGTGGTCATAACCGAAGGTCCTGCAATGTCTGCACATCAGAAAAACTATAATACATTTTTGCAATGGGTGGTATTTGCTAATATTATTATTACACACACTACGTGTTGGGATAGCATCTTGGAGATGGGAATACCCCTTTAAAGAGGACCCGTCACCTGGTCAAAAGGGGTCTGTTTTGGCTCCGAAGTTATTCCCACTGCTCATACGTCATACCGGTTCCTGAGATATGGACATTTTTACGTAGCGCTAATTTTTATGGTCTTTACAGGGGGTTTGGGTCAGAGGGTAATAATCTAGAGCAGCCTGATGTCACTCCTCCTTGGTAAAGACCAAGAAATTAGCACTAAATAAATATCTCTGGAACTGTATGGTGGATTAGAAAAAAATAAAGGCAAAAAAATAAAATACTCAGGAGAACAGCGGGAATAAATAGATGCAAAAACGAGCAACTTTTGATATGGTGGCACGTCCTTTTTAAGGCTTCCTTCAGATGTCCGTTTTCGCGTATGTGTTCTTTATGTGTTTTTCATGGATGGAATACATACCCATTAAAGTCTTTGGTACTATTCGAGATTTTTTTTTTTAGGATGTTTGTGCAGAAAAATATGACAGATGTAATTTTGATTGGTGTCAAGGATGAAAATTACCCATAAAAATGTATGAGTCTGTGAAAATACAGACAGCATCAGTGTGTAGTCCATGCGCTGTCCGCGATTAACATTGCACAGTTTATGAGAATCTTTGTAACTTATTTGTTATTTGTGAAAATCAATATTGACATGCTGGCAAAACAGATGAAAGAATCATTTTGATTTATTTAAAACAGTGTTTCGCAAAATCTATGTGATGTTTTGGTCCTATGGACCTTCCTCAGATGCACATAATATCTGTGAGGGAAAAGACTAACAGAGCAAGTGTACAGCACTGTAGTATTTCAGAACTCCGCTATTCAGTGGTGCCATATGATTCCCTGTACAGATCGCCAATAATGCAATAACCAGGACGCAGATTCAATTAAAATTATTTTTATTTTCATTTTCTAATTAACATTAAAGTCTCCCCATAACCTTATGACACAATACAGTGTTAGACACAATTGTCACAAATGTCCATTATTTTTTTCCTTTATAAAAAAAAACAACCCAAAAACAAAATCTGAATTTAAAAATATCCATATATATTTACATATTAATAAAGTTGTATATACAAATCAAATTAAAGCATCTCCCTGTATATACGGAATGATCTAAACAAGTAGAATCCTTATGCAGCATTTTGAGAAATACTCTAAACAGTAGTCATTGTTACCTTAAATCAGCCCAATGAAGAAAATCATACATGGAGACGTTTGTTTGCCATATACATAGAGAGATATAACACCATTGAGTCTGATGTCTAAGGCCGAACATTAACACTTAGATGCTACATTTAAAGACATTAAATAAAAGTGCAAATTTGGATTTTCATGCACACCAAGTGCACATGTAAGGCTGGTGTACCTAACAGGAAAATATAATCATCTCAGTAATAAATTAGGAAATAATGGAATGCTGACATTTTTTTTCTTAACAGAAAAAATCCACTCTAATGCTATCATTCTAGATCGAAGATTGTGTGCTGATTAATTCACTAATTTACTTCTATTTAAAGGGAACCTATCATAAAAAAAGTAATTACCTGCAGCCATTGTGTTCATCTGCAGATAAATATCACTTTAAATATGTGCATCAGTTTAACTGCAAGTTCATCTGCAGGAAGAAAATAAAAAGCTATCCCTTTGTACTGCTCTCTTACAATTATCGGGTATCACCAGGGTCCGTGAGCAATCAGTGCTCTCTGCACTGCGAGCCCCCTGTGGTTACTCCGCCTACTCCTGGAGTGACATCCTCCTCGGCACACATGCTGCAGAGCTGGATGTCAGTCAAGTAGGAGGCAGGATTACAATACTGTCTGTGTAGAGAGCGCCGATTGCTCACAGTCCCCGGTGATGCTCTAAGAATTGAAAGTGAGCAGCTACCTGGAGACTATAGCTTCATTTTCATCCCTGCAGACGAATTTCCAGTTAGACAGCTGCATATGATTAAAACGGTATTAACCTACATATTACCACTATGACTGCAGGTAAATATCATTTACCAGATATAGTAAAAACTATTCAGCACAGAATTGTGGACGAATGTAAGGCTGCCGTCACACTAGCAGTATTTGGTCAGTATTTTACATCAGTATGTGTAAGCCAAAACCAGGAGTGGAACAATTAGAGGAAAAGTATAATAGAAACATAGGCACCACTTCTGCATTATCACCCACTCCTGGTTTTGGCTTACACATACTGATGTAAAATACTGACCAAATACTGCGAGTGTGACGGCAGCCTAAATGATAAAGTCTTGTTTAGGGGTGGGGACATTTACTTTGAAAGACCGTTCATAGTTCTGGATTTGATTCATGTAGCTTATGTTACATAAATATTTCTATACTCTTTAGTGTATTCTCTTTTTCGGATTCTCTTTTGGGTCAATGATACAAAAGTGTACAGTGCATTTTATGTACCTAAAAACATGTAACAGTTAAAGCCAGAATTTAGCAAGGTAATGATCGGTTACAAAGTGAACAATGTGAATTTCGTATTAGCTTTTGCTTGGAATGTCTGTATAAAGTTGACAGCATGGCATAAACTCACCTTCAAACTTAGTTATTTTAATTCACCGTTACATATGCTCTATATAAAATGTTCATATGCTAAAGTTTGCTCATTGTGTTTCTTAACTAAATCCTTTCCGTCACATTCAGTGATGCATTAAAAGGAATCAGTCAGCAGATTTTTGCTATGTAATCTGATAGCAGCATGATGTAGGGGGTGCGTCAGATTCCAGCTATGTGTCACTTACTAGACTGTGTGTGGATGTGTCAATAAAATCAGTGCTTTATCAGCAGATTATCACTACAGGACTAGATGTCTCGGGCCTCCAGTCAACTGCTCTGTGTATCCCTGCCCCCACCACTGATTGGCAGCTTCCTGTCAATATACAGTGTACATAGCAAGCTGCCAATCAGTGTTGTGGGTGGGATTACACACAGCTTTGTATTATATTTAGAGCACTGCTAGATCTGCAGCAGAAAAAACTGACAGCATGCAGACCAGCACTGACACATCACTGGAATCAGGGTCTCGGCTCCTACATTGTGCTGCTCTCAGATTACATAGCAAAAACCTGCTGACAGATTCCCTTTAATAATTTTGCAAGTTGCCATTTAGATTAGTAGGCATTGTGCTGACTGACATCACGGACTGCTTTGTCCTGCACTGCACTACACTCTGCTGCACTGCATTCATTATGACTGGCATTGTGTCCACTAGCAGTCTTAGTGACCAGGACTGCTGGAGCGAGATGCACCAAATTTACTAAAATGCCACTTAATGAATTAGGTGCATCTTCAAACTGTCATGAGCCCCTACAATGTTACTTCTGTCAGGGAATTAAGTACATTTTTCGCAAAATGTACACCTCTAAATTGGCTAAATTTTTATGAATTACTAGTGCAGGGTAAGTCAAGCCCCATCTGCCAATTTTGGGTGAAGCTGGACAAGACTGGTGGAAAAACTTCAGAAGTTAAAGATTTTGTTTGGAGGAAAATAATCAAAAACACCTACATGAATTGGGAGCAAAGTTTTCTCTACATCAGTTATATACAGTGCAGGATATAAAAACTATAATGACTGCACAGCAGGACAGTGTGCTGTCTTTACTCCGAGCTGGCATGGTCTACTGAGGGGTCTGAGGGTTTATTTAAGAGGCTCAGAGCTAAAACATAGGATACAAATCTTGATCAGTACAAGACATCTACAGAAACGATTTGGTGCAGTCACTCTTCATTACATGAAAATCACATTTATTTCTATTACCTATACTCTGACGTAGAAAATAAAACATACTAGAGAAATAGTGAAAGAAAAAGATTATATTAATAGAAAGGCAAGAACACTAATCAAACAGCAGCATTAAATGAAAATTGAGATGACACTAGACAAAGCTCAGTTTCACCCATAGATTGACCCAATCTGCTTGCCACATACTCAAGTGGCCAACTCCTCTTCCTCCTCACTCTCCTCTCTTCGTAAGTTCAAGAACTGGGAAACTCCCATATAAACCCATACAGCTGGAATTTACGCCTTATATCTGGGCTCATATGCAGGCGACATTGTTGTTCGTTTGGTGCCACCTGACAAAGCAGACAGTGCTGCAGATTACCGGGCACCGGTCCAGTACCCAGAACTCACATTTAGAGAACTACTATCTTGCCGAAACTAAAAAGGCAATGCCAGGAGAATGTCACAGACAGGTACCTGTATATTTCTAGACTTATGGATAAAAAAATATATCCTCTTAATAAATCTACAGTTAAAGGATGACATTAATCACATTTTAATAGGAGTCATTCTATGTGTATATGGAGATACACTCTACATTATGGATGTAACAGTCACTGCACATATCAGTTTATCAAGGAGTGAACGTGCTGAGAACGACCCTCTGTTATAAGAGAAAAATGACTGAAATAAACCAGTGAAGAAAACAATGGAACCCAAGGAGTAGATTGTGGTGAGGGTCCTCCAATTCACTGAATTTTCTCTTCTCCCCTACTCATTCATTTAAAGAATTAAATTTTCTAACCTGGAGGTGTGCTGGGATCTGAAGTTGCCTTTCCTTTTTTTCCATCGAAAGTGCTGAATGTTTTAATTTGCATTATGGAAAATGTGTCTCATCTTAGTGGTCTTGCTGTATGGATGTGATGGTATAAACTATGCCTATGTCGCTCTGTCTATGAAGGCGTTCAGAACAGTCCCCTATAAAAAATTGTGTAACTGAGTGTAAAGGACAGAAAGCTCCATTACCTTCACAGCTAAAATCAGTTGTGAAAACTGCACTGTTGCTGGCGCCAAAAAATCAAATTTTTGGTTGCAACTCACTAGTGACTTGGTCTTTAAAAGATTCAATGTGCATCTTACATCAATTAAATCTAACCCCAATACGGTTATTTAAAATGGGATGGTCTAACTCCTCAGAATGTCTAAGATGCCACGCAATGAAGGCTGACTTTATTCATATGATTTGGGGATGTCCAATCATTTTGGAGTGAGATAACTTCGATATTGACTTCCCTTGTGCATAATCCCGTTCTCTTGAATCCTTTAGTTTGTTTATTTGGGGTACTGGATGAAGAGACATGTGGCTATCATATTCAAATTTTCCTGAGGGAGACACTTTTTCTGGCACGGAAAGTAATAGCTATTGGATGGGTAACACTCATCCATCTCTTATGGCCTGGATTGATCTGGTAAATTCTATTCTACCCTACGAACGAACGTTTTACCAAAATATGAGGATGTTTGGGGAAATTTATGAAAATATGGGATGTATGGAATTCATCACCTCTCACTGTGTCGACAGAGGGCAGATAGCCTAACCCCACTATAATAAGATATAATGTACTTTGGATCACGCCTAGTTTCAATATTAAACAATTAATGTGATGGGGATGGTTTTGGCAGCAGGATATCGTAATGTTTTGTTCCTTTTGCTTTTCTAAGGATTTAGTATAGGCATCCTAGACAATTTGTGATACTTTAGGATTTGTATGACTCGTTCCAGGTACTATGATCTGCATTGTCAACAAATTTATTGTATACATTTGTGATTTTCTTGTTAAGTGTGACAAATATGTCTATGGTGATTCGGTCATACGCAAAATATGTATATCTTTTACTTATCCTTTTTGTTGTTTAATAAACGAATTTAAAAAAAAAAAAAAAAAAGATTCATTTCAATGTGCGACTTCCAGGAAATCTGTCTGTGATTTATCTGGGATTTTAACAGCCAGGATTCCAGACAAATGAATTTATGCACTTCTGATAAGTTTCCTAAACCTTCCACTTATTAGTAGCTGAAAAAAATGATTTTTAAAACTGAAGACAATCTTCATTAACATAAAACTCACAAATAAACAAGCAGAATATTCCTTTGTTCCATTATTATATCTTTCGACTCACTTGGAATATGAATTATGTATCACAAACCATAACCTTCAAAAAGTAACCTGTAAACATGCAGCATATGAAATGTATACAAGTATCTAGTAGGCCATAAAATCACTTTATATTTTCACCTGATTACACAAAATGGGAGATTCCTACTTCATGTATTCTTGGGCAAGGTATCATATTATGGGTCAGAATGTATTCTCCTCTCTTGGCTGTAATGAATGCGGTAATTAGCTGCAGATAAGAAAACTTTTGTCAGTTTTATAGCAAAGCAAATCTTCCTTCTTTGAAGATTAATTAAGTACTGTCTCGTGTCTAATGCAAATGACTGCTACATTTTCAGTAAAAAAAGAACAGTGTTGGAAAAGTCTAGCAAGCTTAGTAAAAATCCCTAATATAAAGCACAGACAGCAGAGTCCATGTCCTCCATCACATCAAGACGTGACAGTAAGAGTGCAATGCCAGTACACCACATAAACAGCAACAATCTTCAGAGAAGACCTTTGTACCAAAAGCATACCAGCTGTGAACAAGTCGGAGGGGCTGCTCTACAAAGCCACACTGTCAACCCTGTTGTCATTAACGTCCTGACAGATATTAAAAATAGACGTTTTGCTCGTAAAGATGTCCTAAAGATTAGGCACAGGGTTCTCTTGGAAGCGCCTTCTGGACAGATATCTTAGACACTCGTTGCTCAGAAACCTGCTTTAGTATGAAGCCACAATTCATCATCGGTAGCCTGAAGAGAATTTCCTAACAAAAAAGAGTAAAAATCTTAATTAGTGATTAACAAGGTAAGAGAAATACACTGTAATGACCTTAAATAAAGACATTTCCACGTCTGTCAGATATATTCATTAACACTTCCCATGATGTCCTATTAACATACTGTATCATATGGATAGGTGGATACATTTTACCAGAATGAATTAAGATCATGAGAACATACGTATATTTCAGTATTGTCTAAGCAGGTACTCTGCAATTTGGGGGGGTGCACCTTTCCTTGTAACAAGGACTACATATCTGCTTGGTCAATCTGATTGTGCATGCTAAAGGTGAAGGTAGGAAGGAATCTGTCAGCAGAAGAAGCTGACACCTATCACAGTTACTTCTCCGCTTCACCCTCCAAGGGTCCTCATACGCATGTAAGTAAGATGAACCTTCTGATTTTTGGAGACCGGCCAACTATCTAATGTGTATGAGGGTCTCCAAAATCTCCCCTGACAGCATCATCATGTGACAGCAGCGACAAAAGCTATCTCAGATTGCTGCTGTTTAGCTATTCAAATGCTGCTGCAAAGTGAGCGAGAAAGCCAATGTGATTTCATGGCAGCCCAGGACCTACTGTCCCTATGGCTGTCAGTCCTGTCCTCCTGTGCAACCTAGCCTTTAGCTTGACTTCGTAGGAGAACGTTACTTTGCCTATACTGCAATACTGTTGTGCTGCTGATATAGAACAAGCGATCAACGGACAAATAATTAAGGTACAGGTCTCAGAAAATGGTGACAACTCAATTTATTTATTCAAAACTCTTTTTTTCACCACTTGAATAATAATAATAATAATAATAATAATAATAATAAATAATAATAGACAATCGTGTTCTACTTTGGTATAGCCGTAATCACAAAGAATCATGTTGCCAAGTCATTTTTAATGCAAAATGAACTCTAGAAAAACCAATCCAGAAAAACAGTAGGTAAATTTTCATAATTTCACCACACTTGGGAATTTCTCCCTGTTTTTCATTACCTAATATGATGAAATTAAGATATTCAAAGTTACAACTCGCCCAACAAATAACAAGCCCACAAAAGGCATTGTTGTAGGAAAAATAAAAAAAGTTATGGCTCTTGGAAGGAAAGGAAAAAGCACAGGGACAAAAAAGAAAAATCACCTAGTCATGAAGGGGTTAATGTTCACCTTACCAAGCCAAGACAAGACATTTTGGACAATTTTAGCTTCCAACTGGGAAAAGTTTGGGGAAAGTCCATTTCTGTTTCATCATGACTGTGCCCACTGCATAGGAGTGTTTGGTGTGGAAGAACTTGAGTGGCCCAACACCGCCCTGACCACCACCACACTGAACAACTTGGGGATTTACTAGAACCGAAACTGTGAGCCAGGCCCTCTCATCTAATATCAGTTTCTCACCTCAAAAATGCTTCTCTGGATGAGTGGGTAAATATTCTCACAAAAGGTGAGCCCATTTCATATTAACGACTATGGATTTAGGGCAAATTCAGACGTCCATATACTGACCATGATGTATGGACTGGCTGCGGATCTCCCGATCTGCACTCAAGAATGTATAGGTGTCACAATATGTCTGTCCACCATATAGAGCATATATAAATAAAGAATAGATGCAGCACCAGCAAAGTAGTGGGTGCCAAGCCTCCTAGGTATGAACCAATCTTCAAAATATAACAAAAAGATGAAGGAAGCAGCCAAATTCAGTAAAGTTAAGTATAAAGTGTATTTTTAAAGGTGCATAATAGCGACCTTTCGGTCCATACAAGGCTTGAGAAAGATCCTCAAGTGGACTGAAAAATCACCATTATTGGCCATTAAAAATCCCCTTTATACTTAAAGGGGGTTTCCCACAAACAAAGTTAATTTTATTCAAAATTTTAATTCATAGATCTTTAAAAAATAATAATTTCCACAAGTGGATGTGTTTTAAAAAAAATGTTCCTGAGCTAAGATAATCTTATAAATGGGCCCCTGCATTAAACCTTCATTTTACTTCTGAGAGCAGCTGCCATAACGGAATCTATATTTATAAATATAAACATATACAACCCCTGGCAAAAATTATGGAATCACCGGACTTGGAGGATGTTCATTCAGTTTAATTTTGTAGAATGAAAGCAGATCACAGACAAGGCACACAAAACTAAAATAATTTCAAATGCCAACTTTCTGGCTTTAAGAAACACTAAAAGAAAACAAGAACAAAAAATGTGGTAGTCAGTAATGGTTACTTTTTTAACCAAGCATAGGGAAAAAATTATGGAATCACTCAATATTAAAGAGAAAATTATGGAATCATGAAAAACAAACAAACAAAAAAACACTCCAAAACATCACTAGTATTTGTTGCACCACCTCTGGCTTTTATAACAGCTTGCAGTCTCTGAGGCATGGACTTAATGAGTGTCAAACATTACTCGTCATCAATCTGGCTCCTGATTGCTGTTGCCAGATCAGCTTTGCTGGTTGGAGCTTTGTCATGGACCATTTTCTTCAACTTTCACCAAAGATTTTCAATTGGATTGAGATCCAGA
The DNA here is from genome assembly GCF_032444005.1 of Ranitomeya imitator. Lineage (NCBI taxonomy): Eukaryota > Metazoa > Chordata > Amphibia > Anura > Dendrobatidae > Ranitomeya > Ranitomeya imitator. The sequence continues at coordinate 382,589,088 of NC_091285.1, read as the reverse complement.
CAATTTGCAGGCCATGACATTGACCTTATGTGTCTTTTTTCAAGGAATGTTTTCACAGTTTTTGCTCTATGGCGGGATGCATTATAATTTGGAAACATGATTTCATCATCCCCAAACATCCTTTCAATTGATGGGATAAGAAAAGTGTCCAAAATATCAACATAAACTTGTGCATTTATTGAAGATGTAATGACAGCCATCTCCCCAGTGCCTTTACCAGACATGCAGCCCGATATCATCAATGACTGTGGAAATTTGCAGTCATCTTTATAAATCTCATTGGAACTGCACCAAGCAAAAGTTCCAGCATCATCACCTTGCCCAATGCAGATTCGTGATTCATCACTGAATATGACTTTCATCCAGTCATCAAAAGTACACGATTGCTTTTCCTTAGCCCATTGTAACCTTGTTTTTTTCTGTTTAGGTGTTAATGATGGCTTTCGTTTAGCTTTTCTGTATGTAAATCCCATTTCCTTTAGTCGGTTTCTTACAGTTCGGTCACAGACGTTGACTCCAGTTTACACCCATTCGTTCCTCATTTGTTTTGTTGTGCATTTCCTGTTTTGGAGACATATTGCTTTAAGTTTCCGGTCTTGACCCTTTGATGTCTTCCTTGGTCTACCAAAATGATTGCCTTTAACAACCTTCCCATGTTGTTTGTATTTGGTCCAGATTTTAGACACATTCTGACGGTGAACAACTAACATCTTTTGCAACATTGCCTGATGATTTACCCTCTTTTAAGAGTTTGATAATCCTCTCCTTTGTTTCAATTGACATCTCTCGTGTTGGAGCCATGATTCATGTCAGTCCACTTGGTGTGATCACTCCTTTTTAGATGCAGACTAACGAGAAGATCTAATTTGATGCAGGTGTTATTTTTGGGTATGAAAATTTACAGGGTGATTCCATAATTTTTTCCTCAGAATTGAGTGATTCCATAATGTTTCTCCTATGCCTTGTTAAAAAAAGTAACCATTACTGACTACCACATTTTTTGTTCTTGATTTCTTTTAGTGTTTCTTAAAGCCAGAAAACTGCCATTTGAAATGACTTTAGTTTTGTGCCATGTCTGTGATCTGCTTTTTTTTCTACAAAATTAAACAACTGAATGAACATTCTCCAAGGCCGGTGATTCCATAATTTTTACCAGGGGTTGTATATATATATATATATCTCAAAAAGATGAAGGTAACACTCAAATATACTAAAGTTAACAGATTAATCAACAAAGTACATTTTAATTCATAGATCTTGGAATAATAATAACTTCCACAATTGGATGTGTTTAAAAAATGTTCCGTGCTGAGATAATCTTATAAATGTGCACCTGCTGTGTACTGTGTAATGGCTGTGTCTGACCATACAGGGATATGGTCTGATCATACCACAGCTCCTGGGCAGCGGAGGACGCAAAAGAGAGGATACAAACATTACAGCAGGGGATCACAGATGATTTTTTCTTCGAGGTAAAACATTACTTGAAAACAGGCTGTGAAATGTTTTGCCCCACAAAAAGAATCAGCTGCAATTCCGTGTTGTAATGTCTATTCTCTCTTGCTCCTTCCCCTGCCCAGGAGCTGTGGTATGATCAGACCATGTCCCTGTACGGTCAGACACGGCCATTACACAGTACACAGCAGGGGCACATTTATAAGATTATCTCAGCACAGCAACATTTTTTAAACATATCCAATTGTGGAAGTTATTATTATTCCAAGCTCTATTAATTAAAATGTACTTTGTTGGCTAACCCCTTCCTGACCTCCGCCGTACTATTACAGCGGAGGTAGGGTCCCCTGCTTTGATGTGTGCTCCGGCGCTGAGCCCACCTCAAAGCTGGGACATGTCAGCTGTTTTGAACAGCTGACACGTGCCCACATTAGCGGCGGGTGAAATCACGATTCACCCGCCGCTATTAACCAGTTAAATGCCGCTGTCAAACGCTGACAGCGGCATTTAACTGGTGCTTCCGGCCGCGCAGCCGGAAATGATCGCATCGCCGACCCCCGTCACATGATCAGGGGTTGGCGATGCATCAGGATAGTAACCATAGAGGTCCTTGAGACCTCTATGGTTCCTGATCCCGGCCTGCTGTGAGCGCCACCCTGTGGTCGGCGCTCATAGCAAGCCTGCAATTCAGCTACATAGCAGCGATCTGATGATCGTTGCTATGTAGCTGAGCCGATCGAGTTGTGCCAGCTTCTAGCCTCCCATGGAGGCTACTGAAGCATGGCAAAAGTTAAAAAAAAAATGTTTTAAAAAAATATGAAAAAAGTAATAAAAATATAAAAGTTTAAATCATCCCCTTTTCGCCCCATTCAAAATAAAACAATAAAAATCAAATCAAACCTACACATATTTGGTATAGCCGCGTTCAGAATCGCCTGATCTATCAATTAAAAAAAAGGATTAACCTGATCGCTGAATGGCGTAGTGAGAAAAAAATTTGAAACGCCAGAATTATGGTTTTTTGGTAGCCGCGACATTGCATTAAAATGTAGTAACAAGCGAGCAAAAGAACGTATCTGCACCAAAATGGTATCATTAAAAACGCCAGCTCGGCACGCAAAAAATAAGCCCTCACCCGACCACAGATCACGAAAAATGGAGACGCTACGGGTATTGGAAAAGTGCACAATTTTTTTTTTTTTTTTAGCAAAGTTTGGAATTTTTTTTTGCCACTTAGATAAAAAATAACCTAGACATTTAGTAAACCTAGCAAAAAAAAAGCCAAACAAAAAACAAGTGTGGGATTGCACTTTTTTTTGCAATTTCACCGCACTTTGAATTTTGTTCCCGTTTTCTAGTACATGACATGCTAAAACCAATGATGTCGTTGAAAAGTGCAACTTGTCCCGCAAAAAAATAAGCCCTCACATGGCCATATTGACGGAAAAATAAAAAAGGTTATGGCTCTGGGAAGGAGGGGAGCGAAAAACGAGAACGCAAAAACGGAAGAAGTCAAGGTCGTGAAGGGGTTAATCCTTTAACTTTAGTATGTGCTGCCTTCATCTTATTGGGATATATATATATATATATATATATTATTGGGATATATATATATATATATATATATATATATATATATATATATATATATATATATATATATAGCTGTGACTAGAGTAATTAGACCTTGACATACACGGTATAAGTTGACATACATTGTATAAGTATAGATTCCGTTACGCCAGCTACTCCTAGAAGTAAAATGAAAGCTTAATGGAACCATCAGCTTATTTTCAATTACAAATAAAGTGGAGATGAGAAGAACTTTAGACTTAACATCCCTTTAAGACAGAGGTATATAATTAGCTCACCTAGATCACAACCTCTTTTTAATCTTCTCCTAGCGAGTTTGATCTGATCCTGGAGAATCTGAACCCAATGTCGTGGCCCTGGAACCTTTTCTACACTGTTAGCAGTGCAATATTTTTCTGTAAAGACTGGGAAACAGAAACACCATTAATAAATATGGAAGATTGATGGACAATTATCTCTTCTACAAGAAGACAGAGTTGCAGCATTTCAGGGAAGAAGTCTCTGTGCGTATAAAAACTGCATCAATAACATCTTGGTATGGCTGCTGAAACTGCTGGATACACAAAATGGTAATGAAGACCTCCGTCATTGTGCAGAGGAGATGTGCTTGTGCATCCTCATGTGAACCTGCTAATATAAAAGGGTAGAGACAAAGCGGAAAGCAGCACATGGATCTGGGCTATGCAGGGGACCACAATCCACATCTCCTTCTCCTATCGCCTTGTTATTATCACTGCATGGAATAGCAAAATGCTTCGCGAAGTCTTGTGCATCTAGCATGTAATTAAGAAGCAGGATCATTTCCATACAATTTGCCCTGATACGTGCCTCTAAATGGTGTGTGATTTGGTTTCTCAATAATGAAGACAGGAAAGCCTGGGATGCTTACAGTAATTCTAGATATTTCTGTCTGAGGTTTGGGCTATCTGCAGCCACGTTTAATAAAACCGACCGTAAGGAAATAGATTTTCTCAGCGATACATAATTTAATGTGGACATGCCATACATGTCTGACAGATGCGAGTCCCTGCGGTGGGAGCTGCGTTTATCTCGAGAAGGGGCTCAGTGGCACCAGGAATAGAGAGGTAACTGCACATGTGGGTCTCTATCTGCTTCGTTGTATGGGAGTTCTGGAAATTGACAAGAGTGCTTGCTCACCAATCTTCTAAACTCCCATATAAATAAATGGAGAGCTATGCTTGTGCGTCCACCTGTCTGTTCCCTGTGATGTGTGTTGTGGCTCCGTTCTCGAAACAAAGGTGGGAACCAAATCGATCAAACACTTATAGCATATCCTATGTGTAAGATGGGACAACCCATTTAAGGTACTAACGTACTATGTTCCTATGTGAACCTGGCATCTAGGATGCCCCTTCACTCAGATAATGTTGCTGCACGTGTTTCCATATTTTGCATAACCTCATGTTTAGTAAGAATCTTGCCATGTTGTCCCGCGCTATATGAATCCCTTTACACAGAGAACAGCACAAATGCTACAGTCCAGGTATTATAATCAAGATATACCTTTTATCGCTCCCACAATATTTTGATCCAATCCTTGCCTGTTGTCATTGAGTCCGCGCTTTCTTTTTCCATTGGGTAGAGATGTTGCCAGAGTTTTATCATCGAAAAAAGCACAAACGAGTTTCCTAAAGAGTAGGCTACCCGATCTCTTATAGTTAGATAATATGGAGTCCAGCTGAGATTTCGGCATGAAGACATCAAACCCTTCTGCCAACTGCACATCTGGCTAACAAATCAGAACACATCATGATGTTAGAACAGTGCACTAGGCCTGGAGTTTTCTGTTGTTCATCTAAACTTCTACAATCTGTAGATTTGCCTTATCCCTACAAAATGTATATGCGATTGTCTGGCCTAGTATGTTCTGCACATGTATAACACAAGGTGAAATGATTATAGTGCATGTCCTTTGGCAGACCCCATGCATATGGAAATGTTAGAACAACTAGCTCCAAACTGCGAGGACGTGTCACAACATCACTTGTTCTGCATCTTTGACAAGAAAAAGTTGAAAAAGCCAATGTAGAAGCAGCTGTCAGCTATTGTGCTGGTCTTCCCACGTTAGAACTAGCTGCAAGCAATACTTTCAGATGTAAAAAGTCATATTAAATAAGTACTCTTCCACCTACAGTAACATATCCAATCTTAAAGGTGTTGTCCAACCAGATAAAGAGTAGTATAAATGTGTTTGAAATACATATTGATACAACTTACTAGCAGTCTTTTTTATTATAGCAGCTCCGCTCTACATTCGGGTTCATTTCAACACTTCCTCCCTGGGTTGGCATGTGACTAGTGATGTGATGAAGAATTCTACAGTCTGCCTCACTTCAATAGGTCAGCTAATACCCTTCCTCCTTCATGGCTGATACATAAGCGGAGAAAGGGGCATAGCTATTGCACTGCGCTAAAGAGCCAAACCCTTTTCATCAAATCTCTGGCCACATGGGGACACAGAAACAAGAGGGGAAATCACTAGTGATGAGCGAATATACTCGTTTCTCGAGATTTCCCGAGCACGCTCTGGGGTCCTCCGAGTATTTTTTAGTGCTCAGAGATTTAGTTTTTATTGCCACAGCTGAATGATTTACATCTGTTAGCCAGCATAAGTACATGTGGGGGTTGCCTGGTTGCTAGGGAATCCCCACATGTACTTATGCTGCATATCAGATGTAAATCATTCAGCTGCGGCAAGAAAAACTAAATCTCCGAGCACTCGAGTAACGAGTATATTCGCTCATCACTAGGAATCACCTTTTCTATGTCTGTATGAATTGGTAATAGAGAAGACTGGCATTGGAATAGGAATGTCAAAGCAGCTATTTAATGAACGTAAAATACCAAGGCAGCTGTTTAATATTAGCAAGTTTAATCAATGTGCAATATAAACACATTTAAATAGAATAAGGGGTAAAAACAACCCAACAAACCTCATGTTGTATGTGGGCAGGCAGGTGTTTGAAAAATTAAATCAATTGACACCTTTTATATCTTATATCTGTTGCCGCATTCATTTTAATGTATATGTAAATAAGGAGTTAAGTGCTCTGGGTGTACCAGAGTAGTTCCCAAGCCACTGCCTTCTGAGGTTGCTTCCTTGTGCAGCCCCAGCTATGTTAACTTGGTTGACAGTTCACTGTCAATGTGTCATTAGGTGAAGCAGCACGGTGGCACAGTGGTTAGCACAACAGCCTTGCAGTTTCAAACCCCACCAAGGACAACATCTGCAAAGAGTTTGTATGTTCTCTCCGTGCTTGCGTGTGTTTCCTCTGGGTACTCCGGTTTCCTCCCACATTCCAAAGACATACTGATAGGGAATTTAGATTGTGAGCCTCAACGGGGACAGCGATGATAATGTGTGCAAACTGTAAAGCGCTGCGGAATATGTTAGCGCTATATAAAGATTATTATTATTATTGAGGGAAATCAGACAGCTATCAATCAAGTTAAAGAGTATTGTTCTAGGCAGGGAAATAACCTCCCGAGGCTGAGGCTTGGAAAATGTTCTGTGACACGCAAAGCACTTAACACCTAATTTTCATATGAATTAAAACACTGATTTCTTAGGAATGCAACAACAGAAATGAGAAATAAAGTTATCAGTGGAATGAGCTTTCAAAGACCAGAATGACCATATATGCAGTTTGGGGAGGGGGATAGAGGTTAAACTTACTGACAGATTTCATTTAAACAACTTTTCATATGACTGGACAACACTAAATCCTTCAGAATGAAGCCAACCGCTGCGTACAGGATTACAGGAAATGTTTAGTCTTATCATTGGCAGCTGTAGGTACCTTTTTAAATCATTTTGAAAATCCTTTAAATAATTATTTTTATTTGTCCCTCAGCTTTTGCTTGGCCATGTTAACAAACGTACAATATATTTATATTAAAATGTTGTGCTTGTCTAATGGTATGTGGGCTTTGATTTCACTCCGGTGACGCTCTATACACATGGTTGCCCACTAAACAGCACAACCAAATATACAGTTTGTCCGTAAAGTCATAGTGCACTTTTGACCAGTCACTGGAAAGCAACAAAAAACTATAGAAATGTGAAATCTGCTCCAAATAAAAGAAAAACACTCCCAGTTTCATACTTATTCAGTGTAATAATGTCTGTGATTCTCTTATTTAAGTGATTAATGTCATTGATACGTTCAATGTAAACATGTTGCTTCACATAACCCCAAAAGTAAAAATCTAAGGGCGTCAGATCCGGGGATCGTGGTGGCCTTGGCTTGACAGAACCCCTGGTTATCCACCACCGGCGGAATGTTCTATCCAGAAACTCATGAACAATGGTGGCGTAGTGTGGAGGAGCGCAGTCTTGCTGAAAGATGACAACTTCTGGAAATTGTGGCACTGCATACAATTCCAACATGTCAAGATACGTGTTTCCCGTCACAGACCTCTCTGTGAAAAAAATGGGCCCATCACCTTATCATGCATCAAGCCACACCACACGTTCACTTGAGAGGTGTTACGTTCATTATAAAGGTGCTGATATTCACTTAGCACTTTGGTCATGGATTTAGCAAGCCAAAGAACATACTGAACTTTCCTCTGTACTGTCCACATCTCGACTGGCATGGAAAACCACACAGCTGGCATAAGCTTGTGGGTGCATGATGTCACAGACCTAGCAGTGTATTAATCAGAGTTCAGTTTATCAGGGCCGCAATCAGGGCATTACTGCCCTTACTGTTGTATGGGGCCCAGTCAGCAGAAGTACATAGATTCGGGTCCCCACAGATCCGGGTCCCCACTCTTGTGCTTCTAATCATCGGGCCCCATCGTGCACTAAATTACTGTGCACTGCAGCGGACACATTGGTGCTGGGGCCCGGGAGCCTTTATGGAGCTGTGCATGGCCGTCTAGTTGACTGCACAGCTCCTGCTCGGCTGTAGCTAGAATGTATGGACTCCCTGCAGGTTCTGACTACAGCCCATAAATACTAGCTGCTTCACTACTGAAAACAATAGACACCCCGGGAACTACTGAGGTATGTATAAAAAAGGTTTTTGTTTTTTTAAATGGGTGAGGGGGGGGGGGGGAGGGGGTAGTGAGACTGCAGATGATGAAGTGTGTTTGAGGGGGTACTGCACATGATGAAATGATAGGGGGCTGCAAATGATGAAGTAAGGGGGACTGCAGATGAAGTGAAGGGGGATAAGGGACTATAAATGATGAAGTAAGATAGACTGGAAATGATGAAGTGGGGGTAATGGGGACTGCAAATGATGATGTGGGGGTGATGGGAATTGCAAATGATGTTGGGGTGATGAAGACTGCAAATGATGATGTGGGGGTGATGGGGACTGTAAATGATGAAGTGGGAGTGATAGGGACTGCAAATGATGATGTGGGGGTGATGGGGACTGCAAATCATGTGGGGGTGATGGGGATTACAAATGATGATGTGGGGGTGATGGGGACTGCAGATGATGAAGTGGGGATGATGGGGACTTCAAATGAAGTGAGCATGAGGGACGGGGGACAGCAATTGAATTGAAGGTGGGGTGGGGAGAGCAAATGGTGTATTGAAGGTGGGGAGAGCAAATAATGAATTTTGAAGGTGGGGAAGAGCAGTTGATAATGAATAGAGGGTGGAAGAGAGAGATGACATGACAATGAATTGAGGCAGAAGGGGCATGTAACTATAATGAATCGGGGTAAGGGTTAGAGCGGGACGTACATAGTGGAGGGCGTTGAGGATAAAGTGACCGGTAATGAATTGGGGGAAAGAGTACAAGTGCTAATTAATTTATATATTAAATGGGGAAAGTGGCTATGTACAGATAGTGGGGGCACAGTGGCGGATTATAATTTATATTTGGAATGGGGGGTTGCATAATAACCAATTATATATTAATGGTGGGCGAACGTCGGCATTCAGATGTGTAGTGTAGAAGAAAGGGAAAAAGTGGGGAATGTACTCTGGAAGTGGTGCTCTAGATAATGGTGTTATTTTATGCGCTAGATTAAAAAGAAATGCAAAGATGAAGGACTTCAGCTAGAGACGTCACTAGTGAGTCAGTGTGTTACCTGTACACTGACACTATACACTCTATTACCTGTTCACTGTACACTATATACAGAGCTCCTGTATATAATGTCACTGGGGATCACTGTATTACCTATGCACTGACACTATATACAGACCTCCTGTGTATAATGTCACTGGGGATCACTGTATTACCTGTACAATGACACTATATACAGAGCTCCTGTTTATAATGTCACTAGTGATCACTGTATTACCTGTACACTGACACTATATACAGAGCTCCTGTGTATAATGTCACTAGTGATCACTGTATTACCTGTACACTGACACTATATACAGAGCTCCTGTGTGTAATGGCACCGGTGATCACTGTATTACCTGTACACAGACACTGCATACTTAGTACAGATCTCCTGTATATAATGGCACTTATGGTTATAGTATTTTTTTTCATTAATGATCATTATTGTACTTTTCAGTCACATTGTGGTGGTAATATGTTGTCCGGCCACGGTGTGGCAGTATTTTTTCCTTGTATGTGCTATTATTCGGTCACTGTGTGGTGGTAATATGTGGTCAGGTCATGTTGTGTTGGTATTTGTTCCTTGTATGTAGTTGGTCACCATGTGGTGGTAATATGTGGTCTGGACATGGTGTGGCGGTATTTGTCTCTTGTATGTGATATTGTTCGGTCACTGTAGTGGTAATATGTGGTCTGGACAGGTCTGATCTTATATAATTGGGCCAGAGAAAGGGCACCGAAATGTAAACTATAAATAAATCCTGTGACTGGTCAAAAGTGCACCATGACTTTAGGGACACACTGTATATATATTGTGACAGTGTCACTGGCACAGTGTACAAGGGGAGATATGTGTCACTGCGCATGTTGGCGTCAGTGGTATGAAACCAGGATATTCTTCCACCAGCACACTAAGTGTTGGGAGGATTAAAGTAAGCTTCATACATGGGCTGGTTTTATGTGAGCACTCATAGAGTGGGCGGGAGAGTGCTCACCATATCTCTTCCTGCAGCCGATTCCGGCATGGTCCTGGTTAAATACCTGGACACGTGAGACAGTCTGAGTGTGGTGTCTTGGGAGAGGAAGTACTCCCACGTAGCTCCAAGGAGGAGCGGAGGACATTGCCGCAGACTGCAGGTTGAGACCTTTACTGTGAAAGGACTCTGTAACACTTTATTTGTTTTGTTTTTTTCCGTTAGCCAGAAAGGCTCTGTTTTGTTTTGTGAACCCTGCCTTGGTGTATGCGGACTCCAATAAACCAGCAGGTGCTTCACCACCAAAATGTTCCTGTGTCTACCTGAGAAAGCCGCGAAGCGTGTCAACCCCTCACTATATATATTATATTTGCCTAAAATACAAAGGAAATGTGTCATCTTTAACTTTAGGCCTTTTAGAGGTAATTTCATCTTCAACTTGCTTAACTGTTCACAAGAACAGTAATTTTGACCAGGGGTGCACAAACTTTTACATGCCACTGTAAATATAATCTTATACTGCAGTGCATCAATTCTTCAATCCCCATCCTGCAGTACATCACTCCTCTTCTCCGTTTCAGGACTTAATCCAGTGACCTCTTGCTGCGTGGTCAGGTTCCCTTTCTGGTATGCCACAGACTGTTCAGTCTCTGTCCAGCTGCCGATAGCTCTTTGTCTTTGCTTTAAGGTACCGTCACACTCAGCGACGCTGCAGCGATATAGACAACGAGCCGATCGCTGCAGCGTCGCTGTTTAGGTCGCAGTAGAGACGTCAAACACAGCAACTCCAGAACGATGCAGGAGCGATCCTGTGACGTAACGGCGACTCACTTATCGTTGTAGCTGGTTGTTAGCTCCATGTAAAACATTGCTGGCATTGTTGCTTTTGCTGTCAAACACGACGATACACGCCGACCTGACGACCAAATAAAGTTCTGGACTTCTAGCTCCGACCAGCGATATCACAGCGGGATCCAAATCGCTGCTGCGTGTCAAATACAACGAGATCGCTATCCAGGATGCTGCAACGTCACGGATCGTTGTCGTTCTCGTTGCAAAGTTGCTGAGTGTGACGGTACCTTTAGAGTTGCAGAATATCTATAGATAGGGTGTAGTTAAGGCCATTCAGGGTCAGTCGACACTAAATAGGGGCGCCATTACGTATACTTATGGTGCCAAACCACGCAGTCAAGCGGAGAGAAGTCAAGAGTCAGATTAGGGACTTTCCTCGTTTGAACAGGGAACACTCACTGATTCCGAGATTATAGACACCTGTGATGCTAATTAGTGGACACCGTGATTTAACATTTCCTCTTTGTCACATTATTTTCAGGGGTACCATCATTTCTGACCAGGCCTATTTCATGAGTTTTATTTTTTTTTTAATACTGTGGAAGCATGGTTGAAAAGCAATGTCTGACTTTCATTTGTTCATTTTCATACATTTTTATTTATTATTACTTTTGTCAGATTCAAGTTATTTCTGTGACCATTGTGGGTTTATCTGTCATTAAACGAGGAGTACCAACAATTTTGACCACGTGTGTAGTGACGATATATACATCCTAAATGTGCACTCATAACTAGATTTAGTTCAGTTATAATATCTCTTCGTTAAAATTAGCTGGTGTAACAAAAATTGGGAGCGTAATATTGTTAGAATAAAAAAACTACTAGTTTTCTATCATGATGACTTTAAGTGGCTTCTTATAAATGAATGTCTTCCCAATGCCGCATCTACAGAGACAACACACTTCAGAATACAATAAAAAATCAGACTGGAAAGGACAAATGCTAATGTCTTTAGCTTTCCTGTAATGAGAAGTCATATGAAACTCATTACACTGCTTGAGGCCAACACATCTAATTAACCTTTGTATGGCAACTTACATCAGAGGATGACGAGTTGACAACAATGCCGAATGCTGGCACGTGATCATCCTCTTTCTTGACGGGCTCTGCTTGTGGCAGACTGGAGGACCTGGCTGGAAGAAGCAGCGGCTTGTATTCCCTCACATTTGTGCTGTGTATCGAGGTCACCGGTGTATTCTTTGGAAGAACTTTTTTCTTCATGATTCTTTTTCTTGAGAGAATGGTCTTCTGGGAGCAAAGACACGACTGGGCTGTCTGCTGTCGAGTTTGCGCAACTATATAAAAGCAAATGGACTTGAAAATGAAGCTGTGCCACTTTTACCTGCAAACAATTGTAATGATACTGACAAAAGCAATATTACATCTCCTACATCAGTTCTAGTCTATTTCTTAAACTGCACTGCCCACTTAGTAAAACCTTGTTTTCATGCAGCCACCAGGAATTGTCTGGCAATGAAGTGTGCGATTCTTACACAAGCCATGAATTCTTTCTTCTAAGCTGGGCTAAAAATGATGATGCAACACTTTTAGCGTCATGTGAGAATGCTCATTTTTTTCAACGTTTGGAATTAAATCAAATGGGCCATATACTGTGTGGTATTCCAGAAGGTGGTAGCAGGGGGCTGGCGGCGAGGAGGTATGCCAATCAGCCACTCTGCCTTGGTCAGGGTATTTGGATATAAAGCTAGGGCACCAAACAGAATCTTTGACCCGGGTGAAGGAGTGCCTAGCTAAGTTCCTGTATGCCAGCCAAAACCGCTATCAAATCTGTTTCAAACTAAATGAACTAGTAAAAGACAGAGAAAGGCATATCCCTCCAAATCTCCTAATCCCTTCCTTACCCTCAGTGCTAAAACCTAAGTAACATTAGACAAAAAGGCTTGTCTACATGTAACATTATCATTGCAACTTCAGTGTTCCCAGGCAACTGGAACGCACAGACGTAAATGGACTTGATAACAGCCAGGACACTCTGACTCCTGATCTCTCTAGCCCCACCCAGATGACTCTTGGTAAGCACTACACATGCAGATTGATCTGGTTTATCACTTTAAAAGTATTTACAAGGACAAAGGCAAAACACTGGTGACAGGTTTTCTTTAAAATCCCTCTTAATCATTCTTAGGTATGTACTTTCATCACAGGCTTAAAGGGAACATGTCACGCCCCCCTCAGGCGTTTGTAACTAAAAGAGCCACCTTGTGCAGCACAAATGCTGCATTCTGACAAGGTGGCTGTTAGGTGTCGAGTTCCCGCCTATGCACAGGGGGAATCTCAAACCATCTCCGCTGCGGTCTCCCATTCTTCTACAGCCCCAATGGAGACATCGGTCCCAGCGTCTGACTCAGGCTGATACTGGGCGACTCGTTACTACTGTTCTTCCAGGCTCTGCCTTTGTAGCCAGCGCTGATCAGGAAGGTCCTTGAGTGCTAAAACTATAAAAGGTTCGCATGGCCATGCGCTAGTATCAGACCAATGTTAAAGAGCTCAGCGCCAGTGTGGTTATGCTTGTATGTGGTCAGGGTTTGGCTGAAATAAGCCCCTGGAATACCGGCACCTCTGGTGAAGAGTTGTTTGTCTGCTATTCTAACTGCATGACCACAGTTTTGCTCTGTTTGGTTGCTGTGTTCCTCTGTGAGGTTAACAGGGCACAGCATCTTGTTATTCTAATGAATCTGTGAAGTAACAGAGTTCACTAATACCGCCATATAGTACCGCCTATTACTAGCAGCAGGTTTCTCTCCTGCACGGTGGACCCCGGGTTGCGAACGCACCAACTGTCTCATATATACAGTACAGACCAAAAGTTTGGACACACCTTGTCATTTAAACATTTTTCTGCATTTTTATGACTATGAAAATTGTAAATTCACACTGAAGGCATCAAAACTATGAATTAACACATGTGGAATTATATACTTAACAAAAAAGTGTGAAACAACTGAAATTATGTCTTATATTCTAGGTTCTTCAAAATAGCCACCTTTTGCTTTGATGACTGCTTTGCACACTCTTGGCATTCTCTTGATGAGCTTCAAGAGGTAGTCACCGGAAATGGTCTTCCAACAATCTTGAAGGAGTTCCTAGAAATGCTTAGCACCTGTTGGCCCTTTTGCCTTCACTCTGTGGTCCAGCTCACCCCAAACCCTGTCGATTGGGTTCAGGTCTGGTGACTGTGGAGGCCAGGTCATCTGGCGTAGCCCCCTATCACTCTCCTTCTTGGTCAAATAGCCCTTACACCGCCTGAAGGTGTGTTTGGGGTCATTGTCCTCTTGAAAAATAAATGATGGTCCAACTAAACGCAAAGCGGATGGAATAGCATGCTGCTGCAAGATGCTGTGGTAGCCATGCTCGTTCAGTTTGCCTTCAATTTTGAATAAATCCCCAACAGTGTCACCAGCAAAGCACCCCCACACCATCACACCTCCTTCTCCATGCTTCACGGTGGGAACCAGGCATGTAGAGTCCATCCGTTCACCTTTTCTGCGTCGCACAAAGACATGGTGGTTGGAACCAAAGATCTGAAATTTGGACTCATCAGACCAAAGCACAGATTTCCACTGGTCTAATGTCCATTCCTTGTGTTTTTTTTTAGCCCAAACAAATCTCTTCTGCTTGTTGCCTGTCCATAGCAGTGGTTTCCTAGCAGCTATTTTACCATGAAGGCCTGCTGCACAAAGTCTCCTCTTAACAGTTGTTGTAGAGATGTGTCTGCTGCTAGAACTCTGTGGGCATTGACCTGGTCTCTAATCTGAGCTGCTGTTAACCTGCGATTTCTGAGGCTGGTGACTCGGATAAACTTATCCTCAGAAGCAGAGGTGATTCTTGGTCTTCCTTTCCTGGGGCAGTCCTCATGTGAGCCAGTTTCTTTGTAGCGCTTGCTGGTTTTTGCAACTGCACTTGGGGACACTTTCAACGTTTTCCCAATTTTTCGGACTGACTGACCTTCATTTCTTAAAGTAATGATAGCCACTCGATTTTCTTTACTTAGCTGCTTTTTTCTTGCTATAATACAAATTCTAGCAGTCTATTCAGTAGGACTATCAGCTGTGCATCCCCCAGACTTCTGCACAACACAAATGATGGTCCAAACCCCATTTATAAGGCAAGAAATCCCACTTATTGAACCTGACAGGGCACACCTGTGAAGTGAAAACCATTTTCGGTGACTACCTCTTGAAGCTCATCAAGAAAATGCCAAGAGTGTGCAATGCAGTCATCAAAGCAAAAGGTGGCTACTTTGAAGAACCTAGAATATAAGACATATTTTCAGTTGTTTCACACTTTTTTGTTAAGTATAAAATTACACATGTGTTAATTCATAGTTTTGATGCCTTCAGTGTGAATTTACAATTTTCATAGTCATGAAAATACAGAAAAGTCTTTAAATGAGAAGGTGTGTCCAAACTTTTGGTCTGTACTGTATATATTCGGTGCGTTTCGCCAACCCTAACAGAATACTAGCGCCAGGGTCTGGCTTGTAAATGGTGGACAAACAGCAATCCTTGCAGTACATCCAGCAGCTGGAGGGTAGGTTGGTGGCTCTCGAGCGCGCAACCTCAGCTGTGGATGTTACCGCAGTTGCTGTTCAGGCTGCAGCAACCTTGTCCACTGCCACCCCTGTTCCGACTCTATCTCGCCTCCCGCTGCTAGAAAAATTTTCTGGTGATAGTAAATCTTGGAAAAACAAAATCCAGCTCACCATACCGACATTCCCAGGAGCTCGGAGCACGGAACCGCTGTGTCAGGGCGTGGACGAACAGGAAAGAGAAGGAGATCCAGCTCAACGAAATAGTGAAAAATCCATAATTTATTTCACTCAAAATACAGTGAAAGGACAAAACATCAGCATACAGAAAAAATTATAAAAACAAGGTCAACGCGTTTCCGGTGACTAAGCACCCTTAATCATGATTAAGGGTGCTTAGTCACCGGAAACGCGTTGACCTTGTTTTTATAATTTTTTCTGTATGCTGATGTTTTGTCCTTTCACTGTATTTTGAGTGAAATAAATTATGGATTTTTCACTATTTCGTTGAGCTGGATCTCCTTCTCTTTCCTGATAGTAAATCTTGTAGGGGTTTCGTGAGCCAGTGCTCTATACACCTCGAGCTCCTGGCCGAACGTTTCCCCACAGAGCGGGCAAAGGTGGGATTTATTGTGTCTCTCCTGTCGGACAGGGCGTTGGAATTGGCTACGCCGCTGTGGGAGCGTGGCGATCATGTGATGCAGAGTGCTCCGCTGTTCCTTAGCACTCTGAAACTCGAGTCACCCATGATACGGTGCTCCAACTGTTGGCATTGACTCAGGGCTCGTCCTTGGTCAGCCATTTTGCCGTCCACTTCCGTACCCTATCATCTGAGCTGGAGTGGTCGGATAAAGCCCTTATCCCTATATTTTCCGGGGAGCTGGCTAACCACGTGAAGGATGCTCTGGCCTCTAGGGTGATTCCCGTCACACTTTAGGAGTTAATAGCTGTGTCTACTCGTATTGACCTCCATTTTCACGATCGGAAGTTAGAGCGGGTCCAGTGTAGGCAGAGGTTTCGGCTGGCTCCCACCTTCGCAAACCTTTGGATTCTCTGGTCCAGGTCCCTGAGTCACATGAGGCCATGGAAGTGTCACGAGCGGGATCTAAGTCCCGGACCACTCGTGCACTCAAGGTCTGTCATGTTTGCCAGCAGTCAGGACATCTTGCCACCAGATGCTCCCAGCGGTCGAGGAAACGTCAGCGTCTAGTGGTAGTAGGTGGAGGTACACTAGACACGGCGACGTTTGCCTCCAAATTGTCCTTTAAGGGGACAATAACAATAGGCTCATTCACTCACTCGGTAGAGCTCTGTGTGGATTCTGGGTCAGAGGGCAATTTTATGTCTTCAGCCTTCGCCCAACGTCACGCAATACCCCTGGTAATGCTAGCTCAACCAGTAACCGTACGAGTGGTGAATGGGTCAACACTGCCCTCACAGATAACACACCAGACCATCCCTTTCACTCTGTCCATGTCGGCATCTCATCAGGAGATTATATCTCTGCTCGTCATTCCTGAGGGAATTGATGAGGTCCTGTTAAGGATACCTTGGCTACGGTACCACTCTCCTCATATTGAGTGGTCCACTGGCAGAATTTTGGGATGGGGTGAATCTTGTGGGGGTAGATGTCAGAGGGAAAGCATTCAGGTTGCTACTACTGAGGTACCCGCAGATCTATCCTCTCTCCCCAAGCAATATTGGCCCTATGCGGACGTGTTCTCCAAAAGGGCTGCGGAGACCCTTCCGCCTCACCGTCCCTATGACTGTCATATTGACCTCTTGCCTGGTGCTGAGCCTCCCCGGGGTCGAGTTTATCCGTTATCTCTCCCGGAGACGGAGGCAATGTCACAATACATTCAGGAAAATCTGGCAAGAGGATTCATTAGAAAGTCAGTGTCACCTGCAGGAGCTGGGTTCTTCTTCGTGCAGAAGAAGAACGGGGAACTACAGTATGTCCATGCATAGACTACAGGGGTCTTAACGCCATCACCATTAAGAATAGGTATCCCCTGCCCCTGATATCTGAGCTTTTTGATAGGCTTCAGGGAGCAAGGATATTTACTAAATTAGATCTGCGGGGTGCTTACAACCTGATTCGCATCCGTGAGGGGGACGAATGGAAGACGGCTTTTAACACCAGGGATGGGCACTATGAATATCTAGTGATGCCTTTTGGGCTCTGTAATGCCCCAGCCGTTTTCCAAGACTTTGTAAACGATATCTTCCGGGATATGCTTTCCACCTCAGTTGTAGTCTATCTGGATGATATTCTCATCGGCTCTCCAGATATTGACTCCCACCGGAGAGATGTTTGCAGAGTCTTTGACCTCTTACGAACTAACTCCCTCTACGCCAAGTTGGAGAAATGTGTGTTTGAGCATGAGTCCTTACCTTTCCTGGGCTATATCATCTCCGCCCAGGGATTGGCTATGGATCCTGCCAAACTACAGGCTGTGATGGACTGGCAAGAACCCCATTCTCTTAAAGCGGTGCAGCGCTTTATGGGGTTCAATAACTATTATCGCCATTTCATCCCTCATTTCTCAACTTTGGTAGCTCCCTTGGTAGCCCTCACCAAGAAGGCCTTCACTTCTATTAAATCTCATTTTGCTAGCACTCCCATCCTACATCGTCCCGATGTAGATAAGCCATTTATAATGGAGGTGGATGCCTCATCCGTTGGTGCTGGAGCAGTCCTCTTCCAAAAGGATGCTCAAGGTCGTAAGCATTCTTGCTTCTTCTTTTCCAAGACCTTCTCACCAGCGGAGAGGAATTATTCCATCGGGGACAGGGAGTTGCTAGCAATGAAGTTGGCCTTCTCAGAGTGGAGACATCTTTTGGAGGGGGCTCGCTTTCCCTTACAAGTATTCACAGACCACAAGAATTTGGTCTATTTACAGACAGCCCAGCGGTTAAATTCTCGAGAGGCCAGATGGTCCTTGTTCTTCTCCCGGTTCCATTTCACCCTCCATTTTCTTTCCAGGGAAAAGAACATTCGTGCCGACGCTCTCTCTCACTCCGTTGTATCATCTGAGGAGGAGGAAGAGGAGCCTCGGCTTATTGTCCCTTCCGAGAGCCTGAGAACTGTGGCCCCGGTTTCGTTAGAGTCTGTGCCTCCGGGCAAGACTTTTGTACCATCAAGTTTGCGTCCGGAGGTTCTCTCTTGGGCTCACTCGTCCAGGGTGGGTGGACATTTTGGGACCAAAAGGACATCTGAGCTACTGGCGAGGACATACTGGTGGCTGCATATGGCCCGTGACGTCGCAGACTATGTTCAGGCGTGTGTCTCCTGCACCAAGAACAAGTCTCCTCGTCAACGGTTGCTTCACCCCCTGCCGGTGGCGGACAGGCCCTGGGAGATGGTCGGGATGGATTTTGTGGTGGGCTTACCCAAGTCTCGTAGCTGCACCATTATTTGGGCGATCACCGACCATTTTTCCAAAATGGTGCACTTGGTGCCTCTTCCACGACTACGCTCTGGCGGCGTTGTTTATCAAACATATCTTTCGCCTACACGGTATGCCGGACAAAATTGTCAGTGTCCGGGGTCCCCAGTTTGCATCTCGATTCTGGAGAGAGCTTTGTTGTCTATTCAGCATTGAGTTGAATCTCCCCTCAGCTTACCATCCCGAGACGAATGGGTTGGTAGAGAGGGCCAATCACATATCTACGACATTTTGTTTCTGCCAGACAGGATGACTGGGCATCCTTGCTACCATGGGCGGAGATTGCACTTAACAACGCCGTAGCCGACTCCACCAGTCAGACTCCTTTCCTCCTTAATTACATTCAGCATCCGCGGGTTCCTGTGCCTATGCCCATGTCTTCCGCCGACTCCAGGGTGGCAGACTGGGCTGTGGAGGCACGAGATATTTGTGACCGCACTCAGGATGCCATCCGGGCCTCCAAGGAGAGAATTAGGTCCTCCGCCGATGCACATCGGCGCCCTGCTCTGACCTTTGCTCCTGGTGACTTAGTGTGGCTCTCTGCCCGTAACATCAGGCTGCGAGTTGAGTCTACTAAGTTTGCACCTCGCTACTTGGGCCCCTTCAAGGTCCTTGAACAGGTTAACCCTGTGGTCTACCGTCTGACCCTTCCTCCACGCCTAGGTATCACCGACACCTTTCATGAGTCCATCTTAAAGCCCATATACATGTCCCGCTTTTCCGAGTCATCTGCCGGGACATCGGGTTTGTCTAGGGACAATTACGAGGTGAACGCTATTTTGGGGTGCAAGGTGGTACGTGGCAAAAAATTTTATTTTGTGGTGTGGAAGGGTTATGGCCCAGAGGACAGGTCCTGGGAGCCTGCTGAGCACATTTGAGCTCCGCAGCTCATTGCTGCCTTCGAGCGTAGCGAGGTCCAAGGAGGGGGGGGGGGCCCTAGGAGGGGAGGTAATGTTAGGTGTCGAGTTCCCGCCTCTGCACAGGGGGAATCTCGGACCATCTCCGCTCAGGTCTCCCATTCTTCTCCAGCCACAGTGGAGCCTGCTCAGCGGAGACGTCGGTTCCTGCGTCTGACTCAGGCTGATACTGGGCGACTGGTTACTACTGTTCTTCCAGGCTCTGCCTTTGTAGCCAGCGCTGATCAGCAGCGAGCAGATCTTTCTGGGACTAAGTCCTGCTTTTCCTATACTGGGCATGCCCACGGGACAACCTCCCATTGGAGGTCGGGGGTCACATGCGCAGGTCCTGAAGCGGTTCCTGTTGGACCACTAGGAAGGTCCTTGAGTGCTAAAACTATAAAAGTATCAGACAAATGTTAAAGAGCTCAGCGCCAGTGTGGTCATGCTTGTA
Organism: Ranitomeya imitator; assembly: GCF_032444005.1. Taxonomy (NCBI): domain Eukaryota; kingdom Metazoa; phylum Chordata; class Amphibia; order Anura; family Dendrobatidae; genus Ranitomeya; species Ranitomeya imitator. Next base: position 382,568,807 of record NC_091285.1, on the reverse strand, counting down.
TGTGGTCAGGGTTTGGCTGAAATAAGCCCCTAGAATACCGGCACCTCCGGTGAGGAGTTGTTTGCGTGCTATTCTAACTGCATGACCACAGTTTTGCTCTGTTTGGTTGCTGTGTTCCTCTGTGAGATTAATAGGGCACAGCATCTTGTTATTCTAGCGAATCTGTGAAGAAACAGAGAACGCACCAACTGTCTCATATATATATATATATATATATATATATATATATATATATATATATATATATATATATATATATTCATTCAGAGCTTTCCGCCAACCCTAACCCTGGCTGTTTTAGTTATGCTTCCTACACACGCTGAAATAAACGCTCATAAAATGTGCCCCTCATACCGTGAAATCGTACCGGGCCGGGGCTTTCCCCCCTAATCAGACACAGCACAGCTGTCACTCCGGGCCTGTGCGCACCGGGCACCACCTCCTCTTGCTTCATTAGCGTTCCCGGCGCCAGAGCTGTATTTTTTCCAGGCATGCGCAGTTGCGCAGCCCTAAGAACTTACTTAAAAGTGGAATAACACGCGATGAAAAAGACGGATATAAATATACATGGTACAGCTGACAACGTCATCTTGTCCCACAAAAAAAGCCGCCATACAGCATCATCAGTAGAAAAATAAAAAAGTTATAGCTCTCAGAATAAAGCGATGCAAAAACAATTATTTTTTTATATAAAATAGTTTTTATTGTGTAAAAGCGCCAAAACATAAAAAATGATATAAATGAGGTATCGCTGTAATCGTACTGACCTAAAAGAATTGTAATAGTGCATTGTTAATGCCTTGCATGGCCCTTGCTGTGGTCTCTAGCAGGCAGAGAAAATTATGATTACTGAAACAAAACAAAAAAACAAACAAACAAAAAAAAAGATACACACTACAAATGTTACCTTTAGATAGATGCAAGTCATTCAGCTTTAAATCACAACTGCTGGATGATCTGCAATACTTAGTAAAAGTAGTAATGAAGTTTCCCTTTGTGTATAAAGTAGTACTAGTTGCAGAAGTAGTGCAGTCACTTATTTTTGTTTGCGCTGTTTAAAAAAAAAAAAAAACTTTTGCTTCTCCTATTCTGATAATGAATAATTTCCCATGGAAAAACAAAATTGAGACTCAATTTCTGGAAAGGATACTCAGTGCATAGTCAGTTTATGCTTTTTAAATGGTAGTTCACATTAAAACAGCAAAATATCTTATGAAGCAATTTGCATGAAATCTGTCCCACACAATGGAATCTCCCCAATCAGAACAGTTGGCTCACTGCAATTCTGTACTGAGCTAGTGGTAAATTTACAGAAGACACTTCAATTATATCGTTTGATATCCAGCATGGCTTCTCTTTCTGCCGATGAGATAGGCAATCAGCACAATTAGAACAAGTCCAGCCAGCGCGGCTCCAACGATAATGGGCACCAACATGCCATTCTGATCCTCCGCACACTCCACCGCAGGTCCAAATTTGTCCCCCTCTACATCAAATGGCTGAACTTGAAGGTTGTAGGTGTAAATGGACAAATTGGATGTGATCTGCAGAGTCTGCTTCTCGTTACATTTGTAGGATTTGTGAGCTGTAGTCTTCAGGAAGGAGACGTTGCCGCTATCTATACTGAAGTTGGACTCTTTCACATCCGCAACCGTTGTGTTCACATGGACATGGCCAAGGTAAAATTTGCCTTCTGTGGCATTCAGTACAAAGTTGAACGAGATGTTGGCTTGAACAGAGGAAAGAATCAGGGTTGCAGAATCATTAGAGCAGTTTCCACTAGGAATGACTTTCTTTGGATCAATATTGAACTCATAAAAAGTAGCCTTGTTATCCTTTTTGATGTAGGTGATATTTAGGCGCAACCCCATCTTAGCCATCAAACAATACCCAGCCTTTCCAGTAATATTAATATTATAAGTCCCAATATCTGGTTTTGTGTTGTTCGGCGGTGCAGTAGTGGGTGCAGTAGTGGGGGCAGCCGTAGGAGCAACATCTTCTTTGCAAATAGTAGCATTATTGCTGTAATTGTTGCCGGTTAGATACGCTTGCAGCTTCACATGATGAAAGGATGCATTGACATTGTCCATTACGACAAGGTGCGGATTGGAGCACTGGTAGAACCAGTTGGTTTTTGCAGATATTTCCGCTTTGTTTGAGGACACTTTCTTGGTACCATTTTCAGATGATTCTGGGAATAAAACTGAATCGGTAAGATTGTAACTAAATGTAAGGTTATCAACTTGGTATCCTGCGTCAGACTTATTAAACTGTAAGCTGAGAGAGTGGCCGAGTCCAAAAGCAATGACCAGAAGAGGTAGTGTGCCATTCTTGCCACATGAACTTGCCTGGTCGGTCAATGCATTGTCGGGTAATACAAACTGCGTTTTACCCTGTTTTTCTCCACGCTTATAATCAACGGTGAAGTTAACGGACAGGTCAGCCAATATACAGCTGGTTTTAGTGCCTTCATCCTTCACATCAAAGTGTACACAGCTGCCAAACTGGAAAATGCCGAACATGAGCGCGACCCCCAGTGCGGCCTCCCCAAGCCTCCTCATCCTGCTGCTCGTCATGGCGTCTGCGGAAGCGCTCAGCTCACACTGTGCTCCTATGGATGACGTCACCTTGTCGTAATGGACAATGTCAATGCATCCTTTCATCATGTGAAGCTGCAAGCGTATCTAACCGGCAACAATTACAGCACCAATGCTACTATTTGCAAAGAAGATGTTGCTCCTACGGCTGCCCCCACTACTGCACCCACTACTGCACCGCCGAACAACACAAAACCAGATATTGGGACTTATAATATTAATATTACTGGAAAGGCTGGGTATTGTTTGATGGCTAAGATGGGGTTGCGCCTAAATATCACCTACATCAAAAAGGATAACAAGGCTACTTTTTATGAGTTCAATATTGATCCAAAGAAAGTCATTCCTAGTGGAAACTGCTCTAATGATTCTGCAACCCTGATTCTTTCCTCTGTTCAAGCCAACATCTCGTTCAACTTTGTACTGAATGCCACAGAAGGCAAATTTTACCTTGGCCATGTCCATGTGAACACAACGGTTGCGGATGCGAAAGAGTCCAACTTCAGTATAGATAGCGGCAACGTCTCCTTCCTGAAGACTACAGCTCACAAATCCTACAAATGTAACGAGAAGCAGACTCTGCAGATCACATCCAATTTGTCCATTTACACCTACAACCTTCAAGTTCAGCCATTTGATGTAGAGGGGGACAAATTTGGACCTGCGGTGGAGTGTGCGGAGGATCAGAATGGCATGTTGGTGCCCATTATCGTTGGAACCTCGCTGGCTGGACTTGTTCTAATTGTGCTGATTGCCTATCTCATCGGCAGAAAGAGAAGCCGTGCTGGATATCAAACGATATAATTGAAGTGTCTTCTGTAAATTTACCACTAGCTCAGTACAGAATTGCAGTGAGCCAACTGTTCTGATTCGGGAGATTCCATTGTGTGGGACAGATTTCATGCAAATTGCTTCATAAGATATTTTGCTGTTTTAATGTGAACTACCATTTAAAAAGCATAAACTGACTATGCACTGAGTATCCTTTCCAGAAATTGAGTCTCAATTTTGTTTTTCCATGGGAAATTATTCATTATCAGAATAGGAGAAGCAAAAGTTTTTTTTAAACAGCGCAAACAAAAATAAGTGACTGCACTACTTCTGCAACTAGTACTACTTTATACACAAAGGGAAACTTCATTACTACTTTTACTAAGTATTGCAGATCATCCAGCAGTTGTGATTTAAAGCTGAATGACTTGCATCTATCTAAAGGTAACATTTGTAGTGTGTATCTTTTTTTTTTTTTGTTTGTTTTTTGTTTTGTTTCAGTAATCATAATCGTACTGACCTGTAGAATAAATCTGCTTTATCAATTTTACCACACGTGGAAACCATGCCCCCCCTAAAAGAAATTCAGGAATTGCTGGTTTTTGTTCATTCTGCCTCCCAAAAATCGGAATAAAAAGCGATCAAAAAATGTCATGTGCCCGAAAATGGTACCAATAAAAATGTCAACTTGTCCCGCAAAAAACAAGACCTCACATGACTCTGTGGGCCAAAATATGGATAAATTATAGCTCTCAAAATGTGGTGATGCAAAAACTATTTTTTGCAATAAAAAGCGTCTTTTAGTGTGTGACGGCTGCCAATCATAAAAATCCGCCAAAAAACGCTATAAAAGTAAATCAAACCCCCCTTCATCACCCCCTTAGTTAGGGAAAAATAATAAAATTTAAAAAAATGTATTGATTTCCATTTTCCCATTAGGGTTAGGGCTAGGGTTGGGGTTAAGGTTGGGGCTAAAGTTAGGGTTGGGGCTAAAGTTAGGGTTGGGGCTAAAGTTAGGGTTTGGATTACATTTACGGTTGGGATTAGGGTTATGGTTGGGATTAGGGTTAGGGGTGTGTTTGGGTTAGGGTTTCAGTTAGAATTGGGGGTTTTCCACTGTTTAGGCACATCAGGGGCTCTCCAAACGCGACATGGCGTCCGATCTCAATTCCAGCCAATTCTGCGTTGAAAAACTAAAACAGTGCTCCTTCCCTTCCGAGCTCTCCCGTGCGCTCAAACAGGGGTTTATCCCCACATATGGAGTATCAGCGTACTCAGGACAAATTGGACAACAAATTTTGGGGTCCAATTTCTCCTGTTACCCTTGAGAAAATACAAAACCGGGGTCTAAAAAATAATTTTTGTGGAAAAAAAAGATTTTTTATTTTCACGGCTCTACGTTATAAACTGTAGTGAAACACTTGGGGGTTAAAAGTTCTCATAACACACCTAGATAAGTTCCTTGGGGGGGTCTAGTTTCCAATATGGGGTCACTTGTGGGGGGTTTATACTGTTTAGGTACATCAGGGGCTCTGCAAATGCAACGTGACACCTGCAGACTAATCCATCTAAGTCTGCATTCCAAACGGCGCTCCTTCCCTTCCGAGCTCTGCCGTGCGCCCAGACAGTGGTTCCCCCACATATGGGGTATCAGCGTACTCAGGACAAATTGGACAACAACTTTTGGGGTCCAATTTGTCCCGTTACCCTTGCGAAAATTAAAATTTGGGGGCTAAAATCGTTTTGTGGAAAAAAATATATTTATTATTTTCACGGCTCTGCGTCATAAACTTTAGCGAAACACTTGGGGGTTCAAAGTTCTCACAACACATCTAGATAAGTTCCTTGGGGGGGTCTAGTTTCCAATACAGGTACATCAGGTACAGGTGCATTAGGTATATCAGGAGCTCTGCAAATGCAACGTGACTCATGCAGACCAATCCATCTGCATTTCAAACGGTGCTCGTTCCCTTCTGAGCTCTGCTGTGCGCTTAAACAGTGGTTCCCCCCCCCCCCCCACATATGGGATATCAGCGTACTCAGGAGAAAGTGGACAACAACTTTAGTGGTCCAATTTCTCCTGTTACCCTTGGGGAAAAAAATGCGGGCTAAAAGATCATTTTGTGGAAAGAAAAAATGATTTTTTAATTTTCACGGCTCTACATTCTAAACTTTAGTGAAACAATTGGGAGTTAAAAGTGCTCACCACACATCTAGATAAGTTCCTTAGGGGGTCTTCTTTCCAAAATGGGGTCACTTGTGGTGGGATTCCACTGTTTAGGCACATCAGGGGCTCTCCAAATGCGACATGGGTTCCGATCTCAATTCCAGCCAATTTTGCATTGAAAAGTCAAACAGAACTCCTTCCCTTCTGAGCTCTGCCATGCGCTCAAACAGTTGTTTACCTCCATATATGGGGTATCAGCGTACTCAGGAGAAATTGAACAACAACTTTTGGGGTCCAATTTGTCCTGTTACACTTGGGAAAATAAAAAATTTGGGGTGAAAAGATCATTTTTGTGAAAAAAAGTTTTTTTTTTTACGGCTCTACATTATAAACTTCTGTGAAGTACTTGGGGGTTCAAAGTGCTCACCACACATCTAGATTAGTTCCTTAGGGGGTCTACTTTCCAAAATGGTGTCACTTGTGGGGTTTTTTCACTGTTTAGGCACATCAGGGGCTCTCCAAATGCGACATGGTGTCCGATCTCAATTCCAGCAAATTTTACATTGAAAAGTCAAATGGCGCTCCTTCCCTTCCGAGCTCTGCCATGTGCCCAAACAATGGTTTACCCCAACATATGGGGTATCGGCGTACTCAGGACAAATTGTACGACTTTTGTGGTCCAATTCTCCTGTTGCCCTTCGTAAAATAAAACAAATTGGATCTGAAGTAAAAATTCTGTGAAAAAAAAGTTAAATGTTCAATTTTTTTTAAGCATTACAAAAATTCCTGTGAAGCACCTGAAGGGTTAATAGACTTTTTGAATGTGGTTTTGAGTACCTTGAGGGGTGCAGTTTTTAGAATGATGTCACTTTTGGGCATTTTCTGTCATATAGACCCCTCAAAATCACTTCAAGTGTGAGGTGGTCCCTTAAAAAAAATGGTTTTGCAAATTTTGTTGTAAAAATGAGAAATCGCTGGTCAATTTTTAACCTTTATAACAAGAAAAATTATGTTTCCAAAATTGTGCTAATGTAAAGCAGACATGTGGGTAATGTTATTTATTAACTATTTTGTATGTTATGACTCTCTAATTTAAGGGCATAAAAACGAAGTTTAAAAATTGCAAAATTTTCCCAAATTTCAATTTTTTTTCACAAATAAACTCAAGTCAAATCGAATAAATTTTACCACTATCATAAAGTAAAATGGGTCACGAGAAAACAATCTCAGAATCACCAGGATCCGTTGAAGCGTTTCAGAGTTATGACCTCATAAAGTGACAGTGGTCAGAATTGAAAAAAATGGCCTGGTCAGGATGTTGAAAACAGGCTTCGGGGTGAAGGGGTTAAATAGGGACCTGAATAATGTAAAGTGGTGTTTGGGATTGTTGATCAGAGGGTCACTAAAATCTTTATTATGTAAATGAACAACAACATGTACAGTATATTGCCATACATGACTTAAGGCCCCTTCACATTAAGCGACGCTGCAGCGATACCGACAACGATCCGGATCGCTGCAGCGTCGCTGTTTGGTCGCTGGAGAGCTGTAACACAGACCGCTCTCCAGCGACCAACGATGCCGGTAACCAGGGTAAACATCGGGTAACTAAGCGCAGGGCCGCGCTTAGTAACCCGATGTTTACCCTGGTTACCATGCTAAAAGTAAAAAAAAACAAACACTAGATACTTACCTACAGCCGTCTGTCCTCCAGCGCTGCGCTCTGCTTCTCTGCTCTCCTCCTGTACTGGCTGGGAGCCGGAAAGCAGAGCGGTGACGTCACCGCTCTGCTTTCCGGCTCACAGCCAGTACAGGAGGAGTGCAGAGCGCAGCGCTGGAGGACAGACGGCTGTAGGTAAGTATCTAGTGTTTTGTTTTTTTTACTTGTAGCATGGTAACCAGGGTAAACATCGGGTTACTAAGCGCGACCCTGCGCTTAGCTACCCGATGTTTACCCTGATTACCAGTGAAGACATCGCTGGATCGGTGTCACACACGCCGATCCAGCGATGTCTCCAGGGAGTCCAGCGACGAAATAAAGTTCTGGACTTTATTCAGCGACCAACGATCTCCCAGCAGGGGCCTGATCGTTGGTCGCTGTCACACATAACGATTTCATTAACGATATCGTTGCTACGTCACAAATAGCAACGATATCGTTAACAATATCGTTATGTGTGAAGGTACCTTAAGTCGCTCTTCTCTCAATTCATGGTATGACAAAGGCTATTGTTGTGTCTAATACATACAGTATAATTGTAAATGAACAGGCTAGTGGCAAGTGAGCACTTATTTTATAAGAACCGTCATATTCCTTATGGCTCTACAGACAGTATCACTTACTAGAAAGAGGTAGAATGATGATGTTAAGCAGTACATAAATCTCTAATCGTCTAATGTGTCCCTGAAATACATATTTTTAATAAAAATATTTACTAGAGATGAGCAAAAAGATTCTAATTACTCTGGTCTATCATCATGTTCTGTTCTCCATGGCAGCCAGATCAGGGCAATCTTGGTGCGTGTCCGGGTAACGTCATGGGGCCAAGTAAACTGCAGAGGCTCCCTGGATGCTTGACAGAAAATTGCCAGCACAGACGTGAACACTGTCCTGGCCTGGATGCCACGGAGGACTGAATGCCGGACCAGGGTAGTTTGAATCTTTTTGTAGATTTTTTATAGTGATCAAATAAATTGTTAGAATACTGTCCTAAAATAAGTAACAGAAACCTTTTATCTTTTCATTTCTCGCTGAAATATGTTTTTTTCCCGGTTTACTGTGAAACTAGAGGGACAACATATCTTGTAGAACTCCTAGAATTAAACGATAATTTTTGCGTTTATTTGTGAAAAAAATGGAAATTTGGCAAAAATTTTGAAAATTTTGCAATCTTCAAATTTTGAATTTTTATTCTGTTAAACGAGAGTTATGTGACACAAAATAGTTAATAAATAACATTACCCACATGTCTACTTTACATCAGCACAATTTTGGAACCAAATTTTTTTTTTATAGGAAGTTATAAGGGTTAAAATTTGACCAGCGATTTCTCATTTTTACAACGAAATTTACAAAACCATTTTTTTTTAGGGACCACCTCACATTTGAAGTCAGTTTGAGGCGTCTATATGGCTGAAAATACCCAAAAGTGACACCATTCTAAAAACTGCACCCCTCAAGGTGCACAAAACCACATTCAAGAAGTTTATTAACCCTTCAGGTGCTTCACAGCAGCAGAAGCAACATGGAAGGAAAAAATTAACATTTAACTTTTTAGTCACAAAAATGATGTTTTAGCAACAATTTTTTTTATTTTCCCAAGGGTAAAAAGAGAAACTGGACACCAAAAGTTATTGTACAATTTGTCCTGAGTACACCGATACCCCATATGTGGGGGGGGGGGGGGGGGGAAACAACGTTTGGGCGGACATCAGGGCTCGGAAGGGAAGGAGCACCATTTGACTTTTTCAATGAAAAATTGGCTCCAATCTTTAGCGGACACCATGTCGCGTTTGGAGAGTCCCTGTGTGCCTAAACATTGGAGCTCCCCCACAAATGACCCCATTTTGGAAACTAGACCCCCCAAGGAGCTTATCTAGATGCATAGTGAGCACGTTGAACCCCCAGGTGCTTCACAAATTGATCCGTAAAAAATGAAAAGGTACTTTTTTTTCACCAAAAATGTATTTTAGCCTCATTTTTTTCATTTTCACATGGGTAACAGGATAAAAGGGATCCTAAAATGTGTTGGGCAATTTCTCCTGAGTACATTGATACCTCACATGTGGTCACAAACCACTGTTTGTGCACACAGCAAGGCTCGGAAGGGAAGGAGCGCCATTTGACTTTTGAATTAAAAATTAGCTCCAATCATTAGCGGACACCATGACGCGTTTGGAGAGCCCCTGTGTGACTAAACAGTAGAAACCCCCCACAAGTGACCCCAGTTTGGAAACTAGACTCCCCAAGGAACTTATCTAGATATGTGGTAAGCACTTTGAACCCCCAAGTGCGTCACAGAAGTTTAAAACGCAGAGCCGTGAAAATAAAGAATCATGTTTCTTTCCTCAAAAATGATGTTTTAGCAAGCAATTTTTTATTTTCACAAGGGTAACAGGAGAAATTGGACCCCAATAGTTATTGCCAAGTTTGTCCTGAGTACACTGATACCCCATATGTGGGTGTAAACCACTGTTTGGGCACACGTCGGGGCTCGAAAGGGAAGTAGTGACTTTTGAAATGGAGACTTTGATGGAATGGTTTGTGGGCGTCATGTTGCGTTTGCAGAGCCCCTGATGTGCCTAAACAGTAGAAACCCCCCACAAGTGACCCCACTTTGGAAACTAGACCCACCAAGGAACTTATCTAGTTATGTGGTGAGCACTTTGAACCCCCAAGTGCTTCACAGAAGTTTACAACGCAGAGCCGTGAAAATAAAAAATCATGTTTCTTTCCTCAAAAATGATGTTTTCGCTAGCAATTTTTTAATTTTCACAAGGGGAACAGGAGAAATTGGACCCCAATCGCTGTTGCCGAGTTTGTCCTGAGTACAGTGATATCCCATATGTGGGATAAACCACTGTTTGGGCACACGTCGGGGCTCAGAAGGGAAGTAGTGACTTTTGAAAATGCAGACTTGATGTAATGGTCTGCGGGCGTCACGTTTCGTTTGCAGAGCCCCTGATGTGCCTTAACAGTAGAAACTAGACCCCCAAGGAACTTATCTAGATATGTGGTGAGCACTTTGAACCCCCAAGTGCATCACAGAAGTTTACAACGCAGAGCCGTGAAAATAAAAAATAATTTTTCTTTCCTCAAAAATTATGTTTTAGCAAGCAATTTTTTTATTTTAACAAGGGTAACAGGAGAAATTGGACCCCAATAATTGTTGCCCAGTTTGTCCTGAGTATGCTGGTACCCCATATGTGGGGGTAAACCACTGTTTGGGCGCATGTCGGGGCTTGGAAGGGATGGAGCACCATTTGACTTTTTGAATGCAAGATTGACTGGAATCAATGATGGTGCCATGTTGCGTTTGGAGACCTCTGATGTGCCGTAACAGTGCAAACCCCTCAATTCTAACTCCAACACTAACCCCAACACACCCCTAACCCTAATCCCAACTCTAGCCATAACCCTAATCACAACCCTAACGCCAACACACCACTAACCACAACCCTAACCCCAACACACCCCTAACCATAACCCTAACCACAGCCTAATCTTAACCCTATTTCCAACCCTAGCCCTAATTCCAACCCTAACCCTAAGGCTATGTGCCCACGTTGCGGATTCGTGTAAGATTTTTCTGCACCATTTTTGAAAAATCCGCAGGTAAAAGGCACTGCGTTTTACCTGCGGATTTACCGCGGATTTCACCTGTGTTTTTTGTGCAGATTTCACCTGTGGATTCCTATTGAGGAACAAGTGTAAAACACTGCGGAATCCGCACAAAGAATTGACATGCTGCAAAAAATACAACACAGCGTTTCCGTGTGGTATTTTCCGCACCATGGACACAGCGGATTTGGTTTTCTATAGGTTTACATGGTACTGTAAACCTGATGGAAAACTGCTACGAATCCGCTGCGGATCAGCAGCCAAATCCGCTGCAGATGCGCAGCCAAATCCGCACCGTGTGCACATAGCCTAATTCTAACCCTAACCCTAGTTCTAACCCTAATTCTAGCCGTAACCCTAACCCTAAGGCCAGGTTCACACTGTGCTAGCAGCAGCCCGTTCAGCACATATGCTAACGGGCTGCGGCTAGCGCAAGTGCCGACGTTTGCATCGCGCTAGCACAGATGGAGCATCTGCTAGCTCTATCTGCGCTAGCAGTGACGGACCCGGAAACGCTGCAGCCCGCATCTCCGGGTCCGTCCCTCAATGACGGCACATCCCTAGCGCACGCCCACTGTGGGCGTGCGCTAGTGATGCGTCCGACATTGCTGTCAATAGCGACCGTAACGGACTACGTTTCACCGCGTTTAGACCAACCCTAACCCTAACCCTAGCGGGGCAAAAAAAATATATATATTTTCTTTATTTTATTATTGTCCCTACCTATGGGGGTGATAAAGGGTGGGTTATTTATTATTTTTTTTATTTTGATCGCTGTGATAGAGCCTATCACAGCGATCAAAATGTACCTGCAAAGAATCTGCCTGCATTGCGCATGCGCCCGCCATTTTGGAAGATGGCGGCGCCCATGGAACAGACGGATGGACACCGGGAGGGACACAGGAGGTCAGTAAGTATGAGGGGGGTATCGGACAGCGGGGAGCGAGATCGGACTGCGGGGGGAGTGGACAGGAGGACGGAGGGGAGAGGAGGACACTAGATGACAGGAGGGGAGGAGATCGGTGGCGGTGGCAGATCGGGATCTCCAGCCATGGCTGATGCTATTGCAGCATTGGCCATGGCTGGATTGTAATATTTCACCAATTTTCATTGGTGAAATATTACTATCGCTCTGATCGCTCAAGTACAACTCCCCCTGTCCCTGCAGGTCGGATGAAATTACAGTTAACCCTTTCACCCTGCCTGCAGGAGCGCAATCCGACCATGAGGCATATGCTCCATCACAGGTCGGATTGGCACAGGTTTTCATTACGCATACGGTGCGTCAAAGGTCGGGAAGGGGTTAATAGAGAAGTGATTTACAGTTATTTGCAGAGCTTATGCAGAGGCAATGAACTTAAAGGGGTCATCTGGCCTTATGATATTGATGACCTATTGCTATGATATTTCATCAATAGTAGATCAGCTGGGGTCCAACACCCAGCATCCCCTCCAATCAGCTCTTCCGGCTCCGTTTACGTCCGTCCGGCAGAGGAGCTGATAAAAACTGATCGGTGTGGGTGCCCCAACTAATCTGATGACCTGTACTAAGGATAGGTCATCAATATCATCAAACCAAGCAACCCCTTTAATGATTCCTGGAGTTCTTCTAATCAAGCTGACGGGACATTTAGTTCCATGATGCCTGATTTCCATTATTCAGTTTTCTGAAGCGCTTAAAAAATTTGACTTTACTGCAAATGAGTTTACTGGAATCTCAGTTTTACTGTATGAAGGAAACAAATTTCATTCATTTAATGAAGTCACTGTACATCATGCTCCATGGGTTATTTATTGGACAAAGCTTTCTCTGTGTTTTCTAGATTTTCTACCGTACATTATTGATCTTATGCTGAGAAAATAATTTATTATGCAATGGGCTAAAAAGTAATCAGCTTTTCAGAAAGAAGCTGGAGATTACTATATGATATAGTATGATATCTCCTGTGATAATGACTACTGGGTCCGTGCCATCTTCAGCAGTTCTGGAATTTATTGTCCCAGATATCCCGGAGAACATTTATTAAAATGTAACCACCACACCAGCAGCAGAAAGATCTGTGGCTTTTGCATGCCTGTAATATACTAATCTTGGGTACTTGTTGCTATCAGCCCTATATAAACGTGGACAATATTGTTGTTACCCTTATAGTAAAATAAGAAAAACCCAGAATGGTCACTGAAATAACTTGAAACTAACAAAAGTAATTTTCAATTTAAATTTATTAAATATCAACTAATGAAATCAGACATTGCTTTTGAATTGTGGTTCAACAAAATAAACCCTAAGTAATGAAAATGGCCTGGACAAAAATGATGGCACCTGTAGCAAATAATTTGACCACAGGAACATGATAAATTAAGGTGTGTTCTGTATTAGCATCACAAGTATCTACAATCTAGTGATCACTCAGTTTGTCTATTTAAATGGTGAAAAGTAGTAACTGTGCTGTTTGGTATCATGGTGAGTACCACAATGAACATGGACGGAACAAAGCTAAGAAAAGAGTTTTTCAGATTAGAAATAAAAGTATGGACAAACTTGTTAAAGGTAAAGGCCATAAACCATTTCCAAACAGCTTGATGTTCCTATTACTACAGTCGCACGTATTTTTAAGAAACTTAGGGTATATGGGACTATAGCCAACCTCCCTGGACATGGCAGTAAGAGAAAAATTGATGACAAAATTGAAAATACAGATAATACACATGGTAACCAAAGAAGCCAGAACAACTTCCAAAGATATTAGAGTTGAACTCCAAGGTCACGGTACATCAGCATCAGTGTCATCTTCAAGATGACCGAGGATGAAACCACTGTTAAAGAAAATCATAAAAAAGTGAGACCAGAAATTGCCAAAATGCATATTGATAAGTCACAAAGCTTCTGAAAGAATGTCCTTTGAACAGATCAGACAAAACTGGGGCTTTATGGAAAGTTCACAGACAAATATGAAGCGTACAAATAAAAACATTGTACCATCTGTGAAACATGGAGGAGGCTCAGTTATGTTTTGGGGCTGCTTTGCTGCATCTGGCACATTGTGTCTTGAATCTCTGCAGGATACAATGAAATCTCAAAACTTTCAAGGCATTCTGGAGAAAACTGTGCTGCCTAGTAGCAGAAATCTTAGTTTGAGTTGGAGATGATGGGTCCATCGACAGAATAACGACCAAAAACAGCTAAAACGTCCAAGAATGGATGAGAGTAAAGCATTGGGCTATCCTGAAGTGGCCTTCTATGAGCCTTGATCTAAGTCATATTGAACATCTGTGGAAATACCGTATATACTTAAGTATAATCCGAGATTTTCAGCCCAAATTTTTGGGCTGAAAGTGCCCCTCTCGGCTTAAACTCGAGTCACGGTAGCGGTGGGGTCGGCGGGTGAGGGGGAGAGGGCGCTGAGGCATACTTACCTAGTCCCAGCGATCCTGGCGCTCCCCCTGCCCGTCACACGGTCTTCTGTGCTGCAGCTTTTTCCCCTCTTCAGCGGTCACGTGGGACCGCTCATTAGAGAAATGAATAGGCGGCTCCACCTCCCATAGGGGTGGAGCCGCCTATTCATTTCTCTAATCAGCGGTGCCGGTGACCGCTGATAGAGGAAGAGGCTGCAGCACAGAAGACCGTGGGACAGGCGGGGAGCGCCAGGATCGCTGGGACTAGGTAAGTATGTCATATTTACCTGTCCCCGTTCCACCCGCCGGGCGCCGCTCCATCTTCCCGGCGTCGCTCCGCTCTGACTGTTCAGGTCAGAGGGCGCGATGACGCATATAGTGTGCGCGGCGCCCTCTGCCTGATCAGTCAGTGCGGAGAGACGCCGGGACCGGACGCCGGGAGCTGCAATCAAGAGAGGCGAGTATGGCTTTTTTTTATTTTTATTGCAGCAGCAGCAGCAGCGGCACAGATTTATGTGGAGCATCTATGGGGCAATATGAATGGTGCAGAGCACTGTATGGGGCACAGCTATGGGACAAAAATGAACGGTGCAGAGCACTATATGGGGCACAGATATGGGGCAATATGAACGGTGCAGAGCACTATATGGCACAGATATGGGGCAATATGAACGGTGCAGAGCACTATATGGCAGAGCTATGGGGCAATAATGAACGGTGCAGAGCACTATATGGCACAGCTATGGGGCAATAATGAACGGCGCAGAGCACTATATGACACAGATATGGGGCAATATGAACGGTGCAGGGCACTATATGGCACAGCTATGGGGCAATAATGAACGGTGCAGAGCACTATATGGCACAGCTATGGGGCAATAATGAACGGTGCAGAGCACTATATGGCACAGCTATGGGGCAATAATGAACGGTGCAGAGCACTATATGGCACAGCTATGGGGCAATAATGAACGGTGCAGAGCACTATATGGCACAGCTATGGGGCAATATGAACGGTGCAGAGCACTATATGGCACATCTATGGGGAAATATGAACGGTGCAGAGCACTATATGGCACAGCTATGGGGAAATATGAACGGTGCAGAGCACTATATGGCAGCTATGGGGAAATAATGATCGGTGCAGAGCACTATATGGCACAGCTATGGGGCAATAATGATCTATTTTTATTTTTGAAATTCACCGGTAAATGCTGCATTTCCACCCTAGGCTTATACTCGAGTCAATAAGTTTTCCCAGTTTTTTGTGGCAAAATTAGGGGGGTCGGCTTATACTCGAGTATATACAGTAGGTGAACATGTAGTCTGGAGACGGCACCCTTCACACTTGAGGTAACTGGAGCAGTTTGCCTCCATCTGCAAGGAGTTTGTATGTTCTCCCCATGTTTGCGTGGGTTTCCTTCGGGTTTCCTCCCACATTCCAAAGACATACTAATAGGGAATTTAAATTGTGAGCCATAATGGAGACAGTGATGATAATGTATGTAAAGCACTGCAGAATATGATAGCGCTATATAAGCAAAGCATAATAAATAATAATAAACAAGGAGTGGAGCAAAATACCCGTGGACAGGTGCAGAAGTCTCATAGTAGTTACAGAAATAGTTTATTTGCAGTGATTGCCTCAAATGGTTGTGCAACAAAATATTCAGTTAAGCTACCATCATTTTGTCCAGGTCATTTTCTTTAGTGTTTTTTAAAAATATTTCTTTTGAACCACAGTGAAAAAGTAATGTCTCATTTTCATTAGTTGATATTCAGTAAATTTACATTGGAAATTATTTTTCTTCGTTTCAACTTATTTCAGTGACCACTGTGGGTTATTTTTACTTTAACTGAGGGGTACCAACAATTTTGTCCACACGTGTACATATATGGTCTTGGTTCTTTCATTGTTGGTTAGGATTCCTTTTCTCTATTCTTGTGTCTATCTAGCTTTATTTTACTTAGACACCTTTTAAATGGAAGAAAACATACACATATTTGTTAAAGGAAATGTGTTCTAAATAAACTATAGTTTAAATCACATTTTTATTACAAATGAAGTTTTTTAAGAATTTAGATTTTTTTTCTTCATGTAACTAATTTTTACAGTGGCCACTAGGCTACTTCCACCTCATGAGGTAAGTAGGGCGATGATGTTGTGCCCCAGCTTCATGCCAGTACACGTGCACAATCAGCAGGTAAGGTGCATGATACCTGACAACTGTGCATGTGAGGATGCAACGTTATTGGGTCCGATCAGCTCTGGATGTGGAAACCAGTTGTGCTGTGAAATCCTTTTAAAAGTAGACTGATACTTTCTATTCTATAAAGATCAATGTTCACTAAAATCTCATTATCATCACACACATGCTTACAATGAAAGGTAATAATTCCATATACAGTATATACAAAAAGATCCACCATTGATGATAGGTAATAATCACAGCTCACCTCCTCTCCCTCCCCTGGTGACCTCTATAATAGTCATGGAGCCTGTCTACAAAACTCTCCTACAAACGTCAACGAGTCAGAGCCTGTATTGTGCTGCCTAAGGGTGGTTTCACACTTGCCTTTTTGTCTGCAGGCATGCGGTTTTTTTCTCCTATATTTAACATTGAAAACGCATGCGTTTTTTTGTGTACGCGTTTGGTCGCGTTTTGTGACGCATGCGTTTTTTTACTGCATGCGTTCATTTTCTGAAATGCTACTTAGGGTTAGGGTTAGGGGTAGGGTTAGGATCCCTTAGGGTTAGGGTTAGGGGTAGGGTTAGGTTCCCTTTATCACCTTTATGTTGGGGGGTGGCATATCAGTGTGTTTTCTGTTTTTTTAATAAAAAAACGCATGCGTTTTTTACCGCAAAAAACGCATGCACCAAAAAACGCATGCGTCCCCATTGACTCCAATGTATTTTTTAACCCAAAAAACGCTTCTAAAAATACTACAAGTAGCATTTCAGAAAATGAACGCATGCAGTAAAAAAACGCATGCGTCACAAAACGCGACCAAACACGTACACAAAAAAACGCATGCGTTTTCAATATTAAATATAGGGGAAAAAAACGCATGCGTTTTTTTGAAGAAAAAAAACGCTGCAGACAAAAACGCAAGTGTGAAACCACCCTAAGGGATTCTAACCCTAACCCTACCCCCAACCCTACCGCTAACCCTACCCCTAACCCTAAGGGATCCTAACCCTAATCACTTTATGGTTAGGGTTAGGGGTAGGGTTAGGATCCCTTAGGGTTAGGGGTAGGGTTAGGATCCCTTTAGGGTTAGGGTTATGATCCCTACCCCTAACCCTACCCCTAACTATTTCTGTTTATAGTGGGTTTTTTACTTTATTTTGATGATTGGCAGCTGTCACACATTTCTCAGCATGCGTTTAAAAAACGCAAACGCATGTAAAAACGCATGTAAACGCGTCAAAACGCCGCGTTTTTTTCACCACATGCAAAAACGCATGCGTCAAAAAAACGCAGCGTTTACACGCGTTTACATGCGTTTTTTCACCATGCGTTTTTTTTCTGCAAAAACGCACCCCAAAAAACGCCAATGTGAAACCAGCCTAAGGCCAATGAAGCTGCTGTAAAGCATCTCTGTTAACAAGCACTCAGGCAAGATGGCTGCCTCTATAATCATGCACAGTAAACAGAATAACAGTCTACAATCCATAATATATTTGTATATACATATATATACACATTATATATATATATATATATATATATATATATATATATATATATATATATATATATATAAATAAAACTTAAAAAAAAGAATGTTTTGTTACTGGCTGGATTTAATTTCAAAATATCAAAAATATCCCTGCTGATTAACAAAATAACGTTAACACGTTAACTATACAACACAATGAACACATATAAAATGACTCCAGAATTGCTGATTTGTGTTTATCCTGTCTTCAAGCAAATGAAAAAAATAGTGATCAGAAAGTCCAACGTTCATCATAATGGCATCATTAAAAACAATAGCTTGTCCCATTAATAAGCTCCAGAATATCTGTCACTGTTCAGATGGATAAAAAAAGTAATAAAAAAATAAAATTAACCCCAAAATTGTACCAATGAAAACTACAGCATGTCCCACAAAACCTAGCCATTATGGAGCTCAAAAAGTAACTCAAGAAGTTATATGTGCCCCAAATGGTAGCAGTTTGATGGACGATGCAGTTCTTCCTGCAAAAGTAGCCTTCCTATGACTACTTCGAAAGGAGAAGAAAACTTTAAGGCTTCAGGAATGCAAATGGGGTTAATGACATTTTAGTCCCCCTTTCCATTATTTTGCAACATATACCACCCATAGGCAATGTACACTCCCATCATTACTGCACAATTGCATGTTCGGTCCTCAGAATACAGTATCTGGTGATCTCATGTTATGAAGACCAACCAGTGGAGAAAACTGGATCAAAAACATTATGTACTTAATGTGACTGAGCCACATTTTTTTAGTTGGCTAATAATGTGGCTCGTTAATGCAACATACACCCCCATCTGATTATATCTTCACTATATTGAACTACTTGAATACTTTGATACCTGTTTATTATAAGGATTTCATCAATTTGTTTCTCAGTGATAACTTTAGTTTCAGTGTAACATTATGAACACTGCTACATCTCAAACGTTGCATCAATGAGGGGCAGCATCCCGAAACACTGTCTACAATTTGAGATGCTGGTTTGGCTTTTATCCTAATTATGTGACAAGGCTCGATAAAGAGTCTATATTTACTTAAGAATTGCTACTTCCAGTAGGTGGCACAAGAATTCTAGTCCTCTTCTTCTCTGAAGAGGTAATTTACATAGTTAATTTCCCAGAGAAGCATTGCAAGGCTAAAAAGCCTCCTCATATTGGCATGCCAGGCTTGGCAAGCCACGCTCCACAAGGAGAAACATTACCCCTTGGATCCCAGTGAGAAGCCTTACCTATCCAAACCAGATCTCACACTTTGCACTGATGAGAGGCTGCATCCTGAAATACAGTGTCTTCAAATTGAGATTCTGGTTTGGATTTTATCAAAAGTTATGTGGGAAGACTCGTTAAGATAGGCTCCATATAGCATAATGCAGCCTTCTCTTCCTTCGTTATTAAAGAAGACCTTTAACCAGTTTCGCCTTTTAGAATTATGGAATAGTGGCTGCAAAGCTGAATAATAAAACGTATTTTACTGTTTAATTTCTCAACATCATTAAAGAGATATTAGCTTGTAAAATGTTTATGCTAATTTTTACTAAGCTTAATGGGGCGTTAGCAGAGATTTTCCCATTGGAGTGTTGCCTTTTTCTCCTGCATGTCACTGTCCAATTATAAACAGGAGGTGTCACGCAGGGAAAAAAAAAACATGCCCCCAGAGAATGACAGACCTGGCTTTCTTTGTATAATATGGAAAAACTGATGTGTCTGCTCAGGTTACACAGAAATAACTGCCAGCTCTTACTGTGCAGAGAGGAGAGCAGAGATGTGTCATTACAAACACCTCTTGCAGCTCTCCTCTCACAGCGCTGTTAGTCCTGCTTTACTTCCCATGCTTCCACACTAACTGCCTTAAGATGGAAGCTGCGAGAAATGTTTCTAATGATACACAGCTCTGTTTTAATCACTCTACCTGCTTATTATCACAGTACATGCCACCACTGAAAACTACATGTCTTATAAAGGGAAAGCTGTGTCTTACATTGTCTGGGGCGTCATTGTATTTTTAAACTGAATGACACCTCCTGTTTCTGAGGTCATCGGCATGCAAAAAAAAAAGTAACCACCTCCAAAGGCAAGTCAGTGGTAACGCACCTTGTTGAAAGGGAAATTAGATTTTAAACTTTACAAGCTAATATCTCTGCAATGAAAGTGAGAAACGAATATGACAATTTTAACATGCACAAACTGGTGAAAGATCCTCTTTATCTGTAGATACATTTAGTGATGAACTTATAACATAAATTATGACAATAATATTTTCTGAAATGATGCAGCACTATAGCACTAATCTATAATATAACTGTAGGAGCGTCACTCTGTCCGAAGCCTTTAGAGACTGCGCAAGCGCGACGCTCCTAGCGTTAGATTATAGACAGTGTCCGTATTCAATAAAAAATGGCACCGAAAAGCGCAGACTGCGCTAGCGCCGAAATCTGTGTCACAATCCCACCCATATCACTTAGTTTCCACCCCCACAGTGTCCCCACGCCCCCTGATTGCTCCCAGAATCAGGGGGCGTGGGGACACTGTGGACACGATCCTGCCTTCATGACGTTGCAGCAGGTCATGCCACAGCAATTACTTTTGCCCCCTGATTTCGGCGCATGAATGTGTCCCTGCTCCCGGAATCGGCGCCTGCGCAGTCCGCGCTTTCCGGTGCCATTTTCTTGAATACATACTGCAGTGTGTCTTCCAGAAAACGGCACCGGAAAGCGCGGACTGGGCATGCGCCGATTCCGGGAGCATGGGGACATTTATGAGCCGGAATCAGGGGGCGTGGGGACACGGTGGACACGATCCTTCCCTCATGATGTTGTGGCAGTTCATGCCACAGCAATTACTTACTTAGGCCCCCTGATTCCAGGGCATAAATGTCCTCCTGCTCCCGGAATAAGCGCCTGCGCAGACCGCGCTTTCTGACGCCATTTTCTTGGATACTGCAGTGTGTCTTCAAGAAAATGGCGCCGGAAAGCGCCGACTGCGCAGGCGCCGATTCAGGGAGCAGGGGGACATTTAGGGTATGTGCACACATTGCGGATTCTCTGCGGATCCGCAATTGATTTACAATACAATGTAAATCAATGAGAAAAAAAAAAACTGTGCACATGTTGTGGAAAATCTGGTGCGGAAACGCTGCGGGTTACAAGAAGTAGCATGTCACTTCTTTCTTGCGGATCTGCAGCATTTCTGTACCCATTCCATTATAGAAATCCGCAGGGGTAAAAAACGCAGTAAATCCGCAAAAAAAAAAAACGCCGCAAAAACGCACAAAAAATGTTGCGGATCAGCACACAAAAAACGCAACAAATCCACAGATGTGTTTTCTGCCAGGAGAAGCAGAATCCGCACCAGAAATTCCTAAGGCTAATCCGCAACGTGTGCACATAGACTTGTGGGCTGGAATCAGGGGCTGTGGGGACACGGTGGACACGATCCCGCCCTCATGACGTTACTTACATACATCTGAAGAGACACTGCTGCGTGGACTGCGCAGGCGCCGATTACTGCATCACAATACCGCCCTCTCATGATTTCGTGGCATTTCCGCCAACATTAATGATTTCGTTACAGATATCAGGAGCATGTGTAAGAATATCTACACTATACAATACATCAGCAAAGCTACCAAGAAACCTTCTAAAGAATATATAACACACGTCTGTGGAGCAAGGCAGCCACTTTCGACTCAATACCGCCACAGTGTCTGTTGCCATCACTGATTAAAACGGGGGCGCAGGATGGGAGCAGCACATGACAGGATGGGGACCATATACCAATATAAATGCTCGCCACCCGGGTGAAGATCGGGTTCAATTGCTAGTTTTTTAATAAAATATGATGTAGTGTCATCATAGTGAGTATATTACAGGCAATATTCTGTGTTTTTATTTTTGTCTTATTATGTAATCACAGAGTGGTGATGTGTTGTGTTTTTTTGGCCACGGTAGGATAAGTAGCTTTGGAGAAAAATAAGAATGACATATGCAAGTGATATTTCTTAAATATAAAAATAAAATTTGCATCTAATATGAGCTACATAACAATTTAGTAAGTATTGGTATTAACCAATACTTGTAGTTTGTAACTGGCATAAAATACACTACCTGCCTGTACTTGTATGAACTTCCGCATTGCCTTTAGTTCCTGAAGGATGGCCTGAAGAGTGGGTTGGCAATTACATGTACAACACTTTGATTCTGATACCGAATTTACCATTCGCATTTCACCTGATGAATAAAAAGTAAATAGTTACTCATAAAGTAGTAGTCAAGATACATACACATATATAAAATTTGCATCCATTTTTCTATAAAAATACCATTAGTTCCAGGATTTTTCAGCTGATTCTGCACAGTCTTAGAACGGGTCCCGTATTGTCCTGAAAACTCACTACTTTGGATTGGCACATTGTTCCATGGAGCCTGAGTTGAGTGAATGGGATCACATGAAGTGCTCAGATTATCAGTCCAACTAATATCCAGATCATGGACACCTTCCTTGAGTTTCTCGCCTTCTTTGCCAACACGCTGGTAAACCCGTCCAGTGCTGTCATTTAATAGTCTTCTCATGCCAGTGATCTGCTTTTTTATTTCCATACCTTCATCTCCTATGTACACACAAGAAACAATGATAATTGTGGTGTTAAAAGCAACAATAATGTATTCTTATATCAGTGGTATTGTTGGAGGAGTGATACAAGATATCCACAAGGTATCCACAAAGTATCCATGACATCTATGCACCGGACAGAAATCACAGCAGGACATAATATAAGAAGAATCTCTTGGGGGTCATTTACACGAGACATTTTTTCATGGTTCTGATTCAAGTTTTTTTGCTGTAAAATCCTAAATATTTTTAACTTTTCCATCACCAGTGATTAGCTTAAGGAAGCCACAGCCAGCTAACTCAATGTCTTGACATTCAAACGAGTCCACCAGGATGGATTTTGTTTCATTCTACATCTGAATAAATATTTAAATTTCTATGTGGAAAAGTCCACAGAACATTGAAAAGTCATTCATTACCATGGAAGAATCTCTCAATTCCTGTAAGAGAAGGAAGTCATGGATATAGGGTCAAGCGCTGTGATCTAACTCGGTTTTGAAGCTATTGTTCTTAATGTGCATTTACACAATTATCATGAATTAGGGTACCGTCACACTATAACATTTCGATCGCTACGACGGTACGATTCGTGACGTTCCAGCGATATCGTTACGATATCGCTGTGTCTGACACGCAGCAGCGATCAGGGATCCTGCTGAGAATCGTACGTCGTAGCAGATCGTTTAGAACTTTCTTTCATCGCTGGATCTGCCGCTGTCATCGCTAGATCGGTGTGTGTGACACCGATCTAGCGATGCGATCCAGCGATGCGTTCGCTTGTAACCAGGGTAAACATCGGGTAACTAAGCGCGGTCCTGCACTTAGTTACCCGATGTTTACCCTGGTTACCCAGGGACCTCGGCATCGTTGGTCGCTGGAGAGCTGTCTGTGTGACAGCTCCCCAGCGACCACACTACGATTTACCTACGATCACGGCCAGGTCATATCGCTGGTCGTGATCGTAGGTAAATCGTATAGTGTGACGGTACCCTTAGTGTTCCCAGAAAGCTTGTTTCACAATAGTCCTGCAATCTATACGGAAAGGTGAACAGTTGAACACCTGATGAGTGAGCAAAACCTCACACTTAGTATAAAATAATATCAGCTGGATCAACTGATGGCCTATAAAAAGGTGTCTCATTACCAAGGTGCCACACGAGAAACATCTCATGATGGGTAAAACCAGTGAGCTGTCTCAAGACCTTCACAGCCAATACTGATGGCATTGGTTACAGAAGAATTTCTAACTACTGAAGGTTCCAGTAAGCACTGTTGGGGGCCATAATCCAGAAGTGGAAAGAACCATAAACTAGCCACGACAAGGTGTTCTCTACAAGATTTCAGAT
Organism: Ranitomeya imitator; assembly: GCF_032444005.1. Classification (NCBI taxonomy): domain Eukaryota; kingdom Metazoa; phylum Chordata; class Amphibia; order Anura; family Dendrobatidae; genus Ranitomeya; species Ranitomeya imitator. The sequence goes on along the minus strand of NC_091285.1, from coordinate 382,544,853 downwards.
ATAGGAGTGAAAATAATTGCCAAAAGAGTTGTCCAAGAACTAAGGACCACCAGTGGAGAGCTACAGAAATACCTGGAATCAGCAGGCACAATTGTTTCAAAGAAAACTATAAGTATAATGCACTCAAAATCCGTGGTCTGTATGATACAGGAAAGATATATATCTTGGTACTGTGTTAGCCAGTGGATTGAAAAATATGTAGAATTGAGAGTCCTCAGTAGTTGATACCTTTTAATTGCTAACTGAAAAGATGGTAACAAATTGCAAGGTTTCGAGACTACTCAGGTCTCTTCATCAGGTGTAGACTAAAAGAAATTCTGAAGAATCACATATTTATGCACAACACAGCACATGTCACTGAAGCTGCGCTCCCTCACAGCCTCAACTCAGATGAACTCTTGAGCATGGGAAAAGCAGCTGGCATTTTCCCCACGCTCAAGAATTCATCTGAGTTCAGGCTGTGAGGGAGCGCAGCTTCAGTGATGTCAACGCTAGTCACTTAAGCTCTGCTCCAGCATTTCATTCATTTCCCATTAGTTTACAGGCGGGCCGGCGCATTAGCACAGCTCCCGGTTGTAAACTTTAGATACCCCAGATATGGATTATGGCGTGGGACTGACTGAACACCGGACAGGTATGGGTATATTGTTGGTTTGTTATTTATTAATTTATTACAGATGATCAAGGGGGTCGCATGGATTACCAGTAACAATAAAATGGTCAAACTGTGTTTAGTGTTTTATTTCATTAAAATACTTTTTTCTGGCTGTGTCTTTTTTTAAACCATTAGCAACTATAGGATTAGTAATGGATAGGTGTCTTATTGACACCTCTCCATTACTAAGCCGACTTAATGTCACCTTACAATACAAAGGTGACATTAACCTCCTATTACCCCATATGCCACCACTACAGAGCAGTGGGAAGAGAGAGGCTAAGTGCCAGAATTGGAGCACCAAACAGATGTGCCATTTCTGGGACATATGGGGTAATCTTTAAAATTTTGTCAAATTTCTGATATTTTTATAAAATACGGCAAAACATATCAACCCAAGTTTACAAGTATCATAAAGTATAATTTGTCATGAAAAAACAATCTCAAAACCAATGGGATATGTTGAAGAATTTCAGAGTTATTATTACATAAAGTGACACGTCAGATTTCAAAAAATTAGCCCGGTCACTAAGGGGTGAAATCAATTTCAATAAGTATGTTCAATATGTTTTCCCTGTGTTCTTTCTTAATATTATACACAATTTATGGACATTTATGGTTTGATTTGCCTGTGTGGATTGGATGGGTTTTTATCAATATGTGTTGACAATTTCATGTCAATAGCACCTGTAGAAATATATTTACTTAGAAAATACGTGATGTGTTCAATACTAATTTTAACCAATCTGCTGAATATTTCTCAAACGGTAGCATAAAGGTTACTATGGCTGTAATCTGCAATTTAAGGCAACTTCAACGGTCTGGTTGTCTACCTTCGGAAAGTATATACAGTAGGGAACAATTTATCATTAGTCCGTTGATGTAAGATTAACTGAATTAATAAAGAGGCATATGACTTTGTGTTATCTGTACACCATAAAGTGAAATTTGGGTAAACTTTGATCTGGTGTACATTTCAGCTAGATTATTTTTAGTACTTTATAGTAAATTGGACGCACTGCAGTCTGACCAGCCCCTTTTTCTTGAACCCACCCAAAAAGTGTCTGATGCAAGCTGGGAAAAAGTAGCAAATTCTATTGTGGCATATTTTGCAGCTTTTTAATGCTAGAAACCTGGGATAGAGGGAAAGATAAATCTTTCCATAAGATTTTTAAAAGCCTCTTCTATGCATTTCCAAGAGACTCAAATAGAAGCTCTGATTGAAATACATAGAGAAGGTGAGTTCTGGTCCACACATATGACACTGTATGATTCACCATGTCTAAGTGCTGCTCAAGTGATTTAACATGAATTGGGCAAATAATTCAGCAATAAAGCACCTAGTAAGAAAATTAAGGTCACTACCACGAAAACACGTGGTTAAAATTGTTGGTACCCCTCGTTTAATGACAGAAAAACCCACAATGGTCACAGAAATAACTTGAATCTGACAAAAGTAATCATAAATTAAAAATCTATGAAAATGAACAAATGAAAGTCAGACATAGCTTTTCAGCCATGCTTCCACAGAATTTAGAAGAAAAAAAAACCTCATGAAATAGGTCTGGACAGAAATGATGGTACCCTTAAATTAATATTTTGTTGCACAACCTTTTGAGAGAACCACTGCAATCAAACGATTCCTGTAACTGTCAATGAGACTTCTTGACATGTATTTTGGCCCACTCCTCAAGAGCAAACTGCTCCAGTTGTCTCGTGTTTAAAGGTTGCCTCTTCCAGACGGCATGATTTAGCTCTTTCCAAAGATGCTCAATAGGATTTATGTCAGGGCTCATAGAAGGCCACTTCAGAATAGTCCAATGTTTTCCTCTTAGCCATTCTTGGGTGTTTTTAGCTGTGTGATTTGGGTCATTATCCTGAGCCAAAGAATTACGTTAGAGCGGGCACCATCCAATATAAGGATATGGGATCACCTATTGCATACTCACATAAGATACAGCAAGTAGAGAAAAGGTATGCCAAAAAATGGGATCACCAACACAATAAGATACCAAGTAACAATTTATTTATTGAAAACACACAAAGCACATTAAAAACATTTAAAAAGCCTCCACCACATGAGTAGAGGTGGCGGGTCCACTCTACAATTTAGCATAAACAATATATTGCACAGAAAATACACTGATGGGCCATATATACTAACAATAGTCCATGACCACAATTGACACTCTTGTTAGGTCAAAATAACCGTACATGGTAATACAGGTGGATACACATATAGTAAATGCCAAGAAAAATACAAGCACACAAAGAGTAGTAAGAGATCTAGTTAAACAGCCCCATAAGCCTCATAGGTTACAGCACACAAAACTTGTCTGAAGGAGGTGCTGGAAAATATATCAATGGTGAGCCAAAAGATTTTTAGCTATTCACTATCCGCTGTACCCATTAAATCTCATCACCTATAGTCAAATGAAAACCAGTAATAGTATATGCAGAGTGTTTCTGTAGCAATCTCAAGCCGTATACCTCAGCCTGTCTCCACCTTACAAAGCAAGCTCTGGATGTAGACAACACAGAATATCTCACCCCCCCCAAAAAATAAAAAAATTAACCTGCTAGATCTCTAGTGTGCTGGGCATAATGTATCCCTATGGTCACATCAGTGTCCTGGACCAACGCGTGTCGACGCACTCAGCGTCTTCCTCAGGGTCAGAGCATCTTTTCTTTCTCTATTTTTCTTGGCATTTACTATATGTGTATCCACTTGTATTACCATGTACGGTTATTCTGACCTAACAAGAGTGTCAATTGTGGTCATGGGGTCCAGGACACTGATGTGACCATAGGGATACATTATGCCCAGCACACTAGAGATCTAGCAGGTAATTTTTTTTTTTTTTGGGTGAGATATTCTGTGTTGTCTACAGCCAGAGCTTGCTCTGTAAGGTGGAGACAGGCTGAGGTATACGGCTTGAGATTGCTACAGAAACACTCTGCATATTCAATTGGTACAGCGGATATTGGATAGCTAAAAATCTTTTGGCTCACCATTGATATATTTTCCAGCACCTCCTTCAGACAAGTTTTCCTATGAGGCTTATAGATCTCTTACTACTCTTTGTGTGCTTGTATTTTTCTTGGCATTTACTATATGTGTATCCACCTGTATTACCATGTACGGTTATTCTGACCTAACAAGAGTGTCAATTGTGGTCATGGACTATTGTTAGTATATATGGCCCATCAGTGTATTTTCTGTGCAATATATTGTTTATGCTAAATTGTAGAGTGGACCAGCCACCTCTACTCATGTGGTGGAGGCTTTTAAAATGTTTTTAATGTGCTTTGTGTGTTTTCAATAAATATATTGTTACTTGGTATCTTATTGTGTTGGTGATCCCATTTTTTGCATACCTTTTCTCTACTTGTTGGGTCATTATCCTGTTGCAAGACCCATGACCTGCGACTGAGACCAAGCTTTCTGACACTGGGCAGCACATTTCTCTCTAGAATCCCTTGATAGTCTTCAGATTTCATTGTACCCTACACAGATTCCAGACACCCTGTGCCTGATGCAGCCTAGCAGCCCCAGAACATAACAAAGCCTCCTCCATGTTTCACAGTAGGGACAGTGTTCTTTTCTTGTTATGCTTAATTTTTCCATCTGTGAACATAGAGCTGATGTACCTTGCCAAAAAGTTCCATTTTTGTCTCATCTGTCCATAGGACACTCTCCCAGAAGTTTTGTGGCTTGTCAATATGTAATTTGGCAAATTCCAGTTCACCTTTAATCTGTTTAAAAGTTTGGGCTCTTTTGTTACCATTCGTATTATCCATCTCTTTGATTTGTCATCATTTTTCCTCCTGCGGCCATGTCCAGAGAGGTTGGCTACAGACCCATGGATCCTAAATTTCTGAATAATATGTGCAACTGTATTCACAGGAACATCAAGCTGCTTGGAGATGGTCTTATAACTTTTGCCTTTAACATGTTTGCCTATAATTTTCTTTCCAATCTCCTGAGACAACTCTTTCCTTCGCTTCCTCTGGTCCATGTTGAGTGTGATACACACCATGTCACCAAACAGCACAGTGAGTATTTGTAGCCCTATATACAGGCCAACTCAATGATTACAAAATTGTAGACACCAGTGATGCTTGTTAGTGGACACACCTTGATTTAACATGTCTCTTTTGTCACATTATATTCAGGGGTACCATCATTTCTGTACAGGCCTATTTCATGAGTTTTATTTTATTTTTTTAAAATTCAATGGAAGTGTGGTTGAAAAGCAATGTCTGACTTTCATTTGTTCATTTTCATAGATATTTTATTTATTATTACTTTTGTCAGATTCAAGTTATTTCTGTGACCACTGTGGATTTTTCAGTCATTAAACGACGGGTACCAACAATTTTGACCACATGTGTATAGACCATACAGTGAGATGGACTTTTTAAGTGCTCTTTAAAAATGTTCTACTTTCTTGCAGGCATTTGTGACGATTCCTCCACTCTGTGTGGTGAGTGGCCAATCAGCTGTCCAATCTGAGGCTTGGGAGTGCTCAATCCAGTCACCCTATCAGGGCTGGGCTCTACTGAGTTTTCCACAGTTGTCTTCTGATCAGAATGATTCCAAGCATATATAGCTGGCTGTCTGCCTTTAATCTCTGCCAGTTGTAGCGCTGCTCAATTGGAGAGCATTACTCTGTGTTTTGAGTTCTAGTATTTTGATCTTTGTTGTCCAACCTTGGATGTGCCTTTGACCATCCGTTTGCCTAGCTCATGGGTGGGGAACCTTAGTCAGGCCTCAGGGCCATTTATTGCCCTCGATGACCTATTATCAGGCCCTCGTGCAGATTCTCATTCTTAGGCAAAGAGCTGTATTTTGATTGCCACAAGCTCATTAATTTCTTCTTGCTCTGTTAGCACACTCATACACACACACACACAGACACACAATATTCACTACTGAACATTGAAGGGCATGCAATGAAGATTACGTCCTGAAAGCAGTGCCAGAGTCAAGATGCACTTTGTGGCAGTGTTTGTATGGCCCCCGAAGCATGGTATAAATATTAGTGATGAGAGAGTATACTTAAACAACTAATATTTGATTACCAGAGGGATTAATCATAAATGTCTCACAGGTATCCACTCTATTTATTTAAAATTTAACCTTTATTAGACCTTAATACATATAATAATAAACAACACACCAAGCACCACGAGAAAGAAAACAACCAGGGGTGTGCCTACCCCTACACTGGCCTAGCTGACCTTACCTATTTGCGGAGGTTGGCACCCTAAAAACCTGCGCAATGGCGCCCCCGCTCCTCGACGGCTCTCCCTGCTCACCCTATAGGGCCCTATAGTGGCAGGAGGTGACAAAGATAATGAATAGGCAGGTGAGAAAGAGAAGAGGTATAGATCTAATCAATAGGTGTATAGACTGATTCTGATGTATGCAATCGTTAATTTAGTCCTCAGGTGGAGATGTTAGATCCTATTTGCAATTACCCTCAATATATATAGTTAGAATAAACAGTTGTAATAGATAGCTAAATCTTCCAGTGAATATACTAGATGGTGATTGTAGTGAACCTAATAGATTTCACTGATGTAGCCCATCATAATGGCTAAACTAATATTTCTGATATAACACCTGTCCATGGTATCACACTGAGGCAGGGGATTGTCCCGACCACGCTACTGGATTTACGCTCCTATACCAGTACCTGCAGATAAGTACCTTGTGTATATCCTCCTCCTGATGAACCTCGGCAAAGAGGGGAAACGCGTCGAGTAACTAACTGTAACTTGGTACAATTTATCTATTTATAATCGTTATAGGATTTATATGGGCAATATGCCCTGGAAGTCGACAGTGGACTTTAATATTGGACAAAGGATATAATGGTTGTCCTAAGTTGCCATTTGACTGTGATTGTTTAATACAGTTTTTAGGGTGGTTGGTGTGTTTTTTTGTTTTTGTTCTGTCTTTATTAGATAAGTTGATTTTCCTGGCCTATGTATATATATTAATACCACTAGGAGAGAGGTATATATAGACTAATAATGTGTACGTCCTTGATATTGATTTGCATACTGTAGATATATCAAGATCTGTAGATACATCACTTTAATAAAATAGATAGCTATAATTATAGTGTATAGGTGTTATATCAGAAATATTAGTTTAGCCATTATGATAGGCTACATCAGTGAAATCTATTAGGTTCACTACAATCACCATCTAGTATATTCACTGGAAGATTTAGCTATCTATTACAACTGTTTATTCTAACTATATATATTGAGGGTAATTGCAAATAGGATCTAACATCTCCACCTGAGGACTAAATTAACGATTGCATACATCAGAATCAGTCTATACACCTATTGATTAGATCTATACCTCTTCTCTTTCTCACCTGCCTATTCATTATCTTTGTCACCTCCTGCCACTATAGGGCCCTATAGGGTGAGCAGGGAGAGCCGTCGAGGAGCGGGGGCGCCATTGCGCAGGTTTTTAGGGTGCCAACCTCCGCAAATAGGTAAGGTCAGCTAGGCCAGTGTAGGGGTAGGCACACCCCTGGTTGTTTTCTTTCTCGTGGTGCTTGGTGTGTTGTTTATTATTATATGTATTAAGGTCTAATAAAGGTAAAATTTTATACCTGTGATGAGAGAGTATACTCGTTACTTGGGTTTTCCCGAGCACGCTCGGGTGGTCTCCGAGTATTTGTTAGTGTTCGGAGATTAAGTTTTCATCGCCGCAGCTGAATGATTTACAGCTATTAGCCAGGCTGAGTACATGTGGTGATTCCTTAGCAACCAGGCAACCCCCACTTGTACACAGCCTGGCTAATAGCTGTAAATCATTCACCTGCCGCGATGAAAACTCGCTCATCGCTAATAAATATCCAAATGGCCCTTCGCAGAATAAAGATTCCCCTCCCCTGGCCTAGCTCCTTTGTCTTATGTGTTACCTTCTTGGAATTCTGACCCAGTTCTGTGGCCTGACTATGCTTCTGCCTCACCCCTCTGTTTATGACATACTCTCCTGGCTTTTGACCTCGGACTCCTTGACTTCCCCACCTCACTGCTAGTCCGTGAGTAGTGACAAATGTCATAGTCAGCACAGGAAGAAGCACCTTGCAAAGTCTGTCTTCTGACATCAAAAATCCAACAGCCAAGTAGCCCCACGCACAGTTGGATCCATTTGGCTATTCTACTGGATTAATATTGCCATTGTTTTATTCCTAGATGTATACGACACGTGCAGTGAGGAGATGGCTCACATATCCTCCATTGCACAATATGAAGAGCTGCTATATTATGATCCCATACCTAAAAATTGCATGTCTTCTACACTTCATTTGCCCTCAGTTGACATGCTCTTTCAGCCCATGCACATAATAATTTGCTGCGTTATCAAATTACCGGTAGATGTTAATTGCAGCCACATAAAAAAATGTGCTAATAGTTAGCAGGTGGGAATGGCCTTCATATTCTTAGCTAACAGCCAAAGGTTTCATTTACCAAATTCCTGGAAGCCAGAGCAATTAGGTTTTGTCGCTTTCACTTCCTGGAATCTGAATTCTGACTGAATGTGAACCATAGAAAATCACTACCAAGGTTGTTATATCTCATTTCACAAATATATAAGTACGGTAGCTACAGAGATAACTATTTTACTGTGAAAATATGAGATGGCTACATTGTAATAATCTTAGCAAGAATATCAAAGGAATAGGGGTTAATTTGGTGATCATGGAGGTCTAATGGCTGAGGTCATCACCAATAAAGCTCTCTAGTGCACATCTGAATAAAGTGAGGGTATGTGCACACGTTGCAGATTTGCCTGCGGATTTTTCTGCACTAAATCCGCAGCTCTTGGCAGAAAAAGCAGGTGCGTTTTTGATGCGTTTTTTTTTTTAGGCTTTTTTATGCGTTTTTGAAAGCTAAATAAAGATGTATCACTGAGCAAAAAAAAAATTGTGATGTCATTTCTTGTCCAACCTCCTCTTTTACATTTGTCCAACCCACACTCCATTACACACACACACACACAGATAGATAGATAATAGTAGATATAAGTATAGAAATATACATCTATAGATATATGAATAGATAGATCTATGTATCTATCTATAGATATATGTATGGATAGATATATCTATGGATAGATGTAAGAAGAAGAAAATTAGAGCAGCACAAAGAAAGTCCGGGTGCAGAGCCCCCCAGGCAAATACCAAACCTCAATTGTAAAAATCCCAAAAAATTGGAGAGAGCACACTGTTTTTAATGAAAAGGAGCTATTTAATCAGCCCAGAAGGCAACTTTTCGGTCCCAAAGGGAACCTTTCTCAAGCCTTTACTGGCTATTAAAATAGGGGGACCCCCCCCAAAAAAAAAATGACATGGGGTCCCCCTATATTTTATAGCCAAAAAGGCTAGGCAGACAGGTTGATATTCATAGCCTAGAGAGGGGCCATGGATATTTGCCCCCCCCTCCCGGCTACAAATACCAGCCCTCAGCCACCCCAGAAATGGCGCATCTGTAAGATGCGTCAATTCCAGCACTTAGCCCCTCTCTTCCCACTCCCCTGTAGTGCTGGGATATGGGGTAATAATGGGTTAATGTTACCTTGCTAATGTAAGGTGACATTAAGCCAGGTTAGTAATGGAGAGGCGTCAATAAGACGCCTATCCATTACTAATCCTATAGTAGTGAAAGGGTTAAAAAAAAGACACAGCCAGAAAAAAGTATTTTAATATTCTTAATTTCACCATACTTACCATACTCGATCGCCTGCAAAAAATTAAAAATAATAAACCGAATTGTCACTTTCCGCCCACGACGATCTCCCCTATAGAACAGTGACATTGGGTGATGTCACTGCTCTATAGGCCTCCAGTGACACACTGACAGGAGACAATGGCTGAAGAGGTTACCTGAGTTCAGGCTCTCAATTTATGGCAAAGCTGCGTGGGAATTTTCCCACACAGCAGTGCCACAAGTGAGAATAGGGACTATTTCTCACAGCGGCGGAGGAATACATTGCGGAAGGATACCTTCCGTTTTTGTATTTCTGGACCCCCTGGAGTGCAGTCGCATCAGCTGATGTGGCTGCTCTCCACGGGAGATCGTCGTGGGACACTCGTATTAATTGGATATCTGTGGATACAGGGAGTATATTGTTTGTTTATTATTTTAATATTTTTTACAGGTGATCAATGGCTTCGGGGATCAAGGTGATGGTGAGTATGTACTCTATGTTGTATGTACGTACTGTATGTCTATATGTATATGTTGTATGTACGTACTGTATGTTGTATGTACTGTTGTATGTTGTATGTACTGTATGTCATATGTTGTATGTACTGTATGTTGTATGTTGTTTTATGTTGTATGTACTGTATGTCATATGTTGTATGTACTGTTGTATGTACTGTATGTCATATGTTGTATGTACTGTTGTATGTTGTATGCTGTATATTCTGTTATATGTTGTATGTTCTGTTATATGTTGTATGTACTGTTGTATGTTGAGTTATATGTTGTATGTACTGTTGTATGTTATGTATGTCATAAGTTGTATGTACTGTTGTATGTTGTACGTACTGTATGTCATATGTTGTATGTTGTATGCAATGTTGTACTGTATGTACTGTTGTATGTACTGTATGTCATATGTTGTATGTACTGTTGTATGTGCTGTATGTTATATGTACTGTTGTATGTAGTATGTACTGAATGTCATATGTTGTATGTTCTGTTGTATGTTGTATGTACTGTATGTATGTTGTATGAACTGTTGTATGGTCTGTATGTCATATGTTGTATGTACTGTATGTTGTATGTAGTTGTTATATGTTGCATGTACTGCATGCGTTTTTTTTTACATTCAACACATTAGCCGAATGATGGGACTACTACTGTCCCATAATTGGCTAATGTGTCAATCACTGTCACTGTAGCAGGCATAGCCCAATGGGACTTGTAGTCCCATCGGACGATGTCTGCACGTACACATACACACACCCAAAGACCCCCCTGCACAGCCCCGCAGACCCCTGGACAGCCCGCAGACCCCCGACAGCCCCGCACAGACCCACGACAGCCCAGAATAAACCCCCAACAGCCCTGCGACATCACCACAGACCCCCGCAGACCCACTGACAGCCCGCAGACCCCACCCGCACACAGTCACCACCCACCCTAAGCCCACACACTTCCCTCCTCTCGATCTGCAGCGTTTCACCCGCAGCTAAACCGCAGATCTTTTTTACATCTGCGGTTTTGCTGCGGATGTGCTTGACTCAATGCAAGTCTATAGGTGCAGAAACACTGCAGATCCGCACAAAGGATTGACATGCTCTGGCAGTGAGCTCGCATCAAAGCCGGGACATGTCAGCTGTTTTGGACATATGCCAGCAATAGGTGCGGGCGGAATCGCAATCTGCCCACACCTATTAACTAGTTAAATGCCGCTGTCAAACTCTGTCAACGGCATTTAACTCTCGCTTCCGGCCATTGGGCTGGAAATACACGCACTCGCTGACCCCCGTCACGTGATTGGGGGTCAGCGGTGCATCAGCATGACAACCAGAGGTCTCCTTGAAACCTCCATGGTTGTTGATGCTGATTTGCTATGAGCGTCACCCTGTTTGTCGGCTCCTCATAGCAATGCAGTAATTCTACTACATAGAGGCGATCTGAGCATCGCCTCTATGTAGCAGATCCAATCAAGCTGTAGCAGCTTCTAGCCTCCTATGAAGGCTATTGAAGCATGACAAAAGTCAAAAAAAATGTTTTTAAAAATATAAAAAATATATAAAAGTTCAAATCACCCCCCTTCACCCTATTCAAAATAAAACAAATTAAAAAAAAATCAAACCTACACATATTTGGTATCGCCACATTCAGAATCGCCCGATCTATCAATAAAAAAAAGATTAACCTGATCGCTAAACGGCGTAGTGAGAAAAAAAGTAAAAACGCCAGAATTACATTTTTTTGGTTGCCACGACATTGCATTAAAATGCAATAACGGGCGATCAAAAGATCATATCTGCACCAAAATGGTATCAATAAAAAATGTCAGCTGGCACGCAAAAAATAATCTCTCAGCCAACCCGAGATCACGAAAAATGGAGACGCTACGGGTATCAGAAATTGCTATAAAAAAAATGTGCGCAAAGTTTGGAATTTTTTTTTCACCACTTAGATAAAAAAGAACCTAGACATGTTTGGTGTCTATGAACTCGTAATGACCTGGAGAATCATAATGGCAGTTTTAGCATTTAGTGAACCTAGCAAAAAAGCCAAACAAAAAAACAAGTGTGGGATTGCACTTTTTTTGCAATTTCACCGCACTTGGAATTTTTTTCCCGTTTTCTAGTACACGACATGGTAAAACCAAAGGAGTCATTCCGAAGTACAACTCGTCCCGCAAAAAAAGCCATCACATGGCCATATTGACAGAAAAATAAAAAAGTTATGGCTCTGGGAAGGAGGGGAGCGAAAAACGAAAATGCAAAACCGAAAAAAGCTCTGGGGGGGGGGGTTAATACTAGTTTTTTAATTATAAAAAATAAAGAATGTACTAAAAATAACAAAAATGGACATTGAAGTGACTGATGTTTCTAGGCCAGTACCAGGCAGTTGTTGCCAATGCTCATGACAAGAACATAGCTTTGCCTGTATACAAATCACCAGTCAGACCACACATGGAAATTGGTACAAAGCATGAAAAGTCCCACGGTTCTGCTATGTCAGCTAGTTTATGCTAAGCCTGAGCCTACCTCCAACTGATGAATGTGTCCTAAAGCCAAGCCATTTGTGAACCAAATAGCAGAAACCCATGACTTACCTCTTAAGGGTCTATTCCCACAGTCCTTTATTTACATGGACTTTTCTGAATGAATAACCTAATGCAGAAACTACATAAAAAGAAAATATGGAACCTCTTCTTAGGTAAAGAAAAACACTTTCTAAGAACTGACAAGAAATTATTTTTCACGCAGAATAAAAACAAGCATTCCCATTGAAATCAGTAGGAAGCTTTTTTGAAATGTTATTTTTTTGCCTGGATTTTAGAGTAGAATCAATTCCAAAATCTAAGCCAAAAACTCGTGAACATATCCTAAGGCTACATTCACAAGTTCAGTATTTTACATCAGAATTTGTAAGCCAAAACCAGGAGAGGAACAGAGGAAAAGTATCAGACCTCTGGTTTTGTCTTACAAATACTAAGGTAAAATAAACTCACCAAATACTCAACATGTGTACGTGGCATAACAGTGTTTGCCAACCCAAGAAACCATCATAAAAAAGCCACAACTGCCTGCTTAATAGTGTGCCCAGATATGGCCATATATCAGTAAAATAGAAATTTAGGGCATGCAAGTAAAAGATTTTGAAGAATTGTTACACGCAAAAATTCTTCAAAATCTGGCTAAAATTATTTTTGAGCACTAAAAACAAAGGTATGATTTTAATTCTGAACACCAGATGAACTAGTTATGTTGGTGCTGGCATTCTCAGAATGAAGGGGGCACAATGCGAGTTTATTGCTGCGTCCCCTTCTCTACTTTTCCGGTAATGTTCAGGGCCAAGGGAACGGGTCATGTTGCAGTTTTTTTTCAGAATTGGTTGGGACACCAGCCACTCCAAGGCATCACTTTATAAGCTGGGAATATCTCTTTGACATGTGAAATAATAGTCATCAAATTAGTCATTTGTACAATAGAAATCATAGAAACAGAAATCATGGCACACATGAATACAGCAATGTGAATGAAGCTGCCAAAACGAAATCATGAGCAAACATGACAAGTCACAGAAACACAAAACTATCATTGTCCAGTCAAGTCTGGGCTAAAAACACCTTCAATGACTAATCGCTAAATGTATGGCTGACAATGTTCTATGGTGGAAAATACCGTGAAATGGCTCTGCATGCTCAGACTCATCAACAGTGGAGGATTACTGCAGTTTTTATGCCAATGCCGTTTAGCCTTGTTCCAATAATTTTTATCGCTTTAACAATTTAGTAAACTGATAAACAATAATATACACTATGGAAACCACTTAGTGAGGGATGGGGAATGCCGTTAGCCTTGTTAGGTCTCAATCAGAATCCTGACCTGGTGATGTAAACTTATAGGAAAGCAGCCAAATATGTCTTCTATGGTTCTACATGAATGCTCTCCCTGATCACAGACCCAAATCCTTTTCTATAATTCATCATCATCATCAATGCACAAAAAGGTAACTACCTGGACTCCTGGATCGTACGATTACGTGTATATAGTACTCTGTGATGTATGATTTTATTTTGTACAAGTCCCCGCTGAATTGTAAAGTGCTGCAGAATATGTTGGTGCTATAGAAATAAAAATGATGATTACGATTAGCAGGTGGTGACAGGACTGGAGCAAGAGCAGTAGGATTGGAGTGAACGCAAGCTGTAGCGGGAGGAGGATTGACTAGCGAGATCACTACGTCAGTGTAGTAAAGCGAGTTCATTGTACACTCCAATTTGTAAAGTGGACAAAGCTCTTTATAGAAGCACTGCAGACAGACATAATGAAAAATCATCACGACTACAATGATATGGTGACTAAGTGCTACGCTTCAACCCTTCTTGATCCTAGATGTGTTAAATAGGGAGACATTTTTTAATTATGGCTCTGTTAGGCTACTTTCACACTAGCGTCAGGCCGAGGTTCCGACGCTAGCAGTGAAACGGAGGCACAACGGAGGCAGCGGATGCATTTTTCCTGCGCATCCGCTGCCCCATTGTAAGGTGCGGGGAGGTGGGGGCGGAGTTCTGGCCGCGCATGCGCGGTCGGAAAAAGCGGTCCGTCAGCAGTAAAAAATGTTACATGTAACGTTTTTTGCTCCTGGCGGTCCGCCACAACATGGCGCAATCGTCGCACAACGGTTGCGATGTGTGTCAATGCGTTGCTAATGTTAATCTATGGGGCAAAAACGCATCCTGTAAACAACTTTGCAGGATGCGTTTTTTTCCCCTAAACGACGCATTACGACGTATTGAAAAAAACGCCAGTGTGAAAGTAGCCTTACACACACTGTCATGTGTAAAATACCTAAAACTGTGCTCTTTTACTAAATTTTGCACAGATACTTTTGACAAATAGCTATGTATTTATGAATAATGATGTAGCAGATCTTATGCGACCCATGTAGTGGTGTGACTTTGCATAAAAAAGTGTGACTTTAAAAAATGTAGCATTTAAAGAGAATCTGTCACCGGGATTTTGCTATCTGAGAGCAGCATGATGTAGGGACTGAGACTCTGATTCCAGTAATGTGTCATTTATTGGACTGCTTAGTATAACTTTTTTTAAACTCATTGGTTTCATCAGCAGAAATTTATCACTAGAAGACTGCTGCCATGTAGTGCAACCAGGCCCCCAAAACAGATTGTCAACTTTCTGCCTATGCATAGTGTATGCAGATGGCTACCAATCAGTGGTGTGGGTGGGATTAGTCAGAGCTCAGCATCTAGGCCACGTTCACACATTCAGTATTTGGTCAGTATTTTAAATCAGCATTTGTAAATACCTAAGGGTACCGTCACACTATACCATTTCGATCGCTACGACGGTACGATTCGTGACGTTCCAGCGATATCGTTACGATATCGCTGTGTCTGACACGCAGCAGCGCTCAGGGATCCTGCTGAGAATCGTACGTCGTAGCAGATCGTATGGAACTTTCTTTCATCGCTGGATCTCCCGCTGTCATCGCTAGATCGGTGTGTGTGACACCGATCTAGCGATGCGATCCAGCGATGCGTTCGCTTGTAACCAGGGTAAACATCGGGTAACTAAGCGCAGGGCCGCGCTTAGTAACCCGATGTTTACCCTGGTTACAAGCGTAAAACTAAAAAAAAACAAACAGCACATACTTACATCTGGTGTCCGTCACGTCCCTTGCCGTCTGCTTCCCGCACTGTGACTGCCGGCCGTAAAGTGAAAGCAGAGCACAGCGGTGACGTGCTTTCACTTTCACTTTACGGCCGGCAGTCACAGTGCGGGAAGCAGACGGCAAGGGACGTGACGGACACCAGATGTAAGTATGTGCTGTTTGTTTTTTTTTAGTTTTACGCTTGTAACCAGGGTAAACATCGGGTTACTAAGCACGGTCCTGCGCTTAGTTACCCGATGTTTACCCTGGTTACCCGGGTACCTCGGCATCGTTGGTCGCTGGGGAGCTGTCTGTGTGACAGCTCCCCAGCGACCACACTACGATTTACCTACGATCACGGCCAGGTCATATCGCTGGTCGTGATCGTAGGTAAATCGTATAGTGTGACGGTACCCTAAAAGTGAAACCATTCTAAAAATTGCAACCCTCAAAATCACATTCAAAAGGTTTATTAACCCTTCAGGTGCTTTACAGGAACTAAAGCAATGTGGAAGGAAAAAAGGTAACATTTTTCTTTTTTCACAAAAATGTTACTTTAGTCCCAATTGTTTTCACAAGTGTAACAGGAGTAAATGGACCCCAAAATTTGTTGTGCCATTTTTCATGAGTAGGTCGATACCCCACATGAGGGGCAAAACTACTGTTTGAGCGCACAGAAGGGCGCTGAAGGGAAGAAGCACCATTTGACTTTTTGAACACAAAAATGGCTGGAATCAAGAGTGGACGCCATGTCGTATTTGGAGAGCCCCTGATGTGTCTAAACAGAGAAAATCCCCACAAGTAACCCCAATTTGGAAACTACACCCCTCAAGGATTTTATCCAGGTGTATAGTGAGCATTTTGAACCCACAGGTATTACACACCATTTGATAACATTAGGTTGTCATATTGAAAATTTTAAACTTTTTTCATTAAAATGTTGTTTTAGCCCCAAAATTATAATTTTCACAATGGATAATAGGTTAAAACAGACCCCATAATTTGTTACACAATTTCTCCTAAATGAGATGATCCCCCATATGTGGTCAAAAAACTTCTGTTTGGACACATGGCAGGACTAGGAAAGGAAAGAGCGCTATTTGTCTGGAATTGTGAATGCCATGTCGCATTTGGAGAGCCCCTGATATGCAAAAACAGTAGAAACTCCCCACAAGTGACCCCATTTTGGAAACTAGACCCCTCAAGGAATTCACCTTGATGTGTACTGAAAAATTTTAACCTATAGGTGATTCATGAAACTTTAGAACATTTAGATTTTAGAACAAAAAATTTTTTTTCCAACAAAATATTGTTTTAGCACAAAATGTATAACTTACAGTAGGAGTAATGGGAGAAATTGTACCCCACAATTTGTTATGCAATTTCTCCCGAATGTGGCAGTACCACATATGTGGTTGTAGACTACTGTTTGAGCACACAGCAGAGATTGGATGGGAAGGAGCGCTAATTGGCTTTTAGAATGCAGATTTTATTTGAATAGATTGTGGCCTTCATTAACTGAGCTCCTGGGGTGCCAGAACAACAGAACCCCCCTTCCCCAGGAGACCCCATGTTGGAAACTTCACTACCTAAGCAATTTATCTAGGGGTGTAATGAGCATTTTGAATCCATAGGTGACTCACAGAATTTTATAATATTGATACGTGAAAATATAACATTTTAGTGGTGAAAATGTAATTTTTGTATTTGCTGCAAATTTGTCAGGTGCACAAGGGTTAATAGGTGAAACTGAATCCCATAATTTATTGCACAATTTCTCCCAAACGCAGTGATGCCCCACATGTTGTCAGAAATTACTGTTAGGCTGGGTTCCCATTGCGTTATGGGACCGCGTTTAACGGACAGCGTTGCACGGCTAAATTAACGCCGTGCAACGCGTCCGTTAACGCGCCCATTGAAGGCAATGGGAACGCGCTTCACTAGCGCGTGCCATGTTCGGCACGCGCTAGCGACGCGCCGGTGTTTCCTGGCGCGCCGCAGACGCTGCAAGCAGCGTCCGAGGCGTGCCCGCGGTCCGTTCCCCGCTCTCGCAGATCGGGGATCTGCGAGAGCGGGGACGTTACCACGACCCCGACCGCAGCCCCATAGAAAACATTGCGTTAGCGCAATCCGCTAGCGCTAGCGCTAAACGGATTGCACTAACGCAATGTGACCCTAGCCTTAGACGACATGTCAGGGCTGAGAATGAAGAAGAGCTATTTGGCTTTTGGAGCACAGATTTAGAATAGTTTACGGGCGGAGGCAGAACAGAAGAAAAAACACAAAAGTGACCCCACTGTAGAAACTGCACCTCTCAATTAATTAATCTATGGCTGCAGTGACTATTTTGTAACATCCACGCCAGGCTTTTTTTTCTGGAGAGTTGCAAATATGCCAGTTTAGCGCCCATACATTATGCCCCCCATAAAGTGCAGAACCCCCATACATTATGTCCAACTTGTGCTTCTGCTGACACGCACCCCGAAAATTGTTACGTGCTCTCTCCATACTACAATAATGCCACACACGTGGCTGCTTATTGTGGTTTAGGCACAGTGGGGCTCAGAAGTAGGGGGGGCATTTGGATTTGAGAGCATAGAATTCACTGGATTTTATTTGAGGGGATGGGATGTCTAGAATCTTTGTTCTACCAGTAACGTGGGAAACCTCTATAGTTTCAGTGAAAGATGACAGACTTGAGTGAGGGTTGGTTTTGTGTAGGATAAAATAGAGATTTTATTGGTAACATTTTGGGACAGATAATTTTCGACTGCTTCCAGTATAATGCGGGATCACATTCTTGTATTCTACACTGAGCAGCTACGTTGCAGGGTTCCGTGTAAATCCCATAAAAATTAGATTCAGACTAAACCAATGGAACCACCCACCATAATGAGGCTTATGGAGACACTTTGGACTCCGTTTGGCATCTGTTCCAGTGGCATCTATATTTTTAGACGTTCACAGATATGTGGTCGCCCACACGTGTGCATTAAAAGACACCTAAAATGATGAGACACCACTGGAAAATAGACCAGTCCAAAGTGACTCCATCTGCCTTATAAGTGAGTGGTCCTGTTGGGGGGTTTGTCTGAATCGTGGTTTTGGGGAATTTACTTGGAAACCCAAACGTAAGTGCTCAGCAGAGAGCGCAGGATAAATGTAAGTGAAGCCTTATTCTGATTTTTGGGAAGCAGAATTTAAAAATAAACAGCAGTATAACAATAGTTCTTATATTTATTTTTGCACGGTTCACAATGCATTATAAGTGATAAGACATTTATTCTTCGGGTTGGTGCGATTACAGGGATACCAGATTCATATCGTTTTTTTTAGGTTTTGCTGCTATCTCTGGATAGCTGGATTTCACATGCCACCATACCCTGGTGTCATCACATGATTTGTAATCAATTAAATACCGCTGTCTCGATTGACAGTGGTATTTAAGGGGTTAATCGTCTCCAAAACTATCCGGTCTGAAACCGCACGGTGTCAGCTGTCATGTACAGCTGACACCCGTGGGAAATTCAGCCTCAGAGCGGCAAATTACTCTTGATTCTCAGCAATGTTAAGAAGCGGGGCTGAAGAATAAGGCCCCTTAACGGCGAATGTTAAAAGGCATATTGGCGGTCGTTAAGGGGTGAAAGAACACCAAATATGCCAAAATATTCACACAGAAGAAAAGATAAATTTGCCTATGTATCTCCCGATATAGAAACATACTAACCTTTATATAATATCTTTAGAAATAAGCCATAAGGCCATAAGTGTTCGAAAAAGATTAATGAGCTTGCAAGTGGATAGTCATGTGTAAACAGGACCTGTGCTGCCAAGAACAATGCATCCTAAGCGCACTATATGATCTCTTAAGGTACTGTCACACTAGACGATATCGCTAGCGATCCGTGACGTTGCAGCGTCCTCGCTAGCGATATCGTCCAGTGTGACAGGCAGCAGCGATCAGGCCCCTGCTGGGAGATCGCTGGTCGGGGAAGAAAGTCCAGAACTTTATTTCGTCGCTGGACTCCCCGTAGACATCGCTGAATCGGCGTGTGTGACACCGATTCAGCGATGTCTTTGCTGGTAACCAGAGTAAACATCGGGTAACTAAGCGCAGGGCCGCGCATAGTAACCCGATGTTTACCCTGGTTACTAGCGTAAAAAAACAAACAGTACATACTTACATTCAGCTGTCTGTCCCTTGCCGTCCGGTTCCTGCAATGACTGCTGGCCGTAAAGTGAAAGCAGAGCACAGCCACAGCGGTGAGTCACCGCTGTGTGACTCACCGCTGTGCTGTGCTTTCACTTTCACTTTACGGCCAGCAGTCAGTGCAGGAACCAGACGGCAAGGGACAGACAGCTGAATGTAAGTATGTACTGTTTGTTTTTTTACGCTGGTAACCAGGGTAAACATCGGGTTACTAAGCGCGGCCCTGCGCTTAGTTACCCGATGTTTACCCTGGTTACCGGGGACCTCGGGATCGTTGGTCGCTGGAGAGCTGTCTGTGTGACAGCTCTCCAGCGACGCTGCAGCGATCCGGATCGTTGTCGGTATCGCTGCAGCGTCGCTTAGTGTGACGGTACCTTTACAATCTTCAGTGCACATTTAAAGTGCAGTCTGCTGGTCTAAACAGGCTGTCACGGGGTCCCCTTCTCCGATACCACACAATCAACAGAGTGAGATAAGTGTGAACAATCCCAAGACCTTTATTATAGGCAAAACTAAAAGGTCCATACGCAATCCCCCACAATGAGGATACAATAGTCCAGAACATGAATGCAGTTCAGTAACAGGATAAAATGTCCACGGAGATGAGAGTCCAATAATCCAGCAGACAGAGGATACAGGAACTGACTTCCCAGCTCCTGTCCTCCCCAGCCCCCTCCTCATGTCCCGGGGTAGTCAGACAGGTTGGGGTGGTTTTCAGGCCTCCCGGACCTGACAAAGGTGCCTCAGGGATTAAGGCACTACAGGGGGTTCATCAAGAGGCATGGATACAGTCAGGCTGCAGACAGTAGCTAAGTGAGCTAATCCAATCAGCCTTTTGGAAGGTAATTGAGACTCTAGACAATATGGGGGATACAAGGAATGACACAGGGCAACAAGAGAACACTATGAAAATCAGTAAAGTATAAATGTACACAAAATGATACCCACATAACATATCACACCATCACACATGCTATTAAACGACTACTGTCCAGCAAACATGTTGCCAATTGGTGGTCATTTATTGCTGTGCATTGGCTAGTGTAAATGCACCTTATTAAAGAATTTACACTAGCTGTAATATCCTAATATCTTTTGCGTCTGTTCCATTTAGAGAAGAAAAGCAGAGGGAATCCCATTGATTTATATTGATGGGGGACCCCTTTCATTTATATGGAGTCTGTCTGGTTTTCACTTATTGTTTATGTTTATAATGAAAACAAAAGCCCTGCAAGGAGAACGTGTTCTATCTTTAAAAAAAAACAACAACAAATCGGAAACTCGGAAATCAGATGGACAAGCTTCCGCTTGACATAGTTGTACACAGGATGGTAATTCCGCTTAACTTTTCCATTTGTCTGTTCTAAACGGAGCAGCCCAAGTGAGGCCAATATAGAGTCTAAGAGGAGCACAGTTTCATGGGATTCACACTCGTGTATAGATTATATATACAGTATAACCTACACCTGTCTGCAGAAGTGCAGAGTAAAGGAATCCCGTGCCATCTTTTCTGAATGAGAGTCTTCCTGCATTCTGACTGGCCAAGAAGAAGGGAATCCCTCATATTACATTGCTGAGAGTAGGTTGTATCAGAGTACAAAACCTTCAATTCACAGGTTTGTTTACAGCCGGTGGATTTATCAACCATGATACATGTTTTTAAAGTGAAAATGTGTTTTCATACATTACACGAACTCCAGATATGTAATCAGACTAGAAGGAGGCAAAGTCCGTATCTTTCTATACCCAATGGCTGATATATCAATCCACATACAGAAATCAAGAGCATCTGGAGGGTTTTTAAAAGTAAGATTTTCCTTTAGTGTCTGCTCTCCAATGACTACACTCTCACTTTCTCAACCAGCTTTGAAGTTTTTTTTTTTTTTTTACACAAACAAATAAATTACCAAAACAATAATGAGCTGTGCAATTTATCCCTTAGACATTCCGGTTTATTTAGTAGGGTTAATTAAGGACTGTCATACTATCATATGAACATGAGAATACAGTCAGAAATAAACTGCAAAAAATGACTAACAATAAAATGGATTGCTACTGTCCAACCACTTACACATGGTTTACAGTGCTAAGGTTATGTTTCCAGGGGCTTGGAATGCTGCAGATTTTTCTTCTAAATTGTGTTCAGTAAGGCCATGTGCACACGTTGCGGTTTTTACCACAGATTAGCGGTGTTTTTGACGCTGTGGATCTGCAGCAGTTTTCCATGTGGTCTACAGTACGATGTAAACCTATGGAAAACCAAATCCGCAGTGCACATGCTACAGAAAAAAACGCGCGGAAACGCAGCGTTGTTTATTCCGCAGCATATCAATTCTTAGTGCCGATCTGCAGCGTTTCTGTACCCATTGACTTGCAATGAGTCGTGCAATTCCGCAGCAAAATCGCAGATATAAAAAAGATCTGCGGTTTAGCTGTGGTGAAACGCTGTAGATCGGGAGGGGGGAAGAGTGTGGGCGGTGCGTGCACGGAGACTGTGTGCGTGTGTGTGCGGGCGGGGTCTGTGCAGGCCTGTCGGGGGTCGGTGCATGCCTGCCTTCTGCATTTCACAAGCTTCCACCCTCAACATCTAAAGAAGGGAATTCTATAGGATGAGGAGGAATTGCAGCCGTCAGGAGGACTTTGTGAGACAGTCCGGTGAGCTTACCACACGCTTTCGAGAGAGAGGCTACCCCAAAATGGTGATTTCACGGGCTTTTATCGCAGCTAGGGACAGCAACAGGGAGGGATCTAAATGGATCTTCGAATTGAACAGTGTAACCCCTTTTGGTCTCAACGAAGATCTATTATTCACTGGCTTTTGCATCCCCGGGTCAAGGTGTCTGGTAAACCTTTGGGGATAATCACGGCCTTCAACAACCAGTGGCAGGACGTACAGGGGATTCTATCTAAGTATTGGGGCATTTTGCAGAGTGAGTCCAGACTTCACCCCCATATAGCCCCACAATCCAGTCTTATAGCCAGGAGGGCCAGGAACCTCACGGACAGTTTGAGCCATAGCCACTTTCAGCGACCTGTCAAGAGGCTCAATAGGGGGACTAGGCTCGTTGGTACCTTCCCGTCTCTCACATCTGTGGCCTCACACTTCTTGGCTGAACATAATTAACAGTGGACTGGTACGAAGATTTTGGGACTAGAGGGTGTTCAAACCAACATTAGGGGTGGTGACATCTCCTTGGAACTATTCAGACGGAAATCTAAATGGCTCTGCGAATTGATCAGTGTAACCCCTTCTGGTCTCAACGAAGATCTATTATTCACTGGCTTTTATAAACAGATCTGATGACCAGCCAGCATATTTGAACATTGTTTTTCTTGCCTATAGCGTATTGGAGGTTGGGCAACTATACTATCACTTTGGACTCTGTGGGGAAATTATATGTTTGGTTTCTCTTGTTTTTCTATTTTTGTAGTTAGCTTTTTGTTTTGCCTATATAGACAGCATGCCTTGTGTCTACCAGCCAACCCCTCTAGTACTCTCTCATTCGTATTTCTGATTACTATGTTCATGTGTTCTGAAAAATTATGTTGGTGGCCATCGGCAGTGAACCTTCTGGATCGTTTGAAAACCTTGTTCTCTATATTAGTGGTATGTCTCCTTTCCCCATGCATTATTAATTGCTACTATATTTGCCATGTTGCTTTATGTATAAGCTTTACTTTAGATACAGAAGTATACAGCCTTTTTTGCTGTGTTCATAACGGGCTTTGATAGGCTGGGTCCGTCCATTACAGTTGGCCATTCTACGCATGCCTAATGCTGACATCTGCAATTGTTTGTTAGAATACTTTAGACACAGAAACATTATGAGTATTATTTTTCTCTGTAAGACTAGCTATCAACACTGCATTAATATACAGGGGTTCAGCATTTTTTTTAGTTCTGGGCATGTGCCATTTTATGGGTATGGCTGCTAAAAATATCTAGCAATTAATAATGATGGTTTGAAAAGCGGTGTTCTCTAGTCCTGGTTGGCTTTTCCTCCCCATATACCATTATTTACCATCATATTTGTTATGTTACTCTTTGGATTGGCATTAATCCATGTTTGGCCCTGTATATTCAGTGCTCATTGGGTTTGTCACTGATTTCAACAGGCTTGGTTTGCTCACTGTGTATGGGCATTCTATTTATGCCTATTGTCTGTATTTGCCCGCGTCGGCTGGGAGAACACCATTAACACCACTCCTTATTGTATTTACTAGATGGTGGTCCGATTCTAACGCATCGGGTATTCTAGTATATGCATGTCCACGTAGTATATTGCCCAGCCACGTAGTATATTGCCTAGTCACGTAGTATATTGTCCAGCCACGTAGTATATTGCCCAGCCACGTAGTATATTGCCCAGCGACGTAGTATATTGCCCAACCACGTAGTATATTGCCCAGCCACGTAGTATATTGCCCAGTCACGTAGTATATTGTCCAGCCACGTAGTATATTGCCCAGCCACGTAGTATATTGCCCAGCGACGTAGTATATTGCCCAACCACGTAGTATATTGCCCAGCCACGTAGTATATTGCCCAGTCACGTAGTATATTTTGACGTCATGGCAGGTCCTTCTCGCGCAGGCGCGCAGGGCCTGTGATGATGTCGCAGTCACATGACTGTGACGTCATGGCAGGTCCTTCTCCCATACCACCGGAACCTGCCGCTTGCATGGAGCAGTCACCGGAGCGTAGCCAGGAGCGGGAAAGGCGGCGGAATGTGAGTATATGATTTTTATTTTTTTTAAATTATTTTTAACATTAGATGTTTTTACTATTGACGCTGCATAGGCAGCATCAATAGTAAAAACTTGGTCACACATGCTTAATAGCGGCGGTAACGGAGTGAGTTACCCGCGGCATAACGCGGTCCGTTACCGCTGGCATTAGCCCTGTGTGAGCGGTGACTGCAGGGATTCTAGAATATGCATGTCCACGTAGTATATTGCCCAGCCACGTAGTATATTGCCCAGCCACGTAGTATATTGCCCAGCCACGTAGTATAATGCCCAGGCACGTAGTATATTGCCCAGCCACGTAGTATATTGCCCAGTTACATAGTATATTGCCCAGTCACGTAGTATATTGCCCAGTCACGTAGTATATTGCCCAGTCACGTAGTATATTGCCCAGTCACGTAGTATATTGCCCAGTCACGTAGTATATTGCCCAGTCACGTAGTATATTGCCTAATCACGTAGTATATTGCCCAGTCACGTAGTATATTGCCCAGTCACGTAGTATATTGCCC
Organism: Ranitomeya imitator; assembly: GCF_032444005.1. Lineage (NCBI taxonomy): Eukaryota > Metazoa > Chordata > Amphibia > Anura > Dendrobatidae > Ranitomeya > Ranitomeya imitator. The sequence continues at coordinate 382,519,820 of NC_091285.1, read as the reverse complement.
AGTCACGTAGTATATTGCCCAGCCATGTAGTATATTGCCCAGTCACGTAGTATATTGCCCAGTCACGTAGTATATTGCCCAGTGACGTAGTATACAGCACAGTGCCACGTAGTATATTGCACAGCGACGTAGTATACTGCCCAGCCACGTAGTATATTGCCCAGCCATGTAGTATATTGCCCAGCCACGTAGTATATTGCCCAGTCACGTAGTATACTGCCCAGTCACGTAGTATACTGCCCTGTCACGTAGTATACTGCCCAGTCACGTAGTATACTGCCCAGTCACATAGTATACTGCCCAGTCACGTAGTATACTGCCCAGTCACGTAGTATATTGGCCAGTCACGTAGTATATTGGCCAGTCACATAGTATACAGCACAGAGCCACGTGGTATACAGCACAGACATGTAGTATACTGCCCAGTCACGTAGTATACTGCCCAGTCACGTAGTATATTGGCCAGTCACGTAGTATATTGGCCAGTCACATAGTATACAGCACAGAGCCACGTGGTATACAGCACAGACATGTAGTATACTGCCCAGTCACGTAGTATACTGCCCAGTCACGTAGTATATTGGCCAGTCACGTAGTATATTGCCCAGCCACGTAGTATACAGCTTGGCCAGTCACATAGTATATTGCCCAGCCACGTAGTATACAGCACAGAGCCACGTAGTGTACAGCACAGACATGTAGTATACTGCCCAGTCACGTAGTATACTGCCCAGTCACGTAGTATATTGGCCAGTCACGTAGTATATTGCCCAGCCACGTAGTATACAGCTTGGCCAGTCACGTAGCATATTGCCCAGCCACGTAGTTTACAGCACAGAGCCACGTAGTGTACAACACAGACACGTAGTATACTGCCCAGTCACGTAGTATACTGCCCAGTCACGCAGTATATTGCCCAGCCACGTAGTATATTGCACAGCCCACGTAGTACATTGCACAGCCCGTGTAGTACATTGCACAGCCCGCGTACTATATTGCACAGCCCGCGCAGTACATTGCACAGCCCGCGCAGTACATTGCACAGCCCGCGCAGTACATTGCCCAGTCACGTAGTATATTGCCCAGTCACGTAGTATATTGCCCAGTCACGTAGTATATTGCCCAGCCATGTAGTATATTGCCCAGCCACGTAATATATTGCACAGCCCACGCAGTATATAGCAATGTGGGCACCATATCCCTGTTAAAAAAAAGAATTAATATAAAAAATAGTTATATACTCACCCTCCGTTGGCCCCCGGATCGAAGCAGTTACCGACGCTGCTCGCGCGCTCCGGTCTGAAGAGTGCATTGCGGTCTCGCGAGATGATGATGTATCATCTCGCGAGACCGCAATGCATGGAGCGGTCACCGGGGCGTCGCGAGGAGCGGCAAAGGCCTGTTCCTGATCCGACGGACGGTGAGTATATAACTATTTTTTTTTATTATTTTTAACATTAGATCTTTTTACTATTGATGCGGCATAGGCAGCATGAATAGCAAAAAGTTCGTCACACAGGGTTAATAGCAGCGTTAACCGAGTGCGTTACACCGCAGTCAACGCTACCATTAACCCTGTGTGAGCGCTGACTGGAGGGGAGTATGGAGCGGGCGCCGGGCACTGACTGTGGGGAGTATGGAGCGGGTGTCGGGCATTGACTGCGGGGAGTATGGAGCGGGCGCCGGGCACTGACTGCGGGGAGTATGGAGCGGGCGCCGGGCACTGACTGCGGGGAGTATGGAGCGGCGCCAGGCACTGACTGTGGGGAGTAAGGAGCGGCCATTTTTCCGCCGGACTGTACCCGTCGCTGATTGGTCGTGGCTGTTTTGCCGCGACCAATCAGCGACTTGGATTTCCATGACAGACAGAGGCCGCGACCAATGAATATCCGTGACTGACAGAAGGACAGATAGAAAGACGGAAGTGACCCTTAGACAATTATATAGTAGATTTTGGTTCATTTTCATGCTTTCTATACTTTTGAAAGTTCACTAACGGGATTTAATCCTGATCAACATACCTGGATTGCGCTATACATTATGCTTGTAGAACTGCCTTATGGGTCAAAGATAATCTTTTAAAATAAGGGCTTCTGTCAATTGCTATAATGTGACACAACTTATTGTGGTGATACAGTCCTATAAGGCCATGTTCACACTTTGCGGCGTCCCTCTGCGGGTTCTCCCGCAGCGGATTTGATAAATCTGCAGGGCAAAACCGCTGCGGTTCTCCCTGCAGATTTATCGCGGTTTCCGCCTATACTATTGATGCTGCATATGCAGCAATATGCAGCATCAATAGTAATGTTAAAAATAATAAAAATTGGTTCTACTCACCCTCTGACGTCCCGATCTCCTCGGCGCTGCATCCGGCGGTCTGGTTCCAAAGATGATGTGCGAGAAGGACCCTTCGTGACGTCACGGTCATGTGACCGCGACGTCACCGCAGGTCCTGTTCGCACAGCAACTCTGACTGGACGGCCGCGTGCAGCGCTGAGAGGTGAGTATAACATGATTTTTTATTTTTATTCTTTTTTTTTTACACCAAATATGGTTCCCAGGGCCTGGAGGAGAGCCGCTTACTTCCCGCAACGTGGGCTCAGCCCCATGCAGGAAGTAAGCAGTTCAATGCATTCCTATGGGTGCAGAATCGCAGCGATTCTGCACAAAGAAGTGACATGCTGCGGGTTTTAAACCGCTGCGTTTCTGCGCGGTTTTTCCCGCAGCATGTGCACAGCGGTTTGCGGTTTCCATAGGGTTTACATGTAAATGGAAACGCTATGGAAACTGCTGCGGACCCGCAGCATCAAAATCGCGGCGGTTCCGCGGTAAAGACCGCAAAGTGTGAACCCAGCCTAACGGTAAGACCTTTACACCAAAAAGAAAATGCCCTTGCAAGGTCCCCCCAAAAAGAGAGGTGTTCAAAACCGATGCAAAATCAAAAAGTATACAAATCCCACAGCAATGACAGAATCCATAAAGGTGCAAAAGTTTAGATGCCTTTATTCTCTCCTCTAACACAAAAAAAGGAGGGACGAGGGGCCACTACTCGCACCTCTACAGCACTGAACAAGCCGCAGAAAGAGCCATTCAGGACAACAAGCCTCTGTCTGTGAAGGAGACATTTCTCAACTTTAAGATGACAATGCCTGGGTGTGCAACACAACTGCAATACCTTATGCCAGGTAATATGACAAAGAACTGTATTAGTCACCCCCCTTCTGACTTGAAATTAACTGATTCATTAATACCAGTAAATAGTCCAGGGAAGCCTGCAGACTATACCAAGATGCAGCAGACCCCCATGATAAAGGTGGGGGAAGCACAGGTGGAAAATACTGATGAAAACAGCCACTCACACACCTGCCAATTCATGGGCTTATGTCCTTTGGTGACCCATTTTTAATTTTAATGTTTGGACTCACAAGTGTGAGGACCCTTGATGTGGGTTGCGATCTTTTGTATTCTGGACAAAATATCGAGCAATACCTCATGTAATGTATTTACTGTATACATAATTTTCATTTTTATTGCACGTTTTTCCATTTTTGCAGGATGCAGCCAGGGCCTTTAGTGTTGGTTTGGTGAACTGGAGCATCTGTACTTGTGGGGTGCACTCATATAACGTTGGACAGCCCGCCTGATCTAATAGTATGGGTGTCACTAATGGGCTGTAAGCCAGGCACTGTGCATCAAACGTACCTGTGTGACTGGCGTCCTAAGCAAGCTTCATTTGTGTGCAGGTTTACTAGGCAACCACCCCCTTCATGAATTGGTAGGTGTGTGAATGGCTGTTTTCATGAGAATTGTGCACCTGTGCTTCTTCCACCTTTATCATGGGAATCTGCTGCATCTTGCTAGTGCATTTGTAATCTGACTTGGTGTTGGTAAGGCTGTTTCTTTTTCTAGTATTTTTTTAAATTTATGTCCTGTGGTGCGGACCTGTGCGCACCGGGCGCCGCCTCCTCTTGCTTCATTAGCGTTCCCGGCGCCTGCGCTGTAAGTTTTTTCTTTTCCGGGCATGCGCAGTTGCGCTGCCCTTTGTACTTACAGCGCAGGCGCCGGGACGATAATGCAGCAAGAGGAGGCGGCGCCCGGCGTGCACAGGTCCGGAGCGACGGCTGTGCTGCGTCTAATTAGGAGGGAAAGACCCGCCTCCGGGAACATTTCAGGGTATGAGGGGGCACATTTTATAAGTGTTTATTTCAGCGTGTGCAGGCGTTTGTAACTAAAAAGCCACCTTGTCAGAATGCAGAATTAGTTCTGCACGAGATGGCTCTTTTAGTTACAAACGCCTGAGGGGGGTGACAGGTTTCCTTTTATTTTTAGTACTTTTCAATTGTGAGGACTAGAGTTGGCCAGACCCCTGGATGTTCTGGTCCGGCGGGTTTAGCCGAACAGTTACAAGAACCTGGACCCCATTCACTTGAATGGGGGGGCCCGAACATTCAGCGTTTGCCATGCTGACTATTACTCCCATCAGCTAATACAACCAAAGTCAGGGTAAAAAGTACCCTGAAAAACACCACTCAAAAAAGTATAATTTTTTTTTATTAACGATTAAATGTAAAAAAAGACTTGAACCAGAGCGAAAATGGTATATGTAAGAGGATTCAAAAGGGGTTAAAATCAAGTAGATAAAGATGGGAGGGGGTTTTCACAAAAAGTAAAAGGGTAGCAAGGTAGTCTACATCAGACAAAGCGGGGAATATTAATGAACTTCCATGATTCACGTAAGAATTTGCATGTAAAGATTAGAATAATACCGTAAATCATAGTACAGACTATTAAGATAGCATAGTAACAAAAATAATTAGTCCGTCTATATGTATATCATGAAGTATAATACTGGAAGAGAAGGAAAGAAAAAAAAGGCTTAATCAGTCCATATCTAATATAAAGGTAGTATAGAGCTTACCCATGTTGAGATGAAGGGACCCCACATACAGCCACCAGGGTTCAGCCAAAGTTTACCTCTGGTAACTAGTTATGGGACTACTACTCCCATCAGCCTACACCTGCTGCGCTCTAAATAAATAATTTAAAAATGGCGTGGGTTCCCCTGTATTTATGATAACCAGCCAGGCAAAATTGACTGTTGTGGCCTGTAACACTCAGCTGTCAGCTTTAGAAAGGCTGGTTATCAAGAATAGAGGGGTCCCCATGCCCATTTTGACAACAAGCCAAGCTAAAGCAGACAGCTGGGGGCTGGTATTCTCAGACTGGTAAGGGACCATGAATATTTCCCCCCTCATCCTAAAAAAAGCAGCCCGCAGCCGCCCAGAAAAGGTGCATCTATTAGATGCGCCAATTCTGGCTCTTTGGCAAGTGGGCTATGTAACCTATTAATATGGGCACGGACTGCTAAAAAAAGTCCAAACAGATGCATTGTTGAGAAATCAGCTTTTATCACTTTATGTAGATGAGTTCTTCCAGGCTATGGGAAGGATGCTGCCTGGAAGATAACTCTGCCTCCGTACTTCATTATCATGTGAATCGCCACCCAGAGTGTCACTGTGTGCCTGTGACGTCGGGATTTCATGCAGTAATCTCGTATCTACACAGACCCAGTGCAATCGCTCTTCTTCAATGTTCTGCTCTTCTCTGGGCATTGGCTTCACGTTTCTATTGTGCAGGCCAGTCACTGGGACTTCCGCTGCTAGTGTTTCTGCACGCCGAGGAACCCTGGGAGTACAAGTGACTTGACTGCGCATTAAGAGAATGACAGTGTATTGAATCGGATCTGTACATTCAACAAGTTTTGGATAAATCAATAGTACTGTTGAATATAAGAAACGGTGTAATATATCTTTATTAGATAACTAGATGGTGGCCCGATTCTAACGCATCGGGTATTCTAGAATATGTATTTATGTATGTATATAGCGGCCACATAGTATATAGCACAGGCCACGTAGTATATAGGAGCCATGTAGTATATAGCAGACAAATACTACGTGGCCTGTGCTATATACTATGTGGCTGCTATATACATACATATTGTAGAATATCTGATGCGTTAATACAGGCCACGCAATATATAACAGTGGCCACGCAGTATATAACACAGCCACGTAATATATAACACAGCCCACGCAGTATATAGCAGCCACGCAGTATATAACACAGGCGACGTAGTATAACACAGGCCACGCAGTATATAACACTGGTCACGTAATATATAGCACAGCCCACGCAGTATATAGCAGCCACGTAGTATATAACACTGCCCACGCAGTATATAGCCGCCATGTAGTATATAACACTGCCCACGCAGTATATAACAGTGGCCACGTAGTATATAGCACGCAGTATAGAACATAGCCCACGTAGTATATAGCACAGCCACGTAGTATATAACACTGCCCACGTAGTATATAACATTGCCCACATAGTATATAACACTGCCTATGTAGTATATAGCAGCCACGCGGTATCTAACACAGCCCACGTAGTATACAGCAGTGTGGGCACCATATCCCTGTTAAAAAAAAAATAATTAAAATAAAAAATAAGTTATATACTCAACCCTGGGATCCAACGAAGCTACGGCGATACGCGCACAGCTGCCGCCATCTTCCGTTCACAGGAAGCATTGCGAAATTACCCAGATGACTTAGCGGTCCCGCGGCATAACGCTGTCCATTACCATCAGCATTAACCCTGTGTGAGCGGTGACTGGAGGGGAGTATGCGGGCACCGGGCACTGACTGCGGGGAGTAAGGAGCGGCCATTTTCTCCTGGACTGTGCCCGTCGCTGATTGGTCGTGGCTGTTTTGCCGCGACCAATCAGCGACTTGGATTTCCATGACAGACAGAGGTCGCGACCAATGAATATCCGTGACAGACAGACAGAAGGACAGACGGTGACCCTTAGACAATTATATAGTAGATTTTGGCTGGCACTCTATGCCAGGGCTCTCTGGCTAAAACTATTTAATGAGAGGAATTTATGCTGCTACTTTCCTGAGGCCACATGGATTTTATGGATATAAAAGTACCAAGGCTGTCACCGAAATGGCAGCATTCTGGCCATTGTTGTGGATATGTTCCCTGTATGCAGCTATGGAGCTCTACAGACCTCTGTACTGTCATCTGTAGACCTCTGTACCGTTGCCACGATGGTGACTCATATACGTGATAAGCACCGCCATACTCACTGCTCTGCTCTCCCCAGTTGCAAGCAATCTCGCTGAGCTGTCTCTTGCAGCATTTCCAACACTGCTTTATCCTCCTGCTGTATCCACATGGCTATAGGGAGGAGTGGCTACTTTCTGCAGGTATTTAACCCCTGCTAAAGCGAGATCCTCTGGCCTATCCACAAGCAAAGGGGGTTTATTAGGCAGCTCCTACCACCACTCCACAAATGATCTGAGGTTCTAGTTCAGTCTCTGTCTAGATTCCTGTAAGGTGCTGTCTTGTATTGTCTCTCCTGTTTTCTGACCTGGCTGGTGGTGTCTTGTATTGTCTCTCCTGTTTTCTGACCTGGCTTGCCTAATAATCTTTTATTTTTATATAGCGCTAACATATTCCGCAGCGCTTTACAGTTTGCACACATTATCATCGCTGTCCCAGGTGGGGATCACAATCTAAATTCCCTATCAGTATGTCTTTGGAATGTGGGAGGAAACCGGAGTATCGGGAGGAAACCCACACAAACACGGGGAGAACATACAAACTCCTTGCAGATGTTGTCCTTGGTGGGATTTGAACCCAGGACTCCAGTGCTAACCACTGAGCCACCGTGCTGCCTACCCTTTATCCTGACCTCGGCTACGTATATTGTACCTGTGCTGTCTACCCAGACAACGAAATGTCTGACCACCTCTTTGCCTCCTTCCACCTGTACCTCGTACACATGTCTCTGACCCTATGGACAGCTGTTGCAGACACAGGAATTGTCTTGGAGTGGTACCTGGTGACTACCGGTGGTCTATTTTCACCATCAGAGGGTCAAGTGAATACCCTAGAGCAGGGCTCCCCAACCTGTAGCTCGGGAGCCACATGTGGCTCACGGTCCCATGAATTGTGGCTCACGACTGTCTGCCAGCTTGGTGCATTAAGTCCAGGTCTAGCAAACAAGTATGAAGAGCACATCTCAAAATGGTGAATTTTGTGAGTAGCCCTGCACAGAATTGTAGATCTGGATGCACATTTACTGGTCCTAGGGGTTTAGAGATGTTTTAGGTATGGTACGCTGGAGGTACTACCTGTTAGAGGAGGTGCTCAAAGCTGGATGTGACAGTGTGTTGGGAGAATACTGAATGGGAGTATTGTGCGAACTCCTGGATCTCAGTTTACTGCTTTGGAGTGATTTCTGTGGAAAAGCTTTGGTTAGCATCATACCTGTAATGGGGGCTTTGGTTGACACTACTTTGAAGGCGTGGGAGCTGGATGTGGCTCGCGACCCTCTCTCAGTGCTGAATGTGGCTCGCAACCCTCTCTCTAAGCTGAATGTGGCTCTCAAGGTTAGAAAGGTTGGGGACCACTGCCCTAGAGGGTAAGCCCAGCCCAAGGTGCAGTGTGTCCACAGCTACCAGTGTTGCAACAGTTATCTACAGACCTCTGTACCACCATCTACAGACCTGTGTACCTACAGACTTCTATTCCGCTATCTACATATCTCTGTACAGAATGAAGAATAGCATAATTATCACATATAAGGAATTTTAGAATTTTACCATTTCTAATGACTCTGCCATGTGATCACAGCATACCATCACATGTAGGTTCATTCCATCACAGATCTTTTTATTAATAGTCAGTAAACATTTAGTTTTCTATTTAGCATTCAGACACATTATCTTTGGCTATTTAATTAGCTCAGTTTCTCATTCATCCCCAATGCCCATTATCTGATGACAATTCATTTTTAACAGGGATGACAAACATTTCATTTCAGCCAGCCGAGGACAAATGTATTAGGCAGCGGACATAATGCTACTGGTTATGAATATTAAATTAGGAAGTCAGACAACTCGCATTTGCTGTGATGTATGCTTGACATATTGGTGTACTGATAATGCAAGTAATAGCCGCTGAAACTAAACAGGATATTCAATTCTCATAGACACATTTTCCTGCAGAAAAACACCCTGTTGTGCGTGACACTGATGGTGAAGTAATAGCGGCTGCAATATGTGGTTATAGCACCCTTTTGTCTAAAATAGGGGGACAAAATCATATACTGCTTCACGTTAAAGGTACCTTCACACATAACGATATTGTTAACGATATCGTTGCTATTTGTGACGTAGCAACGATATCGTTAATGAAATCGTTATGTGTGACAGCGACCAACGATCAGGCCCCTGCTGGGAGATCGTTGGTCGCTGAATAAAGTCCAGAACTTTATTTCGTCGCTGGACTCCCTGGAGACATCGCTGGATCGGCGTGTGTGACACCGATCCAGCGATGTCTTCACTGGTAACCAGGGTAAACATCGGGTAACTAAGCGCAGGGCCGCGCTTAGTAACCCGATGTTTACCCTGGTTACCATGCTAAAAGTAAAAAAAAACAAACAGTACATACTTACCTACAGCTGTCTGTCCTCCAGCGCTGCGCTCTGCACTCCTCCTGTACTGGCTGTGAGCCGGAAAGCAGAGCGGTGACGTCACCGCTCTGCTTTCCGGCTCCCAGACAGTACAGGAGGAGAGTAGAGAAGCAGAGCGCAGCGCTGGAGGACAGACAGCGGTAGGTAAGTATGTACTGTTTGTTTTTTTTACTTTTAGCATGGTAACCAGGGTAAACATCGGGTTACTAAGCGCGGCCCTGCGCTTAGTTACCCGATGTTTACCCTGGTTACCGGCATCGTTGGTCACTGGAGAGCGGTCTGTGTGACAGCTCTCCAGCGACCAAACAGCGACGCTGCAGCGATTCGGATCGTTGTCGGTATCGCTGCAGCGTCGCTAAATGTGAAGGGGCCTTAAGGGCTCATTCAGATATCACAGTTTTTCACATATGCCTCATATGCAAAGTACATAATGATTTTCATCAGTGTTTTGGTCAGATTTTCATCAGCATTTGGTCAGTGTGTCCATTTTTGCCATCAGATTTTCAAAAGGTTTTCTCTACATGAGAAGTTTTCTCAAGTTTCTCCAATCAAAGAAACATGAAAATATAACAACAAATGGATAGGATTCAAGTGCTGTTTGATTTCTTTGAACTGACTCGCATTACTGGGTTTGTTACACTCAGTCCACTACAAACAGCTCCATGAACTATAATGGGTTCAAATTCTACTCATGAAAACACAAAATCTGTGTCTTAAAACACCTTTTGTGGGGCATTTGAACACAATACATTCTTTTGATTTGTTGATTTCCCCAGTAACTGGGACTGGTATATTAGCCCCAGTTACCGGGGTAAATCAGCCTCCAGCCTGCATAGGAGATGTGACTGGTCCTCATAGGACACAGCAATTCCTGCTCTCTCCCTACACCCAGCAATCACATGATCACTGGTTCTGGAGGAAGAAGCACTGTCAGTTCTACCAAATCTGTATACATAATGGCTAAAGGTACCTTCACACTAAACGATATCGCTAGCGATCCGTGACGTTGCAGCGTCCTGGCTAGCGATATCGTTCAGTTTGACACGCAGCAGCGATCAGAATCCTGCTGTGATGTCGTTGGTCGGGGCTAGAAGGCCAGAACTTTATTTGGTCACTGGCTCTCCCGCTGACATCACACACGCCGATTCAGCGATGTCTTCATTGGTAACCAGGGTAAACATCGGGTTACTAAGCGCAGGGCCGCGCTTAGTAACCCGATGTTTACCCTGGTTACCATCCTAAAAGTAAAAAAAACAAACGCTTCATACTTACCTTCCGCTGTCTGTCCCCGGCGCTGTGCTTTCCTGCACTCAATGTGAGCACAGCGGCCAGAAAGCAGAGCGGTGACGTCACCGCTCTGCTTTCCGGCCGCTGGGCTTACATAGGGCAGAGAAGCAGAGCGCCGGGGACAGACAGCGGAAGGTAAGTATGAAGCGTTTGTTTTTTTTACTTTTAGGATGGTAACCAGGGTAAACATCGGGTTACTAAGCGCGGCCCTGCGCTTAGTAACCCGATGTTTACCCTGGTTACCGGCATCGTTGGTCGCTGGAGAGCTGTCTGTGTGACAGCTCTCCAGCAACCAAACAGCGACGCTGCAGCGATCCGGATCGTTGTCTGGATCGCTGCAGCGTCGTTTAGTGTGAAGGTACCTTTAGGTGAGGGGCCTGGCAGTGTCTAACGATCTGTTCTCTGCTCCTGCACAATCTCGTGCAAGCTTCTTACTCAGCATTGACATTTTAGAACGTAAATGCAGACTGCCCCTACATTTATAGTGTATGAGCGGTCCAGAAGTAGTTGAGCCACTCCTCAGCAGCTGATAAATATTCTAGGGCAATCTTTATCCAAAAGGCAGAGAAACGTATTCCGTCATTTTAATTAGATTGGAATAGTTAACATTGTCTTAGTGATTAAATGCTACAATCAATACTACCAATAATGCAATGCTTCCGTCTTGATACATTCAGATATAACAAGTCACCTAGATACTCGTATGTATTTATAATATACTGTATATACAGTAACAATCATGTTACTCTAATAAACCAATATAATATACAACTCTGGCAAAAATTAAGAGACCACCACATCAAAACCCTATCATGGGCAGCCCAATCTCCAGACCTGGACCCCATTGAAAACCTCTGGGATGTAATCAAGAGGATGATGGATAGTCACAAGCCACCAAACAAAGAACTGCTTACATTTTTGCTCCAGAAGCAGTGTGAAAGACTGGTGGAAAGCATGCCAAGACGCATGAAAGCTGTGATTAAAAATCATGGTTATTCCACAAAATACTGATTTCTGAACTCTTCCTGGGTTAAACCATTAGTATTGTTGTTTCTAAATGATTATGAACTTGTTTTCTTTGCATTATTTGAGGTCTGAAAGAACTGGGGTATTTTTTTTTACCATTTCATCTTTTCAGAAAACAATACAAAATGTATTGCTTAGAAATTTGGAGACATGTTGTCAGAAGTTTATAGAATAAATGAACAATTTACATTATTACATTATTTACATTACATTACAAAATATGCCTATAAAGAGAAAAATAAGAAAAACCGAACATTTTGCAGTGGTCTCTAAATTTTTGATAGAGCTGTACATGATATCTTTTATAGCTACTTAGGTCATTTACCAATGTCATACTGTTGTGTATACATTAACTATTACAGTTTGGCAAAAAGGCTTTAGGCTGCGTTCACACGTTCCGGTTTTTTCGCGTTTTTTTCGCGGGTTTTCCCGATAAAAACGCTATAAAACCGCAAAAAAAACGCATACAAGAAGCATCCCATCATTTAGAATGAATTCCGCATGTTTTGTGCACATGATGCGTTTTTTTCCGCATAAAAAACGCATCAGGCACAAAATCCGGACATGCTCATTCTTTTTGCAGTTTTTATGCGGATTTCCCACTGCAAAATGCATTGGGAAGTGTCCGGAAAAAACCGCGGAAAAACCGCGTCAAAAACGCGACAAAACCGCGGCAAAAAACGCATGCGGATTTCTTCCGGATTTCATGCAGAAAATGTCCGGTTTTTCACAGGAATTTTCTGCATGAATTCCTGAACGTGTGCACTTAGCCTTACACATATATACAGTAAATATTTAATTACAATGCAAGTCAGGTAAGTATTGTTTTACTGTAAATTTAGGATTCTTAAATACGAGTGAATGAAGACCTTGTAAATATGACGCTCCTCTGGGGCTTATTATTAGGTAGATTATATTCCTAATATTTGCAATAGTTTATAGATTAACTATAAAGACTTACGGTAAGTTTATACTGGGTGTTTTTTAAGCTTTTTTTATGCATTTTTTATGCAAATTTTCAGCTGCGTTTCACAGTACCAGCTATCGCTATGAAATTTCAGAAATCTCATGCACACACCTTGTTTTTTTGGTCATCAGTATTTTGTGCTGTGTATGTTTTTGCACAATAAAGCATGTCACTTTTTTTTTTCAGCGTTTTTCACCCATTGACATGAATGGGTGGTGAACAAACGCTGCAAATCCACAGCAAAAATGCAGGCATCACGTTTTGCTGTTTTTTGTGCCAAAAATGGATTCTGTTGAATAGGATTTTTTTTTTTGCACTAAACTTTATCAGCATGCACAAGAGACAAATCTAGCATGCCTAAAACGCACAAAAAACGCAGCAAAAGCGTACCAAACAAAACTGCTTTTTTCTGCAGCTTATTTCCTGCCCAGAGATCAGGTTTTGCTATAGAAAAAAATCTGGAAAAACCACTTAGTGTGAGCTTACCCTTAAAGTATTTACAGGGTAAAGTAGTGAACATAGATACTGCAATCATTTACTATGGGTCAACTGAAGGCAGAGCATATGGGAATCCTGAACATAGATGCCTTATAGCAACAATTTTCTAAATAAATTGATGAAAGGGCAAAAAGATAACATTGCTTATACTCTTAACAAATTCTGTAAGATTATATATACAATTTTTATCTGGATTTAGAGGCAAGTAGAAAAAGTCATGTTGACTTCTGGCCAAATCTCAAGGACTCTTGGAGTTTGGAGGTAAAATTTGTAATGTACGGTATTTTTCAGACCATAAGACGCACTTTTTTCCCTCCAAATTTTGGAGGAAAGTGTGGATGCGTCTTATGGTCGGAATGTAGCATGTGGGGAGGGGGCAGCAGCAAGTGGGATCGCACTGTGATCCCATTTGAAGGAGGCAGAAAAATGTCCCAGCTGCCTGGAATCCAGCACTGGGGAAACCAGTGGTCCCGATGATTAAAGTGCAGTCAATATTCATTAGCCGCTTCCCCGCCCACCTGTCAGCTGAGCAGTGAGCAGCACATGAATACTCCTTCACTGAAACAGGGGCGCACATGGTTTCCCCAGCGCCCGATTCCTGCATCAGCTGAGGAGATCTGTGTCTAGAGAAAGAGGGGGCAGCAGGGGTCAGAGGGGACAAGATCGCTGCATACCTGCCTGTGCTGGATGCATAAGGACCTGTGTGATGTCATGAAGTGGGTGGGCTGGAGCATCACATGACAGCACAGAGCCCTCCCTCTTCTGACGTCATCACAGGTCCTTCAGAATCTGCTGGCTTCCTCTTATGACCTGAGCTGTGGAGAGGCAACAAGAAGGAGGGCTCTGTGTGTGCAGTCATGGGATGCTCCAGCTTTTTATCTCACCACAGTGTGGCTGGCTGGCTGCCACAATTAAAAGGTTAGTCACTACAACACACAATAAAGCACGCTGCCACTCCTGTGGTGAACTATAACTCCCAGCATGCCATAGGATCTACAGGACATGCTGGGAGTTATAGTTCTCCCAATGGGATCTTAAAGCAGCACTCCAGTGTTATTTTTCAGTTCTGGAGTGGTGCTTTAAATATAAGCCCTGTGCCCCCATTCTTATACTCACCCTCCAGCATCTTCATACAGTACTTTACAGACACCACACTGGTCCTGCAGCACCATCTTCTATCCGTAGCTTCCAAAATAATAACATACTATTTTATATAATAACACCACATATAATAGTATGTTATTAAATTTTACCACTTGTTTTTGTTGCTTCAAATATTTTTTCTCTATTTTCCACCTCTAAAACCTGGGTGCGTCTTGTAGTCCGAAAAATACGGTATACACAAGTGTCCATTCAGACTGCAGACGTACAGAATGTGTCTATGCACTGATCAATGTGGATGTAAATGTGTGTGGATAAGCACAGACTGCTAAAATAGCTGTGGTTACTGAAACTTTAAATTATACGTTACACACTTTGACAGAGTGTAAGGCTATGTGCACATGTTCAGGATTTTTCGAGGTTTTTTTTCCGTTTTCCGCGGGGAAAACGCTTAAAAACGCATACATAAGCATGCCATCATTTTTAATGCATTCTGCAATTTTTGTGCACATAATCGCATGTGGTAAAAAACGCAGCATGTTCACTAATTTTGCGGATTGTTTGCATTTTCCCCGCTATTTAATGCATTGGGAAGCTCCGGAAAAAAAACACGCAAAAAAAACACGTGGATTTCCTGCAGAAAAAGCCCAGTTTTGCTCAGGAAAATTCTGCAGAAAATCCTGACGTGCAATTAGCGGTTATGCACACCTCCATACAGATTTGTAATTTTTATTGTTCATTTGCTTCTTTAAAGATAAGCAAATTTTGAAATAGTCGTCTCTAGAATATTCTGTTTTGCTGCAAAAGAGTGTGTGTAATTCTTCATGTAGCTGAAAGCCCTACAAAGATTTTGCAAATTCATCAGAGCTCCTGCTTATGATGGCTCTCTCTGCTCTTGCCATCAAGCTAGCCATACACATGAGAAAAGCTGTTGGCCAACAATTCGTTTGGCAGATATCTTTCACTCCAGACTCTCCCACACACATGAACACTTAGCCAAAAGTTGATATATTGTCAATGATGAGAGAGAAGTAAGCCACTGCTAGACACCTCTGACATCTGCTTATTTCCCCAATAAACAAGAGCATGAGACTGAAAATTAACCCCTTGCCGGCATCGGACGTACTATACCGTCCGATGCCGGCTCCCCTGCTTTGATGCAGGGCTCCGCGGTGAGCCCGCACCAAAGCCGGGACATGTCAGCTGTTTTGAACAGCTGACATGTGCCCGTAATAGGCGCGGGCAGAATCGCGATCTGCCCGCACCTATTAACTAGTTAAATGCCGCTGTCAAACGCAGACAGCGGCATTTAATTACCGCATCCGGCCGGGCGGCCGGAAATGATGTCATCGCCGACCCCCGTCACATGATCGGGGGTCGGCGATGCTTGTGAATGGTAACCATAGAGGTCCTTGAGACCTCTATGGTTACTGATTGCCCGTCGCTGTGAGCGCCACCCTGTGGTCGGCGCTCACAGCACACGTGCAATTCTGCTACATAGCAGCGATCAGCAGATCGCTGCTATGTAGCAGAGCCGATCGTGCTATGCCTGCTTCTAGCCTCTCATGGAGGCTATTGAAGCATGGCAAAAGTTAAAAAAAAAAAGTTTAAAAAAATGTGAAAAAAATAAAAAAAACATAAAAGTTTAAATCACCCCCCTTTCGCCCCAATCAAAATAAATCAATAAAAAAATATCAAATCTACGCATATTTGGTATCGCCGCGCTCAGAATCGTCCGATCTATCAATTAAAAAAAAGTATTAACCTGATCGCTAAACAGCGTAGCGGGAAAAAAATTCGAAACGCCAGAATTACGTTTTTTTGGTCGCCGCGACATTGCATTAAAATGCAATAACGGGCGATCAAAAGAACGTATCTGCACCGAAATGCTATCATTAAAAACGTCATCTCGGCACGCAAAAAATAAGCCCTCAACTGACCCCAGATGATGAAAAATGGAGACGCTACGAGTATCGGAAAATGGCGCAATTTTTTTTTTTTTTTTTTTTTTTTAGCAAAGTTTGGAATTTTTTTTCACCACTTAGATAAAAAATAACCTAGTCATGTTTGGTGTCTATGAACTCGTAATGACCTGGAGAATCATAATGGCAGGTCAGTTTTAGCACTTAGTGAACCTAGCAAAAAAGCCAAACAAAAAACCAATGTGGGATTGCACTTTTTTTTGCAATTTCACCGCACTTGGAATTTTTTTCCCGTTTTCTAGTACACGACATGCTAAAACCAATGATGTCGTTTAAAAGTACAACTCGTCCCGCAAAAAATAAGCCCTCACATGGCCAAATTGACGGAAAAATAAAAAAGTTATGGCTCTGGGAAGGAGGGGAGCGAAAAACGAACACGGAAAAACGAAAAATCCCCCGGTCATGAAGGGGTTAAACTACCGTATATACTCGAGTATAAGCCGACCTGAGTACAACCCCTGGCAAAAATGATAGAATCACCGGCCTTGGAGGATGTTCATTCAGTTGTTTAATTTTGTAGAATAAAAGCAGATCACAGACATGGCACAAAACTAAAGTCATTTCAAATAGAAACTTTCTGGCTTTAAGAAACACTAAAAGAAATCAAGAACAAAAAATGTGGTAGTCAGTAAGGGTTACTTTTTTTAACCGAGCCTAGGGGAAAAATTATGGAGTCACTCAATGCTGAAGAAAAAATTATGGAATCATGAAAAACAAACAAACAAAAGAACACTCCAAAACATCACTAGTATTTTGTTTCACCACCTCTGGCTTTTATTACAGCTTGCAGTCTCTGAGGCATGGGCTTAATGAGTGTCAAACAGTACTCGCCATCAATCTGGCTCAAACTTTCTCTGATTGCTGTTGCCAGATCAGGTTTGCAGGTTGGAGCCTTGTCATGGACCATTTTCTTCAACTTTCACCAAAGATTTTCAATTGGATTGAGATCTGGACTATTTACAGGCCATGACATTGACCTTATGTGCCTTTTTTCAAGGAATGTTTTCAGTTATTGCTCTATGGCAGGATGCATTATCATCTTGAAAAATTATTTCATCATCCCCAAACATCCTTTCAATTGATGTGATAAGAAAAGTGTCCAAAATATCAACATAAACGTGTGCATTTATTGAAGATGTAATGACAGCCATCTCCCCAGTGCCTTTACCTGACATGCAGCCCATATCATCAATGACTGTGGAAATTTGCATGTTCTCTTCAGGCAGTTATAAATCTCATTGGAACGGCACCAAACAAAAGTTCCAGAATCATCACGTTGCCCAATGCAGATTCGTAATTCATCACTGAATATGACTTTCATCCAGTCATGCACAGTCCACGATTGTATTTCCTTAGCCCACTGTAACCTTGTTTTTTTCTGTTTAGGTGTTAATGATGGCTTTCGTTTAGCTTTTCTGTATGAAAAATCCCATTTCCTTTAGGCAGTCTCTTACAGTTCGGTCACAGACGTTGACTCCAGTTTCCACCCATTCGTTCCTCATTTGTTTTGTTGTGCATTTCCTGTTTTGGAGACATATGCTTTAAGTTTCCAGTCTTGACCCTTTGATGTCTTCCTTGGTCTACCAGTATGTTTGCCTTTAACAACCTTCTCATGTTGTTTGTATTTGGTCCAGATTTTAGACACAGCTGACTGTGAACAACCAACATCTTTTGCAACATTGCGTGATGATTTACCCTCTTTTAAGAGTTTGATAATCCACTCCTTTGTTTCAATTGACATATCTCGTGTTGAAGCAATGATTTATGTCAGTCCACTTGGTGTAACAGCTCTCCAAGGTGTAATCACTCCTTTTTAGATGCAGACTAACGAGCAGATCTAATTTGATGCAGGTGTTAGTTTTGGGATTGAAAATTTACAGGGCGATTCCATAATTTTTTTCCTCAGAAATTAGTGATTCCATAATTTTTCCCCTATGCTTGTTTTAAAAATAATAACTATTACTGACTACCACATTTTTTGTTCTTGATTTCTTTTAGTGTTTCTTAAAGCCAGAAAGTTGCCATTTGAAATGACTTTAGTTTTGTGCCATGTCTGTGATCTGCTTTTAGTCTACAAAATTAAAAAACTGAATGAACATTCTCCAAGGCTGGTGATTCCATAATTTTTGCCAGGGGGTTGTATAAGCCGAGGCACCTAAATTTGCAACGAAAAACTGGGTAAGCTTATTGACTCAAGTATAAGCCAGGTATACATTGTCCCCTTATCCCTGTCTTGGCATGCATGGCTCCCCCATCCCTGTCCTTGTATGCATGGTTCACCCATCGATGTCTTGGTATGCATGGTTCCCCCATCCCTGTCCTTGTATGCATGGCTCCCCTATCCTTCTATGCATGTTCCCTAGTAAAAAAAAACAAAAACATAATACTCACCTTCCTGCGTGCCCTGATGCATCTCGTTCTGGCTCCAGCAGCTCTTCCTGTCGAGCGATCAAGTGGCCCTGCTCATTAAAGGGAATCTGTCACCACAAAAATCGTATATGAGCTAAGGCCACTGGCATCAGGGGCTTAACTACAGCATTCTGTAATGCTGTAGATAAGCCCCCGATGTAACATGAAAGGTAAGAAAAAAATAGTTACTTACCGATAACGGTATTTCTCTGAGCTCATAACGGCACCACAGAGAGAGGGGATCCGCCCACCAAGGACAGGAAACCTACAGATAAAAAGGTGGTACCTTTCTCCCGCATCAGTTGTTTACAGACCATGATGGGAACTTAGGTTAATAAACAAAATATAATTTCAACATGACTCAAAGTCTTAACCGGGATACCGCGTGACTATTTACTTAAGTATTAGCATAGGAAACATTTTATTAGTGTGCACACCCACTCGTGAAGGTAGGGAATGTACGGGTGCCGTCATGGGCTCAGAGAAATACTGTTATCGGTAATATTTTTCTCTGTCCCCCATGATGGCACCACAGAGAGAATTGTAGAGACTGTACATTAGGGAGGGACCATCGCTTCCAGCACCCTTTTCTCAAAGGTAAGGTCTGAAGAAGAGATAAGGTCCAATCTATAGTGCTTAAAGAATGTAGAGGGTGAAGACCAGGTAGCGGCTCTACATATCTGATCAATTAAAGCACCGGCCCCATTCCGCCAAGGAGGCTGCTACTGCTCTCGTTGAGTGAGCTGATTTTCCCCGCTATGGGCACCCCACTTGATGAATACGACAGGTTGATGGCGTCTTGCTAGGGTGCTTTTGGAGGCTTTTTTCCCTTTCCGGGAACCCTGGAAACATACAAAGAGAGATCTATCCTCCCTACACTCCCTAGTGGCTTCTATGTAATGGATCAGGCATCTCCTAACATCCAACATATGTAAGGTCTTCCTCCTCATTCTTGGGGTTAGGACAAAAGGAGGGAAGGGATATTTCCTGTGCTCTATGGAATCGAGAAGCTACTTTTGGGAAGTAGGCTGGATCAGTTTTGAGAACATCCCTATCATCCAGGAATTGTGTGAATGGGGGCTGGCTGATAAGGCTTGTATATCACTAACCCTGTGTGCAGAGGTGAGGGCAACCAATAGGGATATTTTAAGAGATAGGATTCTCAATGGAACATCTGCCAAAGGTCCAAAGGGAGGTTTAGTCAGGACCGTAAGGACTAAATTTAAATCCCACTGAGGGTACTCCATAAGGGTAGAGGTCTTGACCTCCCTGCTGCTTTAATGAACCTGGAAACCCAACGATTCCCAGCTAGATTGTAATTGAATAGAGCCCCCAAAGCTGCTACGTGGACCTTTAGGGTACTTGTGGCCAGACCTATTTCCAACCCCTTCTGCAGGAACTCTAGTATGGCTTTAAGAGGAACTCCCTCATCTAATTTAGTGATCGAGGACGACAGGAATTTTGTCCATATTTTCCAGTACTGTTTGGTCGTAATCGGTTTCCTACTTTGCAGCAGGGTTGACACCAGCCCCGGCGAGAACCCTCTATTTTCTAACAGCTCCCTTTCAAATTCCAGACTGTCAAGTGTAAACTTGCAACCTGTGGATGCTGTACTAGTCCCTGGGAGAGGAGATCTGGAAGATCCGGGAGCACCCAGGGGTCGGAGATCGACATCCTTCTCATCCATGAAAACCAGATCCTCTTTGGCCAGAATGGGGCTATCAGGACTGCACGAGCTTTGTTTTCCCGTATTTTCCTCAGGACTGCTGGTATTAGTGCGATTGTGGAAAAAGGGTATGCCAACTGATGGTTCCACGGAATCAGGAATGCGTCTAACGCTACAGGGTTCCGCAATGGGGTTATAGAGCAAAAGGTGTCTACCTTTCAAGTCCACACTCACTGCAACAAAACAAACCTACTTCTCATCTCCCATATGCTCCCTGAACAGCTATTCAATACTTTCAATTATGTTCTCAGCTGAAGACTTTTCCTCATTCCTCAAGCAGAAGATCGATAACATCAGAGAATGCTTTGGCCTACAGCCCTCACGACCCCTCCTCATAAATATTTGGCCCTCCTTCTCCTCCAAAACCAGCATCTCCACCATTACAGAAAATCAAATTTCCTATCTACTGTCAAGATTACATCTCACCACCCGTGCACTCGACCAAATCCAGTCTCACTTCATCCCAACCCTAACCCATCTCTTCAACCTATCACTAACAACTGGCATTTTCCCCTCATGCTTCAAACATGTCTCGATCACACCCATGCTCAAAAAGCCCTCCCTTGAACCTTCCTCTGTGTCTAGCTATCACCCCATATTACTTCTCGCCTATTCCTCAAAACTACTATAACAAAAAGTCCATCTTGAACTGTCCTCCTACTTCTCCTCATGCTCACTTTTTGACTGCTTACAGTCTGGCTTCAGGCAGCATAATTCCACTGAATCTGTCCCGACTAAAGTCTACAATGACCTACTAACCGCCAAGTCCAAGCGACCTCCTTACTAATCAAAATCCCACAATATCTGTCTGCTATTTCATCCTTCTTCTCTGCTAGATGTCTAAAACTTAACATGGACAATACAGAATTTATCATTTTCCCCCATCTCACTCAACCCCCCAACAGATCTATCTGCATGAGCGTGGAGAGAGGTGAATATTAATTTCTCTTAAGTAGCGGGCATACATGACTGCTGGCAGCTGCAGGAAGGCTCAGGCTGACACTGTGCTCGCTATCAAAGAGCAATGAATACTCACTGCTCTCAGCGCACACAGTCCTGGCATGCAGACCATTGAGTATTCCAGCAGCTGCCCTTCGGCTTACAAGCAGCGCATGACGCCCGTGCCATGCGCTGCTTACAAACATAAAGCAGCTGCTGGCATCGGGACAAGATGGGTTTCTGATGGGGCTATGCATACCAGGATAGGAATGGGGGCCAATCATAACAGGATAAAGATGGGACCATGCATACCAGGATGGGGATGGGGGCCAATAATACCGGGATGCTATTAAAGAGAAATGAATATTCATTGCCCTCCACGCTCATGGGCGTGGAATTATTATTGCTCATTTTTATAGTGCCATTTACTCCATGGTGCTTTACATGTGAAAAAAGGGGCATATATAGACAAGTATAATCCACATGAGCAATACAATGCACACACAAGTACAGAAGGAGAGAGGACCCTGCCCGCTAAGGCTCACAGTCTACAGGGGATGGGTGAGGATACACTAGGAGAGGGTAGAGCTGGTTGAGCGGCAGTTCAGGAATGCAGTAAATATTCATTTCTCTCTTGTCATTTCGACCTCACATCTGTCATTTTCCGATCACTCCACTATTTTCCCTCACTCCTCTCATTTTGCACTCACACCTTTTCATTTTCACCTCACACCCCTCATTTTCACCTCAGTATATACATGTTTGTCATCTCCCTTATATATAGTATGCACCTGTATGTCTTCTCTTGTATATAGTATATACCTGTATGTCATCTCCCCTGTAAATAGTATATACCTGCTGTATGTCATCTCCTCCTGTATATTGTATATAGCCATGTGTCATCTCCTCCTGTATATAGTATATACGTGTGTCATCTCCTCCTGTATATAGTATATACCTGTAAGTCATCTCCTCCTGTATATAGTATATACCTGTGTGTCATCTGCTCCTGTATATAGTATATACCTGTGTGTCATCTGCTCCTGTATATAGTATATACCTGTGTGTCATCTCCCCTGTATATAGTATATACCTGTGTGTCATCTCCTCCTGTATTAGAGTGCGTTCACACGTTATTTGGTCAGTATTTTTACCTCAGTATTTGTAAGCTAAATTGGCAGCCTGATAAATCCCCAGCCAACAGGAAGCCCTCCCCCGGCAGTTTATATTAGCTCACACATACACATGATAGACAGGTCATGTGACTGACAGCTGCCGTATTTCCTATATTGTACAGTTGTTGCTCTTGTAGTTTGTCTGCTTATTAATCAGATTTTTATTTTTGAAGGATGATACCAGACTTGTGTGTGTTTTAGGGCGAGTTTCATGTGTCAAGTTGTGTGTGTTGAGTTGTGTGTGGCGACATGCGTGTAGCAACTTTTTGTGTGTCGAGTTGCATGTGACAGGTTAGTGTGGCAAGTTGTGTGCAGCAAATTTTGTGTGTGGCGAGGTTTATGTGTGGTGCGTTTTGAGTATGTGCAAGTTTTGTGTGAGGCAACTTTTGCATGTGTTGCAACTTTTGTGCATGTGGCAATTTTTCCGCGTGTGCAAGTTTTGCGTGTGGCGAGTTTTCCATGAGGTGAGTTTTGAACGTGTGGCGAGTTTTGCGTGAGCCTAGTTTTGCATGTGGCGAGTTTTGCGCGTGGCGAGTTTTGAGCTGCGACTTTTGTGTTTCGACTTTTATGTGGCGAGGTTGGTATATGTGTGGTGAAATGTGTGCTGAGGGTGGTATATGTGTTCAAGCACGTGGTAGTGTGTGGCACATTTTATGTGTGTGTTCATATCCCCGTGTGTGGTGAGTATCCCATGTCGGGGCCCCACCTTAGTAACTGTACGGTATATACTCTTTGGCGCCATCGCTCTCATTCTTTAAGTCCCCCTTGTTCACATCTGGCAGCTGTCAATTTGCCTCCAACACTTTTTCTTTCACTTTTTCCCCATTATGTAGATAGGGGCAAAATTGTTTGGTGAATTGGAAAGCGCGGGGTTAAAATTTCACCTCACAACATAGCCTATGATGCTCTCAGGGTCCAGACGTGTGAGTGTGCAGAATTCTGTGGCTGTGACGCCTCCAACACTTTTCCTTTCACTTTTTCCCCATTATGTAGGTAGGGGCAAAATTGTTTGGTGAATTGGAACGCGCGGGGTTAAAATTTCGCCTCACAACATAGCCTATGACGCTCTCGGGGTCCAGACGTGTGACTGTGCAAAGTTTTGTGACTGTAGCTGCGACAGTGCAGATGCCAATCCCGGACATACACACATACATAGATACATACATACATACATACACACATTCAGCTTTATATATTAGATGAGAAGCTGTCAAACATCTTGCGGCCGTCAATATGTTTAGGAGAAGTCTAACAGTTCTTTTAGATTTATTTTACGGGAAAATATTAAGTAAAAAGTGTTCAGGATCTAATAATAAGTCTAAATAAAAGACTTGTTCAAACAAAGTTTGTACAGTTGTCCATGTCCTTGTCAGCTAACCAGTTCCTTTGGTTCAGCAGCTGCAGTATCGGGGATTGCCTAGGAGTGGTACCTGACGGCTACTTGCAGCTCAATCCTGACTCCACCATCAGGAGCTCCAATGAACACCAGGTAGCCACCTAGCTACGCCCTTTACTAGGTAAGCCCGGTCCTGTAGCACAATGGGTTCACGAACCACGTGAGCCACCTGCGGTCATGACACAGTCCCAGAATAGATGGAATATAGATCCTGTCAGCAAGTCACATCTCCGACACAAGAAGGAAATAGATGGATCTAATTTCTTGCATTGGTTCTCTTTAAGAGTGATACATGATACCGCACAATGCAATTTTTAAATTTTGAGTTATGCCTCTCCTTAGTGGAGAAGAACACACCCCAGTGAAAACTCTCTGATAATAACGACTTGAACATTAAGCCTATGCTCCCACAAACAATATCTATCCGCGTTTTGGACGCAGCATATTTTCGTTGTATCCATAACCCTGCCTTCTAATCACACAGGTAAATCCGCCTGTGTTCATTGAATCATGTCTAGTACCTCCACTGCAGATAACTGACATGCTGCGGCTCGTAATCGCGGGTGAGTTTACGCTGCGTCAAATAGAAGCACAGTGGGCACAGTATTTCTATAAATCCCATCCACTGTGCTTGTAACCTAAAAGGCAGCGTTTTGGACGCAGCGTAGGTGAGCTGCATACAAAATGCTGCTATTCCGGATCGTGGGCACATACCCTAACTCATTAGGTGCTAAATACTTTGATTGCTAATATCTCTACAAGAGAGAGGCAGAATTAAAAAAAACAAAACAAAATATTTTATTCTGCTCTGCAGCCACTATTACATCCTGTATTCAGTTCAACGTGAAAAAATTACTTAAAGTGTTGTCTTTAATGCCACTGGACTCAAGGTGAGATAAACATATACTATAGTATATAAAATGTTGTGGTACGGAGTTAACACATTTTTCAATATTTTACCAGAAAAATGATGGAACTCGATGGATTCTCCATTGATGTCACTGTAGTCTTGGGACTTATATACTTCAGAATGGTAATCTGAAAAACAGAGGCAACTTTCTGGGAAAACGATATTACACTTAATGCAAACAAAAGCAATATGAGAAAAAGAACAGCTTAACAACAGATGCACTTAAAATTATGAATATTTTCCTTACCATGCTGACCTAACTTATCATTACAGGATGGCTACATTGGTCATGTTGGCCATAGAAAGAAAAACAAGAAGCTGCTAACAGGAACTTGTCACCCAAACCAAGAGCAGCATAAATCAGATCCTAGCTGCATGACTGCAGCCAGGTATATACTTATCTGAAAAAGTAATGCAGGGTATTGGACTTTAAGGCCGGGGTCAGGCTAGAGTACGGCATCTGATGCGAGAGCATCGGATGCGATATGCTAATGACCCTCAGCGAGCGGGAGCCGAGTGTCATGCGTCTGTGCTCCGAGCCTCTCGCATATGAATTTTTCCATCTCCTCCATTGCCAGGGTCAGCGTATATCGCACATCACTCGTATGATCTGAGTGATGCGCGTGGTCTCACTCGTACCCATAGGCTGCGATTTCACGCGCACGTTGAAAACGGCCGAGAAAAAAAAACGCTGATGTGAGCTGCCCCATAGATGAATACTGGTCCGAGTGCTATGCGATGTTTTATCATATAGCACTCGTCAGTATTCATTGCTAGTGTGACCCCAGCCTCAGGGTATGTTGCCATGGTCAGTCTTTGCTGCTGACTGGACGCAGCTCCGTCTAAAGCGCTGACGGCTTTTGTACGCGCGGTGATTCCGCATGTGTTCATTGAACTGTGCGGAATCACCATATCCTATACATTGGACGGTGATATTTATCTTGCGGAGACTGAGGGTCTCCGCAAGATAAATAGACATGCTGCAGTCTAGAAAGACGTGCCGCATGTTCGTATACGCAGGGAAGCCGGAGGTAGCCGTGCACACATAGTGGAGAAGGGATTTAATAAAATCCCATCCACTATGCTGTTACATCTGGCTGCTGCGGATTGGATGCTGCGGATGTACACAGCGTCCAAACCACAGCATATACAGACTGTGGAAACATACCATTATAGTTATAGAGTTTACATTCATAGCTTCCACGTGATAAAAAGATTTTCTTGGATAATACTACATTTATGGTTCAACAATGCATTTAATATGATGGCCCAAAAGTTACACACTTTCCAGAGAACCAAAAGTTTCTTACTGCAAGCTAAAGTTGCAGTAAACAAATCAATTGCCTGGCGTACAATTAGGTGGCACTATTTAGATGCAGTCTATCAGTAGAACTGTCCATCTAAGGGCTCATACTCACACGCGAGAGACTCGGATGAGTCTCGCACGTCAATACCCGGAACTGCACCCGGCACTCAGGAGCGGAGCGTGCTGCTGTATGTATTGCTACGCAGCCGCACGCTCCGATCCTAGTTACTTTCTTGCTGAAGTTATAACTTATAGAATAGTGAATCTCTACAGGACTGCTATATCAGGCTATTTGTTTTCAGCTATGTTCACACGTTGTGTTTTTGTTGAGCCTTTTTGCTGCAGTACCAGCAAGGCCTAAAACATTTCAGTAATCTGCAACTATAGCATGTTACTTATTTCAGCATTTTTTTCAGAGTTTTTGCACCGTTTTTTCACCCATAGGAAACGATGGGTAAGTGCAAAAATGCTGTAAAAACACAGCAGAAAAGCAGGTTTCAGGTTTTGCTGCATTTTTGGTAGAAAAACCTTA
Source organism: Ranitomeya imitator (assembly GCF_032444005.1). NCBI lineage: Eukaryota > Metazoa > Chordata > Amphibia > Anura > Dendrobatidae > Ranitomeya > Ranitomeya imitator. Next base: position 382,493,013 of record NC_091285.1, on the reverse strand, counting down.
AGGAAGTTGCATCATATATTTTTTTGGGGGGCATTAAACTTTGGCACAGACAAGAGACATAAAAAATGCAGCTAAAAACCGCAGCACAGAAACGCGGCAAAACCTACTTTTTTGCAGCAGCTTCAAGCAGGTTTTTCCTGCAGAAAAAAAACGCTGCAAAAAAGCAACATGTGAACATTGCCTTACAGGCCCAAACCAACTGACAAGACTCCTTTAACACATCGGCTTGTTGCTGCAACCCCCAGTGATCTGTTGGCTTTGCTGGCAGAAGGCTAAATAGTGCTCATAACAGACAAAATTTACACGTGTAATTTTTCTACAACATATGTATGCAATATACAACTTACAAAAACTGATTATTAACACAGAACAATCATAATAATTGACCCGACCAAAAACCACTACTCGGATATTCAAAATTATTCAGTCCCTTTTATTATGTTGTAGAATAGCTGTGATTTGCAGGTCTGGGGTGTCAGTGAGCCAAACTCCTCTCCTCAGACTTCTCTATTTCTCCACATTACAACTCCTTTATAAACAGCCAATATTTAGCAATTACCAAATTTACTTTAGTAAAATACTAACACCTTACACTGATAGAACATAAATATCATACAACTCCTATTTCTAAAACTTTTGGAAACTCAAGTTAAAGTTAATAACTACAATTACTGGACAACCCCTTCTTAACAGCTGGTGTAGTTTCCAAAATGGGGTCACTTGTGGGGGTTTCTGCTATTTTAGCATGTCAGAGGCTCTTCACTTGTGACAAGGCATCTGAAATCTATTCCAGCCAGAATTGCACTTCTGAATTCAATTTGCTCTCCTTTCCTGCCGAGCCCTGCCGTGCACCCAAACAGTAGTATTCCCCACACATGGGATATTGGCGTACTCAGAAGACAATTGCACAACAAATTGTATAGACAATTTTCTCCCATTACCCTTGTGAAAAGGAAAAATGTGAGGCTAAAACAACATTTTTGTTGGAAAAATGTATTTTTGCATTTTCACAGCTCAACGTTATAACATTCTGTGAAGCACCTGAGAGATTGAGGTGCCCACCACACTTCTAGATAAGTTACTTTAGGGGTGTAGTTTCCAAAATGGGGTCACTTGTTTTGAATTTCCTTTGTTTAGGCACATCAAAGGTTTTGCAAACGCAACATGACATCCGCTATCCATTCAATATAAGTTTGTATTCCAAAAGTCAAATGGTTCTCCTTCCCTTCCAAGCCATACCATGTGCCAAAACAGCCCTTTTCCACCACATATGGGGCATAAGCATACTCTTTGAAATTTTCATTTTTTCCTTGCACATTTCTTTAATTTCTGTGAAGCAGCTAAAGCGTTAATAAACTTCTTGAATGTGGTTTTGAGCCCTTTGAGTGGTGTAGTTTTTAAAATGGTGCCACTTTTGTTTATTTTTTGTCACATAGGTCCCTCAAAATCACTTCAAATGGGATGTGGCCCCTAAAAAAATTGGCATTGTAAATTTTGTTGGAAAATTTTGAAATTGCTGAAAAACAATTAACACTTCTAACTTCCCACCCCTCAAAAAATAATGTTTCAAAAATGTTGATATAACGTAGACATGTGGTAAATGTTATTTTTTAATTATTCTCTGTAGTATAGCTATCTGGTTTAAAGGCAAAAAATTCAAAGTTTGAAAATAGCTAAATTTTCAAATTTTTTGTGAAATTTGAGATATTTTCATGAATAAAGGCAAATGATATTGTTGAGGAGAGCCATAAGATCAAATACTTAATTAACCTCAAGACATAAGAGGTTGAGAGAAGCGACCCATAGCGTGTATTGTTTGATCTTACATAAGTTTTTTTAGATGAAAGTAAGGCACTAAGGCTATGTGCACACGTTCAGGAATTCATGCAGAAAATTCCTGAGAATTCCGGACATTTTCTGCATGAAATCCGCAAGAAAACCGCATGCGTTTTTGCAGCGATTTTGCCGCGTTTTTGCCGCGTTTTTTTCCGGACACTTCCCAATGCATTTTGGAGTGGGAAATCCGCAAAAAAAACGCAAAAAGATAGAGCATGTCCGGATTTTGTGCGGTATGCGTTTTTTTTTTGCGGAAAAAAACGCATCATGTGCACAAAACATGCGGAATTCATTCTAAATGATGGGATGCTTATTGTACGCGGTTTTTTGCGGTTTTATAGCGTTTTTATCAGGAAAAACCGCGAAAAAACCGTGAAAAAACCGCAACGTGTGAACACAGCCTAAAGATGGCTGCCATTTCCTGTATCAGAGAGCCATGTGGCTGCCTGGCTGGTATCCAAGATGACGCCCACCCTGGTGACCTCATGGATCCACCCACAGTGACGCCCACCTTGATGACCTCATGGACCAACCCACCCTGATGACCTCATGGATCCACCCATGGACTTGCTCATTGCCCAACCCACTAACCAATGGAATGCATCCGATCACTCCCATTTTAGAGCTAACCGAGCCCCCTTACAGGGGATATATAAATCTGTGTCTTGCCTGAATAAAGTCTCTTTTTCCCGTGCAGCTGGGCCATAGATTGATCATGAAGAGTTTACATATAACTGTGTGTTGTTATATGTTTATTTCTTTGGTGCGCACCTGATCAATATCCATTAGGCCAGGAGTAGGCAACTTAAGTGAAGTGAACATTTTATTAAATTGTTCAACCTAACAATTTCGACTAAAATTTATTACTAGCATGAAGTACAACATGTCATGAAAAAAACAATCTCAGAATCACTAGAATATGTTTTCCAAAGTTGTTACCTGATAAAGTGACACAGGTCACTAGAGATGAGCGAATTTGCTCGGGTTCCCTCTTATTCGGCAAGCTATAGCACTTACCAAATAAGCTTCCTGGATCGCGGTGGCCGATCAGCTGAGCCTGTTTGTTGGGTTCTCCATGTATGTGTCATGACTGCGACACATGCAGTTGCGGCGCTGATCAGCTGATCGGCCAGCGCGATCCAGGAAGCCGGGTCCCCTCTGCAGCTTACCAAATAAGAGGGAACCCGAACAAATTCGCTCATCTCTAGTCAGAAGTCAAAAATTGGCCTGGTGAGGAAGGTGAAAACAGGCTTGGTGGTGACAGAGTTAAAACTGGAGTCTGTACATTGCTAACAATTGCGACTCCACAAATTTAACTCCACGTGCTTGGTGGTTTCCTGTGGTTTTTATGTGATCCACTAGGGGCTTTGTATATTTGAATCTTGTGTCTTATTAAATGGTTTGGTAATGCCTGTTCCAGATGTGTTTTATTACCAGCTTAAAAGAAATGTTCTCGCTAAATTTTGGTTTCCATATGGAAATCAATTATTTGTGTACAGTCAAGTCGCCCATTTTGAATTGTACAACACTAACAAACCACAGGTGTTAAAGGAGAGTTTTAAACTCTAGACACCTCTACATCTGCTCTTCCCTGCTGTATGAGTCAATGCTGCCTGTTTTTTTATCAGTGTATGTTGTACAGTCATGGCCGACAGTATTGGTACCCTCAAAATTGTTTCAGAAAATGGAGTGTTTCTCCCAGAAAATTATTGCAATTATACATTTTGTTATACACATGTTTATTTCCTTTGTATATATTGGAACAACACAAACAACATGCAATATATAAATCACACCTGAAACCAGATGAAAAGTGGAGAGGTTAACTCAATCTTTGGATTTTGTGTCTGTGTGTGCCACACGAAGCATGGAGACCAGAAAAAGCATTAAAGAACTGTCTGAGAACTTGAGAACCCAAATTGTTGAAAAATATCAATAAATCTCAATGTTACAAGTCCATCTCCAGAGATATTGATGTTCCTTTGTCAATGGAGATTAACATAATCAAGTTTAGAACCTATGGCACGGTGGATAATCTCCCTGGACGTGGACGGAAGAGAAAAATTGATGAAAGGTTGCAAGGGAAGATAATCCGGAAGGTGAATGAGCAGTCCAAATCCAGTTCCAAAGAAATTCAAGCAGTCCTGCAGCCTGAGGGTGCATTAGTGACAGCATGAACTGTCGACATCTGAATGAAACGCTATGTCAGGAGATCCAGTAGGACCCCAGTGCTGACATAAATATATAAAAAGCTAGAATACAGTTTGCCAAAATGTACGCCAGTAAGCTAAAATCCTTCTGGTAAAGTGTCTTGTGGACAGATGAGACCTAGATAGAGCTATTTGGTAAAGCACATCATTCTACTGTTTACCAAAAAAGGAATGAGGCCTACGAAAAAAAAGAACCCAGTATCTACAGTCAAATATGGTGGAGGTTCAAAGATGTTTTGCTACCTCTGACACTGGGTGCCTTGACTGTGTTTTTTTACTTTATCAAAAATTAAAGAAACTGCCAAAGTACCGTATATACTCAAGTATAAGCTGAGATTTTCAGCCCACTTTTTGGGCTGAAAGTCCCCCTCTCGGCTTATACTCAAGTCATACCCAGGGGTCGGCAGGGGAGGGGGAGCAGGGGCTGTCTAATTATACTCACCTGCTCCTGGCGCGGTCCCTGCAGGTCCCTGGCTTCCCGGCGCCCCAGCTTCTTCCTGTACTGAGCGATCACATGGTACCGCTCATTACAGTAATGCATATGTGGCTCCACCTCCCATAGGGGTGGAGCCGCATATTCATTACTGTAATGAGCGGTACCATGTGACCGCTCAGTACAGGAAGAAGCTGGGGCGCCGGGAAGCCAGGGACCTGCAGGGACCGCGCCAGGAGCAGGTGAGTATAATGGGGAGCGCTGCGCGATATTCACCTGCTCCTCGTTCCGGGCGCCCCTCCGTCTTCAGCGTCTTCTGCAGTGACGCTCAGGTCAGAGGGCGCGGTGACGTGGTTAGTGCGCGCCCTCTGCCTGAACGTCAGTGCAATAGATGCTGAAGATGGAGCGGCGCCGGAACAAAGTCAGGTGAATATTGAAAGTGCCGGGGGCCTGAGCGACGGAGAGGTGAGTATGTGATTTTTTTTTTTTTATCGCAGCAACAGCAAATGGGGCAAGTGTTTGTATGGAGCATCTTATGGGGCCATAATCAACGTTTGTGCAGCACTATATGGGGCAAGTGTCTGTATGGGGCCATAACGTTTGTGCTGCACTATATGGGGCAAGTGTCTGTATGGAGCATCTATGGGGCCATAACATTTGTGCAGCACTATAAGGGGCAAGTGTCTGTATGGAGCATCTATGGGGCCATAACGTTTGTGCAGCACTATATTGGGCAAGTGTCTGTATGGAGTATCTATGGGGACATAACGTTTGTGCAATACTATATGGGGCAAGTGTCTGTATGGGGCCATGACGTTTGTGCAGCACTATATGGGTCAAGGGTCTGTATGGGGCCATAACGTTTGTGCAGCACTATAAGGGGTAAATATCTTTATGGAGCACCTTATGGGGCCATAGCAGTATTATATTGGGCAAATGTGTCTATGGAGAATCTTATGGGCCATTATTAACCTTTATGCAGGATTATATGGGGCATATTTTAATATGAACCATCTTATGTGGCCATCATAAAGTTTATGGAGCATTATATGGGGCTCCTGATTCAATATGGATATTCAAAAACACTTAACCTACTGATGTCTCAATTAATTTTACTTTTATTGATATCTATTTTTACTTTTGACATTTACCGGTAGCTGCTGCATTTCCCACCCTAGGATTATACTTGAGTCATTGAAGGGCCACTGTCACCCCCTCCAGCCGTTATAAACTAAAAGAGCCACCTTGTGCAACAGTAATGCTGCATTCTAACAAGGTGGTTCTTTTAGTTTTTGGTGCATGTATTCCCAAAATAAAGCGTTTTATAACTTCGCCAAAATACCTTTCTTTAGACAGGGAGGCAGGTCTTAACCCCCCTGCTGGAAACGCCACACTGCCGTCACTCAAATCTTCAGGGGCGCTGCCCCCTCCGCGCTGTTTTCCCATGAAATCCGGCGCCTGCGCTGTTTAGTACTGGCTGGTGCAGGCGCAGTGAGCTCTGGCCGTCTTACCTCACATGGAGTCTTGCAGACTGCGCCTGTGCGGCCGCCCTGCCTGTGAATCCCAGCCCTGCACTGTGCATAATGCATAACACACTGCAGGGCTGGGATTCCCAAAGTGGGTGGCCACACTAGCCGCACAGGCTTATGTGACTGCAAAGTTAGACAATGTTTGTAGTCACAAGAAAATTAAGTACACCCTCTTTGAATTCTGTGGTTTTATAAATCAGGGCATTATAAAAAAAAATCTGGTCCTTAGGTCTTAAAAAAAGGCAGCTATAACTTCAGATTCACAACAACACATGACAAATCACACAGTGTCAAAACTTATTCAACAAAAACTAGGCCAAAATGCAGAATCAGAGTGTAATAAATTAAGTACAACCTTACTGCATGTATAGGAATTAAATGGGCAATTCATGTAAATATTTTCACCAAAAATGTGGCGTAAAACACTTTAAAACCAGCCAATTTTTGTGCAACCCAGAGTTGTGCAAAAATGTTGCTACTTTTGCTGTTTTCATGCTAGTTTGAAGCAGATCCACCAAGATAGGTGGAGATGTGGCAGGTCAGGGCGTAGCTACCACCATGCATCCAATTCAGCAATAAGGCTATGTGCACACGTTGCGGATTAGGCTTAGGAATTTCTGGTGCGGATTCTGCCTCTCCTGGCAGAAAATGCACCTTCGGATTTGTCGCATTTTTTGTGCGGTTCTGCAGCATTTTTTGTGCGTTTTTGCTGCGGTTTTCTTGCGGATTTGCTGTGTTTTTTACCCCTGCGGTTTTCTATAATGGAATGGGTAAAAAAACGCTGCAGATTCACAAAAAAGAAGTGACATGCTACTTCTTTTAAACCGCAGCGTTTCCGCAGCGGATTTTCCGCAAAGTGTGCACAGCATTTTTTTTTCTCATTGATTTACATTGTACTGTAAATCAATTGCGGATCTGCAGCGTTTCTGCACCTCAAAATACGCTGCGGATCCGCAGAGGATCCGCAACATGTGCACATACCCTAATAGTGCTGTCCTTTTGTACAACAAATAAATTCCTAAATACATTTAAATCAGCAAATCACAATTTTGTCTAGAGAAGTAATCATTGTAGAATTAAAATGGCCATAACCCTGTTACACTGACAAAAACCTGCCCTAGAATGGACAGATGCCTGTGAGCATGTTTAGCAGGAAGCTCCGCTGCCGTGACAAGGAGATACTTATATCATTATTCAGAGAGCCCAGGTATACAGAAGTGTGAGTGGCCTCTTTTTACCTCAGCAACTTTGAAAACTCCAGTAGTATTAGTGGAAAATAGTTTCCTACATATGGAGGAGAGAGTTTCTTACTGCACATGCTCACAGGCACCTGTTCTAACATTCTAGGACAGGTTTCTCTCAGTGAAACAAAGTGGCGGCCATTTTAATTTTATAGCGATTACATGCCTAGACAAAACGATTGTGATTTGCTAATTAAATATATCTTGTGTTTTATTTTTTCCTTTTAGTTTTTTTCTTTACAATTCCTGGAGGAACCCTGACGTGACGTGCGACTGTCAATGAGTTCGGCAACCACTTCATTAAGACTGGCATGCACAAAGCCAGGCTTGATGAACTGGACCTTTAGATCACATGTAGCAGTCAAGTGCCCCTTATCAAATGCCCTTGATGAATTGTTCATCAGCAAGTGTGCCATTTCTGTAAAAGCAGAAGTTTTGGCAGTTTGCTGGTCTGGAGCATTCAGGCATGTGTTAGCATAATTCATAGGAGGGAAAACATCAGCACTGATATGAGAGAAGCAATCGTTGCACCCCAATTATCCGGGAAGGGTTTTAAGGCCATTTCCAAACAATTTGCAATCTAGCTTTCTAAAAGTAGAAAGATTATTCCCAAGTGGAATATATTGAAGAGAATTGAACCTAGGAGAGGACATCCCAGCAAAGTAACCCCCAAATCAGATTGTGAATTGCTCAGAGAAATTGTGAGAAGACATGAGCTACAGCTGAGACTCTAAAGGCCTTAGCATTTTAAATGTTCAACTTCAAAACAATACAATAACAAAAAGACTGAACAAGCATAGCATGTTTGAAAGGGTTGGCAGGAGAAAGCCTCTTATTTCCAAAAACAACATGGCAACACACTAAAGTTGTACCAGAACAAGCCAAAAGACAATACAGCATATCAGCACAGACACCACATACCAACTGACAAACATTGTGGTGGAATTATGATTTTGCTTGTTCTGCAACCACAGTGGTCACCGAGTAGACGATGAAGTCTTCCATTAGAGGACAATAAAACATTCACTCCTTATCTGCGAACTGTTCCAATATTTATGGACACAACTGTTTATCACTCGCCCATAATGACAGTTCTGTGCTGTGTTGTGTATAAATATGTGATTCTTCAGATGTTGTATCATTTATTCTATGCCTGATGAAGAGGCCTGAGTAGTCTCTAAAGCTTTGTTACCATCTTTTCAGTTGGCCATTAAAAGGTATCAGCCACTGAGGACTCTCAATTCTAAATATTATTCCATACAACAAAGAATTCTAGAGTAAAGTGTGATGTCTATCCAAAAGCTAAAGCTTGGCTGAAACTAGTTCATGCAGTAGGACTAAGATCCCAAGCACACCAATCTACATCAGAATGGCTGAAAAACAAAAGAGCCAAGGAGTTGTGATGATCCAGTCAAATACCAGACCTCAATATAATTTAAATGCTGTGGCGAGACTTTCATAGAGTATGCATATGTGAATGCACATAAACCTCAAAGAAATTAAGAAACATTGTAAAGAAAAATTCTTCCTAAACAATGTAAGAGACTGATAACTTTGTGCAGAAAACGATTACTTTAAGTAATTTTTGCTAAAGGTGTTTCTACAAACAAATGTTGATTCATTGGGTGTACTTCATTTTCACACACTGCTTCTGCATTTTGCCTAGTCTCTGTTAAAACATGGCGCAATATAATTTGTTGCGTTTCACAAAAACCCATAGAATTCAAAGATGGTGTACTTAGTTTTACTAATTTCTGAATATAGGTAAACATTAGTTATCTTTCTCTAGCTTCATAATTGATATGTAACCTTTCATTGCAATTCTGCTGTCCCGAGTGGCAGGCTCTAGGTTTTTGTGGGCACCGGGCAAAAGAGTCTCAGTGGGCCTCTTTAACACATAACACGATTCATGACCCACAGAAACAGCAAAGAAATATAGGTACAGCACAATGCCAAATATTTCACTTACTTCTTTCTTACATTACATGAGTGATATCTATTGTAAATTCTACAATAGCTCAGAAACCGGACAGTACTGTCCTCCATACAGTATTATGAGCATCACATTGTGCTCCATACAGAATAATGGACCACATATAATGCTCCATACAGAATAATGAGCTCCATATATTGCTCAATACAGTATTATGGGCCCCACATAGTGCTCCATGCAGAATGAGCCCCAAATACTGCTACATACAGTATTATGGGCACCACATAGTGCTCCATACAGAATGAGCTCCATATGGTATTATGGGCACCACTTAGTGGACAGATGCAGAATAATGCCGTCCATATATTGCTCCATACAGTATTATGGGCATCACATAGTGCTCCATACAGAATAATGAGCCCCATATATTGCTTCAAACAGAATAATGGACCCCATATATAGCTCCATACAGTACAATGAGCACCATATATTTCTCCATACAGTATAATGAGCCCCACATAATTCTCCATCCAGTATAATGGACTCCATATATAGCTCCATACAGAATAATGAGCCCCATTTATTGCTCCATACAGAATAATAAGCGCCATATATTGCTCCATACAGTATGAGCCCACATATTTCTCCATTCAGTATAATGGACCCAATATATTGCTCCGTACAGAATGGACCCAATATAATGCTCCATACACAATAATGAGCCCCATATATTGCTGCATACAGTATAATGATCCCCATATATTTCTCCAGACAGTAAAAGGAACACCATATATTGCTCCATACAGTATAATGAGCCACATATATTGCTCCATACAGTATAATGGACCCAATATATTGCTCCGTACAGTAAAATGAACACCATATATTGCCCTATACAGTATAATGAGCCCCATATATTGCTCCATACTGAATAATGGACCCAATTTAATGCTCCACACAGTAAAATTAACACCATACATTGCTCCTACAGTATAATGGGCCCCATATAATACTCCATACAGTATATGACAGGCCACATATAATGCTCCATACAATATATGATGGGCCCCATATAATGCTCCATACAGTATAAGACAGGCCTCATGTAATGCTCCATACAGTATATGATAGGCCCGATATATTGCTCCATATATAATGGACCCCATATAATGCTCTATACATAATGAGCCTCATATATTCATCCATACAGAATATGGTGGGCCCCATATAATGCTACATACAGTATATGATGGGCCCCATATAATGCTTCATGCAGAATGGGCCCCATGTAATGTTCCATACAGAATATCATGGGCCCCATATATTGCTCCATATATAATGGGCCCCATATAATGCTCCATATATACTGCTCCATATATAATGTGCCCCATGTAATGCTCCTTACAGTATATGATGGCCCCATATAATGCTCCATACGCTATATGATGGCCCCCATGTAATGCTCCACATATAATGGGCCCAATGTAATGCTCCATATATAATAGGCCCCATATATTGCTCCATATACAATGGGCCTCATATAATGCTCCATACAGTATATGATGGGCCCATATAATGCTCCATGCAGAATGGGCCCCATATAATGCTCCAGTATATGATGGACCCCATATATTGCTCCATATATAATGGGCCCCTTATAATCCTCCATATAGCATATGATGGGTCCCATACAATGCACCATGCATAATGGGCCCCATATAATGCTCCAGTATATGATGGGCCCGTATGTTGCTCCAAACATTAAAAAAAAAAAAAAAAAACTCTCCTCGCTGGCTACTGCTCTGCTTCGAACTCCTCAGCTTTGCCGTCATCTGGCTCTCTGCACCTTGACTGTTCAGAGCAGAGAGTGCTCTACAGTAATGTTATCGTGCCCTCTGACCTGAAACGTCACAGTCAGGAGAAGCGAAAGACTCCACAGCAGAGCAAAAGGGAGAGGTAAGTATTGCAATTACTGGGGCCTTGTGCAAGTAGGGGGGCACTCATGGGCGCTGGCACCAGGCCCCCATAGTGCGCCAGTGTCCCCGATGGCGATTGGGCCCCCTGCCTGCTCAAGGCCCAAGTACTTGACCTGGAGCACCAGGTGCTCATGCTGGCTCTGGCGAGTGGGTCACGCCCTCCTCAGAGATCTGGGGTTAGAAGATCACTACGTATTGTGAATCACAGATCATCCATTTAGCCTGTGTGTTTGCATTTCATATTAAATGGATTTAGCTTTCCTTTGGTGCTGAAGAGGTGAACAACCCTTTCTATGATGGTTAGAAACTTACAGCTCCATCTCACAGCTGTTCCTGACCTGGTCACTTCTTCTCTCTAGAAAATCTGGCCAGACCTTCCCTTCTACTCCCTAGCTCCTTGGAGTCGTTGTGCTGAGTTGGAGATCATTGTTGCTGCTGGAGATTGTTGTATTCTGTTTATTGGGTGTATGCTTTCCTCTTTGTCCTATTCCCATTTGGTTTGTACATTTTTACCCTTCCCTATATACCTCTCTACCTTTGGGGAGTGTTTTGTATGTTAATTGCTTTTCGTTATCCGTTTGTCTAACTAGAAGTTCTGTCCCAGGCCTCCTATGGGATGGGGAGGGGACAGCTTAGGGTATATGATCAGTGTGACCCAGGAAGCTGGATTCCCTCTGCAGCTTATTCGGTAAGCACTGTAGCTTGCCGAATAAGGAGGGAGCCAAACAAATTCTAGTCGTAACCATGGATACCTAAACTACTGCAATGCTTGCACATGGAATAAGAGACATAGCTAATCAGAAGAACTATAATACATTTCTAATTGGGTGTATTTGCTAATAAGTATTATTATTATTTCTACACCTACTAAATATTGGGATTGGCTCTTGGAATACTTCTTTAGCTTACATATAGACATACACATGAAAACGTATAGGAACAGGGAGATCAGTCTTGTGGACTAGTTTCAACTTGGCTCTTTAGTGTTTTGAAGTTCATCTCTAGTTACGACTACTTATAGTGACAGTTAACCCCTTCATGACCCAGCCTATTTTGACCTTAATGACCTGGCCGTTTTTTGCAATTCTGACCAGTGTCTTTTTATGAGGTAATACGGTAACTCAGGAACGCTTCAACGGATCCTAGCGGTTCTGAGATTGTTTTTTCGTGACATATTGGGCTTCACGCTGGTGGTAAATTTAGCTCAATAAATTCTGCGTTTATTTGTGATAAAAACGGAAATTTGGCGAAATTTTGAAAATTTCGCAGTTTTCACATTTTGAATTTTTATTCTGTTAAACCAGAGAGTTATGTGACACAAAATAGTTAATAAATAACATTTCCCACATGTATACTTTACATCAGCACAATTTTGGAAACAACATTTTTTTTTGCTAGGAAGTTATAAGGGTTAAAATTTGACCAGCGATTTCTCATTTTTACAACAAAATTTACAAAACCATTTTTTTAGGGACCACCTCACATTTGAAGTCAGTTTGAGGGGTCTATATGGCTGAAAATACCCAAAAGTGACACCATTCTAAAAAATGCACCCCTCAAGGTGCTCAAAACCACATTCAAGAAGTTTATTAACCCTTCAGGTGCTTCACAGCAGCAGAAGCAACATGGAAGGAAAAAATGAACATTTAACTTTTTAGTCACAAAAATTATATTTTAGCAACAATTTTTTTATTTTCCCAATGGTAAAAGGAGAAACTGAACCACGAAAGTTGTTGTCCAATTTGTCCTGAGTACGCTGATACCTCATATGTGGGGGTAAACCACTGTTTGGGCGCACGGCAGGGCTTGGAAGGGAAGGAGCGCCATTTGACTTTTTGAATGAAAAATTGGCTCCACTCTTTAGCGGACACCATGTCACGTTTGGAGAGCCCCCGTGTGCCTAAAAATTGGAGCTCCCCCACAACTGACCCCATTTTGGAAACTAGACGCCCCAAGGAACTTATATAGATGCATAGTGAGCACGTTGAACCCCCAGGTGCTTCACAAATTGATCCGTAAAAATGAAAAAGTACATTTTTTTCACAAAAAATTTCTTTTCGCCTCAGTTTTTTCATTTTCACATGGGCAACAGGATAAAATGGATCCTAAAATTTGTTGGGCAATTTCTCCTGAGTACACCGATACCTCACATGTGGGGGTAAACCACTGTTTGGGCACATGGTAAGGCTCGGAAGGGAAGGAGCGCCATTTGACTTTTTGAATGAAAAATTATCTCCATCGTTAGCGGACACCATGTTGCATTTGGAGAGCCCCTATGTGCCTAAACATTGGAGCTCCCCCACAAGTGACCCCATTTTGGAAACTAGACCCCCAAAGGAACTTATCTAGATGCATAGTGAGCACTTTAAACCCTCAGGTGCTTCACAAATTGATCTGTAAAAATGAAAAAGTACTTTTTTTTCACAAAAAATTTCTTTTCGTCTCAATTTTTTAATTTTAACATGGGCAATAGGATAAAATGGATCCTAAAATTTGTTGGGCAATTTCTCCCGAGTACGCCGATACCTCATATGTGGGGGTAAACCACTGTTTGGGCACACGGCAGGGCTCGGAAGGGAAGGCGCGTCATTTGACTTTTTGAATGGAAAATTAGCTCCAATTGTTAGCGGACACCATGTCGCGTTTGGAGAGCCCCTGTGTGCCTAAACATTGGAGCTCCCCCACAAGTGACCCCATTTTGGAAACTAGACCCCCCAAGAAACTTATCTAGATGCCTAGTGAGCACTTTAAACCCCCAGGTGCTTCACAGAAGTTTATAACGCAGAGCCATGAAAATAAAAAATAATTTTTCTTTCCTCAAAAATGATTTTTTAGCCTGGAATTTCCTATTTTGCCAAGGGTAATAGGAGAAATTGGACACCAAATGTTGTTGTCCAGTTTGTCCTGAGTACGCTGATACCCCATATGTGGGGGTAAACCACTGTTTGGGCGCACGGCAGGGCTCGGAAGGGAATGCACGCCATTTGGCTTTTTAAATGGAAAATTAGCTCCAATCATTAGCGGACACCATGTCACGTTTGGAGAGCCCCTGTGTGCCTAAACATTGGATATCCCCCACAAATGACCCCATTTTGGAAACTAGACCACCAAAGGAACTAATCTAGATGTGTGGTGAGGACTTTGAACCCCCAAGTGCTTCACAGAAGTTTATAATGCAGAGCCATGAAAATAAAAAAAAAAATATTTTCTCAAAAATTATCTATTAGCCTGCAATTTTTTATTTTCCCAACGGTAACAGGAGAAATTTGACCCCAAAAGTTGTTGTCCAGTTTCTCCTGAGTACGCTGATACCCCATATGTGGGGGTAAACCACTGTTTGGGCACATGTCGGGGCTCGGAAGTGAAGTAGTGACGTTTTGAAATGCAGACTTTGATGGAAACCTCTGCGGGCATCACGTTGCGTTTGCAGAGACCCTGATGTGGCTAAACAGTAGAAACCCCCCATAAGTGACCCCATTTTGGAAACTAGACCCCGAAAGGAACTTATCTAGATGTGTGGTGAGCACATTGAACCCCCAAGTGCTTCACAGAAGTTTATAATGCAGAGCCGTGAAAATAATAAATACGTTTTCTTTCCTCAAAAATAATTATTTAGCCCAGAATTTTTTAATTTTCCCAAGGGTAACAGGAGAAATTTGACCCCAATATTTGTTGTCCAGTTTCTCCTGAGTACGGTGATACCCCATATGTGGGGGTAAACTACTGTTTGGGCACATGCCGGGGCTCGGAAGTGAAGTAGTGACGTTTTGAAATGCAGACTTTGATGGAATGCTCTGCGGGCGTCACGTTGCGTTTGCAGAGCCCCTGATGTGGCTAAACAGTAGAAACCCGACAAGTGACCCCATTTTAGAAACTAGACCCCCCAAGGAACTTATCTAGATATGTGGTGAGCACTTTGAACCCCCCAAGTGCTTCACAGACGTTTACAACGCAGAGCCGTGAAAATAAAAAATCATTTTTCTTTCCTCAAAAATGATGTTTTAGAGAGCAATTTTTTATTTTCACAAGGGTAACAGGAGAAATTGGACCCCAATAATTGTTGCGCTTTTTGTCCTGAGTATGCTGGTACCCCATATGTGGGGGTAAACCACTGTTTGGGCGCACATCGGGACTCGGAAGTGAGGGAGCACCATTTGACTTTTTGAATACAAGATTGGCTGGAATCAATGGTGGCGCCATGTTGCGTTTGGAGACCCCTGATGTGCCTAAACAGTGGAAACCCCTCAATTCTACCTCCAACACTAATCCCCCCACACCCCTAACCCTAATCCCAACTGTAGCCATAACCCTAATCACAACCCTAATTCCAACCCTAACCGTAAGGCTATGTGCCCACGTTGCGGATTCGTGTGAGATTTTTCAGCATCATTTTTGAAAAATCCGCGGGTAAAAGGCACTGCGTTTTACCTGCGGATTTACCGCGGATTTCCAGTGTTTTTTGTGCGGATTTCACCTTCAGATTCCTATTGAGGAACAGGTGTAAAACGCTGCGGAATCCGCACAAAGAATTGACATGCTGCGGAAAATACAACGCAGCGTTTCCGCGCTGTATTTTCCGCACCATGGGCACAGCGGATTTGGTTTTCCATAGGTTTACTTGGTACTGTAAACCTGATGGAACACTGCTGCGAATCCTCAGCGGCCAATCCACTGCGGATCCGCAGCCAAATCCGCACCGTGTGCACATAGCCTAATTCTAAAGGTATGTGCACACGCTGTGGAAAATGTTGCGGATCCGCAGCAGTTTCCCATGAGTTTACAGTTCAAAGCAAACCTATGGGAAACAAAAATCGCTGTACACATGCTGCAGAAAAACTGCATGGAAACGCAGCGGTTTACATTCCGCAGCATGTCACTTCTTTCTGCGGATTCCGCAGCGGTTTTACAACTGCTCCAATAGAAAATCGCAGTTGTAAAACTGCAGTGAAATGTGCAAAAAAACAGCGGTAAATCCGCCATAAATCCGCAGCGGTTTAGCACTGCGGATTTATGAAATCCGCAGCGGAAAAATCCGCAGAGGACCAGAATACGTGTGCACATATCGAAACCCTAACCCTAACCCTATTCTAACCTTAGTGGAAAAAAAAAATTCTTTATTTTTTTATTGTCACTACCTATGGGGGTGACAAAGGGGGGGGGGGGGTCATTTACTATTTTTTTTATTTTGATCACTGTGATAGATTATATCTCAGTGATCAAAATGCACTTTGGAACGAATCTGCCGGCCCCATGTTTGGGGGTAAACCACTGTTTGGGCACACATCGGGGCTCGGAAGTGAGGGAGCACCATTTGACTTTTTGAATACAAGATAGGCGGGAATCAATGGTGGCGCCATGTTGCGTTTGGAGACCCCCTGATGGGCCTAAACAGTGGAAACCCCTCAATTCTAACTCCAACACACCCCTAACCCTTATCCCAACTTTAGCCGTAACCCTAATCACAACCCTAACCCCAACACACCCCTAACCACAACCCTAACCCCAACACACCACTAACCCTAACCACAACCCTAATTCCAACCCAACCCTAACCCTAAGGCAATGTGCCCACGTTGCGGATTCGTGTGAGATTTTTCAGCACCATTTTTTAAAAATCCGCGGGTAAAAGGCACTGCGATTTACCTGTGGATTTACCGCAGATTTCCAGTGTTTTTTGTGCGGATTTCACCTGCGGATTCCTATTGAGGAACAGGTGTAAAACGCTGCAGAATCTGCACAAAGAATTGACATGCTGCGGAAAATACAACGCAGCGTTTTCGCGTGGTATTTTCCGCACCATGGGCACAGCGGATTTGGTTTTCCATATGTTTACATGGTACTGTAAACCTGATGGAACACTGCTGCGGATCCGCAGCCAAATCCGCACCGTGTGCACATAGCCTAATTCTAAAGGTATATGCACACGCTGCGGAAAACGGTGCGGATCCGCAGCAGTTTCCCATGAGTTTACAGTTCAATGTAAACCTATGGGAAACAAAAATCGCTGTACACATGCTGCAGAGAAACTGCACGGAAACGCAGCGGTTTACATTCCGCAGCATGTCACTTCTTTCTGCGGATTCCGCAGCGGTTTTACAACTGCTCCAATAGTAAACCGCAGTTGTAAAACCGCAGTGAAATGCGCAGAAAAACCGCGATAAATCCGCGATAAATCCACAGAGGTTTAGCACTGCGGATTTATCAAATCCGCTGCGGAAAAATCCACAGAGGACCAGAATACGTGTGCACATACCGTACCCTAACCCTAACCCTAGTTCTAACTCCAACCTTAGTGGGGAAAAAAAAAATCTTTATTTTATTATTGTCCCTACCTATGGGGGTGACAAAGGGGGGGGGGGGGTCATTTACTGTTTTTTATTTTGATCACTGTGATAGGTTTTATCACAGTGATCAAAATTCACATTGGAACGAATCTGCCAACCGGCAGATTCGGCGGGCGCACTGCGCATGCGCCCGCCATTTTGGAAGATGGCGGCGCCCAGGGAGAAGATAGACGGACCCCGGGAGGATCGGTAAGTATGATGGGGTGGAGCACGGGGGAGGGGGGGGGGGTTCTCGGAGCATGGGGGGGATCGGAGCGCGGGGGGGTGGATCGCAGCACGGGGGTGGATCGGAGCACGGGGGGGGGTGGATCAGAGCGCGGGGGGGTTGGATCAGAGCATGGGGGGGTGATTGGAGCATGGGGGGAGCGGACAAGACCACGAGGGGAGCGGAGCACAGGACGGAGGGGAGCCGGAGCAGTGTACCGGACAGATCGGTGGCTTGGGGGGGCGATTGGTGGGGTGGGGGCACATTAGTGTTTCCAGCCATGGCCGATGATATTGCAGCATTGGCCATGGCTGGATTGTAATATTTCACCAGTTTTAATAGGTGAAATATTACAAATCGCTCTGATTGGCAGTTTCACTTTCAACAGCCAATCAGAGCCATCGTAGCCACGGGGGGGTGAAGCCACCCCCCCTGGGCTAAACTACCACTCCCCCTGTCCCTGCAGATCGGGTGAAATTGGAGTTAACCCTTTCACCCGATCTGCAGGGACGCGATCTTTCCATGACGCCACATAGGCGTCATGGGTCGGATTGGCACCGACTTTCATGACGCCTACGTGGCGTCAAATGTCGGGAAGGGGTTAATTACTGCAATGACCTGCACATGGGGTAAGCAACATAGCAAATCAGAAGAACTGCACTCCATTTTTAATTGGACGTATTTGCTAATATTATTATTATTATTATTATTATTAAATCTACTACATAATAGAATAGGATCTTGGAGATGGGAATACCACTTTAAGGATCAGTTATCAAACTACTGTGCCATATGTAAGGGCAGCATTTTCCAACTGCCTCTGCAGTGACTAGCAAACTGTTAGGCATACACCTGTAAATCACTCCTCTTAGGATCAAGGGAGCACTGCCAGCAAAAATAAAACAGAGTTTGTGCAGCCAAGGGTACAGTGGGGCAAAAAAGTATTTAGTCAGTCAGCAATAGTGCAAGTTCCACAACTTAAAAAGATGAGAGGCGTCTGTAATTTACATCATAGGTAGACCTCAACTATGGGAGACAAACTGAGAAAAAAAAATCCAGAAAATCACATTGTCTGTTTTTTTAACATTTTATTTGCATATTATGGTGGAAAATAAGTATTTGGTCAGAAACAAAATTTCATCTCAATACTTTGTAATATATCCTTTGTTGGCAATGACAGAGGTCAAACGTTTTCTGTAAGTCTTCACAAGGTTGCCACACACTGTTGTTGGTATGTTGGCCCATTCCTCCATGCAGATCTCCTCTAGAGCAGTGATGTTTTTGGCTTTTCGCTTGGTAACACAGACTTTCAACTCCCTCCAAAGGTTTTCTATAGGGTTGAGATCTTGAGACTGGCTAAGCCACTCCAGGACCTTGAAATGCTTCTTACGAAGCTACTCCTTCGTTGCCCTGGTGGTGTGCTTTGGATCATTGTCATGTTGAAAGACCCAGCCACGTTTCATCTTCAATGCCCTTGCTGATGGAAGGAGGTTTGCACTCAAAATCTCACCATACATGGCCCCATTCATTCTTTCATGTACCCGGATCAGTCGTCCTGGCCCCTTTGCAGAGAAACAGCCCCAAAGCATGATGTTTCCACCACCATGCTTTACAGTAGGTATGGTGTTTGATGGATGCAACTCAGTATTCTTTTTCCTCCAAACACGACAAGTTGTGTTTCTACCAAACAGTTCCAGTTTGGTTTCATCGAACCATAGGACATTCTCCCAAAACTCCTCTGGATCATCCAAATGCTCTCTAGCAAACTTCAGACGGGCCCGGACATGTACTGGCTTAAGCAGTGGGACACGTCTGGCACTGCAGGATCTGAGTCCAAGGTGGCGTAGTGTGTTACTTATGGTAGGCCTTGTTACATTGGTCCCAGCTCTCTGCAGTTCATTCACTAGGTCCCCCCGCGTGGTTCTGGGATCTTTGCTCACCGTTCTTGTGATCATTCTGACCCCACGGGGTGGGATTTTGCGTGGAGCCCCAGATCGAGGGAGATTATCAGTGGTCTTGTATGTCTTCCATTTTCTAATTATTGCTCCCACTGTTGATTTCTTCACTCCAAGCTGGTTGGCTATTGCAGATTCAGTCTTCCCAGCCTGGTGCAGGGCTACAATTTTGTTTCTGGTATCCTTTGACAGCTCTTTGGTCTTCACCATAGTGGAGTTTGGAGTCAGACTGTTTGAGGGTGTGCACAGGTATCTTTTTATACTGATAACAAGTTTAAACAGGTGCCATTACTACAGGTAATGAGTGGAGGAAAGAGGAGACTCTTAAAAAAGAAGTTACAGGTCTGTGAGAGCCAGAAATCTTGATTGTTTGTTTCTGACCAAATACTTATTTTCCACCATAATATGCAAATAAAATGTTAAAAAAACAGACAATGTGATTTTCTGGATTTTTTTTCTCAGTTTGTCTCCCATAGTTGAGGTCTACCTATGATGTAAATTACAGACGCCTCTCATCTTTTTAAGTGGTGGAACTTGCACTATTGCTGACTGACTAAATACTTTTTTGCCCCACTGTATGTGTCCACGTTCAGGATTGCAGCAGGATTTGGTCAGGATTTTATGCAGGTAAAATCCTGACCAAATCTGCACCTGAGGTCACTGGCAGGTTACCTGCGCTGTCCTTGCGTTTTTTCTGCAATGTAAGGACATTCTGCGTTCTTAAAAGATGCGCCGCATGTGCGTTTTCGCGGGTCTGCCGCACGCGTCTTTTAATGCATAGTGGAGACAGGATTTCATGAAATCCCCTCCACTATGCTGTAACATCTGGACGCTGCGTTTTTGACGCTGCGGCTCAACGCAGCGTCAAAAACGCAGCGTTTCCTGAACGTGGAAACATACCCTTAGGTACTGGACGGAAAGAACTGTACATGCTATATATATATACTAGCTGAAGAGCCCGGCTTTGCCTGGGCATAGGAAATATCTGTGGTTAGTTATAGCACCTCACTGCTCTTATTTTCCCATCATGCCTCTCATTTTCTCCCGTACACCTTTCATTTTCTCCCTCACTCCTTTTATTTTCCCCCTCACTCCTCTCATTCCCCCCAACACTTGTCATTTCGACGTCACATCTGTCATTTTCCGATCACTCCACTATTTTCCCTCACTCCTCTCATTTTGCACTCACACCTTTTCATTTTCACCTCACACCTCTCATTTTCACCTCAGTATATACATGTTTGTCATCTCCCTTATATATAGTATACACCTGTATGTCTTCTCTTGTATATAGTATATACCTGTATGTCATCTCCCCTGTAAATAGTATATACCTGCTGTATGTCATCTCTTGTATATTGTATATACCCATGTGTCATCTCCTCTATTATATACCTGTATGTCATCTCTTCTGTATATACTATATACCTGTATGTCATCTCCTCCTATATATAGTATATACCTGTATGTCACCTCCTGTATATAGTATATACCTGTATGTCATCTCCCCTGTATATAGTATATACCTGCTGTATGTCATCTCCTCTATATACCTATGTTATCTCCTCTTTTATATAGTATATACCTGTATGTCATCTCCTCCTGTATATAGTATATACGTGTGTCATCTCCTTTTGTATATAGTATGTACCTGTAAGTCATCACCTGCTGTATATAGTATATATCTGTGTATCATGTGCTCCTGTATATAGTATATACCTGTGTGTCATCTCCTTCAGTATATAGTATATACCTGTATGTCATCTCCTCCTGTATATAGTATATACCTGTGTGTCATCTCCACTGTATATAGTATATACCTGTGTGTCATCGCCCCTGTATATAGTATGTACCTGTGTGTCATCGCCCCTGTATATAGTATATACCAGGTTGTCATCTCCTCCTGTATATAGTATATACCTGTGTGTCATGTCCCCTGTATATAGTATATATGTGTGTGTCATCTCCTCCTGTATATAGTATATACCTGTGTGTCATCTCCTCCTGTATATAGTATATACCTGTATGTCATCTCCTTCTGTATATAGTATGTACCTGTATGTCATCTCCTCCTCTATATAGTATATACCTGTGGGTCATCTCTCCTGTATATAGTATATAACGGTGTGTCATCTCCCCTGTATATAATATATACCTGTGTGTCATCTCCTCCTGTATTAGACCTCGTTCACACGTTATTTGGTCAGTATTTTTACCTCAGTATTTGTAAGCTAAATTGGCAGCCTGATAAATCCCCAGCCAACAGGAAGCCCTCCCCCCTGGCAGTATATATTAGCTCACACATACACATAATAGACAGGTCATGGGACTGACAGCTGCCGTATTTCCTATATGGTACATTTGTTGCTCTTGTAGTTTGTCTGCTTATTAATCAGATTTTAATTTTTGAAGGATGATACCAGACTTGTGTGTGTTTTAGGGCGAGTTTCATGTGTCAAGTTGTGTGTGTTGAGTTGCATGTGGCGACATGCGTGTAGCAACTTTTTGTGTGTCGAGTTGCATGTGATAGGTTAGTGTAGCAAGTTGTGTGCAGCAAGTTTTGCGGATGGCGAGTTTTGCGCGTGGCGAGTTTTATGTGTGGTGCGTTTTGAGTATGTGCAAGTTTTGTGTGAGGCAACTTTTGCATGTGTTGCAACTTTTGTGCATGTGGCAATTTTTCCACGTGTGCAAGTTTTGCGTGTGGCGAGTTTTCCATGAGGTGAGTTTTGCACGTGTGGCGACTTTTGCGTGAGCCTAGTTTTGCATGTGGCGAGTTTTGCGCGTGGCGAGTTTTGAGCGGCGACTTTTGTCTTTCGACTTTTATGTGGCAAGGTTGGTGTATGTGTGGTGAAATGTGTGCTGAGGGTGGTATATGTGTTCAAGTGCGTGGTAGTGTGTGGCGCATTTTGTGTGTGTGTTCATATCTCCGTGTGTGGTGAGTATCCAATGTCGGGGCCCCACCGTAGCAACTGTACGGTATATACTCTTTGGCGCCATCGCTCTCATTCTTTAAGTCCCCCTTGTTCACATCTGGCAGCTGTCAATTTGCCTCCAACACTTTTCCTTTTACTTTTTCCCCATTATGTAGATAGGGGCAAAATTGTTTAGTGAATTGGTAAGCGCGGGGTTAAAATTTCACCTCACAACATAGCCTATGACGCTCTCAGGGTCCAGGCGTGTGACTGTGCAAAATTTTGTTGCTGTAGCTGCGACGCCTCCAACACATTTCCCTTCACTTTTTCGCCATTATGTAGATAGGGGCAAAATTGTTTGGTGAATTGGAACGCGCGGGGTTAAAATGTCGCCTCACAACATAGCCTATGACGCTCTCGGGGTCCAGACGTGTGACTGTGCAAAATTTTGTGGCTGTAGCTGCGACGGTGCAGATGCCAATCCCGGACATACACACATACACACACACACACACACACACACATTCAGCTTTATATATTAGAGATATATATATATATATATATATATATATATATATATATATATATATATATATATATATATATATATATATATATATATATATATATATATATTTTTTTTTTATATACAATTCTGATTTTGAAAGTTTTCCCACCTACAAAGAATTGAGGGGTCTGGAATTTTTATCGTAGGTACACTTCAACAGTGAGAGACAGAATCTAAAAATAATAACCAGAAAACCACATTGTATGATTAATAAATTTGCATTTTGATTGCTGTTGATGGTTATAGGAAGCGATTGATTGCAGTTATTTACTCCAAAGGGTGTGCAACCTAATATTAAGTTGAGGGTGCCAACAATTTTGTGCTGCCCGTTTTTGGATATTTGGGGTTTTGTGAGAAATTATGCCCAGTTTGCCTTTGTTTCTGTTTTTTGAGTTGTTCCAATACACTCACAGGAAATAAACATGTGTATAACGAAACATGTGTAACTGCAATAATTTTGTGGGAGAAAGACTTCATTTTCTGGAACAATTTCAAGGGTGCCAACATTTTCGGCCATGAATACACTGTGTTCCAAATTATTATGCAAATTGGATTTAAGTGTCATAAAGATTTAATTGTTTTGTTTTTGAAATAAACTTGTGGATGGTATTGTGTCTCAGGGCTCAATAGATAACTGAAATCAATCTTAAACACATGTGATAATTAGTTTTCCAGGTGATTCTAATTAAAGGAAAACTACTTAAAAATTATGTTCCACAATATTAAGCAGGCCACAGGTTTCAAGCAATATGAGAAATAAGAAGGATCTCTCTGCTGCTGAAAAGCGTTAAATAGTGCAATGCCTTGGACAAGGTATGAAAAAATTAGATACTTCACAAAAACTTTGTGATCATCATACTGTGAAGAGAGCACAGACAGAGTTCATGCACATATAGGCATAATGGAGAAGGTTTCTGCCAGACAAATTCATTGGATTAAGAGAGCAGCTGCCAAAATACCATTACAAAGCAGCAAACAGTTATTTGAAGCTGCTGGTGCCTCTGGAGTCCCTCGAACCTCAAGGTGTAGGATCTTTCAAAGGCTTGCTGTGGTGCATAAACCTACTATTCGGCCACCCCTAAACAGTGTTCATGAGCAGAAACGGTTGCATTGGGCCCAGACATACATGAAGACTAATTTTCAAACAGTCTTGTTTACTGATGAGTGTCGAGCAACCCTGGATGGTCCAGATGGATGGAATAGTGGATGGTTGGTGAATGGCCACCATGTCCCAACAAGGCTGCGACATCAGCAAGGAGGTGGAGAAATCGTGTTTTGGCCCGGACTCACGGGGAAACAGCTGGTGGGGCCCTTTAAGGTTCCTGAATATGTGAAAATGACCTCTGTAAAGTATATAGCGTTTCTGACTGACAACTTTCTTTCATGGTCTAAAAGCAGAAACGTGCCTTCAGGAGCAAAATCATCTTCATGCATGACAATGCACCATCTCATGCTGCAAATAATACCTCTGAGTCATTGGCTGCTATGGGCATAAAAGGAGATAAACTCATGTTGTGGCCACCATCTTGCCCTGACCTCAACCCTATAGAGAACCTTTGGAGTATCATCAAGCAAAAGATCTATGAGGGTGGGAGGCCGTTCACATCAAAACAGCAGCTCTGGGAGGCTATTCTGACTTCATGCAAAGACGTACAAGCAGAAACTCTCCAAAAACTCAAGAATGCAAGAATTGTGAAGGTGATATCAAAGAAGGGTTCCTATGTTAACATGTTATTTGGCCTGTTAGTAGGTTTTGGAGTTAAATAGCTCTTTTGTTCAGTGAATGTGACCTCCTAATGCTGCAAATTCCACAAATGAGCATTTTCAGTTCTTTAAAACATATGAAATGTATAGAAATTCTACTGTGCCTAATAATTTGGAACAGTGCATTTTGAGTTTCTATTCATTTTGGAGATTATACTGTTATCATTGGGAGGTTTCATCAATAAAATTTGATGTATACTCTAATGGGTGATGACTTTTATTAGACTGACTGTCATTTGCACCGACCATTTAGGAAAATCCGAGAAAAATGTCATCTGCATAATAATTTAGAGCACAGTGTGTGTGTGTGTGTGTATATATATATATATATATATATATATATATATATATATATATTACAGAGAACACTTTGATTTAACCCCTTCCCGACCTTTGACGCACCGTATGCGTCATGAAAACCTGTGCCATTCCGACCTGTGACGCAGCATATGCGTCATGGCCGGAATGGGCTCCTGCAGGCCGGGTGAAAGAGTTAACTGTAATTTCACCCAGGCTGCAGGGACAGGAGGAGTTGTACTTTAGCCCAGGGGGGGGGGGTGGCTTCACCCCCCCCGTGGCTACGATCGCTCTGATTGGCTGTTGAAAGTGAAACTGCCAATCAGAGCGATTTGTAATATTTCACCTAAAAAACTGGTGAAATATTACAATCCAGCCATGGCCGATGCTGCAATATCATCGGCCATGGCTGGAAACACTGATGTGCACCCACCCCACCGATCGCCCCCCCAGCCCTCCGATCTGTGGTCCGCTCCCCTCCGTCCTGTGCTCCGCTCCCCCGTCCTTCTGTCCGCTCCCCCCGTGCTCCAATCCCACCCCCCGTGCTTCAATCCACCCCCCCTGCACTCCGATCCACCCCCTCGCACTCCGATCCCCCCGTGCTCCAATCCACCCCCATGCTCCAATCCACCCCCCCGTGTTCCGATCCACCCCCCATGCTCCGATCCACCCCCGTGCTCCGACGCCCCCCCGTGCCCTGATTTCCCCCCCCCCGTGCCTTGATCTCCCCCCTTATACTTACCTAGCCTCCCGGGGGCCGTCCGTCTTCTTTCCTGGGCGCCGCCATCTTCCAAAATGGCGGGCGCATGCGCAGTGCGCCCGCCGAATCTGCCGGTTGGCAGATTCGTTCCAATGTGAATTTTGATCACTGTGATAAAACCTATCACAGTGATCAAAATAAAAAACAGTAAATGACCCCCCCCCCCCCTTTGTCACCCCCATAGGTAGGGACAATAATAAAATAAAGATTTTTTTTTTCCCCACTAAGGTTGGAGTTAGAACTAGGGTTAGGGTTAGGGTACGGTATGTGCACACGTATTCTGGTCCTCTGTGGATTTTTCCGCAGCGGATTTGATAAATCCGCAGTGCTAAACCGCTGTGGATTTATCGCGGATTTATCGCGGTTTTTCTGCGCATTTCACTGCGGTTTTACAACTGCGGTTTACTATTGGAGCAGTTGTAAAACCGCTGCGGAATCCGCAGAAAGAAGTGACATGCTGCGGAATGTAAACCGCTGCGTTTCCGTGCAGTTTCTCTGCAGCATGTGTACAGCGATTTTTGTTTCCCATAGGTTTACATTGAACTGTAAACTCATGGGAAACTGCTGCGGATCCGCACCGTTTTCCGCAGCGTGTGCATATACCTTTAGAATTAGGCTATGTGCACACGGTGCGGATTTGGCTGCGGATCCGCAGCAGTGTTCCATCAGGTTTACAGTACCATGTAAACATATGGAAAACCAAATCCGCTGTGCCCATGGTGCGGAAAATACCACGCGAAAACGCTGCGTTGTATTTTCCGCAGCATGTCAATTCTTTGTGCAGATTCTGCAGCGTTTTACACCTGTTCCTCAATAGGAATCCGCAGGTGAAATCCGCACAAAAAACACTGGAAATCTGCGGTAAATCCACAGGTAAATCGCAGTGCCTTTTACCCGCGGATTTTTAAAAAATGGTGCTGAAAAATCTCACACGAATCCGCAACGTGGGCACATTGCCTTAGGGTTAGGGTTGGGTTGGAATTAGGGTTGTGGTTAGGGTTAGTGGTGTGTTGGGGTTAGGGTTGTGGTTAGGGGTGTGTTGGGGTTAGGGTTGTGATTAGGGTTACGGCTAAAGTTGGGATAAGGGTTAGGGGTGTGTTGGAGTTAGAATTGAGGGGTTTCCACTGTTTAGGCCCATCAGGGGGTCTCCAAACGCAACATGGCGCCACCATTGATTCCCGCCTATCTTGTATTCAAAAAGTCAAATGGTGCTCCCTCACTTCCGAGCCCCGATGTGTGCCCAAACAGTGGTTTACCCCCAAACATGGGGTACCAGCATACTCAGGACAAACTGTGCAACAATTACTGGGGTCCAATTTCTCCTGTTACCCTTGAGAAAATAAAAAAATTGCTTGCTAAAACATCATTTTTGAGGAAAGAAAAATGATTTTTTATTTTTACGGCTCTGCGTTGTAAACATCTGTGAAGACTCAGGACAAACTGGACAACAACATTTGTGGTCCAATTTCTCCTATTACCGTTGGCAAAATAGGAAATTCCAGGCTTTTTGAGGAAAGAAAAATTATTTTTTATTTTCATGGCTCTGCGTTATAAACTTCTGTGAAGCACTTGAGGGTTCAAAGTGCTCACCACACATCTAGATTAGTTCCTTTGGGGGTCTAGTTTCCAAAATGGGGTCACTTGTGGGGGAGCTCCAATGTTTAGGCACACAGGGGCTCTCCAAACGCGACATGGTGTCCGCTAACAATTGGAGCTAATTTTCCATTCAAAAAGTGAAAAGGCGCGCCTTCCCTTCCGAGCCCTGCCGTGTGCCCAAACAGTGGTTTTCCCGCACATATGAGGTATCGGCGTACTTGGGAGAAATTGCCCAACAAATTTTAGGATCCATTTTATCCTATTGCCCATGTGAAAATGAAAAAATTGAGGCGAAAAGAAATTTTTTGTGAAAAAAAGAACTTTTTCATTTTTACGGATCAATTTGTGAAGCACCTGAGGGTTTAAAGTGCTCACTAGGCATCTAGATAAGTTCCTTGGGGGGTACAGTTTCCAAAATGGGGTCACTTGTGGGGGAGCTCCAATTTTTAGGAACACGGGGGCTCTCCAAACGTGACATGGTGTCCACTAAAGAGTGCAGCCAATTTTTCATTCAAAAAGTCAAATGGCGCTCCTTCCCTTCCAAGCCCTGCCGTGCGCCCAAACAGTGGTTTACCCCCACATGTGAGGTATCAGCGTACTCAGGACAAATTGGACAACAACTTTCGTGGTTCAGTTTCTCCTTTTACCATTGGGAAAATAAAAAATTGTTGCTAAAAGATCATTTTTGTGACTAAAAAGTTAAATGTTCATTTTTTCTTTCCATGTTGCTTCTGCTGCTGTGAAGCACCTGAAGGGTTAATAAACTTCTTGAATGTGGTTTTGAGCACCTTGAGGGGTGCAGTTTTTAGAATGGTGTCACTTTTGGGTATTTTCAGCCATATAGACCCCTCAAACTGACTTCAAATGTGAGGTGGTCCCTAAAAAAAATGGTTTTGTAAATTTCGTTGTAAAAATGAGAAATCGCTGGTCAAATTTTAACCCTTTTAACTTCCTAGCAAAAAAAAATGTTGTTTCCAAAATTGTGCTGATGTAAAGTAGACGTGTGGGAAATGTTATTTATTAACTATTTTGTGTCACATAACTCTCTGGTTTAACAGAATAAAAATTCAAAATGTGAAAATTGCGAAATTTTCTAAATTTTTGCCAAATTTCCATTTTTATCACAAATAAACACAGAATTTATTGACCTAAATTTACCACTAACATGAAGCCCAATATGTCACGAAAAAACAATCTCAGAACCGCTAGGATCCATTGAAGCGTTCCTGAGTTATTACCTCATAAAGGGACACTGGTCAGAATTGCAAAAAACGGCCAGGTCATTAAGGTCAAAATAGGCTGGGTCATGAAGGGGTTAATAAAACAAATGAAGAAAACTTTATTTTTTTCACAAAATATTCCCTTTCAGATCTACAATGAAACCCATACTGGTTTTATTTCTTAAAAATATCACATACATAAATTGTCCTAGATGACCACTGATCTTGTATGTCCGCCCATAATCCTGCGATGAGCATCATTCTTCCATATGATAACATTACATGTGGAAACTTCTACTTCCTATCACCATGAATCAGAGTTTCAGTTGCAGAATAATTGTTGTTAAACAAACTGGTCACAAAGCCAGAATCCCACTCCAGAGGTAGCAGCTAAAACAAAGGTTTGACATTAATTATTTCTAACAATGGTTTACCAAACCTATGACTTCCTTAAGAGACAAAGGGTTAATAATTCACCAGTGTGACTAAGTAATACTCTATTTTGTCATTACTTGCATTAGAAAGGGAACTGTTACCCATATATCATGTGGAACTGCCACAATGTGAACAGATTGATTTATTATGGCCCCAACCATCTCTGATGTATGACATGTATATCCTAATCCCTGCAAATGATAATCTCCAGCTATCCTCAGCCCGGCTGGTACGTAGAAATCGCATGCGTGATTAAAAAAAAAGAGAAAAAAAAATGATTTGATGAGGCAATGTCAGTAACGACGGCAGGAAGAGATTTTTGCTGTGTCTCACTTCCTAGTGGCAGGGCTATATCTTCTTTGCTGCAATTCCACAGTAAAGAGGTGCTGGTTCTGCCTGTTGTGGTTATATATGATGGAAACAATAGGTTGTCATTTAAATGGATCCTAACAGCTGCATGTCAAGGAAAAAACATGTTTCAGAAGCCACTGGGGAGCGAGGTACATGGGAAACTAGTAAAAAACAGGGTGGTCCCAGGTGACATCTCCCCGCCCACTGCCAATAACTGACAACAGCAGACCCCCACGATCCGCTTGACCTACTAATCTCCCAGTGGCTTTTATGGCTTTTAATGTATGGTTTTCTGTGAAACGCCACATTGTTTCAGAATCAACCCTACATACATAACTGAAATCATGCAGCCAGCGTCTGATACATACTGCCCTGGACCAGGCAGAATGTATCCGCTGATAGGTTCCCTTTAAATACATAATATCTATACATAAGTGTGAACCTAGGAGAAAAGCAACATAACGCTCTTTTCTACCAGACAATGCGACTGCCACCATTTAGATTTTTGTCATAAATCAATACATGAAAATGGATATAATCTGTCTACACTGAATACAGATTTTCCTATTACTGAGACAGGAGAGTGCAGTTACTGCTCATAATGTTCTATGGAGAGGAGCTAGAGGCAGATACATTCTGCTGCTGCATGTTTTCCTGAAGGAACTCTTAGTTCTCCATGGAACTTTATGCGCACCAGCTGCCATCTCCTATCTCAGTAATGTGAAAATCTGCATTCACTGAAACCATGAATTGAGATTTCTAAGAATGGATGAACAATCCAGGAGGATAAATACCGTAAGTGGATTTCTTTAATTAGATAGATTACAACGTTTCTTATTTTTGTGTATTATTGTTTATGAAAAAAGAAAACAGTTATTGTTTACATGTTGGTAAATCCATGTGGTCTGCCAAGTATAGTATAATGCATAGGAATAAGGATCAGAATGCACATCCACACAGAGCACAGGGAGCCCCATATGAGCGCCGTGTGAATTTGAATTACATTCTTGTCGTGTATTTGCTCTGGGCAATAGCGGTTTTCCCATCTCATATAAACTATAACTAGGACCTGCATCTATCACGAGAACAGGGGCCCATCCTGTGGATATCACATAAATGTGCACGATGGGAATACCCGTTAAAACACAGGGGCTGTCACTCCAACCATAACTAGCTTCAACCCTCAGAAACCTTGGGGAAGCGACCAAAACTTCTGCGCTGTGATAACCAGAGGCGGCGGCAGTACACCATTAAGTGTGTTTGTCTCCCACGGACTAAACCGCTTCATATCCAACACGTTTCACCATAAAAGATACTTGGGGGCAGCCAATTTGTTCCCACATAACTCAAATTTCTGGCAGAAATCTAAGAGTATGGCCAAATGTAGTCTGTATACAGGAGGTCACAGCTGTATACTCCTGTCTTGGTGATGTCTCACACAGTATAATCATCTTCATAAAGCGTACACTGTGTAAAAGCCATTCCTCTAAATTAAAAAATGACCGGTGGACACCAATGTAGCAGATCTGACTAGTCACATAACATCAGAGTGGAGGATACATCTCTGCAAGTCTAAGGATTACTGCCAATCAGGAGCCTGGAAAAGTGAGATATCATGGCACCAGCTCCAGTGACACAGAAGTCTGTATACGGCCATTGTACCGGAGACATCTTCACCTGCCATGAACCCCGTGGGCAGATCTCCCCCTGCACGCCCCAGTCTGGGAGCAACAGATGGTAGGAGATATATATGTGAGTGTATGTGTATACATATATATATATAGATATGTATATACATATATATGTATATATATAGATATGAATGAGTAAATATATACGTGTGTAAGCGTATAAATTTATATGCGTGTTTGCATATATGTGTACATATCTGGATGTGTGTATATATATATAGGTGTGTGAATATATGTGTATATATATATGTCTAGTTTTTGATTGTGACAATAAATCAGCTGCCCCCATGCCCAGACAGCAGTGGTGCCACTTGCTGACAGGGTGCAGACACACAGTGAGGGCAGACGTGTGGAGGATGGGGGTCGTGCTGCTGTCATGGTCTCCTGTGGGGTCCCCTGGGCTTTTGTCCATTCAGCAGCTTGTCTGTCATTGTGTCTCCCTGCGGACACCATAACTGGCACTGGCTGCTTCCCTAGCAGAGGCCCAGCCTGGCATCCAGCAGCAGCCCAGACAGACCCGCGCTGCTGCAGAACCTCTTGCACCCTAGCAGTAGCAGCCAGCCGTGTCGCCTCTGACAGGTGTCCCCATGCCTGCTCACTCACCCTCATTCACCAGCTTGTAGCTCTGGGATTTCCTGCTCCTTCTCCTCTCCGAAAACTCCATTCTTCGCCAGTAGTGTGAAGAAGGCAGTGGCACAGGGAGAGATCAGACAGATTAGGACGGTGACAGGGAAGGGAGGGGAGGAAGAAGAAGGAAATGAGCGCGGGTGTGTGCCAGCAGCACAGGGCACAGCTCTGCCAGCGGGACTTCCAACTGGTGGGAGAAGGCAAAGTTTTTCCAGGCTTCCAATAGGAATGCAGGCGAGAATGTGGAGAAATCATAAGCCGAGCCGTGGGACTTCCCAGCTGACGCCGAGCATCTTCCTGAGCAGCCCCGGAGGACTGGAGCAGACAGGCCCGCGCTACCTCTCTCTTCTGTTTTGCTTTCTCCTTTTTCTTTTAGGGTCAATGATAAACAGGGGAGAGAATGACTGAGCGACGAGGAGGGAGTCTGACACCTGCCGGTCACCAGGAGCATTACAGCAGGGTGGAATGAAGAGACGTAGTGCGTGACGTCATCAGCTCAGTGTAGGTAGAAGCGACACCTCAGAAAGAGGCGGGAACGAGGAATGAGAGGCGCATGCGCAGCTGCCAGCTAACGGTCATTCTTCGGCTTTGTTAGTACCGTAGAGCTGTGGCGGCTGCGTTGGTACAATGATCCTGCTCACAGGGCACACACATGTCTATGGCCCTGGCTACACTCACTAATGAAAGGCGCACGTTAATTATGGTCCCTGTCTACTGACTGAGTACCAGTGAACTTGACACAACCTGGTTTTATCAGGACACGGTATTGGTGGCTGTCATGTCACATTTTCCTAATATTGGGCAAGCCATGGCGCTGTCCTGTGTGCTGCAGGTTGCTGGACACACTGCTTTGTTAGGCTGTGTTCACATTTACGTTAGGGAATTTGATGCATTTTAGGAACTGACAGACTTTGAGCATGACAACTGTTGCCAAGTGTGTACATACATTTTTATTGGGAAAACCTCTAAATAATAACAGTATTTTTTTCTAAAACTAAGCACACAATGCGCTGTTCCAAATTATTATGCACGACAGATGCCTTTAACAGGTAACACATACGTGCAACACGTTTTGACTCCAGGCCAGAAGGGGGAGCTCTGATCCAGTGTGTAGGTGGCTCCCCTATATATATTCTGGCTGGAGGAAGAGTTAGGCACCTTTCACACATCAGTTTTTTATCGTCAGTCGCAATCCGTCGAATTTTGAAAAAAAAAACGGATCAGGCAACTGATGCCCCTGGATCCGTTTTTTTCTCATAGACTTGTATTAGCAACAGATGGCCTCAGATTTCATCTGTCGTTCGCCGGATCCGTCGAAAATTGGCGGCCGGAGACAATGGGCAAAGTAACGTTCTTTTTGTATGTCAAAATAAACGGAAAGCGACAGATCCGTCGTTTGCTAGAATGGAAGCCTATGGCACTGGAGCCATCAAATGACGGAACCCAGCGACAGATTCTGTTTTTTAACTGAACATGCTCCCATCCAATTAGCCAGATCCGCTGGTCGGATCCTTCCAAAAAAATGGATCCGTCGCATCAGTTTTTCACAATCTGCGATGGATCCGTCAAGCCAACAGATTGTGACTGACTGCAAAAAACTGATGTGTGAAAGGGGCCTTAGAGAGTAGTCTGTGAGAGGAGAGAGTCAGGAAGAGAGCTGGGGCTGGGCAGACAAGCAGATCTGCAGCTCCTGGAAAGGAAAGAGAGGAACGGAACAGTTTGTATTGAGGGTGAAGGAGGAAGGAGCAAAGGCAAAGTAAAGAGCTGGAGGGAAGCTGCCACTGAGCTTCCTCCACGCTGAAGCGCAGAATAACGGTAGCCGGAAGACCGAGGTTGTGGGGGTAACTATGCCCCACAGCAGAAACCGGCGAACAGTAGATTGCAGGTCACCTATCCACCATTAACACCTGAAGGCACAGTAACAGATAGAGTCATCCTGAGAGACCCTGTAAAAAGGCTTAAGTTACCTGCCATGCGGGTAGTGTCCTACCAACAAGGGGGACAGAGAGAACGTGAGGACCTTGTGTGAGGCCTAAGGCAGCAAGGAACTACAACACAGCGCTGAAAGGAAGGCTTGCAACCCCACCTGGCTAGGGGGATCTCAGAATCGCTTCCAAGCCGGCCGGACCTTACCAGTACCTGTGATCCGGTACCCTGGACTGTGGCTGCCTTACACCAGTAAAGGGGTAAAGAGACTGCAACCTTGTGTCCTCTGTTTTCTTACTACACCATCTTTATCTACTGCATCGGGAGCCCTTGGGTCCCAGCTTTACCTGTGGGAAGCCATACCATCCCTGTTGCCATAACATCACCCCAGTGGACCCCTTTAAGCAGCGTCGGTCATCCCTGATTGAATACCACAGGTGGCGTCACGAACATTCTTATTCCTTAAAACCCCTTTAAAGACCTTTCATTTAATTTGGACGCCCAGGGCCACTGACTGGGGTCACTGCCACCATGACCACCCCTTTAACGACCACCGGGCCTGGCCTGGGTACCCCTAGGCACTGGCGGGTGCTCCACCGACTTTCCAAACATTTTGTAGGTTGTAAAGAACTGAAAATGGTCATTGTCATGATCACGTAGCCAGGGGGTCACACTGATCCATGCGTTGTTACCTTTTTGTCAGGGGAACGCAACTCCGCTGCCTCCAATTGTCTGGGCAATTATGCAGTTGATGGACCAGGCCTCTACTGCTTTCACTACTATCAAAGTAAAAAAGGGGAGAAGCCAGCACTGCTTATGGTCAGAACGTAATACATAAAGTGCACATGCATATATTGATTTTTAACTGTATTTCAAAATGAGACATTTAGCAAACAATTGATCAATTCTTTGACCCACCCCACCACGCCAAGGCATTCTCATAATGGGGCAGCTTCCACTACTAGGCTGGCTGGGAAGTCTGTTATGATCTGGTGGCCTTGGAGCAGCATGAGACGTACTCTGGAGGAGGTGGCACCTGTACTGACCGCAAACCCTGAACTTAGCAGCGCAACTAGAAGCAGCCGTGGGGGGTACCTAACGCTCCCTAGACCCCTCGACACAGCCTAAGAATTAACTACCCCTAAAGACAGAAACAGGAAACCTATCTTGCCTCAGAGAAAATCCCCAAAGGATAGACAGCCCCCCACAAATATTGACTGTGAGAGGAGAGGGAAATAACATACGCAGACATGAAATCAGGATTTAGCATAGGAGGCCATACTAGCTAAAAAGAAAGGATAGAACAGAGTACTATGCGGTCAGTATAAAAAGACTAGAAAATATCCACTACAGAAAATACAAAACACCACATCTGACTAAAGACATGTAGGGTATATCTGCATCTCCAGAGACACAGCTAGGCTGCAAAAAATCCTTCACAACAAAGCTGGACAAGACAAAACATGAAAATGCACTGAACTATAAGGTCCACAGCAGGTGGACAGCAAAAACAAAGCCAGGACTTATCTTTGAAGAAAAGCACAGCGAACAGGAGAGACCAGAAGGGATGTGAATCCTCCAAAAACAATGGACAACTGGCACTGACTAAAGGAACAAGCAAGGCTATATAGCCCAGCCCAAATTGCAAAAAATAGATACACCTGATAAATGCTGCGATCCAACTACCGCAGCACTACCACTCATAACCACCGGAGGGAGCCCAAGAGCAGAATTCACAACAGAAATCACAGTGAGTGTATGCACGGTCGTATTTGCCACTAGGCACTTGAGGGCATGTGCCTAGGGTGCCAGGATGTGGGGGGGCACCTGAGCAAGTTTTTTTTTTTTTAAGTCTGAGGTCGGCCAGCCGCCTACCCTCCCATCTCCCCACTTTCTTCAAGACATGCCTTCCTCCAGCGATGCCTGCAACTCTGATGGTCTCAGCGCCGACAGCTCAGCAGTCACATGGTACCGCTCATTAAGGTGATGAATATGGATGCGTCTCCACTCCCATAGGCATGGAGCACATATTCATTACCTTAATGAGCGGTACCACGTGACCACTCACACAGGAAGAAGATGCCAGAGCCTTGACAACAGAGAGAGGTGCAGCGATCGTGCGAGGACTCGGAGGGTGAGCCCAGCCAGAGGCGTATCTAGGGGGGCGCAGCCGTCAGGGGGGCACAGTCGGGCCGCCTAATACGGCGATCCGCAGTGTCTTCCCCGGCGGCTGCATTCTGCCGCCCCCCCCATCCGGACTGAGAGTCGACTGTTCTCTGTGCCGACTGTCAAGCTGACAGCCGGCACAGAGAAGCTACAGCGCGCTGGCTCTGCTCTGCTTCCTGCCCGTGCTTCCTCTCACACAGCAGCTCCGCTGGATGACATCATCATTCAGCGGCAGCTGAGAGGAAGGTGACGGAGATGCTGCAACAGAATGAGTGAGTGTGGTGTGTGTGTAACGCTGTGGGGGAATGTGCAGAGAGGTAAATGGTGTTGTGTATGTCTGTGTGTAGGGGGAGGAGAGGGCAATGATGGGGAGAAGGAAATGATGGAAGCGGTGGAATGGGCAAGGATGTGAAGGAGGAA
Organism: Ranitomeya imitator; assembly: GCF_032444005.1. Taxonomy (NCBI): domain Eukaryota; kingdom Metazoa; phylum Chordata; class Amphibia; order Anura; family Dendrobatidae; genus Ranitomeya; species Ranitomeya imitator. The sequence continues at coordinate 382,456,618 of NC_091285.1, read as the reverse complement.
ATGATGGATATATTGTGGAAAGGACAATAATGTGGGTGGTGGGGGAGGAGAAAATGATGGAGGTGGTGGAATGGGCAATGATGGGGGTGGGGGGAAAAAGAAGGCAATGATGGAGGTGGTGGAATGAGCAATGATGGTGGTGGGAGAATGCAATGGTGGTGGGGGAGGAGGAAATGATGGAGGTGGTGGAAAGGGCAATGAGGTGGGGGGACAGAGAAGGCAATAATGGAGGTAGTGGAATGGGCAATGATGGTGGTGGGAGAATGCAATGATGGTGGAGGGGGGAGAAAAAGATGGAGGTGATGGAATGGGCAAGGATGGTGGTGGTGGAAAGGACAATGATGGTGGTGGTGGAAAGGGCAATGATGGGGATGGTAGGGGAGGAGGAAATGATGGAGGTGGGGGAGGAGAAAATGGTGGTAGTGGAAAATACAATGATGGGAGTGGTGGGGAAGGAGGCAATGATGGGGGTGGTGGAGGAGAAGGCTGTGATGGATTTGGTGGAAAGGGCAATGATGGGGTGGTAGGGAGAAAGCAATGAAGGAGGTGGTGGAAAGGGCAGTGATGGAGTGGTGGTGGAAAAAAGCAATTATGGAGGTGGTGGAAAGAGCAATGATGGGGTGGTGGGGGAGAATGCAATGATGGTGGTGGTGGAAAGGGCAATAATGGGAGTGGAGGAGGAAATGATGGGAGTGGTGGGGAAAAGGCAATGATGGGGAGGAGGAAATGATGGAGGTGGTGGACTGAGAAATGATATGGGGTGGTGGGGTAGAAAGCAATGATGATGCTAGAGAAGGCAATGATGGAGGCGGTGAAGAGGGCAATGATGGGGTGGGGTAGAGGACGATAATGGGATGCAGGGGAAGGAGGACAATGAGGGGTGTTGGGGATTGGGATGGGGGAATTATAACGGACGTAGGAACAGGGGGAGGTGGAGTTATTATCAATTATGTCAAACCCAGTCCCTTAGTATAGAGTACGTTCCTATTAAGTATAACACAGTCCGTTAGTATGTAGTGTACTCACTTATTATATATAGCACCGTCCCTTAGTATATAGTGTACTCATTTATTCTGTATAACACCATCGTTAGTTACAGTTTCCTCTTTTATTATGTATAACATCGTCTCTTATTACATACCATCATCTTTAGTTATATATATGGTGCCGTCCCTTATTATATACTGTAGCTTCCTCTGCTATGTACAGCACTGTCTCTTACATAGTGTATTCTTGTTAATTTTGTTATTCACAGCACCCTCTTTTACTACATAGTCCCCTCTCTATCTACTATATAATTGTCTAAGGGTCACTTCCGTCTTTCTGTCTGTCCTTCTGTCTGTCACGGATATTCATTGGTTGCAGCCTCTGTCTTTCATGGAAATCCACGTCGCTGATTGGTCGCGGAAAAACAGCCACGACCAATCAGCGACGGGCACAGTCCGGAATAAAATGGCCGCTCCTTCCTCCCCGCAGTCACTGCCCGGCGCCTGCATACTCCCCTCCAGTCAGCGGTCACACAGGGTTAATGGCAGCGTTGACCGCGGTGTAACGCACTCAGTTAACGCTGCTATTAACCCTGTGTGACCAACTTTTTACTATTCATGCTGCCTATGCAGCATGAATAGTAAAAATATCTAATGTTAAAAATAATAAAAAAAATAGTTACATACTCACCCTTGGTTGGCCCCCGGATCGAAGCGACCGGTTACCGATGCTCCTCGCGACACCCCGGTGACCGTTCCATGCATTGCTGTCTCACGAGATGATGACATGCGGTCTCACGAGACCGCTACGTCATCATCTCGCAAGACCGCAATGCACTCTTCAGACTGGAGCGAGTGACAAGCATCGGTAACCGGCCGCTTCGATCCGGAAGGTGAGTAACTATTTTTTATTTTGTTTTTTTAACAGGGATATGGTGCATACTACGTGACTGACCAATATACTACGTGACTGGGCAGTATACTACGTGACTGTGCTGTATACTACGTGACTGGGCAATATACTACGTGACTGGGCAGTATACTATGTGGTTGGGCAATATACTATGTGACTGTGCTGTATACTATGTGGCTCTGTGCTGTATACTACGTGACTGGGCAGTATACTATGTGGTTGGGCAATATACTATGTGACTGTGCTGTATACTATGTGGCTCTGTGCTGTATACTACGTGACTGGGCAATATACTATGTGGCTGGGCAATATACTATGTGGCTGGGCAATATACTACGTCACTGGGCAATATAGTACATGACTGGGCAATATATTACGTGGCTGGGCAATATACTACGTGGCTGGGCAATACACTAAGTGGCTGGGCAATATACTACGTGGCTGGGCAATATACTACGTGACTGGCCAGTATACTATGTGGCTGGGCAATATACTATGTGGCTGGGCAATATACTACGTGATTGTGCTGTATACTATGTGGCTCTGTGCTGTATACCACGTGACTAGGCAATATATTATGTGGCTGGGCAATATACTATGTGGTTGGGCAATATACTATGTGGCTGGGCAATATACTATGTGGCTGGGCAGTATACTATGTGGCTGGGCAGTATACTACGTGACTACGTGTCTGTGCTGTATACTACGTGGCTTTGTGCTGTATACTACATGGCTGGGAAATATACTACGTGGCTGAGCAATATACTACGTGACTGGGCAATATACTATGTGTCTGTGCTGTATACTACGTGGCTCTGTGCTGTATACTACGTCACTGGGCAATATACTACGTGGCTGGGCAATACACTACGTGGCTGGGCAATATACTACGTGGCTGGGCAATATACTACGTGGCTGGGCAATATACTACGTGGCTGGGCAATATACTACGTGGTTAGGCAATATACTACGTGGACATGCATATTCTAGAATACCCGATGCTTTAGAATCGGGCCACCATCTAGTTTAGATATAAAATGCCTGCTGATGGAGGAGTCGGTGACCAGCCCATCAGCTCCTCCATTAGAAAAGAAGCTTTCCCATGCTCCATCAGCCATCATTGTATTATACAGCTAACAAGAGAGGACGGTATGTAATAAAAAACAGGGCTCTATATAATCCAATATATAAGGGACGGTAACGTACATAACAAGAGAGGGCACTGTATAATAAAAGACGGCAATATACATAATAAAGGAGATTACGTAATATAGACATATGTATTTGTGTTTGGCTATATATATATATATATATATATATATAGCTTTGTTGCCATAAAAGGAGGGGGGCCCAGACATTTCTTGCACAGGGGCCCTAAGCTGTCAGTGTCCGCCCATGCCCAGGGATCAATTGTACTTGCATCTTACTACAGAAGCGAGTACAACTGAGGCTGTGACTGCCAGGTCAGAGCGACGCGAGCAGTGTGATCAGATCATGTGATCACGCTGCTGACGTCGCTCACTCGCGATGCAGAGGCGAACACTGGTGGTAAGACACCGAAGATTTAGTGCATGGGGGGGGCAATTTGAGTGGGGATGGGGGGATTTATTATGTGTGGGGAGAATTTGAGTGGGGATAGTGGGATTTATTATGTGTGGGGACAATTTGAGTGACGATAGGGGGATTTTTTATGTGTGGAGAGAATTTGAGTGGGGTGGGGGGATTTATTATGTGTGGGGATGGAGGGATTTATTGTGTGTGGGGAGAATTTGAGTGGGGATGGGGGAATGTATTATGTATGGGGAGAATTTGAGTGGGGATAGGGGTTTTTAATTTGTGGGGAGAATTGGAGTAGGGATGGGGTGTTTAATGTGTGGGGTAAGATATGGAGTAGAGATGGGGTTATTTATTGTGTGTGGGGAGGTTTGTAGTAGGGAGATTTGAGGACACAAAATGAAGAGAAATGGGGGAGATGGCATATATGAGGAAACTGTACAGGTGAATGGGGTCATGTATGAGGAAACAGTATGGGGGGCATGTACTAGGAAATAGTATGGGGGAATGAGGGCATGTATGAGGAAACATTACTGGGGGATGGGTGAAGACGGTATGGGGAGCGAACGGGGGAATGGATGCGGACACAGTATGAGTAGCGATGTGAAAAATGTATGTGGACAGAGTACGGGGAGTGAGGGTGATGGGATGTGTGCAGACACAGTATGGGGAGTCAGGTGAGCCGGCAATATAGAAAGTGAGGGGGTAAGTATATGAGGAGACAGTATGGTGAATAGGGAGACGTAAGAGGAGATAGTATGAGGAGGGAGGGGAATAGTGTGAGGAGACAGTATGGTGGAGAAAAGTGAGTGAGCACAGAATAGAAACTGAGTAGTGGGGGCGTAGCATGGAGGGACAGTGTAAGGGTGTTACGCCGCTGTTTCATACTTACCTGTCCGGCCGGCGCGCTCCCGATGCTCCTTCCTGCTCTCCTTCTTCTGGCTTCTCCGACGCTTGTCCCTTCTGCGGTCCGCGCATGCGCAGACGCTCTCCTCTCGTCGCTGAGCCTTCTGGGAGGTCGTGACCCGGTGGCACCGCCTCCAATATGGTGGCGCCCGTCGGGTACTTCTTCCCAGCGTCTCCCCTGCTTAGACGCCTTTGCGTCTATTGCGTTCGCTGGCTTATTGCCAGCATCTCCTTAGGTTCTTTGGCTGCGGTCTCTGCATCCTTTTCTGTGACTCTTACTTGTCTTTGTTTGCCATTCCTACCAGTCCTGTGTTCCTGCTGTACTTACCAGTCCTGTGTTCCTGCCGTTCCTGCCAGTCCTGAGTTTCCTGCCGTACCTACCAGTCCTGTGTTCCTGCCAGTCCTGTGTTTCCTGCCGTACCTACCAGTCCTGTGTTCCTTCCGTACCTACCAGTCCTGTGTTCCAGTCGTGCCCTGTCTAACGTGTGTTTCATCTTACCGGTCAGTACTTTGTCTTCGCTACCTCTGTCCGTCTTGTGCCTCCGCCATTTTGGTTTCCTCTATAGCTCCGACCTCCCTCCGTCTTCTGTTCTCCCTTTGTCCTATCCTCTGTCATCCCTTTGGCTCTGGCAGTTGCGGCTTCACCATCCTTGGGCCTGTCCCTAACGCTCCCTGTATAGGGGGTGGTACCATCGGGTCCGCTCGCCCTCAGGGGCTCTGAAGCCATGACCCAGAGGGTCCACTTCTCTAGTCCTCATAAAGGGCACAGCCAGGAGGAGACAGTATGCTGGGCCCTATAGGGGGGACACAATATGAGAGGACAGTGTGAAGAGAGGGCCGGTATGGAAAGAAGAGGTCAATGTAAAGAGCATGTACCATAAGAGGGACAGTGTGGGAGGTTATATTTTGTGCAGACAATATAGTGATGGGCAATTTTTTATTCAGGAACATTACAATGACACTTCTATCTTTAAGGGCATCATGTGGAGAGTTTCTGTAAATGAGCGGAGAAGATGGAAGTCTGCAGAGACGGCTGGCTGTGGATGAGAAAACTCATAATGGGGTCTGGACAAGATAAAGAAAAGAAGGAGAAAGACTCCAGTGACGACGTCATCTATAAGGTACCTGGATGGAAATGTTATTTTGTGATACTAATTCTCATGTTTTTATTTATTTTAGGAGCATTAAAGGGAATGTCCCGGTTTATAATGAGTCTGCAGTCATTCTTTGTGACAGTGTAATAGAGTGCAGGGTTGAGTATGTCACCACGGAACAGACAGACCAACTGTTGGGGGGGAATTTATTAACAGGGACAATATTCTCCTCGCAGGGAGAAAACAGTAGAATATGAACTGAAAAGATAATGGTGCAAAATATTTGAGTCAAACAGTGTAACAGAATTAAGCGGGATTTCCTGAGAAAAAGAACACTTATCAGTCTGATGAGGACTTGCTTGAAGGGTTGTCTTCTCCAATGTAGGCGCCGAGAAACAGCGGCACTTTTCGTCCCTCTGTTGTCCGTGGGCTGAGTAGTCTCTAGGAATCCGCTGCCTGGGGTTTCGGGAGATAATATGATATGCACAGGCTCTGAATCTTTAGCTTTTACAGCACAGCCTATCCTAGGAAAACGATGCTCAGTCTATTATTAAGTCTCTTAACAGGAATCAGGGGCTCTGCACTGATACCGTGGGTACCAGGGGTCACAGTCTCTGCACTGATACTGTGGCTACCAGGGGGTCACAGTCTCTGCATGGGCCAATGTCTCTGCACGGGTCTCAAGGCGCCCCTCTCTAGTCACAGCAGAGTCCACTTTCATGTACTCACAAAATGCAGTCTTTCTGGGCAATCTCCCTACATTTGTCCTCTGACCGGGAGCCATCTCTCCTCCCCAGAACGCAGCTGCGTCCTGCCCTGACCGCTGCACATGCTGCTCTGCCACTTGCGCACGCCTTTCCCGCTCTCTGCCCGGCTTCCTTCCTGTCCCCGTCTCCAAGTCTGCCCCCCGGGGAACCTGTAGCACAGCTCAATGGTTCCAGGCACGGAGCAGAGAAGGTAACCGCCCCCTGACTCTTCTTGTGTTCTACCTCCTTACAACTGCAGACTTCTGAATTCTCACAGTGCGCACTGCACGGTGTCAGGATTCTCTCGTTCTGGCGATTTACATACATGCAGTCATGCGCTGACTAGACATGTGTGGCCTCACTCAATGAAAAGGAACTGAGTGAGGCCGGGCACATCTAGTTGGAATGTGTTCAGAGGTATACAAATCACATGCTTGTGCTGACATGACGGTCCACTGGCAAGGGAGAATCCTAAAAGTGTGCAGTGCATTATTTGTGAGAATTCAGAAGCCTGCGATGCCAGGATTCAGCTCTGCAGGTTCCAGTAGTCATCACATGGACACTTCACTCATGCGATTTTCATACTTGTGGTCCTGTGACAACGAGCTTTTCTTCCTGCTTCTCTCAGTTTTTCACTGAACATTGAGAGTATTAGGGAGAGGAGCTTGTGGGTACATGACTAAGGCCGGCGTCACACTGGCGTATTGCATCCGATGCGAGATCATCGGATGCGATATGTTAATGACACTCGGCTCCTGCTCGCAGCACAGCAGGAGCCGAGTGTCATGCGTCTGTGCTCCGATTCTCTCGCACAGGGAGGATCGGAGCACAGCTGCGGAGGAGGCGGAGAAATGAATTTCTCCATCTCCTCCATTGCTGGGGTCCGCTTATAGCGCACATCACTCGGATGTTATCCGAGTGGTGTGCGCTGTCTCACTCACACCCATAGACTTATATGGGTGCGAGTGAGCTGAGAGTTTTCCTCGGTCCGAGACAATCGCAGCATGCTGCGATTTTCTCGGACCGAGGAAAACGGCTGACAAAAAGTCGGCTGCTGGGAGCTGCCCCATAACTTATCATTGGTCCGAGTGTAATGCGATTTGTTATCGCATTGCACTCGGCCGTTTAAAGTGCCAGTGTGACGCCAGCCTAAGTGTGCAAATCTCAAATGTCCTGGGTGGGGGCGCCAAAATGAATTCTTGCCACGGGTGCCAGAAAACCTAGATACACCTCTGAGTGCATGGTATATACACCTCCAATCCCAATGCTCAGAATATATATAGACTGTATATATATATATATATATATATATATATATATATATATATATATATATATATATATATACATACACACCCTGGTATAGTCACTGCCAGCTCTGGAATAACAAAAGAAACAACTCACTGCCACCACCAATCGTTTATCAAGTATAGAAATTTACCGCACACTCAATTCTGGTATGTTGCAAAAAAGGGGGTTGTGCCAAATTTATTCAAATACAATATACAAAAAGTTGCCACATTGAAACTTGTAGAGAGAACCCAACGTTTCGACCCTCCTGGGTCTTATTCATGGGGTTGCTCTGATCCTTGGTATATCTATACAAAACAGTGGCAGTGGTAGAGGATAAATAAGCGATCCCTTCCAGGTATGACCTTGTTGTAGGGCCAGATATGGTCTCTGTGTCTCGAGTGTATGGAGCCTGATAGGGAGGGCCGTCTCACTGTGTGAGCTCGTGTCCTGCTGTATTATCAGCTGCGCTCCCGCACCCTGCTGTGGGAGTGAGGTGATAAGTTTGGGAGTGCCGCTGATAATACAGCAGGACACGAGCTCACACAGTTAGACGGCCCTCCCTATCAGGCTCCATACACCCTGGACACAGAGACTATATCTGGCCCTACAACAAGGTCATACCTGGAAGGGATCGCTTATTTATCCTCTACCACTGCCACTGTTTTGTATAGATATACCAAGGATCAGAGCAACCCCATGAATAAGACCCGGGAGGGTCGAAACGTTGGGTTCTCTCTACAAGTTTCAATGTGGCAACTTTTTGTATATTGTATTTGAATAAATTTGGCACAACCCCCTTTTTTTGCAACATACCAGAATTGAGTGTGCGGTAAATTTCTATACTTGATTGACTAAGACCACACGGTCCGTTTTACCAGCACCTCCGTGTCCCAGACTCGAGTGCACACCATTATTCTTATGTTTACCACCAATCGTTTATACGGGTCGATTAGACACCCATTACAGGTAGTCTATGGCTTCAGGGATGTGGTTTACAGAGCAAGAGGATCAGAGCTATTACATTTTCATATTTAATCCAGAAAATTAGGCAGTGTTTATAAAAATATACAAGACTAGCTGAAGACCCCAGTGTTGCCCGGGCATAGTAACTAACTGTGGATAGTTATTATGATTATATTGCACATAAAAACATTTCACATCATATAATCAACACTACAGATTTGCAACACAAATTAACTAAATGATTACTCAAGTACTGATAGTATTTTATTTGTTTGGTGCCGATACTCCGTTCCCCGCCTGTGGTGACCCCTCCAACCCTGGTCTCTGCCATTGATGACATCTCCAACCCTGGCTCCCGCCTGTGATCCTGTGGTGACCCCTCCAACCCGCCTGTGGTGACCCCTTCAACCCTGGCCCATGCCTGTGGCGACCCCTCAAACCCCAGCCGCCATCAGTGGTGATCCCTCCAATCCCTGGTCCCGCTTGCGGTGACCCCTCAGTACATGGTGTCTGCTGTCTGTACACGGTGGCTGCTGTCAGTACACAGTGTCTCTTGTCTGTACACGGTGTCTGCTGTCTGTACACGGTGTCTGCTGTCAGTGCAAGGTGACTACTGTCTGTACACGGTGTCGCCCCCTTCTCGCTGCTGTGCTCGGCACCACTGGGTATGTGAATGCCCCGGGTCTCATGTTTCCCCTCCTGGACACAATGCAAGCAGGATGACGACATTGCATGAAGATGGGAGGCGCCGGACCTGGGACCCGCGACACCCATCGGACCGGACGGCCCCCAGGTGAGTAAAATAAAACTTGTTTTTCTTCTCTTTCAGGTCCGACTAGGGGCTTATCTACAGCATTATAGAATTCTGTAGATAAGCGCCGAAAGGTGGTGGCCGTATCTTATAGCAGCAAAACGAGGTGACAGGTTCATTTTAACTTAATATTTTGTTGCACAACCTTTTGAGGCAATCACTGCAATCAAACAATTCCTGTGACTATCAATGAGACTTCTGTACCCTGCACAGATTATAGACACCCTGAGCCAGATGCAGCAAAGCAGCCCCAAAACATAACAGAGCCTCCTTCATGTTTCACAGTAGGGGCAGTGTTCTTTTCTTGATATGCTTCATTTTTCCGTCTGTGAACATGGAGCTGATGTGCCTTGCCAAAAAGTTCCATTATTGTCTCATCTGTCCATAGGACATTCTCCCAGAAGCTTTGTGGCTTGTCAACATGTTTGGCTCATACAACAACAGCGATCTGACACTGATGTTCCTTGAGCTTGAAGTTCACTTTTAATCTGTTTAGAAGTTTTTCTGGGCTCTTTTGTTACCATTCGTATTATCCATCTCTTTGATTTGTCATCAATTTTCCTCCTGCGGCCACGTCCAGGGAGGTTGGCTACAGTCCCATGGATCTTAAATTTCTGAATAATATGTGCAACTGTAGTCACAGGAACATCAAGCTGCTTAGAGATGGTCTTATAACTTTTACCTTTAACATGTTTGTCTATAATTTTCTTCCCATTCTCCAGAGACAACTCTTTCCTTCGCTTCCTCTGGTCCATGTTGAGTGTGATACATACCATGTCACCAAACAGCACAGTGAGTATCTGTAGCCCTATATACAGGCCAACTCAATGATTCCAAGATTGTAGACACCTGTGATGTTAGTGGACACACCTTGATTTAACATGTCTCTTTTGTCACATTATATTCAGGGGTACCATCATTTCTGTCCAGGCCTATTTCATGAGTTTAATTTTTTTTTTTAATTCTGTGGAAGCATGGTTGAAAAGCAGTGTCTGACTTTCATTTGTTTATTTTCATAGATCTTTTATTTATTATTACTTTTGTCAGATTCAAGTTATTTTTGTGACCATTGTGGGGTTTTCTGTCATTAAACGAGGGGTACCAACAATTTTGACCACGTGTGTCTAGATGATGCAAAATGGGAACAAACAATACGCTATGTACAATTACATAAAAAGAAATAACGAAAGAAAATTACTAAACCTGGTCACGGAAATGGCTCAGAGCTTAGCGGAGGGAAGCACTTTGATTGAGAAAATGGACAGAACCTACACAGTGAACTATGTCTTCCAAGTACTGACCATTGATGAAGACCCAATTTCTGCTTTGCATTAGCTCTAAAGTTATGCCCACACACCTCTCCTCAATGACCTCATGTGAGGGCGGATTATGGGATGCTCTCAGCCCTTCAGGATTTTATGAGATCACCAACTTACAAGATATCACCGCCTCTGATGGTCCCATGTGTTAGATATTGCCTTCATATTTTATATCATGATTTTACCGTGAAATAGAGGTCAAATATGACAGGTATAGAATAATGTTGCGGATCGTTGTTAAGTTGGAGGAGTCCAAGTGGCCCCACAGCGATGTAATGGAATGCATCCCTTCCTTTCCTTCGCTACAATGCCAAAAATCATTATCTCACAAATATCGAATCACTTGATAAAGATCTTTGTAGATCAAAACGTCGCAACAGAAGGCAGAATAAATGTGATGTAAGTTCACCAACTTGTGAGGCGCTGTCCTTTTTCTTCATTTGATGGTTACATGTTAACATAGTGTCACGGACGTGGTTTGTGGAGCCACTGTGCCACGGACCTCGGAGAGCTAGGAGGGGCGTGACTAAGCAAGCACCTGACTGTTCACTAGAGCCTCTGATGGTGAGGTTAGACTTGGCTCCCAATGATCGCCAGGTGCCACTCCAGGACAAACCAACTGACGTGCAGTAGCTGGACCAAGAGGACAGACTGGATGGAGCAACAGGCAGACTTTGTATCAGAGTGCAGCAGACAGAGTTTGCATCAGAGTGCAGCAGAGTTTGCACCAGAGTGCAGCAGGCAGAGTTTGTATCAGAGTGCAGCAGGCAGGGTCTGCATCATAGTGCAGCAGGCAGGATTTGCACCAGAGTGCAGAAGGCAGGATTTGCACCAGAGTGCAGCACTGGTATGCATCCTTACACAACAGAGACTGCAAAACAGGAAGGTTGCTCAGGCACCTCCCCAGTGGGGAAGGATCAATATATACATAATGTCCCACAGCCATTGGCTGAGGAGGGAATAGCAAGAGCCCACGCTGGCCCTTTAAGAGGGCAGGAGCGCGTGCGCGCGTGTCCTAAGGACATAGCTGGAGGTCCTGCTGGAAGCATGCAGAGCATGGGGAAGGGAAGAACTGACTGCAGCACGGGTGAGTGAAGTGACATGTCAGAGACCTGTCTGTCAGAGCAGGGATCCGACGTGGTGCTAACAGTACCCCTCCCTTTACGCCCCCTCTTCAGGCCATCTAGGAAGTTTCGGAGGAGGATCGGAGAGTGAATATTCTCCTTAGGCTCCCAGGATCTCTCTTCGGGACTAAATCCCTTCCAGATGTCATGATCCAGACTGGGTTTTGAATCCTGTCTTCCCTTTTCCCAGTCTCATCATGGTAGGGTTTAACTTTTCTCAGCCTCAGTCTGGTCTCTGGTTTGCTATTTTTAGCCCCTCTTTGTGTCCTACAGATCATGTCAGTTATAGTTTCTGCCTAGTGCTGCTGTAAGCTGACTCTGCTTAGATTTGTCCTGCTGTGTTTGCTACCTGACCCATGTCTCTGTTTTCCCCTGTTCCCATCTTGAGTGTTTCCCTTTAGTGTGCAGACTCCCCGGTTTGACTTGGCGTGTATCCTGACCTGTTTCTGTCATTTGTCTTTTGGCTTATCAGCTCCTGACTGTTACTAACCCCCCCTGGATTGTCTCTGACCTCGAGTTTGCTTTTTCCTTTGGTACTGCACTACAGTCTAGGATTTGACCCTGCTTGTTTTGACTATTCTGCTGCCACCTGCGGTAGCCTCACTGTTGCACTGCAGGTAAGCTCAGTTAGGTGCAGACCTGCTTCCTCTCTACTGCCACCTAGTGAAGCCTGCACCTACCTGCATTACAGCAGCATGACACCAGACAACCAGGAAGAAGGTCTTGCCTCTCACCTTCTTTATGGCCAAGATGTTCTCCACTTGAAAAATATCATCCGAGGCAGTTGGCACGGGAGTGGTACTGGGATCCTTGAAGAAGGGGCTCAGGATGACCAGTTTCAGCATAAACACATGAAAAGAATTTGGAATCCGTAATGAAGGAGGTAACTTCAGTTTATAGGAGACCAGTGTAATAGAGTGCAGGGTTGAGTATGTCACCACGGAACAGACAGACCAACTGTTGAAGGGGATTTATTAACAGGGGTAAAATTCTCCTCGCAGGGAGTAAACAGGGGGTTAATAGAGTCAAGTCAAACAGTAAACAGTTAAGCGGAATCAAAAGGGTTATTGAGTGTTCTGGTAACTTATCAGCCCAGGGAGATCCTGACTGGAGAGTCCTTTTTCCAACGTGGATACAGTCACCAGCAGGGCTTGAGATCCTGATCCCTTCTCTGTCTCCTGGAAAGTCCGGAGTTAAATCTCTGCAGCCTGTTCTTCTCAAAGTGAAACTGGAACCAGGAAATAGCACAGTCTCTCTGTCACTGCTACAGGAGTCTCTGTAAGCCTGGCAGCTTCTCTGTAGTAAAGATGTCACACACACTGGGCAGTTACTTATCACACTCAGGGATCTTTGCTTGTCACTGCGGTCACCAGGGCTGCACTGAGTCACTGTCTCTGCACTGTCAGGGGAAGAATCTTCTCAGATTATGGAGGCTTCCAAGTCCCCACTCTCACTCCACCCTTAGTGCCCTCACGGGGAGCACTCTTTCATGGGGAGCGCGACGCTGCAGCCTGCCCTCTCTCTGTGCAGCTGTCCCCTCTCTGGCGCGCTCTCTCTCCCACACTTTTCTGACCACTCCCCTCTCTCTTCCCAGCAGTCACCTGGTCCCCTCTGTCCAGGGCAGAAAGTCTTCCCCCCAACAACCCAGCCGTCTGACTAAGTGGTTCCAGGCAAGGAGCAGGGGAAGCAACCTCCTTACACCTCGTTGATCCGCCTCAGCACCTCGAAAGGCCCGATAAAACGAGGGTCCAACTTGTAAGAGGGAACCTTCAGTCAGACGTACCTGGACGAGAGCCATACCTTGTCACCAGGGCGGAAGCACGAAGGATCCAGTCACCTTTTGTCTGCATGTCTCTTCATATGGGTGGAGAATGCTTCTAAAGTGGCTTTGGTCTCACATCACTCCCATAACTTTACAAAATCCTTGGAGAGGACATCTGCCGCAGAGACATCAGCAGGAACCGTCACCGAGGGGGAACCTAAGATTGCTGACCGAACACAATCCAGAATGCAGACTTTCCCAAGGTTTCACCAACGTGATTGTTGTATGAGAACTCAACCCAGGGAAGTGATTTCATCCAATCATTATGGTGGGCATTGACGAAGTGTTGCAAGTAGTTGCCCAGCACATGGTTGACACGCTCCACTTGCCCATTGGACTGAGAGTGATAGGCCGAGGAGAAATCCAAGATGATATCCAGACATTTACAGAGAGCTCGCCAGACTTTGGAAGTGAACTGCGAACCTCAATCGGACACAATATGATGAGGAAATCGGTGCAGGCGTAAAATATGTTTGATGAAGCTGTCAGTCAGTTCAGGAGCGGACGGAAGAGCAGACAACGGGATAAAATGCGCTATTTTGGAGAAGCGATCCACGACTACCCAGATGACGGTGCAACCCTCGGATACTGGCAAATCTTTAATGAAGTCTATTGCTATATGCTGCCATGGACTAGAAGGTATGGGTAATGGCAGGAGAGAACTGGTAGGAAGTCGTCTGGGGACTTAATTGCGGGCACAAATCAGACAAATCCCTCCTCATGGATGGCCACCAGTAGTGGCGAGAAATCAATTGTAGTGTCTTCCTTTGCTCCGCGTGACCAGCCACCTTCGAAGAGTGACCCAATGACAAAACTCGTTTCTTCTCGGATTCAGCCACAAGGGTCTTTCCTGGGGGAATTTGCGAAAGGCTGACTGGAGCGACAGTATCCACCTTGGAAGGTTCGATGAGAAATTGAGGGTCCTCCTCTTGGTCCCATGACAGAAATGAGCGAGAGAGGGTATCAGCTCTGACATTCTTGTCACCGGACCAGAAATGTAAAAGAAAGTTAAAGCGGGCAAAAAAAAAGACCACCTAGCTTGGCGTGGATTAAGTCTCTGGGCGGACTGGAGATACGTCTGGTTCTTATGGTCCGTGTAGATGACCACTTCGTAGACTGCGCCCTCCAGCAGGTATTGCCACTCCACCAAAGCCAGTAACTCCCGGTCCCTGATGAAGTAGTTACGCTCTGGAGTGGAGAAGGTCTTAGAGAAGAAATTGCAGGACACGTGATTTCTGAGTGAGCACAGCTCAAACCCCTAACAAGGATGCTCCCACCTCTAGGAATTACTGTTTGTTCAAATCCGGACGAAGCAGAATGGGAGCGGTGGAGATGGACCGTTTAAGAGAGCGGAAGGCCTGTTCAGCCTCGCAAGACCAGTTCTTTGGATCGGCTCCCTTTTGGGTCATAGTAGAGATGGGAGTGTTCAGCATGGAGAAGTGAGGAATGAATTGTCGATAATAATTAGCAAAGCCAAGGAATCGCTGTATTGCTTTGACTCCCACGAGCAGCAGCCATTTAAGGATGGAAGAGACTTTCTCAGGATACATCCTGAGTCCGGTGTCTGAGATAATGTAACCCAAAAATGGAAGGGCAGACTGTTAAAAAATGCATTTCTCATACTTGGCGTAGAGTCGATTCTCCCTAAGATGCTGAAGAACTTGCCGAACTGCTCGTCTGTGGGAGGTGAAATCCAGGGAAAATACCAAAATATCATCCAGATACACAACAACGCAGGAATACAGCAAGTCCCGGAAGATATCATTGACGAACTCTTGAAAAACTGCAGGTACATTATGGAGACCGAAGGGCATCACTCGGTATTCATAATGTCCGTCCCTGGTGTTACATAGTAACATAGTAACATAGTTAGTAAGGCCGAAAAAAGACATTTGTCCATCCAGTTCAGCCTATATTCCATCATAATAAATCCCCAGATCTACGTCCTTCTACAGAACCTAATAATTGTATGTTACAATATTGTTCTGCTCCAGGAAGACATCCAGGCCTCTCTTGAACCCCTCGACTGAGTTCGCCATCACCACCTCCTCAGGCAAGCAATTCCAGATTCTCACTGCCCTAACAGTAAAGAATCCTCTTCTATGTTGGTGGAAAAACCTTCTCTCCTCCAGATGCAAAGAATGCCCCCTTGTGCCCGTCACCTTCCTTGGTATAAACAGATCCTCAGTGAGATATTTGTATTGTCCCCTTATATACTTATACATGGTTATTAGATCGCCCCTCAGTCGTCTTTTTTCTAGACTAAATAATCCTAATTTCGCTAATCTATCTGGGTATTGTAGTTCTCCCATCCCCTTTATTAATTTTGTTGCCCTCCTTTGTACTCTCTCTAGTTCCATTATATCCTTCCTGAGCACCGGTGCCCAAAACTGGACACAGTACTCCATGTGCGGTCTAACTAGGGATTTGTACAGAGGCAGTATAATGCTCTCATCATGTGTATCCAGACCTCTTTTAATGCACCCCATGATCCTGTTTGCCTTGGCAGCTGCTGCCTGGTACTGGCTGCTCCAGGTAAGTTTATCATTAACTAGGATCCCCAAGTCCTTCTCCTTGTCAGATTTACCCAGTGGTTTCCCGTTCAGTGTGTAATGGTGATATTGATTCCTTCTTCCCATGTGTATAACCTTACATTTATCATTGTTAAACCTCATCTGCCACCTTTCAGCGTCGTGTTGAAAGCGTCTTCCATTCGTCTCCCCGGCGAATGCGGATTAGATTGTAGGTGCATCTTAAGTCTAATTTGGTGAAGATCCTGGCACCTCTTAATTGTCAAACAACTCAGGGATCAGTGGGATAGGGCATTTAATTTTCACCGTTATCTGTTTGAGACCCTGATAGTCTATACAGGGTCAGAGTGATCAGTCCTTCTTTTTAACAAAGAAAAACCCGGCCCCAGCAGGAGAGGAGGACTTTTGAATTAACCCCCTGGCCAAATTCTTCTGAATGTAGTCCGACATAGCTTGAATCTCAGCTGGGGACAGAAGGTAAATTCGGCCTCTAGGGGGTGTAGATCCGAGAATCAAATTAATAGGGCAGTCATTCGGCGTGTGGGGCGGCATAGTCTCTGCTTCCTTCTTGTCAAATACATTGGCAAAGGACCAATAGGCAGACTGCAAACCTGGCAGCGATGCCGACACAACGGGGCCTTAGCCGGATGTACTGGAGCCAGACACTTCTCATGACAAGAATGTCCCCAGCGGAGCACATCTCCAGTTCTCCAGTCCAACACAGGTTTGTGCTTTCATAGCCATGGTAGGCATAAGAGAAAGGCGTGAGACATGTAGGAAAGAACATAGAAGACTATCCTCTCAGTATGAAGCATCCCAATACGGACCTTAAGCGGCTCATTAGCTAGACGAAGAGTTCTCCCATCGACAAATGTTATTGCCAGGGGGTTCGGGAGCAGATGAACTGGGATTTGGAACTGATCCATTACCACCTGGACGATAAATTTTCCGGTTGCCCCGGAATCCAAATACGCCGACTCAACAAACTGGGATTCACCGAATGTCATGGCTACCGTAAGGGTCAGAGGTAGGGAGATGTCCTTTCCGTCTAGGGAGGCCTCTCCTGCCCTAGATACTGGAGCTTCTCTGGTCTCACCGGGCAGACTCGAATGGAGTGACCCATAACTCACAATACATGCACTGGCCTTTAGTACAACGATCCCTCTGTCGCTGTCTAGCAAGGTAGTCGATCTGCATGAGTTCCGATGAGCCCCCGACAAGGGAGGGCGAAGGAACAGGTGGTACTTGAAAAGACGGAGCCAGGCACCGCGGTTCTCTTTCACGTGCCACCTCACTAGCATGCTCACGGAAGCAGAGGTCTATACGGATGGGGAGGGAGTTGGTCATAGGGTAGTTGGTATGTCTCAAATGGCTTGCTCATCCTTAATATCTCCAGAAAGCTCCTCCTAGAATGTCACCACCAAAGGTTCGTAATTTCATCCGAGTTCGGATGCCAGGGTGCGAAATTGTACCGTATATTGCCCCACAGAAGAATTGGACTGACGTAAACGAAGAGAGGAAGCTGCCGAGTTGGTTCGCCCAGGATCATTGAACACTTTGCAAAAAGCTTCCAAGAATGCAGGCAAATTGGAGATGATTGGATCCTCTCCCTCCCATAATGGGTTCAACCACGCCAGGGCCTCGCCTCCAAGGTGCGACATACGGAACGCTACTTTTGCTCGGTCCAACAGGAAGTGGTGCGGGAGAAGTTCAAAATGTAGCCGGCACTGATTGATGAACCCGTGACAGAGCTTTGGATTGCCATCAAAACATGGGGGAGTTGCGAGTCAGAGACCTGCATCTTGAACTAAGAAAACTGTCTGGGAAGTCTCTGAAGAAGACATGGCTATTTCAACATGCTGGAACTCAGGAGGGATGATTAAAGCCTCCAACTTAGTGGTTAAAGACTGAAATTGTATGGACAGCTCTTCCTGTGCATCTTTCTATCGGCACAGCTCCTGGTACATGGTCCAAATGGGCAGGATCCGGGGTCCAGCAGGATCCATGGCTTGAGCAAACTGTCACGGACGTGATTTGTGGAACCACTGTGCCACAGTCCACGGAGAGCCTGGAGGGGAGTGACTAAGCGAACACCTGACTGGTGAGGTTCCTGATGGTGAGGTTAGACTCGGCTGCCTATGAACGCCAGGTGCCACTCCAGGACAGACCAACTGATGCGCAGCAGCTGGACCCAGAGGACAGACTGGAGGAAGCAGCTGGCAGAGTTTGTATTAGAATGCAGCAGACAGTTTGCATCCGAGTGCAGCAGACAGAGTTCACATCAGAGTACGGCAGCCAGAGTTCTTATCAGAGTGCGGCAGGCAATGTTTGTATCAGAGTGCAGCAGACAGTGTTTGTATCATAGTGCAGCAGACAGGATCTGCAGTTGAGTGCAGCAAGCAGGGTCTGCAGCTGAGTGCAGCAAGCAGGATCTGCAGTTGAGTGCATCAGGTAAGGGTTGCATTAGAGTGCAGCAGTTAGGATGTGCATTAGAGTGCAGCAAGCAGGGTCTGCAGTTGATTGCAGCGGGGACTGGTATGCAACCTTACACAATTTAGACTGCGAAACAGGAAGGTTGCTCAGGCACCTCCCCATTGGGGAGTTAACAATATGTACATAATGTCTCACAGCCACTGGCTGGGGAGGGAATAGCAAGTGCACGTGCTGGAGGGTGGGAGCACACTCCCGCATGCCCTAAGGACATGGCAAGAGGATCGGCTGGAAGCATGCCGAGCATGGGGAAGGGAAGAACTGAAGAAGGGAAGAACTCACATGGGTGAGTGAAGAGACACACCAGAGACCCTGCCTGTCAGAGCAGGGATTTGGCGTGGTGCTAACAAACATACAGTGGGTACGGAAAGTATTCATACCCCTTTAAATTTTTCACTCTTTCTTTCATTGCAGCCATTTGGTAAATTGAAAAAAGTTATTTTTTTCACATTAATTTACACTCTGCACCCCATCTTGACTGTTCATGCTGCCGATCTAGTTCGTGCCTTTCATTTGGCTCATCCTGATCGGCCTGGGGGCTCTGGTGAGGGTTCGGTGACCCCTCCTCAAGGGGGAGGGGGTACTGTTGTGAATTCTGTTATCGAACTCCCTCCTGTGGTCATGATTGGTACTTCGGCGAGTTCTGTCCATGGACTCCCTCTGGTGGCTGTGAGTGGAGCTGCTGCTTCTGAGGTTCCTTCCACAGGTGACGGAGTTTATTCGTTGGCTGGCTGCTCTATTTAACTCCACTCAGATCGTTACTCCATGCCAGCTGTCAATGTTTCTGCATTGGTTCAGTTCGCTCTTGGATCTTTCTGGTGACCTGTATACTCCAGCAGAAGCTAAGTTCCTGATAGTATCTAACTTGTTCATTGTTTCTTGTCCAGCTGGATATCATGATTTTGTCTTGCTAGCTGGAAGCTCTGGGATGCAGAGTGGCATCTCCGCACCGTTAGTCGGTGCGGAGGTCTTTTTGCACACTCTGCGTGGTCTTTTGTAGTTTTTTGTGCTGATCGCAAAGCTACCATTCCTATCCTCTGTCTATTTAGTAAGTCTGGCCTCCCTTTGCTGAAACCTGTTTCATCTCTGCGTTTGTGACTTCCATCTTTACTCACAGTCAATATATGTGGGGGGCTTCCTTTACCTTTGGGGAATTTCTCTGAGGCAAGGTAGGCTTTATTTTCTATCTCTAGGGCTAGATAGTTCTTAGGCTGTGACGAGGCGCCTAGGTCTGGTCAGGAGCGCTCCACGGCTATTTTTAGTGTGTGTGATAGGATTAGGGCTTGCGGTCAGCAGAGCTCCCACATCCCAGAGCTCGTCCTGTATGAGGTTTAACTATCAGGTCATTCCGGGTGCTCCTAACCACCAGGTCATAACAGGAACCATAGGCGCCACGTATCTCCGCAACAACGACCTATGGAACACATTATGGATGGCAAAAGAAGCTGGAAGGTCCAAACGAAATGACACAGGATTAAGAACTTCAGAAATCTTATATGGCCCAATGAAACGAGGCTTAAACTTAGGAGAGGAAACCTTCATAGGAACATGACGAGATGACAACCAAACCAAATCCCCAACCCGAAGTCGGGGACCAACACAGCGCCGGCGGTTAGCGAAACGTTGAGCCTTCTCCTGGGACAATGTCAAATTGTCCACCACATGAGTCCAAATCTGCTGCAACCTGTCCACCACAGTATCCACACCAGGACAGTCCGAAGGCTCAACCTGCCCTGAAGAGAAACGAGGATGGAAACCAGAATTGCAGAAAAAAGGAGAAACCAAAGTAGCCGAGCTGGCCCGGTTATTAAGGGCGAACTCAGCCAAAGGCAAGAAGGACACCCAATCATCCTGATCAGCAGAAACAAAGCATCTCAGATATGTTTCCAAAGTCTGATTAGTTCGTTCGGTTTGGCCATTAGTCTGAGGATGGAAAGCCGAAGAAAAAGACAAATCAATGCCCATCTTAGCACAAAAGGACCGCCAAAACCTTGAAACAAACTGGGAACCTCTGTCTGAGACGATGTTCTCCGGAATGCCATGCAAACGAACCACATGCTGGAAAAACAATGGCACCAAATCAGAGGAGGAAGGCAATTTAGACAAGGGTACCAAATGGACCATCTTAGAGAAGTGATCACAAACCACCCAAATGACCGACATCCTTTGAGAAACAGGGAGATCAGAAATAAAATCCATGGAAATGTGCGTCCAGGGCCTCTTCGGGACCGGCAAGGGCAAAAGCAACCCACTGGCACGAGAACAGCAGGGCTTAGCTCGAGCACAAGTCCCACAGGACTGCACAAAAGAACGCACATCCCGTGACAAAGAAGGCCACCAAAAGGATCTAGCCACCAAATCTCTGGTACCAAAGATTCCAGGATGACCAGCCAACACCGAACAATGAACCTCAGAGATAACTCTACTAGTCCATCTATCAGGGACAAACAGTTTCTCCGTTGGACAACGGTCAGGTCTATCAGCCTGAAACTTCTGCAGCATGCGTGGCAAATCAGGGGAGATGGCAGACAAAATTACCCCCTCTTTAAGAATACCCGCCGGCTCCTGAACACCCGGAGAGTCAGGCACAAAACTCCTTGACAGGGCATCAGCCTTCACATTCTTAGATCCCGAAAGGTAAGAAACCACAAAATCAAAACGGGAGAAAAAGAGCGACCATCGAGCCTGTCTAGGATTCAACCGTTTGGCAGACTCGAGATAAGTCAAATTCTTGTGATCCGTCAAGACCACCACGCGATGTTTAGCTCCTTCCAGCCAATGTCGCCACTCCTCGAATGCCCACTTCATGGCCAACAACTCTCGATTGCCAACATCATAATTGCGCTCAGCAGGCGAGAATTTTCTAGAAAAGAAGGCACATGGTTTCATCACCGAGCCATCAGAACTTCTTTGCGACAAAACAGCCCCTGCTCCAATCTCAGAAGCATCAACCTCGACCTGAAACGGGAGCGAAACATCTGGCTGGCACAGCACAGGGGCAGAAGAAAAACGACGCTTCAACTCCTGAAAAGCCTCTACAGCCGCAGAGGACCAATTGACCACATCAGCATCTTTCTTGGTCAAATCAGTCAACGGTTTAGCAATACTAAAAAAATTAACGATGAAGCGACGGTTAAAATTAGCAAAGCCCAGGAACTTCTGTAGGCTCTTCACAGATGTCGGCTGAGTCCAATCATAAATGGCCTGACCTTTAACAGGGTCTATCTCGATAGTAGAAGGGGAAAAAATGAAACCCCAAAATTAAACCTTCTGAACTCCAAAGAGACACTTTGACCCCTTCACAAACAAGGAATTCGCACAAAGGACCTGGAACACCATTCTGACCTGCTTCACATGAGACTCCCAATCATCCGAAAAGACCAAAATGTCATCCAAATATACAATCATGAATCTATCCAGGTACTCTCGGAAGATGTCATGCATAAAGGACTGAAACACAGATGGAGCATTAGAAAGCCCGAATGGCATAACCAGGTACTCAAAATGGCCCTCGGGCGTATTAAATGCTGTTTTCCATTCATCGCCCTGTTTAATTCGCAAAAGATTATACGCCCCTCGAAGATCTATCTTGGTGAACCAACTAGCCCCCTTAATCCGAGCAAACAAATGAGACAGCAGCGGCAAAGGATACTGAAATTTGACTGTGATCTTATTAAGAAGGCGGTAATCAATACAAGGTCTTAAAGAGCCATCCTTCTTGGCCACAAAAAAGAACCCTGCTCCCAATGGTGACGACGACGGGCGAATATGACCCTTCTCCAAGGATTCCTTTATATAACTCCGCATAGCAGCGTGCTCTGGCACAGATAAATTAAACAGTCGGCCCTTAGGAAACTTACTACCGGGAATCAAAATAATAGCACAATCGCAATCCCTATGAGGAGGTAGGGCACCGGATTTGGGCTCCTCAAATACATCCCGGTAATCTGATAAAAACTCAGGGACTTCAGAAGGATTGGAAGGCGAAATTGACAACAATGGAACATCACCATGTACCCCTTGACAACCCCAGCCGGACACAGACATAGATTTCCAATCCAATACTGGATTATGGACCTGTAGCCATGGCAACCCCAAAACGACCACATCATGCAGATTATGCAACACCAAAAAGCGAATATCCTCCTGATGTGCAGGAGCCATGCACATGGTCAATTGCGTCCAGTACTGAGGTTTATTCTTGGCCAAAGGCGTAGCATCAATTCCTCTCAATGGAATAGGATACTGCAAGGGCTCCAAGGAAAAACCACAGCGCTTGGCTAACTCCAAGTCCATCAAATTCAGGGCAGCGCCTGAATCCACAAATGCCATAACAGAATAGGACGACAGAGAGCAAATCAGAGTAACGGACAAAAGAAATTTAGACTGTACCGTACTAATGGTGGCAGACCCAGCGAACCGCTTAGTGCGCTTAGGACAATCGGAGATAGCATGAGTGGATTCACCACAGTAAAAGCACAGTCCATTCCGACGTCTGTGTTCTTGCCGTTCAGCTCTGGTCAAAGTCCTATCACACTGCATAGGCTCAAGCCTATTCTCAGAGAACACCGCCAAATGGTGCACAGCTTTGCGCTCACGCAAGCGCCGATCGATCTGAATGGCCAAGGACATAGACTCATTCAGACCAGCAGGCGTGGGAAATCCCACCATGACATCTTTAAGGGCTTCAGAAAGACCCTTTCTGAAAATTGCCGCCAGGGCACATTCATTCCACTGAGTAAGCACAGACCACTTTCTAAACTTCTGACAGTACACCTCCGCTTCATCCTGATCCTGACACAAAGCCAGCAAGATTTTCTCTGCCTGATCCACTGAATTTGGTTCATCATAAAGCAATCCAAGCGCCTGAAAAAACGCATCAACATCACGCAATGCAGGATCTCCTGGCGCAAGGGAAAATGCCCAGTGTTGAGGGTCACCACGCAACAAAGAAATAATGATTTTTACTTGTTGAGCGGGGTCACCAGAGGAGCGGGGTTTCAAAGCTAGAAACAGTTTACAATTATTTTTGAAATTCAGAAACTTAGATCTATTCCCAGAAAATAAATCAGGAATAGGAATTCTAGGCTCTAACATCGGATTCTGAACCACAAAATCTTGAATGTTTTGTACCCTTGCAGTGAGATGATCCACACAAGAGGACAGACCTTGAATGATCATATCTACACCTGTGTCCTGAACCACCCAAAGATTTAGGGGAAAAGAAAGACAAAACACAGTGCAAAGAAAAAAAAATGGTCTCAGAACTTCTCTTATCCCTCTATTGAGATGCATTAATACTTTGGGCCAGCTGTACTGTTATAACCTGGTGGTTAGGAGCACCCGGAATGACCTGATAGTTAAAACTCACACAGGACAAGCTCTGGGATGTGGGAGCTCTGCTGACCGCAACCCCTAATCCTATCACACACACTAGAAATAGCCGTGGAGCGCTCCTGACTCTACCTAGGCGCCTCGTCACAGCCTAAGAGCTAGCTAGCCCTAGAGATAGAAAATAAAGCCTACCTTGCCTCAGAGAAATTCCCCAAAGGAAAAGGCAGCCCCCCACATATATTGACTGTGAGTAAAGATGAAAGTCACAATCACAGAAATGAAACAGGTTTCAGCAAAGGGAGGCCAGACTTACTAAATAGACAGAGGATAGGAAAGGTAGTTTTGCGATCAGCACAAAAAACTACAAAAGACCACGCAGAGTGTGCAAAAAGACCTCCGCACCGACTAACGGTGCGGAGATGCCACTCTGCATCCCAGAGCTTCCAGCTAGCAAGACAAAATCATGATATCCAGCTGGACAAGAAACAATGAACAAATTAGATACTATCAGGAACTTAGCTTCTGCTGGAGTAGACAGGTCACCAGAAAGATCCAAGAGCGAACTGAACCAATGCAGAAACATTGACAGCTGGCATGGAGTAACGATCTGAGTGGAGTTAAATAGAGCAGCCAGCCAACGAATAAACTCCGTCACCTGTGGAAGGAACCTCAGAAGCAGCAGCTCCACTCACAGCCACCAGAGGGAGTCCATGGACAGAACTCACCGAAGTACCATTCATGACCACAGGAGGGAGTTCGATAACAGAATTCACAACAGACAGGTCTCTGTGTGTTGGAAGGTCCTGCAAGTGGACCAGATTCCTGAAGAGCACATGGGAAGGCCATGTACCTCGATGGTCTCTGTGTTGGAAGGTCCTGTGAGTGGACCAGATTCCTGAAAAGCACAGGGTGAGACCATGTACCTGCAGAGTCTGTGATGGCTAATTGCTTTGGGGAAGCTTCTTCTGAGGGTCTGGAATTGTAGAGTTTGGCCTGTGTAGCAAGTCATCATCTGGGACAGTGATCCCAGTTGGCAGCTTCCCCGGGAACCTAGGACTAGCAAGAAGTCAGCGTGTGGAGCAGAGCTCCTGCAAGGTAACCCAAAGTATGGGGGGGACTGTGTGCACTGACGAGGGTCAATTAATGAACTGTGCGGTCATCCACGGTAACTGGATGAAGTGAGGTCCAGTGTGTTTAGAGACTGCAAGCTAATGTTGTGTGTCATGGAGTAAAACTGTAAAAGAGACGTTGGCACAGTGTGCGGCTGCCCACGGATCTAGACATAGAGAAGTCCAGTGTGTTTAGTGACTGCGAATTAAAGCTGTGTACTATGAAGTGCTATGGACTATATGTTAGGTCTGTGATATATAACAAGGCCTACAGTGGTTTATGAGTGTATAATAAACCACATGGACTGTTTGCTTAGAAAAAACGTTCATGTGTGCCTTAATCTCGTTGCCAAGCCAGTGTCCCCCAACACATTCTGTAAGCGCTGCACTACACCAACAACGTTCACCATCCAACCTGACGGAACTGGAGGGGATCTGCGAGGAAGAATGGCAGAGGATACCCAAATCCAGGTGTGAAAAACTTGTTGCATCATTCCCAAGAAGACTCATGGCTGTACTATCTCAAAAGGGTGCTTCTACTCAATACTGAGCAAAGGGTCTGAATACTTATGACCATGTGATATTTCAGTTTTTCTTTTTTAATAAATTTGCAAAAATTACTACATTTCTGTTTTTTCCAGTCAAGATGGGGTGTAGAGTGTACATTAATGAGAAAAAAATGAACTTTTTGAATTTACCAAATGGCTGCCATGAAACAAACAGTGAAAAATTTAAAGGGGTATGAATACTTTCCGTGCCCACTGTATGTTCACAATGAGAGTTTTGGCTTTAGTTTTTTCTTTAACATTTGTGAGGGCACAGAGGACCCTCCCTCATGCCAAATAGCAAGATAATGAAATACATATTCCACATCCCTTTCAATGCCATTTCAAACATACCCAATTTTAGGCTTTGCCTACCACCACCACCATGTCCACTGCTATGTCATTATGCTACCCTCGCTGTCAATTAGCAGAGTGGCAGTAGGTACGGGAAACCTGAGTTTGGTAAGGGCCCACAGGTGGCCCTGTATCATACATTTGTGAGGGATCTCACTCCTACATTTGAAAGGTTCTTCCCTCATGTCAAATTGTCAAATAGTTAGCCCGATAGTGGAATCCATATTCCCTATCACTTTACAATGCCACCTAAAAAATGCCCATTTGAATTTTGGCCTTTGCCCTCCACCACCACCATGTCCACCGCCATGTCATTATGCGGCCCTCGCTGACAATTAGCAGAGGGCCATCAGGTGCTGTGAAACCTGCGTTTTGTAAGCTCCACAGTTCCTTTTTGCAACTGGATCCCAATGTAATAACTGTCATAGTGGGTGAAGCTGCTGTAAGGTGAATAAAATACAGGAGTTGGAGAGCTGTACGATCAATGTCAGTAAATTAGATTCTACTGGACACCAAAAGCATTAGACTTAAATTCTGAATACAGTATATCCAAGCGAGGGCCTGTATTATGGTCAGTCTGTAAGGCCTAAAACCCATGTCAGAAACATGTACAATTCTGATATTACTTGGAAGCAGCCTCCCCAAGGGAAACAGACAGGAATGCCATTGACCATTCTTCACAAGCCTACACATTTTCTATTGGTTTAATAAATAGCATATCTTTATCTAGCAGTTGTGCGACTTGTGCAAAGCATGCAGAGATACGCCAATGTGACAATTTATCTCTAATTTTCGTGAGTCTGCTGTTGCTGTGTGTAATAAAGCTGATATCTTTAAAAATATTGCCACACATTGCTAGATATGTTGAATTTGTACATTGATAACACTTCTGAGGGTACTAGTCAAAAACAGAGCCAGGAATTTTTTTTCATAAGCATAAAGCATTTAATATGAGAAAGGGTGACGTTAAGGGACATGGATGTGATGGTGCCCGCCAAGGCCGTGTTACAGATCAGAAGGTGACTGGATTTTGTTCTACCTTCTTTTCAAAATGTGGTCAGTGTGGTACACCACTGATGAAACCAGACAATTGCCAGGATGTTGTGGGTTGGATGGCAGACAAAGGCTCCATTGTGTTGACAAGCTGCACCATGAAGTCTTCCACATGGTCTAGTGTCAGTAGCCAAGAGGCTGGGCCTCTGAATCCTCAACCTGGTCCTCTTTCCTCCCATCAGCAAAAATGCCAGGAGACATATGACCCCAATTCTGGCCTCTCTGAGGAACGGATTACCTTCCCTTGTAAATTGTCAGGCGTTTCAATGCGCACCATTAAAGAGGGTCATGAGTAGGTGAGTGCAGTGATGCCCAAACATTAGAGCACCCACGGCCAGCCATGTTGGGGAAGGTCAATTCATGTCTGAAGTGGTGGAGGATAATCATGATGCACAGTTGCCATCGGGTCAGCCTAAAATCGTAATTCAGAAGGAGATTCAGATTGAGGAATTGGAAGATGATGTGGTCAATGATGAGGCCACTGATGCAACCAGGCACGGTGGCATGCCTAGTGAGCACAGCAGTGCAGACAGGGATTGCTCCATATCACAAAAACAGGCAAGAAAAGGTAGTGGTTTGACCAGAAGGAGAACTCGGTTAACTGTTCCACAGAGCCCCCCGGAACTCAGCTAGATAACAGGGCAATGATGCGTTGTTCCCCTGTATGGCAGTTTTTTTTCTTAAATTCCTTCAGACAAAACAACTGTAATATGCATCATCTGCCAAACCAAGCTAAGAAGAGGCATGAACACTGCCAACCTGAGCACTACCAGCATGCAAAAGCACATGACAGCCAAGCACCTAAGTAGGTGGACGGAACGCCTGGGTACAAAATCTTTGTTTAATGGTGAAACCACTACCCCTTCCCCTGTGTTACGGCCTTCCCAATCTGCTGTAATTGAAGCAGGCTCTGATGCCTCTTGCTCACAACCTGCAGTTGCACAGTCACAACAGTCAGCAACCATGTCCAGTTCATTGTCCCAGTGCAACGTTCACTTGTCCCTGCCCCAGACGTTTAACAGAAAGCAGAAATATCGACCCACCCACCCACAGGCCAAAATGCTACACACCCACATAGCCAGATTGGTAGCCCTGGAAATGTTGCCGTTTCACCTTGTGGGAACTGAGTTTTTCTTTGTTGCAGCCATATGGTACTCGATTACCATCCAACACTATTTTCCCGGTGTGCCGTCAACGCATTACATAAGCAGTCGTGTTACACAATATCAGCCGTGCTCTGGCCAACGCAGTCACAGGGAAGGTCTACTTTACCACACACATGTAGACAAGTTCTTGTGGACAGGGATGTTACATTATCCTTATAGCACACTGGATGAACCTGGTGGAGGCTGGGACATCACACATCTTACCCACACCAAGTATAGCGATCCCAACTAAGGGTTTCAGTCTCCTTGTATTACAATTCCTGTCTCTCCTCCTTCTCACCAAAAGTAGCCTCCCCATCACTCCCCAACTGGGAGGTCTGCAGCACTTCCTTGGCAAAGCGGCAGCACGCTCTGCTGAAGCTCATCTGTTTAGGTGATAAAGCTCACAATGCAGACGAGCTGTTGACGGTGATAAAAGAACAGACCAATCAGTGGCTCTCCCCGCTGAACCTCCAACCAGGTCTGATTTGTGTGCGATAATGGATGTAATTTGGTGGCGGCTTTAAAGCTCGGCAAGCTTCCATGCATGACCTACATTCTCATCTTG
This sequence comes from Ranitomeya imitator, assembly GCF_032444005.1. Taxonomy (NCBI): domain Eukaryota; kingdom Metazoa; phylum Chordata; class Amphibia; order Anura; family Dendrobatidae; genus Ranitomeya; species Ranitomeya imitator. The sequence goes on along the minus strand of NC_091285.1, from coordinate 382,427,958 downwards.
GATGTACTGCATTTTTTAAAAACATACCCTGATTTGCCAGACCTACTTGTCAAAGTATGGCGTGTCAGCGCACATTTCCGAAAGTTATCTCAGGCTTTCGGCAGACTAGCTTTGCTGCAGCAGCGATTTAATTTGCCTAGTCACCGACTGATTTGTGACCTGCCACATGCTATAATTCGACCTTTATTAATAATAATAATAATAATAATAATAAATAATAATAACTAGTGATTCCATGACTCCCTAAGCTCCTTTGCTTGAAGTGAGGTTGGCTTAATTTTTGACACTGTGGTCTCATTTGTTGTAATTCCAAGGCCAAACTTGGAATGGTAGGTGCAACCCATTTGTAGTAATGTAGCCACCAATCTAGTGGAGGCTACTGAGCAAATAGACTTCTTTTATGCTTGTAGTGTCTTGTGCAAGCAGTTGTACAAAAATGTCTTCCCACTGCCTCCTGGGCCGTCCAGAAAAAAACAGTGTGAGCTAGTGTCGTCTGGCTGTGATGCAGCATTGACTGCTTGCATAATTGCATCGAAAGCTGATTTCTGAGCTTCATGAAGCATAGCTTTCAATTGCTCAACCTCCTGCTTTATTACAGCATAATTCAGTTGGTCCAGTATTTCATCTGGAACATTTACTGGAGTTGGCAATCCGTAGTCAGCACAGGACTTTTTATTGCTTAAGAGTACTTCATTAATATCACGAAGAGCCAGTTGCTCAGCAGTTTCTGGAGTATACCGCCTGGTGTAATCCTCCCTAAATTTGGTTTTATATTTTTGCCATAATGCCAAAGGTTTAGCTGGTTCCCCATATACACAAATTATAGCAAATAATTTGCAAAGTTGGTAGGGCATTTGGAAAGCAATTGCATCCGTTATACCGTCTTCCCATTGGGAATCGTGTTCCAAAAGATGAAGATCAATGCACAAATTTTTATACATGTACAACTCCATTGACAGTCCTTAAGTCAGCATAAGACTTTGCTCCTCTTACGTGAAGTAAAAGGAGTCTTAGGTAATACAGCTCACCATCTGTTAAAGAGACTGTATACATTCGGGCAATTGTTTTCCATTCTTCTAGTATAATACAGCATTATGGATGTAAATGGTGTAATGCAGCATTATGGATGTGATCCATAATAGAGATAGTTAGATAAATGTGTTGAAGCAGTAGGCTTGAAGACACTTCTGTGGTTCTTCAAAACTATGAGTACTGCATCAAGATGGTGAGCGCTGATCAGGGCTGGGGTCAGCACCCGGGCAAGTGCGGGGCCCTGAGCAGGCACGGGGCCCACTCACCGTCGGGGACACTGGCGCGCTATAGTGCCGGCCCCCGCGAGTGGACCCCCGCCTGCTCTGGGCCCCGGCACTTGCGAACTTACCTCTCCCGGTTCCAGCGCTGCAGCGTCTTCCATCCTCTGACTGTGACGTTCAGGTTCAGAGGGCGTGATGACTACACCAGTGCGCGCCCTCTGCCTGAGCAGTCACATCACAGAGAGCAGGAAGACGCCGACGCTGAGGAATCCAGAGCAGAGCAGCGACAAGCAACAAGAGGTATTTCATTTTTTTTTTTTTTATATTTGCAGCAATATATGGGGACCATCAGAAGGAGCCCATATATGGAGCATTACAGTATATGGGGCTAATTCTATAGGAAGCATCTTATGGGGCCAATAATATAGGGAACATCTTATGTTGCCAATTCTATAGGGAGCATTATATGGGGCCAATTTAATATGGAGAATCTTATGGGGCCAATTATTTTATATTATATGGGGCCCATTCTGTATGGAGCAATATCCATATTCAGTATACTGAATACTCAGTATTTGGCGCTGATGATGCTTGTCACGCCGATAACGTCGATAAGGGGCAGGACGGTGTACTGGGACCCGCACCTCTCCCTGCCACTATAAGGGGCCCTGGCTTTCCCTTATCTCAGGGGTACCTATGATGGTTAGGAGGCCTGAGCCGCCAGCGTATCCCTGTCTCCTGTGCAGGCCCTATCAGTGGCCCTTTCTCCCCTCCAGGGAGGAGGACTGCACCAGTGTATAAATACAACAATAAACAGGGTATACAGACAAGGTAACTAAAAGTCTCAAACTCACCAAATGCTCACACAACCACAGAGGAAACACAGAGAAGGGAAGAGAAGGAAAAAACTAGGAAGGAAAACAGGTTTAACACGCAACCAAAACAGCAGACACCAATCTCTGTAAATAAACCTCCAAGCTCCTAATACCACGCTCCTTCAACCTTCAAGCCAGGCAGCAGAACTGATCACTGACAACAGTTGTTGTCAAGGCTGAGTCGATATAGGAGAGGAGATTGCGAAAACCAATTCAGCTGAGAGTCCTAGCCCTCAGCAACTTTAGCAACAAGGTTTAACTCCTGCCCTGCTGGCAAAAGCCAGCCAGGTCAGAATTCAGGATAAGAGCTTCTGTTCATCGTGTGTGAACGAGGCCCAGAGCGATGTGGTTCTCTGGAACCTCTCTGTCGCGGTAGCCCCGTGACAATGCTATAGTGAGCGTAACCATCCCACTGCTCTGTCTATTAAAATGTTCGCTGTAGAATCTCAAAGAAGAACTTTGAATGCCAAGCAGGTGGTTATAGAGCAAGATTTTACAGTGGCTGATACCACACAGCCCAGCCTCACACAATATTCTCAAGCCAGATTGTGTGATGACGAGGAACAGGAGGAGAAGGAACATGAGTTTTTGGTATGTGCTACAGAGGCGACTCCCAATCCCATCTTCATGCCTGTCCAGCATGGATGGCCTAAAGACGAGGAGGAGGAGGCTATGCATCATGAGGAGGAGAGGATGGATAGTGTTCTTCCTGGTGACGACACTGAACGTTTGATTCTTTGTAGTCTGCCACACATGGCAGAGTTCATGTCCAGATGCCTTTCCTAAGACCCTTGCGTGAAACACATTTTGTCCAACATGAAATACTGGCTGTGCACCTTTCTTGGAGAAATTTACTTCTCTCATGTCGGAGGCAGACATGCCATTTTCAGTGCATGTATGCCAGAGGACCGTTGAAGGCTTGCTAAAAAGATTACCCTCAGACAACGCTGCTGGCAGAGGTACTGGCTTTTTTCACCCACAAGGATTACACAAGGGCCATGCACATCAGGTGCAACTCAGGGGGGTTAAAATGTCTACCAACTTACACATTTTCATGAGGCCGTTACATCAGCAAGGGCTATCTGTGGGTGTAATTATGATGAGGAGGGAATTGACTTAGCTTCTGTTTTACATCCCTGATTGGGTTTTGGTGTTTTATGTGAATAGGAGGTTTATCATAGTACCTTATAGTACTAAGTGCATTACCCTTTCGCATATATTTATTTTACATATGTTTTCATATTTTTTCACATTGCCTACAGCTGTGGTCGTTTGCTGTTCTGCTTATATTCTTCTAGCTAAGATCGACGGGCATACAGGTATATGTGGACGAATTTGCACTTTGGTCTTGTGTATAGTTATGTTCACACTATACTTACAACAAATATATATATATATGCGTTATTTAGGTTACTCTCGATCATTGCATACATTTTTCATTTTATTTTTTAGGTCATTTTGCTTATTTTGCAAATTTCTTTATAGTTTGTATTTATAAAGTTTTTCATAGTTTGTTTGTAAATGTAGTGGTCTTGTTGTCACATTTTGGACTACGCCGCTCAAAATCATGTTTGTACTGTATTATTCTCTCCTTTTTGCTCATGCCTTAGTGTACCAGCGCCACTTTTTTCTCCATATATATGCGGGGCTGTGTCTATCAATGGGGTTGTAATCTAAATACAGCGTCTACCTGATTCCATTTGTGTGCTATCGGGTTCTGTGCAGCGGTACATCCTGGGACCGCCCTCTGGATGGTGTTGCGTTTTCTTGTACAGCACAGTCCTAGAACGCAGGCGCATTCTAGCCCATCACTGGTCTGCCGAAGAGTAGCCGCAGGTGCGCTTGCGCAGGTTTGCGGTACCTAGTGCGCATGCCCGGGTCTGGGCACTACACAAGCTTCATCTGCTAGTGCGCATGCCCGGGTCTGGTCACTACACAAGCTTCATCTGCTATGCGCCGTTACTCAGAGTGACTGGGGCGTGCCTACATGGTGCTCAGCACGCATGCCCGGATTATCACGCAATTTTATTTGTTATGCGCCGGTATCTAGGACTAACAATAACAATATGGCCGCTACCATCTGGCTCCATGTGCTCCCCCGCTGTCGTTCTCTCACAGGTGAACTCCATCTAATTGTATCATGATTGTATATATATCTTTACTTAGCACTTCACACAATATGCTGCTATTCTTTCCCTGAGGAAGCCGCCATAGTCGCGGCGATACGCGTGGGTTCGCACCCCACATCCCCTCCTCCCTCTCTCGTCTCTCTCCCCTTTATTTAGCTTGTCTTGGGGTCCTGATCCATTGCACGTCAGCGGCTCCTTTTAGGCACAGGTATATGCTCGATTCAGGCATGTATAAGACCACTGTGTTGATTGCCTTGTGCATTTGCATCTGCATTAGTGTGGCATGAGCTTTTTCTCAGTAGCCATTGAGGTATTGATTGTTGTATGCCTGTTATTTTAATTTGTTCCTTGGCTTTGATTTTCTTTAGGACCATATGGTACTCTGATATCAGCGGGTTTATATATAGGCATGCACTGCATTCTTGATAGTGGGGATATGAGAGTACTTCACAGAGACTATTAGTATTTTATAGAGACTATTTGTATTGTATGTATTGCTATATGGCTAAACTATAGGCCATTACGCTGTATATATCCATCTCTATTTTTGGGAGGGGAAGGGGATGTGGTTAGTCATTTTCCCCATATTAGGAAATGTCTGTTGTGCACGTTTGTTTTGTGCATTTGCATTTTTAAATGTTTTTAGTCTTGTTTTTGTGTGTGATGTATTATGATTATTGTTATATTTCTTCAATAAAAACTTTGTACTTTTTTTGGTATTTGTTTGAGGTGCTCCCGTTTTTGTGGACATGATCTTTTCTTTCCTTGGTTATCTTTGCAGTTCTTCAGTCCATGGTGAGCCCCAACATCATTATTACATTCAGTGGTGCCCTCCGCTTTCTCTATTCTATTCCTTTCTTGGAGAAATTTACTTCTCTCATGTCGGAGGCAGACATGCCATTTTCAGTGCATGTATGCCAGAGGACCGTTGAAGGCTTGCTAAAAAGATTACCCTCAGACAACGCTGCTGGCAGAGGTACTGGCTTTTTTCACCCACAAGGATTACACAAGGGCCATGCACATCAGGTGCAACTCAGGGGGGTTAAAATGTCTACCAACTTACACATTTTCATGAGGCCGTTACATCAGCAAGGGCTATCTGTGGGTGTAATTATGATGAGGAGGGAAAGTTGACCAAGATGATGAAGGACTACGTAAGTGACCATACCAGCGTCCTTTCTTATTCTTTAGTGCCCTTTAACTATTGATTGTCTTACTTATACTTATTGATATTGATTAACTATTGATTGTCCAAGCTCCATATTTGGACCAACCTCTCCTTTTACACCCTGGAGGTGCTGCAATGCCCTGCTGCAAGTGTATTGTCTAAGCGAGTTTTTAATTTGGCTGGTGCAATCATAATGGATAGGCTAACGCGGCTGTCAACTGAAAATGCACAGCAAAAAAAGATCGGTGAGCTGGCTTTTTTGTTTTCTCTTTTGCATTCAACTGAAAATGCAGACAGGCTGAACAAGGGCTGGATTTCTGGTGACTTTGTAAGCTCTACGGATGACAGCAACATAATGTAAAAGCAGCCAAAATGTTTTGTTTGTGAAGTTGTCTTAAAATCCATCTCTTAAGGTACCGTCACACTGAATGATATCGCTAGCGATCCGTGACGTTGCAGCGTCCTGGCTAGCGATATCGTTGAGTTTGACAGGCAGCAGCGATCAGGATCCTGCTGTGCCATCGTTGGTCAGAGCAGAAAGTCCAGAACTTTATTTCGTAGCTGGACTCCCGCAGACATCGCTGAATTGGCGTGTGTGACGCCGATTCAGCGATGTCTTCACTGGTAACCAGGGTAAACATCGGGTTACTAAGCGCAGGGCCGCTGGTTACCAGCGTAAACGTAAAAAAAAAAAAAAAACACTACATACTTACATTCCGGTGTCTGTCCCCTGGCGCTGTGCTTCTCTGCACTGTGTAAGCGCCGGCCGGAAAGCAGAGCACAGCGGTGACGTCACCGCTGTGCTTTCCGGCTGGCCCTCACAGTCAGTGCAGAGAAGCACAGCGCCGGGGGACAGACACCGGAATGTAAGTATGTAGTGTTCGTTTTGTTTTACGTTTGCGCTGGTAACCACGGTAAACAACGGGTTACTAAGCGCGGCCCTGCGCTTAGTAACCCGATGTTTACCCTGGTTACCAGGGGACTTTGCATAGTTGGTCGCTGGAGAGCTGTCTGTGTGACAGCTCTCCAGCGACCACACAGCGATGCTGCAGCGATCGGGATCGTTGTCTAGATCGCTGCAGCGTCGCTAAATGTGACGGTACCTTTACTGTCCAAACCCATTTTGTTCATGAAATCACCTCCTTCTCCTTCTGCAACAAGTACTTAGTGGTCATGTATGTATAACCCCGGCGGCTAATGTTTTGTACTTTATGAAAACTTGTGCTCCCTATTGATTGCCTTGCTGGCACAATCCAACAACGCAGTAATGAAGATTATTGCCCTTGCTAAATTGTCATGTAAGATTATCTGTACCCAGGTTGCGCCAGCCACACAACTGCTAGATAAAGATACGCTATTTTTTAAACCAATAGAAAATTATGATTTTTTTTAAATTGGCTTGACACGCTCCAAATGCGGAGCAATGAAGATTATTGGCCCTGCTAAATTGTCACGTACGATTATCTCTACCCTACTGAATCCCCACCTAACAAACAATTAAACTAGACAGTCTTCAGCTCTTAAAAGAGCTTTTTGGAATAAATAACACTCACTGTAATCTCCTATCACTTTACCTACGCTCCTTTCACTCTCTGTACACTGAAACATGCGCTAGCGATGTGCCGTCATTGAGTGACGGACCCGAGATGCGGGCTGCAGCGTTTCCGGGTCCGGCACTGCTAGCGCAGATGGAGCTAGCAGATGCTCCATCTGCGCTAGCGCTGTGCAAACGTCGGCACTTGCGTTAGTGCAGTCCATTTAACGGATGTGTTTAACGGACTGCACTAACGCAGTGTGAACCCGGCCTTAGGGCCCACTCCTTTCTTTTGGCCTCAGTGTGCATTACAGCCTGGATTTCAGCTATCTGGGTGAGACTGGTCTTAGGGTGTCAATTCTAATTTCTGCTAAGCAGAGATGGCACTTGTCAGTTCCCCATTATTCTTGAACTACTGTGGGACAGAATTAACTTTTAAAGGGAATCTGTCAACTAATTTTGGCACTATAAGCTTGGGCCACCGCCATCAGGGCTTATCTATAACATTCTGTAATGCTGCAGATAAGCCCCTAATGTATCCTGAAAGATGAGAAAAACAAGTAGATTATACTCACCCAGGGGCGGTCCTGGTCCGGTCTGAAGAGCGTCGCAGGTCCGGGTTCGGCACCTCCCATCTTCATGCGATGACGTCCTCCTGTCGCGGCTCCAGCGCAGGCGTACTGATTTGCCCTGTTGAGGGCAGCGTAAAGTACTGCAGTGCGCAGGCGCTGGGAAAGGTCAGAGAGGCCCTGCGCCTGCGCACTGCAGTACCTTGCTCTGCCATCAACAGGGCAAATCAGAACGCCTGCGCTGGAGCCGCAACAGAAGGAGGATGACGACATTGCAAGAAGATGGGAGGCGCAGGACCCAAACCGCAGCGGGACCGCCCCTGGGTGAGTGTAATCTAACCTCTTCTTCTCATCTTTCAGGATACATCGGGGCTTATCTACAGCATTTCAGAATGCTGTAGATGAGCCCCTGATGGCGGTAGCCTAAGCTTGTAGGGCCAAAATTAGGTGACAGATTCCCTTTAATCTGTTTCCCCTGGTCACATGAGCCGCTGCAGCCAATCACTGGACATAGTAGCCTGCATATTCGAGGAGTGCTGAATAAGAAATCTCAGCGATGGCCAGACTCTTAAGGAATACCATGCCCCTGGCACACAGCCTGCCTGTGTGACCCCAGAGTGAGTCTATGAAGGGTGTACATGAGCCGACATCTGAGCAGGGCACAGCTCGCACTGGGTCCTGAGCCACACACAGAGCATGCGCATTAGGCGAGATGCGCAGAATCAGGCAGCACTAGGACCCAGTAGGTGTGCACACTGCCGGACGCCTCCCTTTCCCCTGTAAACAGGAAGTAGAGCGCGGATGGAGTGGCCGGTGTGCGGTGTGAGCCGGTGACATGGACATTCTGAAGGCTGAGATAGCGCGGAAGAGGAAGCAGCTGGAGGAGAAGGCGCTGGTCGGGGTGAGGAGCTGAGGCATGGCGCTGCCGAGGTGGTGGCGGCTGTAGCCGGGGCTCCCAGTGCTATGGCGGCAGCACTGCACATCCTGCGATCATCAGAGCTTTCTTGGAGAACTCGGAACCGTTCACTGCAGAACGGCCTCATTCCCCAACAGCGGGTCACACTGCTAATGCCGCCACTGCCCCCTAGCGTTCATGGAGGGGGTCACCTAGTGTAGGGCGCCAGGCACACTGATGGAGTGCAGGGTCCGCTTACAGCCTAGCAGTGATGCCCAGACTGTCACATTAGGGGGCTGCATCCAGGAGAAAAATGAAAAACATCTGCAATACGAAAATACCTGAATTCTTGGTCTGTAACTCTGGCCAAACACACAGTGCCCCATTGTGCTTTAGTCCCTGCTCTAAAATAAAAAACAATTCAGAGAAAAAGGACCGGTGCACTTATATAGTGCTGGGCAGGGAGGGCGGTATAAAATACACCACCTCTGACTCCTAAAATATATGCCACATTGGGTACATAGTACGATGCAGGACGTGCTGTAAATATTCTCATAAGAATTTGGGAAAGTTCTGAAATGTCCTATAAATGTCTGTTCTGTCCCTGATCTAAGGATCTGGGCTTTTGGCGGAGATGAATCTGTGCTGCACTTTATGCACATGCTCAGTAGGGGGCTGTGGAGTTGGAGTCATGGAGTCAGGGTAATTGAGAGGTATAGCTGACCGACTCCACAGCACTGCTGGGCAGCCCACCTAATGTAATAGTATGGGCATCACTGCTAGGCTGTAAGCCGGACACTGCACTCCATCAGTGTGCCTGGCGCCCTGTACTAGCCTTATCCGTGTGCAGTTCTAATACTAGCTGACCCCCTCCATGAATTGGTAGGTGTGTGAGTGGCTGTTCTATCAGTATTTTTCACATGTGCTGTCCCCACCGTTATCATAGGGGCTGCTGCATAAATTCCTATTAAAAAATCAGTTTGAAAATGGTGCCCGCCGCGCCTACATAGTATCAGCTATCGGCGAGAGATGCTACTGCGCAGGCAGCGCCATCTTGGAGGAGGAAATACATTTTTTTTTTCCAGTAAGATGGCGCCCCCTGCACAGTAGCATCTATAGGATCACCAATTGCTCATACTGCGCAGGCGCAACCGGTGCCATTTTCAAACTGATTTTTTTTTTTTTTTTTTTAGGAATTTATGAATAACATCAAAAAAATAATTACATACACATACAGTCATGGCCAAAAGTATTGACACCCCTGCAATTCTGTCAGATAATACTCAGTTTCTTCTTGAAAATGATTGCAATCACAAATTCTTTGGTATTATTATCTTCATTTAATTTGTCTTAAATGAAAAAACACAACAGAGAATGAAGCAAAAAAGCAAAACATTGATCATTTCACACAAAACTCCAAAAATGGGCCAGACAAAAGTATTGGCACCCTCAGCCTAATACTTGGTTGCACAACCTTTAGCCAAAATAACTGCGACTAACCGCTTCCGGTAACCATCAATGAGTTTCTTACAATGCTCTGCTGGAATTTTAGACCATTCTTTGGCAAACTGCTCCAGGTCCCTGATATTTGAAGGGTGCCTTCTCCAAACTGCCATTTTTAGATCTCTCCACAGGTGTTCTATGGGATTCAGGTCTGGACTCATTGCTGGCCACCTTAGAAGTCTCCAGTGCTTTCTCTCAATCCATTTTCTAGTGCTTTTTGAAGTGTGTTTTGGGTCATTGTCCTGCTGGAAGACCCATGACCTCTGAGGGAGACCCAGCTTTCTCACACTGGGTCCTACATTATGCTGCAAAATTTGTTGGTAGTCTTCAGACTTCATAATGCCATGCACACAGTCAAGCAGTCCAGTGCCAGAGGCAGCAAAACAACCCAAAACATCAGGGAACCTCCGCCATGTTTGACTGTAGGGGCCGTGTTCTTTTCTTTGAATGCCTCTTTTTTTTTATCCTGTAAACTCTATGTTGATGCCTTTGCCCAAAAAGCTCTACTTTTGTCTCATCTGACCAGAGAACATTCATCCAAAACGTCTTAGGCTTTTTCAGGTACGTTTTGGCAAACTCCAGCCTGGCTTTTTTATGTCTCGGGGTAAGAAGTGGGGTCTTCCTGGGTCTCCTACCATACAGTCCCTTTTCATTCAGACGCCGACGGATAGTACGGGTTGACCCTATTGTACCCTCGGACTGCAGGGCAGCTTGAACTTGTTTGGATGTTAGTCGAGGTTCTTTATCCAACATCCACACAATCTTGCGTTGAAATCTCTTGTCAGTTTTTCTTTTCCGTCCACATCTAGGGAGGTTGGCCACAGTGCCATGGGCTTTAAACTTCTTGATGACACTGCGCACGGTAGACACAGGAACATTCAGGTCTTTGGAGATGGACTTGTAGCCTTGAGATTGCTCATGCTTCCTCACAATTTGGTTTCTCAAGTCCTCAGACAGTTCTTTGGTCTTCTTTCTTTTCTCCATGCTCAATGTGGTACACACAAGGACACAGGACAGAGGTTGAGTCAACTTTAATCCATGTCACCTGGCTGCAAGTGTGATTTAGTTATTGCCAACACATTTTCGGTGCCACAGGTAAGTTACAGGTGCTGCTAAATACACAAATAGAGAAACATCACATGATTTTTTGAACAGTGCCAATACTTTTGTCCACTCCCTTTTATATGTTTGGTGTGGAATTATATCCAATTTGGCTTTAGGACAATTCTTTTTGTGTTTTTTTCATTAAAGACAAATGAAATGAAGATGATAATGCCAAATAATTTGTGTTTGCAATCATTTTCAGGAAGAAACTGAGTATTATCTGACAGAATTGCAGGGGTGTCAATACTTTTGGCCATGACTGTATATGCGATTATTCTGCAGTGCATGTGTCACAACTGGCACTTGCCTGCAGAAGTTTTTTTCCCCCCATTATGTACATATATTCAGTAAGTATATATAATATTCATTATGTAAACCAGGGGGCAGGTCAGTGAGGGATCAGTGACCTGTCAGCAGGCTCCATTATACCTAATCAGAGCAGGACATGAAGACCCCCCCCCCACAGGCCGCCCCGGAGCACGAGCATATCATTAACTCAAAACTGCAAATAAAGATTAGACAGCAACCACAAGATGGATTTCATCACCCAGGTATCATATTAATCAGTATAACGGTGATGACCTGACACTGTAGGTTACTGTGCACAATCCTGCTTAGTGACACATCGATGAAAGCAATGTTTTAACCCATACCTCATGCTGTCCTCAGATTACAAAGCACAAACCTGGTGACTGATTCAAGTGCATTTAGCAAGTATTCACACCCTTGTGATAAGATTTGTATGTGTTCCTAAACTGTCCTGGTTAAAGGTTTTGGATTTTTGAAAAGGCCTAACCATCGGCGCCATTTCATGAGTCTGATAGATGCATGGCCAATATGGTTTCATATCTTCATTGGATGCTGTCATGTTGTTACATCACTCAGCCTTTTTTATTTATTTATTTTTCCCCTTTTAACCTGTGACAGTGTTCTAAAATGACAACCTTCATAGAACAACTATGAATGACCAATCATTCCCAAAACGGCCATCTGAAATCTCTTGTGTTGCTAGGTTTACCTTAGAGGAGTAAGGTGGCTCTGGCAGTATACTATGATCAGAGAGCAGCAGATTTCATGAAGGGTCCATTGAGCTCTACGGGTAGGTGCACACGATAGGTAAATGTTGCAAATTGGATTCCGTGTACTTGCGCAGCGTTCAACCTGCAGCGTCCAGCTGTTACAGCACAGTGGATGGGATTTCAAGAAATCCTATGCCCACTATGCGTCTAGATGCCTGCGGAGACGGACATGCGGCGCGTCTTTCCAGACCACAGCATGTCTATTTATCTTGCTGAGACTCGCGTCTCCGACAAGATAAATGTCTCCCATAGAATGTATTGGATGCGGTGATTCTGTACGGGTCAATGAACACATGCTCATTCACCTGTGTTGGACAGAGCGGACATGTGTTGTGTCCATAGCGCTGCCAATTCCTGACTGTGTGCACCTACCCTGAGGCCAAGCGGCACATAAAATACAGTTGCTTTTTTATAGCACGTAAAACCGAATACAGTGGACCCAAAGTGATAAATCCCTTGTGTTCATGAGGGAGTCCACCAATGATTACAGTAATATCCACTGTGTAAAAAATGGCAGCATATTATGAGGATGGATATATATACATTTTTTATTCAAGTTTTTCAAGTACAAGTAAATGTGCATGCGACATCTATTTCAGGCGAAAACGTTGTGATCTACGTGCAAAAATGTTAAAGAAATGTTGAGCATATACACTGCTATATATAAAGGCTCGCTATAATTAGGTTCAGCTTTTTGAGCTTATTTTAACCGCTTCAGGTTTCCAAAACCGCAAAATTGTTAAAAGATGTTTCCTGTCCATTCTTCAGGTGGGTTCAGTATAGAAAAATAGAAAACATTTCCTATGAAAACATTTACAGCACGTCCTGCATTGTACTACTGTACCCAATGTCTTATAGATTTTAGCAGTCTGAGTGGGTCCTTTTTATACCGATACCACCAAAATGGACACAGACTCCACAGCCTTGTACCAAACCCCCTGCTATAATAGGCCTAAGGCTAGTTTCAGATTGCGTTAGTGCAATCCGTTTAGCGCCTAGCGCTAGCGGATTGCGCTAACGCAATGTGTTGTAAAGGGGTCGCGTTAAACGTCCCCGCTCTCGCAGATCTCCGATCTGCGAGAGCGGGGAACGGACCGCGGGCGCGCCTCGGACGCTGCAAGCAGCGTCCGCAGCGCGCCACAAAACACAGGCACATTGCTAGCGCGTGCCGAAAATGGCACGCGCTAGTGATGCGCGTCCCCATTGCTGTTAATGGGCGCGCTAACGGACACGTTGCACGGCGTTAATTTCGCCATTCAACGCTGTCCGTTAGCGCGGTCCCATTAACGCAATGGGAACCTAGCCTAACAAATGCCAATAAAGGTTCTTCAGATAAAATACTGCTAGCATTTTCCGGAAACGCCTTTTGCCTGAAAAGCTCAGAGATTAACCCAGCATTTGAAGGATGTCGTATGCACATAACCCTAAAAATACAGTCAATGCTATATATGGAGTAGGAAATGTATAGCACAATCCAAGGACATTTTCTCCGGATATTATATCATCCGGCATTAAAATAAGATAATAAATAGTGATGAGCGAGTGTGCTCGTTACTCGAGTTTCTCCGAGCATGCTGTCGACGCAGCTGCATGATTTGCGGCTGCTGGACAGCTTGAATACATGTGGGGATTCACTAACAAGCAGGTAATCCCCACATGCATTCAGGCTGTCTAGCAGTCGCAAATCATGCAGCTGCGGGGACATAAACTGAATCTCTGATACTCGGAGATCACCCGAGCATGCTCTGAGAAACTCGAATAACAAGCATACTCGCTCATCACTCATAATAAACAATGAGCACAAACGGTGTAATCAGAGGGTGATGTCCAGAACATCTATAATATAATGCTGGGAGCGTCACTCTGTCCGAAGCCTTTATAGACTGCGCAGGCGCAAGCGCCGGCGCAGTCTGGCCCCCACAGAGTGACGCTCCCAGGAGATCGCGGTATGCGTAAGCACTGAACGCATACCGCGATCTCCACCGGAGAGTCAGGGACCGTGGACGCGCCAGGAGGGAGGGTAAAGGCCCCTTCACATTTAGCGACGCTGCAGCGATACCGACAACGATCCGAATCGCTGCAGCGTCGCTGTTTGGTCGCTGGAGAGCTGTCACACAGACCGCTCTCCAGCGACCAACGATGCCGGTAACCAGGGTAAACATCGGGTAACTAAGCGCAGGGCCGCGCTTAGTAACCCGATGTTTACCCTGGTTACCATGCTAAAAGTAAAAAAAAACAAACAGTACATACTTACCTACAGCCGTCTGTCCTCCAGCGCTGTGCTCTGCTTCTCTGCTCTCCTCCTGTACTGTCTGGGAGCCGGAAAGCAGAGCGGTGACGTCACCGCTCTGCTTTCCGGCTCACAGCCAGTACAGGAGGAGTGCAGAGCGCAGCGCTGGAGGACAGACAGCTGTAGGTAAGTATCTAGTGTTTGTTTTTTTTTACTTTTAGCATGGTAACCAGGGTAAACATCGGGTTACTAAGCGCGGCCCTGCGCTTAGTTACCCGATGTTTACCCTGATTACCAGTGAAGACATCGCTGGATCGGTGTCTCACACGCCGATCCAGCGATGTCAGCAGGGAGTCCAGCGACGAAATAAAGTTCTGGACTTTATTCAGCGACCAACGATCTCCCAGCAGGGGCCTGATCGTTGGTCGCTGTCACACATAACGATTTAATTAACGATATCGTTGCTACGTCACAAATAGCAACGATATCGTTAACAATATCGTTATGTGTGAAGGTACCTTAAGTATATTCACCTGTCCTCCGTTCCAGCGCTGCGTGCGGCTCCGTCTCCCGGCTCCTCTGCTGTGACAGAGTCCAGTCACAGGCAGAGGAGCCGGAGTGTGTGTTCAAGAAAATGGCGCCGGAAAGCGCGGACTGTGCAGGCGCCGATTCCTGCTGCCGGAATCGGCGCCTGCGCAGTCCGCGCTTTCCGGCGCCATTTTCTTGAAGACACACTCCGGCTCCACTGCAGGTGTGTCTTCAAGAAAATGGCGCCGGAGAGCGCGGACTGCGCAGGCGCCGATTCCTGCTGCCGGAATCGACACCTGCGCAGTCCGCGCTTTCCGGCGCCATTTTCTTGAAGACACCTGCAGTGGAGCCGGACGATAGGTGAGTATGGTATTTTTTTTTTTTTTTTTATATGGCAGCAGCATATGGGGGCATACACACTGGAGTGTCTTATGGGGGGCACATAATACAATAGTGGCGCAGGATGGCAGCAGCGCATGACAGAACGGGCGCAGGATGGCAGCAGCACATGACAGAACGGGCGCAGGATGGCAGCAGGATGGGAGCAGCACATGACAGAACGGGGCAGGATGGCAGCAGCACATGACAGAACGGGGGCAGGATGGCAGCAGCACATGACAGAACGGGGGCAGGATGGCAGCAGCACATGACAGAACGGGGGCAGGATGGCAGCAGCACATGACAGAACGGGGGCAGGATGGGAGCAGCACATGACAGAACGGGCGCAGGATGGGAGCAGCACATGACAGAACGGGCGCAGGATGGCAGCAGCGCATGACAGAACGGGCGCAGGATGGCAGCAGCGCATGACAGAACGGGCGCAGGATGGCAGCAGCACATGACAGAACGGGCGCAGGATGGCAGCAGGATGGGAGCAGCACATGACAGAACGGGAGCAGGATGGCAGCAGCACATGACAGAACGGGAGCAGGATGGGAGCAGCACATGACAGAACGGGAGCAGGATGGCAGCAGCACATGACAGAACGGGGGCAGGATGGCAGCAGCACATGACAGAACGGGGGCAGGATGGGAGCAGCACATGACAGAACGGGGGCAGGATGGGAGCAGCACATGACAGAACGGGCGCAGGATGGCAGCAGCACATGACAGAACGGGCGCAGGATGGCAGCAGCACATGACAGAACGGGTGCAGGATGGCAGCAGCGCATGACAGAACGGGCGCAGGATGGCAGCAGCGCATGACAGAACGGGCGCAGGATGGCAGCAGCGCATGACAGAACGGGCGCAGGATGGCAGCAGCACATGACAGAAAGGGCGCAGGATGGCAGCAGCACATGACAGAACGGGCGCAGGATGGCAGCAGCACATGACAGAACGGGCGCAGGATGGCAGCAGCGCATGACAGAACGGGCGCAGGATGGCAGCAGCGCATGACAGAACGGGCGCAGGATGGCAGCAGCACATGATGGAGACCATATACCAATATAAATGCTCGCCACCCGGGCGTAGAACGGGTTCAATAGCTAGTTGTAGCATAATGAGCTAGGAATCTAGAGGGAATGAGGCCAGTTTTAGTTGTAACAATCTATTAAGTTAATTCTATTTCTTAGGAAAATGCATTGCTTTAATTTCTTTTTGAAGACATAAACGTCTTTTTTTTTTTTTTTCTGTTCCAGGAAAGTAAGAAGTATTTTAAACGCAGTGAACTTGCTGAAAAAGAAAGAGAGGCCTATTTTGAAAGATGTGGATACAAGGTATAAAATACCCTTTGCGTCTTGAAAGGATTTTCCGAGATCAGGAAATATTGAGAGAAGAAAGGGGAAAATGCAATAAACTCATACGGTTCCCACCAGCTTTTGTTCACTGTGTTGCAGTCAATCTCTGTCCTTAGCGGTGTATTCCTGAGGCCAGTGATTGGCTGCAGCAGTATTTTTTGATCGTTGGGAATGTCATTGGTGGATACTTTCTCAGTAGGGGATTGATCAGGTAAGGTCTGGGCCTTTTATCATTTTAGAGTGAGCTCTTCCCCTTTTCAATCCAATTTTCCATAATTTCAGAAAACCCTTATTAAATTCTATTCTGTCTTGTCTTCATACTATGTTTTATAACATTTCTCTTTGTTTAATCTGTCACAATTGTTAGCCTTTAAGTGAGAAGCCAGCACAAAAGGTAGGATTTGGGAATGCATGCTTCACTTCTGGCTACATTGTCCAAATGGTTTTTGACTTTATCTTACCTGTGACGACAGAAAACCATTTTGGAAATGACTGCTGTTGATAGTGTGCTGTCATTTGGCTTAAGGCGCTAAGCATGTGATGTCTTGATGTGTCTAGCAGCATGGACACTGGATAATGAAGCTTTCCAATTCACACCTATTAAGTTTGTAATAAAATTTTATTTCTCACCATTCCGCACATTTTTGACAATTGCATAGATTGTGACCTAACCACATACATTTCATATCTAATAAGCCTGTACAAAATGTCCTATTTGATAGCCTCCCATAGTGCATTGTTTCTCTATTCTCTCCTGCTGAACTTGTTTAGCCTGCTTTGTGATAAAGCAATTTTTTTATATTTAGCCAAAATTTTGGGTTATTAGGTAGGGAGCAGAAACAAAGATCGATGCTTAATATACTCTTACTTTTGACTCCCAAAACTCCATGTGTCTAGACTCTCATTTTGACCCCTTCATGACATCCGCTGTATATAGAGGCAGGTCCTGAATCTGCTCCATCAGCCTTAATCAGTGCAAGCTCATATATAAATTCCTAGGAACTTTAGATGAAGGGGTAACCTCATTAGATTTCACACTTTAAAGGGAACCTGTCACCCCCAAAATCGAAGATGAGCTTAGCCCACCAGCATCAGGGGCTTATCTACAGCATTCTGGAATGCTTTAGATAAGCCCCCTATGTATCCTAAAAGATGAGAAAAAGAGGCTAGACTGTACTCACCCAGGGGCGGTCTCGCTGTCGTGGGTGTCGCGGTCCGGGTCCGGCACCTCCTATTTTCATCAGATGACGCCCTCTTCTGGTCTTCACGCCACGGCTCCGGCGCAGACGTACTTTGTCTGCCCTGTTGAGGGCAGAGCAAAGTACTGCAGTGCGCAGGTGCCGGGCCTCTCTGACCTTTCCGGCGCCTGCGCACTGCAGTACTTTGCTCTGCCCTCAACAGGGCAGACAAAGTACGTCTGCGCCGGAGCCGCAGTGTGAAGACAAGAAGATGTCATTGTAAGAAGATGGGAGGCCCCGGACCACGACACCGATGATACCAGAACCTGACCGGACCGCCCCTGGGTGAGTATAATCTAACCTCTTTTTCTCATCTTTCAGGACACATCGGGGGCTTATCTACAGCATTCCAGAATGCTGTAGATATGCCCCTGATGCCAGTGGGCTTAGCTCATCTTCGATTTTGGGGGTGACAGGTTCCCTTTAAACATAGAAAAACATTTTTTTTTTTTTTTTAATGGACTGCTTTATCTGTTAACATGTTTTTTGGACTATAAAAAGTGCATGTGTCTTACATCTCGCACACAGAGGAACTCTGCAATGCCCGACCTTCTTGTCTGCTAATGATAGGGAAAAATGTACTTGCCCTGATTTCTGCCATGATCTTCATAGCAACCTCCTCAATGTGCTCTGCTCTCGGCTCAGTGCCTCCCAGAGAGAGTAGACTCCTTGCTGTTCCTGAACATCAGTCTTTTTTACGTCTCTATTCACAGGAACATGGGAATATCCGGCATCTTTAGGCTTCATACTGAGCAGCACATGGGCCACACTACCACCCCCAGCATCTCTCAGGTGCTCATCCATTATCAGTACCTTGCTGGAGTTTTAGGAGGAGGGTCTACGTTCACATTAGCGTCGCGTCGGCGACGCACGGAAAAACGCGCGCAAACGCGCGCGTTTTGCGACGCGTGCGTCGTTTTTGACGAAAATCGGACGCACAGAAAATGCTACATGTAGCGTTTTCTTGCGTCCGACGCTAGCGTCGGAAACGACGCACGTGGCGAAAAACGCCACCAAAACAACGCACGCGTCCCCTATGTTAAACATAGGGGCGCGTCGCCGCTGCGTCGCCGACGCAACAGCGACGCACATTAGCGTAACGCTAATGTGAACGTAGCCTTAGTGGTGGGTGCTGTGGCCTTGCTTATCCACTAACTGCCTCTTCAATTACTTGCCAAGCAGGATTATTTTTTGACACCTCAGAAGTACTGTCACCAGCCTCTAGGTGGGCAAAATGTGTGGTGTGGAAGCAATGAAAGGCCTGAGTGAAGCAGGGAAGGGGATAAAATATACATCCATGCTGCTTGATACTCCTCATCAGGCGTCACTACTGAGCATTTCAGTCTGGATACAGTAACGGTACTTATCTGACTTATGACTGTTACAATAGAGATAATTGTCCACCCTCCTGTAAATGCCCAGTACTGAAGATGACTTGGCACTCACCCATCAACTCTATTAATGGGAAAGCTGCTGGCTTTGCCACTGCAGGGTATAATTTAGCAGTAATAATAACCCTAAATGATGGTACCAGTTAATGACATTACCCCATGTACTTTTGTATACCACTAGGAAAGTTTTAATTAGTGACAAATATTTTTCCTATTTTCTGGTGTTAAAAACTTGGATACGTCCCATAATGAGGTACATCTTATTGTCCAAAAAATATAATAATGATGCTTATAAAGCAGCACTTTATTTGATTATGTAGAATTAGATAATCAGCAGTGTGGTCGAAGAGCCAAGTTTAATTCTCCTAAAGTGCTAGCAATTAGGAAAATAATGGTTCTCCTCAGCTTTAAAGGGGTTGTCCATATTAATGACCTATCGTATGGAGAGATCATATTGATGACCTATATAGAAGTCATCAATAAACAGTGGTGATATGACACCCTGTCAATCAACTGTTAATTGCTCTGGTGCTCAAAAGCATATCTCTATTCAATTCTTCAGATTCAGAGGAACAAGAGCTGCTATGCTCTACCTGTCAGCTGCTACAAAATATTGAATGGCTGTCAACTAATTCTCATTTGGTTTGGTCGTCCGGTGTTTTTCTTGATCCGCCCCATACTAAAATGTTAATGTGTTGTCAATTGGGAGAGGGCAGTATGCCGACTCCAGACAACTCTGGAGACTTGTCTCCTCCGGGGACAAAGATGTGCTTTGAAATTGAACATACCTGATCCTTATTTCTCCAACGTAATATGTTGAAGTAGAGTTGGAAAGACCCCATACCTGCAAGGTAAATGGTTGGTCCAGCTGAAATCTTCAGGTTCAGATTAATATTCTGTAATGTAATATATATATATATATATATATATATATATATATATATATATATATATATATATATATATATATATATATATATATATATATATATATATAATGTTAACTCCTTAGCACAAAATGATGTAGTCATGGCCAAAAGTATTGACACCCCTGCAATTCTGTCAGATAATACTCAGTTTCTTCCTGAAAATGATTGCAAACACAAATTATTTGTTATTATTATCTTCATTTAATGTGTCTTAAATGAAAAAACACAGAAAGAATTGTCCTAAAGCCAAATTGGATATAATTCCACACCAAACATAAAAAAGGGGGTGGACAAAAGTATTGGCACTGTTCGAAAAATCATGTGATGCTTCTCTAATTTTTGTAATTAACAGCACCTGTAACTTATCTGTGGCACCTAACAGGTGTTGGCAATAACTAAATCACACTTGCAGCCAGTTGACATGGATTAAAGTTGACTCAACCTCTGTCCTGTGTCCTTGTGTGTACCACATTGAGCATGGAGAAAAGAAAGAAGACCAAAGAACTGTCTGAGGACTTGAGAAACCAAATTGTGAGGAAGCATGAGCAATCTCAAGGCTACAAGTCCATCTCCAAAGACCTGAATGTTCCTTTGTCTACCGTGCGCAGTGTCATCAAGAAGTTTAAAGCCCATGGCACTGTGGCTAACCTCCCTAGATGTGGACGGAAAAGAGAAATTGACAAGAGATTTCAACGCAAGATTGTGCAGATGTTGGATAAAGAACCTCGACTAACATCCAAACAAGTTCAAGCTGCCCTGCAGTCCGAGCGTACAACTGTGTCAACCCGTATTATCCGTCGGCATCTGAATGAAAAGGGACTGTATGGTAGGAGACCCAGGAAGACCCCACTTCTTACCCTGAGACATAAAAAAAAGCCAGGCTGAGCCAGGCTGGAGTTTGCCAAAACTTACCTGAAAAGGCCTAAAACGTTTTTGAAGAATGTTCTGTGGTCAGATGAGACAAAAGTAGAGCTTTTTGGGCAAAGGCATCAACATAGAGTTTACAGGAGATAAAGAGGCATTCAAAGAAAAGAACACGGTCCCTACAGTCAAACATGGCAGAGGTTCCCTGATGTTTTGGGGTTGCTTTGCTGCCTCTGATACTGGACTGCTTGACCGTGTGCATGGCATTATGAAGTCTGAAGACTACCAACAAATTTTGCAGCATAATGTAGGGCCCAGTGTGAGAAAGCTGGGTCTCCCTCAGAGGTCATGGGTCTTCCAGCAGGACAATGACCCAAAACAGACTTCAAAAAGCACTAGAAAATGGTTTGAGAGAAAGCACTGGAGACTTCTAAGGTGGCCAGGAATGAGTCCAGACCTGAATCCCATAGAACACCTCTGAAGAGATCTAAAAATGGCAGTTTGGAGAAGGCACCCTTCAAATATCAGGGAGCTGGAGCAATTTGCCAAAGAAGAATGGGCTAAAATTCCAGCAGAGCATTGTAAGAAACTCATTGATGGTTACCGGAAGCGGTTGGTCGCAGTTATTTTGGCTAAAGGTTGTGCAACCAAGTATTAGGCTGAGGGTGCCAATACTTTTCTCTGGCCCATTTTTGGAGTTTTGTGTGAAATGATCAATGTTTTGCTTTTTGCTTCATTCTCTTTTGTATTTTTTCATTTAAGACAAATTAAATGAAGATAATAATACCAAAGAATTTGTGTTTGCAATCATTTTCAGGAAGAAACTGAGTATTATCTGACAGAATTGCAGGGGTGTCAATACATTTGGCCATGACTGTATAAACACTATTCAGTGCAGGGCAGGCTGTCAGTGAGACACTAATCCAGCTGATGGCATTGTGTACAGGGGCGTGCAGCATCATATGCATTTATCTGCCTGCATGCTGACTATGTGAATCAAACCGGTCAGATAGCGGACTAACACTAAGCATTTTAAGATACCAAGATTTTTCAGTGCGCTGTTTGCTTATTAGTCAACTTTGTTGGTCCGATGCCATTTTTCTTTGCATAGCCTTTTTGACCTTACCACAACGGCTTTGACAAGCTGAATTGCTTTTTATGTGCTTGTTCCCCCTTGTCCTATGATTGGGCAGATGCACCCACTAATTTCAGTTTTGTAATGGCTTCTTGTAGATTAACCATTGAAACATTATTTCTCGTATTTCCCTACCGGAACCTGTTGGCAAAATATTTAAGCACTTGTATCTTTTTGCTGCATGGGGTGGAAATAGTCAAATTATTCAGTATCAGCCAACGGAATAGACTAGAAAAGCATGTTTTAAAGGGATATTCTCAAGTTTGGAATATGCCATTATTCATGGGATTGGGTTTAGCTTAGTGACCGCTGGGTATCATATCTCTGAGATTCCTCCCCCCCCCCCCCCACCATTCAAGAGAAGTGGGATTCTGAAGAGCTTCATGTGAATCAAACGTTGGTCTATAATGCGCAATGCCACTCTATTCAATCTTATGGGAATGCCAAAGACCAACCATGCAAAGCACTTGGTGACCTCCAGTGGTGATGTTTTAGAATGAATGGAATGGCATTGTATGTGATTGACCACTGGTGTATTTACCCTGAGCTTTTCAGAGCCCTGGTTCTCAGGATTGATGAGGTTCCTATGGTTAGACCCACAACTATTGGGACGTTATCCCCCATCAGTAGGATGGGGGATAACTTATAACCTTGAGAATTCACCTTTTTAATTGATATTTATTAGCACTGCTCAGTTTTCCATGTTAGTATGTGTAGTACAGTTTTGTATGACCTGTTTATTTTGCACTGATTTACATAGAAATGTTTTGTTTCTTGTTTTTACCATCAGGTTCAAAATCAAGAGGAAGAAGAAAATCCTTCAACATCAAACAACCCTGTGTTGGATCTGGAGCTGGCAGAAGAAAAATTGCCTATGACTCTGTCTAGGCAGGAGGTGAGCCGTGGAAACTACTAGTCAACTGTACTGGTAGTCTCTTAGGGTACTTTCACACTAGCGTTTTTTGTAAATCCGTCACAATGCGTCGTTTTGCAGAAAAAACGCATCCTGCAAAAGTGCTTGCAGGATGCCTTTTTTTCCCCATAGACTTCTATTGGCAACGCATTTGCGACGGATTTTCACACTTCGCATCCGTCTTGCGACGGATGCGTCGTGCTTTGGCGGACCGTCGGGAAAAAAAACCCCTACATGTAACGTTTTTTTCTCCCGACGGACCGCTTTTTCCGACCGCGCATGCGTGGCCGGAACTCCGCCCCCACCTCCCCGCACCTTACAATGGGGCAGCGGATGCGCCGGAAAAATGCATCCGCTGCACCCAATGTGCAAAGCGTTAAACGCTAGCGTCGGAATCTCTCCCCGACGCATTGCGACGGGGAGATTCCGACGCTAGTGTGAAAGAAGCCTTACCAGAGTTAGGCCTGTGTCTCACAAAGATTGGCTGTGTTGTCTATGGTATTTCTAATGGCAAAAATAATTCTGCAACCAGTTTTCAAGTCTTCAGTAAAATCTCTAAATTTGCATACAGAGCATTTTCGATTGTGGGGTCGGTGTTGTTTATATCAAAATTTAGTATGCTGAAAGTAAAATATGTTGTGTTTTTATTTTCGCTCAAAAAGAACTTTAAAAACTCATGGAACACGAATTTCACAAACTCATAAATGTAAAAAAAAAAAAAGACTTGCAACATTTCTGATCAAGTGCTGTTGCAATTCATGTGCTATAGAAGAATGGATAAGCTTGCTCTAACTGCCAGTACTAGGGGTCGTTGGATAATGAGAAGAAAAGCACACAAATGAGAAAATACGCTGAATGTGTTCATATACTTTCATGCAACAGAACAGATATGTGCGTTTTTGTAGCCGATTTTTTTCCTCACTCATTAGTATGAGTGAAATCTGCAGTCAAATACGCAGCAGAAATGCAGGTATAAAAATGTTTGTGAATTTGATGAGGTTTTTTCTTGCGTTTTACGGTCTTCATATCGGGTGTTTCTCATGCTGGTCATCTGTGTGACTGTGTGAGAAACACCCACGCGGCGGCTTTGATCGGCCGTAATGTTACTGCCTGTAAGATCGTCACCGTTGGGCAGAGCGCTGCGGGGTCACGCTGTCAGATATCAGCATGACACCGCAGATGTGACTGTGATCCGTGATAAAAAGCGTACCACAAGTCACCGGCGTCGGCTGCTGAGAGACTACTACGCTCAGCAGCTGACGCCTGCTTTCACTGATTACAAAAAAAACCCAACAAACAAAAAGAAAACCATATACTCGCCTTAACGCCTTTTCCCCGATTCTCATGTCACCTGGAAAAGAGAAAAAATAAACCACCATATCCCTCAAATATCAATTGTAATCCATACTGTCCCCCGACGATTCAAATCACTTGTAGAGCAGTCACATCAGCTGACGCGACTGCTCTACTCTGCAGCCAGCGACACTGGCATGTAATCACTCCTGCATTGTGGTGTTAAAGTACACCGGAGATCATCATCTGACCTTACTTATGGCACCGCTGCTTGAAAAAGTTCACACGCAGCAGAGTTGCCGTCAGTGACCTTGCCGGGGCTCATCAGCTGATGATGAACTCTGGTGAACTTTCTTACTGCAACTCAGTGCTACACACTGCAGGAGTGATTACCTTCTGTGTCAGTGTGAGCCTGCTGTCCTTGAGAGCAGTCACATCAGTGAGTGCTCTCATAGTCATCAGGATCATCGTGGGACATTATGGATTATCTTTTCACTTCGGACAGGTGAAGAATATTGTTATTTTAATTCATTTTCAGGAGACGTTGGCTTCAGTGGACTGCGTGTTGACATGGGTATGGTTGAATTAAGATTCAATAAGGAGTCTCTTTTTTTTTCAAATAAAGGACTTTATCGTGTGTGTGTGTGTGTGTGTGTTTTTTTTTTTTTTTTAATACAATATCAATATGGGGTTAGTAATTGCGCCTGTCCATTACTGACCTCTGGGCTTGATGTCACCTGACAAAACAAGGGTGGTATCAACCCCAATACGATCACCCCACTTGCCACCGTACTAGTGCAAATAGGAAGTGCAAGGCACCTTATGGATGTTCCATTTCTGGGGCAGCTGAGAGCTGATGTTTTTAGTCTGAGAGGGGGTCAATATCCATGGCCCCTTCCCAGGCTATTAATATCAACCCGCAGCTGTGTGCCTAGCCTTTGCTGGTTATTAATTACTAGTTTGTGGCCAGATTCTAACGCATCGGGTATTCTAGAATATGCATGTCCCCGTAGAATATGGACAATGATGATTCCAGAATTCGCGGCAGACTGTGCCCGTCGCTGATTGGTCGAGGCAACCTTTATGACATCATCGTCGCCATGGCAACCATTAGGACATCTACGTCGATAATGTGCCCGTTGCTGATTGGTTGAGGCGAATTCGCGGCAGACTGTGCCCGTCGCTGATTGGTCGAGGCAACCTTTATGACATCGTCGCCATGCTGTGCCCGTCTCTGATTGGTCGAGGCCTGGCGGTGTCGATACTGTGCCCGTCGCTGAATCAGAAACGTGGGATTTCTACGTCCTTTGACATCATCGTCGCTGTGCCCGTTGCTGATTGGTCGAGGCCAGGATTGGCCTCGACCAATCAGAGACGCGGGATATCTACGTCCTTTATGACTTCATCGTCGCTGTGCTCGTCGCTGATTGGAATCAGAGAGGCGGGATTTCCAGGACAGACAGACAGACAGACGGAAAAACCCTTAAACAATTATATATATATATACTATATAATATATATATATATATATATATATATATATATATATATATATATATATATATATATATATATATATATATATATACTATATATATTATATATAACGCATCGGGTATTCTAGAATATGCATGTCCCCGTAGTATATGGACAATGATGATTCCAGAATTCGCGGCAGACTGTGCCCATCGCTGATTGGTCGAGGCCTGGCGGCCTCGACCAATCAGAGAGCCGGGATTTCCAGGACAGAAAGACAGACAGACAGACAGATAGACAGACGGAAAAACCCTTAGACAATTATATATATAGACTAGACTGTGGCCTGATTCTAATGCATCGGGTATTCTAGAATATGCATGTCCCCGTAGTATATGGACAATGATGATTCCAGAATTCGCGGCACACTGTGCCCGTCGCTGATTGGTCGAGGCAACCTTTATGACATCATCGTCGCCATGGCAACCATTATGACATCTACGTCGATACTGTGACCGTCGCTGAATCAGAAACGTGAGATGTCTACGTCCTTTATGACATCATCGTCACTGTGCCCGTTGCTGATTGGTCGAGGCCTGGCGGCCTCGACCAATCAGAGACGCGGGATTTCTACGTCGATGCTGTGCCGGTCTCTGATTGGTCAAGGCCTGGCGGCCTCGACCAATCAGAGAGCCGGGATTTCCAGGACAGACAGACGGAAAAACCCTTAGACAATTATATATATATATAGATAGGGGGACTCTATGTAATTTGTTTTTGGTCCCCCATTTTAATAACCAGTCATGGCTAAGTATACAGCTGTGAGATGATATTGTTATCCTGGGAAGCTCCATGGGTATTACCCCCTTCCCAGGCTATAAACATCTGACCCCAGCTGTCCACTTTCCCTTTGCTGGTTAATAAAATTTCGGGGACCCCACGCCATTTTTTTTTTCAGAAAATAATTTATTTAGTAATAAAATACGTGTTCAGTAAGCTACACAAGCACAGTACTAATTATATACGGGACTGACATATTTATATCTATCTATTTTGTGTGCATATACCTGTTCTATTTTGTCAGGTCACAATGTGATTTTACTGAATGCGGCATTTGAAAAGTCGGGTTTTCAAGGACATGGGTGTGTAAAAATCGGGTGACTTTTGCATAGTCCGAGTAACATGCAATTATTATGATTTTTTTCTTTCTTTCGCACCTTTTGACTTTCATTGGCAAGTCTCGTCCGATATGTGGACAATCGGAGCATGGGATATCGCTTTACCAACGTGGGACATCGCTTTAACCCTTGGTTTACTGTCAACCTATTTTGGGTTAATCTAAATATTTAAAGAATGTGCCTGTTTTATGCTGTGTGTTTAACTCTTAACTTACCGACTTAGTAATGAAGGGTGTCTGGCTGACACCTCTTCATTACTAAACCTAGGTCTTTGTGTCAGTGACAGCTGCTGACCGTAACCCCTTTACCCTGATGTGACTGCACCAGGGCATCTGGAAGAGCCTGGGCTAAGTGCTATTTCTGGGGAAGTTGTGGGCTGGTATTTTAAAACTGGGCGGGGCAAACAAGCATAAAAGTGTTGAACAAGGAAATTGTATCGCAACTTTGTTTTTTATTTTTTCAAATATATTTAGCTACAAAAAGCATTCATTGCTGTACCAAAAATGCATGCAAAAACGCTTCAAAACCGCCCTATTTTTTCCCGTTACGTTTTTGCTGCCAAAAAATTCCTAGATATACAGAAACGTTGCAGAACTTTCTACAATCAAATACTCAATGTGTGCAGATAGCCTTAAATCTGCAAGTGAAAAATAAATATGTGCATGAGATTCAGGATTCTCATTCACTTTGCTGGTATCAGGACACCCTTCAAATTTTGTGACAAATCTGCACCAAAAATAACGCTACAAATCTGCAACCTGTGCACAGGCCCATACCCTCTCGACCTCCTCATACACTGAACGTTAACGTGTTTTTTAAACGAAGTCTGCCTCGAACAAAAGAGTTGGGGGTTAGAATTGAAATTACCTTACCCTTCTTTTCCCTGACCTCCTCTGATGGAAGGTACCTAAACGCCTTCGGTTGTACCCTCTTTTGTCTGTGTATGGGAACTGTTAGACAGCCGCCATGAGATTTGAGATGAGACTTGGAGGACACCATTTCTGAGTACACTTATTAAGCAAGATATTTGGTGGATATGCCAATATCCAAGGTTGCACTACCCATATGAAGCATCTTCAATGTGAATTGAACCTTCATATTAAATTGTGTGAACCCTCTTGTGTTGTACTGATAGGTACCAGAAGTATCGCCCTTAAAGGGACTCTGCACTGAATGACTGTTCAAATTCTGTCCTGTTGCTTTGTGCTTCGCAACAGGGCCAGTCCCTTATACAGTGGGGGAAAAAGTATTTAGTCAGCCACCAATTGTGCAAGTTCTCCCACTTAAAAAGATGAGAGAGGCCTGTAATTTACATCATAGGTAGATCACAACTATGAGAGTCAAAGTGAGAACAAATCCAGAAAATCACTTTGTCTGATTTGGCAAGATTTATTTTGCGAATTATGGTGGAAAATAAGTATTTTGGTCATTGACAAAAGTTCATCTCAATATTTTATTTATCCTTTGTTGGCAATGACAATGGTCACACATTTTCTGTAAGGGTATGTGCACACTTTGCGGAAAGGTGTGCAAATTTGTCTGCACTGATTTTGGTAAATCCGCACTGCGGAAAAATTACAGCGTTTTTTCCGTGGTTTTTGTGCAGATTCCACCTGCGGTTTTACTCCTGCGGAATCCTATTGAGGAGCAGTTGTAAACCGCTGCGGAATCCGCACAAAAAATTGACATGCTACGGAATAAACAACGCAGCGTTTCCGCGCGTTTTTTTCCGCAGCATGTGCATTGCGGATTTTGTTTTCCATAGGTTTACATGGTATTGTAAACTCATGGAAAACTGCTGCGAATCTGCAGCGGCCAATCCTCTGCGGATCCGCAGCAAAATCCACAGTGTGTGCACATACCCTAAGTTTTCACAAGGTTGGCACACACTGTTGGTGGTATGTTGGCCCATTCCTCCATGCAGATCTCTTCTAGAGCAGTGATGTTTTGGGCCTGTCGCTGGGAAACACAGACTTTTACCTCCCTCCATAGGGGTTGAGATCTGGAGACTGACCAGGCCACTCGAAGACCTTCATATGCTTCTTACGAAGCCACTCCTTTGTTGCCCTGGCGGTGTGCTTGGCATCATTGTCATGCTGAAAGACCCTTCCACATTTCATCTTCAATGCCCTTGCTGATGGAAGGAGGTTTGCACTCTAAATCTCATGGTACATGGCCCCATTCACTCTTTCATGTACGCGGATCAGTAGTCCT
This sequence comes from Ranitomeya imitator, assembly GCF_032444005.1. Taxonomy (NCBI): domain Eukaryota; kingdom Metazoa; phylum Chordata; class Amphibia; order Anura; family Dendrobatidae; genus Ranitomeya; species Ranitomeya imitator. The sequence continues at coordinate 382,398,722 of NC_091285.1, read as the reverse complement.
GGTCCCTTTGCAGAGAAACGGCCCCAAAGCATGATATTGCCACCTCCATGCTTCACAGTAGGTATGGTGTTCTTTGGATGCAACTCGGCTTTCTGTCTTTTCCAAGCACGACGTGTTTTTGTTTCATGAAATCATATGACATTCTCCCAATACTCTTCTGGATAATCCAAATGCTCTCTAGCAAACTTCAGATGGGCCTGGACATGTACTGGCTTAAGCAGGGGGACACGTCTGGCACTGCAGGATCTGAGTCCCTGGTGACATAGTGTGTTACTGATGGTAGTCTGTTACGGTGGTCCCAGCTGTATGCAGGTCGTTCACTAGGTCCCCCCGCGTGGTGCTGGGATTTTTGCTCACCGTTCTTGTGATCATTTTGACCCCACGGGGTGAGATCTTGCGTGGAGCCCCAGATCGAGGGATATTATCAGTGGTCTTGTATGTCTTCGATTTTCTTATTGCTCCCAAGCTGCTTGCCTATTGCAGATTCATTTCCAGAAAAAAGGGCCATATATCATAAGCTCATCCATAAAAATACAACATAGAACAAAAAAAGCAAAAAATGGACTTTGGAGCAATATTTAAAAAAATAGAAATTTTATTGAGAATTCTAACGACAATATTACCATCATAAAAACAGAATAAAGAACAAAAAAGGGTGTAGTGACATCTTCGTGCCACGTCCACAAAGCAGTTGGTATGGTTACTTAAATGCAATCAGTCCATAGATATATACGCATGCACATATAACCCGTGCACAGGGCAGCTGAGTAATAAATATGGTAAATAAAAGTACAAATGGTAGCAGCTAATAACAATTTCTCTTTAAAATTCATACAAGTCCCAGAATGTAAAATAATAAATGCATAGTGCAAATAAATATCCGAGTAAGAGTAATCATACAAATAAAGCCCAACCAAATATAGTTTTAAATAAGCACGGCTAAACCAACCAGATTGTGATGGATCACAAATCCATAGGTAATGTGCAATAGATCATATCAATGAAAATAGAGGGAGAATGCCCATAATGCACCAACCTGAATGGAGGACGTGGAAATGCAGGGGTCTGCCGTGCTTATTTAAAACTATATTTGGTTGGGCTTTATTTGTATGATTACTCTTACTCGCATATTTATTCGCACTATGCATTTATTATTTTACATTCTGGGACTTGTATGAATTTTTAAAGAGAAATTGTCATTAGCTGCTACCATTTGTATTTGTACTTTTACCATATTTATTACTCAGCTGCCCTGTGCAGGGGTTATATGTGCATGCGTATATTTCTATGGACTGATTTCATTTAAAGGGCCACTGTCACCCCCCTCCAGCCGTTATAAACTAAAAGAGCCACCTTGTGCAGCAGTAATGCTGCATTCTAACAAGGTGGCTCTTTTAGTTTTGTGTTCAGTATTACTAAAATAAAGCGTTTTGAAACTTTTCAAAAATACCTGTCTTTGTCCATGGAGGCGGGTCTGAAGCCTCCTCTGTGAAGCGCCCAACTGCAGTCACTCATCTCTTCTGGGGCGATGGTCGCCGCCCCCTGTGCGCTGTTTTCTTCTGAAATCCGGCGCCTGCACTGTGCGTGCCTGCCTGGGGCAGGCGCAGTGAGAATTGGCCGTCATAGCTCTCAGATGCCGGGTTCCTGCCTGTGCGGGCAGTGCGGCCACCCTGTTACTGAATCCCCGCCCCACACTGTGTTATGCATTATGCACAGTGCGGGGCTGGGATTCCTGGGCAGATTCCTGCACAGACCGACGCTGGAAGGCGGGGAACCTGGGGGAGCGTCTGACAAGCGCAGTGCGCATGCCCAGGAATCCCAGCCCCGCACTGTGCATAATGCATAACACAGTGCGGGGCGCGGATTCAGTAACAGGGTGGCCGCACAGGCAGGAACCCGGCATCTGAGCTATGACGGCCAATTCTCACTGCGCCTGCCCCAGGCAGGCACGCACAGCGCAGGCACCGGATTTCAGAAGAAAACAGCGCGCAGGGGCAGCGACCATCGCCCCAGAAGAGATGAGTGACGGCAGTTGGGCGCTTCACAGAGGAGGCTTCAGACCCGCCTCCATGGACAAAGACAGGTATTTTTGAAAAGTTTCAAAACGCTGTATTTTAGTAATACATGAACACAAAACTAAAAGAGCCACCTTGTTAGAATGCAGCATTACTGCTGCACAAGGTGGCTCTTTTAGTTTATAACAGCTGGAGGGGGGTGACAGTGGCCCTTTAAGTAACCATACCAACTGCTTTGTGGACGTGGCACTAAGATGTCACTACACCCTTTTTTTTATGTTCGTTTATTCTGTTTTTATGATAATATTGTCTTGTTAAAATCCTCAATAAAATTTCTATTTTATTATTTTTTTTTTTTTAAATATTGCTCCAAAGTCCATGTTTTGCTTTTTTGGTTCTATTGCAGTTTGTCTTCCCAGCCTGGTGCAGGGCTACAATTTTCTTTCTGGTTTCCTTCGACAGCTCTTTGGTCTTCACCATAGTGGAGTTTGAGGTTGTGCACAGGTGTCTTTTATACTGATAACAAATTGAAACAGGTGCCTCTACTACAGGTAATGAGTGGAGGACAGAGGAGCCTCTTAACCCCTCTACCCCCAAGGGTGGTTTGCACGTTAATGACCGGGCCAATTTTTACAATTCTGACCTCTGTCATTTTATGAGGTTATAACTCTGGAACGCTTCAACGGATCCAGGTGATTCCGACACTGTTTTCTCGTGTATTGTACTTCATGTTAGTGGTAAAATTTCTTTGATATGACTTGCTTTTATTTGTGAAAAAAACGGAAATTTGACGAAAATTTTGAAATTTTCCAGCTTTGAATTTTCATGCCCTTAACCCCTTACTGACATCGGACGGTATAGTACGTCCGATGTCAGCTCCCCTGCTTTGATGCAGGGCTCCGCGGTGAGCCCGCATCAAAGCCAGGACATGTCAGCTGTTTTGAACAGCTGACATGTGCCCGCAATAGCGGCGGGTGAAATCGCGATTCACTTGCCGCTATTAACTAGTTAAATGCCGCTGTCAAACGCAGACAGCGGCATTTAACTACCGCATCCGGCCGGCCGGAAATGACGGCATCGCCGACCCCCGTCACATGATCAGGGGTCGGCGATGCTTGAGTATTGTAACGATAGAGGTCCTTGAGACCTCTATGGGTACTGATCGCCGGTAGCTGTGAGCGCCACCGTGTGGTCGGCACTCACAGCACACCTGCAATTCTGCTACATAGCAGCGAACAGCAGATCGCTGCTATGTAGCAGAGGCAATAGTGTTGTGCCTGCTTCTAGCCTCCCATGGAGGCTATTAAAGCATGGCAAAAGTGAAAAAAAAAATATAAAAGTTTAAATCACCCCCCTTTCGCCCCAATCAAAATAAATCAATTTAAAAAAAAAAACAAATCTACACATATTTGGTATCGCCACGTTCAGAATCGCCCGATCTATCAATAGAAAAAAAAGCATTAACCTGATCGCTAAACTGCGTAACGAGAAAAAAAAATCGAAATGCCAGAATTACGTTTTTTGGTCGCCTTGACATTGCATTAAAATGCAATAACGGGTGATCAGAAGCACGTATCTGCACCGAATTGGAATAATTTAAAACGCCAGCTCGGCACGCAAAAAATAAGCCCTCAACCGACCCCAGATCATGAAAAATGGAGACGCTACGAGTATCGGAAAATGACGCAATTTTTTTTTTTTTTTTTTTTTTTTTTTTTTTTTTTTAGCAAAGTTTGGAATTTTTTTTTCACCACTTAGGTAAAAAATAACCTAGTCATGTTAGGTGTCTATGAACTTGTACTGACCTGGAGAGTCATAATGGCAGGTCAGTTTTAGCATTTAGTGAACCTAGCAAAAAAGCCAAGCAAAAAACAAGTGTGAGATTGCACTTTTTTTGCAATTTCACCGCACTTGGAATTTTTTCCCCGTTTTCTAGTACATGACATGGTAAAACCAATGATGTCTTTCAAAAGTACAACTCGTCCCGCAAAAAATAAGCCCTCACCTGGCCAAATTGACGGAAAAATAAAAAAGTTATGGCTCTGGGAAGGAGGGGAGTGAAAAACGAACACGGAAAAACCCCACGGTCACGAAGGGGTTAAATCCTTAAATCAAAGATGGCTTTACATCAGCACAATTTTGGAACCAAAATTTTTTTTTTCATTAGGGAGTTATAAGGGTTAAAAGTTGACCAGCAATTTCTCATTTTTCCAACACCATTTTTTTTTAAGGGACCACATCACATTTGAAGTCTCTTTGAGGGGTCTATATGATAGAAAATACCCAAAAGTGACACCATTCTAAAAACTGCACCCCTCAAGGTGCTCAAAAGCACATTCAAGAAGTTTATTAACCCTTCAGGTCCTTCACAGAAATTTTTGGAATGTTTAAAAAAAATAAAAATAATGATCATTTAACTTTTTTTTCACAGAAAAAATTACTTATGATCCAATTTGTTTTATTTTACCAATGGTAACAGGAGAAACCCCCCAATTCTAACTCCAATACAAACACACCCCTAATCCCAACTATAACCCTGAGGCTACTTTCACACATCAGGTTTTTTGTTTCAGGCATAATCAGGCTAATTTTTATAAAAAACGGATTTGTCGCAAATAGTGAAAAACTGATGCGACGGATCCGTTTTTCTGTTGGATTTGTTTTGTTTTTCACCCGGGAATACAGTGACTTCCTGTTCAAGAGCAAGAGAGAGACCTAACCACAAACCTAACCCTAATGGGAAAATGTAGATAAATACACTTTTTTTATTTTATTATTTTTCCCTAACTAAGGGGGTGATAAAAGGGGTTTGATTTACTATTTATAGCGGGTTTTCATAGCGTGTTTTTATGTTTGGCAGCTATGACACACTAAAAGATGCTTTTTATTGCAAAAAGTAGTTTTTGCATCACCATATTTTGAGAGCTATAATTTTCCCAAATTTTGGCCCACAGTCATGTGAGGTCTTGTTATTTTTGCAGGATGAGTTGACTGTTTTATTCGTATCATTTTCGTGCACATGACATTTTTTTGATTGCTTTTTATTCCGATTTTTGTGAGGCAGAATTAATAAAAAAAACAGCAATTCATCAATTTCCTTTTTTTGGGGGTGGGGGGGGCGGCATTTATACCGTTCCGCGTGTGGTAAAATTGATAAGGCAGTTTTATTCTTCGGGTCAGTACGATTACAGTGATACCTCATTTATATCATTTTTTCATGTTTTGGCATGTTTATACAATAACTATTTTATATAAAAAATAATTATTTTTGCATCGCTTTATTCTGAGGACTATAACTTTTTTGTTTTTCATGTGATGGAGCTGTATGGGGGCTTGTTTTTTGCGGGACAAGATGACGTTTTCAGTGGCACCGCGTTTATTTATATCCGTCTTTTTGTTCGGCGGTATGATGATAAAGCATTTTTTTGGCTGTTTTTAATTTTTTTTAATGGTGTTCACTAAAGGGGTTAATTGGTGGGACAGTTTTATAGGTTGGGTCCTTTCAGATGCTGAGATACCAAATATGTGTACTTTACTGTTTAGACTTTTTTTTTACTCTATTTATTTAGTTATAGAAAATCTATATATATATATACATATCTATAATTAGATTGTGGCCCGATTCTAACGCATCGGGTATTCTAGAATATGCATGTCCCCGTAGTATATGGACAATGATGATTCCAGAATTCGCGGCAGACTGTGCCCGTCGCTGATTGGTCGAGGCAACCTTTATGACATCTACGTCGATACTGTGCTCGTTGCTGATTGGTCGAGGCCTGGCGGCCTCGATCAATCAGAGACGCGGGATTTCTATGTCGATACTGTGCCTGTTGCTGATTGGTCGAGGCCTAGCGGCCTCGACCAATCAGAGACGCAGGATTTCCTGGACAGACAGACAGACGGAAAAACCCTTAGACAATTATATATATATAGATAGATGTATAACCACAGCAGCACATGTACATGAATCGGCCATGTGAAAACACAGACAAATATACATTTCACAAAAATATTTTTTCATAAAAATTTTCAACATTTTTTTTTCCATAAAACTTAGTTAAAATGGAGATTCTTAGCGCATAAATTGGCCAATTCATGTGTGCCCATCAACCACGGCAAGGTGATCTCCCCCTGATGGGTCCTACTCTACTGTACATGCCACTCTTGGGCCACCAGCCTACAACTTCGGACAAACATGTCACTCTGGGCTAAACCTACAATTTATGGGCAGGTAAAGTTGATTACCGCCACCTGCAAGGTCAATGGGGGGAGTGCAAGATAAGTCTGGATGTTGCCACATCCATACAAATAGAGGAAAAAAAAAACCAAATCAGCACTCCCATCCGATTTTTTTTTTTTTTTTTTTTTTTTTTTTTTTTATGAAAAAATATTTTTGTGAAATGTATATTTGTCTGTGTTTTCACATGGCCGATTCATGTACATGTGCTGCTGTTGCTGCTGTGGTCTTTTTTATCTGTGTGATATTACAATTTTTAATTTTTCTTTTTATCTCATTCTTACTTTTACACTGTCCCATTATGGGATACTCATTTTGTGCTGGCTGATCGCTTCTATAGCATGCAGATCTGCCGCTTCTGTGCACTAACCTTAGAGACTTCCTGACATGCACTGCGCATGATAGGAAGTCTCTCAGCTCTGGAGACCCAGATGTAGTCATGGAGACATTTGGTCTCCATGGCTGCAGTCGGGACCCCACGGCGTGCGCTGGGTCTCTGATCCAAAGGCAGCGGGGATGTCAGCCCCTGTGCCTGCTCCGGAACGCTGCGATCATGTTCGATCGCAGTGTTCTGGGGGTAAAAGTGCACTTAGTTCCGGGAGTCAGCTGTGACAATCAGCTAACACCTGGCCCCGATTGGCCACACACCACCCGTTTGCGCTGCCGATCGGCTATGACATACTATCCCGTCCATGGTCAGACGGGCCCAACCCACATGGACAGTATAGTACGTCGGATGTTCGAAAGGAGTTAAAGAAGAAGTAACAAGTCTGGAGAGCCAGACATCTTGCATGTTTTTAGGTGACCAAATACTTATTTTCCACCATAATTTGCAAAATATATCTTGCCAAATCAGACAAGGTGATTTTCTGGATTTGTTTTCTCATTTTGACTCTTAGGCTATGTGCACACGTTCAGGTTTTTTCGCGTTTTTTTTCACGGTTTTTCGCGGTAAAAACGCTATAAAAACTCATTAAAAAAATACATAATGTATGCGATCATTTAGAATGCATTCTGCATGTTATGTGCACATGGATGCGTTTTTTTCCGCGAAAAAAACGCATCGCGGTAAAAAAATGTTCATTATTTTTGCGGATTTTCTGCGTTTTTCCCGCAATTCTATGCATTTGGGAAAAAACGCACAAAAAACGCACCAAAACGCGTCAAAATCGTGGTAAAATCGCGGTAAAAACGCATGCGGATTTCTGGCAGAAATGTCCGGTTTTTGTCAGGAAAATTTCCTGACGTGTGCACATACCCTTAGTTGTGCTCTGCCTGTGATGTCAATTACAGGCCTCTCTCATGTTTTTAAGTGGGAGAACTTGGTGACTAAATACTTTTTTCCCCACTGTATACACCTTCCCACCTGCTTGTTTTCCAACTATTTCCACCCCCTCTTATTTGTTTGACAGCTCTGGCGTCATAGGACCAGAGAAGGGTGGAAGTAGTTAGAAATTCAGCAGGTGGGAAGGATGTAGTTTATATAAATTATTATAATATCACTACCTACCAGAGTCATCCAGAAAGAAAAAAAGGTAGGTGCAGTATAGTAGGTTGGAGTATCCCAATAGGGGATAAAGTAAAGTCCGTGCCCGATGACAGATAGGCAGGAAGCAGTCAAGCGGCTTGTTCCAAAGTCCTGTTGTACTTATAGTACCCGGAGGAGATCTGATGAGGACGAGAATAGTCCAATGTGAGTCCGTATGGCAGACACTGCCCCGGCCGGTGGCAGCGCTAGCCTGCGTTCCGTATGGTATGTCCACGCTACTAAACAGAGCCGTTAGGTTTACTGCTGGCGCAGGACCTAATGTGACGTCACACTCACGTGAAGAATCACGTGATAGGCTACAGAGAGAGATGAGGACCAATTCTTTCCTACGCGTTTCGGAGACAAAAACGGTCTCCTTCCTCAGACCGTTTTTGTCTCCGAAACGCGTAGGAAAGAATTGGTCCTCATCTCTCTCTGTAGCCTATCACGTGATTCTTCACGTGAGTGTGACGTCACATTAGGTCCTGCGCCAGCAGTAAACCTAACGGCTCTGTTTAGTAGCGTGGACATACCATACGGAACGCAGGCTAGCGCTGCCACCGGCCGGGGCAGTGTCTGCCATACGGACTCACATTGGACTATTCTCGTCTTCATCAGATCTCCTCCGGGTACTATAAGTACAACAGGACTTTGGAACAAGCCGCTTGACTGCTTCCTGCCTATCTGTCATCGGGCACGGACTTTACTTTATCCCCTATTGGGATACTCCAACCTACTATACTGCACCTACCTTTTTTTCTTTCTGGATGACTCTGGTAGGTAGTGATATTATAATACTTTATACTTGTTATTTTTTGCAGTAACGGGCTGCTCTCCTAGTTGCCTAAGGTGCTGTTTACAGTTTTTTGGTGTGATTTTAGCTTTTTGGTGGTATTTACAGTTAGGGCCAGAAATATTTGGACAGTGACACAATTTTCGCGAGTTGGGCTCTGCATGCCACCACATTGGATTTGAAATGAAACCTCTACAACAGAATTCAAGTGCAGATTGTAACGTTTAATTTGAAGGGTTGAACAAAAATATCTGATAGAAAATGTAGGAATTGTACACATTTCTTTACAAACACTCCACATTTTAGGAGGTCAAAAGTAATTGGACAAATAAACATAACCCAAACAAAATATTTTTATTTTCAATATTTTGTTGCAAATCCTTTGGAGGCAATCACTGCCTTAAGTCTGGAACCCATGGACATCACCAAACGCTGGGTTTCCTCCTTCTTAATGCTTTGCCAGGCCTTTACAGCCGCAGCCTTCAGGTCTTGCTTGTTTGTGGGTCTTTCCGTCTTAAGTCTGGATTTGAGCAAGTGAAATGCATGCTCAATTGGGTTTAGATCTGGAGATTGACTTGGCCATTGCAGAATGTTCCGCTTTTTGGCACTCATGAACTCCTGGGTAGCTTTGGCTGTATGCTTGGGGTCATTGTCCATCTGTACTATGAAGCGCCGTCCAATCAACTTTGCAGCATTTGGCTGAATCTGGGCTGAAAGTATATCCCGGTACACTTCAGAATTCATCCGGCTACTCTTGTCTGCTCTTATGTCATCAATAAACACAAGTGACCCAGTGCCATTGAAAGCCATGCATGCCCATGCCATCACGTTGCCTCCACCATGTTTTACAGAGGATGTGGTGTGCCTTGGATCATGTGCCATTCCCTTTCTTCTCCAAACTTTTTTCTTCCCATCATTCTGGTACAGGTTGATCTTTGTCTCATCTGTCCATAGAATACTTTTCCAGAACTGAGCTGGCTTCTTGAGGTGTTTTTCTGCAAATTTAACTCTGGCCTGTCTATTTTTGATATTGATGAATGGTTTGCATCTAGATGTGAACCCTTTGTATTTACTGTCATGGAGTCTTCTCTTTACTGTTGACTTAGAGACAGATACACCTACTTCACTGAGAGTGTTCTGGACTTCAGTTGATGTTGTGAACGGGTTCTTCTTCACCAAATTAAGTATGCGGCGATCATCCACCACTGTTGTCATCCATGGACGCCCAGGCCTTTTTGAGTTCCCAAGCTCACCAGTCAATTCCTTTTTTCTCAGAATGTACCCAACTGTTGATTTTGCTACTCCAAGCATGTCTGCTATCTCTCTGATGGATTTTTTCTTTTTTTTCAGCCTCAGGATGTTCTGATTCACCTCAATTGAGAGTTCCTTTGACCGCATGTTGTCTGCTCACAGCAACAGCTTCCAAATGCAAAACCACACACCTGGAATCCACCCCTGACCTTTTAACTACTTCATTGATTACAGGTTAACGAGGGAGACGCCTTCAGAGTTAATTGCAGCCCTTAGAGTCCATTGTCCAATTACTTTTGGTCCCTTGAAAAAGAGGACGCTATGCATTACAGAGCTATGATTCCTAAACCCTTTCTCCGATTTGGATGTGGAAACTATCATATTGCAGCTGGGAGTGTGCACTTTCAGCCCATATTATATATATAATTGTATTTCTGAACATGTTTTTGTAAACAGCTAAAATAACAAAACTTGTGTCACTGTCCAAATATTTCTGGCCCTAACTGTATGTTTGTATCCATCAGTTTTTATGATCCTCTAGTGTGTTTGCTCCAGCGCAGATATTAAATATATTTTTTTCAGATTAGTCTATGTTTTTGCGGGTGGGTGGTTCCGCTTATATATCTGCTGCAGGTTTCCCTAGAGTGTGAGCGCCACAGGTGTCCTTCTGTGTTTTAGTTTATATAAATGATTGGTCCCGCCGTGAAGGACCGAGCGCCTGTACTTGGTTCGAACAGTCATTCTGTGCTGACAGTCTCATTAAACTTTCAGGATCCCATTATTTGATCTTTTTGTCTTTAAAAGTACCTGGGTTTCCATATCCACAATATTGCTATAAGGGATTAATCGTGGCATATGCGGAGCAATTTCTGCACATACATTGATGATTCTTCTTTGGAGCTCTCCAACAATAACATTGTGGGTACTAGAAGGGTACTACTACGGAAGGTTAAAGTCACCATGGTTCTGGAAAAATCTCCACTTTTAAAAAGCTGCAGTATTTCCCTTGACTAGAGTATCCATCACTCTTCTATAAAAATATATATGACCTGTGAATTGCAAGTACATTCTGCTAACTTGTAAAATTCTTAAGATTGTCAGTAGTGAAATAGATTGTAAACTTTAAAATGTTTACATTGTCATCAAACACCATTACATGGTTTACAGAGCAGTTTGAGTAGTATGACATTTCTGGGTTTACAGTCCATCAGCGCAAGTTTAATTTAGAATTGGCAACATATACAGTTAGGGCCAGAAATATTTGGACAGTGACACAAGTTTTGTTATTTTAGCTGTTTACAAAAACATGTTCAGAAATACAATTATATATATAATATGGGCTGAAAGTGCACACTCCCAGCTGCAATATGATAGTTTCCACATCCAAATCGGAGAAAGGGTTTAGGAATCATAGCTCTGTAATGCATAGCGTCCTCTTTTTCAAGGGACCAAAAGTAATTGGACAATGGACTCTAAGGGCTGCAATTAACTCTGAAGGCGTCTCCCTCGTTAACCTGTAATCAATGAAGTAGTTAAAAGGTCAGGGGTGGATTCCAGGTGTGTGGTTTTGCATTTGGAAGCTTGCTGTGAGCAGACAACATGCGGTCAAAGGAACTCTCAATTGAGGTGAAGCAGAACATCCTGAGGCTGAAAAAAAAGAAAAAATCCATCAGAGAGATAGCAGACATGCTTGGAGTAGCAAAATCAACAGTTGGGTACATTCTGAGAAAAAAGGAATTGACTGGTGAGCTTGGGAACTCAAAAAGGCCTGGGCGTCCACGGATGACAACAGTGGTGGATGATCGCCGCATACTTAATTTGGTGAAGAAGAACCCGTTCACAACATCAACTGAAGTCTAGAACACTCTCAGTGAAGTAGGTGTATCTGTCTCTAAGTCAACAGTAAAGAGAAGACTCCATGACAGTAAATACAAAGGGTTCACATCTAGATGCAAACCATTCATCAATACCAAAAATAGACAGGCCAGAGTTAAATTTGCAGAAAAACACCTCAAGAAGCCAGCTCAGTTCTGGAAAAGTATTCTATGGACAGATGAGACAAAGATCAACCTGTACCAGAATGATGGGAAGAAAAAAGTTTGGAGAAGAAAGGGAACGGCACATGATCCAAGGCACACCACTCTGTAAAACATGGTGGAGGCAACGTGATGGCATGGGCATGCATGGCTTTCAATGGCACTGGGTCACTTGTGTTTATTGATGACCTAAGAGCAGACAAGAGTAGCCGGATGAATTCTGAAGTGTACCGGGATATACTTTCAGCCCAGATTCAGCCAAATGCTGCAAAGTTAATTGGACGGCGCTTCATAGTACAGATGGACAATGACCCCAAGCATACATCCAAAGCTACCCAGGAGTTCATGAGTGCCAAAAAGTGGAACATTCTGCAATGGCCAAGTCAATCTCCAGATCTAAACTCAATTGAGCATGCATTTCACTTGCTCAAATCCAGACTTAAGACGGAAAGACCCACAAACAAGCAAGACGTGAAGGCTGCGGCTGTAAAGGCCTGGCAAAGCATTAAGAAGGAGGAAACCCAGCGTTTGGTGATGTCCATGGGTTCCAGACTTAAGGCAGTGATTGCCTCCAAAGGATTTGCAACAAAATATTGAAAATAAAAATATTTTGTTTGGGTTATGTTTATTTGTCCAATTACTTTTGACCTCCTAAAATGTGGAGTGTTTGTAAAGAAATGTGTACAATTTCTACATTTTCTATCAGATATTTTTGTTCAACCCTTCAAACTAAACGTTACAATCTGCACTTGAATTCTGTTGTAGAGGTTTCATTTCAAATCCAATGTGGTGGCATGCAGAGCCCAACTCGCGAAAATTGTGTCACTGTCCAAATATTTCTGGCCCTAACTGTAATCACTTTGTTGCCAATACTGCAGAAATTGTATTTCTCATACTAATATTAGGTATAGTGTAACATAGGCATTTCAGTTCTGCACTTCATAATTGCAGAATGTTAATACATCGCTATCCAATATCCTCTTTGGTGGTGATCGGACAGGTTATCATTGGATCAGCAATTCTGTAAAATTCTGTCAATTAAGTCTAAGGGCTCAAAAATGATTTGTCCTTTGGCGTAGCTCACAAGCTAAAGTATCATCTATATATATGCTCGAGTAGAAGTCAACTCAAATATAAGCTGAGGCACCTAATTCTACCACTAAAAAAAACTCGGAAAACCTATTAACTTAAGTATAAGCCTGGTATACATTGTCCACTCATCCCCCATCCTGGTGTGCATGATCTCATCCTGGTATGCATGGCCCCCTCATCACTATCCTGGTGTGCATGGCCTCTTCATCCCCCATCCTGGTGTGCATGGCCTCTCCATCCCCCATCCTGGTGAGCATGGCCTCTTCATCCCCCATCCTGGTGTGCATGGCCTCTTCATCCCCCATCCTGGTGTGCATGGCCTCTTCATCCCCCATCCTGGTGTGCATGGGCTCTTCATCCCCCATCCTGGTGTGCATGGCCTCTTCATCCCCCATCCTGGTGTGCATGGCCACTTCATCCCCCATCCTGGTGTGCATGGCCTCTTCATCCCCCATCTTGGTGTGCATGGCCTCTTCATCCCCCATCTTGGTGTGCATGGCCTCATCCTTATCCTGGTATCATTGATCCCCATCCTGTTATGCATGGCCCCCATCAGAAAAACATAAAAAAATAAACTATCCTACTTACCTTACTTTGCTCCCTCGCAGAGTCTTGATCCGGTGCCAGCAGCTGGCATGCTTCTAAGCAGCACATGGCAGGGATGTCATGCGCTGCTTACAAACAGAGGACAGCTGCCGGAATACTCACTGCTCTGCACGCCGGGACTATGTGCGTGGAGAGCAGCGAGTATTCTCTTTAGTAGCGGCATAGCAGCAGCCCGGCAGCGGCAACTACTGTGCTCGCTATTAATGAGAAATTAATATTCACTGAGCGCAGTGAGTATTAATTTCTATTTAGCAGCGGGCATAGGCTTTAGCCACAAAAGCCAGCTCCTGCCTCCTGTGACCGCTGCTGCTCCCCCTCCATCTTGTGGGACCCTCACTTGAATATAAGCCGAGGGGGGCTTTTTCAGCCTAAAAAATGTGCTGAAAAACCGTCTTATACTAGAGTATATATATGTAAGCAGTTCCTAATTCTAATGCCTTTGTTTTCCAAAAATAACTAAGTTAAATCCCTGAATAGCAATCCACAGACAGACGAGACATTTCATTGTTTTAGTTTATTAAACTGGCTTTACAGGCTAGCTGTTTGTTGGGAGAGAATAATGTTTCAGCCAGCAATTATCACCTCCTGTCCCCACAGGAAAGTCTTGACTAGCAGAACGTGCATCATAAAATGTGGGAGAAGGCGGTGTATTACTAATAAATATGAAGAGATCTGTTTCCTTTTGCAAAATACTGATTTTATTCTTGGAAATGTTGCAGTAATTTTTTCAATCTATTTTTTATATAAGCAGATTTAACTTGACAAAGGGAATCTGTCAGTGAGATCACTCTTCCCAAACCATCTGCATGGGCATGTAGGTCTTAGGAAGTTGAATAATATGCTACCTCGATTGAATGACTAAGGCTAAGTTCACATTTGCGTTCAGGGGCTTTGCGGAGGGCTGCATACTTTCTCCGATAAGCTCAGCCTACTTCTGCATGCGTCCTGCACAACTATCTGTAACATTGGGTACGCAGGACATGCAGAGGTATGGGCATGCGTTGTTTTGACGCGCCCGCCGACAGCACGGGAACACAACCAGTTGCATCAGTGCAGTTATTGCTGTGATGGCTACATTTTTCTTAATATGTAAAAGAGCTGTTAAGATCTCTGGGCAGTACACTGCCTCTAAAGCTTATTTTAATGCCTCTGTATGTAAATTGATTGCTTCTTTGCATGTGTGAAGTCAGGCTCTTTTCTTGAAAGCTCAGGCATATGCAACTACCATTGTCCTCGCTTCTGCACATTGTACTGCCCTTCTATGTACACTAGCTTCAACTTTTCTCCTGGCAGCACCTGCACAGAAGAAGGTTGAAGTCAGTGCCCATAGAAGCGTAGAAATTAGGACAATGGCAACTTGAGCCTGCACAAATCTTCATGAACAGAGGCTAATGTCACATGAATGGAGCCTGAGGTTAATATTTAAGGGTTATTCTTTTCTTCACAAATAGCTGTGGTTGGATAAAACAACCACAAATACTACAGAGCAACAGCACTGGCTGAAGCATTGCCCCTCTCCCAATGGTAGCTGCATTGTCTTGCTGTTCCTCACTGGCAGAAATGTTGACCTCTTGCCCATCAACAGCAGCAATGTTCCAGTTACCAACTCTTCTGCGAATAGCAGCAGTATTTTTCTCTTTCTCACTGACAACAGTATGTGTTCTACCCGCCCCTATTCTCTGGCAGCAGCTTTTCACTCGATCCTATACCTTTTCCACTCGCAGTTCTCCCAGAGCACCATTCCCCACTGGTACAACACTTTTACCCATTCCCACCTCTCCTAGACCGGAAGCAGCATCCCCACCATCAGCGACTGGCTGACAAATTTTAGCCTGAGGGGCAAACGCACAACAGTAGCCCACGAGTTGCAGCGACGCAACTTTAACCTACGGTACTTTTCTCCTACGCCTCATTGGGGGAGACAGGACCATGGGTTGTATGCTTCCTGCCAGTAGGAGGACACTAAGTTAACACATAAAGATTAATTCCTCCTCTGCAGTATACACCCCTTCACTGGCCAGAATTCAACCAGTTCTTGCTTAGTGTCTGTAGGAGGCACTTCGGTCTGTTTTCAGACCCCAACTTTCTTATTTTCATTTTTATTTTTTGTAAATTTTTATTTTTTATTTAACGGAGCGAAGGGGGCGACGGATTCCTTTTATAGGGTCCGTTCTCCCCTGAACCATCAACAGGCAAGCACGGCAAGTATACCTCCCTGTCCCTCTCCTGCGACGTCTGGGACATGCCAAATTTTACCGGGGCAACGGTTCCTCCTTGGTCCCGATTCCCCCCCCCCCTGCAAGACGGCGAACACCTAGAGCCTGGCTCTCACGTCCCTCTCCGGGGCACGACAGATGAAGGTGTACCAAACCTGAGAACACATCTCATGGCGTCACACAGCCCCAAGACAAAGCCCCCTTGGGGGGACAGACAAAGATGTATCAGGGGCCTCTCCATCCCCCATCCAGGGTGCAGGGATTGAGCGCGCACCCTCACAGTGACAGTAGGTCCTGCGACACTGTGAGTACATACCCTCCCTGCGCTCCCATCTGTGGTAGAGATGCGGTCCGGGTCCCTGGGGAGAGGCGCCGTCGGCTTGGGGTCAGCGGTGGTCAACAGCGCTCCATCGCGGCCACCGCGCATCGCCGGCAGGGCCCAGAAATCTAGTCCCCGGCTTTTCAGCCGGACTAGGCCGCAGTGTGCAGATCCGCCCATGGCCGTAACCCCGCCCCCTATATCGGCGCTTCTCGTCTGGGACGAGAGGCGCCCTGCAGATCTCGGGGGCCATATTGCCACTAATATCCTGCAGAAGGTGTCTCACGCTGACTGGCACTACCAGACCGCCGCGGCTACATTCCTCCCTGGGGACACAAGACCGTGGGTAAGCTGCTTCAAGAAAGCTTAACCCCTTCCCTGCACCACAGTGCATATCCTGTCTCTAAAGACACTATGTCCCAACCTAAGGAGACCAAAAAGGGTAACAAGAAGCACACAGTGTTCTTCACTTCATGTGCCACTTGCAATACGGCCCTGCCCCGAGCTGACAATACCCCATTATGTGCGGATTGTGACCCGACCTCTGTGCAGCCGCCGCCGACCCTGCAGAGCCTAGTCCCCCTGAGTGGGCCACTTCCCTGTGACAATCTGTGGCTTCCCTAGCCAAGGCAATTGTTTCCCTCCGGGGTCCATCTTTAAGTCAGCCCGCGGAGGACTCTGGTGACGGTACGGATCCGTCCACCAGCAGGACGGGGTGCCAGAAAACGTACCCATGTCTCACCCCCCGACCATGGGCGTGTTTGTCTTTCAGCATCCGCGAGCTCAGTCTCTCGTTCCCCTTCTCCGGAGAACCTAAATGATTCTGAATATGAGTCCGTGGACTCTTACGTCCAGGATTCTTCTACTTCCCAAGAGACACTAGATTCTCTCATTGAAGCGGTGAACAAGACCCTGAAGGTGGCCGAGGAATCTGCATCCACTCCGGAACACGCGGTGTCTTTTAAGAAGACAAAACGTGTCCAAAAAGTCTTTGTCACTCATCCTGAGTTTAAAGGAATCGTACAAAAACACAGGGACCGCCCTGACAAACGTTTCATGGGGCAAAAGCCTATTGAGGCCAAATACCCATTTGCTCAGGAACAAGTCAAGGACTGGCTACAGTCTCCCTCAGTGGATCCGGCAGTATCGCATCTCGCTTCCAAAACGATCCTATCACTGTCAGACGGTTCCTCAGTTAAGAACCCCTCTGACCGCCAAATTGACTACCTGGCTCGCTCTCTTTGAAGCCGCAGGAGCGTCTTTCCATCCTTCGCCGCTTCTTGGGTGGCTAAGGCTATGGCCGCTTGGGCTGAGGTGCTTACCACGACCATCCAAGACAGTAATCTCCCTCCAGAGGCGATCAACCTGGCTAACCAGATAGCCCAGGCCGGGGACTTCGTAGTTAATGCCTCGATAGACACGGCCAATTGCGCTGCTCAGGCAGCCGCAAATGCAATATCCATCAGAAGAGCCCTGTGGCTCAGAGAATGGGGAGCAGATTCGGCTTCCAAGCGTTCATTGACATCTCTACCCTATCAAGCCGGTCGCCTAGTTGGAGAAAAATTAGACCAAATAATCTCGGATGCTACCAGGGGAAAAAGTAAAAGCCTACCCGGCCGTTTCGGTATCAACAACAATCTCGATTCCGGCCTTTTCACAACAATCCCAATTGGTCATCTTCCTTCTCCCACGCATCAGGTCGAGGTGCGCGCGGGGACCAAGGCTCCCAGGTCTCATACAGACCCAACCATAACTGGAAACCCAGACCACGGCCATCTGGGTCTAAGGGATTTAGATCCTCCACCCAATGACTCGTTGCAACATCCGGAGGACATCAACAAAGTAGGAGGTCGCCTTCTTTCCTTCCGTCAAGCCTGGCTCTCGGTCGCCTCCGAGGTGTGGGTCAGGGAACTGATGTCCTCCGGATACAAAATAGAATTTTCTACCCCCCTCCCCCCAACACGGTTCTTCCAGTCATGTCCTACCAAACCAAAGGCAGCGGCCTTTCTCCAGGCCATACGGGCACTACAAAAGGATTGAGTTATCATTCCGGTTCCCCAACACCAAAGGTTCAAAGGGTTTTACTCAAACCTATTCGTGGTCCCAAAAATGGACGGATCGTTACGTCCAATTCTAGACCTAAAACTTCTGAACAAATTTATCAAGATTTGACACTTCAGAATGGAATCTCTCCGCTCTGTCATCGCGTCCATGGAAAAAGGAGAGTTCCTAGCATCTATAGACATCAAAGATACTTACCTCCACATCCCAATTTTTCCTCCTCATCAACAGTTCCTTCGCTTCGCATTTCGCGAGGAACACTTCCAGTTTGTGGCCTTACCTTTCGGCCTCGCCACCGCTCCGAGTCTTCACAAAGGTCATGGCGGCTGCCATGGCCATTCTTCATTCCAGGGGAGTGATGGTACTTCCATACCTGGACGACCTACTGATAAAGGCCCATCATACCCAGCCTGCAAAGAGTCCGTCAATCTCACGCTGGATACTCTCTCGCCTGGGCTGGAAGATAAACTTCGAAAAATCCTCTCCGATCCCGTCTCAACGGATCTCCTTTCTGGGAATGACTCTGGACACTTTCCGCGGTCTGGTCAGTTTACCTCCAGACAAAACCTTAGCCTTGCAGCGGGGAGCTCGGAGTCTTTCCCATCCAGTCTCCCACTCCCATTCGGTTCAGCATGCACATTCTCGGGCAGATGGTAGCAGCCATGGAAGCGGTTCCATTCGCGCAATTTCACCTCCTTCCCCTCCAACATGCGCTGGAACGGGAACTCGTCCTCTCTCGACCGCTGTTTCATTCTATCCCCACAGGTCAGAAAGACCCTCAGGTGGTGGACGCTGAAGTCCTCCCTGAGCCAGGGAAGGTCCTTTATCCCAGTGCAGTGGCTGGTGGTGACCACCGATGCCAGCCTCATGGGCTGGGGGGCGGTTTTCAACCACCACACAGCACAGGGGCGGTGGTCCACTCAAGAGTCTCATCTCCCCATCAATATCATGGAAATACGAGCTATCAGGCTAGCGTTGTTCAGGTTTCACCATCTTCTGGCGGGTCTCCCCATCAGAATCCAGTCCGACAATGCCACAGCTGTGGCGTACATCAACCATCAGGGGGGAACCCACAGCAAGACGGCCATGCTCGAGGCGTCCCACATTCTCCGTTGGGCCGAAACCAACCATTTGCCCATCTCAGCGATCCACATACCAGGTGTAGAGAATTGTGCGGCGGACTTCCTCAGTCGCCAGGGGCTCGCCTCGGGCGAGTGGTCCCTCCACCCGGAAGTTTTCCAACAGATTTGCCATCGTTGGGGGACCCCGGACATGGACCTCATGGCCTCCAGGCTAAACAACAAGGTCCCACAGTTCATTGCCCGATCCCTCGACCCACGTGCCGTCGGAGCAGATGCCTTGGTCCTCCCGTGGCGTCAATTCCGCCTCCCGTACATTTTTCCTCCTCTCCCCCTGCTACCGAGGGTCATCAAGAAGATCAGGGCAGAGGAAGTGCCAGTGATCCTCATGGCGCCGGACTGGCCGCGCCGAGCATGGTAAGCGGAACTGGTTCAGCTTGTCGCCGACGTCCCCTGGCGGCTTCCAGATCGCATGGATCTTCTCTCACAGGGCCCGATTTACCACCAGAACTCAGGGGCCCTGTCTTTGACGGCCTGGCCGTTGAATCCTGGTATCTAGGCCAAGCGGGTTTCACTCCCAATTTGTCCTCCACCATGAACAGGGCTAGGAAGCCCGTGTCCATGCGCAGTTAACACCGTATCTGGCGAATCTTCTTCGCATGGTGCGACACACATGGACGATCGCCTCTGGCATTTTCCATCCCTTCCATATTGGAATTTCTCCAATCAGGACTAGAGTCGGGTCTCGCACTTAGCTCCCTCAAGGGACAGGTGTCAGCATTGTCAGTCCTGTTCCAACGAAAAATTGCCAATAGATTACCGGTTAAGACGTTCTTTCAGGGAGTTTCCTGGGTGGCGCCTCCCTACAAGATGCCCTTGGATCCGTGGGATCTTAATTTGGTCCTTGGAGCCCTTCAGGAGGCCCCCTTCGAACCATTGCAGGACGTCTCTCTGACCTTCCTTTCCTGGAAGGTGGTTTTCCTAGTGGCTATTACATCCATCAGGCGTGTTTCGGAGTTGGCGGCACTTTCCTGCGGACCTCCGTTTCTGATTTGTCACACGGACAAGGCAGTCTTGAGGACTTCTCCTTCTTTTCTGTCCAAGGTCGTTTCCTCTTTCCACCTCGAGATTATTCTGCATTCGTTCTGTCCGGCTCCAGTCCATCGCATTGAGAAGGCTCTGCACACTCTCAACGTGGTGAGGGCCCTTCGACAGTATGTCTCACGGACGGCTCCTTTCCGCAAGTCAGATGTCCTCTTCGTACTTCCAGAGGGACCAAGGAAGGATTCTCCCGCTTCCAAGGCTACTCTAGCCAAGTGGATTCGATCGGCTATTCAGGAATCCTGTCGTGTCAAGGGTGTTCCTATCCCAGCAGGGATTAAGGCCCATTCTACTCGGTCGGTGGGCGCCTCTTGGGTCATTTGGCACCAGGCGTCAGCACAACAGCTTTGCAAAGCTGCAACATGGTCCAGCTTACATACTTTTACGAAGCATTACCACATTCATTCTATTTCTTCTGCAGACGCCGCCCTTGGCAGGCGCATTCTGCAATCGGCAGTGCCTTAGCTGTAAGCCAGCGGTACATGCGGTATTAGCAGATATGTTGCTCCCCACCCAGAGACTGCTTTAGGACGTCCCATGGTCCTGTGTCCCCCAATGAGGCGTAGGAGAAAAGGAGATTTTTGTGTACTCACCGTAAAATCTTTTTCTCCAAGCCAATCATTGGGGGACACAGCACCCACCCTGTTAGCCTGTTGGCTTGTTGTTACTTCTTTGATTTTGACATAGTTTATTGTCTTTCGTTTAATACTCCTACTACTTTACTACTGAACTGGTTGAATTCTGGCCAGTGAAGGGGTGTATACTGCAGAGGAGGAGTTAATCTTTCTGTGTTAACTTAGTGTCCTCCTAGTGGCAGGCAGCATACAACCCATGGTCCTGTGTCCCCCAATGATTGGCTCGGAGAAAAAGATTTTACGGTGAGTACACAAAAATCTCCTTATCTCAGGTTGCTGCATAAAACCGCAACTGAGCTTACTAAATAGATACGGGAGCAAAACCTAGCTTTCTACATGGTTATGTGAGAAAAATCGAGCATAATACATGGATATGGGAACAGAACCAAGCTTCCTACATAAATACGGCAGCAGAACCAAGCTTTCTACATAAATACGGGCAGCGCAGTGGTTAGCACAGCAGCCTTGCAGCGCTGGAGTTTTGGGTTCAAACCCCACCAAGGACAACATCTGCAGAGAGTTTGTATGTTCTCTCCGGGTACTTCTGTTTCCTCCCACATTCCAAAGACATACTGATGTGGAATTCAGATTGTGAGCCCCAACAGGGACAGCGATGATAATGTGTGCAACCTGTAAAGCGCTGCAAAATGTTAGCGCTATATAAAAATAAAGATTATATTATTATTATTATTAAATACAGGAACAGAACCGAGCTTGCTACATAGATACGGGAACAGAACTGAGCGTATCACGTGCTTTCTCCCCTTGACAAAGCACGTGATTGGCGAAACACGTGTCGGGGCACTCCTGCAGCGATATTCAACATGGGTAAGCATTAACTTTATCTACTATGATTCCATGGGCGTCCAAGTGAAACTAGGCTCTTATCTTCCGGGTTTATATACATAACATTAGGACCTTAAAGGATTTTTATGTGAGCTTTTTTTACTGGACCAAGGTTACATTTTTCTATGGTACTAATATGCTTTCCATGAGATACATAAGTACATTCCTGCTGCTTAAATATGGAATTTTGTCAGTCTTTTTGATATCCTCATATGGTATTTTTGTATTGTTTTAAAATTGTTTTTCAATAAACTTTATTGATTTTATTATATTTTGTCATAGTGGTCTGTGAGTGCTTCTATGCACTCATATTTTGGTAATATTGTTTATTTGTCCACTATTCTTGAAAATAGTGTATAGTACTGGAGAAGCAAGTATAGCGATGCTTCTGGCTGAGATTGGTTATTTATGCTTTTTGTATCTATATTTTGATAGATACGGGAACAGAACTGAGCGTGCTGCATAGATACAGGAACAGAACCGAGCTTGCTACAATATATATTATATACAGTGGGTACAGAAAGTATTCAGACCCCTTTAAATTTTTCACTCTTGTTTCATTGCAGCCATTTGGTAAATTCAAAAACGTTTATTTGTTTTCTCATTAATGTACACTGCACCCCATCTTGACTGGAAAAAACAGAAATGTAGTAATTTTTGCAAATGTATTGAAAAAAGAAAAACTGAAATATCACATGATCATAAGTATTCAGACCCTTTGCTCAGTATTGAGTAGAAGTACCCTTTTGAGCTAGTACAGCCATGAGTTTTCTTGGGAATGATGCAACAAGTTTTTCACACCAGGGTGTGGGGATCCTTTGCTATTCTTCCTTGCAAATCCTCTCCAGTTCCGTCAGGTTGGATGGTGAACGTTGGTGGACAGCCATTTTCAGGTCTCTCCAGAGATGATCAATTGGGTTTAGATCAGGGCTCTGGCTGGGCCAGTCAAGAATGGTCACAGAGTTGTTCTGAAGCCACTCCTTTATTTTAGCTGTGTGCTTATAGTCATTGTCTTGTTGGAAGGTGAAACTTCAGCCAAGTCTGAGGTCCAGAGCACTCTGGAAGAGGTTTTCATCCAGGATATCTCTGTAATTGGCTGCATTCATGTTTTCTTCAATAGCAACCAGTCGTCCTGTCGCTGCAGCTGAAAAACCACCACCATGTTTCACTCACTGTTTTGGATTGTATTGGGCAGGTGATGAGCAGTGCCTGGTTTTCTCCATACATACCACTTAGAATTATCACCACAAAGGTCTATCTTCGTCTCATCAGACCTGAGAATCTTATTTCTGGGAGTCCTTCATGTGTTTTTTTTGTTTGTTTGCTTTTTAACAAACTCTATGCGGGCTTTCATATGACTTGCACTGAGGAGAGGCTTCCATTGGGCCACTCTGCCATAAAGGCCCGACTGGTGGAGGGCTGCAGTGATAGTTGACTTTGTGGAACTTTCTCCCATCTCCCTACTGCATCTCTGGACCTCAGCCACAGTGATCTTGGGGTTCTTCTTTACCTCTCTTACCAAGGCTCTCCTCCCACGATTGCTCAGTTTAGCTGGACGGCCAAGTCTAGGAAAACTTCTGGTGGTCCCAAACGTCTTCCATTTAAGGATTATGGAGGCCACTGTACTGCATAATTTCTTTTGTAACCTTGGCCAGATCTGTGCCTTTCCGCAATTCTGTCTCTGAGCTTTTTTGCCAGTTCCTTTAGACCTCATGATTCTCATTTAGTCTGACATGCATTGTGAACTGTGAGGTCTTAGGCTACTTTTACACTAGCGTCGTACGACGCACGTCGCAATGCGTCGTTTTGCAGAAAAAAATGCATCTGCAGGATGCGTTTTTTCTCCATAGGCTTATATTAGCGACGCATTGCCACACGTCGTAACCGTCGGGTTGTAGCGGACTGTCGGCACCAAAAAACGTTGCATGTAACGTTTTTTGGTGCGTTGTGTCCGCCATTTCCGACCGCGCATGCGCGGCCGGAACTCCGCCCCCTCCTCCCCGGAGCTCACAATGGGGCAGCCGATGCGTTGTAAAACTGCATACGCTGCCCCCGTTGTGCTGCGCTTTCACAGCATGCGTCGGTACGTCGCCACGACGCATTGCGTCGTACGACGCTAGTGTGAAAGTAGCCTTATATAGAAAGGTGTGTGCCTTTCCAAATCAAGTCCTATCAGTTTAATTAAACACAGCTTGCCTCCAATTAAGGCGTAGAACCATCTCAAGGAGGATCACTAGGAAATGGATAGCATGTGACTTATATATGAGTGTCTGAGCAAAGGGTCTGAATACTTAAGACAAGAAACTGACTGGCACATCCAGACTAGGGTGAATAGGTGCATATAAAGAGGAGCTACCTCCATAGACAATACTAGATGGTGGCCTGATTCTAATGCATTGGGTATTCTAAAATATGCATGTCCACGTAGTATATTGCACAGCCCACGTAGTATATTGCACAGCCCACGTAGTATATTGCACAGCCCACGTAGTATATTGCACAGCCCACGTAGTATATTGCCCAGTCACGTAGTATATTGCCCAGTCACGTAGTATATTGCCCAGTCACGTAGTATATTGCCCAGTCACGTAGTATATTGCCCAGTCACGTAGTATATTGCCCAGTCACGTAGTATATTGCCCAGTCACGTAGTATATTGCCCAGTCACGTAGTATATTGCCCAGTCACGTAGTATATTGCCCAGTCACGTAGTATATTGCCCAGCTACGTATGTCACAGGTTAAAAAATAAACATATACTCCCCTTCCGAGGGCCCCTTGTAGTTCGGTCACATGACCGTGATGTCATGGCAGGTCCTTCTCCCATGCCATCCTTGCCACCGGAACCTGCCGCTTGCATGGAGCGGTCACCGGAGCATAGCCAGGAGCGGGAAAGGCGGCGGAAGGTGAGTATATAATGATTTTTTATTTTTTTTATTATTTTTAACATTAGATGCATAGGCAGCATCAATAGTAAAAACTTGGTCACACAGGGTTAATAGTGGCGGTAACTGAGTGAGTTACCCGCGGCATAACACGGTCTGTTACTGCTGGCATTAACCCTGTTTGAGCGGTGACTGCGGGGAGTATGGAGCGGGCGCCGGGCGCTGACTGCAGGGGAATAGGGAGGGACTAATCGGACTGTGGCTGTCGCTGATTGGTCGCGGCAGTCATGACAGGCAGCTGGTGAGACCAATCAGCGACTTGGATTCCATGACAGACAGAGGCCGCGGCCAATGAATATCCGTGACAGAAAGAAGGACAGACAGAAAGATGGAAGTGACGCTTAGACAATTATATAGTAGATGCAAAAAAGTTGCATTCTTTCATGCTAAAGCATGTCAATGTGAAATACCGTATATACTCGAGTATAAGCCGTGATTTTCAGCTCAATTTTTAGACTAAAAGTGCCCTTCTCGTCTTATACTCGAGTCATTGTCCCAGGGGGTCGGCGGGGGAGGGCGAGCGGCGGCTGTCACATCATACTCACTCTACATGTTTGGTATCTGCAAACTTATAATAAGTATGATATTGCTAGATCAATTTTACCATATAGTAAACATGGTTAGTAAAAATACCCTAAAAACAATTGTGGAACTTGCATTATTTTTGCAATGTTGCTGAATTTTTTTCCAATTTTCTAGTACACTATATCGTAAAATGAATGGTGCCATTCAAACGTACAACTCGTTCTTCAAAAAACAAGCCCTCGTATGGCTATGGGGACAGAAAAATGAAAAAGTTGTGGCTCTTAGAAGGATAGGAAAAAAAAAAAATGGCCATGGCGTGAAGGGGTGAAAGTTCATCCTAAATGTCTATCTCTTTAATATAATAATTGAATCACTTTTCTTAAATACTTTAATTAAAAATTTCCTACTGCTCCCTCTCTACTGTAACTGCTTTTTTTCTTTTTTTTACTTCCATTCTCAAGACATTTAGTTTGTGAATGTTCAGTGCATGCTGGGATACTCAAACTGCAGACTTGTGAATCCACACATTGGGTGCAATGCAAGCTGCAAAGAATCTGCCGAACAGCGGTGGGAACACGACTGCAAGTATGTGATTTCCATACTCCACACTGTCCACATTCCAACTAGATGTTTCTGGCATTGAGTGAGGTGCTCCCAACTAGTTGGCATGTGACCACATGTATGAAAATCATACCTACTTTGTCATGTGCCCACCATTTCCGGCATCTGAGGATCCTCACAGCGTGCAGTGTGCGCGATGGGAGGATTCACAAGACTGCAATCACATAGAGT
Source organism: Ranitomeya imitator (assembly GCF_032444005.1). Taxonomy (NCBI): domain Eukaryota; kingdom Metazoa; phylum Chordata; class Amphibia; order Anura; family Dendrobatidae; genus Ranitomeya; species Ranitomeya imitator. Next base: position 382,372,643 of record NC_091285.1, on the reverse strand, counting down.
ATCTGCAGGCTTGTAGAAGCAACCCCATTAATAAGACATTTAGGGTGACATTTTGTTTCAGACCACCCCTTTAGCCTCTGCAAGCTGTAATCAAGATTCACAAACCTCTCATTCGCTCAGTGAAAATCCACAAAGCTCCTCACACACAGTAAGCTCTGTAACCCCCCAGCCCATCACACCATAGCCACTCCGAGGACTACGGTACATTCATCCCCATGTCCCTCACCCATCATCACCGCAGTGCAGCACACAGTACAGTGTTACATCCTCCATCCCCCACACACAGTGTAACGTGTAGTACACCCCCAGTCCCTCATAACATACATGGTAACATAGACCGATCACCTCATAATTCACATGTTATCAGACTTCTTGTAGCCCCCACAGTACATAATAATGCATGCCTTCCACCGGTCAGCACACAGTAACACACCACTTTCCCTCACACACAAACTGTTTGCATCTTGCCATTGTTTCTGGCCAGGAGCTGCTGTGTGCAGCAGAAGGGAGGCCCTGAAGGCAGGACTGAAAGACTAGCAGGGCCATGGAGCTGCCACTGAGCACCGCACTGGTCCTGACTGCAGGGAAGGAGACCGGGAACCCAACTTACCAGGCGCTGCATGATAGGACGCGGCCAGGCACAAGCTGCAGGATGTAAAGGTGCAGTGCCTCCCAGAAGCTACTAAAGCAGCAAGTGGCCGGGTGGTCCCTAATAGCTGCTGAGCGACTGGCCCAGCCCGCCCCTGCCCACCATATAACAGAATGCAGGGATTAAATGTCAGAAATAATGTGATATTGGAGGTTGGGAGAGGAGCGTTCTCGAGGCTTCTCTTACATTTTGTGTAGTTCTTTACCGGTTTCCAGACTTGAGATGAGCAAATATGTGCAGAAAAACTGTCGCCGAATCCGAATGTGCCATATTTGTGCCAAATTTATGCTTGGCAATCGTTTTCAAACATATTTGCTTATCTTGACTCCCATGGCGTTTGGCTATGTTCGGCGATCGTAATCCAAACCAAATATTGAAAAATGTGCTCATCTCTACTCCAGACTCCGTAGGTGAAGGACCTGTGCTCTCACGATCATGATGTTACTGCAGGTCCTTCACTCCTTCTCACCACTGAACTGCCCTGATACTGCACAGCTGGTATTATTAGGACAATTCCTGCTTTGTGTTGATGCCCAGCAGTAACCAGGACCCGTAGCAGCATAGAAGCTCTGAATTACTTAGACTATGAACAGGTTTTTTTTGTTGGCAGAAATGGGGAAATCTGAAGTGTTGTACTTTTTATCAAACACGCCAGAAACCTGGCAAACCTTCTTATAAGTCAGTGCCATAAAGTAATGAACGGAAGTCATGGCTCTAAACTGCGTAAGTTTACAATTGGATGCAACGCTCCACCCATCAGTATGTTTGATATATCAAAGTTTGTAGTTATATATTTTTTGCATTGCTTTTTTGATGGGAAAGAATTGTATAAATCAGTTCATTCATTTAAATTGTCCATTAGGAAAAATGGAAAGATGCACAAAATTACAATTGTGTGAACCTCTGTGCCCCTAATAAATAGTGGTACTGTTCTGAAGGGATGCATATCCGTTTATCTTGTTTAGAATTAGTATGGGGCAGATGTCTGGCACATAAATCCATATGTTAAGAAGTACATAAGTAGAAACTGCAATGTTCCCAGGGAAATATTTTCAAGAATGTTCTTTAGGCGTATATTTGACAGGTTTATGTCTGGATAGCAGACAACATTGTCTTTATGAACCAAAATGCTTTATGTAAATTGTAGGAGCAGAAGCAATGAAACTCCCACTCCTGCTTCCAGCCGTCGGCAGATTAAAAGCAATGTTCAAAGAGCCTGTATCTCTGGGGAGAGAAGCTGTGTGACTAGCAAAGGGTAAAATCCATGGTGAATGCCCTGTTACCATCCCAGAATTGTATCACTACATGTGGATGAGGTTTTGTACTCTACAGACAAATTTACTGCAAAGTCTCCACTGCTAAATCTACAAATCTGCCAGGCCTGAACATACCATTAATCATGCAGCTTGTCTGTTCTTTCATTGCTTATATAAGAAGAATACCATCTATTACTATTTTCTAGGTCATACGGAGGCTGCGAGAGAGAGGTGAGCCCATCAGATTATTTGGGGAAACTGATTACGACGCGTTTCAGCGCTTACGAAAGATAGAAATTCTTGCTCCAGAAGTCAATAAGGTACTTGGTGAAGAATTACCTATGCAAAGTTCCTATTATTTTGCATGTCTATTTGGGAAAGATGAATCTCTTTTATTTTTCCTGCATTTCCAGGGATTAAGAAATGATCTGAAAGCTGCATTGGATAAGATTGACCAGCAGTATCTGAATGAGCTGGTGGCAGGTCAAGAACCAGCAGAAGAAGATACACAGAATGACCTGAAAGTTCATGAGGAAAACACCACAATAGAGGAACTTGAGGTGTGTTTTGACTTTGCTGGTTGATATATTATCCCCTAAAATGTAACTTGCATTTTAGGAGAACTTGCTACAGAATATGTGTCTGCCTCTTGCTCCTTCCTCCCCCTCCTCATAGATCGGAAATTATATTTTGCTGCTTATGTCCTCATTATTTGTATTTAGGAGAGGAAAGAATAGGGGCTAGAGACTGAGCTTAGAGGCTGCTGGTGGTCAGGTTTTTAACTAAATTAAAGCACCACTCCGGCAGTTAAATAGAAAAAAAATGTTGGAGTGGTGTCTCTAATGTTCCCTGTCCTTTGTAATACACTTACCAGTCGCGGTTTTATTGGCGCCGCTCCGGTCGTATTCTGCAGATTGGGACTGAAACGGAGGAGCCAGAGCGAGGCTCTAGTAGACTTGCACTAAGAGCTTGTGATTGTAGTTATTATCTCTGGTTTCCGGTCAGACAGAAGCTGCAGTTACAAGATGGCGGTTCGGGAGTGGAGTCAGGGAGAGGCGTCTCATAGTATATTGCATGGGGTAGGGATCTGACGTTATCTTTAACACTCCAGCGGTGAAATAAAAAGGAAAAACACACTAGAGTGGTGCTTTTAAATGTAATAAATACAAGCAAGCTGTAATAGAAAAATAAAAATGTCCCAACCCTTGTAGATGTGCACCACACATGTATGGCAGAAGTAAAAACTGCTCATGGGAAAAAAGTATGGTACATACTCAACAGAAGAATATACAGGTAGGGCAACAGGAAAAATGGATATAGAGCAAGTGTGCAAGGGGCGCGTAAGATGGGAGCTATTGCATGTGTATATAACAATGACTAAAAGAGATCTGTAATAGTAGTCTGTGTTACAAGCAAAACCCAGCAGTTTAGACCAAGTGGTATGGCACCCTGACGAAGGCTGGCCCGAAACGCGCGTTGGGGCATACACGCAGGTAGTTTTGAGCCCTCGCACTGGTGTCAAATTAAGGTATGCTTATGTTCAGCACTGTTGCTTGCATCCATATGGATTTTTGATAACATACCATGTTGTCTAAACTGCTGGGTTTTGCTTGTAACATAGACTACTATTATATATTATCTCTTTTAGTTATTGTTCTATACACATGCAATGCTCTTATCTTGCGCTCCCCATGGACACATGCTCTCCATATATGTATTTTTCCTGTTCCCTATCTGTATATTGTACTATCTAATACAGATTTGTTATAGTTTTCTATACTATCTTGGGCTTCTGGATCGTCGTCTTTTCTCTTTTGAATGTATGGCAGAAGTGCAGCACCAGTATATGGAACGGGCTCAGGAGCTGAGCCAGTATACAGAATGTGTGGCAGCTGCTGTGCTGTTCAGCTGGCATTGGAGAGTCATTGCTGCAAAGGGCACAAGTACATAGTCTGCTAAAAGCATGACATTTTGTGTTATTCCTTTATCCTTGGAGAGAGAGTTTGCATTCTGGGAGGAATCTGTTATTTCATGCAGAGAACTGCAGAAATTTCATATAAACATCTGGAAAGTAGGATTTCCATGACATCCAGAGAGGCTGGGGCAGGTGCGTGAAATGATAGTCTGCAACTCATTTTCTTATTTTACTGTTTAAGCTCAGGTTGTAAAGCATTTAAAAAAAAATAATAATCTTGCAAAACAATTGTTATATGTGTCTTTTGTTTGCTTTAGATTTTTTATTTTTAAAACTAGAATAAATTTTCAATTTTCAGGTTTTGGGAGAGTGTCTGGGACGAGGTAATGACAACAAAGACATGGATGTCATTAATAAAGTCCTAAAGGTAATTTTTTGTTTGATACATTTTCCCCCCTTACATTTGACATGCATATGTATTTTACATTCTGTCCGTTTTAAAGGTTATAACATATTTCTGGGCTATATAAAGCTGCAGATTGACATGAGCTTATTTTTCCCCAGACCTGCAGTACTGTTGTTTTCCATTAGATGGCTACTTAACTAACCATGATTTTTTTTTTCCCAGTTTCTTCTAGGAGTCTGGGCCAAAGATTTGAATGCAAGAGAAGATTGTGTTAAGCGGAGCGTGCAGGGTAAACTGGCAAGTGCCACACAGAAGCAAACCGAGTCCTATTTAAAACCACTATTCAGAAAACTGCGTAAAAAGGTGAAGGCCACTGACCAAAGCACAGTATATGAACAGCAGAACACACACTACCTTTTGTAGCTCAGGAGTGACTTCAGATATGTCTGTTCAGACAGACTGACTATTAAAAGAGGAAAGATATATCAAATACCTAACCAACAAATATGCCTTTTAATATAATGGTAGATTCCATAGATACTGCTGTGGCGCTGGTGCACAATATCCACTGGTTGGAGAACATTGATTTATGGTGAAGATACAGGGGGAATACATTTTCCATATTTTTCATAATTGTTGTTTATGAAAAAGAGCCACCAATGTTTTCAGATCTGAGTAAGAACACACATTTAAGTGTCCCATCTCAGGCATTTAATGTCTGTATAATTATAATGGTTGATAAATGGGGGGCCCACACCTACCTTACAAATGAGATCCCACTTTGCACCATTGCTAGTGGCCTGGCTTTCTCCATAGATTTTTTTTTTTTTTTGTGACCCATTGGAGTAAATAAAGAGAAATGTGAGGGCCAGCTACATCACTATTTCCCTCTGCACAAGACTGAATGCTGCATCTATCGGGCATTTTTGGTGTATACGCCGAGTTTTTCAGCACATTTTTTTTGTGCTGAAAACGCCGCTCAGCTTATACACGAGTCAGTTGTCCGAGAGGGCTAGCGAGGGAGGGGGAGCAGCGGGTCACAGAGGCAGAAACCGGCGGCTGTGGCTAAAGCCTATGCCACTGCTGCAATAGCGCACAGTGCCAGCCGCAGCCGCCGGCTTCCAACACATATCCTACTCCCCCTAAACGGCGTGCCCTCAGTGGCACTGCATCGCCTTCATTCCGGCGCCAGAAGCTCTTCCTGTACCAAGCAATCACGTCTCTCCACTCCCATAGGCATGGAGTGAATATTCATTACCTTAATGAGTGGGGCCATGTGATCGCTCGGCCGGAAGAGCTGCTGGTGCCGGAACAAACTAAGTGTAGTGCCACCGAGGGAGCGCAGGTAGGTGAGTAGGATGTTGTGTGGTTTTTTTTTTTCTGTGTGTGTGTGGTTTTTTTTTTTTGTTTGTTTGTTTTAAAACCAGAATCATGAACACAAGGATAGGGGATAAAGAGCCGTGCATACAATGACGGACGGGGGAGCCGTGCATACAATGATGGATGGGGGAGCCGTGCATACAATGACGGACGGGGGAGCCGTGCATACAATGACGGACGGGGGAGCCGTGCATACAATGACGGACGGGGGAGCCGTGCATACAATGACGGACGGGGGAGCCGTGCATACAATGACGGACGGGGGAGCCGTGCATACAATGACGGACGGGGGAGCCGTGCATACAATGACGGACGGGGGAGCCGTGCATACCAGGATAGGGATGAGGGGGACAATGTATACCCGGCTTATACTCGAGTCAATAAGCTTACCCAATATTTCATGATAAAATTAGGTGCCTCAGCTTATACTTGGGTCGGCTTATACTCGAGTATATACGGTATTATATTATGCTTTAAATATCTCAGATTGGAATGCCTCTTTAACCCCTTAATACAGTATGATGTACTGCACATAATTGCTGGGGTGATTGCGGGTGGAGAAGGCTCAGGAGTTGAGCCCTCTCCATTTACTGCAAATATTGGCTACAGTAAATATAAAAAATACATTTAAATATACATATTTAGATTTAACTTTTTTAGGCTGGTTTCACACTTGCGTTACTCTAAGCCCCACCCACTTCCGAACCTCTACCATTCAGCTCAGCCTACGTTGGCATGCATCCTGCGTACCTATCTTTAACATTGGGTACGCCGGCCATGCAATGCCTCCGCATGCATCGTTTTGATACGCCGAACTGTGTCGAATGCAACATGTTGCATTTTGTTGTGGTCAGCGCAGCGTCAAGACGACGCATGCTGAGGCATTGCATGGCCTGCGTACCCAATGTTAAAGATAGGAACGCAGGATGCATGCCAACGTAGGCCGAGCTGAATGGAAGAGGTGCCGCAGTGGGTGGGGCTTAACAGAGTAACTACGCAGCCCTCCGCAGCTCTGCCCAACGCAAGTGTGAAACCAGCCTTATTTTTACTAGATGAAGGCCTGATGCTATTGCATCGGGAGTTCGGTGATGTCACGATGGGGGCAAGCATGCGGCGCTGTTGTTGCCTAATAGCATCCTGTGATAATCTAATGACTTTTGCATCAGGGGACTCGTGTGCTTGAAGCCTACACTTCTATGGATTGTTTTTGTCCCAGCGATGCTGTTGCTCTTCAAGAGTCTTATTTGCCCTTTGTTGTCTTCGACGTTGTGCCTTTGCTGCTTTCCTTTCATTGTTATTGGCGTACTTTTTATGAGGAGCCATGTTGGCATTGATATTTGCTTTTTAAAGGGGTTTTCCCCACAAACAAAAGTTCATTTTAAAAATTGTCTGTGTCTGACCATGTACCGAACATACCACAGCTCCTGGGCAGGGGAGGAAGCAAAAGACTGTGTGTGTGTGTGTGTGTGTGAATCGTTCGGCTGATCCCTGCGGTGACGTGTTTGCGATGGTGTTCTGCTGGTGGTACCGCGCAAGAGGCTGCGTATGTGTGGTGCGACGGTGTTCCGCTGGTGGTACCGTGCAATAGGTTGGTACCAGCAGCAGTTTCCATATTGTGACACCCATTACTTGGGTGTCCCAATATGGCGGTCGGTGAACTTCCTCTGCTTGGAATTCTGGGATGCAGTGACATCTGGACCGAACAGGAAATGAAAACATTACAAGGTGATTACCTAAATAGATAATTAATACAATTTAAAAAAATATAAACGTTCAACCCCAGCAACACACATAGGTAAGACTAGTGTCCCTTTTAGATGTAGTATTGTTATGTATGTTTAATGAATGAGCACTCTACATGCTGCTATGCTATTCTTCAGGATGATTGTGCCACCACTATCAGGATGCATCAGATTGCAATAATTGGTGTACAGAATGACAGGCTGTGTAAGGGGGCGATGAGTATAAGGGGCTTTCCACTAGGAAATGGCATTTTGTCTGATCAGCAGCTGTCAGCTATTGTTTTTCTCCTTGGCCTGTAAAACGAGTGGGCAGATAGAAACATGTTTTAAGTTGCTTATAAACCAATGTCTTTTTTTCTGTCCGATCTGTAGTGCCTTTCTCAACAGTCTCTGATTCTGTGTTCTGTTTGTCTATCCAGAATCTCCCAGCTGACATTAAAGAGTCAATCACGGATATTATTAAATATATGCTACAAAGAGAATATGTGAAGGTAAGTAGTGTGCTGTACTTTTTTGCAGCATGTGATGTGAAAAGTAGTGACCACTGAATCCTCAAACTAACAATAACATCACAAACAAAAGTACATCTGATTTTTTTTTTTTTGGGGGGGGGGGGGGGGGAATTTTTGACTTTTCTAGAGGCCTGTGTCCTACCTGTTCTGACTCAAATGTTCACTGTCCTTTCCACAAACTTTTCATACCTCAATAGTACATATACAAGATATTGCAGTTTCTTATCAGAGAAATGTGTTTTCTCCACTTATAAGCCACATTCACCACTGCATCCTGAAAGGTTAATTTTCTATGAAAAGCAGTTCAAATCCGTTTGTTGAAAACAGCTCACTGAACCATAAGGTTAAAATTGATACTGATATGGTTGTAGCTCAGTATGGCAGTGGCAAAGATACTGGCAGATTGTGCTACAAATTCTGGTAAGTGAATTAGCCTATCATAGAGCTGGATTCACATCTACACTGCCCACTTCTGTGTTGTAATATGCTACCTCTTCTGAATATAACTAAAAGGGAGCCATAATGCATCCTTTCTGTAGGTACTGTGTATGGGAGATATCATAGCAGCTAGACTCAACTCATTAGGTCTGAGAGAACTGAAAATAGATAAAGCCAGCTTATTCTAAAAACCTATCTGTAAGTGTTAGGTACACTTTAACACCTTAAGAATGTAGCAAACTTTTATGTTTGCCATTCCATTTTTTTCTTCCTTTTTTTTTTTTTTTTTTTTTTTAGGAACCATAACATATCAGTCATGTCAAGGTGTTAAAGGTCCAAACTTCACTTGCTGTATGTACAGTGGATTAAATAAGTATTGAACGCGTCTCCAATTTTCTTAATAAGTATATTTCTAAAGGTGCTAGTGACATGACATAAAATTCTCACCAGATGTTAACAACCTATCCAATCCACACAGACAAATACATCTGACCACAGGTGTCCATAAATTAATTTACTGTATATACTCGTGTATAAGCAGAGTTTTTCAGCATTTTTTTTTTTTTTTGTGGTCAAAACGTCCCCCTTGGCTTATACATGAGTCAATTGTCCCAGAAAGCCGGCGAGGGATGGGGAGCGGTGGAGCAGCGGGTCACAGAGGCAGGAGCTGGCGGCTGTGGCTAAAGCCTGTACCACTGCTAAAGAGAAATGAATATTCACTTCTCTTATAGTGCGCACAGCGACACACGCAGCAGCCGGCTTCCAGAAGACATCCTATTAACCCTCCAGCGTGCCCTTGCAGCATCCCGCTGGTCCTGGCGCCCTCGCAGCATCTCATTGGTTCTGGCTTCCAGCAGCTCTTCCTGTGCTGAGCGATCACGTGGCACCGCTCATTAAGGTAATGAATGTGCATGCCTCTCCACTCCCATAGGCGTGGAGGGGAAATTCATTACCTTAATGAGTGGTGCCACGTGATCGCTCAGCACAGGAAGAGCTGCTGGCGCTGGAGTAAGGTGCTGCAAGAGCACGCTGGAGGGTGAGTAGGATTTTTTTTTTTTTCGTAATAGGAAGCATGTGTACCAGGACAGCTACGAGGGTAGGGAGCCACGCATACCAGGACAGCTACGGGGGGGAAGGGAGCCTCAGATACCAGGACAGCTACAGGGGGGAGCCCCGCATACCAGGACAGCTACGGGAGGAGCCCCGCATACCAGGACAGCTACGGGAGGAGCCACGCATACCAGGACTGCATACCAGGACTGCTACAGGGGAAGCCACGCATACCAGGACAACTACAGGGGGAGCCACACATGCCAGGACAGCTACGGGAGGAACCCTGCATACCAGTCCAGCCCCGCATACCAGAACGGCTACGGGGTAAGCCACGTATACCAGGACAGCTACAGGGGGAGTCACGCATGCCAGGACAGCTACGGGAGGAGCCCCGCATACCAGTACAGCTACGGGAGGAGCCCCGCATACCAGTACAGCTACGGGAGGAGCCCCGCATACCAGTACAGCTACGGGAGGAGCCCCGCATACCAGTACAGCTACGGGAGGAGCCCCGCATACCGTACAGCTACGGGAGGAGCCACGCATACCGGACGGCTACGGGGAAGCAACGCATACCAGGACTGCTACGGGGGAGTCATGCATACCAGGACAGCCAAGGGGGGAGCCATGCATACCAGGAAAGGATGGGGCAGCCATGCATACCAAGACAGGGATGAGGGGACAATGCATACCTGGCTTATACTCGATTCAATAAACTTACCCAGAATTTTGTGACAAAAATGAGATGCCTCGGCTTATACTCGAGTATATTTGGTATATGTACCGTATATACTCGAGTATAAGCCGACTCCCCCCTAATTTCGCCACAAAAACTGGGAAAACTTAATGACTCGAGTATAAGCCTAGGGTGGAAAATGCAGCAGCTATCGGAAAATGTCAAAAATAAAAACAGATACCAATAAAAGTAAATTAATTGAGACTTCAGTAGGTTAAGTGTTTTTGAATATCCATATTGAATCAGGAGCCCCATATAATGCTCCATACAGTTCATGATGGGCCCCATAAGATGCTCCATACAAAATACACTCCAAAAATGCTGCACAAATGCTGATTATGACCACATGAGATGCTCCATACAGACATTTCCCCCATATAATGCTCCATAAATGCTGATTATGGCCCCATAAGATGCTCCATACAGTCATTTGCCCCATGTAATGCTCCATAAATGCTGCACATGGCCCCATAAGATGCTCCATACAGATATTTGCCCCATATGCTGTTCCTGTGATAAAAAAAAAATTGCATACTCACTTCTCAGGCCCCCGGCACTTTCTATATTAACCTGCTTCGCGTTCCATCGCCTCCAGCCGCCGCTACGTTCCCCGTCCACTGCACTGACTGCTCAGGCAGAGGGCGGCGCGCACTAATAATGTCACCACGCCCTGTGACCTGAGCGTCAGTGCAGAGGATGCAGAAGACGTAGCGGCGGCCAGCGACGGTGGAACGGGGAGCAGGTGATTATAGCGCACTGTTATACTCACCTGCTCCTGGCGCGGTCCCTGCTTCCCCGGCGTCGGCAGCTTCTTCCTGTAGTGAGCGGTCAGATGTTACCGCTCATTACAGTAATGAATATGCAGCTCCACCCCTATGGGAGTGGAGTGGGGTCCATATTCATTACTGTAATGAGCGGTACCATGTGACCACTCACTACAGGAAGAAGCTGAGGCGCCCGGAGAACCAGGGATGTCCAGGGACTGGGCCAGGAGCAGGTGAGTATGCTTAGACCGCTGCCACTCCACCTCCCCTGCCGACCCCTGGGTATGACTCGAGTATAAGCCGAGAGAGGCAATTTCAGCCTAAAAAAATGGGCTGAAATTCTTGGCTTATACTCGAGTATATACGGTAATAATGAGAAATGACACGGGAAAAAGTATTGAAACCCTTACTAAAATTTATTTTAATACTTTGTCCTTTATGAAGAAACTAGTTGTATGCATTCCTCAGGTGTGATTTTGGCCCATTCTTCCACACAAACACTCTTCAAGTCCTGATGGTTCCGTGGGCTCCTTCTGTGACTCTGAACTTCAGTTCCTTCCATAAATTTTCTATTGGATTCAGGTCAGGTGATTGGCTAGGCCATTCCAGCAGCTTTATTTTCTTTCTCTGAAACCAGTTGAGTTTCCTTGGCTGTGATAGGATCATTGTCTTGTTGAAATGTCCACTTTTGTTTCATCGTCATCATCCTGAATGGTGGCAGCAGATATTTTTCAAGAATATCGTGTACATTTTTCTATATGAAGTTTGCCAGTACTGTATGCTGAAAACGGCACCACACCATGTTGTCCCCACCTCAAAACTTCATTGTTAGTATGGTGTTTTTGGGGTGATATGCAGTGCCTTTTGGTCTCATCTGACCAGACTATATTCTTCCACTATTTCACATGCTTGTTTAAAGGTTGTTGAACAAAATTTAAACACACTTGAACATGCTTTTTGTTCATTAAAGGATTCTTGCGTGGTGAGTGTGCACACAGGCCATGGAGGTTGAGTGCATTACTTAGTTTTCGTTGAAACAATTGTACCTCCTGACTCCAGGTCTTCCTGTAGCTCTTCACAGGTGGTACTTGACTCTTGGTCAACACTTCTGATAATTCTTTTCACTCCTCAGTCTGAAATCTTGCGTGGAAAACTTGGTGATGTCCAGTTTATAGTGAAATTATGTTCTTCTCACTTCTGGATTATGGCCCTAACAGTGCTCCCAGAACCTTCAGTAGTTAAGAAATCCTTCTGTTACCAATACCATCAGTATGTTTTGCAGCAATAAGCTGGCTAAGGTCTTGAGACAGCTCACTAGTGTTATATATCGTGAGAGGTTTCTGTGTGGCACCTTGGTAATGAGACACATTTTTTATAGGCCATCAGCTGAACCAGCTAATATTATTTCTCACCAAGTGGCAAGATTGGTTTCTAATTACTGCTAGATTTCAGCTCGGGTCATGACTTTGCATGGCCTTTTTGCAGCCTTCATGTGTTCAATTACTATTTGTGTATCATTTCTCTTTATTACACAACTTAATTAATGGACATCTATCGTTTAATTTCTCATCTGGTGAGAATTTCATGTCAATAACACCTTTAGAAAAAAAAATAATTGGTGACGTGCTCAGTACTTATTTCATCCTCTATATTTACCATTTAGGCCAGTTTCACGTCATTAAGACTGCAGAAGTGATGTGTAGTGCGAACTCACACATGGGCAGATTTATTAGAAAAATTTTTGCAACTTAAAATCTGTGCCTAATATCTGAACAGGTTGGTTGTGCAGCATGTGTGTGATTTTTACAATTGTTCAGATGTATGAGACAATTGCTGGAATACCTACAACACTTCTGCTGTGTGTAACGATAAAGGACATGATAAAATGTAGCATGTATTGTATAATATCCGTTACACAGTGTCAGTAAGCAGATTGGCGAAGTGTATGGAAATATATTGTTTCTGCTATTTTCATGCTGCTACCAACTTTATTTACGAATAATGTTTTTTAAAGCACATTAATTCCATGGTACATGGGAAGAATGATTAAATCCAGTAATAAAATACAATAAACAAGCTTAAACTGTAGAGGTCTTTGCTTCATAATCCGAAGTGTTAGGCTATGTGCAAACGTTACGGATTCTGTGCGGATCCGCAGCGTTTTTTGCGGTGCAGAAACGCTGCAGATCCGCAAATGATTTCCAGTACAATGTAAATCAATGAGAAAAAAAATGCTGTGCACACTTTGCAGAAAATCCGCTGCGGAAACGCTGCGGTTTAAAAGAAGTAGCATGTCACTTCTTTTTTGTGAATCTGCAGCGTTCTTGTACCCATTCCTTTATAGAAAACCGAAGGGGTAAAAAAACTACGCAAATCCGCAGAAAAACCGCAGCAAAAACGCACAAAAAACGCTGCGGAACCGCACAAAAAACGTGACAAATCTGCAGGTGCGTTTTCTGCCAGGAGAGGCAGAATCCACACCAGAAATTCCTAAGGCTAATCCACACCGTGTGCACTTAGCCTAAGTGCAGTAAATGCCTCTACCCTTTGCTGGTAGCCATACATGTGATACTTCTTTCTTCTAAAGCGATACTGGTATTGGAAGGCTTGTACGCTGTGAGATTTATCTGAAGCCTGTGTGGTTTATAGAAACAGCAACAACAATAGGTTGGATTATGTAGCAATTGTTACATGGAAATGCCAAGAAAAGCAAGTTGAGTGGAAAGTTTTGCAAGCAGTCTACTCTGAGCTGCAACGTTTCTAGTATTATTATTTCTGGAATAGCAGAAAGCTTGTTTGTTTTTTCTTCGTTGAACCAAGATTTAGAATAATAAACATTGCAAAATCTTGTACAATGTGCATAATACTTTTACTAGGTAGTTCAGATTACTGTGTTTTTTTGGGGGTTTTTTTCAGGCAAATGATGCCTATCTCCAGATGGCCATTGGCAATGCTCCGTGGCCTATTGGTGTCACTATGGTTGGTATCCATGCTCGTACAGGTCGCGAGAAGATTTTCTCCAAACACGTAGCTCATGTGCTAAATGATGAAACCCAGAGGAAATATATCCAGGTAACAAATCTCTTCCATTTGTAACCAAACTTTCTTTCCTATTTATGAAACCTGCATTGTTATTGTAAGATAAAATATTTCATAATCTGTTCATTTATATGAACTAGATAGTGACCTGAATTATAAGCTTCCATAGCTGCTGGTATTACAATCGGTTCAAAACGTGGTACTAGACAAAGCGAATTTCTACCTTGCCAATATTTCTTCTTTTAAATACTTTCATTATCCATAGTAAATGTGTTTAATTGCATAAGATAAATGCAGCACTTGGGTCTGCTACTTTCAGGGCTGGCAGAATTTAATATTTGAGATATTGCTCAGAACACCCTATGGGTTATATTCTCTGGACCAGGATCAATATGGTTTGTGGAAACTGAATAATGAGAAGTGATTTTATGATTCATTACTGCTAATGCAAGCTTCTTAGCTTGTAATATTTCTATGTCCGGGTCTGTAGCTTTTGTAGACGCCACAAAAAATATATTCCTTTCCAATAATACTTTATTTCTTTTTTTGTTGTCTTTAGGGATTGAAGAGGTTAATGACAGTGTGCCAGAAACATTTTTCAACAGATCCATCAAAGTGTGTAGAATACAATGCATTGTAAGAGGTTTTATCTACAAAGTTGGAGCCAATAGTCGCAACTACAGCGATCACATATTTATTGGAAATTTTGTTAAATTATTAAAATTGTTATAAATTTTATTAAAGAAAATAGACTTGTAATAAAGGATGTCTTTTTTTTTTTTCTAATTGTGCAAAATTTATGATAGGTTTGTTGCTATGTAAGGGAAAGCTTACCCCCTGTTTAACCAGCTAAAATAGACAAAAGTACACGTGGCCAGCCGGCTTGCTTGAGAATTGATTTAAATTTGTTTTAGATAGTGAAGGCCTTATATTTCATGTGTTACATAGTCAGTCATATTGACAGTCCAGTGTGGTATGTCTCTTCTCTTTGCTGCTAGTGAAAGGAAATTAAACCTAACTTTAATAGCTACCTGAAGTCTTTTTCCCCAAACATTTATATAATAGACTTGTTCAGTAAATCACCAGGAACACTTTGAGATCTTCCATGAAAGAATTGGACTCTCCAGTTTTTTACCTCAGAAACTAGCGGGTAAGCTGAACCGCAGGCAAAAGACATAACTGCCATACACGCAGTTCAAACCGTTGACAAGCCACCATCTTGTAAAACAACATATCCGTGACAACGAAATACACTTGATACTGAGGTGAAAACGAAGCCCTGGCTAGATCTGTCCCTCTGCCACCTCAGCTTTCAAGCAACCGACCTGAGTGACAGCAGATGTACCGGGACTCAGGAAAGTTGCAGCCGGGAGCACCAGAGTGAAGCCGCAAGCAGCGGCTGACAACCGCGAGAGCTCTTAACAGCTCTTTGCTGAAAGACCCGACACCGCAAGATAGTCTTGCAGCACTTGCCTCTGGGGCTATACTGAGTGACAGCCACAGACCAGGATCCAGGAGAACTACAGCTGGAAATACCAGAGTGAAAACACAAGTAGCAGCCTAAAACTGTGAGAGCCCAAAACAATAGCTCATCGCAGGAAAACCTGATATTGTAAGACAAGAAGTCCTTCAACGCTTGCCTCTATGAGGCTATACTGATGAGAGTATAGTAGATCGGGATGCAGGAGAGCTACAGCCAGGAGCACCGGAGTGATAACGCAAGCAGTGGCTGACAACCGCGAGAGCTCTTTACAAAAGCTCATCACCAGAAGACCTGTCATCGCATGACAAAAAATCCTGCAGCGCCTCAGCTCCTGTGCGGGTGTATGGAACAGCCATGGACCGGAACTTAAAGAGATCGGAGACTGAAGTCGCCGGAGAAGTGATACACGCTGCGATCAACACCGCAGAGGATTTCCCTCTATCATCTACCGGAGAACCCTCGCCCAAAGACGGGAAGCATCGGACACCTTCAACTTCGTCAGCGACATAGGTAAGATGAAGATACATCGGGACCCGAGATGAAAAAACAGACCATCGGTGAAGAACATACAATCACATCTGAAGCCGGCACAGACTCCCACAACAGCAGGCATCGGCAGTCTCATCACCCAAGACTAAGGAGCACTATTTCAACCATACAAACCAACACATTCACTTCTAATATCAATACGATATCGGCGCCAGAACAGAATTAACCGGACATACAGGTTAAAAGTTACGCGCTGCTATATACCCACTGGCTCCTTTCTACAGAGCTGCGCTGTTATACACTAGCCCTTCTCTGCCGTGTATATATTTGCCACAGAGGTAGATCATGTCTCTCTCTAAAACATCCAGGAGGGCTAAGAAAACCGTGTTTTTCACCTCATTTATCACCTGTCAGACTTGGCTGCCACGTGGACAGAATGCCCCACTCTGCGTAGCTCAGGAGCCCTCCAGTGTGACTGACCCCAGTATACCTAGTCTCCCAGAGTAGACTTTGTCACTGTCGAAGTCCATGGCTTCTCTAGCTAAAGCGATTGAGTCCCTTCATGATCCCTCAGGTCGGGGCATCCATCTGCCTGTCTTAGGCCAGTCTCACACGTCCAGATAATTCCGGTACCGGAGAAAATAGTACCGGAGTTATCCGTGTCCGTGTGCTCACGTAGGACATCCGTGTGGGATCCGTGTGATGTCCGTGAGTACGTTTTTAGGGTCCGTGTGCTGTCCGTGTCCATGTATTGCAACAATTTTTACAATTTTAACTATGACAGGAAAAACGCACACAGACAGCATCCGTGTGCGGTACATGTTTACACGGACCCATTGACTTTAATGGGTCCGTGTAATCCGTGCGCTCCCACGAACACTGACATGTCTCCATGTTTTGCAAACGGACACACGGTCCGTGAAAACACGCTGACATCTGCAGAGACCTATTTATTTTAATGTGTCTACGTGACTCAGTGTCTCCAGTATGTGAGGAAACTGTCACCACATATACCGGAGCCACTGACGTGTGAAACCGGCCTTACAGAGTTCCTCTACCCCACGGGAACAGCCTGCATGGGCCATTCTCAGTCAAAAGATACACAGGCATCTAGGAAACAGACCCATAGCACGTCTCCTGGGCCTTCTCACACCTCTGCATCCGTGAGCTCCGTTTCTCTCTCCCCCTCACCAGGGGTTTGCAGCAAACAGAACTGAGTATGAGTCGGACGGGCCCCTTGACCTGGACTCGCCGGGTTATCAGGCGACGGTGAATAGTTTCATAGAGGCTATCAATGTTTGACAACTAGAAAAAACCCCCGTAAAAAGATATATACTTTATTAAATCACAAAGAAGTAAAAAAACCTACAAATAACCCCTATCTAATGCGTACAGTCCTAAAAAGGGAGGGGACAATAAACCCCTACAAAGAGCCTTTATACACACTGGTAGAATGCCCCATATAGATAAATACAGATAACCAAATTGATGTGTGAAACAACAATTCGTGATATAAAGAAGCAACTGTAAGGGTGATTTGATGTAAGTGAAAATATCCCTACAGGCTATACAAAATATTTATACCTACAGGCTGATCCTAGGTGCGGAGGTTGGCACCCTAAGAAATATCGAGAATGGCGCCCCCGCTCGTACGACGACTGTCCCTGGTCTCCTACCCACTCCCTATAAGAGATAGGTACAGAAACAGAAGGCCAGATGGCTGTAAATAACTTGTGGAGATATGTGATCCCAATAATACAGCAACACAGGCCCTCCCCTCAAATGTGATGTAAGACCAAGGGATAGAACTATATATACATAAAAAAAAGTACTATAGGACAAACAAAATGAATATACCAGTGCTATAATTCAAGATACATGGCAAATGCTATAATACAAGATACAAAGTAAATGCTCAGGACTGATTAGAAATGATACACATATACCATATGATACATAGTAAATGCTTAGGACTGATTAAAAATAATGCACATATACCATATAGATAAATAAAGCCGCGCCACCACAAACATCTAGATACATAACGTCTAGATATATTCAGCAGTGTAGACAATGCAGCCAATGTACAATACAGTGAAGAAAATAATGATATACTCATCTACTGTATTAAATCGTCCACGGCTGAAGATCAATCCAGATGTAGTGGCTAAAATAACGATAACCGCGCAGACAACATCTCCAAAACACCTCTCGACGCGTTTCCCCCAAATATAACTGGGTTCATCAGGAGAGACCAGATAGCAACATGGCAGTGATAGACTGAGAAGATAGGGCTGCAGAGAATTACCTGTGGGTCCCGCTTTTAAACACCCGCCCAAGCATGATGGTTTCCTGTTTAACGATCCACCAAGATGAAAGCACCACAGACAGACCGTAAGACCAAAGGCGCATTTGAACTTACATTGCGCCTCCATAGAAAAGAAGAACATGGAGGCCCCCATATACACGTGGGGACGCTCTCATGCTCTAGCCGCCGGCGGAAGCTCAGACAGAGAAACCACCCGATACGGCGCATGCGCCATAGGCTAGATGGTTAGTGGAGCAACAGATACTAAGTACGCAGGCGCCCGACATGGGGTAGAACACACCCCTACCTAACACGGCGCACGCGCTGAAAGCCAAAGGGCTTAGAGGCCGATAGAAGGCTAATGCGCAAGCGCAAACCCTAAAGTGACGCTGTCAAGCGGCAGATGATGAGTACGCAGGCGCCAAACGGCGAAGACCAAACGTCTTAAAAAGCGGTATGACTAATGCGCAGGCGCAAAGACTGAACGAACGCTGTAGCGCCATACAAATCGCCCAAACGTAGCAACATGAAAGATAGTTAGAATGCAGCTAAAATGGCCGATTGAGAAAGAGCGCACAGTGTAATACGCCATACACAGATAAATAGGCTCCTACATCAAAAATACATATGATATTGCTCACACAAAACAACATATAGCTAATGAAAATAAAATACCAAATGGAAGCCCAAACCAGGTACTGCACAAAAAAAGATATACATAAAACAGATAAATAGTAATAATGATAAATAGCGGATAAACATATCCAAATAAACAGACTGGCTAGTGATAGTGGATTACTGCATCATAGGAAACAGCAATAATTCTGCTGCTCATTCAGACCATCCGGTACAAGAGTACGCAGTTTGAAAATCCATTGGCACTCCTTTTGAAGGAGTAATTTATCTAGATTACCACCACGAGGGTTATGCCGCACAACTTCAAGAACACAAAACGAGATTGCCCTACTATCATTTAAATGGGCTAGTCTGACATGTTTTGCTATTGGTGTATCCCGTCCATGTTTGATGTCACCAAGATGCTCACCAATACGCCTATGCAGCTCCCTCTTGGTTTTCCCGATGTAATTAAGTGGACACAGGTGGCCATATACACCACCCCCTCGGATTTACTGTTGGCAAAATCTCTCATAGAGTAAATCCTAGCTGATGTGGTACTTTTAAAGACTTTTTCCTTCCTGACCCATGGGCAAAATTTACAATCCCCACATTTAAAAGTACCACAAGACTTACGATCCAGCCAAGTGCCAGATGGTTTGGGTCGATCATAAAAGCTATGGACTAAGCGATCCTTGATGGATCTACCCTTCTTATACGTGATTTGAGGGATAGGTGGAACAAAGTCTTTTAATTCAGGATCCGCTCTAAGGATCCCCCAATGTTTTCTTAGAATGTTTTGTACCACACTGTATTTGTTATCAAACATGCCAATAATTCTCGGGATTTCAGGTGTGTCCACTTTGGGTGGTGGGTGAAGTAGGTCATGACGAGCACAACCTGCTGCATGCCTCCAAGCTCCGTCGAGCACTCCCCCAGGGTACCCCCTCTGGCCAAATCTACACCTCAGATCAAAAGCCTGTGTAGTAAATTCATGATTATCAGAACAATTCCTCCTTATACGCAAAAATTGACCCTTGGGGATACCTTTACGTAAAGCTCCGGGATGAAAACTATCCCATCTGAGGAGACTATTAGTCGATGTTGGTTTCCTAAAAGTCCTGTTGGAAATCCCACCTTTATGGTTCTTTGTTATGTTGAGGTCAAGAAAATTGATGGATTCCACCTGTATCTCCGATGTGAACCTCATATTGATTGTATTATCATTGATGCACAAAATAAATTGGTTGAACTCATCAATTGTGCCAGTCCATAATATAAACACATCGTCGATAAATCTCGACCAAAACAAAATCTTGGGGAACCACCAGGCTTCTTCCACAAAAATAATAGTCTCCTCCCACCAGCCCAGGAAGAGGTTGGCATACGATGGGGCACAAGGGCTCCCCATCGCCGTCCCCCTGAGCTGGTGGTAGGTACCCCCCAAAAAAAGGAGGCAGTTATGATTCAAAATGAACGACATGAGTTCCACCACAAAATTATTATGTGGAACACATTGGGTAGACCTGGTGTTGAGAAAAAATTCCATCCCCCTGATGCCTGCCTCATGTGGGATGTTGCTATATAATGCTTCTACATCAATAGATGCTAGATAGGTATTACTCCCAATGTCAATATCCTCAAGTTTCGTAAGTAGATCCATAGTATCCCTCAAATACGAGGGTAATGCGATAACAAAAGGACGAAGAATCTTGTCAACATACGTCCCCACATTCTGACACAGAGAATCGACACCAGACACTATGGGGCGACCTTTAAGGGGAGTTAGTCCCTTATGTATCTTGAGGAGACAATAAAAGGCAGGCACGAGAGGAAGGGAAGGGGAAAGAAAATCGAACTCATCCTTAGTAATCAATCTGAGGTCCAAACCTCTGACTAAGATGTCCATCAAGGTGTTGGTATACTGTGGAGTAGGGTCCTTGTTCAATATTTCATAAGTCTCTTTATCACCAAGTATCAGTTGGCACATAGACATATATTGATTGTGGCTCATTATAACCATATTGCCCCCCTTATCGGAGGGCTTGATAACAATTTCTTTATTATTCTCCAATCCAGTTAAGCCATCATTTCAGATCTAGAGAGGTTAGAATGTACATCATTCCCCTTGTCATTGGGGTTTATCCTCAATAGCTCTTCCTCTACAACTTTGAGGAAGATATCCACAGAATCTAGTCCCCCCACCGGGGGTGCTCTAGTACTCTTCCGTTTA
The DNA here is from genome assembly GCF_032444005.1 of Ranitomeya imitator. Taxonomy (NCBI): domain Eukaryota; kingdom Metazoa; phylum Chordata; class Amphibia; order Anura; family Dendrobatidae; genus Ranitomeya; species Ranitomeya imitator. The sequence goes on along the minus strand of NC_091285.1, from coordinate 382,351,625 downwards.
AGAGACGTAAAAGGACCCAAACCATCAGTACGCTCGTTATCCGCTAATAAATTCGTCAAAATATCAACGGCTTCAAGGTCATCAGCTGTTATACCCAAACTTTCACACCTTTCTCTATCCTTGCCAAGGTAAAATTTGTGCCACTTGAGTTTACGCGCAAACAAATTAATATCTTTAACCCAACCAAATGCATTAAACTTAGTTGTGGGAACAAAATTAAGGCCTTTAAGTAACACATTGTATTCATCATACGATAACTTATAGTTACTGAGGTTGACAATTTGATTGGACCCCACAGTACCTACACCATCCTATCACCCTGAGTTTCAGGACATAGTTGGAAGGCATGGAGAAAGGCTGGATGGGATGACCCGCTAGAAGACGATGGAAACGCCACAGGGACAACCAGATTGCCCGAATCTCCAGGACGTTGATCGAAAGATGCGATTTCTGAGGTGACCATGCCCGAGTGCAAAAAATGCTCTCATTTTTCATATTTCTAGTGCAGTAATGCAGTTCAAATTTCGTTTTTTCAAGTTTGCATGTTTTGGCGCTGCAGTGTGCTGCCCTATTTATTTAACTATATACGAGTTGGGGCGTGGCCTGAACGTCCATGTAAGCGGACGCGTGACAGAGCGCTCCCGCTGCTAACGCTGAGTTTATCCTGATAAGCCGCAGTTGAGCGGCGATTCAAAGCGCTTACCGGCTGCAGGAGAGTCCCGGGAGTGCGGCGGTGAATAGCGGCGGCCCCGAGATCGGCAAACATGACCAGGAGGAGACAAAGAGACGCCGGAGCCGGCGAGGCAGGGACCGGCCAAGATGGCGCCGACGCCAGGGAGAAGGCGGAGAAGGACAACGCGGCATGCCAGAAAAGAATGGCGGTGGCGGCAAAGCTCCAGCAGTTTGCTAGAGTGGAAGCCGCAGGGAACACAGGAAAAGCAGAGGAGGACGCCGGAGGGGACACAGACACAGAAGGAGAGGAGGAAAGCCCAGCAGAGGAGCAGGAGGTACAACAGGAGAGTGGGGATGGTGACATGGCGGTGGTAGCGGGGGGACCTGAAGATAAGGAGTCAGGAGCAGAGCCCACCCTTAGAGATGTCTTTGCACTGGTATCATCCTGCAAACAATCCCTGACCCAGCAGATACAGGAGGTTAAAGGGGATACAGCCCAGATAAATGCAGCCCTGCAGAAGATTGACAAACGTGTGGGGGCTGTGGAGGAAAGAGTGAGCACTGCAGAAGACCATATAGTGCAGCTGCAGAAAGCGGAGAGGAAGTTTGCTCAAACAATATCGGAGCTAGCTGCAAAAAATGAGGATCTGGAGAATAGGTCCAGAAGAAATAACATTCGTATAGTGGGTGTCCCTGAAAAAACTGAGGGGAGGAATCCCACGGAGTATATTGAAAGCTGGCTCCTTGAGACCTTTGGTGATGCAGCACTGACAAAAGTATTTGCGGTAGAGAGAGCCCACAGGGTCCCACCGAAACCACCTGTCCCTGGAGCAAGTCCCCGTACCGTGCTTGCCAAAATCCTAAACTACAGAGACAGAGACATTATCCTGAGGAAGGCTAGAGACATGACGGATCTGACAATTGGAGGTCAAAGAATTGCTATTTACCCTGACTATTCCGCCCTGGTACAGAAACAACGGATGATGTTCACGGGTATCAAGAGACGGCTGAGAGAACTGGGAGTGCAATACTCCATGATGTTTCCGGCACGACTGAGAGTGGTAGCGTTGGATAAGATTCATTTTTTCCAGACGCCGGAGGACGCTACCCAGTGGATAGATCTTAACGCTAAAAAACTTAAAGGGAAAGGAGATTGAAAATGTGAGGCGGGTTGGTCGGGAGATATCTTAAATCTTTCAAAAAGGGGGGAAAAAAAGAGATTGATTGACAGTACACTGGTAATTGAAATGTGAAGGTTGGAGGGTGGAGTTGGATATTACTCAGGGAAAGCACTGGGAGTGCTGATGCGGCGGAGAAGTACGAGGGAGGAAGGGTGTGCAGCGTACTAAAAGTTTATTTAGTTTCTTGCAGTTGTAATACAATACAGGTTCAATTATATTGTTCTTCTAAGAATTGCGCCGAATTCTGTTATAAACGGTAGCGGGAGGCGGAAGGAGAAGGTTACGTTAACAAGAGTGTTCGCAATGGGTGATGGTGCCCCACTCTTGATAAGAGGCAGAATGTATAGTATTGGGGGGTGTGGGGGAGGGGGGAGTGGGGTGAGGGTGGGAAGGGAAGTTAGACAGCTCAGAACCGGGAGTAACGACACAACTAAAGATGATGAGTCACATAATAGGGGACCGCTTTAAGATATTGAGCTGGAATGTGAGAGGCCTGGCGGATAAGTCTAGGAGAGCTGCGAGCTTGCAGTATGCGAAGGATCAACGGGCTTCTATGATATGCTTGCTAGAGACGCACTTGATACAGGAGAAAGTGGACGTACTGAATAGACGTTGGATACAGAAGGGGTATCATTCTACCTTTTCGACGTACTCAAGAGGTGTGTCAGTGTTGGTGCCGGTGGGAGTGCAATATGAAGAGGTGAAAGTATGCGTGGATGCTGAGGGTCAGTATGTGGTGATACAATGTATATTGTATGGAGTGAGATTGTGCGTTGCGGCAATGTATATTCCACCTCCATATTCAAGTAAGAAGATCAGGGAGGTATTGGAGAGGGTGGGACGATGGGAACCACTGCCAATCTTAATTATTGGGGATTTGAACAATATATGTGATGACTTTTGGGATAAAAATAAGAACACCCAGAATAGGTCGGAGGGGCACACTACAACATTTGGAACCTATGTGCGTGAATTAGGCATGATTGATCTATGGAGAGTCAGACATGTTGGGGAGAGAGGATACTCGTGCTATTCACCGGCTCATGCTACGCTATCCAGAATTGATATGGCACTGGGTAATCGCCTGTTGGACACAATGGTGGGGGAGGTGCGTTATCTGCCGAGGGCCCTTTCGGATCATTGTCCAATTGAGGTAGAGGTTAGGTTGTTGGGGACACGGACCGCAAGCGGGAGAGAATGGAAGATCCATCCTAACTGGTTACAGAGCATTGACTTGGACGGTATAGGGAAGGAGGTGACGGAATTCTTTGCGTTAAATGATGGGAGTACAGATGCTCTAACCGTTTGGGATGCAATGAAAGCGTACCTGAGAGGGTTACTATTTAGAGACATTAGTAGGTGTAAGAGGAAGACGAGGGAAGCGGAGAGAGTGGCGTTGGAGGAGCTGAAAGCCGCGGAGGACGAGATGGTTGTGCTGGGGACTTCCGAGGCAGAGAAAAGATTGAGAACAGCGCAAAATTGTATGGAAAAGATTCTGCTGGGGAAAGCTGAAAGGAAGCGGGAGTTTCAGAGGGTGGCTTATTTTCAGGAGGGAGAGACAGTTGGACACATGCTATCGGTGGTAGCCGCGGCTCAGCGTAGTACCTCGTATGTACACTCGTTGGTTTCGGATGGGGGGAGCAGGGTATCTGAAACACCGGATATTATAAAGGTCTTTGCGGACTTTTACGCGGACTTATATTCCTCCAAGGTCAATGAGTCAGCCGGAGAAACGGAGACTTTCCTTGAGAGTCTGGGTCTTCCGAAATTGAGTGAGGAGGATAGGGTGAGCCTCGATGCCCCTATCACCGAGGAGGAACTGAGTCGGGCGCTGAAGTCTATGGCCAATGGGAAGGCACCTGGGGTTGATGGGTTACCAGCCGAAATCTATAAAAGTTTGGAGGAAGTGCTGATTCCCAGATTAAAGTTAGTACTGGAGGAGGCTGGATGCCAAGGGTTTCTCCCAGCATCTATGAGGGAGGCTAATATAGTGGTTATTCCGAAGGAGGATAAGGATCTGGGGAAGCCTGAGTCATATCGGCCAATCTCTCTGTTAACCATCGATGTCAAGCTCTTGGCCAAGGTGTTAGCTACCCGTTTGTCCAGCGTCATTGCTAACCTTGTACATCCGGATCGATCTGGTTTTATGCCTGACAGATCTACAGCGGTTAATCTGCGGAGGCTGCATATGAACCTGCAGCTGAAGTCTGACAATTGTGGCCGAAGGGTTATTGCATCCTTGGATGCCCATAAGGCGTTTGACAGTGTGGAGTGGGGATATCTCTGGCGGGTGTTGAAATGTATGGGTATTGGCCCGCAATTTGTGGCGTGGACTCAACTGTTATACTCACTACCAACAGCTAGAATTAGAGTGAATGGGGAGCTTTCTCAGCCTATAAAGCTGGCCAGAGGTACGAGGCAGGGTTGCCCACTGTCGCCCCTTCTGTTTGCCTTAGCTGTGGAGCCACTGGCCGCCAAGATCCGGCAATCGGATGAGGTCCCTGGGTTCAGATATGGGAGTGTGGAGGAGAAGATTGCATTATATGCAGATGACATCTTACTGTTCCTGGCGGACCCGGATGAAGCCTTGAAGGGGGCTATCGAGATCGTTGGGAAATTTGGAGACTTATCGGGATTGAGGATAAACTGGGATAAATCGGTCCTCTTTGAGGTGGATGAGGTGGAGGAGAGTAGAAGTGAGCCATTGGGAGAGGGGCGGCTTAAGGTAGTATCCCTTTTCAAATACCTGGGAATATGGATCTCGATGCCAGTTACAGAGTTTTTATATAGGAATTTGACACCTCTCATGGGCGCTCTTAAAGCAAAAGTGGATGCGTGGAATAAATTACACTTATCGGTGGTAGGTAGGGTTAATCTCATTAAAATGGTTGTGATGCCCAAATTACTCTACGTCCTACATAATGCGCCAGTTTGGATTCCACGTGGGAAATTCCGGCAGATTAATGCTCTATTTAGAAGTCTGATATGGGGGAGGCGGTGCCCACGTATTCGCCTGGAGACGCTTCAGCGACCCAAGGAAGATGGAGGATTGGCTTTACCTAATCCTGAGTTATATTTTCTTGCAGCCCAGAGCCAACATTTGAAGGGCTGGGCGCGGGAGGCGTCTTCCAGTGCGGTACAGCACTTGATGGAGGGGATGACGGACCGACGACCGGTAGCGCAGTGTCTGGAGGATGGTTCCTTGGATGCATTGGGGAAATTATACCCAACTATGTTTTTGATATATAAATTATGGACCAGACTGCGACAGATTCGGGGGGTCACGGGGCTGACTAAATTTACACCGATATGGTTTAATAATAATTTGGTTGAGTTTGCGGCCCTTGGAGTGCTGGCGGAGTGGCAGGCCAAAGGAATCCACTTGGTGGCTCAGATAATTCAACAACAAGGATTAAAGTCCTTTTCGCAGCTGCAAGGGGAGTTTGGACTGAGACCGACTGGGGAATATCAATATGCTCAGATGAAACATGCTTTTAAAGCTCAGAACAAGGGTGGTGGTATTGAGATCCAGGAGGACATAGTTCTGGAATACGTGTGTGGGGAAGGGTCCACAAGGGGAATCATTACCACCCTTTATAAGGACCTTCTACATGCACATCTGCTAGACTTCCCTTTAAAAGCGAGAGCGAAATGGGAAAGAGATTTAGGCCCAATGGAGGATGAAACCTGGGAGTCGGTGTTGGAGTGGGTTCCACGAGTGTCACTGAGTGAGCCGTACAGACTATCGCAGCTGTACATCTTACACAGAGTCTATAAATCACCGGAAGTGTTGCACAGAGCGGGGTTGCGTGTTGACTCCGAATGCCCGAGATGTGGGACTGAGAATGCAGGAATATACCACATGATGTGGACATGTCCAAGACTGGTTGCTTTCTGGTTGGTGGTAATGAGCCGTGTGGAAGGGGCGTATAAATGCAGAGTGCCGAGGGATCCGATAGTGTGTATACTGGGACATGTAGAGGAAATCAGAGTGGATAACACCTGGAAGATAGCAATAGCTAGGCTATTATATATGGCAAGGAAGGTAATAGCAAGGAACTGGATCAAAGAGGAACCGCCTACAAGGGGTGAATTCCTGAATTATGTTAAATATGGTCTCAATTTGGAAAAGGGGGTCTATAAAAGACGTGGGAAAATAGAAACATTTGACAAAATGTGGTCTCCGTGGCTCGAGCTGGGATGAGTAGTTATGGGAAATGGGAGGATGAGGGCCTCTGAAAGGAAGAGAGTGCTAGAGGAACAAGCGGACATAAGTGAGTCAAATGGCTCAAAGAACCATCAATACTGGTAACAAAAGTATAACTGGGTATGAGCTGTCAGGGGAGGGGGGGGGTTGGGTTTTGTTGGGGGCTTGGAAAATGTTAAAATTTTGCAAAATACTGGAAAATGCATAAATTGTATTGTTCACATTTGCTTTCAATAAAAAACTATTTAAACAAAAAAAAAACTATATACGAGTTGGCGACTCTGGGTTCAGCACCTGTTCACACTCAGTCTATGTTTGGATGTGCAGGTCAGGTTTTTGAAACGAGTGCAAAAAATGGACATGACGGCCGCCATGACTTTTGTGAACACTCTGGGGGCAGTAGCGAGGCCGAAGGGTAAGGCTGTGAACTGGAAATGCTCCTCTCGGACAGCGAAGCGCAGGAACTTCTGGTGAGGGGGAAGATCAGAATGTGACGGTAAGCTTCTCAGATGTCGATAGATGCTAGGAACTCCCCCTTCTCCATAGAGGAAATGACAGAACGGAGGGACTCCATCCTGAAGTGCTGGATCATTACAAATTTGTTTAGGAGTTTTAGGTCCACTATGGGCGTCATTGTTCCACCTTTTTCCGGAGCACAAATAGGTTCGAGTAGAAACCCTCGAACCTCTCCTTTTCTGGTACCGAAATAATGACCCCCTCTTGACGAAGTGAATCGATGGCTCAGTAAAAGGACCATGTCTGCGCCTTCACTTTGGGAGGATGAGAGGGGAAGAACCTTGCTGGAGGGTGGGAGGAAAATTCTATCTAGAGGACACCAGGTCCCTGACCCATTTGTCATGAATGACAGAGTGCCAGGCATGATGAAACCAAAGTAGACAGCTGCCTACTCTGCTAGTGTCGACTGGGTAAAGCCAAGAGTCATTTGGGCGAGAATCTATGGGACCTGGATCCCTTAGATCTGGACTGCTTAGGTTGGCTCTTCCATAACTGGTTGGTCTTATACAAAACCTGGGGGCCTTTGTCCCCATGAGGAGAGTGCCCCGATCCAGAAGAGTTGTAGTGGACCAACCAGGACTGCTGCAAAAGGACCGGAAACGAGACTGTTGCAGGTGATGAAAGGGATGCTTAACTTTCTGCTGGGGGAGGAATTTACTCTTCCCACCTTTGGCATCAGAGATAAGGTGATCCAAGTTCAATTGGACAATGCCACGTCTGTGGTATATATCAATCATCGGGGGGCACCCGCACAGGGCGGTAATGGGTGAGGTGGAACACATCCTTCGCTGGGGAGAGAGAAACCACTCAGTCATCTCAGCAGTTCACATCCCAGGTGTGGAAAACTGGGTTGTAGACTTCCGCTGTCAGGGCCTCACCTCAGGAGAGTGGTCACTTCGTCTGGAGGTCCTCCAACAAATTTGTCATCGCTGGGGGAATCCGGACGTGGATTTGATGGCATCAAGACTAAATGCCAAGGTGCCAGAGTTCATAGCTTGGTCCCGGGATCCAAAAGCTGTCGGGGCGGACTCACTGGTTCTTCCGTGGTGTCAGTTTCATCTTCTGTATGTGTTTGCCCCTCTTCTGTTACTCCCAAGGGTCATCAGGAAGATCAAGGCGGAGGGGGTCCTAGTGATTCTGGACGCTCTGGACTGGCCACCTCGGGTATGGTACGCAGAGTTGGTGCAACTTGTCATTGACGTCCCCTGGCGATAACTGGATCTTACTCTCTTACTCTCCCAGGACCCGATTTGCTACCAGAACTCAAGGGCTCTGTGTTTAGCGGCCTGGCCAATGAATACTGGGTCCTAACCCAAGCGGGGTTCTCCAAGGAGATAGTGTCCACCATGATTAGCGCTCGGAAGCCTGTATCAGTGCGCATCTATCACCTGGAAAACGTTTTTCACATGGTGTAGAGAACTCCTCTTGTCTTCTCCATTCCCACCATATTGGAGTTTCTTCAGTCCGGTCTGGACTCAGGTCTAGCACTTAGTTCCCTCAAATGTCAGGTTTCCGCTTTATCTGTTTTGTTCCAGTGCAAGATTGCTTCAAAGCCGCAGGTGAGGACTTTCAGGGGGTTTCCCAGGTGGTGCCTCCCTATAGAATGCCCTTGGATGCCTGCGAGCTTAACTTGGTTCTGAGTATTTTACAGAAGGCTCCTTTCGAACCACTGCGGGACGTTTCTCTAACCCACCTTTCATGGAAAGTCGCTTTCCTTGTGACATCAATCAGGTGGGTTTCAGAGCTGGCCACTCTGTCCTGTTAAGCGCCTTATCTAATTTTCCTCCAGGACAAGGTAGTTCTCAGGTCGTCGCCATCCTCCTTAATTAACCAAGGTGGTTTCCTCTTTTCACCTTAATACATTGTCCTGCCCTCATTTTGCCTGGCATTGGTACACCGGGTGGAGAGGGCTCTTCACACTCTGGATTTCGTGAGGGCTCTCAGGAGGTACATCTCACGGACAGTGTCCTTCCATAAGTCAAACGCTTTATTCATCCTTCCTAAGGGTCAAAGGAAGGGACTCGGCGCTTCAAAATCCACAATAGTCAGGTGGATCCGCTCGGCTATTCAAGAGTCTTACCGTCTCAGAGGCAAGCTTATCCCAGAGGGGATTAAGCGCACTCCACTTGGTCAGTGGGTGTTTCTTGGGCTATTCGGCACCAGGCATCAGCGGAACAGGTTTTCAAGGCTGCGACTTGGTCCAGTCTGCACTCGTTCTCTAAGCACTACAAGATTCACACGCAGGCTTCCGCAGATGTGGGCCTGGACAGGCGAATCTTGCAGATGGCGGTAGTGCATCTATAGACAGTTGGTACATGGGGTTTGATCTGTCGTAGGTTCCCCTGCCAGGGACTGCTTTAGGACGTCCCATGGTCCTGTGTCCCCCAATGAGGTGAAGGAGAAACACGGATTTTTGTGTACTCACTCTTTTTCTCTGAGCCACTCATTGGGGGACACAGCACCCACCCTATTGGCCTGACTGCTATGTTTGTTCTTTGGTTTGACATGTTGTACCAGTATTTGATAGTTTTGTTCTCCTGCTTTGTCACTGAACTGGTTTGGAATGGAGCCAGTGGTAGGTGTATACAGCAGAGGAAGAGGAGTTAATTTTTTATATATTCACTTAGTGCCAGCCTCCTAGTGGCAGCAGCATACACCTATGGTCCTGTGTTCCCCAATGAGTGGATTGGAGAAAAGGATCCATGGTTTTTGTTAGTTCTTTACAGGGAATATGTCAGCATGTTTTTGCTATATAATCTGGGAGCAATATGATGTAGTGGCAGAGACAATGTGCAACCTACTAGGCTCTGTGGTGTTTACTAAAATCTGTTTTATCATCAGGAGATTATCACTAGAGGACATGTTGTCTTGTGCCATGAAGTCCTCCTCTGAGTAACCACCTCCACCACTGGTTAGCAGTTTTCTGTCAATGTACAGTGTACACATAAAGATGTCAATCTGTGTTGTGGGCGGGGATATATACAGTTTTGCAATCTGAACACTTCTAGATCTGTAGCAGGGAAAACTGTGATTGTATCTCAGCCCCTACAATATAATGCTCTCAGATTTCATAGTTAAAACCTGATGAGAGACTCATTTAAGAAAAATGCCTTTACTACAGACTAAAGTGTGCTAAACAGGGATGTAGAGAAGTGAGCGGGCAGCAAATTGTAATTATATGCGATCACCTAATAATGACTGGGACAACGTTTGGGATACTCACTGATGCGGAAAATGAAAGGGCCACCGTTCACCATCCTATTCAGTTTTTTCCTCCGTGCAGGGATCTTCCTGCCATATATTGCAGTTCAGCTCTAATAACCCCTTCACGACATGCACCGTATTAGTGCGGCACATGTCGTTTCTCCCTCTTTCATGTGGGCTCCAGCGCTGAGCCCACATCTTTCAATGTATAAAAAGAAAAAAAAAAAAAAGCAGTAGACCATAGAAGGGGATCACCTCAGACACGGATCAAGTATAAAGACAAATAAATTTTATTGATACATAGAGACCATATACATATGGACACAAGAAAACATCAAGAAACAACTATTAAAAACATTTAAAAATGGTCATACACAAGACCTACAAAGATAACACTTAGACCCATAATAAGGTCAGAAAACCCCCTAAGTACCAACTCCCCAGTACATATAATAAACCATGCATGAGACCTACACCTGATTGAGCAGTCTAAACATATATAAAGGTGATGTCTGTGTGAACAGTGTCATACGCTTTAGACAGAATAGATATAGAAACTCATGCCTGAAAATTCACACCATAGCAAAACAGTACTAATGGGTCCAAAAGGTCAAAATATCTTGTGATAAATCACCGATAAAGTGCAGGCATATGTCGCAGATAAGATGGTATACACATAGTATAATGGAATATGTGCCCCACAGACCCTGAAACAATCAATGGGTCAGAAGTATAGTAAATCAAAGATACCAAATATCTTAATATAAACTGCTACCTGCTATAAGAGAACCCCCTACTGATACAATACCATGGCTGTCAGGCCTGAACAGTTATATGGAGATCAGGCGTATCATGATGATACCCGGAGCTGCAAAGTGCACACAAGACCACCTAGGGAGCGGAAGAAAGGGGGTTTGACAGACCCGACGCGTGTCGCCACACACACCGTGGCTTCGTCAGGGGTCGAAGCCCACATCTTTCCTGGCAAGTCAGCTGTTTTGAACCTGAGATTGCGGGTCAACCTCTATGGTTGTCACTGCCGGATTGCTATGAGCGCCACCCTGTGGCATTTTGCTGGACTGGTTTAAGAGTGCCATGCCACATTGGCAGAGCCCCGGAGGTGCTCATTTCATAGATTAGTTTGCGGATCCCATATATAGAGCTTTTAAGTGTTAAAGAGCAGAATCCCCCCCTCAAGCGACCAGTACGTTGTAGTGACCAGTACTTTGTGCCCAGCTTCTGCTTCTGGAGACATGCACCCGTAAATTAGGCGAGGTTTCATCGTTACAAAAATGCAAAACATGTGGACGATAACTGCTGTTTAGGTACACTGGTGGTCAAAAAGGAGGTGGCATTTGGATTTGGGAAAGTAGAAATCACTGGATTTCTTTCGGGGGGCGAGGAGTCAAAGCGCTTTTCCAGAGCCTTTGTGCTACCCGTAGCGTGGAAGCCACTAATTTCCATTGACCGAAAACTTACCTGAGTGGGGACTTGCTTTTTTTGTGGATTGCTTTGAAGCTTTTGTTAGGAACATTTTACATAACTTTTGGGATCACATTTATCCAGCGCTCTACACTGAGCACTTACATTGGTGTTCCATATAAATCTCTGAGTGATGTGATTAAGATAAAACAACCGAGGAATCCACTCCCTGTAATGAGGCAGTAGTTACTCTGGATTCTATCTGGCCTCAGAAGTGTATAAAACTGTGGATGACTGCACTTTTATGCAAGCCTAAGAAAAAAGACTGACCGCGTCGGATCACATGTCAGAAAGCATCCACAGTGCCTCCATGTTCCTGTTTATTGTAAAACTTCCACTGGGGGTTCTGTCTGTATCACATACTTCAAAGATTTACATGGAACTCCCTGTGTAAGTGCTCAGCATATAGTGCAGGGTAAATGTCAGCCGAGCCTGTGATCTTTGGGATCCAGAATGAACAAATCAACAGCAGGTAAAAAATTGGTTTTATTCATTTTTATGTTGTACCTCGTGTGGTATAAGTGATTAGACAACTTTATTCTTCGGGCTGGTGTGTTTTTTACAGCAATGCCAAATTTATATGATTGTCTTTGTTTGGCAGCTGCCACACACTAAAAGACGTTTCGCCATATTTTTGAAAGCTATAATTTTTCCTTATTTCAACCAACAGTCATGTGAAGGCTTTGTTTTTGTGGGATGAAATAACGTTTTTATTGGTAGCTCTTTCTGGCACATGACATTCTTTTGATTGTTGTGCACTCCGATTTTTGAGTGGCAGAATGAACAAACACCAGCAATTCAGGAATTGTTTTTTGTTATGACGCGTGTGGTAAAATTGATGTCTGCTTTATTCTACGATTAGAGCAATACCACATTGATATTTTTTTTTGTTTCAATGCTTTTACACAGAAAAAAATATATTTTATAGAAAAAAAATATTGTTCTATCGCTATATTCTGAGAACTATAATTTTTGTTTCTCTGCTGATTTAGCTGTATGGCTGCTTGTTTTTTGTGGGATGACGTGTGTGTGTGTGTGTGTATATATATATATATATATATATATATATATATATATATATATATATATACATATATATACATATACATATATACGAGGGGCGATCCAAAAGTAATGATAATCAATACTAAACACAATGAATATAGTCAAAAAATAAATTTATTTTTCTACATAGTCTCCTAACAAGTCTATACATTTAGTCCATCTCTTTTCTAAACTTAGAATTCCCTTCGAAAAAAAATTTTGATCTTGACCCTCAAAAAAATCCCCAACAGCGGTTATCACGTCGCTATTGTCGTCAAATTTCTTGCCCCGGAGGTGTTCCTTGAGCCGAGGAAAGAGAAAGAAGTCACTGGGGGCTAGATCTGGTGAATAGGGGGGGTGTTCCACCAGTTCAAAGCCCGCTTCTTGAATGGTAGCCATGGCAACTGCAGCTTTGTGAGCCAGCGCGTTATCATGGTGAAACAACACTCCAGCCCGCAGTTTGCCACGCCTTTTCTCCTTGATAGCCTCCCGCAATCTTCTTATTTGTTCTGCGTAGTAGGAGCCCGTAATAGTGGCTCCCTTCTCCAAATAGTCCACCATAATAATTCCTTCAGCGTCCCAAAAAACGGACGCCATAACCTTCCCTGCTGAGCTTGACACTTTGAATTTCTTCGGCGTCGGTTCGTCGGCTCGTTTCCATGTCATCGATTGTTGTTTAGTTTCGGGATCAAAGTGGTGGATCCAGGTCTCGTCCATGGTCAAAAAACGTGACAAAATTTTCCTTGTCTACTTGGAACTTTTCGAGATTTGCTATTGAAATGTCAACTCGTTTCTTCTTTTGTTCGTCGGTTAACATTTTTGGCACCCAACGCGCGGAGACCTTTCTCATATGCAATTCTTTTGCAAGGATTCTTTGAATACTGCCATATGAGATCCCTGTGACCTCAGCTACATGCCTGATAGTCACTCTTCGATCTGCCAATACAACTTCAACTTTTTTCACGTTTTCTTCATTGAGGGACGTGGATGGGCATCCTTCACGATGTTCATTTTCCGTCGATGTTCTTCCCAGCTTAAATTCCTTGGCCCAGCGTGCAACTGTGGAATATGGAGGAGAAGAGTCCCCCAATGTTTCCACCAAGTCACCGTGTATGTCTTTGGTAGTCATTTTTTTCAAGCAGAGGTATTTGATGACAGCTCTGAGCTCGTTTTTTTCCATTTTGATGTTCACTCCTCGGCAGTTCATATTCAAATGAATGTAGCTCCCGGGAATCGTGGTCTATTTAAGTAATTTTTTTTCCTGGACTAGTGGGTACCTAAGAGAGAAGAAAACATTTTATTTTAATTTCTGTGTGCAATAGAAATAACCGATTATCATTACTTTTGGATCGCCCCTCGTATATACATATATATACATATACATATACATACACATATATATATATATATATATACAGTTAAGTCCATATATATTTGGACAGAGACAACATTTTTCTAATTTTGGTTATAGACATTACCACAATGAATTTTAAACAAAACAATTCAGATGCAGTTGAAGTTCAGACTTTCAGCTTTCATTTGAGGGTATCCACATTAAAATTGGATGAAGGGTTTAAGATTTTCAGCTCCTTAACATGTGCCACCTTGTTTTTAAAGGGACCAAAAGTAATTGGACGGATTCAATAATTTGAAATAAAATGTTCATTTTGAGTACTTGGTTGAAAACCCTTTGTTGGCAATGACTGCCTGAAAACTTGAACTCATGGACATCACCAGATGCTGTGTTTCCTCCTTTTTGATGCTCTGCCAGGCCTTCACTGTGGTGGTTTTCAGTTGCTGTTTGTTTGTGGGCCTTTATGTCTGAAGTTTAGTGTTTAACAAGTGAAATGTATGCTCAATTGGGTTGAGATCAGGTGACTGACTTGGCCATTGAAGAATATTCCACTTTTTTGCTTTAATAAACTCCTGGGTTGCTTTGGCTTTATGTTTTGGGTCATTGTCCATCTGTAGCATGAAACGACAACCAATCAGTTTGGCTGCATTTGGCTGGATCTGAGCCCACAGTATGTCTCTGAATACCTCAGAATTCATTCGGCTGTTTCTGTCCTGTGTCACATCATCAATAAACACTAGTGACCCAGTGCCACTGGCAGCCATGCATGCCCAAGCCATCACACTGCCTCCGCCGTGTTTTACAGATGATGTGGTATGCTTTGGATCATGAGCTGTACCATGCCTTCGCCATACTTTTCTCTTTCCATCATTCTGGTAGAGGTTGATCTTGGTTTCATCTGTCCAAAGAATGTTCTTCCAGAACTGTGCTGGCTTTTTTAGATGTTTTTTGGCAAAGTCCAGTCTAGCCTTTTTATTCTTGATGCTTATGAGTGGCTTTGCACCGTGCAGTGAACCCTCTGTAATTACTTTCATGCAGTCCTCTTTATGGTAGATTTGGATATTGATACGCCGACCTCCTGGAGAGTGTTGTTCACTTAGTTGGCTGTTGTGAAGGGGTTTCTCTTCACCATGGAGATTATTCTGCGATCATCCACCACTGTTGTCTTCCGTGGGCGCCCAGGTTTTTTTGTATTGATGAGTTCACCAGTGCTTTCTTTCTTTCTCAGGATGTACCATACTGTAGATTTTGCCAGTCCTAATATTGTAGCAATTTCTCGGAAGGGTTTTTTCTGTTTTCGCAGCTTAAGGATGGCTTGTTTCACCTGCTTGGAGAGCTCCTTTGACCTCATGTTTACTTCACAGCAAAACCATCCAAATGCAAGCACCACACCTCAAATCAACTCCAGGCCTTTTATCTGCTTAATTGAGAATGACATAACGAAGGGATTGCCCACACCTGTCCATGAAATAGCCTTGGAGTCAATTGTCCAATTACTTTTTGTCCCTTTAAAAACAGGGTGGCACATGTTAAGGAGCTGAAACTCCTAAACCCTTCATCCAATTTTAATGTGGATACCCTCAATTGAAAGCTGAAAGTCTGAACTTCAACTGCACCTGAATTGTTTTGTTTAAAATTCATTGTGGTAATGTCTATAACCGAAATTAGTAAAATGTTGTCTCTGTCCAAATATATATGGACCTAACTGTATATATACACTATAGACCTATAGTCTCTAGGTGTAACTCTATTTTGTCTAACATTGGAATCCTTTTGGACAAAGTTCTCAATCCAATTGCAGGTTGCGCAGAATCTTTTATTAGGGATACGGCTGATTTCTTGGAAAAAGTGAAAGGTATAGAGATGGTGGGTGAAGTGGTGTTGGCATCTTTCGATGTCACATCGCTTTACACATCTATTGACCACAGTCGAGGGCTGGATGCGATTCGCAGGAAGCTGTTATCTACACAATATTCTGCTGAACAACAAGAGTTTTTACATTACATTTATTGAAACTGGTGTTGACTAGGGTTGAGCGAAACGGGTCGAACATTTTCAAAAGTCGCCGACTTTTGGCTAAGTCGGGGTTTCATGAAACCCGATCCGACCCCTGTGCGGGGTCGGCCATGCGGTACGCGACTTTCGCGCCAAAGTCGCGTTTCAATGACGCGAAAAGCGCCATTTCTCAGCCAATGAAGGTAAACGCAGAGTGTGGGCAGCGTGATGACATAGGTCCTGGTCCCCACCATCTTAGAGAAGGGCATTGCAGTGATTGGCTTGCTGTCTGCGACGTCACAGGGGCTATAAAGAGGCGTTCCCGCCGACCGCCATCTTACTGCTGCTGATCTGAGCTTAGGGAGAGGTTGCTGCCGCTTTGTCAGAAGCAGGGATAGCGTTAGGCAGGGTCCATTAACCACAAAACCGCTTGTGCTGCAGCGATTTGCACTGTCCAACACCACCCTCGGTGTGCAGGGACAGTGGAAGTTTTTTTTTGTTTTTTTTCCCCCTCAGCGCTGTAGCTCATTGGGCTGCCCTAGAAGGCTCCCTGATAGCTGCATTGCTGTGTGTACGCCGCTGTGCAAACCAACTGCTTTTTTCAAAGCACAAATCCTCTTGTTCCTTCCTTTCTGCACAGCTATCTTTTTTGTTTGTCCACACTTTTTATTTCATTTGTGCATCAGTCCACTCCTTATTGCTGCCTGCCATACCTGGCTGAGATTACTGCAGGCAGGGAGATAGTAGCTGCCTGCCATACCTGGCTGAGATTACTGCAGGCAGGGAGATAGTAATTGTAGGACATTCCCTGTTTTTTTTTTTTTTTTTTTTTTGGTGGGAGATTAAGATTGGCAATTTGGCATTTCTGCTAGAGTGCCATCCCTGTGTGTGCCATCTCTCTCACATAGTGGGCCATAGAAAGCCTTTTCATTTTTCTGTATTTTTTTTTGTGGGGTGTATAAATTCTCCCTGATAAAAATACAGTGGGAGATTAATATTGGCCTTTGGGCTTGTGTGCCAGTCCTGAGTGTGCCATCTCTCTCACAAATAGTGGGCCATAGAAAGCCTATTTTATTTTTTTTTGGGTTTTATAAATTCTCCCTGAAAAAAAGGGAGATTAATATTGGCCTCTGGGCTTGTGTGCCAGTCCTGAGCGTGCCATCTGTGCCAGCCCTGAGCGTGCCATCTCTCTCACAAATAGTGGGCCATAGAAAGCCTATTTAATTTTTTTTTTGGTTTTATAAATTCTCCCTGAAAAAAAGGGAGATTAATATTGGCCTCTGGGCTTGTGTGCCAGTTGTGAGCGTGCCATCTGTGCCAGTCCTGAGCGTGCCATCTCTCTCACAAATAGTGGGCCATAGAAAGCCTATTTAATTTTTTTTTTTGTTTTATAAATTTTCCCTGAAAAAAGGGAGATTAATATTGGCCTCTGGGCTTGTGTGCCAGTTGTGAGCGTGCCATCTGTGCCAGTCCTGAGCGTGCCATCTCTCTCACAAATAGTGGGCCATAGAAAGCCTATTTAATTTTTTTTTTGGTTTTATAAATTTTCCCTGAAAAAAGGGAGATTAATATTGGCCTCTGGGCTTGTGTGCCAGTTGTGAGCGTGCCATCTGTGCCAGTCCTGAGCGTGCCATCTCTCTCACAAATAGTGGGCCATAGAAAGCCTATTTAAATATTTTTTTGGTTTTATAAATTCTCCCAGAAAAAAAGGGAGATTAATATTGGCCTCTGGGCTTCTGTGCCAGTCCTGAGCGTGCCATCTGTGCCAGTCCTGAGCGTCCCATCTCTCTCACAAATAGTGGGCCATAGAAAGCCTATTTTTTTTTTTTTTTGGGTTTTAGAAATTCTCCCTGGAAAAAAAAAGGGAGATTAATATTGCCCTTTGGGCTTGTGTGCCAGTACTAAGCGTTCCATCTCTCTCTCTCTCTCAGTCAGTGGGCCATAGAACGCCTATTTTTGGTTTTATTTGTTTTCTAAATTCTCCCTGAAAAAATCATTTTATTTTATTTGGTTTCTAAATTCTTCCTGATAAAATCATATTTTTTTTATTATTTTTTTTTCTAAAGTCTCCCTGAAAAAAAAAAAAAAAAAACAAACAAAAAAAACAGTGGGAGATTAATATTGGCCTTTCTGCTTGTGTGCCAGTCTTGACTCCTGGGTGTGCCATCTCTCTCTCTCTCTCTCTCCAATTGTGGTCCATAGAAAGCCTATATTTTTTTTCCTTGATTTGGGTTCCAAAATCTACCAGAGAAAATAACTACATCAATCATTGGTAGAAAAATATTGGCCTCTGGGCTTGTGTGCCACTCCTGACTCCTGTGTGCGTCATCTCTCAGTCAGTGGGCCATAGAACGCCTATTTTTGTTTTTATTTGTTTTATAAATTCTCCCTGAAAAAATCATTTTATTTTATTTGGTTTCTAAATTCTTCCTGATAAAATCATATTTTTTTTATTATTTTTTTTTCTAAAGTCTCCCTGAAAAAAAAAAAAAAAAAACAAACAAAAAAAACAGTGGGAGATTAATATTGGCCTTTCTGCTTGTGTGCCAGTCTTGACTCCTGGGTGTGCCATCTCTCTCTCTCTCTCTCTCCAATTGTGGTCCATAGAAAGCCTATATTTTTTTCCCTTGATTTGGGTTCCAAAATCTACCAGAGAAAATAACTACATCAATCATTGGTAGAAAAATATTGGCCTCTGGGCTTGTGTGCCACTCCTGACTCCTGTGTGCGTCATCTCTCAGTCAGTGGGCCATAGAACGCCTATTTTTGTTTTTATTTTTTTTATAAATTCTCCCTGAAAAAATCATTTTATTTTATTTGGTTTCTAAATTCTTCCTGATAAAATCATATTTTTTTTATTATTTTTTTTTCTAAAGTCTCCCTGAAAAAAAAAAAAAAAAAACAAACAAAAAAAACAGTGGGAGATTAATATTGGCCTTTCTGCTTGTGTGCCAGTCTTGACTCCTGGGTGTGCCATCTCTCTCTCTCTCTCTCTCTCTCTCTCTCTCTCTCCAATTGTGGTCCATAGAAAGCCTATATTTTTTTTCCTTGATTTGGGTTCCAAAATCTACCAGAGAAAATAACTCCATCAATCATTGGTAGAAAAATATTGGCCTCTGGGCTTGTGTGCCACTCCTGATTCCTGTGTGCGTCATCTCTCACTCAGTGGCCCATAGAAAGCATATAGTTTGTTACATTTGTTTTCTAAATTCTCCCTGCAAAAATCTATTTTTTTTTTTTGGGGGGGTTTCTAAAGTGTTCCTGAAAAAAATAAAAATAAAAAAAAAATAATAGTGTGACATTAATATTAACATTTGTGCTTCAGTGACAGTCCTGCGTGTGGGGCATCTCTCTAATTTGCAGCCACCAAAAAAAGAGTGTGTAACATTGGGCCTGATTTTCGCTGTGGTCTCACCAACCTGTAAAGGGGTAGCTAAATCATACTGAAGTTATAGCTCACCGTGTAAGTTGTGTGACTGCAACAAATAACGTTAGTTTGGTTACGTTTTTAAAACAATGAGGAAGTCTAGTGGAAGAGGTCGTGGCCGGGGGCGTTCATTGTCAGCTGGTAATGAGGGTAGTGGTAGTGGTGGAGCATCAGGTGGTCGTGGGGAAAAAAATATTGCACCTAAGTCTGGAGCTGTGGAGCCAGGTTCGTCGTCCGGCTACACAAGGCCTCGAACGCTCCCTTTTCTGGGATTAGGAAAACCGCTTTTAAAGCCGGAGCAGCAAGAGCAAGTTTTGGCTTATCTTGCTGACTCAGCCTCTAGCTCTTTTGCCTCCTCTCGTGAAACTGGTAAAAGTAAAAGCAGCGCGTCGTTAGTGGATGTTCACGGTCAGGGACAAGTCACTTCCTTGTCCTCTTCAGCAAAAACAACAACAGAGAAGAATGCAGCAGGCGACACAACGGGTTACTCCATGGAGCTCTTTACACATACCGTCCCTGGCTTAGAAAGTGAAGCAGTTAACAGTCCATGCCCATTACAAATTGAATCTGACATGGAGTGCACTGACGCACAGCCACAGCCAGACTACTATGCTGGTCCTTTGACTCAGACCACAACATTGCCCTCGCAGGGTGCTGATCAAGAATCAGACCCTGATGAGACTATGTTGCCCCATCACGAACGCTATACCACCGAACGACACGGTGACACAGACGAAGTTGCGCAGGAGGTACAAGAAGAGTTATTAGATGACCCAGTTCTTGACCCCGATTGGCAGCCATTGGGGGAACAGGGTGCAGGCGGCAGCAGTTCTGAAGCAGAGGAGGAGGAGGGGCCGCAGCAGGCATCAACATCGCCACAGGTTCCATCTGCCGGGCCCGTATCTTGCCCAAAACGCGTGGCAAAGCCAAAACCTGGTGGAGGACAGCGTGGCCATCCGGTTAAAGCTCAGTCTGCAATGCCTGAAAAGGTATCCGATGCTAGAAAGAGTGCAGTCTGGCATTTTTTTAAACAACATCCAATTGATCAGCGCAAAGTCATCTGTCAAAAATGTTCTACTTCCTTAAGCAGAGGTCAGAATCTGAAAAGTCTCAATACTAGTTGCATGCATAGACATTTAACCACCATGCATTTGAAAGCTTGGACTAACTACCAAACGTCCCTTAAGGTTGTTGCACCCTCGGCCAATGAAGCTAGTCATCAACGCAACATCCCTTCCGGCAGTGTAGGACCACCATTTAGCGCACCACCTGCTGTATCTGTGCAGGTATCTTTGCCAGGCCAAAGCAGTCAGGGTCAGGGAATCACCAGTTTCGTAGTAGGAAACACTGCATCTAGGGCACCGGCGGCAACAATACCATCTCCCACCGTCTCTCAGTCTGCCATGTCCACCGGCACCCCCGCTAGTTCCACGATCTCCAGCTCTCCAGTCCAGCTCACCCTACATGAGACTATGGTTAGAAAAAGGAAATACTTAGCCTCGCATCCGCGTACACAGGGTTTGAACGCCCACATAGCTAGACTAATCTCGTTAGAGATGATGCCCTACCGGTTAGTTGAAAGCGAAGCTTTCAAAGACCTGATGGACTACGCTGTACCACGCTACGAGCTACCCAGTCGACACTTTTTTTCCAGAAAAGCCATCCCAGCCCTCCACCAGCATGTTAAAGAGCGCATCGTCCATGCACTCAGGCAATCTGTGAGCACAAAGGTGCACCTGACAACAGATGCATGGACCAGTAGGCATGGCCAGGGACGTTACGTGTCCATCACGGCACACTGGGTAAATGTGGTGGATTCAGGGTCCACAGGGGACAGCAAGTTTGGGACAGTTCTGCCTAGCCCACGGTCTAGTAAACAGTTGTCTGTAGCCGTTCGCACCCCCTCCTCCTCCTCCTCCTCCTCGTCCTCCTGCAGAAGCAAGAGCTCGTCCACAGACCGCAGTCGCACAAACACTCCATCCGCACCTGCCACTGTTGCACACCAGGTCTCCCATTATGGGGCAGCTACTGGCATACGTCAGCAGGCTGTATTGGCTATGAAGTGTTTGGGCGACAATAGACACACCGCGGAAGTTCTGTCCGAGTTCTTGCAGCAAGAAACGCAGTCGTGGCTGGGCACTGTAGATCTTGAGGCAGGCAAGGTAGTGAGTGATAACGGAAGGAATTTCATGGCTGCCATCTCCCTTTCCCAACTGAAACACATTCCTTGCCTGGCTCACACCTTAAACCTGGTGGTGCAGTGCTTCCTGAAAAGTTATCCGGGGTTATCCGACCTGCTCCTCAAAGTGCGTGGACTTTGCGCACATATCCGCCGTTCGCCTGTACACTCCAGCCGTATGCAGACCTATCAGCGTTCTTTGAACCTTCCCCAGCATCGCCTAATCATAGACGTTGCAACAAGGTGGAACTCAACACTGCACATGCTTCAGAGACTGTGTGAACAGAGGCGGGCTGTTATGTTTTTGTGGGAGGATACACATACACGGGCAGGCAGTAGGATGGCAGACATGGAGTTGTCAGGTGTGCAGTGGTCGAAGATTCAAGACATGTGTCAAGTCCTTCAGTGTTTTGAGGAATGCACACGGCTGGTTAGTGCAGACAACGCCATAATAAGCATGAGCATCCCCCTAATGCGTCTGCTGATGCAAAGTTTGACGCACATAAAGGATCAGGCGTCTGCACCAGAGGAAGAGGAAAGCCTTGATGACAGTCAGCGATTGTCTGGTCAGGGCAGTGTACATGACGAGGTACCGGGCGAAGAGGAGGTGGAGGATGAGGAGGATGATGAGGATGAGTATATTTTTAATGAGGAAGCTTTCCCGGGGGCACGGGAAATTGGTGGCGTGGCAAGGCCGGGTTCTGGTTTTTTGAGGGACACAAGTGACGTAGATTTGCCTGCAACTGCCCCTCAACCAAGCACAACCGCAGATTTGACAACGGGAACTTTGGCCCACATGGCGGATTATGCCTTGCGTATCCTCAAAAGGGACACACGCATTACAAAAATGATGAACGATGACGATTACTGGTTGGCCTGCCTCCTTGATCCTCGCTATAAAGGCAAATTGCAAAATATTATGCCACATGAGAACTTGGAACTAATATTAGCAACAAAACAATCAACTCTTGTTGACCGTTTGCTTCTGGCATTCCCTGCACACAGCGCCCGTGATCGTTCTCACACGAGCTCCAGGGGCCAGCAGACCAGAGGTGTTAGAGGGGCAGAAATCAGAAGTGGCGTTGGCCAGAGGGGTTTTCTGACCAGGTTGTGGAGTGATTTTTCTATGACCGCAGACAGGACAGGTACTGCAGCATCAATTCAAAGTGACAGGAGACAACATTTGTCCAGTATGGTTACAAACTATTTTTCATCCCTTATCGACGTTCTCCCTCAACCGTCATTCCCATTTGATTACTGGGCATCCAAATTAGACACCTGGCCAGAATTGGCAGAATATGCATTGCAGGAGCTTGCTTGCCCGGCAGCTAGTGTCCTATCAGAAAGAGTATTCAGTGCTGCAGGTTCAATACTAACAGAAAAAAGGACTCGTCTGGCTACCCAAAATGTAGATGATCTAACCTTCATTAAAATGAACCACAACTGGATTTCAAAATCTTTTGCCCCACCCTGCCCGGCTGACACCTAGCTTTCCTATGAAAAGGTCTTGCCTGTGGACTATTCTGAATGACTTTTCCAATCTCGTAATTTTCTTCACCTGATTGTCCAGCATACGACATGTTTCCACCTCACGAAATGGCCAAACTCCCCACACGGGGCCGTGCTATCGCCACTTTGCGCTTGGACCCTTGAGAGTGCTGTTTGTCTGAAGAGGTGGGTGTGGCCGCTTTTGGTCGACGGCACTGCCACTGGGTCCCTCATAGTACAATAAAGTGTCTCTGGCGGTGGTGGTGCGCACCCAACGTCAAACACACCGTTGTAATATGAGGGGCCCTGTGCCTGTACCGCCGGCCACAAGACAGTTCCCCCCCCCAGCTCAAACAGTGCTCTACCACTAGCAAAATTATCTCTCACAGCTTCACCAATGTGTAGTCTAGGCGCTGACATCCTTCAATGCCTGGCACTGACAATACCATTGTTTTGACATTTTTGTTATGTTAGGCCTTCGAAGCCTGTCTGCGGTCCCTTCTTTCTACAACTACTACACTGACCAGGCCACTGCTGGCCGTGTTACCCTGGAACCAATTTAAAAGTGCCTACAGTCAGCCCAATTTTGTTATGTTAGGCCTTCGAAGACTGTCTGCCGTCACTCCTTCCACTAGACTTCCACTGACCATACACTGCTGCCCATGTACCCCTGGAACCAATTTAAAGTGCCTACAGCCAGCCCAATTTTGTTATGTTAGGCCTTCGAAGCCTGTCTGCGGTCACTCCTTCCACTAGACTTCCACTGACCAGACCACTGCTGCCCGTGTACCCCTGCAACCAATTTAAAAGTGCCTACAGCCAGCCCAAGTTTGTTATGTTAGGCCTTCGAAGCCTGTCTGCGGTCACTCCTTCCACTAGACTTCCACTGACCAGACCACTGCTGCCCGTGTACCCCTGGAACCAATTTAAAAGTGCCTACAGCCAGCCCAAGTTTGTTATGTTAGGCCTTCGAAGCCTGTCTGCGGTCACTCCTTCCACTAGACTTCCACAGACCAGACCACTTGCTGCCCGTGTACCCCTGGAACCAATTTAAAAGTGCCTACAGCCAGCCCAAGTTTGTTATGTTAGGCCTTGGAAGCCTGTCTGCGGTCACTCCTTCCACTAGACTTCCACTGACCAGACCACTGCTGCCCGTGTACCCCTGGAACCAATTTAAAAGTGCCTACAGCCAGCCCAAGTTTGTTATGTTAGGCCTTGGAAGCCTGTCTGCGGTCACTCCTTCCACTAGACTTCCACTGACCATACACTGCTGCCCATGTACCCCTGGAACAAATTTAAAAGTGCCTACAGCCAGCCCAAGTTTGTTATGTTAGGCCTTCGAAGCCTGTCTGCGTCCCGTTCTTTCAACTACAACTACACTGACCAGGCCACTGATGGCCGTGTTCCCTTGGAACCAATTTTAACTTGCCTACAGCCAGCCCTATGTTATTATGTTAGGCCTTCGAAGCCTGTCTGCGTCCCGTTCTTTCAACTACAACTACACTGACCAGGCCACTGATGGCCGTGTTCCCCTGGAACCAATTTTAACTTGCCTACAGCCAGCCCAATGTTAGGCCTTTGATGCCTGTCTGCCGTCACTCCTTCCACTAGGCCTCCACTGACCTGTCTATTGCTGCCCGTGTACCCCTTGAACCAACATCATTAAATATAAAAAAAATTAATTTGATTATAAAAAATAAGATCGTGTTGAGATCTCAAATGCAGACATTTTAACAATCAAAACAAACACACAACAAATATCTGGAACTGTACTACAAAGGTCCAACAGCTACAATTTCTTTCTCCTGCAAGAAGTTAACTGAAAGTTTTTTGGAGTTGTTAACACAGATATGGCATCCACCGAGTGTTGTCCTGTCGCGTCTCCTTTAAATTATTTCCAATAAGATGTTAAACTATTAATTTAATAAAATCAATAATTAAAAAAATAATTGAGTAAGTCAAAAGCACATTGCAAATAAACATTAATTACAAATCAAGAAGCATGGCGCGTCCGAGGGTGAGTAGATACCGAATAAGAATATAATCACCCTCGGACGCGCAATGCTTATTTACAACAGCCTTCCTTCCTAAGAATCAGCCCTTCCGTGGTGTAGAGAGAGGTTGTGTTACACTCCAAGGTGTTCCCCAGGTTGCCTTTCCTGAGCTTCGATCTTCCGGCTCTCGTTTAGTAGCTGTTGGAAACTACGCTGCATTAGGCCTACTAATTGTGTATGGGTGAAACAGTGGCGCATCTGCGGTCCCTCCTTCCACTAGGCCTCCACTGACCTGTCTACTGCGGCCC
Organism: Ranitomeya imitator; assembly: GCF_032444005.1. Taxonomy (NCBI): domain Eukaryota; kingdom Metazoa; phylum Chordata; class Amphibia; order Anura; family Dendrobatidae; genus Ranitomeya; species Ranitomeya imitator. Next base: position 382,326,574 of record NC_091285.1, on the reverse strand, counting down.
GTGTACCCCTTGAACCAACCTAATAAAATATTTAAAAAATTAATTTGATTATAAAAAATAAGATCGTGTTGAGATCTCAAATGCAGACATTTTAACAATCAAAACAAACACACAACAAATATCTGGAACTGTACTACAAAGGTCCAACAGCTACAATTTCTTTCTCCTGCAAGAAGTTAACTGAAAGTTTTTTGGAGTTGTTAACACAGATATGGCATCCACCGAGTGTTGTCCTGTCGCGTCTCCTTTAAATTATTTCCAATAAGATGTTAAACTATTAATTTAATAAAATCAATAATTAAAAAAATAATTGAGTAAGTCAAAAGCACATTGCAAATAAACATTAATTACAAATCAAGAAGCATGGCGCGTCCGAGGGTGAGTAGATACCGAATAAGAATATAATCACCCTCGGACGCGCAATGCTTATTTACAACAGCCTTCCTTCCTAAGAATCAGCCCTTTCGTGGTGTAGAGAGAGGTTGTGTTACACTCCAAGGTGTTCCCCGGGTTGCCTTTCATGAGCTTCGATCTTCCGGCTCTCGTTTAGTAGTTGGTGGAAACTACGCTGCATTAGGCCTACAAATTTGGTATGGGGTGTAGAGACAGGTTGTGTTACACTCCAAGGTTTTCACCAGGTTGCCTTTCCTGAGCTTCGATCTTCATGCTCTCGTTTAGTAGGTGTCGGAAAGTAGGCTGCATTAGGCCTACAAATTGGGTATGGGGTGGAGAGAGATGGTGTGTTACACTCCAAGGTGTTCCCCAGGTTTCCTTGCCATTGCTTCGGTCTTCCGACTCTCGTTTAGTAGTTGTAGAAAAGTACACAGCATTAGGCCTACAAAATGGGTATGGGGTGGAGAGAGATGGTGTGTTACACTCCAAGGTGTTCCCCAGGTTGCCTTTCCTGAGCTTCGATCTTCATGCTCTCGTTTAGTAGGTGTCGGAAAGTAGGCTGCATTAGGCCTACAAATTGGGTATGGGGTGGAGAGAGATGGTGTGTTACACTCCAAGGTGTTCCCCAGGTTTCCTTGCCATTGCTTCGGTCTTCCGACTCTCGTTTAGTAGTTGTAGAAAAGTACACAGCATTAGGCCTACAAAATGGGTATGGGGTGGAGAGAGATGGTGTGTTACACTCCAAGGTGTTCCCCAGGTTGCCTTTCCTGAGCTTCGATCTTCATGCTCTCGTTTAGTAGGTGTCGGAAAGTAGGCTGCATTAGGCCTAAAAAATGGGGAATGGGGTGGAGAGAGATGGTGTGTTACACTCCAAGGTGTTCCCCAGGTTTCCTTGCCATTGCTTCGGTCTTCCGACTCTCGTTTAGTAGTTGTAGAAAAGTACACTGCATTAGGCCTAAAAAATGGGTATGGGGTGGAGAGAGATGGTGTGTTACACTCCAAGGTGTTCCCCAGGTTGCCTTTCCTGAGCTTCGATCTTCATGCTCTCGTTTAGTAGGTGTCGGAAAGTAGGCTGCATTAGGCCTACAAATTGGGTATGGGGTGGAGAGAGATGGTGTGTTACACTCCAAGGTGTTCCCCAGGTTTCCTTGCCATTGCTTCGGTCTTCCGACTCTCGTTTAGTAGTTGTAGAAAAGTACACAGCATTAGGCCTACAAAATGGGTATGGGGTGGAGAGAGATGGTGTGTTACACTCCAAGGTGTTCCCCAGGTTGCCTTTCCTGAGCTTCTATCTTCAGGCTCTCATTAAATTGTGGTTAAATGGAACAACTGCATTTGGCTTACTAGTTGGTTTGGGGCCTACTATCGGTGTCTGCCACTCCTTGCTGTTCTCCTGGTTTCCTGTCCTGAAATACCATTTTCAGCCTCTCGTTAAGTAGTTGTTAATGTTAGACTGCATTTGGCCTACTAGTTGGGTTGGGGCCTACTATCGGTGTCTGCCACTCCTTGCTGTTCTCCTCCACTGAACAAAGCTGTGCCGCCTGTTTACTACGGTTGCCAATTTTGAACTGCATTTCGACTACTTACTGATTTGGCCCTACTCTCTGTGTCAGCCTCTCATTCCAGTTGTCCTCCACTGCAATGCCCCCTGGTTATTCCTGTGTTACCAATTTTGAACTGCATTTAACCCACTTTCTTCTTTGGGCCTATATCTGTGTTTCCACTTCATCGTGCCCATTGCCCAGCCAGTGATAGATGAGTCTGCTGGTACATTGACCCATAACGCAACATTCCCCGTGCACGCTACACAACAACATTGTGACCCTGCTGAAAGTCAGGTTGCTCTTCCCGCATACCATACCACCTTACACGGGGACAAAGAGGAAGGTGCAGATGAAAGTGCAGGTTCCTTCATCAGGTGGGGGGAGGAATACTAGTTGGCGACGTCACTGGCACAGGGCCTCTCATAGTACGCAAAAGTGTTGCTGCCGGTGGGAGGCGCCCCCGCCGTGCAAACACACCGCTGTACTTTGAGGGGCCCTGTGCCAGTGCCAATGCCAACGAGTGGGCCCCCCCTGCTTGCTCAGGTTCACAGCACTTGCAAAGTTGAAATACTTACCTCTCCCTGCTCCACTGCCGTGACGTGGTGCAGATTTCCTGGGCCCACTAATTACTTGAACCAGCCCTACCCCCCACAACTTTAGCCAAATGACCCCCAATTTCAAATGCCTTCCAATTATTATAAGGTAAATTACGCTTGACAAGCTTCATTAAGAAGAATGGATGGTTTTGACATTAAAATGGCCACTCTAGGTGTTTTCCTGGCCCCCACTCACTGCCGACTATGCTGCCCCATTGACTTGCATTGGGTTTCGTGTTTCGGTCGATCCCGACTTTACGTCATAATCGGCCGATTTCACTCGACCCGACTTTGGACATAGTCGGGTTTCGCAAAACCCGGCTCGACTCTAAAAAGGTCAAGGTCGCTCAACTCTAGTGTTGACAAAAAATTATTTTTTATTTGGTGATTCTTTTTATTTGCAATTACACGGGACCGCCTTGGGCGCGTATGCAAATATTGTTATGAGTGTCTTGGAGGAGGACCTCGTCTATGTGTCCCACCACTTCAGCTATGTAGCGGCGTGGTGGAGATACATAGACGATGTCTTCCTCATATGGACAGGGACGAAGGACCAATTACTTGAATTCCATGAATATCTGAACACGAATGACGAGTCAATCAAATTCACCCTCGTATACTCACATACAAATATACAATTCTTGGATGTGAATGTCCAAATGGAAAATGGCAGATTAGCGACTCAGTTATATACGAAAGCCACTGACAAAAATGATCTGTTGCTTTTTAGTAGCCAACATCCGGAAAAGATGAGTCCATTCCATACAGTCAGTTGATACGAATTAAAAGAATTGAGAGCAATGAAGACTCTTTAGCAAAATCTATGGAGGGAACCCTTAAAAAATTTATAGAAAGAGGGTATCCCAAAAATTTATTGCAAAGACAAAAAAACAGAGTAGACGTACTGCATAGAGAGAATTTACTCCAAAAAAAACTGCGTTCAAATGAACTTAATCGCATCCCCTTTGTAACCGCCTATTGTGAGGAGAGCAATATGGTCGCTGATGTTATACGCAAGCACTGGGGAATGTTACATAAGTGTATACCCCAGGTAACAGAATTTGCCAAACCCCCAATTTTTTCTTATAAACGGAACCGCACCATCGCTTCTACTCTGATTAAATCAGATATTGGCTCTTTTAAGAAACAGGGCCAGAATAGATTGACTGGTGTTGGTAGGAGGGGATGCTACCCGTGCTTGTCATGCGTAAACTGTGTTTTGATGTTAAAAGGCCAAAGTTTTTCTCATCCCAATACCAATGAGGAATTTAAGATTCGGCATTATTTGACGTACGATTCAGACTATGTGGTCTATTTGCTACAATGTCCCTGTTCGTTATGGTATGTCGGTGAGACTACATGTGAGTTCAAAACAAGAATCAATCAACATCGACATCCCATAAGGAAAAAACGCGTGGACTTACCTGTTTCTAAACATTTTGCGGAAAAATCACACACGGAAAAGGAGCTTCGGTTTCGCATTATTGATACGATACCAGCCCAAAGAAGAGGGGGTGATAGTATTCAGTTACTTAAAAGAAGGGAAATGGAGTGGATAATGAGACTCAAGACTCTAAAGCCACATGGTCTTAATGTAGATTTTAAATATAGTCAAATTATGTGAAATTGTGCGTAATATGGTGAGGATTTGATTCTTTTCTTGACTTTTATTGGTTTTTGGAACGTATTTTGACTAAGGGATTACTAATATGTTTTCCTTCTTGTTCTCTTTTTTTGTTTCAGATGTCCTGTCCTGAGTTATGAATATATGACAAATTTATTACTTTTTTATTTAAAATGTCTTTATATTTTTTTGCCCATGAAAATGTTGGTTTAAAAAATTTTTTTCTTCTTTTTTTTGAAAATTTTTTTTGTACTTTTTTGTATTTTTGTATTTTTCTTTAAACAACTTTTTTTGTAATGAATTTGAGCTGTCATGGCATTATCGGACTCACTGTGTAACAGCATCTGTGTAATATAATAAATTATGATGGGAGCAACCACGATGTGTTTGTGTGTTTGTTTTCCTTAAAGGGATGTGCAGAAGGTGGCCATAGGATATGGACCGTTTTTGTCACGTTGAATGGAGTGGAGAGATGTGGGGGGTTTCCCGCCCCCCAGAGATCTTTGTTTCCATATTTAGGAATGGGACATTATACCCTTTTGTAGGGGTCTCCCTGACCTTGTGACAGTAAGTAGGGCTTATGCTCTGGTCCTTCAGTCCATGGCACGTTTAAGTCCTCCCTGGATTAAGAATGATGTTCATGCCTGTTTTCGTTTGAGTGGTGGTGCTCAGGAACATCAGTGACTACGGGACTGTTTTTAGCCATACAATGTCTGTTTTTGAAATAATTGTAAGTCCGTTATGGCCAGATGCTATTAAATATTAAATACGTACTGCAATTATGTTTTTACTCTTTCATTTTTATGGGCAATGTTTTCCCTTAATGAACATGGCGCCTGCGATCCTCGGAGAGACTCTGCGCGGCTGTGGGCTGTGGCATTATGGGTCTATTGACTCTGATGTCACGGACATGCGCGGTTGCGCGGACGAACGCCGAGATCCGAGGCGTGCAGGACAAAGAATATTTTTGTAAGTTTCATATGTTCGTAACGTATCAGAAGTGGGACACCTGATTTTAATGGGATATAATTGATTATTAAGGATATTTTGGGAAGAATCACGTGACACATTATATTTATTGTTCACTGCTAATACATTGAATGGAGATATCCTTTTCACATGGAATCACTTACTTTATGGAGTGGTGTTGACTATAACTGATTTATATTTTTAATATTATATTTAATGAGCTCTGTAATGAGATTGGTATGAGTAACATATAAATGATTGTCTCACCTATGTTGTGTTTACTACTGGAGAAAGGATTTGATATCCGAAACGTTGCCACGCCGTTCAGGCAATAAAGTCCACATTTTTTTACTTTTTGTGCTGCTTTTCTTTTTTTCTTGTATGTATGTGTATGTATATGTGTATATGTGTATATATATATATATATATATATATATATATATATATATTTTTTTTTTTTTTTAAATTAGAGAGGGGGGTCATATACGAGGGCCGGTATTTGTCCCCAGGATATCGCTTCTGCTTATGTGAGTCTGGAAATAGACATTTTTATGCTGTTCTGTGGTCTCTGCCTATCTGTCACACTGTATAAACTTCATTGCACTACAATATATATATGTGTGTATATATACACTGCTCAAAAAAATAAAGGGACCACCTAAACAGAATATAACTCCAAGTACTTCAAACTTCTGTGAAATCAAACTGTCCACTTAGGAAGCAACACTGTTTGACAATCAATTTCACATGCTGTTGTGCAAATGGAACAACAGATGAAAATTAGATGGAAACAGATGGAAATTATTGGCAATTATCAAGACACACTCAGTAAAAGAAGTGGTTCTGCAGGTGGGGAATCGACCATATCTCAGTACCAATGCTTTCTGGCTGATGTTTTGGTCACTTTTGAATGTTGGTTGTGCTTTCACACTCGTGGCAGCATGAGACAGACTAAACAACCCACACAAGTAGCTCAGGTAGTGCAGCTCATCCAGGATGGCACATCAATGCGAGCTGTGGCAATAAGGTTTGCTGTGTCTGTCAGCGTAGTGTCCAGAGGCTGGAGGCACTACCAGGAGACAGGCCAGTACACCAGGAGACATGGAGGGGGCCATAGGAGGACAACTACCCAGCAGCAGGACCGCTACCTCAGCCTTTGTGCAAGGAGGAACAGGAGGAGCACTGCCAGAGCCCTGCAAAATGACCTCCAGCAGGCCACAAATGTGCATGTGTCTACACAAACGGTTAGAAACTGACTCCATGAGGATGGTCTGAGTGCCCCGGATGGGGGTTGTGCTCAGCCCGACATCATGCAGCATGCTTGGCATTTGCCCCAGATCACCAGGATTGGCAAATCCGCCACTGGTGCCCTGTGCTCTTCACAGATAAAAGCAGGTTCACACTGAGCACATGTGACAGACATGACAGAGTCTGGAGACACCGTGGAGAGTGATCTGTAGCCTGCAACATCCTTCAGCATGACCGGTTTGGCAGTGGATAAGTAATGGTGTGGAGTGGCATTTCTATGGAGAGCTGTGCGGCCCTCCATGTGCTTGCCAGAGGTAGCCTGACTGCCATTAGGTACCGAGATGAGACCCTCAGACCTCTTGTGAGACCATATGCTGATGCGGTTGGCCCTGGGTATCTCCTAATGCAGGACAATGTCAGACCTCATGTGGCTGGAGTGTGTCAGCATTTCCTGCAAGATGAAGGCATTGAAGCTATGGACAGGCTCGTCCATTCCCCAGACCTGAATCCAATTGAACACATCTGTGACATAATGTCTCGCACCATCCACCAACGTCATGTTGCAGCCTTACTGTCCAGGAGTTTGTAGATGTTTTAGTCCAGGTCTGGGAGGAGATCCCTCAGGACACCATCCGCCGCCTCATCACGAGCATACCCAAGCATTGTAGAGAGGTCATACAGGCACGTGGAGGCCACACACACTACTGAGCATCATTTCCTTGTCTTGAGGCATTTCCACTGAAGTTGGATCAGCCTGTAACTTCATTTTCCACTTTGATTTTGAACATCATTCCAACTCCAGACCTCCGTGGGATATTAGTTGTGATTTACGTTGATCATTTTTAGGTTTTATTGTTCTCAACACATTCCACTATGTAATGAATAAAGATCTACAACTGAAATATTTCATTCAGTGATATCTAGGATGTGGGATTTTAGTGTTCCCTTTATTTTTTTGAGCAGACAAAGTACGCCTGAACCAGAGCCGAAGCAGGAAGACAAGAAGAAGACATCATTGTATGAAGCTAGGAGGCGCTGGTCCCAGACCGCAACGCCCATCATACGGGACCACCCCTGGGTGAGTATGTGAGTATAACATAACCTGTTTTTCTTACCTTTCAGGTTACATGGGGGGCTTATCTACAGCATTACAGAATGTTGTAGATAAGTTCCTGTTGCCGGTGGCCTTAGCTCATATACGATTTTTGGGGTGACAGATTCCATTTAAGAATAAAAAAAATTACACATATTGTTACATCCGTAAAAGTCCGATCTGTCAAAGTATAAAATTAAGTAACTGCATCGACAAACTGCTTAAAAAGGAAAAAAAATCTAAATGCCAGAATTAGATTTTTTCAGTGTCAACAACACTGAAATAAGAGGCAATAAAAACATTGTGCCTACCTCAAAATGGTATCAATGAAAATATTTGCTCAGGGTATAAAAAATAAGCCCTCACACAGCCTCAATGAACAAAAATTGTAAATCTTACTGTTCTTGGAAAATAATTACACAATAAAATTTTATTATATTATCCAATTTTTTTTTAATTCATTTAATCATTGGGTGACCTATTCAAACTTAAGGCTTAAGCCAAACATATATTTTAACTTTTTGACATAAAAAAAGGAAAAACAAAACTGTTTTCTTCATTGTAAAAGTAAATTCAAATTAATGAAAATGTATGCCTTGCCAATTTATTATACGTGCTACATAGGTAAAAAAGATGAATGCTTTAGAATGGCATAATTCTGTCTAACAACTAGTATGTATTTAAATGTAGACTCAAAAGGTGATGTGAAATGGGTCTAACTTGTGTCTGGAGTCCATCAAATCGTACAGAGATGGCTGTAATCTCCTGATGACCTAGTCTGTGGGACAATGTCAGTGAGTATGAATTGGACAATTTTAATTTTTTGAAGGCCGTGAACCCAATTCTGCAATTTCCTAGTGTAATCATTGCAGTTGCTCCAAACTTTCTGTACATTTAATAGGCATTACACTCCTGTATGTCTCCACTTGGTTATTTTCATGCATCTATACCAGATTTCTGTACATAATAGATTCATCTTCAGGAGTGCTTAAGAATTTCCAACATTTCGATCATGGTCTAATACGACTGTTTGATACTGCAGATGTTCACTTACTGTAAAGGCAGAATATAAATCATCATTTTAATAAAGCACAATCTTGTCAGCCTTGATGGGACATTGAAACAACACAGGCCTACTTTTTATAGATGAATAATCTTTTGGACTTATCAGTTTTGTGTATTTCCTTGCTTTTAGTATATCTTAAAAATATTTTCTTTGTGGCACAGGCACTAAGATAGAATCCATTATTCAGTATAACAGAATATGTCTATATCCCCATACTAATTCACAGGAGGACTGCATGTAGTGTTTGTAGAAACTTAAAGGGGAGGGAAAGGACCTGTTTCTCACGGCATCTGTATGTAATTGTTTGCAGCTGCTCAATGTGAGATCCAAACCTTGTCCCAAGAGAAAAGCAGGCGAAACTGTTATGGTAACTGGATTTCATCACAGACGGTATCCCTCTAGTGCAGTCACTACACCACTAGCTGGACCTCTAACTGGACTGATCCTTCTTATATAAAGCATTTCCACTTTTGTCTGTGCAAGACGTTTTTAACCTATTAACCTAATTTTTATCCATAAGTGCTGATAGAGCAGACATTATTGACTTAACAGCACAGTATGTGTGAAATGAATTGGTTAATTTCAGTTTCCAAAACTCTGATAGTGTCTATTTTGTTCAACAATAGAAGGGGTTAAACTATTCCACTATATATGCTTTCCTGGCCTTTAAGGATGTTTTCACACTGCGTTTAGGCACCCGCTCAGTGTGCCCCGTTGGGGATTACGTTTTAACCTCCCGGAAAACGGGATTTGGACATATGCATCAATGCAGCCATAGACTAGAATGGTGTCGGCCAGTCGAACATGCGCTCTGACGTGCATCATTTTTGGGTGTGAACGCCTACTGGAGGCAGAAACTCAGACGTCGTCTACTACGCCTGAGTGTCCATCTCCAGTAAGCACACACTCCCGCAAAGGATGCTTATCGGAGCACACATTAGCTTTTCCTGCACCATTATAGTCTATGGCCCTGTTGGCACTTAAGTCCGAATCCCGTTTTGCGGAGGGTGCCTAAACGCAATGTGAAAGCCCCCTTACATGGTTCATACTGTTATAGAAATTTTTTTTGTTTTAAATCATTCAAAATTAACTGTAATAATAAATAGAACCTGACAGCCAATGCATGGTGCCTAATCTGTGGGTGGCATCGGTCAGGCACTGATATTATAAATTCAGCCAGGTATGATTGATTCTGAAATGCTGCGGCGTTTCAGTGAAGAACATACTTTTTGAACCACCAGGGACTGAGCTTCGCTGTAGACTAGTTGGACAGGTGGGTCACCAGTGGCTTCTCCTTGCCCGCTGCGCTGGATTGTCAGGGCTCTGTCTATATGTGCACATATTGGCAGAGGCCTATCACTCATGACTTTTAAAGGGTGTTTCAGAGTAAAATTTACCTGGCTGAGTTTGGTCTACAGATTGGACAGGATGTATCAGCTGTCAGGTTCTCCTTAACCCCTTCCCGACCTTTGACGCATACGCTGCGTCATGAAAGTCGGTGCCATTCCGACCCATGACGCAGCGTATGCGTCATGGTTTGATCGCGTTCCTGCGGGTCGGGTGACCGGGGTCAATGAAATGTCACCCGACCCGCAGGTACGTGAGGACCTCTAGTTGACCCCAGGGGGGGTGGCTTTGCCCCCCCGTGGCCACGATCGCTCCTGTGCCCCCTGTTTCACCCCCCTCCAGCTCTGATTGGAGAAAGCGTCCATGTGACGCTTTCACTCCAATCAGCGGTGGAGGGGCGGAGTGAAACATGTCTGACATCACTCTCCAGCTTCATCCCGTCCGTGGAAGCTGGAGAGTGAGGTCCCTGCGTGCCGCACCCGCCGCCGCCACTGCCAGATCGCCGCCGCCCGCTGCCAGATCACCGCTGCCAGATCGCCGCCGCTGCCAGATCGCCCCCTGCTGCCTGATTGCCGCTGCTGCCGCTTTCCGGTACTCCCCCCTCTGCCTCCCTCTCCCCCCACCATCCGATCCCCCCCCCGCCATCCGTTAACCCCTGCACTCCCTCCCACGCCCCAGAAATCAGCCCCCTGCCCAGTGATCACCCAGGCTCCTACATCTACCCTGCCCCCTCCCCCCCCCTCCCGCTCCTGACAGCCACCTTCTGACCCCCCCCGTGATCACCCACCCCAGTGATCAACTCTGATCACCCCCTGATCACCCCCCCCTGCTGCTGCTGGCTCCTGCATTACCTTAGGCCCCTTCGCTTGACTGCTCCCCCGTGCCCCACTGATCACCGCCTGTCCGCCTTCCCATCCACTGATCGCCACCTGTCCGCCTTCTGGTACTCCCCCCTCTGCCTCCCGCTCCCCCAACCGTCCGATCCCCCCCCCTGCCATCCGTTAACCCCTCCACTCCCTCCCACACCCCAGAAATCAGCCCCCTGCCCAGTGATCACCCTTCCTTGCTGCAGGCTCCTACATCTCCCCTGCCCCCACCTTCCCCCCGCTCCTGACATCCACCTTCTGCCCCCCCTGTGATCACCCGCCCCAGTGATCACTCTGATCACCCCCTGCCCCCCTGATCACCCCCCCACTGCTGCTGCCGCCTCCTGCATCTCCTCAGGCCCCTTCGCCTGACAGCTCCCCCGTGCCCGGCTGATCGTCGCCTGTCCTCCTTCCGGTCTGCTGATCGCCGCCTGTCCGCCTTCCGGTACTCCCCCTCTCTGCCTCCCGCTCCCCCCGCCGTCCGATCCCCCCTCCCGACCGCCACTCTCTCCCACGCCCCGGAAATCACCCCCCTGCCCAGTGATCACCCTTCCCTGCTGCAGGCTCCTACATCTCCCCTGCCCCCACATTTCCTCCGCACCTGACAGCCACCTCCTGCCCCCCCCCCGGTGATCACCCGCCCCAGTGATCACCCTGATCACCCATCCCCCCCTCCCCCCCGCGCTGCTGCTGCCGGCTCCTGCGTCTCCTCAGGCCCCTTCGCCTGACAGCTCCCCCGCGCCCCACTTATCGCTCCCGCGTGATCGCTGCCGCGCCCTGCTGATCGCTCCCGCGCCCTGCTGATCGCTCCCGCGTGATTGCTCCCGCGACCTGCTGATCGCTCCCGCGTGATCGCTCCCGCGCCCTGCTGATCGCTCCCGCGTGATCGCTCCCGCGCCCTGCTGATCGCTCCCGCGTGATCGCTCCCGCGCCCTGCTGATCGCTCCCGCGTGATCGCTCCCGCACCCTGCTGATCGCTCCCGCGTGATCGCTCCCGCGCCCTGCTGATCGCTCCCGCGTGATTGCTCCCGCGCCCTGCTGATCGCTCCCGCGTGATCGCTCCCGCGCCCTGCTGATCGCTCCCGCGTGATCGCTCCCGCGCCCTGCTGATCGCTCCCGCGTGATCGCTCCCGCGCCCTGCTGATCGCTCCCGCGTGATCGCTCCCGCACCCTGCTGATCGCTCCCCTTACTGCTGCTGCCGGCTCCTGCATCTCCTCAGCCCCCCACGCCTGAAAGCCCCCTCCTGCAGTAAAGTTTCACTAAACACTCACACATACACACACGCACACTAATAAAGCTTAGTTTTTTTACACGCACGCACACACAATGTCCCGCTCGTCCCAGTCACAAAGGCTGTACTCGGCAGAGGAGGCATATTCTTTTATTGCCTCCGAAGCTGATAGTGAGGGAGAGGACCCTACCTTTCTCTATTCCTCCCACTCTTCCTCCTCCAGTGACACGGACTCGCCACCACCACGAAGTCGCAGGACGAGAAATCGTCCGCAGCCCAGGGAAGAAGAGCCGGAGCCCAGGGAAGAAGAGTCGGAGGCCGGGGGAGAAGACCCACAACCAAGTGTGAGTAACCCCCAACCTAGTGCTAGTCACGCCCAACCTAGCACTAGTACCCCCACCTGGACCCCCGTCCCTGAAAATTTAGCTCCACGGATTCCTGATTTCATTCCCCATTCAGGAATCCAATTTGAGACTGCCAACCTCAGGGAAATAGACTTTTTCAAAGTCTATTTCTCGGAGTCAATCGTCAGTCTCATGGTGGAGCAAACAAACTTATATGCCCTGCAATTTTTTGCCCAAAACCCAGTTTCATCATTTTCTGCTTGGAGTCCCGTTGACTCTGCAGAAATGTTGAAATATTGGGGACTGGTCCTTCACATGGGAATTGTGAAGAAACCAGAACTTCGCCAATACTGGAGTACTGATATTTTATATCAAACTCCAATAGATGGCATGGTTATGATTCGCAAGCGTTTTGAGGCGATTCATAAATTTCTCCACTTTAGGGACAACACGGACATCCTTCCCTGCGATGACCCGAATTTTGATAGACTGTTCAAAATTCGGCCGGTCATCGAACACTTCAGCAACAAGTTTGCTGAAGTGTACATTCCCCAAAGGGAAATTTGTGTGGATGAATCCCTCATCCACTTCAAAGGGAGGCTTCAGTTCTGTCAGTACCTGCCCAGCAAGAGGGCGAGGTACGGGATTAAGCTCTATAAGATCTGCGAGAGTACCTCAGGGTACACTCTCAGCTTTAGAGTTTATCAAGGAAAGGACACCAGGATCCAGCCCCCAGAATGTCCACCTGCTCTGGGGGTGAGTGGGAAAATAGTGTGGGATTTGGTCCACCCACTGCTTGATAAAGGTTACCATCTGTACGTTGATAACTTTTATACAAGCATCCCACTCTTTCAATCCCTCTCTGCCAGAGCTACCGTTGCTTGCGGTACCGTGCGCAGAAACCAGAGGGGTCTACCTTTGTCACTAATTGAGCAGGTTCTCCCAAAGGGTGAGAGCCGGGCCCAATGTAGTGGCAACATGCTTGTGGTCAAGTTCAAAGACAAAAGGGACGTCTTTTTCTTGACAACAATCCATGGTCCCGGCACCACGGCCACCACCTGTTCGAGGTACCACAGCACAGGTCCACAAACCGGACTGTGCGCTGGGGTACAACAAACACATGGGGGGAGTTGATCTTTCTGATCAAGTCCTCCAGCCCTATAGTGCCATGCGGAAGACAAAGGTGTGGTATAAAAAACTGGCTGTGCACATCGTACAAATGGCATTGTATAACGCATACGTGCTATCACGATGTGCAGGTCAGACCAACAACACCTTCCTTCAGTTCCAGGAGGCGGTGATAAAGGCCCTGATGTTTGGAGACGAGGAAGGAGCGGGCCCCAGCACTGCTGGAACTCAAGGTTCCCGTATGGTACCAGGGCAACATTTTCCCGGTGAGGGGCAAAAAAGAAAAAGGTGCCGGGTATGTTATAAAAGGGGGATAAGAAGGGAAACTCGTTTCCAATGTGAAACGTGTCCCGACAAACCTGGACTGTGTTTGGATGAATGCTTCAGAATTCATCACACGTCCGTGGACTAGCCACATCCTGATATTCGACTACAGCACTCACCCACACCAGGCTGATATACACAATACACCACACACACCAACCTGACGTACACTACACCACACACCAACCTGACATACACTACACCACACACACCAACCTGACCCTACGTCAGTGGTGTAGTGTATGTCAGGTTGGTGTGTGGTGTGGTGTACGTCAGGTTGGTGTGTGGTGTGGTATACATCAGGTTGGTGTGTGTGTGGTGTAATATACACCACACACACACCAACCAGACATACACTACACCACATGTACACTACCCACCAACCTGATGTACACTACTCCACACTCGCCAACCTGACCCTACGTCAAGTTGGTGTATGTGTGTGTTGTAGTGTATGTCCGGTTGGTGTGTGGTGTGGTGTACGTCAGGTTGGTGTGTGTGTGGTGTATACTACACCACACACACCAACCTGACGTACACTACACCACATCCTGATGTGCACGACGTACACTACACACCAACCTGATGTACACTACTCCACACTCGCCAACCTAACCCTACGTCAGGTTGGTGTGTGTGTTCTAATGTATGTCAGGTTAGTGCGTGGTGTAGTGTACGTCAGGTTGGTGTGTGTGGTGTAGTATCCAACACACACACACACCAACCTGACGTACACTACACACCAACCTGATGTACACTACTCCACACTCGCCAACCTGACCCTACGTCAGGTTGGTGTGTGTGTTGTAGTGTATGTCAGGTTGGTGTGTGGTGTGGTGTACATCAGGTTGGTGTGTGTGGTGCAGTATACACCACACACATCAACCTGACGTACACTAGAACACACACACACCAACCTGATGTACACTATGTATGTCAAAAAGTCAAATGGCGCTCCTTCCCTTCTGAGCTCTGCTGTGCGCCCAAACAGTGGTTTACCCCCACATATGAGGTATCAGTGTACTCAGGAGAAATTGCTCAACACATTTTAGGATCCACTTTATCCTGTTGCCCATGTGAAAATGAAAAAAATTGAGGCTAAAAGAAAATTTTTGTGAAAAAAAAGTACTTTTTCATTTTTACGGATCAATTTGTGAAGCACCTGGTGGTACAAAATGCTCACTATGCATCTAGATAAGTTCCTTGGGGGGTCTAGTTTCCAAAATGGGGTCACTTGTGGGGGTGCTCCAATGTTTAGGCACACAGAGGCTCTCCAAACGCGACATGGTGTCCACTAAAGATTGGAGCTAATTTTTCATTCAAAAAGTCAAATGGTGCTCCTTCCCTTCTGAGCTCTGCCGTGCGCCCAAACAGTGGTTTACCCCCACATATAAGGTATCAGTATACTCAGGAGAAATTGCTCAACACATTTTAGGATCCACTTTATCCTGTTGCCCATGTGAAAATGAAAAAAATTGAGGCTAAAAGAAAATTTTTGTGAAAAAAAAGTACTTTTTCATTTTTACGGATCAATTTGTGAAGCACCTGGGGGTACAAAATGCTCACTATGCATCTAGATAAGTTCCTTGGGGGGTCTAGTTTCCAAAATGGGGTCACTTGTGGGGGTGCTCCAATGTTTAGGCACGCAGAGGCTCTCCAAACGCGACATGGTGTCCACTAAAGATTGGAGCTAATTTTTCATTCAAAAAGTCAAATGGTGCTCCTTCCCTTCTGAGCTCTGCCGTGCGCCCAAACAGTGGTTTACCCCCACATATGAGATATCAGTGTACTCAGGAGAAATTGCTCAACACATTTTACGATCCACTTTATCCTGTTGCCCATGTGAAAATGAAAAGAATTGAGGCTAAAAGAAAATTTTTGTGAAAAAAAGTACTTTTTCATTTTTACGGATCAATTTGTGAAGCACCTGGGGGTACAAAATGCTCACTATGCATCTAGATAAGTTCCTTGGGGTGTCTAGTTTCCAAAATGGGGTCACTTGTGGGGGTGCTCCAATGTTTAGGCACACAGAGGCTCTCCAGACGCGACATGGTGTCCACTAAAGATTGGAGCTAATTTTGTCATTCAAAAAGTCAAATGGCGCTCCTTCCCTTCCGAGCCCTGCCATGCGCCCAAACAGTGGTTCCCCCCCATATATGGGGTATCAGCGTACTCAGGACAAATTGGACAACAAGTTTTGTGGTCCAGTTTCTCCTTTTACCCTTGGGAAAATAAACAAATGTTGCTAAAAGATCATTTTTGTGACTAAAAAGTGAAATGTTCATTTTTTCCTTCTATGTTGCTTCTGCTGCTGTGAAACACCTGAAGGGTTAATAAACTTCTTGAATGTGGTTTTGAGCACCTTGAGGGGTGCAGTTTTTAGAATGGTGTCATTTTTGGGTATATTCAGCCATATAGACCCCTCAAACTGACTTCAAATGTGAGGTGGTCCCTAAAAAAAAAATGGTTTCGTAAATTTTGTTGTAAAAATGAGAAATGTTATTTATTAACTATTTTGTGTCACATATCTCTCTGGTTTATCAGAATAAAAATTCAAAATTTGAAAATTGCGAAATTTTCAAAATTTTCGCCAAATTTCCAATTTTTTCACACATAAACGCAAAAATTATCGACCTAAATTTACCACTAACATGAAGCCCAATATGTCACGAGAAAACAATCTCAGAATCGCTAGGATCCGTTGAAGCGTTCCCGAGTTATTACCTCATAAAGGGACACTGGTCAGAATTGCAAAAAATGGCAAGGTCTTTAAGGTCAAAATAGGCTGGGTCATGAAGGGGTTAAAGGGCCACTGTCACCCCCCTCCAGCCGTTATAAACTAAAAGAGCCACCTTGTGCAGCAGTAATGCTGCATTCTAACAAGGTGGCTCTTTTAGTTTTTGTTTCTGTTATTCCCACAATGAATGTATTTATAATTTCGCTGAAATACCTGTCTTTGTCCATGGAGGCGGGACTGAAGCCTCCTCTTAGAAGCGCCCAACTACCGTCAGTCATCTCTTGTGTAACATAGTAACATAGTAACATAGTTAGTAAGGCCGAAAAAAGACATTTGTCCATCCAGTTCAGCCTATATTCCATCATAATAAATACCCAGATCTACGTCTACATCTACGTGTAGATTTTCGCCGCCCCCTCAGCACTGTTATTGTGTGAATTCTGGCGCCTGCACTCTGCTCTTCTGCCTTGTGCAGGCGCATAGAGCATTTGCCGTCCTAGCGCTGGTGCCGGGTTCCGTTCTGCGCCTGTGTGGGCAGTGCGGCCACCCTCTTACTGAATCCCCGCCCCGCACTGTGTTATGCATTATGCACAGTGCGGGGCTGGGATTCCAGGGCATGCGCACTGCGCTTCTCAGACGCTCCCCAGGTCCCCCGCCTTTCAGAGTTGCCGGAATATACAGGTATCCTTGCCGGCGTTTGGAACAGCCGCACAGAACAACGCTGGAAGGCGGGGGACCTGTGGAGCGTCTGACAAGCGCAGTGCGCATGCCCAGGAATCCCAGCCCCGCACTGTGCATACTGCATAACACAGTGCGGGGCGGGGATTCAGTAACAGGCTGGCCGCACTGACCGCACAGGCGCAGAAAGGAACCCGGCACCAGCGCTCGGACGGATAATGCTCTATGCGCCTGCTCCAGGCAGAAGAGCAGAGCGCAGGCGCTGGATTTCGGACAATAACAGTGCTGAGGGGGCGGCGACAATCGCCCCAGAAGAGATGACTGACGGCAGTTGGGCGCTTCTAAGAGGAGGCTTCAGTCCCGCCTCCATGGACAAAGACAGGTATTTCAGCAGAATTATAAATACATTTATTGTGGGAATAACAGAAACAAAAACTAAAAGAGCCACCTTGTTAGAATGCAGCATTACTGCTGCACAAGGTGGCTCTTTTAGTTTATAACGGCTGGAGGGGGGTGACAGTGGCCCTTTAAAGGGAACCTGTCAACTAATTTATGCTGCCCAAATCATTCGAAGCAGGAATCTGCCTGCCAGCACAGTATATTTCTGTTGGCATAAAAGAGCATTTGCTAGCATCCATTTTGGCAAGAAACCAATTTGCATCACTAAAACATGCAGAAAAATTCAAACCCTCACATGGGTCCTTGTCAAGCCAGCATGACATGTAGTGGCCAATGCAATAACTTTAAAGGGAACTGGTCACCTGCATGCTGTCCAAACCAAAGACCGCAAGAATCAGAACCTGGCTGCATGATTGTAGTTAGGTATATCTATTTCCGAAACGCTCCAGTGTAAAAGAGTAAATACAGTTGAAAGATCCGGCCAGGGACGCCAGAGGTGAGACTAATCTTGCATTTCTCAGATACTCTATAGGTGATTAACAGCTCTGTCCTATAGCGGGAGACCTGTCAATCACCAGAGCTGCCTTGGGAAAAGCCTGCCCCTGCCAAATTGTGTGTGTTTTTTTTATACAATCAGCATTGTATCCTTATGCCACTGTTAAGTTAACAATTTTAACCCCTAAGCCTGTTTTCACTATCCGAACCTAGCCAAATTTTACAATTCTGACCAGTGTCACTTTATGTGGCAAGAACTCTGGAACGCATCAATGGATTCCACTGATTCTGAGACTGTTTCCTCGTGACATATTGTACTTCACGATAATGGTAAAATTAGTTCAATATGACTTGTGAAAATGACGTAACTTTGACGAAAATGTAGCAATTTTCAAACTTTTAATTCTTATGTCCTTAAACCAGAGAGTTATGTCACACAAATACTGTAGTTAAATAATTTTTACTACATGTCTACTTTACATCTACATCATTTTTTAAACATATATTTTTTAAGTTAGAAATGGTTACAAGTTTATCAGAAATTTCTCATTTTTACAGCAAAATTTAAAAAAACAAACATTTTATTTAGGGACCACATCACATTTGAAATGAATTTGAGGGGCCTTAATGACAGAAAATACCCAAAAGTGACACCATTCTAAAAACTGCACACCTCAAAGTCCATCAGAACCACATTCAAGTAGTTCATTAACCCTTCAGGTGCTTCACAGGAATTAATCCAATGTGGAAGAAACAAAAATGAACATTTTATTTTTTTTCCACAAAAAATTTACTTTAGGTCCAGATTTATTTTCACAAGGGTAATGGGAGAAAATGCACCTTAAATTTTTTTGTTCAAATTTCCCTGAGTATGCCGATACCCCATATGTGGAGAAAAACTACTGTTTGTGCGCAGAGCAGGACTCCATTTTGGAGCACAAAATTGATTGGAATCAAAGCCTGTGTTTGAAGAGCCCCTGATGTGCCTAAACAGTGGAAACCCCCAACAAGTGTCCATAATTTTGGAAACTATGCCCCTCAAGTATCTTATCTAGATGTGTGGTGAACATTTTAAACTCCCTGGTGCTTCACAGAAGTTTATACCATAAAGTCATGAAAATAAAAAATCCAATTTTTCCCACAGAAATGGTCTTTCAGCACAATTTTTTTTATTTTCACAAGGGTAGCAGGAGAAAATGGAAAAAGATTTGTTGTGCAATTTCTCCTGAGTACGCAGATACCCCATATGTGGGGGAAAACCACTGTTTGGGCGCATGGCAGGGCTCTGAAAGGAAGGAGTGACATTTTGGAATGCAGACTTTGATGGAATAGTCTGAGGATGTTTTGTTTCGTTTAGAGAGCCCCTGATGTGCCTAAACACTGGAAACCCCCCACAAGTGCTTCACAAAATTTTACAACGTTCATCTGTGAAAATGATGAACAGCAAGGACAGCAGGAGAAAATGGCCCCCAAAATTTGTTTTGAAATTTCTCCTGAGTACACAGATACCTGATATGTGATCAAAAACATTGTCAGAGCCCCTGAGGTGCCAGAACAGCAGAGATATCCCATAATAAATGACTTCATTTTACAAACTACACCCCACAATTAACTAATCTAGGGATGCAGTGGGCATGTTGACACCACATGTTCCTCGCATAATTTGGGTGGTAAAGAAAAATGACATTTTTACCACTAAAAGCCAAGTAAAAGTAAAGTAAAACCCACGTTTTTAATTTTTCTAAGGGCTAGTAGGAAAAAATGGACCTCAGTTTGTTGTAAAATTTCTTCTGAATATGCCAAAGCTCAGAGGGGAAGAAGCACCATATTATAATGCAGCTTTTACTGTTATGGTTTTGCGGGTGCCATGTCCCACTGAGAGAGCCCCTGATGTGTCAGAACAGCAGACCCCCCAAATAGGTGACCCTATTTTGCAAACTACACCTCTCAATTAATTCATCTAGAGGTGCAGTCATAATATTGATACAACAGGTTTGTCAGAATTTTATACCATTTGGCAGTGAAGAAAAAAATAATTACGTTTTCACCACAAAAATTTAGTTTCAGCTCCACATTTTCACAGGGTAAATGGTTAAAGATGAAGCCAAAATTTGTCCCACAATTTCTGCTGAACTTAGATATACCTAACATGTGACTGTACAGTACTGCATAGCCATAAGGGGAAATGTCAAAAATGTGGATGCTAAATGTGGTTTAGGCACACTGTAGGGCTCATATGGGAGAGGGGCATTTCGATTTAGCAGTGCAGAATTCGTTGGATTTCTTTTGTAGAGTCAGGAGTCATAGTGCAATTGCAGAGCCTTTGTGCTATCAGTAATGTGGAAACCCCATACATTTCCATTGACAGATGATGGATCTGAGTGGGGACTTGTTTTTATTTGTGGGTTAAGTTGAACCTGTTATTGGGAGCATTTTACATAACATTTTGGATCACATTTATCCTGCACTCTATGTTGAGCACTTCCTTCAGGATTTCCAACAATCTCCAAATAATGTGATTCAGATGAAACCCCGAGGGATCCATTTACTATAATGATGCCAAGGGCACAGAGACGCCACAGCCCAGACAACAGGGAACCGAACACGCATGCGCACCACCAAAGATACGGTATGGGCAATGATAGGTATCAAGTGCTGCAAAGATGACGGGCATGAAAAGAAGTGTTCTGTATATCCAAGTACCTTACCAAATGGGAAGAGACCATATTCTGTGTGACATGTGTGGATATAACTTGAATAACAATTGTAGAAGAAAGAGTTATTATTAAAGGGGCGAATGTTTGAATACATGAATATATAAAAATAAATCTGGTGAAGTTATAATTTAGATAATATATATTAGAATACATGAATATATAAAAATAAATCTGGTGAAGTTATAATTTAGATAATATATATTAAATACTATCTACTTGTGAGGCAGTGACCCCTGTTACAGCTAGGGGGTGCTGTATGTGCTCTCCAGACAGGGCAGTTGTCTGCAGAGCTCTCTCTGTGTGGAGCAGCACAGAGGCTAAAGGAACCAGAGAGACTGACACCCTGCGTCTTGGGCTGTCTTATGTGTACCCAGCTGCACTCCAGAGGATAGAGTGCAGTGCGCTGAGTGAGTACAGAGACTTGTTACCAGCGTGCGGTCACCCAGGGAAACTGGACAGAGGGAAGTTCGGCCTGTGTATTGACTGCGTCATATAGCCATGCATTATTAATGGACTGTATGAAGAAGCTGCATACTATATTGACTGTGTGAAGTAACACAATAAAAGAACATTTTGTTTGAACTTGCTTGGGTCACTGCCGATTCACTGTGTATGGTCCTACCGCTGCATCACATATGGTGGAAAGAATGCGGGCCATGTGAACTGAGGCATACCCAAAGCGTGCTGCATGTCAGTGATTAAGCCTGCAAAGCTACAGTTTAAGCCAGCTGGAAAAATGGAGGAACTTTTCGAGCACGTTGTGCTCAGTCAGCAAAGGCTTCAACAAGAGACGCTGCAGTTTCAACATTCCCAGCAAGAGAATTTGCAGCAGCGGCAGCAGGAGACAATGCAGAGGGAGCTAACAGAGCTTCAACGATGTAAAGTGGAGACTAGGGTTGAGCGACCTTTACTTTTATAGGATCGGGTCGGGTTTCACGAAACCCGACTTTTGAAAAAGTCGGGTCGAGTGAAATCGGCCGATCCTATAAAGGGGTCGGGGTTGGACGAAACCCGAAACCCAATGCAGTGCATTGGGTTTCCATGGTTCCCAGGGTCTGAAGGAGCGGAAACTCTCCTTCAGGCCCTGCGATCCATATTTTAGTGTAAAATAAAGAATTAAAATAAAAAATATCGCAATACTTACCCTCTGACGCGCCCTGGTACTAACCGGGAACCTTCCTTCCTTAGAATCAGCCTTCCAGGACCTTGCGGTGACGTTGCGGTGACGTCGCGGCTTGTGATTGGCCGCGCAGCCAATCACAATCACGAGGGTGAGTATATACCTAATAGGAATATACTCACCCTCGGACGCGCCCTGCTTCTTTCCGGCAGCCTTCCTTCCTAAGAATCAGCCCTTCCAGGACCTTCGGTGACGTCGCGGCTTGTGATTGGCCGCGCGAGCGGTCACATGGGCGGCCGCGCGACCAATCACAAGCCGCGACGTCACCGCGACGTCACCGCAGGGTCCTGGAAGGCTGATTCTAAGGAAGGAAGGTTCCCGGTTAGTACCAGGGTGCGTCAGAGGGTAAGTATTGCGATATTTTTTATTTTAATTCTTTATTTTACACTTAAATCTGAATTCCGATACCAATTCCCGATATCTTAAACATATCGGGAATCGGTATCGGAATTCCGATTCTAGATTCAAAAGATCGCCGACTTCATGGCCGACCCCACACTGGGGTCGGGTCGGGTTTCATGAAACCCGACCTTGCCAAAAGTCGGCGACTTTTTAAAAATTTCGACCCGTTTCGCTCAACCCTAGTGGAGACCTCTGTGAGGGGTGAACAGCAAAGTCCTGAAGAGACCTCAAAGGTAAGGGGCGATCATTGGGTGGACCAGTGGTCCTATGTAGAGACTCGGTTTGCCAGGTCTCAAGCAAGTGACTTGTTGCAATTGGTGGAGGAGTGGCTCCAGCCTGAGTTCTGTTCTCCATATGAGATGATGGAGAGAATCGTGGCTGATCGGATGGTGAGGGCTCTGCCGGCCACCATGCAGCGTTGGGTCGGGCTGAGGGACCTAGGCCACCTGGAACTGCTGATAGAATTGATTGAGCGGTATAAGTCCACTCAGGACGTTGCACCAGAGCCCGGGCATGGGGCTAGTAACTGTTCAGTAACATCTAAGCCCGTGGACTGTGGGAACACTGATCAGGAGTCTATGGGTGACCGGCCTGTCTGTATCACCACTAGGGGCACAGCTGGCGGTGAACCAGAATTGTGCCAGGTACTTGTGAATGGGTGCCGAACAGAGGCTCTCCTGGACACGGGGAGTAAAGTGACTCTGGTCCATCATTCCCTTGTTGCTGGGGACAACACCAATGGACAGAAAGTGGAGGTGATGGGTATCCATGGGGAAATCCGGGAGTACCCGACCGTGGAGGTCAATGTTTCTACACCATGTGGAGACATTAGACATGTGGTGGGAGTGGCAAAGACCCTTCCCTATGGGACTGTGTTGGGAAGAGATTTTCCCCTGTTTTGGTCCCTGTGGGAGACCAGGGTAAACCCTCTCATGAAAAAAGTTATACCAGGTGCAGAACCCAAAGATGTTGAAATACCTGCCATGGGGGTCACCAACCTAGGGACAGAGTGTAATCCCGATAGTCTCCCCTAGAGGTAATGGCAGGAGAAGCTAAAGATGTTTCGGGCGTAGAACCTGAAGATCATAAGATGTATGCCACAGGGGTCGCCAATTTAGGATTAGAGTGTAATCCCGATAGGCTCCCTCTAGAGGTTGTGGCAGTAGAGGTTGTGGGGACCCCATTGAACCCTGAGCTGGAGGTGTTCCCTGGTAAGAAACAAGCCAAGATACAGAGACTGTGCGGCACCAGGTAAGTAAATCTTCACAGGCAATTCCCTGGTAAGGTTGGGACAGTTCAGATCCAGGGTCTCTTTCGGAGATGCAGATATAAAAGACGCAGGTATGAGAAGAACCGAGAGTGTATGATCGCAGAGGCGACAGGGACGTGCGCACGAGAAACCCTCTGGCATCGGTCAAGGAAGGGGCCGGGGGTCAGAGTAAATTTGATAGAGTGCTCGCTAGACAGCATTGTCGGGAGGCTGCGGTTCGGGTGCGGCGTAGTACAGATATATGCCCAGAGTTGCCAGGGCGGTCTGTGGCGTTTCAGCGTGATATAGTCACTGAGGCATGGGTAAGGGTACAGAGGAAGCGGTACCAGGGGCCCGAAAGCAGATACTTAGGTGACAGGATGACCCGTGGGGTTAGTAAACAAAGTAAAGACCACCCAAAACTGGCCTAAATCTACGGTTAGTCAGAAAAGAGGGTTTGGCTTCTGCAATGGAAATCAGGGTGGGTGGTCCCGTAATGAAATATGGAGGAGAAAGGCAAAGGGGAGGGATGCGTGCATTGAGCGATGGTTGCGATCCCTACTTTGGTTTCTTAATGGAGTGAGTGGGGATGTCAGGGGGGCATACCGATGCCCTGTCTTTTGCCCTTACGGGGTAACAAATGTTCAACCCCACAGGTATGAACAGGGGGGAGGATATGTGAGGCAGTGACCCCTGTTACAGCTAGAGGGCGCTGTATGTGCAGCGCCCCAGAGTCCTGGTCGTTGCAGTAATGTCGCTCTGCCACTAAGGGGAGTGATGTTATGTTTGATTGCACTAAAGGAGTTCACCTGACCAGGTATCACAGTCACACATTACACTTCACACTCCGGCCACCAGGGGGAGCAAAAGGCTCTATATATTAGGCTACTCCTCACACTCTGGTAAAACTGAGGGTTGGACAGGAAGTTAGGGAGAAAGCAGCCTGGGAGAGCTCCAGGAAGGACCTGTTAGAAGTGGGTTCCTGGCAGGTACCTAGCAGAAAGGACAGATTGTTACGGAGCCGCGCCTGCACTACCTTGCGGCGGCATCTTAAGAAAGGACACGAAGCGAAGTATATTGTGGAGAAGTGAGAAACGGGATCAGAGTACTAAGGAGATAGAATCAGGAGGAGTCGTGCCCCTAATACCGCGGCAACATCCTTCTGATGCGCGTAACCGGTGGCTGGAGCACCGAGGAAGTAACAGACTCTACACATTACTTCAAACAGCGGCAGGACAGTTAATTATAGGTTGGCTGTCTGACCTAAATCACCTGAATGGACATAGGAGGCAATCGTGGGAGAGGGGCGTCTCTAGGGTCCCAGAATAACTCCAGGCCTACCTGTCATACGGGTGCATCCTAGCCATATTATACTGGGGGACGGAGAGAGAAAGAACGGATACGACAGTTGTGAGGACTATCCCGTGGTGCTCAGCAGGGAAGGACTACAATACACAGGCGCTAGAAGTTAGACACTGATTTCCACCTGCAAAGGGAACTCTGGATGTGCCTTCGGACCGGCCAGTCTCAGCCAGCCCTGTTAACAGTGCTCTGGATTGCGGACCCCGAAGCCTTCAGTAAAAAGGTAAAAAGACTGCAACTCTGTGTCCTTGTTATTCCTCGCGTTCTGCACCACGCGCTATCACCTTTCATTGGATGCCTCTTAGCAGGGTCAGGGACCGGGTCTAGCCACCGTGACAACCCAGGACCGAGTACCCCGCGGCCCTGCGTCTGGGGGTGCTCCAACTTGGCGTCACGAACAGGATGTACTTAAGCCTGAAGAATCAGGTCATGTGTGCCTTGGAACTGTGATTGAACTGTGACTTATTGCAAAGACACTGTATCGCTATTTGCCGCCAAAAATCCGCCATTGCCGCACCGTGTGGAGCGCGAGGGGAGGAGCCATAGCTTCGTGGGTGGAGCCGGCTAGAAAAGAGCGCGGACCGGGAAGACGCAGTGAGGTGGCGATCCCGGAAGAAGAACCCCGACCCCGGCGCCGATCCCGGAAGAAGAACCCCAACCCCGGCAGGTTAGCAGGGGGGAGGGCTTGGGCCATGTCGGATCCCGGAGGAGCGGAGGCGGCGGCCACCGCTGCAGACTCGGGAGCACTTCCAGATTCCATGGCAGACACAGCCACAAACCCGGTATCACCGCTAGATGCCGCGGGGCTTGCCGCTCCCATCAGCCAGCCGGACACTGCCGCAGCTACGACAGCCATAATGCCCTTCTCTATGCCCTACCTACCAGGAGCCGCCTGACTCCCGTGATATTCTGGAGAATCCCATACGTTAACTGACTTTAAAGAGGGGATTTGTAGCCTGCTCGAGTTTTATCCCTTGACAAAGCCTCAGAAAGTTCATATGATAATCGGCCAACTCTTTGGAGCAGCATTGAGGGAAGTGAAGTCCTGGCCCGTTGCGGATAAGAGAACTGCGCAACAGGTATTTGCAAAGCTTAAAACCACCTTTGACACCCGCACCACTACGGAAATTAAATTGACGTTCTATGGGTGCAAGCAGAGGCCGCAGGATAACTTACGGAACTATGCCCTTAATCTTCAGGAGGCACTGCGGGCCATCAAGCAAAGTGACCCAAACAGCATGCAAGATGAAGATAAACTCCTGAAGGAGCGGTTCATCAAGGGGCTCCTGTGTAGTAACCAAAGGGCCCAGCTACACTTCCTGGTCATGCAGAATCCAGACCTGTCTTTTGTGCAATTCAAAGATAAAGCCATCCAGGCACCACCAGAGTGACAGCCCAGCCGTGCCACACTTCCCAGGCATCAAGCCCTTATGTAACACCAGGAGGTGGCGCCGGATGCACCCGTTTCCACCGAGGCTGATGCCCAGACCCTGGAAGACGACTCCCCTGCAGGACTGCGCCTCCAGATACAGGAGCTGACCAGGAGCATTGCTGCCTTAGCCCGGATCGTTCAATCCCTACAGGAGGCCCCCAAGGAGAAGATCCAGTTGGCTTCCAGACCGGAAGATGTCCCCTGGCAGCGACCAAGGAGTCCCGTCGACCAGAGGCAGAGACGATGATCGCTTTCATCGGGATGGACGACCCATCTGCCACCGCTGCCACCAGGTGGGCCATCTTGCAAGGTACTCTCATTTAAACGAGCAACCCCTGGGGCAGAGGGCCAACCCCCATGAGTAGAACGGTCAGGCCCGCAGAATTGGAGAGCCAAATACATACATTCTTTATAGACGTTATTGGGAGGACACCGACATTACCTGTGGCCGCGATGATGATTTTACCATAATAGCTAGTAATGGTCAGCCACTGCCGCAAGTGGGGTATAAAGAGGTCACCATTAAGGTGGGGCGGGTAGAATTGAAGGCCCAGGGAATTGTCATTGTTGATATTGACAGACGTGAATGTAACCCCATGATAACCATCGGTACTAATGTCATAGAAAATTGTCTTGCAGAAGTTATTGTCTTGTTGCAGCAGGTAGCAGAGACAGCTGGTTACAGTGAACAACATGCCTTGCAGAAAGAAATCAGAGCCCTAATGCGGAGACAGCAGGTGGAGCTGACTGGTGGTGAAATTGGCTGGGTCACAGTGAGTGATTCGAACCCCATTGCAATACCCCCCAGGAGTGAAATGTTAATATGGTGTCGGGCAGCCATGGGTCTCGGGGGCAAAGACTATCAGGCCCTAGTAGAACCTGTGTATTCAGATAATAGGCCTACCCTCCTGACAGCCAGAGGGGTGGTTGACGTCCACAAGGGGAGGGTGCCAGTACGTGTTCTTAACTGTGGGGAGGAAGAAGTCCACCTAACCAAATATGTCACGCTTGCCAAGCTGTTTACTGTTAATAACAGCTTGATACAGGCACTTGGGCCCTTGGTCCAGTCCAATCCGACGGAGAACAACGGCCTTGCAGGGCAATCGAAAGATTGGTGTCAAGAATTACATGTGGACACTGATTCTACTCCATCTCACCAGATACAGGGGGCCTACAGGGTGGTTCACAAGTATGAGCGGGTATTCAGCAAGCACCCCCTTGATTTCGGGCGAGTAAAAGGGATTCAACACCATATTCCCACAGGAGATCACCCACCCATAAAAGAGAGATACCGTCCTGTATCCCCAGCTCATTATCAGTGTGCCAAGGACATGTTACGAGAGATGAAGGAGGCTGGGGTAGTGAGAGACAGCTGTAGCCCCTGGGCAGCTCCATTAGTTCTCGTTAGGAAGAAAGATGGCACCATGAGGATGTGTGTGGATTATAGGCAACTAAACCACATTACACATAAGGATGCATACCCCCTGCCTAGGATAGAGGAGTCCTTGGCTGCTTTAAAGTCTGCTAACTATTTCTCTACCTTGGATTTCACCAGTGGGTACTGGCAGGTTCCCGTGGCAGAGGCGGACAAGGAAAAGACGGCCTTCACGATGTCGATGGGTCTCTGCGAGTTCAACTACATGCCCTTCGGATTGTGTAATGCCCCGGGGACGTTCCAGAGGATGATGGAGTGCTGTCTGGGACACAAAAACTTTGAGACCGTGCTGCTATATCTGGACGATGTCATTGTCTTCTCCAAGACCTATGAAGACCATTTGAAGCACCTGGCCGAGGTGTTTGAAGCTCTGTCCAACTTTGGCTTAAAGGTGAAACCGTCCAATTGCCATCTGCTGAAACCCAAAGTGCAGTACCATGTAGTGAGTGCCGAAGGAGTGGCCCCAGACCCCAACAAGGTCACGGTGATAAAGGACTGGCCGCAGCCCGGTAACCTCCACGAAGTCCGACAGTTCCTCGGGTTGGTGGGCTACTGCCGGAGGTTTATCAAAGACTTCACCAAGAAGGCCGCACCATTGCAAGACCTGTTGGTGGACCAACTCAAGGGTAAGAATACCCCGTTTGATTGGAACGACGGACTGGAAAAATCGTTCACCTGCTTAAAGTTGGCGCTGACGGGAGAAGAGGTACTAGCCTACCCGGAATATGACCAACCGTTTGTATTGTATACGGATGCCAGCAACGTGGGTCTGGGAGCTGTGCTGTCCCAGGTCCAGAAGGGCAAGGAAAGAGTAATCGCTTATGCCAGCAGGAAACTTCACCCCACTGAAAGGAATCCTGACAACTACAGTTCCTTTAAGCTGGAGTTCCTCACTGTCGTTTGGGCCGTGACGGAGAGGTTCAAGCACTACCTGGCCTCAGCGAAATTCACCGTCTTCACGGATAATAATCCGCTAACGCACTTGGACACAGCAAAACTCGGTGCCTTGGAGCAGCAGTGGATGGCCCGGTTGTCCAATTATGACTTCACCATCAAGTACCGGGCGGGGCACAAGAATGCGAATGCCGATTCATTGTCCCGGATGCCTCACTTTCCTGAAACGGGAGAAAATCCCGAAGCATTTGAAGAGGTAGAGCTGCCCGCTTTCCATCGCCGCAAGGCAACTCCGTGTTCCCATCAGGTGGAGAACAGGCGCAGGAATCAACAGGGCGCCCCGTTGGATCCCCTGCCCCATCACGGTTGGACAGAGAACCAGGATGGCGACCATGCGGTCCGTCGAGTGAAAGAGCTCCTGACGCAGGCAGGTTTGCATCCCGGCCCGGATGATACACCAGAGGCATTACAGTTGTGGAAGGAGAGGGGCAGACTGTTTATCCACGATGGCAAGCTGTGGCGGAGGAGCATCGACCCACGCACTCATGAATTGGTATGGCAGATCGTGGTCCCAAGACAAGATGTGCCAATGGTCCTGGGAGCGTACCACGATGGGGCAGGACACTTCGGATGGAGGATACATTTCAAAAACCTGACCTGCACATCCAAACATAGACTGAGTGTGAACAGGTGCTGAACCCAGAGTCGCCAACTCGTATATAGTTAAGTAAAAAGGGCAGCACACTGCAGCGCCAAAACATGCAAACTTGAAAACACGAAATTTGAACTGCATTACTGCACTAGAAATATGAAAAATGAGAGCTTTTAGCGCATAAAAATGGCCATATTTATGTGTACCTCGTAGCCACTTTACGGCATCTCTCTTATACAAGGTCCTACGCTTGACCTACCTCGTTGAGAATAAACGTCTCCATCTGAATGGGTACATGTGAAACCTCTTCTTGGACTCAAATTCTCACTCTCTGTGGAGGGGTATTAGACCTACTATAATTAAAACACCTGTGGCTAGGAGGCGGGAGTGCACGATCAGAAGGCTAGAGAATACATTTCAAAAACCTGACCTGCACATCCAAACATAGACTGAGTGTGAACAGGTGCTGAACCCAGAGTCGCCAACTCGTATATAGTTAAGTAAAAAGGTTAGCACACTGCAGCGCCAAAACATGCAAACTTGAAAACCCGAAATTTGAACTGCATTACTGCACTAGAAATATGAAAAATGAGAGCTTTTAGCGCATAAAAATGGCCATATTTATGTGTACCTCGTAGCCACTTTACGGCATCTCTCTTATACGAGGTCCTACGCTTGACCTACCTCGTTGAGAATAAACGTCTCCATCTGAATGGGTACATGTGAAACCTCTTCTTGGACTCAAATTCTCACTCTCTGTGGAGGGGTATTAGACCTACTATAATTAAAACACCTGTGGCTAGGAGGCAGGAGTGCACGATCAGAAGGCTAGAGAATACATTTCAAAAACCTGACCTGCACATAGGTACACATAAATATAGCCATTTTTATGCGCTAAAAGCTCTCATTTTTCATATTTCTAGTGCAGTAATGCAGTTCAAATTTCGTGTTTTCAAGTTTGCATGTTTTGGCGCTGCAGTGTGCTGCCCTTTTTACTTAACTATATACGAGTTGGCGACTCTGGGTTCAGCACCTGTTCACACTCAGTCTATGTTTGGATGTGCAGGTCAGGTTTTTGAAATGTATTCTCTAGCCTTCTGATCGTGCACTCCCGCCTCCTAGCCACAGGTGTTTTAATTATAGTAGGTCTAATACCCCTCCACAGAGAGTGAGAATTTGAGTCCAAGAAGAGGTTTCACATGTACCCATTCAGATGGAGACGTTTATTCTCAACGAGGTAGGTCAAGCGTAGGACCTCGTATAAGAGAGATGCCGTAAAGTGGCTACGAGGTACACATAAATATGGCCATTTTTATGCGCTAAAAGCTCTCATTTTTCATATTTCTAGTGCAGTAATGCAGTTCAAATTTTGTGTTTTCAAGTTTGCATGTTTTGGCGCTGCAGTGTGCTGCCCTTTTTACTTAACTATATACGAGTTGGCGACTCTGGGTTCAGCACCTGTTCACACTCAGTCTATGTTTGGATGTGCAGGTCAGGTTTTTGAAATGTATTCTCTAGCCTTCTGATCGTGCACTCCCGCCTCCTAGCCACAGGTGTTTTAATTATAGTAGGTCTAATACCCCTCCACAGAGAGTGAAAATTTGAGTCCAAGAAGAGGTTTCACATGTACCCATTCAGATGGAGACGTTTATTCTCAACGAGGTAGGTCAAGCGTAGGACCTCGTATAAGAGAGATGCCGTAAAGTGGCTACGAGGTACACATAAATATGGCCATTTTTATGCGCTAAAAGCTCTCATTTTTCATATTTCTAGTGCAGTAATGCAGTTCAAATTTCGTGTTTTCAAGTTTGCATGTTTTGGCGCTGCAGTGTGCTGCCCTTTTTACTTAACTTCGGATGGAGGAAGCTGGAGAGGCTACTCTGTGGGAGGTTCTACTGGATTGGCATGAAGAAGGCCATTGAGAAGTGGTGTCGAGAGTGTGGACCCTGTAACCTACGCTGGAAGGATCGTGACAGCCAACGGGCTCCCTTGCAGCCCATCATCACCAAATGGCCGCTCGAGTTGGTCGCGCTGGATCACGTAAAGCTAACACCTAGCCGGTCAGGTTATATCTACGCTCTCACCATCGTGGACCACTACTCCAGATTCCTGGTAGTCATGCCGGTCAAAGATCTAACGGCTAGGACAGCTGCCAAAACCTTCCAGCAGTACTTCTGTAGACCCCATGGGTACCTGGAGAAGGTGCTGACCGATCAAGGACCAGCATTTGAAGCGGAGGTGTTCCAGGAGTTCTGCAATTTGTACGGTGTAAGAAGATCAGAACCATGCCGTACCATCCACAAACCAAGGGGATGTGTGAGAAGATGAACCAAGTGGTGATCGACTTACTGAAGACCTTACCTGTAGAGGAGCGGAACTTGTGGCCCACAAAGTTACCAGACTTGGTAGACATGTACAACCACATCCCGGTGAATTCCACCAACTGCACCCCAGCGTACCTGATGTGAGGAAGGTCAAGCAAGCTACCAGTCGATCTGGATATGGGGGTCCTGACCCCCAAAGATATATCGCCAGATGTGGATTGGGATACCGAGAGGCAGCAAAGGTACCACAAGGTACAGGAATGTGTAGAAAGAAGTCTCGCCCGAGCCCGACAAAAACAAGAAAGGGACTACAACCAGCATGCTCCCGCGACTCCCTTGTCACCCGGTGAGCAGGTACTCAAAAGGAAGAGGAGACTACACAAGCTTGATGACCAATGGGAAGCGGAGCCGTATACCATTCTGCCCTCTGATTTCGACAATACGAAGGTCTGTCTCATCAGCAAAGACGGAGGGGAAACCTCAACGGCAATTTCCAGAAACCACCTTAAAATATGCCCTGATAAGCTGAGAGATGGGGAAACAGACCCCGGGACTTCTCCACCCGTGGAAGAGGAGAAGATGATACACACTGTTCTTGGCAATTTTCCCCAGTCTTGGACTCAAATAAATCGGCCATTGTCAACTGAAACCGCCAGAATTAAATGTGGTGCCAGATCATCCGGTCCCGCAAGCACAGCTGACCCCACCAGAAGATGCGGTGCCAACAGTCGAGCCAGCAAGCCCTCCCTCTGCTATCGGTGAATCTGCCATGTCCAGCATTAGTAGTGGCAGCTCTGAGGACTCCAGCATGCCAGTGCTGCCAAGACTCACTAGAGCCAGAAGACAGTGCACTACACCAGTGATAGCAAGCGTAGCGGGCCCTGTCAGGCCAATAGCAACCCCTGTGCTGTGGAGGTCTACGCGTAACACTAAGAATCAGACTCCACTTCGCTATAAAACTTGGAGATATTAACGATAGTTGCTATTTGGTTGAAAATGTTTGTGTAAATATCTGTGTTACAGGTTTAATAAAAAATGGACAATGGTGTGATGGACAGTGAATCGCTCCAAAACTTTCACAGGGAACCCTTTGTTTACCCGGGGTCCCTGCTGTTCCATGGTTGCACCTACTGAACTGGGAGTCATGAACTGTGCATGACCAACCTTTTGCAACGTTCAAGCGTCCTCACCTTCCATAACGGAAAGCACTGTTATATTTACTTGTTAATAGTATTTAAAAATTGTGTGTGTTTTCTATTAACATGTATTGTTGTTCTTCTTTTCCCAGTCCGGGAGTACTGGATTTAACTGGGGGGGGGGGGGGAGTGCAGCGCCCCAGAGTCCTTGTCGTTGCAGTAATGTCGCTCTGCCACTAAGGGGAGTGATGTTATATCTGATTGCACTAGAGGAGTTCACCTGACCAGGTATCACAGTCACACATTACACTTCACACTCCGGCCACCAGGGGGAGCAAAAGGCTCTATGTATTAGGCCACTCCTCACACTCTGGTAAAACTGAGGGTTGGACAGGAAGTTAGGGAGAAAGCAGCCTGGGAGAGCTCCAGGGAGGACCTGTCAGAAGTGGGTTCCTGCCAGGTACCTAGCAGAAAGGACAGATTGTTACGGAGCCGCGCCTGCACTACCTTGCGGCGGCATCTTAAGAAAGGACACGAAGCGAAGTATATTGTGGAGAAGTGAGAAACGGGATCAGAGTACTAAGGAGATAGAATCAGGAGGAGTCGTGCCCCTAATACCGCGGCAACATCCTTCTGAGGCGCGTAGCCGGTGGCCGGAGCACCGAGGAAGTAACAGACTCTACGCATTACTTCAAACAGCGGCAGGACAGTTAATTATAGGTTGGCTGTCTGACCTAAATCACCAGAACGGACATAGGAGGCAATCGTGTGAGAGGGGCGTCTCTAAGGTCCCAGAATAACTCCAGGCCTACCTGTCATACGGGTGGGTCCTAGCCATATTATACTGGGGGACAGAGAGAGAAAGAATGGATACGACAGTTGTGAGGACAATCCCGTGGTGCTCAGCAGGGAAGGACTACAATACACAGGCGCTAGAAGGTAGACACTGATTTCCACCTGCAAAGGGAACTCTGGATGTGCCTTTGGACCAGCCGGTCTCAGCCAGCCCTGTTAGCATTGCTCTGGATTG
Organism: Ranitomeya imitator; assembly: GCF_032444005.1. NCBI lineage: Eukaryota > Metazoa > Chordata > Amphibia > Anura > Dendrobatidae > Ranitomeya > Ranitomeya imitator. The sequence goes on along the minus strand of NC_091285.1, from coordinate 382,292,678 downwards.
CGGACCCTGAAGCCTTCAGTAAAAAGGTAAAAAGACTGCAACCCTGCGTCCTTGTTAGTCCTCACGTTCTGCACCACGCACTATCACCTTTCATTGGACACCCCTCAGCAGGGTCAGGGACCGGGTCTAGCCACCGTGACAACCCAGGACCGAGTACCCCGCGGCCCTGCGTCTGGGGGCGCTTCATATGTGCTCTCCAGAACGTGCAAGGAAGCGTAGTGAGGCCATGAGGGCGTACTACAGACACAGGTGTGGCTGTAATTAGAATAGTGAAGCAGTGACTGATTAAAATGCCCTGTAGTACTGGGGGAGTGGTGTCAGTGTGTTCTTGGAGGGAGACAGGGCAGTTGTCTGCAGAGCTCTCTCTGTGTGGAGCAGCACAGAGGCTAAAGGAACCAGAGAGACTGATACCCTGCGTCTTGGGCTGTCTTATGTGTACCCGGCTGCACTCCAGAGGATAAAGAGTGCAGTGCACTGAGTGAGTACAGAGACTTGTTACCAGAGTGCGGTCACCCAGGGAAACTGGACAGAGGTAAGTTCTGCCTGTGTATTGACTGCGTCATATAGCCATGCATTATTAATGGACTGTATGAAGAAGCCGTATACTATATTGACTGTGTGAAGTAACACAATAAAAGAACGTTTTGTTTGAACTTGTTTGGGTCACTGCCGCTTCACTGTGTATGGTCCTACCGCTGCATCACATACTATATAATTGTCTAAGGGTCACTTCTGTCTGTCTGTCTTTCTGTCTGTCTTTCTCTCTGTCACGGATATTCATTGGTAGCGGCCTCTGTCTGTCATGGAAATCCAAGTCGCTGATTAGTTTGCTGCAAAACAGCCACGACCAATCAGCGACGGGCACAGTCCGGAAGAAAATGGCCGCTCCTTACTCCCCGCAGTCAGTGCCCAGCGCCCGCATACTCGCCTCCAGTCACCACTCACACAGGGTTAATGCCGGCGGTAACGGACCGCGTTATGCCACGGGTAACGCACTCCGTAACCGCTGCTATTAACCCTCTGTGTCCCCAACTTTTTACTATTGATGCTGCCTATGCGGCAGCATCAATAGTAAAAAAATGTAATGTTCAAAATAATAAAAAAACAAAAAACCTGCTATTCTCACCCTCCTTCGTCCGACGATGCGCTCGCGCCTGCCGCCATCTTCCGTTCCCGGAGATGCATTGCGAAATTACCCAGAAGACTTAGCGGTCTCGCGAGACCGCTAAATCATCTGGGTAATTTCGCAATGCATCCTGGGAACAGAAGATGGCGGTAGCTGCCCGCGTATCGCCGGTGCTTCGGTGGATCCCAGGGGGTGAGTATATAACTATTTTTTATTTTAATCATTTTTTTAACAGGGATATGGTGCCCACACTGCTGTATACTACGTGGGCTGTGTTAGATACCGTGTGGCTGCTATATACTACATAGGCAGTGTTATATACTACATAGGCAGTGTTATATACTATGTGGGCTGTGCTATATACTGTGTGGGCTGTGCTATATATTATGTGGCCACTGTTATATACTGCGTGGGCAGTGTTATATACTACGTGGCTGCTATATACTGCGTGGGTTGTGCTATATATTACGTGGCCAGTGTTATGTACTGCGTGGCCTGTGTTATATACTATGTGGCTGTGTTATATACTGCATGGCCACTGTTATATATTGCGTGGCCTGTATTAACACATCGGGTATTCTACAATATATATGTAAATAGCAGCAGGCCAGTATACAGCACAGGCCACGTAATATTTGTCTGCTATATATTACATAGCTCCTATATACTACTTGGCCTGTGCTATATACTATGTGGCTGCTATATACATACATAAATATATATTCTAGAATACGCGATGCGTTAGAATCGGGCCACCATCTAGTAAATAATAATTAGTAAAAATAATAATAATTAATAAAAACGTGTAAAAAGATTATTATTAAAAAACTGCGGTAAACGTGAAATAATTGATAAGTGCACATTTACAGTATGCTTTTCTATTGTCTTCACTTAATATATAATTAAATAAAAATATACCTTTTTATTATATACTCTCTGCTTTGATGGTTCTTGGTCTTATCTAATTTGGAGCACGGATTATTTTTCATATAATTTTTCTATATTACAGCCGACAGAGTCATGTGAGGGCTTCTTTTTGCAGGACAAGTTACCATTTTTATTGGCTCATTTTCGGGCACAAAACATTTTTTGATCGCTTTCTATTCCTATTTTTGAGAGTTAGAACAAATGAACGAAAACCAGCAATTCAGGAATTGTATTTTGTTTTTTTCTTATGCCATTCACCATATTGTAAAAGTGATAAGACCGCTTTATTCTTGGGGTCAGTATGATTACAGTGATACTACATTAATATACTGGTACTTTTTTTTATGTTTTGCCACTTTTACACTATAAAAACAATTTTATAGAAAAAAGAATTGTGTTTGCATCACTTTATTCTGAGAGCTATAACTTTGTATTTCTCTTCTGATGGAGCTGTGTGGTGGTATTTTGTTTGCAGGACAAAATGACATTTTCAGAGATACCACTTTAATTTACATTTGACTTTTTGATCACATTTTATTCCACTTTTTTTGGCTGTAGGATGAGAAAGCATACCTTTTTTGCCACTTTTTTTTTTATTTTTTTTTTTAAGTACACTGAAGGTTAAATAGTGTGACCTGACCGTTTTCTTGGTTGGGCAGTTCCGGATGCGGACATACCAAATATGTGTAATTTTTTTAACCTAAATATATCTACTTATTGGTTTAATATTTAACATTTTTAATTTTTTTGTTTTGTTTATAGTATAATTATTTAAAATATTTTTTTAAATGTTTTAAATTACTTTTTTTTACTTAATACCTCTATAAGACTTTAACTTTTATCGCTCTGATTGCAGGTATAATGGATTGCAATGCATTATACCTGTCAGTGCTGCACTGCCAGAAGCCTCTTAGTCCATGCTCAGAGCTTGCCATAGCTGGCTGATCCGGAGATTGTCATGATGCCCTCGGGTTTACATGTCAGTGATTGAGGACTTGCGACAACGTTGCGAGGGTGCCAATCTGAAGTGAATCTTCTACCTCTCTCTGCCTGCAATCTATATTGATTATGGCATTTAGGAGGCTAAATTGCCCAAGCAGTGCGGGCACTGTTTCTGTAGTGACAGCCAATGCTGTGCTGTCTCTGACGCCGAGCTCCCGGCGGCGATCTTGTAAGCACTGCTTCTATGGCCAGAAGATCTCCGTTTATATACATTTACGTAATTTTGATGGATCCCCTTCCCGACCATGACGTAGACTATGTGAAGGGGTTAAAAGTGAAGTGGTTCATGTTGTATATTTTGCTGGAAAAATTAAAAATTAGTTCTAAGCTTTTAACCCTTCTACCTTCCTTTAGAAAAAAAAAGATGCTTGCAAAATAGACATATGGTACACGTTAATTACTAATTATTTTGTGTGGTATGACTATCTGTTTTAAGGGCATAAAAATTCAAAATCAAAGTTCTTTCCCATTCCTTTACCAGTGAAATAAGGTGCAATGTGTCCCGAAAAAATTGCCTCAGAATCATTGGGATATGTTGAAGCGTTCCCAAGTTAATACCACATAAAGCGACTCATATCCAGTTTGAAAAATTTGGCTTGGTCAGGAGAGTGAAAACAGGCTGTGGCTATAAGGGATTAAGTTCCAAAAACATGAATTAAAACTTGCTTGTGGCTTCCGTTTTTCACACATCTCCGTGTTCTTCTGGCTGCATCTGTTGTGGATTAGTATGCTTGCCTGAATGGTGAGTTAGAGACTGTAAAAACTGTGAATATTGTTAAGAATGTCCACACATTCCGAATATAGTGATTAACATGCAGCATCAATACACAATGATGTGCTAAATACTGTTAGTAAGCACTTGTGTCAGTGTCTTGTCTATATGACTAGGAGCAACCTGACATCTTTTCCGTCTGCTATAGCCGTTTACTACAACAAATACCATACACATGGGGAATGATGGACCGATAATTATTAGTGCAGCACATTCTTAGCTTCCCAGGATGATTATATTACACTATCAAGCTGCAACATTTCTGGCAAATTTCCTAAACATCCATTTTTTTCATAAATGTAACTGTCTGGTTTAAACACATAGCTGATAATAAACTGTGTATCAACATAACAAGGTACTACTTTCACATACTCATAGCTCATACAAAACACCTGCAAGTTTATTGGGTAATATCCTGCTCAGGTTTTCTTGCTAGTTGAAATATATATGGCGTAATGCTTGGATTTAAATCATACCAAATTATGTATTGGTGGATAATAAATTACTTTTATATTTTAGAAGAGAATTTCAAAACTACATTTAGTTAAATTGTGTTTCAGGAACAACCTTTTATTAAATTATTTCCAATCTTTGTCATTGACGGATAACTTGCTAATTTCTTCGTTTTCGACCCCTCGCTTCTAATGACCCTATTCCTCTTAGTAGACTCTTGCAATGTCATGTGTGCGTTGCACCACAACTTAAAGATGGTGTGGGCCATCTAAGTAGGAGAAGTGCTGGGGAGGTCACCAGTATGAAGATCACGGTGCTCTGGTCCGGTGGCCAAAAACTGTTGAAGCAGCCACTTGACAAGGTTCCTCCTAAAGGGAATCTGTCACCAGATTTTTGCTAACTCATCTGAAATAATGTAGGGAAAGCGACATTAAATCCAGCCATGTATTATTTATTTTACTGTGTGCAGCAGTTGTGACACATTCAGAGTTTTCTCTGTTATAGATGTAGCAGGATGAGAAACCTGACCCTGCCCACACCACTGATTAGCGGCTAATCAGTGCTGCAGGTGTAGTTGGACCAGAAGGCACAAGAGCAGTTAGTCCAGCAGTCATAATCTGCTGATAAATCATTTATAGTATTGAAACTACAGCATACAGCCAAGTAAGTGACACATCACTGAAATCAGTGTTTGCGTGGGTTTTTCTCTCCTTCCCTCTCCCATTTACAGCTCCCATGCACTTCTCACCTTCCTGAAAAAACCTCAGCCCATCTTGCCCAAACACACTGCACAAAAAAACTTCGTAAAATTCCAAAAACTACTTGCTCTTTATCTTCCTACTCCTACTGATTTCAGCCTCAACCCCTACCCTACGTCACATCGGATCCTTACTAATCTTACTAATATTATTTGGACTCCTTCATCTCCTTTTAATTGTGCCCTTTGGAATCCACAGTCTGTATGTAACAAGCTTCCTTTCCTACACAATTACTTTCTGAAAAATTCTCTTAATCTGTTGGCCCTCACAGAAACCTGGATTCAGGATTCTGACACTGTCTCTCCTACTGCCATTTCCCATGGTGGCTTACAATTCTCACATTCCCTGAGACCTACAAACATACATGGTGGTGGAGTCTGCATACTCCTGTCCCCACAATGCACTTTCCAGGTCATCCCCCCAGCTCCATCACTCTCTTTCCCTTCTTTTGAGGTCCACACCATCAGGCTCTTTCGTCCCCTCTCCCTCAGAGTAGCGGTCATATGCGGGCCCCCAGGCTCACCCACCCACTTTCTGGACCATTTCTCTGCCTGGTTGCCGCACTTCATGTCCTCAGAACTACCAACCCTTATCCTGGAGACTTCAACAGCCTCACTTCCACATCTGCATCCCAGCTTCTATCACTAACCATTTCTCTAGGCCTCTCACAGCTCTCAACCTCTGAAACACACTAAGACGGTAACACCCTTGACCTGGTCTTTGTCCGGCTCTATTCAATCTCCTTAGATAACTCACTGCTTCCCCTCTCTTACCACAACATTCTCTCCTTCACACTCACAATTCCTCGCCCACCCCAGCACACTCCTACCTACCACACATTCAGAAATCTACATGCTATTAACCCTCACACACTTTCAGACTCATCGTTGCCCCCAATCTCCTCTTTTTCCTGTCATGATCTGGCTGTACACCACTACAATGACACTCTTAAAAGCACCCTGGACCAAGCAGCACCCCTCACCGTCAGAACCTCCAAACACAGAGTAAAACAGCCCTGGCTCACATCGCAAACCCGATTTCTCCAACGATGCTCTAGGTGTGCTGAACGCTTATGGAGGAAATCTTGCACACCAGAATACTTCATAAACTTCAAATTTATGTTAAAAACCTATAATTCTGTCCTTCACCTCGCCAAACAGACCTGCTTCACCACTCTGATCTCCTCACTATCCAACAACCCCAAGAAACCTTTTGACACCTTTCACTCCCTCCTCAGGTCAAAAGCACAAGCCCCTATCACAGACATTTGTGCCGATGACCTGGCCTCCCACTTTATAGAGAAAATAGATAATATCCTTCAGGAAATCCACTCCCAGACACCAAATGCAGTTACTCCCATCCCTCCCTGCATGTCCCCTGGCTCACTCTCCACATTCGATCCCATCGCAGAAGATGAAGTCTCCAAGCTCCGACTACATGCACTACCAACCCCATTCCCCCACATCCCCCCCAGTCTCTCTCTCCAGTCGTCACAACTCACCTAACTACATTCTTTAATCTCTCCCTCTCCTCTGGCATTTTCCCCTCCACCTTCAAACACTCTATCATTACTCCATTACTAAAGAAACCCACCCTCGACCCATCCTGCACAAATAACTTCAGACCGGTCTCCAATCTCCCCTTCATTTCTAAACTTTTGGAGCACCCGATCTACTCCCGCCTTACCCGTTACCTCTCCACTCATTCCCTCCTACACCCTTCACAGTCCGGTTTCCGCCCCCTACACTCATCAAGGTGACCAATGACCTTCTGACAGCAAAATGTAATGGTGATGATTCTCTGCTCATTCTTCTCAACCTTTCTACAGCTTTTGACACTATTGACCACCCTCTCCTACTCTCTAGGCTCCAGTCATTAGGCAATAAGGACACTGCTCTCTCCTGGTTCTCCTCCTATCATTCTGACCACTCCTTCAGTGTTCTGTTCTCTGGCTTCACTTCCTCTCCTCTTCCTCTCACTGTCGGGGTACCTCAGGGCTCAGTCCTTGGCCCCCTTCTCTTCTCCCTCTACACGGCCCCAATTGGACAGACCATCAGCAGATTTGGCTTTAAGTACCTTTTGTCATGCCAATGACACACAACTATACAGATCATCCCCTGACCTTACCCCCACTGTACTACAGAACGCCACTGACTGCAGTCTCCAACACCATGTCCGCTCTCTATCTGAAACTCAACCTCTCCAAAACTGAACTTCTTCTGCTCCCGCCATCTACTAACCTCCCTAAATCTGACATTTCCCTCTCCGTGGGTGGCACCATAATAACACACCGTTAGCAGGCACGCTGTCTGGGTATTATGTTTGACTCCAATCTCTCCTTCACATCCCATATACAATCTCTTGCCCGCTCGTGCCGCTTACACCTAAAGAACATCTCTAGATGAAAAACCCTCACTGTCACCTTGATCCACTCCCGCCTGTACTACTGTAACACTCTATTAATTGGCCTCCCCCTCACTCGACTTTCCCCTCTCCAGTCTATCCTTAATGTAGCAGCCAGGGTTGTCCATCTAGCTAATCGGTATTCAGACGTGTCCGCTCTTCGCCAGTCGCTACACTGACTGCCCATTCATTATAGAATCCAATTCAAAGTACTTTTTCTCACCCACAAAGCTCTCCACAGTGCGGCACCCTCTTACATCTCCTCCCTTATTTTTGTCTGTCGGCCTAACCGACCGCTGCGCTCTGCAAAAGACTTGACTAACCTCTGCACAATTCTGTACCTCCCACTCCCGACTCCAAGACTTCTCCCGTGCTTTGCCAATCCTCTGGAATGCTCTACCCCAAGATATTAGGACCATCCACAATTTACATAGTTTTAGGCGCTCCCTAAAAATAACACATTTGTTCAGAGCGGCCTATCACGTTCACTAATCAAAGTCATTTTGCTTGTGTGTGTGTAGCCCATTCACTACTTCCATCTATCCCTTACCCCCTGAAGATGGCTGGACCATCATTGTAAATACACTCCTGTACTTTGTATCTCCCCCACCTCATTGTAGATTGTAAGCTCTCAGGAGCAGGGTCGTCTTATTTTGCTTTAATTATTGTATTGCTAACGTTGTTACTTATGACTGTTGTGTTTGAAACTGCTGCGGAATATGTTGGTGCTATATAAATAAAGATTATTATTATTATTTCCTCCGGGTACTCCGTTTCCTTCCACATTCCAAAGACATACAGATAGGGAATTTAGATTGTGAGCCATAATGGGGACAGTGATGATAATGTGTGCTAAAAAACTGTAAAGCGCTGGGGAATATGTTGGCTCTATATAAATAAAGAAATTACTGGTATTATTATTAATCAGTGTCTCAACCCCTACCTAATGGTGTTTTCAGATTCCATAGCAAAAACCTGATGTCAGATTCCCTTTTAAATATTTTTGTTCAACTTTAATCTATATGTCTTCTCACATGTCTGTTTTATTTTTTTGAAGACCTTCAATCCCCCAAAAATATAAGGACTAGTGATGAGCGAACGTGCTCACCACTACTCGTTACTCGCCCGAGTATCACTATGCTCGGTGTACTCGGCGAGCAGCGAGCATTTCCGGGATTGTTCGGCGGTAACTGCAGTCTCCACCCAGCATTTTTGGTGGACTTTAGAGACCCAATCACAATGCAGGGATTGTCTGCCAGGCCATGAAACGCCGCAGCCATCTTTGCTGTGGTCATGCAGTGATTGGCTTGGCCGCACAGCATCATCCCGAGTATAAGAGACCTGGCGCTGCCCTGCTCGCCGCATTCTGCTCTGGATTCAGCAAGAGTAGGGAGAGCTGCTGCCGAGATAGGGTCAGAATCGTAGTTTTTAGAGTTAGTGTAGGTCTGCAACTCTTACATCCACAACTCCTGAGAAACCAACAGTCCTTTTTAGGGCTAATTCATGGGTCCCGATATTGCAGCGCTAGGGTGGCAGGGCAAAGCATATCCACATCAGTGCAAGGCCTGCAGGCACTGTATGTGCGTCCATTGCTCCCACAAAATTTATATACTGAACATGAGGTTTTAAGTTTAACATTCTGATCAGACTGTATGAAGCCCACTGCCACTTCACGGCAAACCTCATAGTGGGTCCTACCGCCCTAACAGAGCGGAGCCGTGCGGGCCTGTTGCCCCACAGCACCCATGCTGCGAGACTGAGCCCCCATGACTCCAGACCGCGCCGCCCCACCAGCACAAAGCCACAGCAACAATGGCCGCCACACAGCACTAGCACCAAAATGAAAGGAGCATTGAAACTCACCTTCCTCCAGCTCTTCAGTGAGAGGTGGAGCCGCATATTCATCACTGTAATAAGCGGCACCATGTGACCGCTCATACAGGAAGAGCTGCGAGGCTGAGAGGAAGCATCAAGGGAGCTGGGTAAGTATTTTAATGCCAGCGGGTGGGCACACAGGGGGAGGGAGGGGGGAGATTACCGGGAACTTTATTTTAACAAAAAAAAAAAAAAAAGATTTTTCATTCCTTTGCTCCAGCGAACGCTGCTGGGAAGAAGGAATTAATTCTGGATTCAGCACCCAAAGCAGGGGACAGCGCTTACTGTAGCGCTGTCTCCTGCACGGTGCGTGTGGTACCCAGTCGGCACACGGACGGCACACGGCTGCCGCACGTGTGCCACACTGATGTGCCACGTGAGGACACGGACACGGATAACTCTGGTACTGATTTTTCCGGTACCGGAATTATCTGGACGTGTGGGACAGGCCTAAATGCGGCAATCACATTGTCTTCGAGTACTATATACTTAGGGCCTGAAGAACAGTATAATTAGAAAAAGTGCCCCATTGCTTGTGAACATACAGTTAGGGCCAGAAATATTTGGACAGTGACACAATTTTCGCGAGTTGGGCTCTGCATGCCACCACATTGGATTTGAAATGAAACCTCTACAACAGAATTCAAGTGCAGATTGTAACGTTTAATTTGAAGGGTTGAACAAAAATATCTGATAGAAAATGTAGGAATTGTACACATTTCTTTACAAACACTCCACATTTTAGGAGGTCAAAAGTAATTGGACAAATAAACATAACCCAAACAAAATATTTTTATTTTCAATATTTTGTTGCAAATCCTTTGGAGGCAATCACTGCCTTAAGTCTGGAACCCATGGACATCACCAAACGCTGGGTTTCCTCCTTCTTAATGCTTTGCCAGGCCTTTACAGCCGCAGCCTTCACGTCTTGCTTGTTTGTGGGTCTTTCTGTCTTAAGTCTGGATTTGAGCAAGTGAAATGCATGCTCAATTGGGTTTAGATCTGGAGATTGACTTGGCCATTGCAGAATGTGCCACTTTTTGGCACTCATGAACTCCTGGGTAGCTTTGGCTGTATGCTTGGGGTCATTGTCCATCTGTACTATGAAGCGCCGTCCAATCAACTTTGCAGCATTTGGCTGAATCTGGGCTGAAAGTATATCCCGGTACACTTCAGAATTCATCCGGCTACTCTTGTCTGCTCTTATGTCATCAATAAACACAAGTGACCCAGTGCCATTGAAAGCCATGCATGCCCATGCCATCACGTTGCCTCCACCATGTTTTACAGAGGATGTGGTGTGCCTTGGATCATGTGCCGTTCCCTTTCTTCTCCAAACTTTTTTCTTCCCATCATTCTGGTACAGGTTGATCTTTGTCTCATCTGTCCATAGAATACTTTTCCAGAACTGAGCTGGCTTCTTGAGGTGTTTTTCTGCAAATTTAACTCTGGTCTGTCTATTTTTGGTATTGATGAATGGTTTGCATCTAGATGTGAACCCTTTGTATTTACTGTCATGGAGTCTTCTCTTTACTGTTGACTTAGAGACAGATACACCTACTTCACTGAGAGTGTTCTGGACTTCAGTTGATGTTGTGAACGGGTTCTTCTTCACCAAATTAAGTATGCGGCGATCATCCACCACTGTTGTCATCCGTGGACGCCCAGGCCTTTTTGAGTTCCCAAGCTCACCAGTCAATTCCTTTTTTCTCAGAATGTACCCAACTGTTGATTTTGCTACTCCAAGCATGTCTGCTATCTCTCTGATGGATTTTTTCTTTTTTTTCAGCCTCAGGATGTTCTGCTTCACCTCAATTGAGAGTTCCTTTGACCGCATGTTGTCTGCTCACAGCAACAGCTTCCAAATGCAAAACCACACACCTGGAATCCACCCCTGACCTTTTAACTACTTCATTGATTACAGGTTAACGAGGGACACGCCTTCAGAGTTAATTGCAACCTTTAGAGTCCATTGTCCAATTACTTTTGGTCCCTTGAAAAAGAGGACGCTATGCATTACAGAGCTATGATTCCTAAACCCTTTCTCCGATTTGGATGCGGAAACTATCATATTGCAGCTGGGAGTGTGCACTTTCAGCCCATATTATATATATAATTGTATTTCTGAACATGTTTTTGTAAACAGCTAAAATAACAAAACTTGTGTCACTGTCCAAATATTTCTGGCCCTAACTGTATATATAGATCTGCATCCTGGTGGAAGACACTTATTTGGTACAAGTGCGTGTGGACAAGCCTAATTTAGGAAAGTCATGACCATCAGTTTCATAAAGCTGTTATATGGGTCAACTCCTAATTTTGAAATGATATATGATAAGTAGACTGTGTAATATTCTATTTTTTTTGCAAGTATGATTTTAACTTTTTTTCTCAGTTATTAGAGTAACCATTGTTTTATTTACTTTTTAACATATATCTACATGTCAAAATAAGAAACTTTGCAAAATATCTCATTAGAGAAGTCTGCTTCTTTCTCCCCCTGGACTGACCTTTTGCGCTCTTGGCTAAAATCTGTATTCAGTTAACACAGACTTTTCTATTACTGAGATAGAGATCATAGTTGGTGCTCATAACATCCTATGGAAAATTGTCATTTCTGGAGAACTTACAGCAGAATATCTGTGTCTGTCTCTACCTCCTGTCTCCATGTAAGGAGGAGGAGGTGCTGCCCGCTTGCCCCTAGAAGGTATAATGTCTTGATCTAATGCATTGCAGTTTTAAATATGATTTTGTCTGTTTAGTAATTTGCATGTGCACAGGTAGGTATAGATACAGTTAATAGTCAGGATAAGCCCAGAATGGAGGGGCTATGTGGGAAGACAGAAGGTCACTGCCGCATGATGTTGGTCAGATAGAGCCTAGGGTTCAGCAGAGAAAGACCTAAGGACCCTGTGTGTGAAAAGGGAGGACCACAGAACATCAGGTAATACATCCTAAGCACCAACAAAACGTAAAGAGACATTTTCCAAATTGGAACCCAGCCAGAAAGGCCACCTAAATGATACAGAACTTAACCCAAGGGGAAGTAGAAGGACAACTTAAAGGGAACCTGTCACCCCAAAAATCGTATCTGAGCTAAGCCCACCGGCATCAGGGGCTTATCTATAGCATTCTGTAATGCTGTCGATAAGCCCCACGATGTAACCTGAAAGAGGAGAAATAAAGGTTAGATTATACCCAGGGGCGGTCCCACTGCAGTCCGGTCCACGTCGCGATCTGGGTCCATCGCCTTCTATCTTCATTGGATGACGTCCTCTTCTTGTCTTCTTGCTGCAGTTCCTGCGTAGGTGTACTTTGTCTACCCTGTTGAGGGCAGCGTAAAGTACTGCAGTGCGCAGGGCCTCTCTGACCTTTCCCGGCGCCTGCGCACTGCAGTACTTTGCTCTGCCCTCAACAGGGCAGACAAAGTACGCCTGCGCCGGAGCCACTGCAAGAAGACAAGAAGAGGATGTCATTGAATGAAGATAGGAGGCACCAGACTCGGATCGCGACGCCCATCAAACCGGACCGCAGCGGGACTGCCCCTGGGTGAGTATAATTTAACCTTTATTTCTCCTCTTTCAGGTTACATCAGGGGCTTATCTACAGCATTACAGAATGCTATAGATAAGCCCCTGATGCCGGTGGGCTTAGCTCAGATACGACTTTTGGGGTGACAGAGTCCTTTTAAAAGGGATTGAAAGCAGAGAAGGAATTGTAATCAGAAGGAAGAAAAGTGAAAAGATGATCAATTGTGTATCTTGGAATGAAGAAGTAGTCATCATATTGGGACTTAAATTCTACTATGGATAACAGTGGATTTTCAAGGTTCTAGTGAGGAGTCATACCGATGTACCTCAAGCAGTGGGGTCCCCAACCTGTGCGGCCCTCTCAGGGGAAGATGCAGATTCCCATAATTTTTTGCTGGATTGTCATGATATGCAAGAGTATGATGTGTAAGAGAAATTAAGTGTCATTACATGTAACCGAGAAGTGGCCATTAATGATTAACGAATATGCTCGGATAAGGTGTTATTTGAGCATGCTCCTGTGCTAACCCAGTGTCTTCAGTGTGTTCGAATAATATGTTCAATTCCTTGTGGCAGCATGTCTCACAGCTGATCGACAGCTGCAACATATGCAGGGATTGCTTAACAAACAGGAAATCCTCGCATGTGTTGCGGCTGCCAAACAGCAGCGAGACACGCAGGCACGGAGACTCAAACATATTATTTGAGCATGCCGAAGACACTCTGTTATCACCTGAGCATGCTCAGATAACACATTATCCGAGCTTGTTCACTCATCACTAGTGCCCATGCCTGCTTAATGCAAGAGAAACATTTGTGAAGAAGTACTGATGTACATAGTTCTTATCAAGTTCATGTTCGGTAAAAAGAAGTTTATTTTTTTTGGAATTTGGTCTCCCACATTTCGTTCTCGAACATCTGGTCCTGACCTGCCGCATACATCGGCACCATAAAGACTGCAGAGGCCTTCTGTCAAGGTAACAAGAGCACACATCAGCCAGGACCCCATTTTCATGTAGCGTGCTAGGGCATGGAAGACGAGTACCACGCCCCACGCCACGTTACATCCATTTTAAAAGCACTGACTGTCATCTCAATAATGGGAAAGTCTGTATGTCATAACATTCAAAATCCAAAAAGAAACCATATGATTTTAAAAATGCTTTATTAAGGAAGTGTCAACAACACTGTTTTGCAAAATGTAAAGGTACTATACAAATTCTTAATACAAAAAGAATAAATTAATGGCAGAATTCTTTTGAAAAACTCTGCAACTTTTCTACAACATACATATTTTTTTCATTGATTACAGCTGAACAGAATAAAAAAAAAAGTAAATTTTACATGCTCTATAATCTTGTTTAGGCGCAACCTAAATTATTTAACCCCTCAAGAGACATTTAAGCGGCATTGCCAACTCTGTTGTCTTCTAAGGGGTGAAACTAAAGTTCATTTTTTTGCACAACTTGTATTAAAACTATTGACATTAATAAATGTAAAACTTTACACCTAGTTGACTAAGCAGTAACTGGTCATCTTGGTAGCACCTGAAAAAAGAGGTTTGCTATTTTCGAAACTAAAACTAATACTGGGTGAAGAAAAGTCAAATCTGGGTTACTATTTTCCAACACTCAACTGCTCATAGGAAAAAATAACTTGCCTTACAGCATAGTATACACCAGGTAGTTTTTTAATATAAAACAATAGCCCCATTGTAATTATCCAATAGAATGCTAATGTTACACAGACAGGAACAATGTAAGGGATGCAGAACTGCTCATTTACAATAACACTCATGAGTTAGGAAATATTGGAAAAAAAAAGGGAGTTCGAGCATGACAAAATGTATGAACACAGGGTTTGGACTACCCTTTTTACACTGTGTGTACTGCAGATGTACCATGATGAATTATACAGCACCCAAAGAGAAGCATGCTAGTGTCCTCCAGAAGTAAGAGCAATACTAGACAAAGTGCGCCCCTCTAACATGCCAAATAAAACAAATGAAAAAGAGGCATCTAGCCGAAAACCTCTTTCTAGATACCTGTTGCATTATATATTATGTTTTGCATATGGTTATGTATTGCATGTGATAAACTGTATCTAAAGAATGGATTAAGTGCTTGTAGTCATGTATGAGCCTGCCTATCACTCACTGCATATATCAGTTCAGATGAATGCCTGCACCTGCTAAACAGATTTAATAAGCTGCTTACAATGCCAAAAGTCAAGATCATCACTTTCCCTTTTAAAGAAGTCACATTGTATAATCACTTTACTATGTCACAGTCCCTTTGTCACATCTAATAGAGCTGGGGAGCTTCCCAAATCGAGTGGTAACTCAATAATACAAGTATAATAAGGAAACAAGAATATTTATACAAAATGTGTTTCTCTTACCTGGAAAGGACAGGACAGTTATACAGCAATGTGATTTCTAAGATGTGGGTTCTCCAAATTCCCAGCATTTAGATTAAAGGCTGGTCGGTAATTCAGCCGAGAAATCAGTCTACTGTGCCTAGGCAAGTGTCGTTGTGTGTGCCCAGTAACAGTATTGTCTTCAAGGTAATTCAGGTGTTCAATGAGCCATTGTAAATAAATTATTCCTAAAATACTAATTACTAATACGTCCTAACATAATTCTATGTGTTTATTCAAGTGTGGATTTTCGTTATATTTATGGATTAGCATATTACTGTTGGTATATCACTGATGTTGATCAAAAGTTAATGCATAATATTACCAGTCATTTTCTGTTAAGATTATTCTTGTGGACACGGATTTCAGTTATGGGATGACTGTGTTAACTTATGGCTATTTTCTTTTATTTATTTTTGGGCCAAACCAGTCCATGCCATAAGTCAAATTCTGATTTGATTTGGTGCAAACGTAAAGGTGTTTTCCAGTTTCAGAAAAGCCGCTGTTCCTAGGCACAGTTTGTTGAAAAAACAACTGGTTTTTACTCCCAGGGACTAGCTCCGTCTCTGGCGCTGCTCCCTGTGTCTGTAGTACTGACAACACGCCAACAGCGCTGCAGACAATCAGTGAGCTCAGCCGCCAGAGCTTGGAACGAGTAAGAAGAGCGAGTAACGCACAGTGTATTGGTTGATTTTTATTTTTAAACAACATGCACCTTGAGAAAGAGGCTTTCCGAAACTGTAGGACCCCTTTAAATCTGTACCAAATCCACTCGGATATTGATTTATGGCAGTTGAAATTCACAGCATGTCAAATTCTGCTGCAAATGTTCACTGCAGATTTACACTTTGTGATGCCTTAAGTGAAATCTGCCTCTATAGTCCCCATTGCCCATTAGATAGCTGCTTACTAGATGATCGGTTGGCTGACCGCCATCTCTCCTGACTCTCTGATACACATGAATGCTCAGGCTTGCCAATTTTTTCTGCATTTTCTATGAGAGAGTGGCTGCCTGATTCCTCTGGCAGTTACCTATATTTGCGCAAAACAAAAAGGGAGCCTTCTCTCTCCCAAAATAATCTATTGTGGGACAGTCAGGAGCACCTCATACAGCTTAGATGATTGACTGATCCCACTAAAATTGGAGGGTTTGGCCGACTTATCTAATGTACATAGGAGCCTTAAAGCGACCTTCTACCCGGAGACTGAAAAGTGACTATACACTTCTCATGTATAGTCATCCTTTCTGGTGACCTCCGTTTGTCTCCCGCTGGCTCCTACTCTCAGATTGGTGTTCTGTTCCTCCTATCATAATGGACAACATAATGGAACAGGGAGTTCAATGTATAAACCAAACCTCTTGCCTTCCCCGTGTTGTGGGATAGGAAAGGCAGAAGGAGATGTGGTGTAGACTTACCACAGCGGCAGCCGTTTTAGGAGGCAAAAGAAACAGAACACCTGAGAGGAGGCAAACAGAGGCCATCAGGTATGGAGACTATACATAAAAAAAAGTATTGTCATTTTTCTGTCCCAGAGTAGAGGGTAGTTTTAACTTTTAATGATTTTGCTACGAATTTATTACAAAATCTGTAATAGTTTTTTTTTCTGCAATGGCAGTGTGAATGGAGAGACTGCAACAAGACTGTAGAGTCTTTCCTTCGTTACTTTTCTTCTCATCATTATATACTTTGAAATTTTTTACAGTTTTTGCATTTTCTTTATTTAGTCAAAATGAAATGTGAACTTTACATTATGGTTTTTTTTTTTAGTGAGTTTGTTTTTGAAGATATTGTATGTGTGTCTACTGTGATTCAATTGGTAATGCATCACATTAGACCTAGATATCGGCCTTAAGAAGAAACTTGAAAAATAAGGGTCTCCTACATATTCAGTCTGTTGTGTTTTATTGAGGTACACAGGTTTTCTTTGTCCTTTGTAATGTTGTATTGGTAGGTTTCTTGGTTCCTTACTTATCTGGCCCTAAGGTGGCACAGAATAGTCACTATAATTTAATGACCTTTAAAGTTATGTCATAACCTATGATGCCGCTAACCAGACCGTATCTTTCAGGTCCCTCACACAGGGCAGCAGTTCTCTATTGTCTGCACACCACTACGATGCTATATAGCATTATTCATACCTTTGATAAAGGAGTTGCTATATATTCCCATTGCTTGCATACCAAGCGATATATGAACAAGACTCGGGAGAGTCGAAACGTCATGTGACTACCTTGATCGCTTGTATTCTTGTTCTTTGCTCCCATGTTTAATAAAATTTACCCTGATTTTTGCAAACTTAACCATTAGAGTGTGCGGTGTCTTCTAATTCAATTAATAACCAGTGGGACAACAGAGGATACAATACTCTGACCCTATATCACTCTTCTACCATATATGTCCATTTGTTATGATGAGCACGATGTCAAGACTCTCAGATAACTCTTCTGTGATACTATTACTATTTTACTCCTGTCCTTGTAATTCTGTGGTTTACTAGATCAAGCCCAAATTTTCCATGTATTGTGCTTTCTACCAGGAATGGCACAGAGGATTTTTAAAAACTAGTATAGCACCAGACAGCAATAGGAAAGGTCCTTTATTTCCATAGGACATATTTTGTAAGGGCACTTTCACGGACAGTGTGTGTTCACACTGATACATGTGATGATTGCTATGAATGTTTCCATAAGAGTAATTCTCTGACAGTACAAATAGTGTGAGTAAACCATGAATGAAAAGTTAGGTTATCACGAGTTGTACCCATGAGCTACTGATCATTACTTGTGCATACTGTAGGTGACCTACTACCCTGGAGTCTATGGGCAGCTCCAATGCATTCCCAAGGTGCGGAATGTAAATGTGTGACTGATGTGTAGGTATTCATTCACGATACAGGGAACTCTTGGACACACAGGCATTCATTTCTGTAATTCTGCAATAGGAAATACCTGCTCCATTATTCTCGTGTAGAAAATAAACATTGCAATTTCTGATGAAAATGCCGGAGTAATAGTGTCAGCAGCCAGACTACTCACACCGAGATCAGGTACATAATTTGGAGAACATGCGGTCTAATTCTATTTGTAGTAAATTTGAGACATGACAAATAAATAGAAGATGATGTTAGACCCATGTATTTCATGCTACCAACATGCCTTTATAAAAGGGTTCCATGTTACCATTGCAAGTAGCCTATTGGCAAATTTAGGTATGTAAGCAGCCATGTCCAAAAACTAAGGTCTTCGTGTAGGATAATTGAATGGAGGCATAAATCATATTAATTTGTAACACCAAACACACGCGTCTGTGTCAGACGTCAGCAATTATAACTACCTGTCCACATATTGTCAGCCAAAATATTATTACCCGAAATTTAGGCCTATCCACAATCAGTTAATAAATGTGTAGAGCCAACCACATACACTAGATAGCGGTCATCTGAAGTCCCGCTTGGCCAACAGCTATCACGCCCTACTCCCCCATACACAGGAGCGTCCTGTGCTTTCTTTGAGAGAACTGATGCCAGAATCATTTGGCAGTGGCTACTGGAAATCAGGCCAGATCATTCTCTCCACCAATATTATCTGTTGAGGGGAGTTGGAAGGCACCCATACAAATTACGCTGCCGGCTGATCACGTGGATATTGGTGGTTTTGGCCAACTTTATGCTAATCTGTGTGGGAGGGTGTTAAATGTTAATTTATTTTGATGATAAATTAGACTGTCTGCATCAAGTATTGTTTTAAGAAAATTAATTATTGTAATTAAAAATATTATAGAATATTCTAGCAATAATTATTGGAGACATGTTCATTTATCATCTAAAAAACAGCACTGTTTGAAAGGATATTCTGGCGCCGCTCAGTTCTGCATCAAGAGGCGAGTGGGGTTAGTAAAGTCACATCTGCCAGGTAGAGCAGCATGTGCTGTGCATCAGGCCAGTTCATTATAGTAAGACAGGTTCTAGACATAACCCTGAAGATATAAGTAGACATGATGTCACCAGCCTTGCTCCACTCCCGATACGGAAGAGGCAGAATACCGCTTTAACCTGTGCTATATCAATGTAGTAATTTCAGGTCATGAACAAATGGGTCTAGATATTAAAGTAAGAACATCCCTTAGAATACACAACTAGCTGATCACAGTTGGTAGTCATTTTATTACTAGTTTTAAAATAGTTATGCTTGCAGTACCAAAAATGTAGTAAATGCAACCGCATAATCAGTCTTCTGGAATAGTACATTTAATACACCGGTATGCTTCATCAACAAACCAAGCGACATTTTAAGTGCAACACTTCGCTGTGTGTCATGTCAGCACCAGTGGCATGAAGGTATATGTTGCAGCTAACCTGCAACCCTCCTGTTTTATCTTTGGTTAGAATTGAACTGAAGACAATTCTTGGACAATTAGCCGATTTTGTATGCCTATTAAAAAAATAAATGAAATAAGATCATGAACGTAGAAAAATTTAATATCACTCCCCACCTCTTGTTTAAAATACCAAGCAAAATAAAATGTTCATTTTACTAGTGCTCTGTTGGCCTAAACATGAGATCTTCATATTGTTATATTTCCACTTCCATATAATGATATTAATAGTGATTAAGCAGTGATGAGTTTATTCCCAACCAGTACAAAATGACTCCAGTGGAGCATGAAAGCGAGTCCTTCACAGTTTGTCAATTTACACAGGTAAGGAGGCACGCAATAGTCAGTAGTCGCAACGTGGGTCTCCGGGAAATGTTGTAACTACAGGAGCAGGGCTTCACCAATTTTTCTCACTTGTAGGCTTCAAAATGAAAAGTGCTTGTAGCTGAAGCTGGTGTGGGATGGTAGTGCATCTGGGTAAGGCAAATGAGAGGCAGTGAGGTGATCTCCAAATGGCATTGCGATTACAGGTTCACACAAGAGTCCCAGGCTTGGCTTTTTCTTGTCCGTACCACTGGACGTCAGCTAATTCGGAATATAGGGCAGCGTCTAGGTAGCAAGTGTCATGGTATGTCCTTCAAAATAAAAAAAATTACAGTGTGAAAACATATTAAATACCCATTTAATTTTTTTTCAGAATAGAATACATTATAAATAAACCAAAAGTGTAGCATTTGAAATGGCAAGTTGGCCTTATTCCCATAGGCATTCTTTCCAGCAGTGCAAAACTACACAGGGCAGTAGAACTGCAGGAACAAATTTAAAATTTTACATTTTGATATTGATTTACTATTTTTGCGTCTACATAACTATATCTATGGATTGAGGGCTTGTTTGTTTTTTTGAAAGTCAGGTTTTGGTCTTCAAGGGGCTGTAGTTTTTAGTAGTACCATATGACTTTCAATAGGTCCATATGACTTTCTGATCTCTTAAAAGAAAAATAATATATGTGACCCAAATAAATAATTTTATTTTATTTTGATTTTTTTTTTACAGAAGAATATTTATATATTTTTTTTCAGACCATTATGCACGTCGTGATGCTAAATGTTAGTTTTTTTTTCTTTTTTTTACTTCTTTTTCCATTTGTGTTTTGGGAAAAGAGTAGCAATTCAGACTTTTGCAATGAACTGAAATACTACAGTATTGCAGTGTTACAAACAATTCCAAGTCTGCCATGATGCCCAGCCACATGCTTCATAGGTGTACTAAAATGGCAGAATCGAGGAAATTCTATAGGCCCCTGGCCAGTATGATACCCATTGCCACCCCGCACTTGTATGGTAGGGTAAAGATGGGATTTAGAGGCAATCTCCCACCCTAATTAAGCTTTCAACATAAAAGTGTTTCCACCTACAAGTTTCTGTCCTCTCATTCATCAGTGAGCTGAATATAATTTGTCTTCACTGAAGAACATTCACCAATGAACGGAGAGCATGGTAATTCATTAGTCCAGGAGGAGACGGGCATTTTTCTGTTATTACAAAGTTTCTTATCTTCACTTGTACTACTGATAAATAAGATGGTTGCTCTTTAAATAGAAGACTTGTGCTTACTTTTTCATGAAACTTAAGTTTTCGATATAAAGCACTAATGCAGACCAAAATTGTCATTTCTCATTTGTTTTTACATGTGATGGAACCAGAGCACAATGGACTGAAGCACGGCCCTTACACAGAACAATATGATTGATTTCCATGCACATCAGGACCAGATCACACGGGAATGTTTATACAATACCTCTATTCATCAGTACTTTGGTGACTTGAAGACTCAGACCCATCCTGAGTGGGCGAGTTTTCTGCTGTTTCTCTGAGCAAAGGAAAGCAGTGGAAGGAAGAAAGTAGAGACAGGGTAAAGCAGACATCATTTAGTAACATGTTAGCAGTGATAGGAAAGGAAAGAGCAAAGTATTTTGCAATATTAGTAATATGAAGATTGAATCCTCTTATTTCTCAGTGATAAATAATGAGAATGGCCTTGGAACCACCCCACTCCCCCTATACAGCTTAGACAGTTGTCGGCTGAATGTTCCTGTGTTCCTTATGAGAGAGTTGCTGCAACGGCTTATCTCCCAGAGAAGAAAAATATCGGCCATCAAAAGTCCAAAGTACCGGATCCTTAATTTTTTCTGTATCATTCATCTGGACAGTTGGGAGGCCTCCAAACAAGTTAGGCTTATGGACAATGCCACCGATAATGGTGGGTTTAGCTGACGTTAGTCTGCTGTGTATGGGGGCTGCTAAGATAAGGTCATACAGTTTTATGAGCAGCTATTTGGAAATATATTAATTTACAAAATATTAATATTCTGCAAACTCCATCTTTGCTAAGTAATTTCCAATGATCTACAGTGTGAATGCGGATTCCAGGGCAATGTGACGGAATTTTTTTCCTTGGGGCATACCAGCAGGTATTCTTCCTCTTTTACCAGAAGAGTCACAGAGTGTTCTTAGACTATCTGGTAGCAAATAATATACTTTGCAGGGTCCAGAAGTCCTACTTCCATTTTAGCCCATTAAAGATCCTTAAAGGTACCGTCACATTTAGCGACGCTGCAGCGATCCAGACAACGATGTCGATCGCTGCAGCGTCACTGTTTGGTCGCTGGAGAGCTGTCACACAGACAGCTCTCCAGCGACCAACGATGCTGGTAACCAGGGTAAACATCGGGTTACTAAGCGCAGGGCCGCGCTTAGTAACCCGATGTTTACCCTGGTTACCAGCGTAAACGTAAAAAAAACAAACACTACATACTTACCTTCCGCTGTCTGTCCTCCGGCGCTGTGCTTCTCTGCACTGACTGTGAGCGCCAGCCGGAAAGCACAGCGGTGACGTCACCGCTGTGCTCTGCTTTCCAGCTGGCCGGTGCTCACAGTGCAGAGAAGCACAGCGCCGGAAGACAGACAGCGGAAGGTAAGTATGTACTGTTTTTTTTTTTTTTTTACGTTTACGCTGGTAACCAGTGAAGACATCGCTGAATCGGCGTCACACACGCCGATTCGGCGATGTCTGCGGGAGTCCAGCGACGAAATAAAGTGCTGGACTTTCTGCACCAACCAACGATGGCACAGCAGGATCCTGATTGCTGCTGCCTGTCAAACTCAACAATATCGCTAGCCAGGACGCTGCAACGTCACGGATCGTTAGCGATATCGTTGAGTGTGAAGGTACCTTAATAGTTAACCCCTTAATGACCGGAAAGTATTTTGTTTTTGAGTTTATATTTTTTGCTCCCCTTCTTCCCAGAGCCATAACTTTTTTATTTTTCGGTCAAAATGGTCATGTGTGGGCTTGTATTTTGCGGGACAAGTTGTACTTTTGAATAACACCATTGGTTTTTGCATATCGTGTACTGGAAAACAGGAAAAAAAAAACAGGAAAAACAGGAAAAAATTCCAAGTGCAGTGGAATTGCAAAACAAGTGCAATTCAGGTTTTTTTTTTACCATGTTCACTAAATGCTTAAACTGACCTGCTATTATGATTCTACAGGTCATTACAAGTTCATAGACACCAAACATGTCTAGGTTCTTTTTTAAGTGGTGAAATAAAAAATGGGGCCATATTCAGAGACCTGTAGCATCTCCATTTTTCGTGACTTGGGGCTGGGTGAGGGCTTATTTCTTGCGTGCTGAGCTGATGTTTTTATTGATACCATTTTGGTGTAGATACAATCATTTGATTGCCCGTTATTGCATTTTATTGCAATATTGCGGCAACCAAAACAGTGCAATTCTGGCGTTTTACCGATTGGGTTAATTATTTTTTTCTTTTTTTTTTTATATTGATAGATCGGGCGATTCTGAACCAAGTATGTGTATGTTTAATTTTTTTACTGTTTTATTTTGAATGGGGCGAAAGGGAAAGATGTGGGCTATTACGCTCAACGTCGGAAAGGGGTTACAGAAGTAGCCCAGGATTAAAAAAACAAGGCTGCTTTCTTACAGTAACAGTTCCACATCTATCCATTGGTTGTGCCTGGTATTGCAACTCAGCCTCATTGAAGTGAACAGAGCCAAGCTTCAATACCACAGGCTACCCATGGTCAGTAGTGGCAAAGTTTTTTGAAAGAAAGCAGCCAAATTTTTCTAACCCTTTTAAGCTGACTTCACATATTAGATTAATGTTGATGAAACTCTCTATACAGAACTATCGCATGCCCAGCCAAGCATGCATGTGAAGAGGGGGGGATCAAGTAATGTGGTGTAGAGAGTATGGACATGTCACTCCTGTTTTCGGTGCTCAAGTAGGATCCTATTCCCTAAACAATCATAGATAAAAGTTGGCCCTCAAATCTTGGTATTGATGGAATTTATTAAGAGCAGGCAATCTAACACATAAATGTAGGAGTTTCAGTTAACACATGACCTTCATCAGTAGTGCAGATTGCAGTAGTGAAAGATAAACTTGTAGATTGTGAGCCCTCATGGGCAGGGTCCTCTCTCCGCCTGTACCAGTTATGACTTGTATTGTTCAAGATTATTGTACTTGTTTTTATTATGTATACCCCTCCTCACATGTAAAGCGCCATGGAATAAATGGCGCTATAATAATAAATAATAATAATAAAGAAAGTAGTAACACTGTGAATTGGCAGCACGTGCTGCCACAGAGAGTAGAGTTTAGAGTGCCAAGTTTTATCTACAAGTAAGATAGAGGATCAGACAAACAATTGTTTGGTTGGCAGGTATCTAATGTGTTTTTGCGAGCGAATAGGTGATGCGGAAAAAGGAAAAGACCCTAGATGAAAACTATCAGTATGATAAATTATATGCATCACAGATTAGCAAATCTTTTGAAATTCAAATTCACCAGCTTTGTAGATTTTTCCCCAAAATTTCAATTTATGGCTAATTGGAAGTACATTATAGAACCAAAAACACATGGGCTACTTGCATAGTGAACAAGTCTGTAGGAACCTGTTCACACCACCAAAGAACTTGAAGACACAAAAACGCACAGAGAGGTCAAAAATACTCTGTTGTAAAAAAGTCACAGTAAATAAGCAAGTGACTAGCACTTGCTTATTTACTGTGACTTTTTACAACAGAGTATTTTTGACCTCTCTGTGCATTTTTGTGTCTTTAATTGGAAGTACAGCAAAACCCGCAATTGCCATGAAAAAAGGTGTATGATTATGATACTCTGAATTGTCCTAGGAATCTATCAATCCCATTTAAAAATTTTTTTTTAGCCCAACCAGTGCCCAAGTAATGCCAAAGTAACCTCAACATATATGATTATGGGTTTACGGGTAATAACCAGTGGTAAGTAACAGCCTGTTCCTCACACAACTGCTGTGTTGTCACACATACATTATCTGTACAGTTTCTTCAGTGTTTTATGGTATTCTCTCCATATCTGTATGTTTAAGTTGTGGCATCCTCTTACTATCAAGATTCACCACAGATTAGCTGCTAGATTCCCTATTGCTGCTTTTATACAGGCTATGTTAGTATACCACAGCCAATCAGGAGAGACCATGTGATGTAATAACTGCAAGGCATTATGGGGAAGCCTGTCTGTCCAACCCTGATGCCATGTAAGCCCTCTATGACAGATGCAATCTCTTGCAGTATCTAAAATAAGGGCAGCCATTTTAGGCTGATCATGTGAAGCAAATTAGAATTCCCCGGGTTCATCAAATTCCTAAAAAGTTTGACTATTCCAGTTTGCATCGAATAACTCATGTGTAATAAGAATGTAAACTGTGGACTAAATATAGAACCAACATTTCATATTATACACACACAATACAAGAAGTAGTGTTACATTGTTAATACAAATTGGAGATAATTGCCTTCTGATCTCTATGTCTATCACTTGGGAAGACAGAATACACATAGTTACACATACATTAGCAGCACCTCCACTTTATAGTACAAAGCAAGAAAATCAATTAAAGGGATTTGTCAACTGAGTACCATAAAAAATGGTCTTCCACATTCCACTCATCCGGTCACCCTGATGTTTAGTTTACACACCCATTAATGTAACTGTCCGACAAACAAAACTTATGGAATGCATTAGAAATTCCCTTTGATGTATACTCAGGTAGGTATGGAAGGAATGCTAATCTTTCCAAAGACTAAGGACTTACCCGGTCTGCCATGTTAAAATGTGGTGAGGGCTGCTGGGAGGTGTGGCTGTAAAATCACTACAAGGCGTTGAACTCCTCTGACCATGGGGTAAGGCAGCTGTGAAAAGCAGAGAGAAAATAATTTAAAAAATGCAACAAATGGCAAAGTATGAATTCCGAGACTGCTTACTAATTGCATTCCATTCTCCACAACGTCATAATATACTGCTTTGATCTACGACACAATTCAAGGTTATTCTTCATGTGACCCTCCACCTGACTGAAACGTGTCTATACATATATAGGCAGAGAAATACATCTGCGCAAGAGCGCGATGCCGAAGAACACTGTGTAGATGACATAGGATGCGTCATCCACATGAATCACAGTAGGACCATGGCATTGAAAAAAGGCACCAGACCAAGATTAGTAACGCCCATCGGATCGGACTGCCCTGCAGGCAAACATAATAAAAGGTGTTTTTCTTTTGTTGGAGGCCGGATTGGGGGCATTTATACAGCATATTAGAATGGGCTGAGAGGTGATCTTATCTCATATGGGACAAACCGGGTAACAGGTTCCCTTTAATTATAAAGAGGTCAATCTATTGTAAGTGGTTTTGCAGAATTCATTAGTAGATTGTGTCAGAGCAGACTACTGTATGGTCAGTGAACCATTTGCAGGTAACAGACCCATGCATACCATTGTACATAACTTTTAAGGAACTAAAGGACATCAGTGGGGAGTCTCAAGTCTGACTGAATGTTATGGTCCACGTTCAGGTCAATCCTACTGCATCATTTCAAAGTGAGTCACAATAAGGTTTATGAAATTACTTTACATTTACAGGGGTTTTCTGGCCTTAGGCTACAATTCTGCAGTCAGTATATGTGACTGTAGACTTGTGAATCCTCACAACGTGCGCAGTACGAGTTGAGGATTCTAAGTGGTCATATGATCGCAAGAATACAATATGCATATTTCCTGACACATACCAACTAGTCATGAGTAAGACTGCTTAGTGCAGTCGAAACGCGTCGACTGGGTCATGTCGACCATGTACATTTTTCTTTTGTATGCACTAGAATTTATTTTGAAAAAGAAAAGGAAAATCCAGTCCTGTTGAGTCGGACTCCAATTTTTTCTATTATCCTTGATGTGAGGCCAGGGCGAGGCCGGTGTCTGAGCCCCAGGTGGATAAGCATAGAACAACTGGGTGAGCTGGAATGAAGTTTTTATAATTCCAACTAGACTGTATCTGTCCTTGCTCAATACACTTGAATTGAGAGTGGCTGCGCCCATCTATTCGGCACGTTATCGCATATATGCCATCACATGCTCGCCATTCCCAGATTTGGCAATGAAGAATCCTGATAGTGCACACGATGTGAGGATTCACAAGTTTCTAGTCACATTAGCTAGAAGTCTGCAATTACTCTACAAAAAAACAAAAGATAGTCAGCTCACCTGAATATCGGCTATTCCACATCTGTTCCTGCACGGAAAAGTTGAGCACTCAGTCCACAGAAAAATCGATGAATCCAGCAGGAATGTTAATATCAGTGAATTGATTTCATTTTTTTTTTAAAAAGGAAAGGGTTATATCCTATGGTACACCACTTGTAAATTAGTTATAATTTCTTACAGCATTATGCACATATGGCAGCGTTCTTCCGACGCGTTTTGACTGATGTCTTAATCATGGTGATTAAGACGTCAGTCGAAACGCATCAGGAGAACGCTGCCATATGTGCATAATGCTGTAAGAAATTATAACTTATTTCCAAGTGATGTACCATAGAATATAACCCTTTCCTTTTTTTTTTTTTTTTAAATGAAGAAATAAATTCACTGATTTTATTACATTCCTGCTGGATTCATCGATTTTTCTGTAATTACTCTAAGGCCAAACAACCCCTTTAAGTAAAGTACACACTATTATAGCTTTTGGCCGGACAACTCTTTGGCTGACAGCTATTTATCAGTTTAAGATAACATTATTTAAGACAGTTCTGGCAGCAACTTATCTTCTGAATAAAAAATGATCAAAAAAAATTCAAAACTTCCTGACCCTTATATTTGGACATTTGTCTGTGGAGAGTCAAGAGGCCCGCATAGACATTAGATTATCAGCCAACCCAGCCCAAATTGGAGGGTTGGGCTGACTTTAGTCTAATATGTATGGGGGCTGTGAAGGATGGGAGGATGCAATGGCAGCTTACAATCCTCCTGTAAGCATATGTAGCTGAAACAAGAGAGACATGGTGCCACAGGTGGTTCCACCTTTGAGCTGGGAAGTCAGAATTCACACCCACACCAGCTAGCTAGAATCCAGCTCCTACAGAAAGACACTCTGTAGATCCAAACCATGCAGTCTGCTTTGTTCAAACAGCTAGGATTTCATAATGAGAATATGGGGGTTATCATATGCCCTTGCCAAACACTGGTTACATTTTCGTGATCTCTGAACTGGACTGAATGCCTTCCAGGGTCTCGATCCATTCTAGCATCCAGGGATATGGAGATACATAGAACAGCTAGTAGAAGCCAGGTAGTAAAGCTGTGTTTGGTCTTAATACGTAGCAGGGGCAAGGCCGGATCCGATGGCGCCAGAACCGCGGCTTTACGACCGTCCAGAAAGGAGTTATGATCTTTGATAGGTTTTGAGAGATTTAGCTACAAACCTCCAAGTTAGGGGATTTAGGTTCAGCCCAGAGGGCAGGAGGGGAGTGACCCAAGGTGATAAAATCTGGTGTAAGGCCATGTGGTCTGTCTTTCTCTCTCTGATGCATGAGGTCCACTTAGAAAGGGGCGGTGTCACATCAAGCAATGTGGAGTGTAGGACCTAGGACCCAGCTGGTTGCCCATGTCCCCTGTGACACAGAGCACCCATGATCTAACATCACCCGGTAATTGACATATACTCTGCTTATACTTTTTGTCCTACCACTTTCTGACCATTATATAAGTGTAACCATCAAATATACAGTGTATTGTCTAATTTGCCGTTAAGGTGAATAAATATATAATTTAACTTTGGGCTGATCTTTTATCTCGATTCACGAATCCACATGTCCGTTTCTCAATTTAATTTTCCATGCTACGGGGGCTGGTTTCTGGTCCGATATAACCCTGTTAACGTACTAGGTGTATATCAATCGAGGAAGTGGTGGCAGTTTTACCGGGCTGACCAGGCGCCGTTTCACTGGGGCTAGTGAAAGGGGCGTCTCAGGGTTGTGGGCGAGTGTGGTGCCATATCAGTGTCTGCGTGGGCCACATCTTCTCACTCCCCGTCCCTCTCTTGGCCTGCGTCGACAGGGGGTGTCTGTGTAAAACTATACCAATCTGACATGAAGTGCCCCCAGTGGGTGCAGAACGTCACATTGGTACTAGCGTGGAAACTTTACCACGTGCTCCCGCTGACGTAATATTGACGTCAGGTGGGGTGGTGAGGGGCCTTTATAGGATAAAATATGTATGGATACACAATTTTAGTACCGCAATTTTAACCTTGTGCAAAGAGGCACAGTGATGTGTACAGTATGTGCAATTGCAAGGGCAATCCCGAATCTAGATGCCAATGTGGTTTTTATTAAAATATGATTAAAATCAACCATGCCCTGTAATATCTTACATCTTTTATGTACAAGCTTGAGCAGCCAGAAACAACAGATGGAAATGTGTAGAATTATAACAATTCTCACCAAATTACAAGCAGCACATCACCTCAACAACATAATCTCTGGAGGTTATTATTATTATGTGCCATATTGTAAAATTTTAATAGCTCTTCTAAAAGACTGAAAACAGGGTCATTTACAACGTCAGCTTCCTCTCCAGGGCTATGCACTTTTGTTATGTTTTTGATATATGAGACTAGCTGGAAATTCCAGCGAGATTAATATCTAAACTACAATTCATTCAGTTAATTAAGATTCTGACCTACATGTTTGGCTTTACACATATCCCAAACTACTTTCCCAGGAAACTTAAAGACCAATTTCCTTGCAGGAAATGCATGCTCTCCTTCAGGTAAAAGGGCACATCTGGCATGCAAAAGTAAAACATTTTTTGGTAAACCCTACACCTAACTATGAGAAGACAAATGGCAGTCAAAATAGTGATTCACTAAACCATGCTTCAATTTTAAATGGAAGTGAATTCAGGGGATAATGCAGACTTTTATGCACCGTACTCACATGCTGATTCATCATTTGCATTATTTTTACTTTCTTTTTTGTGTTATGATACTAATTACCATTTTTTGCACTAAATTCTTCAAAATGGCATACTCAAATTGATGAATTTTGCACAAAAACAAAGATGCTTTTATTTTTCCTTTTTTTTCGCCTTTTTAAAGCATAATGTCACGTGATCCTTTAAAATGTCGCACATTAGTTTTTGACTGCTTAAAAATAAAAGGAGAAAGAATTTGTCCTCCAATGGGGTATCGGAGTACAATTATGCAAAAAGTATGTGACATTTCAAAAAGTCACAAATGATGAATTGAGCTAAAATAACTGGACAAGGAAAACGAGTATAATGCAGCACAAAATAAAAACAGATAAAACCAAGTAAAATAAAATATAAAAAAGTGCAAATTAATTAATGAATGAGGTGAAAATAAAGTCACTATTAACGCCTTTTTTGTGGAGTTAAAAATACTTTTAAGACCTTGCTTTCTAAAAGTACATTATTCTTGAACTTGCAGTCTCATTCTACCCTATAAATTTGGTTTAAAGGGAACCGATCATATACACAAAAGCCATTTACATTCAGATATGGGGTTAATCCGAAGTTAAATAGCACTAAACATCATGTCTGGCTGTCATACTGGAGCAGCATTTTCAGGTAAAAAATTAACTTATATTTTCCCTGTAGCCGTTCGCACGCAGTCATAGTGGAGGTGCATGGAGCTGTTACAGTCACCAGTCACTAGACAGTGAGCGCGGCTGTAATAATTGCTGGCACGCTGATTGTCATCCTTCTCTGCGCACACACTACGCACATGTGCGGCAGAGCAGGATGTTGACCAATGTGTCGGGGAACCGTATAGTAAGTGATGACTATAACCGCTCCCTGCACCGCTCCTATGACTGTCAGTGATTTTAATGCTATTTACCTGCAGATTAACCCTAATCTCTATGTATCATAGCAGCCGCTACTGTTATGGAGCCCTTGGATCTCTCGTCAAGCAATCAACCATGTTCAAACATACCAGAAGGGTACCTGCTCATGCATCATCATCTATGGTGCATTCTCCTCCCTGACAGAGGTGGGTAGAAATGCAACCAATTATATTAGTAATAATAAAAGGAAAAAATCACAGTCCGTTTTCAATGTCTTATAAGAGGGGTAAAGACAAACCGTACAATCTGCGTATCATCACCTCTGCTGCCGGGATCCAATTCAACCATGCAAACAGAATGAATGAGTGGGTATACAGGGTTGCCATGGAGATATTAGTTATAAAGTTTTGTGTTCCGCTTCACATCTAGTTAACATTCATCAGCCGCCTCTAGGCAGTCTTTGTAAAGAACCAGACAGAAAAGCACGGCAGGAACCTCAATTTCAAAGCAATATAATGTTGAAATGCACTACTGGAGCCGAAAATACTGAACAATAACTAGAAGCTCTGCCATTCGTAATTGGTAATAAGTGCTTGGGCCTCCCTCTGGTTTTATCATCCTTAACAACTGCAGTCATCATAGTAAATCAAAATAAGGTTCTCAAAGAAAATCTCCCAACAAATGAAAAATACCAGCTGGTACCCTATAGATTTCCATGAGGTGTCCTGCCCTGGGCTCGGACCACATTGCCAATGGGGTTAGCTGCATTATCTTTCTGTCGCCAAGCCTGGTCATATACATGAAGAAGCGGTCAGCCTAATGCTACTTCATCTGACAGCTGTTTCTCCTGACTCCACCATAAGTG
The DNA here is from genome assembly GCF_032444005.1 of Ranitomeya imitator. Classification (NCBI taxonomy): domain Eukaryota; kingdom Metazoa; phylum Chordata; class Amphibia; order Anura; family Dendrobatidae; genus Ranitomeya; species Ranitomeya imitator. The sequence continues at coordinate 382,260,963 of NC_091285.1, read as the reverse complement.
AACACTCAGCTTCGGTAATATGTATGAGTCCGTAAGGAAAACGGTCCCCTTTGCTAGTGGCTCATCTACAGAAGCAACAATCTAAAATATTGTCTTTCAACATGCTCAATGACATCTGCCATTAGGACGAGTTGGGTGGCCCACCCATGCAAAAGATTGTCGACAATGCAAAATTTGGCGTTTACCGACTTTTATGGCAAGTTTATGGCCATCATTAGAATATTGAAGGAAACATTTATTGATGGATTAATTGATAGCTATTCAAGCTGGGGGACCAAAACACCTCATAAATAAATACAGATCATATGTATAACTCCGTATATATATAAAATTCCTTTTATCCAGAAACAGATGTTATGGTTGAATCATTAGCTTTTTTCATTACATAAAATTACAGAATTGAGTGAGAAGAAGAAATATTGGGACTTTGTCTCCTGATCTCAGCAAATAGTAACTACAGTATCTTACAGTGGAAAAACATTGAATACCATACCTAATTATTGCATTTATTGGAGAACCTAATATGGCAGGTAATCCATAACCTTGTCACTTTGATCACGTCAGCGTTCAGGGCATGTATTGTAGGTTTATAGCACAACCACTATAAGTAAAGTGTTGTTAAAAAAAATATGGAATGTTTGGATTTCTGCGATATTATCCATGTGCTTGTGCCAGCCATGACCATGACCTTAATTAGTGTAGCACGTAAATAGATCATGCATAAAATACAAATGATACCCTTGTGCCAAAGAAATATTCCAAAAAGTAAGAGCTAAGTAAAATCAAAGTTAAAGTATCTGGATAGAAACAATGACGGAAATAATTGATAACAGAACATGATTAGTGTCAGAAGAACATCTGTAGGACCCCGAGCCAACAGGCTGAGCACATCCTGTCTACTCTGCTCGCAATAGAATGTATAGAGAATACACTGAAATTTGGCATGGGAATGTGCTCATGTTAACCACCCTGAGTACAGCAGACCACCCACTTGGGAAAGCTGGTGAAAATAAAAGGCAGATCTCCGGATTTTACAAATTTCCCACACTATTACTCTAGAAGGTAAGACATCAGTATTAAAAAAAAAAAAAAAAAACATTCACAAAGATGTTATACCACCTGCTGGAAGACACAAATAGCAGTTTCAGCTCAGGCCATGGAAATAAAAGAAGAAGAAAGAAAAAAGAAAAAAAAAGAGCCCCCTCTAAAGATTATGACGGGGTTTCTGTACACCGTCTGGATGGTTCCGCATTCACAAATTCAACCCTTCTTTATCATAGTCAGAAATCACTAGTGAACAAGCTGCATTCATATACAAATATGTTGGGGAACGTGTCTTACCTGTTGTTGCTTTACACATTGGAGGCATTCTTGTTACCCTGCTGTGTGCCACAAAGGTGCTTTGAGATGTGCTGTATTGGGAGCCACTGTCAGATGAGTTGGAACTAGTATGTGAAAGTCTGTTGTGCTCCTTTTGAGATGAGGCGGACCTGTGGTACCACTGCCGCAGCTCATCAGACACCACAGTCCTGCCTGAGCCCTTATCATGGCCCTCTCTGCCAAGTGATGGAGTCCTTACAATCTGAGAGCGAGAAGGGGTGAGCCTCACAGAGTCTACGGTATCATCCCCATGCCAGTTCTCCTTATACATCCCTCCTGCAGTATACGAGTTTGACGTCTTGAATTGTGCTTTGACACTGTAGTGTCCTTCTTGGTCATTTTCCAGACTCCGCACAACAACAGGCGTTGAGCTTCCTTCAATGTACAAAGGGTACTCTTTTATCCTATACTGTGATGAAGGTTGGCTCTGGCTATGCAGGTATACCCCATGGTGTCCGGTCCCATTTCTAGCAGCCAGATTGGGCATGCTCCCTGAATTGGAGGATACAAGGTTACCATTAGACTTGTGTCTATGTCTTTGTCTCTCCCTAGCCTTGGAGGGAGAGTCCTCAGCCAGTGTTGAGTAGTTAGGATTTATCTGTGCTGGGTAATAGTGTTCAGAACTGGAATGGCTAGTACAAGAGGAGCAGTCATCCATAGGGTCAGAACCATTACTGCTACGAGTCCTTGGGGTGTAGAAATCTGGACTCCCAGTTTCATTTTCAGAGCCCAAAAGCTTTCCTTGTGACTCCAAGCTGGAACTGCGGTGCCTAAAGTGCTGTACTAAGCTATGTAGTCTGGTAGGGCTGATGTCCACAGATCTGTCAAGTAGAAACAATTGCTTATTTAGATCACAAAAAAACAAACTCCAATATTTTATCCAAAATGTGCAGCCTCTAATTACTCTGTCATTTCATCCCCGCTACACATTCCATGTGAATGAATAGGGTTCTTTTGGCAAGCACTTCTAAATCAAGCCACAATCCAGATATCTTATTGCCTTACAAGATGGTAGTGACCGAAAACAGTTATTCATTGTAAGAGTAATAAACAAAAAACTAGGAACGTTCTGGTTCATAGCACTTTATGGTGTCGCCGAATAAAATGCTCTATGCAATGAAGGAATAATTCGCTAATTGCTTCTTCTACTAGATGCTTTTAGCAAACGCCACATGACAATGAAATAATAATACAACAAAGGGCAAGTAATTATTACAATTTCCCACATAGTCAATCTAATTTCATACATTTTTCTTGACACAGTGTATTCAATGACATGAAGGCCAGGCATGTATGCAACCTGCATACTTGGCTCCGAGTGCAGCCCTGTGTGCTCATCTGAATAGGGGAGGGAGTCGCTTGTTATTGACTTACAAGAGTCTGACCCGTAAATCGGACCAAAGTTGAGCGAGCTGCAATTTTTTTTCACATGAACACTCAGTCTATGAGAAAAATCAATTATCTGCTCAGCCCTATTGACTAACAAAGGTCATTGTGCTGTCCCGTGTAATATTGCATCTAAAATCAGATAGAATGTGTCAAATTTATATGCTCATCTGAATGAGCCCTTACAGCAAGAATACAATGCAGTTAATATACATTGTACAGTCATGCCAGACATTTAAGTAATTAATCCATAATCATTAGATATAAATGTCTACTATTTTAATTGACCAGGACATTCAGACTGCATAGTCACTCAATGTGGTAGAAGGCACTGCCGCATTTTCATATACAAGTAACTAGTGTCATATAGTTCATTATTCATCACTTAGAATTAACATTTATTACCTAGTTGAATGAACATAATGATGTGGGCTTCGTATTCGTAAGTCTGGGGTGGAGGGCATGCTGGACTGAGAATTCCAGTGAGGGAGGGTCCGGATGGGACTATTCTGCAGAGAGTTACTCCCACCTGCTTCTGAACAGCTGCCTGTGCTGGGAAACCTCTTGTGGTTGCTGCAATGAAAATATAGTATTACCATTTCAATGTCTGGAACATCTGTAAGGCCTACAAAGCTAAAATGAACACAGATTCGGGAAAACTTTTAATGAAATTGGCATCAAGAATAATAGATAAAAAAAATGTCTAGCATTTCTGATAACATACAGAGAAATGCAGATAGTCAACATGGGGAGCCTGAAGACAAGTGTAAGTGGTTGTTACCTGGAATGACTATGTGATGATTTTTTCTTCAATTTTTCATAGGGTTCATCTAAGGAAGATTCACTCCACATTTTAGGTTTTATGGGCGATTTATCATAGTCATTTCTCTGGTAGTGTAACTGTCTTAGTCCATCCAGTGACTGTGGAGGGTGCGGTCTGTTGTGTGACGGAGGTCTGGGTGGTAGGCCTTTATGAGGGGACTGCATAGGAGACATGATGCTGGGGGCCTGAGAATCTTCTGCATATGGAAAACAAGATATATTTAGAAGTACACTAAGGTTAGACCTAAACATAAAAAGTTCATATTCACATGTATGCAAGTTCGTTTTACAGGACAGATGATGACTTGTTGATTGCTTGGAGTCCGACCACTAGGTCCTGCACTGACCTAACCAGCATTGCCAGTGCACATGTGCGAACACTGCTTTATTTAATGCCTGTGGGGGTGCTGAGTGCTATGCTCTACTTTTCCAGCGGCCCCATAGAGAATGAATGGAGCGGCTGTCATGAGTCAGATCTGCAACTCCATTTTGTAACGGAGATAAAAGTGCCCCACCAGGGATAAATATTCCCCAATCTGCCAATTGGTGTGGGTTCAAGGTATCAGACACCCACTGATCAGCAAGTTATCACCTATGTTTTGTATAGGTAATAAAGGGGTTGTCCAGCTAAAACAAGTTGAGTGAAAATTTCTTTAATATCCTCAAAAATACACATGCTGACGCAGGGGCTGAACAAAAAAAAGGTTCTTGGATACAGCATAAGGTGTAGCCAGATGGTGCCATAAATATGCCTTATCTGCCTGTATTTTCCAGCCACAGAAAACAAGCTATATTGTTTGTTGTATGAACCGGTTGCCATCACTGCAGTATGGTGGCCTGGAGGAATGTCGATATTAAAATGATCTATTCAGCACCAAAATTTACCATAACCCTGGCTGTTTTTTTTGCATAAAGTACCGATTTTAAAGATTAATACAGCTACAACCTAAACCACCATTTCTACACCCAATTGCTCTCTGTTGTACAACACATACCATCCTCAAGAACGAGGGCATCAGATAGTGAACTGTCCTCACTGCCGAGGTTTGCTTCTGTAAGGAAATATAAAACATAGGAAAAGAAAAGTTCATTGACCTGTCCAACATGCTCACCTACGCGCTTTACCTAAAAGTACTAGCTTTTTACAGATAAAGGGATTTTTCTTGCTGTCCATTTACATCTGTTCCTTATAAGTGTCAAATAACAAACCATATATTTCGAAATGAATAACTATTAATTCGTACATGAAGAGATTTACAGATGAGTATTACACTCACCATCTATGATTAAGGATGCCCTCTGCGTAGGCTTTTTTCCAGACTTGATCCGATAGTCATTAATCGAGTTTTCAATCTCCTGTAGTTTCTTTAGTGCATTGAGGTATGAGGTCTTTCTCTGCTTCTTTAGCTTTTTGCTTATGTGAGGATCACTGGCCAACCGACGAGCTGCCTCTGTAATCTGGGACTGAATGGCAAATTCTCTCTCGAGACGTTCCAGCTCAACTTCCTAAGACAACATTTCAAATATTACTCTTGATTCTCAAGTCTTATATTCAAAGTCAGAAATATTCAAACTGTTTTAGTGCAATTTATGTTACCAAAGCACTTTCCATCTTATGATAGTTCGTTTAGTGAAATTACCACCCTGCAAGCTGAACTATACTTAGGCTGCTTGCACATTCATACATCAGTCCAAGTAATGTGACCACAACTCTCATGAGTCACACATGGTTTCCTTCATCTCCCTAAATCAAACAGGGATAAAAGCGCTTTTAATTTCAGGTTAGGTTCAAACGCATCACAGAGTTATGAGCACATATCTTGGAAAACACCTTAAGCCGCTTTTTTTCTCTCTTTAACTCCTTAATCATCACGACATAAAAAGCTGCATTTTGGTAACCTTTTTAGGCAAAAGCAGTTTTTTAAAAATAAAAAACAAATTTAATGTAAAAGAGATTTCATACTAAATAAATGTCATCTATCCACTGGATCACAGGGGCTCAAGCGTTGGAATGGAACAGTGGTCAAGTGTGGCGATGACAGCTTCATTTACGTAGGGACTGGCCATCTCAGGATCAATGGGAGGCTCAGGCTCCCCCCCTCTTGAATTCATACACTTAATCACTTATCCCGTGGATAGGTAAGAAGTTTACATGATATATAAGGTATTAATGTTAATGATAGGAAGCATAGCATTTACACATGCCACTTTGTTGCATGACTATATGTAAAACTAATTAATTAATTAATTAAGTAAAAAGGGCAGCACACTGCAGCGCCAAAACATGCAAACTTGAAAACACGAAATTTGACCTGCATTACTGCACTAGAAATATGAAAAATGAGAGCTTTTAGCGCATAAAAATGGCCATATTTATGTGTACCTCGTAGCCACTTTACGGCATCTCTCTTATACGAGGTCCTACGCTTGACCTACCTCACCGAGAATAAACGTCTCCATCTGAATGGGTACATGTGAAACCTCTTCTTGGACTCAAATTCTCTCTTTCTGTGGAGGGGTATTGGACCTACTATAATTAAAACACCTGTGGCTAGGAGGCAGGGAGTGCACGATCAGAAGGCTAAAGAATACATTTCAAAAACCTGACCTGCACATCCAAACATAGACTGAGTGTGAACAGGTGCTGAACCCAGAGTCGCCAACTCGTATATAGTTAAGTAAAAAGGGCAGCACACTGCAGCGCCAAAACATGCAAACTTGAAAACACGAAATTTGAACTGCATTACTGCACTAGAAATATGAAAAATGAGAGCTTTTAGCGCATAAAAATGGCCATATTTATGTGTACCTCGTAGCCACTTTACGGCATCTCTCTTATACGAGGTCCTACGCTTGACCTACCTCACCGAGAATAAACGTCTCCATCTGAATGGGTACATGTGAAACCTCTTCTTGGACTCAAATTCTCTCTTTCTGTGGAGGGGTATTGGACCTACTATAATTAAAACACCTGTGGCTAGGAGGCAGGGAGTGCACGATCAGAAGGCTAAAGAATACATTTCAAAAACCTGACCTGCACATCCAAACATAGACTGAGTTTTTGAAATGTATTCTTTAGCCTTCTGATCGTGCACTCCCTGCCTCCTAGCCACAGGTGTTTTAATTATAGTAGGTCCAATACCCCTCCACAGAGAGTGAGAATTTGAGTCCAAGAAGAGGTTTCACATGTACCCATTCAGATGGAGACGTTTATTCTCGGTGAGGTAGGTCAAGCGTAGGACCTCGTATAAGAGAGATGCCGTAAAGTGGCTACGAGGTACACATAAATATGGCCATTTTTATGCGCTAAAAGCTCTCATTTTTCATATTTCTAGTGCAGTAATGCAGTTCAAATTTCGTGTTTTCAAGTTTGCATGTTTTGGCGCTGCAGTGTGCTGCCCTTTTTACTTAACTATATACGAGTTGGCGACTCTGGGTTCAGCACCTGTTCACACTCAGTCTATGTTTGGATGTGCAGGTCAGGTTTTTGAAATGTATTCTTTAGCCTTCTGATCGTGCACTCCCTGCCTCCTAGCCACAGGTGTTTTAATTATAGTAGGTCCTATACCCCTCCACAGAAAGAGAGAATTTGAGTCCAAGAAGAGGTTTCACATGTACCCATTCAGATGGAGACGTTTATTCTCGGTGAGGTAGGTCAAGCGTAGGACCTCGTATAAGAGAGATGCCGTAAAGTGGCTACGAGGTACACATAAATATGGCCATTTTTATGCGCTAAAAGCTCTCATTTTTCATATTTCTAGTGCAGTAATGCAGTTCAAATTTCGTGTTTTCAAGTTTGCATGTTTTGGCGCTGCAGTGTGCTGCCCTTTTTACTTAACTATATACGAGTTGGCGACTCTGGGTTCAGCACCTGTTCACACTCAGTCTATGTTTGGATGTGCAGGTCAGGTTTTTGAAATGTATTCTTTAGCCTTCTGATCGTGCACTCCCTGCCTCCTAGCCACAGGTGTTTTAATTATAGTAGGTCCTATACCCCTCCACAGAAAGAGAGAATTTGAGTCCAAGAAGAGGTTTCACATGTACCCATTCAGATGGAGACGTTTATTCTCGGTGAGGTAGGTCAAGCGTAGGACCTCGTATAAGAGAGATGCCGTAAAGTGGCTACGAGGTACACATAAATATGGCCATTTTTATGCGCTAAAAGCTCTCATTTTTCATATTTCTAGTGCAGTAATGCAGTTCAAATTTCGTGTTTTCAAGTTTGCATGTTTTGGCGCTGCAGTGTGCTGCCCTTTTTACTTAACTATATACGAGTTGGCGACTCTGGGTTCAGCACCTGTTCACACTCAGTCTATGTTTGGATGTGCAGGTCAGGTTTTTGAAATGTATATGTAAAACTAATGCATGCACAATAATATTGGTCAGTGACATAGTGCTTGTTCTCCTCAACTTATATTTGAGGATCCAGTTTAGGATCCCTGTTCCTATAGAAAAACAAAAGGAATGATTGAATTACAATAGGAGAGAAAAGCTTTTTGGAGCACCTAAAAAAAAAAAAAAAAAGTTTTGTAACAGAAGTATGACTAGTGAATGAGCAGAAGTTTGAGCGCCTACATGGCCCCCAGCAATGTGCATCTGGAGCAACAAACATCTATTACAAATCGTAAAAGACAGCCTCCAATAAACTACCACAGTTCTGTACAATATAATTACTAATCTGAAATATGTTAGATCCTGGTTCTATCTGCAACCTATCTTGTCTAGAAATCTGATTAAACCGTATAATGCTCAGGAAACTCAACAATAGCAAAGATGTCTGGAGGCTCATAAGTCACTCCAGACAATGGTCTTCTTATAAATTCTTGTCCTAAAAGCAGCTTAAGTTGTTTTTCCAGCCGTGGTTCAGTTCATTGACCCCGAGAATGGTGGAAAGAGGAGATAGGAATATAAACCTATGACAAACCAGCACAAAGCAGATCTCAATATGACGAAGGGTGCTTTCACAATGTGTTTTAGACTGTGTCTGATTGTCCGTCTTCAGTAGGCGTATTCACCCGAAAATGATGTATGACAGAGCACATGTTCACTCTGTCAGTACCATTATAGTATATGGCCCTGTCGGCGCACTCGTCCGAATCCAGTTTTTTTTGGGGGGTGGTGGTGGGGGGGTTGGAGATAAGCCCCGACAGGCCCAATGACCAGGAGCCAAGACGCAGTGTGAAAGCTCCCTATTCTCACTGAGGCAAAGGTAGTCTAGTCTATTATGATGTTCTTGGTCACAGACAAGGTTTATTGTCCTATGGTATACAATGTGAGCAAGAACAAGACAGTTCTGTTGCTTCTACTCTGAATCACTGGCTAGTTTTTTGTTGAAGCAGCCTAGCTACAGATGACTCAGTGCCAAAACCATGGGGCTAGCATCTGATTCAGTGGTTGGCTGAGAAAAGACAAAGTATTTTCTCACTCCAATACGAAATCCCCATAGTTAGTAATATGAGACAATCACAGCTGTGTTGCAGCACACCATAACCTGGCACTGAGTGTCCGGAGATCTAATACAAAACCCTCCCATGACATGGATAAATACACATCCTCGAAGACATTCCTAATCTTCAGAACTTCTCCTCTTTTTTGTTATTATAGGCACAGCCACTTATAAATAAACACTGATCCACAGCATTGTGAATCAGAGAACCTTCTTCAGTCACTGCATTTACAAATCAACCAAAGGCTTACAGAACGCAGTACCATCCACATAAGGAATACGATAAGTACATAGATCATTTACCAAAAGATCAGTGAATATGAGGAAACAAAATGGGTACTACCCGTCAAGTTAAGTGAAATCATAGGGAAATATTATGGCTTATAGCCCATTTTATATATGGAAGTAGAGTTATGGCTGAATAGGTGTGCCTATACAGCCATACGGAGTGTGCCGACAGGTTCCGCTAAAGCTCAATCCCTCCATTTACCATGGCTCTATTGCTCTGTCTACATTACTATATTAATGTTCAATTATTATATTTAACATTTCCTTTTCTTCTGCCTTATGTGACAGAAGAGCCCCTCAGTTACCGTTATAGTCAGCACATCCCTTTTGGACTCACCTCCCCTTTTGCATGTAGTTTTTGTTCATCCAGTTTAAATGATGTTCCTATTCGCCGTCGAACAGCAGGAGGCTCCTCTCCTGGATCTAATGGATACTCTCTTGGCAGTTTGCCTGTAAGTTCCTACAAAGAAACGACAAAACATTTAATATATTCTAGGGCGGAGATAATAGATTATCCTCCAAAATATGTCTATATGATAAAGGCTACTATAATGCATATTTAATAATTATGCGACCTCTTTGAGGTTTGCATTGATTTTTTAGAATTCATGAATAATCTACGGGTCAATGGAAGAAATAAAATAAAACTAGTTAAGTTTCTTACAAATTTTTTGCTAGTTTCTCCTTCACCTGGAAGTAAGGGTGCTTTCTCATTGCGTTTAGGCACCTGTTCAGTTTTCCGCTGGAGCTCACGTCCGAACTCCCCACAAAACGGGATTCAGATATACGCACTGATGGGGCCATAGACTATAATGGTGCCGGCAGACTGAACGTGAGATCTGCATAATTTTCAGGCATATACACCTACTGAGGCAGACACCCAGATGCAGTCTATTATGTCTGAGTGCCCTCATCCAGTAGGTGTACATGCACAAGAGGATGCACGTCAGAGCTCATGTACGCTCTGCCAGCACCATTATAGTCTTCGGCCCCATTGGCGCGTACGTCCTAATCCTGTTTTGCAGAGGGTTCAGGTACCTAAATGCAATGCAAAAACACGATAAGGTTCAGGTCACACTCCTACACCCAAATAGAAATATCTTTGCCAAAGTAGGTTGGGTTGTTGGTGGCCCCGCACTCAGGAGACATGTATCCCTGCCCTCTTTGTCTGCAGTCCCAATATCCGGCCCATGAAATAGACAGAAAAATCTGATTCAAACTGTATCACATTGTCTGTATTGCAGTAGGCGAGAAATAAAATATTTGTGGAGAAGAATTTCTAAAACAATAATCCTAGCAATTTAGTTACAAAGTTGAAAAAAAGAAGTAAAATAAAACACTTCTTGATTTGTGTAAAGCAGAGGTCCCCAACTCCAGTCCTCAAGGCCCACCAACATGTCATGTTTTCAGGATTTCCTTAGTCTTGCCCAGGTAATAATTGCATCACCTGTGCAATGCAAAGGAAATCCTGAAAACATGACCTGTTGGTGGGCCTTGAGGACTGGAGTTGGGGACCTCTGGTGTAAAGGATATGGCAAGGAAACAATTAGAGAAATTTGGTTCTTAATAGTTGTCTGCATTATTATCTTGATTTGACTTGTTGCGGTGATGCAACTGTAGACTTTTTCGGACTACTCTAATGATCACATGGATAATTGGCTAATATACTGATTTACTGTATATTTCCAGAATACTATTTAATTAAATACTATAGGATACACAAATTCATAAAAATAATAGTACACCCTAATTGAGGGCACAACTGGCTCATCATCCAAACTTCAAGGCAAAAAAAGAGGCAGCATATCTAATGTGGTTAAAAAAAAGGTAAGGATCCTTTTGGTGTGTGCGATCCTAACACTTTATTTCACCATATTGGATGTACTGCCTCAGCTTTGGGATTTTTTTGTCTATATGATATACTTATAGAAGGTCACTGTAAACTTTTCCAAATAAAATTGTAATCCTCACATGCCAAAAAAAAAACAATAAAATCAATTTTAATTACAAGGCCATTCTTCCGCAAATGTTCTTGATTCATAAAGTAGATTTAATTGGTAAAGATAACACAATCCCTTTACTCAAGGTCTTGTCATTTTTCATCAATTGCCTTTGCTTAGCTTTCCACCCACACTACTGAAGCATTCTCACAGGAAATGATTATGATTCCTGACATTCCTTCTAGGAGGATGAGAGGAACTTTAACAAACACTAAGTAATTAAGTATGCAATTCACTGGTCTACCCAATCTGAACCAAGGTAGTTTCCAGACCTTGACCCTTAAAAGCACTGTAATGTTTTCACACCATATAATTGTGTGCTATTCACTATCCTGGGTCAATTTAACAGACACATGAAACTGGTTCGCTACGCCCATGCTTTCATGTCTAGGTTCACTTATATAACAGAAGCGGAAAATCATATTATAGAATTACAAAAAATGTTTACTTAAACATTTCTATGCCGAACGATACCTAAAACCTGACCATTGTATCTACATGAAATTAGGGTTTATCAGGACTGATAAAGGAATTAATCAAGAGACTAAAGGTACCGTCACACTAGACGATATTGCTAGCGATCCGTGACGTTGCAGCGTCCTCGCTAGCGATATCGTCCAGTGTGACAGGCAGCAGCGATCAGGCCCCTGCTGTGCTGTCGCTGGTCGGGGAAGAAAGTCCAGAACTTTATTTGGTCGCTGGACTCCCCGCAGACATCGCTGAATCGGCGTGTGTGACACCGATTCAGCGATGTCTTCACTGGTAACCAGGGTAAACATCGGGTAACTAAGCGCAGGGCCGCGCTTAGTAACCCGATGTTTACCCTGGTTACCATCCTAAAAGTAAAAAAAACAAACACTACATACTTACCTACCGCTGTCTGTCCTCCAGCGCTGTGCTCTGCACTCCTCCTGTACTGGCTGTGAGCGTCGGTCAGCCGGAAAGCAGAGCGGTGACGTACCGCTCTGCTTTCCGGCCGCTGTGCTCACACAGACAGTACAGGAGGAGTGCAGAGCACAGCGCTGGAGGACAGACGGCTGTAGGTAAGTATGTAGTGTTTGTTTTTTTTACTTTTAGGATGGTAACCAGGGTAAACATCGGGTTACTAAGCGCGGCCCTGCGCTTAGTTACCCGATGTTTACCCTGGTTACCGGCATCGTTGGTCGCTGGAGAGCGGTCTGTGTGACAGCTCTCCAGCGACCAAACAGCGACGCTACAGCGATCCGGATCGTTGTCGGTATCGCTGCAGCGTCGCTAAGTGTGACGGTACCTTTAGGGTACCGTCACACAGTGGCATTTTGATCGCTACGACGGCACGATTTGTGACGTTCCAGCGATATATCCGTGACGTTCCAGCGATCTCGCTGTGTCTGACACGCTCCTGCGATCAGGGACCCCGCTGAGAATCGTACGTCGTAGCAGATCGTTTGAAACTTTCCTTCGTCGTCTAGTGTCCCGCTGTGGCGGCATGATCGCATGGTGTAACAAAGGTGTGCACGATATTGTATACAATGTGCGCATAGTAAGCAACGGCTTCTACATCGCACATACGTGATGAAATTATCGCTCCAGCGTCGTACATTGCAAAGTGTGACAGCAGTCTACGACGCTGGAGCGATATTGTTACGATGCTGGAGCGTCACGGATCGTGCCGTCGTAGCGATCAAAATGCCACTGTGTGACGGTACCCTTAGTTAATTACATATATATGGGTAAATGGATTCTAAAGAGGGTCCAAATCTCAAGATGCAGCTACCCATAGTGATTGTTAGTAAGATCCTTGAAACACAACCAAATGTGATAATAATCACTTACAGAAGTTGTCCACTACTTTGACAACTCCTTGTCACACCCCTAAACTTGGGCCCGAAAAAATAAAAGCTTTTTTTGTCAGCACTCACTCTCCCCAGGGGTCCCGTGCGGATGCTGTGACACGTGGCCCCGGCGCCCAATCAGCGCTGGCGTCACTGGCCCTGTCTTCTGTTGAATTGAACAAGAAGTCAGGGATCAGCTGCAGCCCGGACCTCCTCTACATGTTCAATTCGTACAAAGGTGGGGCCAGCGACGCCAGCTCTGATAGGATGCCAGCACCACATGACAATAGCCACATGAGAGCCCCGGGACCGTGAGTGCTGACTCCGTTGGAATGGCGCCAGCATGGGAGGAGAGTTTATGGTAAGCTTTTTTTATTTTATAGTGGCCAAGTGGAGGGTATGAGAAGGGGTTGTCCTAGTAGAGGAAACCCTCTTTAATGTACAGTAAATAGGTGAATGAAAAATTAAAAAGAATTTCCTGTTTAAAATTAATCAAAAGTCCTAATCAATTTAGCTTCCTACTGGCACATAAGTGGACCTTAAGTAACTTGTAATTTTATAGAAACATTAATCCTTATTTAAAGAGGAAAAATGCAGTGGTACATTGAGGATACTTGATTAAAGGGTTTTAAGAGAGAATCTTTTTCCTATTTAAGCATGGAATAGTGGCTGCAGAATTGAATAAAACTTTTTTTTAATTTCTCTATTCTGTTGCGGAGATATTGGCTTATGAAGTTTAAATTCTAATTGATATTAAGAGGAAAGTGAGCATAAGCAGAGATTTCTCTAGGGGAGGTTACTTTTTCTCCTGCATAACTCTGACCAATCATAAGCAGGAGGTGCTATTAAGGTAAAAAAAACAATATACTACGTCCTCATAGAAGCTTAGACCCGGCTTTTTCTGTGCACGACATGTACTGACACACAGCCTTGCTCTCTTTTGTGAACGCCCACATCTATTGTGTAGAGTGCACACAGTTGCATCTTTCATTTTATAGTGTGTGGGGAGGGGCGAGGGAGTAGAACAGAGATATGTGTCATTACAAACACCTCTTGCAACTTTTCTCTCATGACACTGTCAGCTCTGCTCTGTTCTCCATTCCCCCACACTGACTGCCATGAGAAGAGAGCTGAAGATTCATAAGTGTTTGTAATGACACACAGCTCTGCTTTACTCCCTTCCCCTGCTTGTAATGACTTGTAATAAAACTTTACTGTGCATCTTTAGGCATAAACCAAATCTGGAAATTCCATATAGTATCTAACACAAAGAAGAAATTACATTTCATAATATCAAGTTATGAACACTACTCCTTTGTTCCCCTGGACACGGCTATACAAAAGTTTAATAGGGCAATGGTGGATACACTGCATGCAATAATCGATCCAGCAATAACAAATCCACAGCACTCACTCTTCTACTTTTAATATATAAAAGTCCTCTTTATTTCATGCAGATACAGTGGTGAGATTACAGAAACCACACACCATCGTCTATGCTATACGTTATTTCACAACTATTTGTATATGTGCATGAATGAGGACATTTTATGGATTAAAAGCAGAAGGGGGCGTGCAGTCGATTATTTCCCATTGTGAAGGGTGGAGTTGGATCCAGGGTGGCCGTGGGTGCGTCTTCAGGGTGGCCGCTGTGGTCGCCACCCATCTTGGGAGGTTTTCCCCCTCCCATGTTCTGGTGTGCCACGGACAGGAGGTTGATGTCGCCAGCCATTCCCATTTTGTTTGGGTGTATCCATATAAATGGCCCACCCTGTAGACTGTGAGCCCTCACGAGCAGGGTCCTCTCTCCTTCTGTACTTGTGTGTGCCTCGTATTGCTCATGTTGATTGTATTTGTCTATGTATGCCTCCTTTTTCACATGTAAAGCGCCATGGAATAAATGGTGCTATAAAAATGAATAATAATAATAATAATAATAACAATAATGGATTAAAAGCAGAAGGGGGTGTGCAGTCGATTATTTTTTGCTTGAATTAAAATGAGCTTTGACCAACTGCCCCATCCTATACCACCCAAAATACATGGTCAGAAAAGATTTTGTCTCCGTACCGCTTCACGTAGACAAAGTTTCTTCAGCTCCTCCAGTCGCTGCCGTAGTGTCTCCTCCAAAGCTTCCTGCCTGGATTTGAGCGCAGCCAGCATGTCTTTCTTGGCAGACTGTGAGCTGTCGGACTCCTGGGAACCTGACAACAAATAAATGATTTCACTACAACCAGCTGACAACAGCCTGCACATCTGGAGCATTCATTGAGAAACTTACAACTTCTCATGGGTGCAGGAGGGATACAGCATAGCGGACAAGACTCTCCCCCCATGATCTTATGTTCATTTCAGTTCTACTATCGCAAAGCACCTGGTGGGTTATTTATGACACTTTTAACACTTCCTTCTGTATTGAGGTGTGGGAGTAATTGGTAATTCAATTAAAAGGCAATGTAATAGTAATAGCCGAAAAAGTGACTGATTAAAAATTAGTGATTTGCAATGATATACAGAAGTCTGCTCCATTGTACAGCAATTGTCAGACCCATTCCCCAATGGGGCTTGCAATCTGTTTCCTTTGTCAGGACACACACACACATTAATTTAATTGGGATTCAATTTGCCTTTTAATATATTTTTAGACTGAAAGTGAAAACCAGAATACCCAACGGTAGCCCATACAAACACTGGGAGAGCAAACATACTCCATGAAGAGGTTGCCCTCGGTAAAATTGGCACATCGGCAATGCAAGACGACAGTGCTAACCACTGAGCCAACACGCACGGCAATATAAAGTGTTCTGAGAATTCATAAGGAACAACAGGTATGCACATCTGTACACTGTGCATGTTTTTACATGTTCGGAAAAATGCATTTCAGGCCTTCAGAGCAGACCAAAGAATCTGATAAACGTGAAAAAAAAAAATCAAGGTTTTTCCTTTCTCTGAAACAATATATTCAAAAGGTCACCACCAGGTAGATCAGCATACTCAGCTGAATAGTTGTCTTGTTGTAACATGTAGGAACTGAAAGCCATAGGAACAACCTGTTCACTTTCGCTCCTCATGCTTACGCCTATGTGCAGCAATTATGTGTATTGGTACCACTTCTGACATCGATATATTTATGAACCAATCCTTGCTATCAGTATACACACTACCCTCCTACGCAAGTTACTTTCATTTACTACATCTGCAATTACTGAAGACCTGTGTGAATAGTAAACTATAGAAGAAGAACAATAAGGTACCAGACACCTTGATATTGCTTCATAGACTCACTATTAAAAGGAATCTGTCACCAGGTTTTTGCAACATAATCTGAAAGTAGCATAATGTAGAGGTGGAGACCCTGATTCCAGTGATGTGTCACTTACTGGGTTGCTTGATGCAGTTTTGATGAAATCTTTATTTTATCAGCAGTAGATTATCATTAGAAGACTAATAAACCTGCTGCTATGTCGTCCCTTATATTCATGAGCTCTGTATTACCCCGCCCACACCACTGATTGGCAGCTCTCTACCTACACTCAGTGTACACAGAACGCTGCCAATCAGTGGTGTGGGCGGGGTTATACAGAGCTCAGCATTTAGAGAACTGCTAGACCTACAGTGATTTTATGAAAAGTAGCCCAGTAAGTGAAACATCCCTGGAATCAATTCTTTGCCTGTACATCACACTGCTCTCATATGGTTTAGCAAAAACCTGATAACAGATTCCTTAAACGTTAGAATCTTGTATGTATGCTTTCATAACTTATTATATTGCTTCAATGCATATAACATATAATAAAAAAAATAAACTTTGCTAATAGTTTTGCTTAAAAATAGCCTTCAGTTTTGTGTCAGTGACTTGTATGTAGATCTATGTATCTTTTTGGTTACAAAACGAACCCTGTAGGGTTTCCTGCAGACATACGCTCTTAGTCCCCTACAATGTACACTCTGTAAGTTATCAAAAAGATTGTGACAGATATAAGAAAGTATGAGTCAAGAATTTAATGGGGCCGTCCGGGAGCTTAACATTGATAGCCTATCCTTAGGATAGGTCATCAATGCCTGATTGGTGGGGTGTGACACACAGATCCTAGCTGATCAGCTGTTCCAGGCGTCTGTCCGGAACTGCACGGCACAGCTACGTCAACTGTATAGCTGCCACGGCCGGGTGCTGCACATCCGCCCCCAATTCAAATCAATAGTAGGTAGATGTGCAGTATCCAGCCGTGACCACTGTTCTGTTGACGTAGCCATGCTGTGAAGCTCCATAACTGAGTGGTTCCAGTCTACGCTGACACCAAGGAACAGCTGATCAGCGGGAGTGCGGGATGTCACACCCCGCCAATCAGACATTGATGGTCAACCCCTGTAAATACAGTCCACAATATAGTAAATTAAAACTTTACTCTACCCAGAAATTTTACAAACTCATATCAAAATATAAAAAAAGATAATTGTCCATACAGTGCCTTGCGAAAGTATTCAGCCACCTGGAACATTTCAATCTTTTCCCACATATTATGCTTCAAATATAAAGATACCAAATGTAAATTTTTAGTGAAGAATCAACAAGTGGAAGACATCCAGGGTGATCATGGACCTCTTGGTTGCATCTCTGATCAGTCTTCTCCTTGTTTGAGATGAAAGTTTAGACGGCCGGGTCTTGGTAGATTTGCAGTGGTATAATACTCCTTCCATTTCAATATGATCGCTTACACAGTGCTCCTTGGGATGTTTAAAGTTTTGGAAATCATTTTGTATCCAAATCCGGCTTTAAACTTCTCCACAACAGTATCACGGACCTGCCTGTTGTGTTCCTTGGTCTTCATGATGTTCTCTGTGCTTCAAACAGAACCCTCAGACTATCACAGAGCAGGTGCATTTATACGGAGACTTGATTACACACAGGTGGATTATATTTATCATCATTAGGCATTTAGGACAACATTGGATCATTCAGAGATCCACAATGAACTTCTGGAGTGAGTTTGCTGCACTGAAAGTAAAGGGGCCAAATAATATTGCACTTTTCAGTTTTAGAATTTCCACAAAAATTTAAAATAACCAAGATATTTCGTTTAACTTCACAATTGTGTTCCACTTGTTGTTGATTCTTCACCAAAAATTTACATTTGGTATCTTTATGTTTGAAGCATGATATGTGGGAAAAAATTGAAAAGTTCCAGGGAGTCGAATACTTTCGCAAGGCACTGTATGAATGATTTATAATCGTGCAACTGGACAAAACAAAATAAAGAGAGCAATTCAATATTCATCAGGTCCTCAGACACAAAAGGAAGACACAGCACAACGGGATTTGGATATTTCGCCCCCAGCAGTTCGCCCTGGGTACATTTCGCCCCTGCACATTTCGTCCCCTTGCAGGAGTGGAGGAGTGGTACCTCAGCAAAGGGGTAAGTAGCAATATATATATATATTTTCTTTTTACTATCTGGTCAGTGATGAGGATATGGTGGGCGAAATGTACCTGGGGGCGAACTGCATCCTATAACACAGCACAACAATATGGCCCCAAGCAAACGATAACCCATGTAATCTATAGTCTGCAATGGATTTGGGAAAGAAAAAGCAGTCCCTTGGCGTAATGAGCAACAGATAAACCTATGTATCATTAATAGTACAAACAGAGGAAAGAAGCAAGTTTCCTATGGCTCACAACCTTCTAGATCAGCTGGTCTACTGCCAAATTCTCCAGACATCTGTTAGTCCACACCACCATATCATCACTTGCAGATATCCAAGTGCTACAACTCAAAATGATGCCAGAATGAGTTATTTATTGCATAGTAATCTGTCACCAGTGCAGACATTACATTGTTGAGATTATCTCTATGAGATGAGAAAAACAAGAACTGAGATTTCATTTCATCACATTGTAATGTTGCTGGTTATTTTGGGACCTTTTCTAATGGGCTAATCTAACGAGTATTCACCACCTTAACAAAATGACAGTGTATAGAAAATCAAAATGATCATATGTCCAAGAGTCTCCACATGACACTATCATAACTACTGTAAGCCTGAAGGCCAAAGCTACTGTGGGATATTATATTGTATATGCGGAAAAAAAACAGTCAACGCGAGGGCCTCTACTAAATTCTGCTACCTAGTTGGTACTTTCTTAAATGTTATCAGTTTTTCTTAGTTAGGCCGGTATCACACTTGTGAGTGCAATGCGAGAAACTTGCGCGAGTCTCTCACATCAATACCCAACACTGCCGCCGGCACTCGGGACGGGAGCGTGCGGCTGCATAGAAATTGATGCGAGTTTCTCGCATTGCACTCGCAAGTGTGACACCAGCCTTAGTAGTAGTTCCTTGTTCAGGAATGAAAGGAAAGCATCTATATGTCACTGACTTCTCTATCAGGCTGCTGTATTGTGCATTGTCTTATCCCATCATATAATATGACACAGGGAAACCGTATTATCTGAACTTCCTTAAATAGGCAATTATCAGTTTACTGCTCCTTTTAACCAGGTGACCACCATATTACACTACACAAAATTAGTAGTCACTTTCTTGAGAAATTATGTATTGATATGTGGCATTGCCCCAAATATTTAGTGTATATTCTTAGGTCGGTTTCACATCTGAAAACACGAACCGTTCTCTCATAGGAAAACCCAGCTCCACCACCCTATCTCCCAACCTGACCATACATGAAGCAGCTCAGGTTAATAGACCCCAGGGTCGGGCTGTGAAAATGGTTTGTATTTCATGGATGTGTGAAACAAGCCTTCTCATAGAAACAATAAAAACATGCAACATCACATTGCCAAGACTTTACTGAACGTACAGTTACCATCATGTCTAGATTGGCTTCCATTTTGTTTCTCATTCACAAAGACCCTTATTCATATCAGAATACATTGCACCTTAACACTAATGCACGGATGGAATTATTAAGAAATAGTCACATGCAAAATACTCATTGTGGTATGTAGTACAACATCAGTGTTTCTAAATATAAAGGGAAGCATTGTCATAAGGAATCTGGGAAACACGGAAGTCCCAAATCAGAAGAACAAGAACAATCACTCATTTCACCATACACAAAGAAGTAGTCTCATGGGTCTAGCCTTCAGTAAAATATCCGAATATAAAGATTTACTATATCCATTAGGTACGTACATAGAGAAGTAGAAATCCACTATAGAAATTACTCACCTTTACAATAAAAACACAGAAGGAAAAATCAAGTATGCGATGGCAGCACTACGTTTTGGAGAAAACTCTTCCACAGCAATTTTGGTCGCGAAAGCAATCCAGATGCAGACATGTTAAAGCATTTCTGACCAACAGATAGGATATCCTAATAGACCAGACCAGACAACGGACTCTCTGTTTTGGAGACCCTCGGGAGCTCATCACAGGATACACACATGCTCACATCCATCTTGATCAGCTCTCTTCATTGACAGAGATGCAGAAAGTCCACTTCCAATTGCAAGCATTAGCGAAAATACATTTATCATAGTCTCATGGGACTTTTAGTGAGCTGGATATTCACGTATACGGCACATAGGCCTTCTATTTAATGGCCAACATTACATTATATGTAGACTGATCACATGTAGACTATGAGGAGGAATAATTGCAGTAACCGTCCTTAGTTCCCCTGCAGTCCGCTCATGAAGATGATTGTCCATGTAGATATAAGTGTAACGAGCACCGATATATATGCTAAATGGTCGATCGGCTCTCGTTATGGGCGGACCTGTATAATAGGACCCTATGTAGGTGAAACTGTATAATAGCATGTGAGCATTATATAAACGCCTACTTAGGGTGGAAATCTAAATAGTTCATATGTAAATAGTTACACCTACTGGTTCCACCAATATCGCACATGCAGATCTGCCCAATGATCATAGTGCCACAGTGCTAGTAGTGATAGACTTGCTATACTTGTTTTGGAGTGGACCATTTGGCTGTAATTTGGATGTGTCACACGTCTGCTGCACTTCAGATTAAAGCAGGAAGGGAAACATCTGTGTTTAAACACAAATGGTCAAAGCTGACAGACGTATGCACAAATAATGTCTGACACAGAATTCCTATTTATACAATTGTGTCACAGATTTCACACTGGTGGTGGTGGTAGAAGGAAAAAAAAAGGTCTGTAATTACAACCGTAACTACAAAACATCGAACAATTGGTGGAAATGTCTAGTGTGGCAGATAAACAGCAATGATCTTTGAAAACAAAAACATGCCTACACCCGTGACTTTATGCTTTAAAGCGTTAGGATCCAAGATAACTATCCGAAACACGAAAATGGATGATAAGGCAGCTTTATTGGTACTATGTGCAGCAAAAGTGGTCAAAATCAATAACATGTCTGACATTGTTTTTAGCCAAGAGAAGGTTCAGCTGACTTATAAGGGTACCAGGTTGGGGATCAAAATGATTTTGGGATACAAACATGTAATGTTTAATACCAGTATTTACTAATGTTTATTTGGGAGGATGATATTAAAGGTCTAATGACGGGAGGCACAGACACTCCAGAGAACCTGTTTGATATAAATTACTTTGGCAGATGCAAAGCCGTCAAGTGCTACCAAGCACCAATGCTAACCACTGAGCCAACATGCCACCCCATGTATGGTCATCAGTAATAACAAATATGAGAAGCAGTATTACAGCACTGACAGCCTTAGAAGAATCATAAGAACTCCCAGCAGTGACCTACCTGATGACAACAGGCTTCCGCTGCTTCCACTAATGATTTTCCCTTTACTTCCCATATTTGCAAGTTTTGAAGTCTTCAAGGTTCCAGTCTCTGTTAAGTCTATAGCAATTTCACTCAGGCTTCTTGCAGCATGTATTTTGGACTGTTGGGTAAGATATCACATTCAATTATTCGGTAACATTTATTGATTACACAGATCTGACAATTTCTAAAGGACCATGCCAAATTACACGCAACACAACCAGAGCAAGGAATCTATGAGCAAGCCCGGCAGACATGGTTGTAAGGGAAGGGACAACTAACGCTCAGTAGATGGATTCTTCAAGGTAAGTACACCCTTATGAGATGTAAAAAATAAAAAAAAGTGATTTGTGAAGGGAATCTTTCAGTAGGATCAAGCCTCCTAATTCATCTATATGGGCATGTAGGTCATGAGCTGTTAATTTCTCTGGGCCAGACACTTATCTCTCTGAGAATCTACCTACAGAGCTTATTTTAAATGAAAGAGGGAGTTACCAGTGTGAGACAAGTCAGATCAGGAGAGCAAACTGTCAGTCGATACATGGCTCACACTGGTAACACCATCCTTCATTTAAAATTATCTTAGGGCTGAGAGTTATGCCCAGCCAATACATCTTGACAGCACAAAAAAGGGGATTTCTCTGGAATAAAACGTCGGATTACAGATATCAAGGTATCTTTTAATTCAACTTTCTATGACCTACATGCCCATATAGATGACTTAGGAGGGTTGATCCTACTGACAGATTCCCTGTAATTAGGCTCTAAACAAAAAGCATTTATTTCTTCAAATTCAATGTGTCCATTTATTTAAATGAAAGTCATATATGCTATAAAAATTGGTCTGGATTAAGATCTGTCATGTTAGGCCTTTTTATTTCGTCTCTGACTTTTGCTGAGGACTCAAACACAAGGTTGGACAAACCCAGAAAACCTACAGCTGTTACATACTACCAACCTTTGTGCCTTAGATTTCACAAAGGTCGACGTTGGATTAACACTGCTGACAGCAAAGAAAAAAAACAACACTAGCCTGCTTTATTAACCAGATTTTCTAATTGTTTTGCAGTTTTCTGACTTTTCATCCCTGAGCCAAAGAGCTTCAGCAGCAATATTGTACTATGAGTGTCCATAGAAAATCTTCCTACAAATAAATCAGTGTACACAGTGCATCCATATTTCGTTCAGTACGGATGTATGTGGGTAGATGCAGCACAACCATAGAACCATGGGAATAAGTGATGACTTAGAGGCAGCTGATTTCATGAGATGACTTGATGAAAAATGAGGAAGCACAGTAAATGGACGTCTCCCCACTCATGTAGCTCTGACATTTGCTTTACGCCCACATGCTATCAGCGTGATTGATTGCTCAAGGATGAACTAGTCACATTTTTGACATTTCATCACTCCCCATACCCTCTTTTCAAAGAAATGCCTGCAAGCAGCTTCTGAAAACTTTGAAGTGCTTCTTAGTTAAAACCCAGGTCTCAAATTCTAGGGCATTTATTCATCAGGTCCAGTATGGCCTTTGATTTTTAGAACAGATTAAACTAGTCTACCTAACATAGTAACATAGTAACATAGTTAGTAAGGCCGAAAAAAGACATTTGTCCATCCAGTTCAGCCTATATTCCATCATAATAAATCCCCAGATCTACGTCCTTCTACAGAACCTAATTGTATGATACAATATTGTTCTGCTCCAGGAAGACATCCAGGCCTCTCTTGAACCCCTCGACTGAGTTCGCCATCACCACCTCCTCAGGCAAGCAATTCCAGATTCTCACTGCCCTAACAGTAAAGAATCCTCTTCTATGTTCTATGGAAAATGAAATGCTAGGTGAAATCCCAAGAAACAATGAAAACCCTATATTAAGGGTCACCAATCTAACCCAAGAAAAGGTGCGAAACCGGCTAAATAAGATTAAAATAGATAAATCTCCGGGTCCGGATGGCATACACCCACGAGTACTAAGAGAACTAAGTAATGTAATAGATAAACCATTATTTCTTATTTTTAGTGACTCTATAGCGACAGGGTCTGTTCCGCAGGACTGGCGCATAGCAAATGTGGTGCCAATATTCAAAAAGGGCTCTGAAAGTGAACCTGGAAATTATAGGCCAGTAAGTCTAACCTCTATTGTTGGTAAAATATTTGAAGGGTTTCTGAGGGATGTTATTCTGGATTATCTCAATGAGAATAACTGTTTAACTCCATATCAGCATGGGTTTATGAGAAATCGCTCCTGTCAAACCAATCTAATCAGTTTTTATGAAGAGGTAAGCTATAGACTGGACCACGGTGAGTCATTGGACGTGGTATATCTCGATTTTTCCAAAGCGTTTGATACCGTGCCGCACAAGAGGTTGGTACACAAAATGAGAATGCTTGGTCTGGGGGAAAATGTGTGTAAATGGGTTAGTAACTGGCTTAGTGATAGAAAGCAGAGGGTGGTTATAAATGGTATAGTCTCTAACTGGGTCGCTGTGACCAGTGGGGTACCGCAGGGGTCAGTATTGGGACCTGTTCTCTTCAACATATTCATTAATGATCTGGTAGAAGGTTTACACAGTAAAATATCGATATTTGCAGATGATACAAAACTATGTAAAGCAGTTAATACAAGAGAAGATAGTATTCTGCTACAGATGGATCTGGATAAGTTGGAAACTTGGGCTGAAAGGTGGCAGATGAGGTTTAACAATGATAAATGTAAGGTTATACACATGGGAAGAGGGAATCAATATCACCATTACACACTGAACGGGAAACCACTGGGTAAATCTGACAGGGAGAAGGACTTGGGGATCCTAGTTAATGATAAACTTACCTGGAGCAGCCAGTGCCAGGCAGCAGCTGCCAAGGCAAACAGGATCATGGGGTGCATTAAAAGAGGTCTGGATACACATGATGAGAGCATTATACTGCCTCTGTACAAATCCCTAGTTAGACCGCACATGGAGTACTGTGTCCAGTTTTGGGCACCGGTGCTCAGGAAGGATATAATGGAACTAGAGAGAGTACAAAGGATGGCAACAAAATTAATAAAGGGGATGGGAGAACTACAATACCCAGATAGATTAGCGAAATTAGGATTATTTAGTCTAGAAAAAAGACGACTGAGGGGCGATCTAATAACCATGTATAAGTATATAAGGGGACAATACAAATATCTCGCTGAGGATCTGTTTATACCAAGGAAGGTGACGGGCACAAGGGGGCATTCTTTGCGTCTGGAGGAGAGAAGGTTTTTCCACCAACATAGAAGAGGATTCTTTACTGTTAGGGCAGTGAGAATCTGGAATTGCTTGCCTGAGGAGGTGGTGATGGCGAACTCAGTCGAGGGGTTCAAGAGAGGCCTGGATGTCTTCCTGGAGCAGAACAATATTGTATCATACAATTATTAGGTTCTGTAGAAGGACGTAGATCTGGGTATTTATTATGATGGAATATAGGCTGAACTGGATGGACAAATGTCTTTTTTCGGCCTTACTAACTATGTTACTATGTTACTATGTTACTATGTTGGTGGAAAAACCTTCTCTCCTCCAGACGCAAAGAATGCCCCCTTGTGCCCGTCACCTTCCTTGGTATAAACAGATCCTCAGCGAGATATTTGTATTGTCCCCTTATATACTTATACATGGTTATTAGATCGCCCCTCAGTCGTCTTTTTTCTAGACTAAATAATCCTAATTTCGCTAATCTATCTGGGTATTGTAGTTCTCCCATCCCCTTTATTAATTTTGTTGCCCTCCTTTGTACTCTCTCTAGTTCCATTATATCCTTCCTGAGCACCGGTGCCCAAAACTGGACACAGTAGTCCATGTGCGGTCTAACTAGGGATTTGTACAGAGGCAGTATAATGCTCCCATCATGTGTATCCAGACCTCTTTTAATGCACCCCATGATCCTGTTTGCCTTGGCAGCTGCTGCCTGGCACTGGCTGCTCCAGGTAAGTTTATCATTAACTAGGATCCCCAAGTCCTTCTCCCTGTCAGATTTACCCAGTGGTTTCCCATTCAGTGTGTAATGGTGACATTGATTCCTTCTTCCCATGTGTATAACCTTACATTTATCATTGTTAAACCTCATCTGCCACCTTTCAGCCCAAGTTTCTAACTTATCCAGATTCATCTGTAGCAGAATACTATCTTCTCTTGTATTAACTGCTTTACATAGTTTTGTATCATCTGCAAATATCGATATTTTACTGTGTAAACCTTCTACCAGATCATTAATGAATATGTTGAAGAGAACAGGTCCCAATACTGACCCCTGCGGTACCCCACTGGTCACAGCGACCCAGTTAGAGACTATACCATTTATAACCACCCTCTGCTTTCTATCACTAAGCCAGTTACTAACCCATTTACACACAATTTCCCCTAGAAACCTAGAATTTATCCAAATCATAGAACATGAAGTTATTCAAGACAAACATATGTTACTGGACTGTACATATTTTTTACATCAGATTTGCTGATTGATAATTGCATTAAAGGGAATCTATCAGTAGGATTAACCCTCGTAAGCCATCTATATGGGCATGTAGGTCATAGGAAGCTGAATAAAATAATACCTTGATATTTGCGATCTGATATTTTATTCCATAGAAATCCACTTTTTTCATAATATGCAAATAAGCTGTTCAGATCTTTGGGCCAAATATACATCTCCATAAGAATCTGTCTCCATGGGTTACTTTACATGAAAGGGGGCATTACAAGTGTGAGACATGTACATCAGGAAAACAGACCGTCAGTCATTACATGTCTCACATTAGTTATGCCCTCTTTCATTTAAAATAATCTCTGGAGGCAGATTATCATGCAGAACAATGTCCAGCCCATAGATCTTAACAGCTCATTTGCCTATAAGAAAATGTGGATTTCTCTGGAATAAGGCATCAGATTGCAGATATCATTACATTCAGCTTTCTATGACCTACATGTCCATATTGACGGCTCAGGAGGATTGATCTTAGTGACAGATTCCCTGCTATTTATATGAACATCCTCAAATGATATTCTATTTTCTACTAACTACTTTAGAAAGATCTGATGGAGATCCTTTTGACAAAGTAGATTTTGGAAATAAAACAATGCAGCATTTTTAAAGAGAATCTGTCATCTCCAGAAACACTATATACTGGCAAATATAGGGGTAATCTACAGGTAAATAGCATTTAAACCATCCCTGTCTGCCTTTCTGGAGCAAGTGGTACAGGGAAAAAATTAAGTTATATTCTACCTGCAGCCACTTGCTTCCAGTTGTTGGTGCTGTGCAGGTAACGGTTACAGTCACCACTCACTATGCCGTGAGGGCACTGTAATCACTCCCCAAAAAGTCAAATGGCAGCCAGCTTCACAGCTTATGTGCAGAACTGGTTGCCAATCAATGCATTAGGAAGTTATTATAGTATATTGACCGGTGACTGTAATCGCTCCTCGCACTGCCTCAATGATCCAAGGCATGTGGCCGCATATAGAAAATGAAGTTACATTCTCCTTTTAGCCGCTGCTCCAGTAAGGCAGACAGACATGGTTTAAATGATACTTACCTACAGATTACCAATATATCTGCATGTAGATAGTGGTTTATTTTAGAGGTTACATGCGTCCTTAAAAAAAGCTGCATTGGTTTGTTTCCAAATCCCATTTTATCATGAGCATCCACATCAGATCTTTGGTTTTCTTTAAAAGACAACAACATGACCGGGATTCAAGGGGTAATGTTCCTCCATGTGGAGAGTGACATGTAAAGCCTGACATGCCAAGGTGAGGAGACTTTTAAGCCGCAATGATCTGTGTGTATGAAACATGTCTGCTAGATGTGTGTACAGAGTATGAAATACACAGGAATCATTTAGTTTTATACCAGCGTTCATTTTCAGTTTTCATTTACTTGAAATGCTTTACATTGCAGTTCCTGTAAAAGTGAAGTATTTGACATTTCCAGTCAAGAACACATAGTGACATCTTGACATAACTGGAATAGTTCTGTGATTGAATGTCAGCCATAGCTCCCAGCATTGGTATTTTATTACGAAAGAATGGATGTGACTCCCCGCATACGAGTGCTAGCGGTGTAGTCGCTGATTGACAGCTACGCTTGGGTTCAATAACATTCATTTCTATTACCTTCATGCCACACATTGATATAATAGAAAAGCCTCGCTCTGACTTTATGTAGAATACTGGTTAAAAAAAAAAAATTGCTGCTAGAATTTAGCAGGGCAAAAGGTTCCATAAATAATGTTCCCATGGGGTCGAGATGTGACAGGAAACATTTGGAAGAGCCATAACACAAGCTAACCCAACGGAATGGTATTGACTGATGGTTAATGGATTCTAGAATCTCCAAGATGTCACTTTGAAGATTGATACATATTTGACCTTTTGATCCACATATTATTGTCTCATCATATCATGGCTCCTAGACAGGAAACCTAATCAGCTCCAGTATAAACCACTGAATGAGTCGCTTACCTTGCTTTGCTTCCTATCCAGATAGAATTGGTGTTGGCTAATGGCCATAGCCCAAATAGACTTTATGAGAGCAGCACAGGCATACCACGTGTGCACAGCAATTCCGCCATGTCCAAATGTCCTCCTGGTAACAGATGCCCTGCACATAGAGAAATGAGCTGTGATTTCCCTTAGACCCATCAGAAAGATATGACAGCAGGAAGTATAAATCAGTTTACAACCCAGCTGAGCAGAAACAGCTTACATCCTGCTGCCCGGACAGTAATCACATTGGTCACTGACTGCCATTAATCTGGCCATTCAAGAGGAAACTGGCAGCATGAAGCTCAATAAAATACAAGAAAAACAAATTCATATTGCAAATCAAAAAGAAATGTAATATTCAATCAACATAAATGCAACCAGCTACGACTTCCCCAATAAATACAGTTATTAAACATACGGTAAGTTATAATGGTACAATAACCATTGGTCTGAGTAAAATCAGCCATAGAGATTAGATGGCTATCAGCCAAAACAATGCTTCCGCAGATAGTTTGGCTGAAAAGTTGTTTGAGCACTCCTTTGTTTTCCATGAGATAGCCTCTGCCAGCCATCTCTGTCACTGACTTTTTTTCTGGGATAACAAAGGCATTGGAAGTCCGAAATCGAACATATGCAATCCTCATCTTCCCCCATAATCAGTTGGCCGGCGCTCCCATACACATTAGAGTACCAGCCAGATCTGTCGATATTGGCAGGTTCAGCTAACAATGTAATGTGTATAGGTGCCTTAAAGGCCTTGTCCAGTCCAAATTGATAAGTCTGTAGTCACTGGAGTGGGGGGATTCATAAGTCTGCAGTCAGACACAGTGACTGCAGACTTTTCGGTTTGGACTGGACAACCCCTTCAAGGTGATGCATCATGTGTAGGAAACTATGGCACTTACAGCTACCGAAAAACAAATTCTAGCGCACCTGTCACAATACATATAGAGCAAGCATAAAACACTCCTGTCATGAGAAGTTCACTACTATTATAGCCATTAAACATGTGTCTGACATACAGCATTACGTGTAGTAATGACAGACAAGGCTTACTAATGGGTGTCTAACCTAAGTCTAATGGGTATATGGAACCGGTTATTTTGGATGGAGTGTAAATATGACAGGACTTAAAATAAAATTGGCAAAATAATGAGGAAACAGCACTGATTTTGTAATGGCGCCAGCCCCAGGGTGAAATGAAGCCAGGTGCAGAATTTGTTTAGAGAAATCAAACACCAGACTGTCATATAAAGAATATGCCTGAAGTGACTACGCAAACTGAAGATTTAGATCTAAGCCGAGTACAACTTAGAGCCATTGTCAATGTAAACCTGGTTTATTATCATTTGCAAAGTGGAGTGATGACAGAGTTTCAGTACAGTCCCCACCCTACTAATGTTTATTGTGACCTGCTTCCTACATGAATTACAACTAATATCTCATTCAAATTATTTTACCCAGTTGTGAATTATTGAATTTACTGATGAGCTACGCAAAGTACAGAGCAAGATTCTGGGCTTCATGCGCCATTTTAGACCTATTACAGACCAGCTCCAGTGTTAGACTTCCTAACAACTATTGCAATACACTCCCTCTAGTAGAGATACTGTATATCTTCCTCAAATCAACGCCTTTATACAAAAATCACTGTATAAGGGCTCATGCAGTTGTTCGGGAAACTTGGTCAGAGCATGGATTGCAATGCACACTTACAGTCCTCGCGTCTCCCACCCCTAACTCAACAGCATCATAGACATATATGAGGCTGTCAAGTTTGTGTCGGGAGACCTCGAGGACTGTGAGTGTACATTCCAGTCCTTGATCAGAGTTTCACGGACGACTGCATGAGTCCTTAATCAGCATCCATTAAAACATGCTTTATACTGAAAAATCTGTGAGAAAGTGCCTACAACCAATCAGGTGGCGTTAACACCATAGGGTAATGCTTTATATTCTGCACCTTCTCTGTACCCACAGCAAGAAACCAATGCAAAGGAGTGTGAAGGAAGCCTTAGAATCTAGAACTGAAGGCAACGGATTTCCCTACAGAAAATCCAAATTGTGATGTAGATTAGACTTGGACTTGCCGCTGATTTCATCCTGGTGAAATCTTCATAACAAATCTGCATGCAATACAAGTGAATATATGGCATACTTCCCATGTCCAAACTCATAGCCAAAAAATATGCAAAATGTGATTCCACAATAAGACGTATTCACGTGGGGAAGAATTGCTGGAGAAATTTCTGCAACTGAAACATGCCCATGCATCTGAATATAAATAATTTCTGCATCATGCACATGTATTTCTACAAACCTCCTCCAGATGTATGATACAGTTGCAGATTATTTTTCCAACAAATCTGCTGCATGTGAACATACCCATGTTATGATAATGGCCCATTTAGAAGAGCCGATAATTGGCTAAAGTTACTTTGTGGGAAATCTTGATCACAATTATTGACCTGGACTGCCTAAACAGACTGGCATTCGTCCAATGAACAAGCAAGACTTGTTCAATGTGTGCAATGTTTCTTTTTATGTATAAAAATAATCCTGATCGGCAGCACAGCTCTGGGAACAGAATAATCCCATTATTGATTGATCAGTGTTATTGGCCTTTGTAAATTGTCAGTTGATTACTGGCCTATCAGCTTGTGTATAGCAGATCAGTGATCGATAAATGGCCTGGATCAGCCAATGGGCCAAAAGAAAGGTACCAAAAGGTCAATAGCGAAGACTTATAACTGCTGGCACGTTAGGAGAGTGGTGTGCCAGTATCTCCCTCCCGACATTAAAAAAAAGATCCTATACGGATCAAACCATATAACATCCGATTTTTACAGGAATCTGTGTTTGGTCTTGTACATTTTAATAAGTGATGATGTATAAAAAATGGATGGCATACAGATTACAGATGAAAATCGGACAATTTTTATATGCTCTAGAGCATGATGAAATTCCTATAAGAAGCAATGAATCTGTTTCGCATAGTGTACCATTTCACTATTGTAGTTTGCCATTAGGGGCTCTAAACAAAGAAACACTGGGTAACATACATAACATACGATTACAGCTCAGAATCACGTCGTCCCATGCAATAATGAAAAGTAAAAATGCAGTATAATAAATGTCTGTGACTATCTAGGTCGTAAAATCAGTGTTGTTTTTACTGACATCTAACTGAAGTGCCAGAAGCTGGGAGGTGGTGGATCCAGCCCTGTCCTAAAAGCATTAAGTAACTTTTACTACAGGAGAAGAGGTTATGTGCTATAGCTAGCCATGTCACATTTCTACGACAAGTACAATCGTACTAGTGGACCACAAAAGCGACATCGCCCCTACCAATCAATCCATTCTACACTTATCTTTTCCCTTGCCATCACCGATTTCTAGGTTATACGTGTGTTCCCCAAAAAGCTACAAGGAGGAAAGTGCAGCTTACCTGCGAGGATCATGAACTTCCACTGAGAACTTCTTTTCTCTGAAGTACAGGTTTTCCAATTGTCTCCATTGAAAGATCTAGACAAGAGCACAGCTGGAATCAGTCATCATCTTCAACAGTACAGAAAAAAAAATCAAAATGATCCCAAAATCACAGTTCATCCAAGACTCCTCAGCATTGACTATAGGCTGTAACTTTGTATCCTTACAGCACATAAATGTTTGCACTGTTTGTTCCTTTTGTGTAATTTGCAGCTCCAAGATTCTTTTATTTCCCTAGAAGTCTGAGGCAAGAACTAGCAGGAAAGGAGAAAAAAAAGAAGTCTTGGGAGCAAGCAGAAGCCATCTGCGAGAGCAGCTTCCTCCTTTCACAGTGGTGGAATGGCAAGGAATTCAAATTCCCCTGCCTCCCATTGGAACAGCCACTTCCTGCCCACTAAATGTGTAATAGTCCCTGACAAGCACTAGAGCTAAGCCAGCAGAGGGCGGGGGGTGAGGGCTGACCTTAATTCAAGGCAAGGCAACATGAGATAACAATGTGCGCTTGGAAAAGCCCCTCCAAATATTCACTCACTGCAGCCTTTCTCAACACATCACTAAAAGCTGGTAGAAAGCAAGCAAGGGAAAGGGCTGGGGAGCGGAGGGTTAAAAGTTTAAAGGTGGTAGGTTAATGTGACTCTGGAGCCGCTTCCATGTGGGATCTGGAAAAAGTGAAAAGTCTGAGTTGTATTTGTAAGTGATGCTTATATACAGGTATTATCAATAAGATATTTATTTAACAAAAAAAATCAAAACAATTATTCTGTATAATTTCATAAAAAGCTCAAACTACAATTACTTGTTAATCTAACCCTATGGTGCCCACATAAATATTTCCATTGTCAGCAGTATTGATAAATAGTGACATTTTATGTAAACACTTTTATGCCAAAAAAGACAAAAGTGACCACGTTTTGCCAACTCACTTGCATTGAAGACCACTCATTAGAATGACGTAATATCCCCCTCCTATCCATCCCCCCCATCCTTACTGTTTCATATCATTCTGTAATTTCTACATAAAATAGATGTTTGTCGCCTTCTGAGTTTTACTTTACCTTGTGTGATGAAAATGTTCAAATCTTTGAATAAATATTGAATTTGAAAACAAAAAAAGACAAAAGTCTTCTGGGAAAGAGAACGTTATTGGCTAGCCAGAAAAAAATATATTTGCACAGAGTCCCCTTTATCAGGCTAAACTTTGCAAACTTTCCGGATGAAGAGCCCCTTTGCAAAGTTTAGCCTGATGAAGGTAACTCATAATAAAAATTTTATTTTCCTGACTTGCCAATAAAGGTTTCAATAAACTCCTAGAATACTTTTGCCTTTTGTGGTATAAACGTATATACATGGAGTTTTCTGGCTAACTCGGTACCATAACATTTTTTTTTTTATTGTACATCGTAATAGTGAAGTTTGCAATGAATATGTTTGCCTAGTGCATGATTCCAGGGCAAAACATTGGTAACGATGATGCCGTCGACCATGGAGAGTAAACTCTTCCCAATAATTACTTTAAGATTAATGTCTATCTGATGCTCGGTCAAACTATCATTGGCAAATCATATTGATAAAGTATAAAAGGGATATATGATAACTTCTATTTATAAAATAAACATTATAGTTTACTACTCCTGAAGAGAACAATCCTCCAGCCCCTGATTGATGGAGACCATAGACCGCCATAAGCAGATACATTGTGTTAGCTCTAGCACAGAATTGTTGCTCAGGGAAATATCTCTCCATCTCATCCTGTTATTGTCTCAACAGCAGGTTTAGAAACTCGGAGTGCTGCATCCACTGTTCAGGGCACGATGAATAATCCATGTCCTGTTTAGTCAACAGGATTACTACATAAAATGATAAAGCCCGAGTCAATCTGGCTGTAAGACAAAGCGAGATACTTTTACCAAACCTATAGTGCTCCATGTTTACTAAGCAGAGCTAAGGGAAGAGTAAGCCTCTGTATAACACCAACATACCTCACAGCACTTAACAATTGGAGGAAGCGAGTAAAATGGTAAGTAACGAGTACAAGTGATCAACAAAAATCCCATTACACTTTACAATCTAGAGGGATCGTCCAGTACTACTCAACTGAAAACATAAAGCCCCTGGTACGGTTTAGTTCAACAATGTGCAGCGGTGTTCTCTAAAACGCTCCTAGACTCTTATCGTTGGCTTATATCTTGGATAATAAAATAATCAACAGTTTGAAATTGGACATACTGACTCCTTATCTCCCCAACAATTACCTGCTGATAGCCCCCATACACATTACACTTTCGGACGACGTTGGTCTAATATGTATAGGGGGCTCTATTTTTGCTACACAGACCAATTGTTTACAGAGAGATCATTTCAGTACACGTGGTAAGCTCAGTGGCGATTCTGTAATGGACCATGTCATGACTGCGAATACTAGTTGTCAATAACTCGATCACTTTTTGGAGATTCTAAAAAGATGAATATTAAGAAAAAAATGATATAATGCAAATCTCTCCCATGTATCCATTTACAAATAATGCTGAGATGGTTACAATTTCACTCCTAGACTTTAGTATAGAACTGTTCTGTAAGGCTAGGTTCACATTTGCGTTGTGCAGTCCATCTAGCGCATACGCTAACGTACTGCGTTAATGCAATGTCTAAAAAGGGATCGCGTATAGCGATCACGCTAGCGCAGATGCCCGATCTGCGCTAGCGAGAACGGACCCAAAAACGCTGCAGACAGCGTTCGAGGTCTGTCAAAAAATAACGGAACATCGCTAG
Source organism: Ranitomeya imitator (assembly GCF_032444005.1). Classification (NCBI taxonomy): domain Eukaryota; kingdom Metazoa; phylum Chordata; class Amphibia; order Anura; family Dendrobatidae; genus Ranitomeya; species Ranitomeya imitator. Next base: position 382,226,310 of record NC_091285.1, on the reverse strand, counting down.
CGCATGCCAGAAATGGCATGCGTTACATACATTGCGGTCAATGGGTGCGCTAACGGATCCGTTACATTGCGCTAGTGGCGCTATGTAACGGATTCAGTTAGCGGATACCCACTAACGCAATGTGAACCTAGCCTAACATACTGCTCAGTGTTACATTTCAGAAAGCATGACAAAGGCAAGTAAGGTCTGGAAGAGATTCAGATTCTTCCAACTTGAAGGCAAACAGAACATTACCTGTTTTCAAAGAACGCAGAACCTTTCTGCCCGCTTGAAAATCTAGTTCATGTTCTCAGGTATGTGCATATTGGATTAAATTTGCAGGGTCAAACTTTTACTAAGCCTCAATGTCGTACAACAGACATAATAATGTATAATAAAAATGCAGCCAAATAATGATAATGTACTACCAAGTTTTGTCAAAGGCCGATCATTTCACAACACAGATGGAAAAGAAGCATGCCACCAATGTTCTGAGAATTCACTTAAGGCCAGGGTCACATCACTGTTCTCTTTTCATCCAAGAAAACAGTCTGCTTATGCTAATCAGACTCTGATCAGAGTGGAATGTGATTTTCTCAGAGGTGGAGTGAATAACATGGGTAGGATTGCTCTTCAAAGAAATCACGAATAGCACTCACCCGATGTATACGATCATGTGCGCGAGCCCTACATCTCAAAACGGATCCAAATGATGGCACAATAAATTAAAATGAAGTTCATTCGGGGAATCAATGCTTGCTAAGCCATGATAGCCATCAAAAGTGATGGGAACCCTGATAGAGGCTAAAGAGCTGCAAGAAAAAAAATGTATTCCTTGAAGTATACTTTATTCCTCAAATGGTTCTTTTTCATGGATGGATGCCTAAGCATCGGGTGTATACCTCCTGATCATGTGTGTCCACTAGTGGCCACAAATATGGTACTTTATGCACCTAGCCTAAATTCAATTGTTATTAGAAAATCAATCCAATCTCAATAGCCACATGCACGAATATATAACTCAATCAGAACAGATGAGCAACTGCTGGGATAGGGAACAAGTTCCTAAACGTATCTTTAATTACATTTAATACCCCAGAAATAATTGGGTAAATTCTTCAGCTCTCCTTCAGTTCCAAGCCTTAGGGCTTGTCAAGACACACCTTGTGATAATGGATTTCTATCCCTGGGAGATCTGAGCAGTTCTTTACAAAGATGTATGCGGATTCTCCCAGGGAAAACTGCAAGAATTCCTAACCCTGGGAGCCCGGGCAGAGCCAGGGAGTTCCATACCCCAGGGCACAGACGTTTCAGCACTAATTACGATTTACCTGAACTACGTGCCAGTCACATCATGAGAGATGTTCAGGGGTTGCTTATCATTAGCATTATAACAGTACATATTAGACCATTAATAGCTTCCGGCACACTACGGCCCTTACATACCAAGGGCAGAATGAGGCATGCACCGAGCAACGATCTCAGATGTAATTTTATCTGTCTCACACAGTATAAAATCTAAACACCACAGGGATCTGTATATAGGAAATGGATACTTACTGCAGGAATATAAATGCAGAAATAAGACAGTGCCCATATATGAGAAAGAAGTGTAGGAGGTAGGGAGTCACAGAGCAATAACATTACCACCCATTAGTTTATGGCAGAGATGAAAAGATCCAGACACAGCACTGCCTAGATGCCAGGATCAGAGACAGACTGACTCAAAGTCATGATATGAGCTCGCTTTGTCAATGGGGCTGCTATTAGCAAGCTGCCTGTTTATTGATTTAATAGTAATTTAGCACACGAACTACAACTCTATGGATGCTATATTTATCACAATGATTTCTCTCTCCTATTAATGCTTATATCAATGTTTAAAAAAACAAATCTGTTTTCTGTACAGCCCTATAGGGAGTTATTATTAGGACAACTTTACAATACACACCTAGTTCGCTTACATTAGCAAGTTTGGTGGGAAGAGGCGTTAGCCAACTTAGCAATGCATTTGTCAGACTTTAAAGGGAATCTGTCAGTAGGATCATCCATCCTAAGCCGTCTATATGGGCATGTAGATATAGGAAGCTGAATAATATAACACCTTGATATCTGCAATTCATAGTAACATAGTAACATAGTAACATAGTTAGTAAGGCCGAAAAAAGACATTTGTCCATCCAGTTCAGCCTATATTCCATCATAATAAATACCCAGATCTACGTCCTTCTACAGAACCTAATAATTGTATGATACAATATTGTTCTGCTCCAGGAAGACATCCAGGCCTCTCTTGAACCCCTCGACTGAGTTCGCCATCACCACCTCCTCAGGCAAGCAATTCCAGATTCTCACTGCCCTAACAGTAAAGAATCCTCTTCTATGTTGGTGGAAAAACCTTCTCTCCTCCAGACGCAAAGAATGCCCCCTTGTGCCCGTCACCTTCCTTGGTATAAACAGATCCTCAGCGAGATATTTGTATTGTCCCCTTATATACTTATATATGGTTATTAGATCGCCCCTCAGTCGTCTTTTTTCTAGACTAAATAATCCTAATTTCGCTAATCTATCTGGGTATTGTAGTTCTCCCATCCCCTTTATTAATTTTGTTGCCCTCCTTTGTACTCTCTCTAGTTCCATTATATCCTTCCTGAGCACCGGTGCCCAAAACTGGACACAGTACTCCATGTGCGGTCTAACTAGGGATTTGTACAGAGGCAGTATAATGCTCTCATCATGTGTATCCAGACCTCTTTTAATGCACCCCATGATCCTGTTTGCCTTGGCAGCTGCTGCCTGGCACTGGCTGCTCCAGGTAAGTTTATCATTAACTAGGATCCCCAAGTCCTTCTCCCTGTCAGATTTACCCAGTGGTTTCCCGTTCAGTGTGTAATGGTGATATTGATTCCCTCTTCCCATGTGTATAACCTTACATTTATCATTGTTAAACCTCATCTGCCACCTTTCAGCCCAAGTTTCCAACTTATCGAGATCCATCTGTAGCAGAATACTATCTTCTCTTGTATTAACTGCTTTACATAGTTTTGTATCATCTGCAAATATCGATATTTTACTGTGTAAACCTTCTACCAGATCATTAATGAATATGTTGAAGAGAACAGGTCCCAATACTGACCCCTGCGGTACCCCACTGGTCACAGCGACCCAGTTAGAGACTATACCATTTATAACCACCCTCTGCTTTCTATCACTAAGCCAGTTACTAACCCATTTACACACATTTTCCCCCAGACCAAGCATTCTCATTTTGTGTACCAACCTCTTGTGCGGCACGGTATCAAACGCTTTGGAAAAATCGAGATATACCACGTCCAATGACTCACCGTGGTCCAGTCTATAGCTTACCTCTTCATAAAAACTGATTAGATTGGTTTGACAGGAGCGATTTCTCATAAACCCATGCTGATATGGAGTTAAACAGTTATTCTCATTGAGATAATCCAGAATAACATCCCTCAGAAACCCTTCAAATATTTTACCAACAATAGAGGTTAGACTTACTGGCCTATAATTTCCAGGTTCACTTTTAGAGCCCTTTTTGAATATTGGCACCACATTTGCTATGCGCCAGTCCTGCGGAACAGACCCTGTCGCTATAGAGTCACTAAAAATAAGAAATAATGGTTTATCTATTACATTACTTAGTTCTCTTAGTACTCGTGGGTGTATGCCATCCGGACCCGGAGATTTATCTATTTTAATCTTATTTAGCCGGTTTCGCACCTCTTCTTGGGTTAGATTGGTGACCCTTAATATAGGGTTTTCATTGTTTCTTGGGATTTCACCTAGCATTTCATTTTCCACCGTGAATACCGTGGAGAAGAAGGTGTTTAATATGTTAGCTTTTTCCTCGTCATCTACAACCATTCTTTCCTCACTATTTTTTAAGGGGCCTACATTTTCAGTTTTTATTCTTTTACTATTGATTCTTTTACTATTGATTCGATTCAATCAATTCGATCAATTCGATTGCTTATTCCAGAGAAATTGACTTTTGTTTAATATGTACCGTAAATGGCTGCTAAGATCTCTGGGCCGGACACTGATCTCCCTGAGAATCTGCCTCCAGAGCTAATTTTAAATGTAATGGGGTGTTACCAGTGTGAGACATGTAATGACTGATGGTCTGCTCTCCTGATCTACATGTCTCACACTGGTAATGCCCCCTTTCATTTAAAATTAACTCTAGAGGCAGATTCTCAAGGAGATCAGTGTCCCACCCAGAGATTTTAACAGCTCATTAACATATTAAGAAAAGCATGGATTTCTCAGGGAATAAACATCGGATCGTAGATATCAAGGTATCATTTTATTCAACTGTCAATTATCTACATGTCCATTAGGAGAGATGATCCTACTGACAGATTTCCTTTAAGCATGAAAATATCAAGTCTTTATATATCAGGCCGGTGCACTGTTTACAGCCAGCATAAACCAGTCCAGATATATATCATAGCTTTCTAACAACGTGAATACAAGCCTGAGGTTGCTATACATGAGATATAAATTACATAGTCATTTAACTGACAGCTATCTCTCCCAACCTCACAAACAGATTAGATAAAATTTGCCGACCATCTAATGTGTGTGAGACCTCCCAACTGTCCCCTGACACATTATGTTTGAGGACATAGAATTAGGGAGGTTGGAATTTATCACTCGATTCTTTTTTCATCATGGACATAAGCCTCTGCCAGTGGATTTTGGATAGAGGACACGGGAAGCATTTCTGAGTCTGGAGGAGCCAGTAGAGATAACAATCAGCTAAATAACAATTCAACCAACAGCTATTTAATGTGCAAGGCCACCTTAAGGCTGTGTGCACACGTTCAGGATTTTTCGCGTTTTTTTCACTTGTTTTGCTATAAAAATGCGATAAAAACGCTTAAAAAATGCAAACATATACATCCCATCATTTATAATGCAATCCGCACATGTTGCATTTTTTTCCGCGAAAAAAACGTATCTCAGAAAAAAACGCAGCATGTTCATTAATTTTGCGCGTTTTTACAGCTATATTATTTAATTGGGAAAGCTCCGGAAAAAAATGCAAAAAATCCGCAAAAAAAAAAAACGCGAAAAAAATGCATGCGGATTTTGTGCAGAAAGTGTCCGGTATTTTCTGCAAAGAATCCTGACGTGTGCGCATAGCCTCGGGCTTCTGAAATGCATTGTACTCCTGGAATCAGTGTGATAACTTGAAGTTTGTTGGCCCAAAGCCAAAAAAACCTCCTACAGTGCATCCAACTATTACAGACAGATTTAGGCTATGTGCACACGTACAGGTTTTTTTCACGTTTTTTTTCGCGTTTTTTCGCGCTAAAAATGCTATAAAAACTCATTCAGTATCAGTTTTCTCCTATGGGTCAAATGGACCTTTTGGAACCCCTTAGGGTTCAGGGCACAGGTGCGACTGCAACCCCTGTAATGCCTATAGATACATGTCTCTGTCTCTTATAGAATATTAAAGGCCATATGGTTATATCATAACCTAATTTGTAGATTATTTTTAATCTATGCTAATCTCTGAGCATCCCTTTGTATTCCCAGGATAGCGCCATTCAATGTAATTTGTAAAACTTGTATTCTTACTTGTAATGTTTGGTAAATGCTTAAAGTACAGAGATAGCTTAGCGAAAAATTGTGCTTACTAAGTATATTGATGCATAATCATGCTGGAAATACTATGTTGTATCCCAGCTGAAACGCATCAGGGACATTGTTCAATTCCCAGCCTGAATTTGATTTCCTGGTGGTCCGGCCTTTTGTTCTCTCTAGACATTAATCAGTCTGGACCCACATAGACTTGCGATACATGATTTGGTCTCAGCCCACTACTTATTAAATTCCACTCGAATCATGCAAATGGCCGAAAATATGAAAAAAAGGAAATAAATAATCTGCGTCGGGTGGCCATTGATATCCTGTTTAGACGCAGTAGCCGGTTTCGCTTTCTAATTTGTCCTGCTAATGTAACCAAGATGTTCCCTTCAATGAGTCCCTCATCTATCAAACTGCATACTGTCCGAGCTCTAAAATTGATTTTGTTAATTCAGCGACAGATGCGAGGCCTGACATCACTCGGACCCTTCCATTCATAAAAACAAATTCCTTCTCGTTTACCTTCATCTTTTCCGAATCTGTTTTGTGGAAATTGGTAACCCAGATGATATCGTAATCTGGTCAGACGTCTTCACAACTAGATAAAGTGACTAAGAATAATTTAATCTCTTCTAAAAATGTGCAGACAATGAACTTAATAATTCAAATTTATCTTGTGAGGCATATATGTGTTTTTTTTATTTTCAAGTCATTTTCCTTCTGTCTTGTCATATTTTCAAAATTTTTTTGCTACAAATTCATCAAAATGGCACACATAATTCATGAATGTTGAACAAAGTAAAAAAAAGGGATTGTCTGTATCCGTTTGTACAACTTTGTATTGCAAAAAAATTTCCCGAAAAAATTATGACATACCAGAGTCACTCTAGGTAGAGACTGGAGTACACTTGCGACAAATTATGGATCACGGAAAAACATTGGAAACCTTAAACTCCGCCAACAAGTAGTGTGTCTGTTTTGGATCTGACGTCACCGATAGCATTCTTTGTGCGTTTTTGGACTTTGAAGAGTTGCGACAGGCCAGAGCAGTCTATACCCAGCGGGATTATTAAGAAATAAGAATACATTTCTTCCCGCTACTACTGTTCCAGGAAACTATGTCATCAATCGGATTTAGTGATCAATGTGACGGTCGCCACACACATCTTCATTTATTAACTGTCGCAGAGCCGATAAACCATTGGCGGGATTGAATTCAGTGACTGGTGCACATGCTCCCTCTTGACACATATTCACATTTTTCGATTCTACAATTCAGATATATCTAATTAAGCTTATACTGACATATAAAGTTTATAGACATTAGGGCAGGAGGTATATTTCTATACTTAGTTTTTACTTCACTATATAGGGACTTTGTAAATAGAGAGATTGGTGTGGGTGGGGTTAGCTCTCTTAGCTCTGCTTCATTGCTAAATCTAAAAGCTCTGATTGTATCAGAACGGCTGCACCAAGAAAACCAAGTGACACATCACTGTATTTAGCTTATCTTTGCCTACATCATGCTGCACTCAGATAAGATAGCAAAAACCTGCTGACAGATTCCGGTAGAAATGTAAAGATGAAGCAAAATAGGAGCAAAACACCAAAGCATCAGACAACAAACAGGTGCAATAATGAATTGGGCCATTAGTTTGAAAAACATCTACCACCATTTGTATTTTCCAGTGAAACTACAGAGTAACTAACTGATACCGTGTCCATAATCTTTAAATGTTAAGGCCATGTTCACATTTTCAGTAATCATCTGTTATTACAGAACCAGCAGAAATCCATTGGCAAAAAAGTTGCGCAGACACATCTTTTTTGTCCGTTGTTAAAAAACTGATTTCAGCTGGATCCATTTTTTTTTAACATTGAAGTCTATGAAAAACAGACTGCTAAATGGCCATCCGTTGTTCTCCCATTTGAAACAGATCAATTTTTTTTGCATAATGGAATATTTAACATATACTGTATTACTGGACATGTAAACTCATTTACATATCATAAACGGACTTTAGAACCACTTTCTCTAAACATCAGTATACGTACGTAATATAACACAGGGACTGATAGGCAGGATGTCTACATATGCAAACACAACTGCTGGGGGTTCTGGGGGCACGGGGGACCTGACAGGTTCCCATTAAAGGGTGTCGCCAGCAGGTACGGACTGGGACTGAAATTCAGCCCTGGCATGTGAATGTGAACTCACACAGGCCCATGCTGTCCCCATCTCCAAGCACCCGATGGGATATATTACTAATATTACAAACGAAAAGAGAAAGGGTAGACTAAAAATAGTATGCACAACCCAAAATATAGAGACAATCGGTAGTACTATAAAGCAAAACACCTTTATTAAACACCTCAAAAAACATGTTAAAAACATTTAAAAACAAATGTACAAATCCCTATACCCATCATATCCCATAATAAATGACAATCCCATAATACAATAGGAAAACAGTAATATCCTACCCTAGATGCACCTAGTCACATATGCTCTCCTGCAAAAATGTGCCTATACAGGCCGCAAAGGACTCGACCACAATATGTCAGTATCCACTGCTAATAACCAAAAAATGAAACATCCATGCAATACATGGTCCTGAGATTGGAATGTGATAGCATGCTATATAACAGCTGTGGATACAACCTGTCCTGCGTCAATTCTGGTATATGGAGATGCAGCAATGTCAAAGGGCACAGAGCACCACAAGGGTTAAATCCACATAGAGCCAGGGAACATAACAGCCCCAAAATGGCCCTGAGGTAGGAGAAGGATAAGGTGGGAGCGCACCCCACGCGTATCGCTGCCTCCGCAGCTTCGTCAGGGGAAGTGACTTCCCCTGACGAAGCTGCGGAGGCAGCGATACGCGTGGGGTGCGCTCCCACCTTATCCTTCTCCTACCTCAGGGCCATTTTGGGGCTGTTATGTTCCCTGGCTCTATGTGGATTTAACCCTTGTGGTGCTCTGTGCCCTTTGACATTGCTGCATCTCCATATACCAGAATTGACGCAGGACAGGTTGTATCCACAGCTGTTATATAGCATGCTATCACATTCCAATCTCAGGACCATGTATTGCATGGATGTTTCATTTTTTGGTTATTAGCAGTGGATACTGACATATTGTGGTCGAGTCCTTTGCGGCCTGTATAGGCACATTTTTGCAGGAGAGCATATGTGACTAGGTGCATCTAGGGTAGGATATTACTGTTTTCCTATTGTATTATGGGATTGTCATTTATTATGGGATATGATGGGTATAGGGATTTGTACATTTGTTTTTAAATGTTTTTAACATGTTTTTTGAGGTGTTTAATAAAGGTGTTTTGCTTTATAGTACTACCGATTGTCTCTATATTTTGGGTTGTGCATACTATTTTTAGTCTACCCTTTCTCTTTTCGTTTGTCCTGTTCTATTTATAGACTAAGTATTGCACCCCTTGATGGTGACTGTGACATTATATATTGGTGCGCCCCTTTCTATCTTTACTCTTATATTACTAATATTACCCTGCATGGAGGAAAACAAGATTTACTACAAGACCAATATTTCTATTGATACCTCTGTCACAACTCTTAATAGAGAACACCGATTCTGTTAATAACGTAGCAGACAAAGAGGCCCACAACCAGACAGGCCCTTCTGGCAATTGCCAGAATTGCCAGAAGGCCAGTCCGGCCCTGATCGCCAGGATTTCACAGTCCCTTCTTTAAAATAAAGAAAATTGTATCCATTATGTATTAAACAATTTTTTTATGTCAGATATATGCATTGTTCTAGGCATATAATAGTATACATGTGTCTAATTGTTCGCTAGGCCCATGTACAATGTGGTTTATATCTACATGTGGACATTTAATGTGCTGCAATATTTTGTAATACTGACATGCTACACACTTGCATTGAAAACAATTCCAGTTCGATCATGTGAAATGGAGATTTGTATGAGGCCTACATAAATATAAAGGCATAAACCCTTCCCCTATAGTCTATGTCAGAACTCCTATATCCAATGTACTGTACAATACAGCTAGTCCGTAGCTCCTAAAATACATGTGCAGGTGCTAATCTGGAAACCAGCATGCCCAGAAGAAATCCGGGCAATCAGGGTGAGACCTTGAAAACTCTGCAGATGTTACTCTGGTGGGATATGAGCCGGCGGCATTGGGGCGTAAAGCGGCAGTGCCAATCATTGTGCCCATTTCAATGCCCATAATGTCGTACTGTTACTTCATATTTCCTGCACAATGAGCTTCTACTGAGCAGAATTCTCCTTTTACTGTATGTATGTTACTTGTCTGCGATCGTCTGGCTCCTCTAAGCTAACACCCAACATGGAAGTCTGCCACTGACGCTCTGTTTATCCTTCCGAATAATTAAGAGCTGCTGCAAGAATAACTGTTTATGATAGTACAGCTTGTACAGTTCAGGTTGGTCAGCGACAAGCAAACCACCCACACTTCTATTTCCGAATGAGAAAACTTGTCAGGTCGCATTTTACCAGAGAGGAACCGTTGTAAGGGAATAAAAAACATCTTTGATTGATTACACTTTTCATTTCACCAAATTACCATGCTGTGCCAGCGCTCTGTTCTGATTCAGTTTCACCGAGAAGAGAATTCTTTGTGGTTAACACTTTGTGGCCTGTAGATTTTTGCAGCCTAGCTCTCTAAAACAAGAACATTTCATTTAAGGGGTTATTCTCAGCACAGATCTTCAGGACCGTATCACTCCCCAGCAGGTACGGACTGGAGCTGATATTCAGTCCTGGCATTTGAAATCACACAGGCCCATGATGTCCCCGTCCCCAAGCACGAGATGGGATATATTATAATTAATATTACCCTGGATGGAGGAAAGCAAGATTTACTACAAGACAAATATTTCTAACTAGATGGTGGCCCGATTCTAACGTGTCGGGTATTCTAGAATATGTATTTATTCTATGTATATAGCAGCCACATAGTATATAGCACAGGCCACGTAGTATATAGGAGCCATGTAGTATATAGCAGACAAATACTACGTGGCCTGTGCTATATACTATGTGGCTGCTATATACATACATATTGTAGAATACCCAATGCGCTAATACAGGCCACGCAATATATAACAGTGGCCACGCAGTATATAACACAGCCATGTACTATATAACACAGCCCACGCAGTATATGGCAGCCATGCAGTATATAACACAGACGACGTAGTATATAACACAGGCCACACAGTATATAACACTGGCCACGTAATATATAGGACAGCCCATGCAGTATATAGCAGCCACGTAGTATATAACACTGCCTACGCAGTATATAGCATCCACATATTATATAACACAGCCCACACAGTATATAGCAGCCACGTAGTATATAACACTGTCCACGCAGTATATAGCAGCCACATAGTATATAACACAGGCAACGTAGTATATAACACAGGCCACGCGGTATATAACACTGGCCACGTAATATATAGCACAGCCCACGCAGTATATAGCAGCCACATAGTATATAACACTGCCTACGCAGTATATAGCATCCACATATTATATAACACAGCCCACGCAGTATATAGCAGCCACGTAGTATATAACACTGCCCACGCAGTATATAGCAGCCACGTAGTATATAACACAGGCAACGTAGTATATAACACAGGCCACGCAGTATATAACACTGGCCACGTAATATATAGCACAGCCCACGCAGTATATAGCAGCCACGTAGTATCTAACACTGCCTACGCAGTATATAGCAGCCACATAGTATATAACACAGCCCACGCAGTATATAGCAGCCACGTAGTATATAACACTGCCCACGCAGTATATAGCAGCCACGTAGTATATAACACCGCCCACGCAGTATATAACAGTGGCCACGTAATATATAGCACAGCCCACATAGTATATAACACTGCCTATGTAATATATAGCAGCCACGCGGTATCTAACACGGCCCACGTAGTATACAGCAGTGTGGGCACCACATCCCTGTTAAAAAAATAATTAAAATAAAAAATAGTTATATACTCACCCCCTGGGATCCACCGAAGCTCCGGCGATACGCGCGCGGCTGCCGCCATCTTCCGTTCCCAGAATGCATTGCGAAATTACCCAGATGACTTAGTGGTCTCGCGAGACCGCTAAGTCTTCTGGGTAATTTCGCAATGCATCGCCGGGAACGGAAGATGGCGGCCGCGTGAGCGGCTCGGCGGACTACGAAGGGTGAGAATAGCAGGTTTTTTGGTTTTCTATTATTTTTAACATTAAATTTTTTTACTATTGATGCCGCATAGGCAGCATCAATAGTAAAAACTTGGGGACACACAGGGTTAATAGCAGCGGTTACGGAGTGCTTTACCCACGGCATAATGTGGTCCGTTACATCCGGCATTAACCCTGTGTGAGCGGTGACTGGTGGGGAGCATGCGGGCGCCGGGCACTGACTGTGGGGAGTAAGGAGCAGCCATTTTCTTCCGGACTGTGCCCGTCGCTGATTGGTCGTGGCTGTTTTGCTGCGACCAATCAGCGACTTGGATTTCCATGACAGACAGAGGCTGCGACCAATGAATATCCACGACAGAAAGATGGACAGACAGAAAGACAGAAAGACAGAAGTGACCCTTAGACAATTATATAGTAGATGATACCTGCGGCCTGCTGGGGTAAGTGACAGAGTCAGCAGCTTTGTGCTCCGTCACAAGTCTTAACAGTATGGGTGTCGAGATCACTGATTTTGTTAACAATGTAGCAGACAAGGCAGCCCATGACAAGACAGGCCCTTCTGGCATTTGCCAGATGGCCAGTCCGGCCCTGCTCCCCAGCCCCCAGCTTGCTGCTTGTTGGGGGTGATGTACTTCCGATGATTGACAGTTCGGACAAGAAAACTGCAATGTACAAGTAGAGCAGCTTTGCCTCTGGAGCATCGGAAGGAAACCAGCTTCAGAGCAGCAAAGAGATTGTAAGCGCTGGGCTCCTTGTCCAGGAGAACGGCCACCGCACATAGACAACAGAGGAGGCCAGTAACCTAACTAACAAGCTCAAAATAACACAATCTTAAAATCCCTCCATTCCCAAGAATCTATTAAATGACAAATAAATTGCAAAGATGCTTATTTTTATAAGGACTTTGCAACTTTAGCTATTTCTATTGTTGAGAATAACCTTTTACATTTATGTAGCGTAGTTGCTGCAGAGATTTCTAAGATCCATTTCATACATCTAATTGAGTTGCTGCCATAGAATATGCAGGTTTTTAAAAACTCCATTCAAACAGTTATGAAGATTTCTGCCACAAGTTCGCAATGTGGGGAACATACCCTGACAAAAATCTGCAATAAGGTTACTAGTTTTTTGTGAGTTGTGCATTAATGGACCCTAAATTAATACTTCTCTCATTCTTAGAATATGTGATTAATATTGGATCAGTTGGGGTGTGACACATGGCACCCCCGCTGACCAGCTGTTCCCGATTCCGGCGGTGGCGGGATGTTCTGAGTTGCGTAGCTGCATAGCACTGCTCCATCAAAGGAATAGTAGCCATAGCTGGGTACTGCAATTCTACCCCCTTTTAATAGGGGCAAATGTGCAATACATGGCCATGGCCACTATGCAATTGACAGAGCTGTGCTGCGCAGCTCCGCAACTCAGAACATTTGGCTACCACCGGCATCTCAAACGGCTACCAAATGTCACACCCCAACCGATCAGATATTGATCACCTATCCAAAGGATAAGCCAACAATATAGATCTCAGACAGCCCCTTCAATGCAAACATATCACAACCTTGATAGAATCGATAGAAATATGAAATACATAGCATATCTGACCATTAATGAGTGGTCAATGATTGACTGAAATATAGGCATATATACTAGGGTGCAGAAAAGACTTGGAGCATCAGAACAGTTCAAAATGGTTAACACAAAGCAGATTGCAATGCTTCAGGAAAGAAAGTAATATCTTATGATAACCACATTGGCTTGTGTGCCTCCAAATACCAAGTGAATGTCATTATATAAGCTAGTTCTTCCAGCCCACATAACCAACGAAATCTGGCATTAAACAAACACAATTTATGATAAGAGCAATGTTTTAGCTATTGGCTCTAGGCTCATAAATGAAGTAACCAGGAAAAGACATATAATATGATTCCACTAGATCACAATAACCAATGACCTCCGTATAGCCGGCATAGCCAACATCCATTACATACCATATAAATAGCAAACATATCCTCTACCTAATCGCTGCGCACACAGGCTCTCTTGATAATTGCAGTCATTTACTTATTCATGAAACATATATGTGGCCATTATAATGGAGGGATGTTTGGTTATCTAATAAGAAAGGCAGAATATAGATAGAAATGACATTAGTACTAAGTGCTTTCCGCCATCTGTGGTAGTTGGTAAAGACTGTGACCTTCTCAGGATTTAATAAGCAATAGAGTTCTTCCTGTTTACTACCTTATAACGCATCTCATCATTGAAGCTATAAAAATATTTAGAATTGAGAGTCCTCAGTGGTTGATACCTTTTAATGGCTAACTGAAAAGATGGTAACAAATTGCAAGCTTTCGAAACTACACAGGTCTCTTCATCAGGCAAAGACTAAAACAAATTCTGAAGAATCACATATTTATGCACAACATAGTATAGAGAAAAAAAAAGGGAAAAAAACATGGATAAGCCAGGTGACATGAAGCAGAATTACCATGGGTGATAAACAGTTACGTCCATAAATATTGGGCCAATTCTTAGATAAGGATTGTTTTATTGTCCTGTGATTAGGGTCTCTGTTGTGATGACCCCACATGGTCTGAGGGGCAAGTTCCTTTCTTTCCTGTATCATTGAAGCTGACGTCTTCATTGGTAAAACCCCCTTCTGATTCTTCACCTGCCTAAGATAACTAATATTATTAGATACAATAGAAACAATACAGAGATTTCTGGACTTTAATAGAAGGTGTGCCCAAGGCATAATTTGACCATACTGATAGGGAGTTTAGAATGTGAGCCCCAACGGGGACAGTGATGATAATGTGTGCAACTTGTAAAGCGCTGCGGAATATGTTAGCGCTATATAAAAATAAAGATTATTATTATTATTATTATTATTACTACCAGTTTAGATCCAATCTTCAACAAAGAATCTGAAGCCAAAGTACAGAGAGGAAAGCAATCTATGAGCATGATAAATTCAGCTACATGGCTCAAAGGCTTGAAGAATGCAGGGGTACGGTATTTATGGTCCAGCCAACACTCCCTAAACTATGTTATGACCATAGTGGGGGAGATATATCAAAATTGAGAAAAACATGGAGCAGATGGCAATAGCAACCCTTAAGAAGCACTTTCAATGCTATTGATCCTCGTTACCATAATTCTGCTCTAATAAAATTTGTAAGAAACTCACGATCCTACCAAAATACTGTTCATAGATTTGCATTGCACACGAATAGTACATTCTACAATGGTTTGATTTGTAAGATCCTCTGCTGTTGGAATTCTTGACATTTATTACAAGGCTAGATCCTGCCTGGAGATTGGGATGTTTGCAGGCCATAAAAGCAGCAAGTGAATGCTAATTTATCAGCAGGAGACTAGATCAATATTGACACCCATCATTGACTTGCAACTATGTAGTTCTGCTGTGAAATGCAAATTACACTATCTATCAATATCTTCTCCGAGTTGGCTCCATTAACTATTTTAGATATTCAAGACATAGATATAGTAGTTTGCTTTAGATTTTGGATCCCGGTAAATAGTTCTCTCATTTGTACTTGTTTTCATAAATTCCAGTGCTACTTTACTAGATAATGACTATTTTCAGTGTGAATTATTATTATCTTTATGTTATCAAAATCTAATGACATCTAATGATATCAGTTACCATCATTAATAAGGTTTTATACTTCTAGGGTAAAGTCACACTAGGATTTCTCCAGTTCTGCTCCAAAAACACTAGAAAAAATGCTCAAAATACACTCCATAGAATCTTCTTTTTCAATTCTATGGAAAAAAACTGGTGTTCAGGCTTTTCTAAGCACCTTTTGCACACTTTAGGCTTTCATAAATGGCAAGCATTTAAAAAAGTGACACATCCTGTAGATTGTAAGCCCGTAAGGGCAGGGTCCTCTGCTTTTCTGTACGGCAATTTGCTTACTTCATTTTATATATGTTTTATATATGTTATATATTTTTAATCCAAAATAGAGAAAAAAGCAGCAACGCTCCGTTTACCGTGTCATAAAAACCTAAGTCCTTTATTTAAGAAAGCTTTTCATGGACAAGGTTTTTGAGGGCAGGACGAATGCAGGTATGCAGGCAAAAGAACAGGACTATGGCTGTTTCCACGTGTTAACATGTACAGCACCCTGAAATTTATGGTGCTTTAAAAATTAATAATAATGTCCATTCTTCAGGCATTTACTTCTATGGAAATGCTCCATACAAAACAAGCCAACTGGAAGGCTAAAAAAACACCAAAGGATGACTGAATGTCTTGTTAAAACTTTTGTAACCACTTTCCTTTCCAAAAAACGATAGCATTTTACTTATTTTTTGCTTAATAGATGTCAAAAACATCTGAAAATTGAAACCAAAAGCAAAAACAAAGTCTAAAAACAATGTAAGAAAAGCTGGCAACGAAACGTTATCAAGCGAATAACAAAATGTTAACAAAAATGTTTCAGGATAAAAAATGTGAAAATGCCAGAGACAAGGGTCAATCCTGAATAGAGATACAGTACAGACCAAAAGTTTGGACACACCTTCTCACTGAAAGATTTTTCTGTATTTCATGACTATGAAAATTGTAAATTCACACTGAAGGCACCAAAACTATGAATTAACACATGTGGAATTATATGCTTAACAAAAAAAGTGTGAAACAACTGAAAATATGTCTTATATTCTAGGCTCTTCAAAGTAGCCACCTTTTGCTTTGATGACTTCTTTGCACACTCTTGGCATTCTCTTGATGAGCTTGAAGAGGTAGTCACTGGGAATGGTCTTCCAGCAATATTGAAGGAGTTCCCAGAGATGCTTAGCACTTGTTGGCCCTTTTGCCTTCACTCTGCAGTCCAGCTAACCCCAAACCATCTCGATTGGGTTCAGGTCTGGTGACTGTGAAGGCCATGTCATCTGGCGTAGCACCCCATCACTTTCCTTCTTGGTCAAATAGCCCTTACACAACTTGGAGGTGTGTTTGGGGTCATTGTCCTGTTGAAAAATAAATTGCAAGATGCTGTGGTAGCCATGCTGGTTCAGTATGCCTTCAATTTTGAATAAATCCCCAACAGTGTCACCAGCAAAGCACCTCCACGTCATCACACCTCCTCCTCCATGCTTCACGGTGGGAACCAGGCATGTAGAATTCATCTGTTCACCTTTTATGCACAAAGGTACGGTAGTTGGAACCAAAGATCTAAAATTTGGACTTATCAGACCAAAGCACAGATTTCCACTGGTCTAATGTCCATTCCTTGTTTTCTTTAGCCCAAACAAGTCTCTTCTTCTTGTTGCCTGTCCTTAGCAGTGGTTTCCTAAGCAGCTATTTTACCATGAAGGCCTGCTGCACAAAGTCTCCTCTTAACAGTTGTTGTAGAGAGGTGTCTGCTGCTAGAACTCTGTGTGGCATTGACTTGGTCTCTAATCTGAGCTGCTGTTAACCTGCAATTTCTGAGGCTGGTGACTCGGATAAACTTATCCTCAGAAGCAGAGGTGACTCTTAATCTTCCTTTCCTGGGGCGGTCCTCATGTGAGCCAGTTTCTTTGTGGTGCTTGATGGTTTTTGCCACTGCACTTGGGGACACTTTCAAAGTTTTCCCAATTTTTCGGACTGACTGACCTTCATTTCTTAATGTAATGATGGCCACTAGGGTTGAGCGAAACGGGTCGAACATTTTCAAAAGTCGCCGACTTTTGGCAAAGTCGAGTTTCATGAAACCCGATCCGACCCCTGAGCGTGGTCGGCCATGCGGTACGCGACTTTCGCGCCAAAGTCGCGTTTCAATGACGCGAAAAGCGCCATTTCTCAGCCAATGAAGGTAAACGCAGAGTGTGGGCAGCGTGATGACATAGGTCCTGGTCCCCACCATCTTAGAGAAGGGCATTGCAGTGATTGGCTTGCTGTCTGCGGCGTCACAGGGGCTATAAAGGGGAGTTCCCGCCGACCGCCATGTTACTGCTGCTGATCTGAGCTTAGGGAGAGGTTGCTGCCGCTTCGTCAGAAGCAGGGATAGCGTTAGGCAGGGTCCATTAACCACAAAACCGCTTGTGCTGTAGCGATTTCCACTGCCCAACACCACCTTCGGTGTGCAGGGACAGTGGAAGCTCCTTTTTTTTTTTTTTCCTCAGCGCTGTAGCTCATTGGGCTGCCCTAGAAGGCTCCCTGATAGCTGCATTGCTGTGTGTACGCCGCTGTGCAAACCAACTGCTTTTTTCAAAGCACAAATCCTCTTGTTCCTTCCTTTCTGCACAGCTATCTTGTTTGTTTGTCCACACTTTTTATTTAATTTGTGCATCAGTCCACTCCTTATTGCTGCCTGCCATACCTGGCTGAGATTACTGCAGGGAGATAGTAATTGAAGGACAGTTCCTTTTTTTTTTTTTTTTTTGTGGGAGATTAAGATTGACATTTCTGCTAGAGTGCCATCTCTGTCTGTGTCATCTCTCACTCAGTGGGCCATAGAAAGCCTATTTATTTTTTTGCTTGATTTGGGTTCCAAAATCTACCAGAAAAAATCACAACATCAATCAGTGGGAGAAAAATATTGGCCTCAGGGCTTGTGTGCCACTCCTTACTCCTGTGTGTGCCATCTCTCACTCAGTGGGCCATAGAAAGCCTATTAATTTTTTTGCTTGATTTGGGTTCTAAATTCTACCTGAAAAAATCAATAAATCAATCAGTGGGAGATGAATATTGGCCTTTGGGCTTGTGTGCCAGTCCTAAGCGTGCCATCTCTCTCTCTCTCAGATAGTGGGCCATAGAAAGCCTATTTTTTTATTATTTTATTGGGTTTATAAATTTTCCCTGGAAAAAAAAAAAAGTGGGAGATTAATATTGGCCTCTGGGCTTGTGTGCCAGTCCTGAGCGTGCCATCTCTCTCACAAATAGTGGGCCATAGAAAGCCTATTTATTTTTTTGGTTGATTTGGGTTCATAATTCTACCTGAAAAAATCAATCAATCAATCAGTGGGAGATTAATATTGGCCTTTGGGCTTGTGTGCCAGTCCTAAGCGTGCCATCTCTCTCTCAGATAGTGGGCCATAGAAAGCCTATTTATTATTATTTTTTTTATTGGGTTTATAAATTTTCCCTGGAAAAAAAAAAAATGGGAGATTAATATTGGCCTCTGGGCTTGTGTGCCAGTCCTGAGCGTGCCATCTCTCTCACAAATAGTGGGCCATAGAAAGCCTATTAATTTTTTTGCTTGATTTGGGTTCCAAAATCTACCAAAAAAAATCACTAAGTCAATCAGTGGGAGATTAATATTGGCCTCTGGGCTTGTGTGCCACTCCTGACTCCTGTGTGCGTCATCTGTCACTCAGTGGGCCCTAGAAAGCCTATTTTTTGTTTTATTTGTTTTCTAAATTCTCCCTGAAACAATCATTTTATTTTCTTTGGTTTCTAAATTATTCCTGAAAAAAATCAATTTTTTGGTATTTTTTTTTCTCTCAAGTCTCCCTGAAAAAAAAAAAAAAAAAAAAATCTGTGGGAGATTCATATTGCCCCTTCTGCTTGTGTGCCAGTCTTGACTCCTGGGTGTGCCATCTCTCTCTCTCTCCCCAATTGTGGGCCATAGAAAGCCTATTAATTTTTTTGCTTGATTTGGGTTCCAAAATCTACCAAAAAAAATCACTAAATCAATCAGTGGGAGATTAATATTGGCCTCTGGGCTTGTGTGCCACTCCTGACTCCTGTGTGCGTCATCTGTCACTCAGTGGGCCCTAGAAAGCCTATTTTTTGTTTTATTTGTTTTCTAAATTCTCCCTGAAACAATCATTTTATTTTCTTTGATTTCTAAATTATTCCTGAAAAAAATCATTTTTTTTGTATTTTTTTTTCTCTCAAGTCTCCCTGAAAAAAAAAAAAAAAAAAAAATCTGTGGGAGATTCATATTGCCCCTTCTGCTTGTGTGCCAGTCTTGACTCCTGGGTGTGCCATCTCTCTCTCTCTCCCCAATTGTTGGCCATAGAAAGCCTATTAATTTTTTTGCTTGATTTGGGTTCCAAAATCTACCAAAAAAAATAACTAAATCAATCGGTGGGAGATTAATATTGGCCTCTGGGCTTGTGTGCCACTCCTGACTCCTGTGTGCGTCATCTGTCACTCAGTGGGCCCTAGAAAGCCTATTTTTTGTTTTATTTGTTTTCTAAATTCTCCCTGAAACAATCATTTTATTTTCTTTGGTTTCTAAATTATTCCTGAAAAAAATCATTTTTTTTGTATTTTTTTTTCTCTCAAGTCTCCCTGAAAAAAAAAAAAAAAAATCTGTGGGAGATTCATATTGCCCCTTCTGCTTGTGTGCCAGTCTTGACTCCTGGGTGTGCCATCTCTCTCTCTCTCCCCAATTGTGGGCCATAGAAAGCCTATTAATTTTTTTGCTTGATTTGGGTTCCAAAATCTACCAAAAAAAATCACTAAATCAATCAGTGGGAGATTAATATTGGCCTCTGGGCTTGTGTGCCACTCCTGACTCCTGTGTGCGTCATCTGTCACTCAGTGGGCCCTAGAAAGCCTATTTTTTGTTTTATTTGTTTTCTAAATTCTCCCTGAAACAATCATTTTATTTTCTTTGGTTTCTAAATTATTCCTGAAAAAAATCATTTTTTTTGTATTTTTTTTTCTCTCAAGTCTCCCTGAAAAAAAAATAAAAAAAAAAATCTGTGGGAGATTCATATTGCCCCTTCTGCTTGTGTGCCAGTCTTGACTCCTGGGTGTGCCATCTCTCTCTCTCTCCCCAATTGTTGGCCATAGAAAGCCTATTAATTTTTTTGCTTGATTTGGGTTCCAAAATCTACCCAAAAAAATCACTAAATCAATCAGTGGGAGATTAATATTGGCCTCTGGGCTTGTGTGCCACTCCTGACTCCTGTGTGCGTCATCTGTCACTCAGTGGGCCCTAGAAAGCCTATTTTTTGTTTTATTTGTTTTCTAAATTCTCCCTGAAACAATCATTTTATTTTCTTTGGTTTCTAAATTATTCCTGAAAAAAATCATTTTTTTGGTATTTTTTTTTCTCTCAAGTCTCCCTGAAAAAAAAAAAAAAAAATCTGTGGGAGATTCATATTGCCCCTTCTGCTTGTGTGCCAGTCTTGACTCCTGGGTGTGCCATCTCTCTCTCTCTCCCCAATTGTGGGCCATAGAAAGCCTATTAATTTTTTTGCTTGATTTGGGTTCCAAAATCTACCAAAAAAAATCACTAAATCAATCAGTGGGAGATTAATATTGGCCTCTGGGCTTGTGTGCCACTCCTGACTCCTGTGTGCGTCCTCTCTCACTCAGTGGGCCCTACAAAGCCTTTTTTTTTTTTTTTTCTCCTAAATTCTCCCTGAAACAATCATTTCATTTTATTTGTTTTATAAATTCTTCGGTAAAAAATAATTTTTTTTTAATTTTTTTTTTTCTGAAGTCTCCCTTTTAAAAAAAACAAACACAAATCAGTGGGAGATAAATATTTACATTTGCGCTTCAGTGACAGTCCTGCGTGTGTGCCATCTCATTTGTTGCCAACAACAACAGAGTGTGTAACATTGTGGCTGATTTTCGTTGTGGTCTCACCCACCTGTAAAGGGGTAGCTAAATCATACTGAAGTTATAGCTCACCGTGTAAGTTGTGTGACAGCAACAAATACCGTTCGTTTGTTAACGTTTTTAAAAAAATGAGGAAGTCTGGTGGAAGAGGTCGTGGCCGGGGGCGTTCATTGTCAGCTGGTAATGAGGGTAGTGGTAGTGGTGGAGCATCAGCTGGTCGTGGGAAAAAAAATATTGCACCTAAGTCTGGAGCTGTGGAGCCAGGTTCGTCGTCTGGCTACACAAGGCCTCGAACGCTCCCTTTTCTGGGAGTAGGAAAACCGCTTTTAAAGCCGGAGCAGCAAGAGCAAGTTTTGGCTTATCTTGCTGACTCAGCCTCTAGCTCTTTTGCCTCCTCTCGTGAAACTGGTAAATGTCAAAGCAGCGCGTCGTTAGTGGATGTTCACGGTCAGGGACAAGTCGCTTCCTTGTCCTCTTCAGCAAAAACAACAACAGAAAAGAATGCAGCAGGCGACACAACGGGTTACTCCATGGAGCTCTTTACACATACCGTCCCTGGCTTAGAAAGTGAAGCAGTTAACAGTCCATGCCCATTACAAGTTGAATCTGACATGGAGTGCACTGATGCACAGCCACAGCCAGACTACTATGCTGGTCCTTTGACTCAGACCACAACATTGCCATCGCAGGGTGCTGATCAAGAATCAGACCCTGATGAGACTATGTTGCCCCATCACGAACGCTATACCACCGACCGCCACGGTGACACAGACGAAGTTGCACACGAGCTACAAGAAGAGGTAATAGATGACCCAGTTCTTGACCCCGATTGGCAGCCATTGGGGGAACAGGGTGCAGGCGGCAGCAGTTCTGAAGCGGAGGAGGAGGGGCCGCAGCAGGCATCAACATCGCAACAGGTTCCATCTGCCGGGCCCGTATCTGGGCCAAAACGCGTGGCAAAGCCAAAACCTGTTGGAGGACAGCGTGGCCATCCGGTTAAAGCTCAGTCTGCAATGCCTGAAAAGGTATCCGATGCTAGAAAGAGTGCAGTCTGGCATTTTTTTAAACAACATCCAATTGATCAGCGCAAAGTCATCTGTCAAAAATGTTCAACTACCTTAAGCAGAGGACAGAATCTGAAAAGTCTCAATACAAGTTGCATGCATAGACATTTAACCACCATGCATTTGCAAGCCTGGACTAACTACCAAACGTCCCTTAAGGTTGTAGCACCCTCGGCCAATGAAGCTAGTCAGCAACGCAACATCCCTTCCGGCAGTGTAGGGCCACCATTTTCCGCACCACCTGCAGTATCTGTGCAGGTTTCTTTGCCAGGCCAAAGCAGTCAGGGTCAGGGAATCACCAGTTTCGTAGTAGGAAACACTGCATCTAGGGCACCGGTGGCAACAATACCATCTCCCACCGTCTCTCAGTCTGCCATGTCCACCGGCACCCTCGCTAGTTCCACGATCTCCAGCTCTCCAGTCCAGCTCACCCTACATGAGACTATGGTTAGAAAAAGGAAGTACTTAGCCTCGCATCCGCGTACACAGGGTTTGAACGCACACATAGCTAGACGAATCTCGTTAGAGATGATGCCCTACCGGTTAGTTGAAAGCGAAGCTTTCAAAGCCCTGATGGACTACGCTGTACCACGCTACGAGCTACCCAGTCGACACTTTTTTTCCAGAAAAGCCATCCCAGCCCTCCACCAGCATGTTAAAGAGCGCATCGTCCATGCACTCAGGCAATCTGTGAGCACAAAGGTGCACCTGACAACAGATGCATGGACCAGTAGGCATGGCCAGGGACGTTACGTGTCCATCACGGCACACTGGGTAAATGTGGTGGATGCAGGGTCCACAGGGGACAGCAAGTTTGGGACAGTTCTGCCTAGCCCACGGTCTAGGAAACAATTGGCTGTAGCCGTTCGCACCCCCTCCTCCTCCTCTTCGTCCTCCTGCAGAAGCGAGAGCTCGTCCACAGACCGCAGTCGCACAACCACTCCATCCGCAGCTGCCACTGTTGCACACCAGGTCTCCCATTATGGGGCAGCTACTGGCAAACGTCAGCAGGCTGTATTGGCTATGAAGTGTTTGGGCGACAACAGACACACCGCGGAAGTTCTGTCCGAGTTCTTGCAGAAAGAAACGCAGTCGTGGCTGGGCACTGTAGATCTTGAGGCAGGCAAGGTAGTGAGTGATAACAGAAGGAATTTCATGGCTGCCATCTCCCTTTCCCAACTGAAACACATTCCTTGCCTGGCTCACACCTTAAACCTGGTGGTGCAGTGCTTCCTGAAAAGTTATCCAGGGTTATCCGACCTGCTCCTCAAAGTGCGTGGACTTTGCTCACATATCCGCCGTTCGCCCGTACACTCCAGCCGTATGCAGACCTATCAGCGTTCTTTGAACCTTCCCCAGCATCGCCTAATCATAGACGTTGCAACAAGGTGGAACTCAACACTGCACATGCTTCAGAGACTGTGTGAACAGAGGCGGGCTGTTATGTTTTTGTGGGAGGATACACATACACGGGCAGGCAGTAGGATGGCAGACATGGAGTTGTCAGGTGTGCAGTGGTCGAAGATTCAAGACATGTGCCAAGTCCTTCAGTGTTTTGAGGAATGCACACGGCTGGTTAGTGCAGACAACGCCATAATAAGCATGAGCATCCCCCTAATGCGTCTGCTGATGCAAAGTTTGACGCACATAAAGGATCAGGCATCTGCAGCTGAGGAAGAGGAAAGCCTTGATGACAGTCAGCCATTGTCTGGCCAGAGCAGTGTACAGGACGAGGTAGCGGGCGAAGAGGAGGAGGAGGACGAGGAGGATGATGGGGATGATTATATTTTTAATGAGGAAGCTTTTCCGGGGCCACTGGAAATTGGTGGCGCGGCAAGGCCGGGTTCTGGTTTTTTGAGGGACACAAGTGACGTGGATTTGCCTGAAACTGCCCCTCAACCAAGCACAACCGCAGATTTGAGAACTGGAACTTTGGCCCACATGGCGGATTATGCCTTACGTATCCTCAAAAGGGACACACGCATAACTAAAATGATGAATGATGACGATTACTGGTTGGCCTGCCTCCTTGATCCTCGCTATAAAGGCAAATTGCAAAATATAATGCCACATGAGAACTTGGAACTAATATTAGCAACCAAACAATCAACTCTTGTTGACCGTTTGCTTCTGGCATTCCCTGCACACAGCGCCCGTGATCGTTCTCACACGAGCTGCAGGGGCCAGCAGACCAGAGGAGTTAGAGGGGCAGAAATCAGAAGTGGCGTTGGCCAGAGGGGTTTTCTGACCAGGTTGTGGAGTGATTTTGCTATGACCGCAGACAGGACAGGTACTGCAGCATCAATTCAAAGTGACAGGAGACAACATTTGTCCAGTATGGTTACAAACTATTTTTCATCCCTTATCGATGTTCTCCCTCAACCGTCATTCCCATTTGATTACTGGGCATCAAAATTAGACACCTGGCCAGAATTGGCAGAATATGCATTGCAGGAGCTTGCTTGCCCGGCAGCTAGTGTCCTATCAGAAAGAGTATTCAGTGCTGCAGGTTCAATACTAACAGAAAAAAGGACTCGTCTGGCTACCCAAAATGTAGATGATCTAACCTTCATTAAAATGAACCACAACTGGATTTCGAAATCTTTTGCCCCACCTTGCCCGGCTGACACCTAGCTTTCCTATGAAAAGGTCTTGCCTGTGGACTATTCTGAATGCCTTTTCCAATCTCGTAATTTTCAGCACCTGATTGTCCAGCATACGACATGTTTACACCTCACTAAATGGCCAAACTCCCCACACGGGGCCGTGGTATCGACACTTGGCGACAGCACCCGTGAGAGTGCAGTTTGTCTGAAGAGGTGGGTGAGCCCGCTTTTGGTCGACGGCACTGCCACTGGGTCCCTCCTAGAACAATAAAGTGTCTCTGGCGGTGGTGGTGCGCACCCAACGTCAGACACACCGTTGTAATATGAGGGGCCCTGGGCCTGTACCGCCGGCCACAAGACAGTTTCCCCCCACCCCAGCTCAAACAGTGCTCTACCACTTGCAAAATTATCTCACAGCTCCACCAATGTTTAGTCTATGCGCTGACATCCTTCAATGCCTGCCACTGACAATACCATTGTATTGACATTTTTGTTATGTTAGGCCTTCGATGCCTGTCTGTGGTCACTCCTTCCACTAGGCCTCCACTGACCACACCACTGCTGCCCGTGTACCCCTGGAACCAATTTAAAATTGCCTACAGCCAGCCCAATTTTTTTATTTTAGGCCTTCGATGCCTGTCTGCGGTCCATTCTTTCAACTACTACTACACTGACCAGGTCACTGCTGCCCGTGTACCCGTGGAACCAATTTAAAATTGCCTACAGCCATGTGTTATTATTTTAGGCCTTCGATGCCTGTCTGCGGTCACTCCTTCCACTAGGCCTCCACTGACCACACCACTGCTGCCCGTGTACCCCTGGAACCAATTTAAAATTGCCTACAGCCATGTGTTATTATTTTAGGCCTTCGATGCCTGTCTGCGGTCACTCCTTCCACTAGGCCTCCACTGACCACACCACTGCTGCCCGTGTACCCCTGGAACCAATTTAAAATTGCCTACAGCCAGCCCAATTTTTTTATTTTAGGCCTTCGATGCCTGTCTGCGGTCCATTCTTTCAACTACTACTACACTGACCAGGTCACTGCTGCCCGTGTACCCCTGGAACCAATTTAAAATTGCCTACAGCCATGTGTTATTATTTTAGGCCTTCGATGCCTGTCTGCGGTCACTCCTTCCACTAGGCCTCCACTGACCACACCACTGCTGCCCGTGTACCCCTGGAACCAATTTAAAATTGCCTACAGCCAGCCCAATTTTTTTATTTTAGGCCTTCGATGCCTGTCTGCGGTCCATTCTTTCAACTACTACTACACTGACCAGGTCACTGCTGCCCGTGTACCCCTGGAACCAATTTAAAATTGCCTACAGCCATGTGTTATTATTTTAGGCCTTCGATGCCTGTCTGCGGTCACTCCTTCCACTAGGCCTCCACTGACCACACCACTGCTGCCCGTGTACCCCTGGAACCAATTTAAAATTGCCTACAGCCAGCCCAATTTTTTTATTTTAGGCCTTCGATGCCTGTCTGCGGTCCATTCTTTCAACTACTACTACACTGACCAGGTCACTGCTGCCCGTGTACCCCTGGAACCAATTTAAAATTGCCTACAGCCATGTGTTATTATTTTAGGCCTTCGATGCCTGTCTGCGGTCACTCCTTCCACTAGGCCTCCACTGACCACACCACTGCTGCCCGTGTACCCCTGGAACCAATTTAAAATTGCCTACAGCCATGTGTTATTATTTTAGGCCTTCGATGCCTGTCTGCGGTCACTCCTTCCACTAGGCCTCCACTGACCACACCACTGCTGCCCGTGTACCCCTGGAACCAATTTAAAATTGCCTACAGCCAGCCCAATTTTTTTATTTTAGGCCTTCGATGCCTGTCTGCGGTCCATTCTTTCAACTACTACTACACTGACCAGGGCACTGCTGCCCGTGTACCCCTGGAACCAACATCATAAAATAAAAATAAAAAGTATTTTGCTTATAAAAAAGAAAATACTGGTGAGATATCAAATGCAGACATTTTAACATTAAAAACAAACACATACAACTAAAATCTGGTACAGTACTAAAAATGGCCACCAGCTACAATTACTTTCTCCTGCAAGTAGTTAACTGAAAGGTTTTTTAAATTGAAAACACACATATGGCATCCACCGAGTGTTGTCCTGTCGCGTCTTCTTTATATTATTGCCGAGAAGATGCAAAACAATGAAAATAATAAAATCATTAATTACCAAAATAATAGAGAAAGTCAACACCACATTGCAAATAAACATTCATTCCAAATAAAGAAACAGGGCGCGTCCGAGGGTGAGTATATACCTAATAAGAATATAATCACCCTCGGACGCGCAATGCTTATTTCCAACAGCCTTCCTTCCTAAGAATCAGCCCTTCCGTGGTGTAGAGAGACGTTGTGTTACACTCCAAGGTGTTCCCCAGGTTGCCTTTCCTGAGCTTCGATCTTCCGGCTCTCGTTTAGTAGTTGTTGGAAACTACGCTGCATTAGGCCTTCAAATTGGGTATGGGGTGTAGAGAGATGGTGTGTTCCACTCCAAGGTGTTCCCCAGGTTGCCTTTCCTGAGCTTCGATCTTCCGGCTCTCGTTTAGTAGTTCTTGGAAACTACACTGCATTAGGCCTTCAAATTGGGTATGGGGGAAACATTGGAGCATCTGCGGTACCTCCCTCCTCTAGGCCTCCACTGACCTGTCTACTGCTGCCCGTGTTCCCCTGGAACCAATTTTAAATTGCCTACAGGCAGCCCAATTTATTATGTTAGGGCTTCGAAGCCTGTCTGCGGTCCCTCCTTCCACTAGGCCTCCACTGACCTGTCTACTGCTGCCCGTGTACCCCTTGAACCAACATCATAAAATAAAAAAAAAAGTATTTTGCTTATAAAAAAGAAAATACTGGTGAGATATCAAATGCAGACATTTTAACATTAAAAACAAACACACAACTAAAATCTGGTACAGTACTAAAAATGACCACCAGCTACAATTACTTTCTCCTGCAAGTAGTTAACTGAAAGGTTTTTTAAATTGAAAACACACATATGGCATCCACCGAGTGTTGTCCTGTCGCGTCTTCTTTATATTATTGCCGAGAAGATGCAAAACAATGAAAATAATAAAATCATTAATTACCAAAATAATAGAGAAAGTCAACACCACATTGCAAATAAACATTCATTCCAAATAAAGAAGCAGGGCGCGTCCGAGGGTGAGTATATACCTAATAAGAATATAATCACCCTCGGACGCGCAATGCTTATTTCCAACAGCCTTCCTTCCTAAGAATCAGCCCTTCCGTGGTGTAGAGAGACGTTGTGTTACACTCCAAGGTGTTCCCCAGGTTGCCTTTCCTGAGCTTCGATCTTCCGGCTCTCGTTTAGTAGTTGTTGGAAACTACGCTGCATTAGGCCTTCAAATTGGGTATGGGGTGTAGAGAGATGGTGTGTTCCACTCCAAGGTGTTCCCCAGGTTGCCTTTCCTGAGCTTCGATCTTCCGGCTCTCGTTTAGTAGTTCTTGGAAACTACACTGCATTAGGCCTTCAAATTGGGTATGGGGTGTAGAGAGAGGGTTTGTTACACTCCAAGGTGTTCCCCAGGTTGCCTTTCCTGAGCTTCGATCTTCATGCTCTCGTTTAGTAGTTGTCGGAAACTACGCTGCATTAGGCCTACAAATTGGGTATGGGGTGTAGAGAGAGGGTTTGTTACATTCCAAGGTGTTCCCCAGGTTGCCTTTCCTGAGCTTCGATCTTCTGGCTCTCGTTTAGTAGTTGTTGGAAACTACGCTGCATTAGGCCTTCAAATTGGGTATGGGGTGTAGCGAGAGGGTGTGTTACACTCCAAGGTGTTCCCCAGGTTGCCTTTCCTGAGCTTCGATCTTCCGGCTCTCGTTTAGTAGTTCTTGGAAACTACACTGCATTAGGCCTTCAAATTGGGTATGGGGTGTAGAGAGAGGGTGTGTTACACTCCAAGGTGTTCCCCAGGTTGCCTTTCCTGAGCTTCGATCTTCCGGCTCTCGTTTAGCAGTTCTTGGAAACTACACTGCATTAGGCCTACAAATTGGGTATGGGGTGGAGAGAGATGGTATGTTACACTCCAAGGTGTTCCCCAGGTTTCCTTGCCATTGCTTCGGTCTTCCGACTCTCGTTTAGTAGTTGTAGAAAAGTACACTGCATTAGGCCTACAAAATGGGTATGGGGTGGAGAGAGATGGTGTGTTACACTCCAAGGTGTTCCCCAGGTTGCCTTTCCTGAGCTTCTATCTTCAGGCTCTCATTAAATTGTGGTTAAATGGAACAACTGCATTTGGCGTACTAGTTGGTTTGGGGCCTACTATCGGTGTCTGCCACTCCTTGCTGTTCTCCTGGTTTCCTGTCCTGAAATTCCATTTTCAGGCTCTCGTTAAGTAGTTGTTAATGTTAGACTGCATTTGGCCTACTAGTTGGGTTGGGGCCTACTATCGGTGTCTGCCACTCCTTGCTGTTCTCCTCCACTGAACAAAGCTGTGCCGCCTGTTTACTACGGTTGCCAATTTTGAACTGCATTTCGACTACTTACTGATTTGGCCCTACTCTCTGTGTCAGCCTCTCATTCCAGTTGTCCTCCACTGCAATGCCCCCTGGTTATTCCTGTGTTACCAATTTTGAACTGCATTTAGCCCACTTTATTCTTTGGGCCTATATCTGTGTTTCCACTTCATCGTGCCCATTGCCCAGCCAGTGATAGATGAGTCTGCTGGTACATTGACCCATAACGCAACATTCCCCGTGCATGCTACACAACAACATTGTGACCCTGCTGAAAGTCAGGTTGCTCTTCCCGCATACCATACCACCTTACACGGGGACAAAGAGGAAGGTGCAGATGAAAGTGCAGGTACACACCGCTGTACTTTGAGGGGCCCTGTGCCAGTGCCAATGCCAACAAGTGGGCCCCCCCTGCTTGCTCAGGATCACAGCACTTGCAAAGTTGAAATACTTACCTCTCCCTGCTCCACTGCCGTGACGTGGTCCAGATTTCCTGGGCCCACTAATTACTTGAACCAGCCCTACCCCACACAACTTTAGCCAAATGACCCCCAATTTCAAATGCCTTCCAATTATTATAAGGTAAATTACGCTTGACAAGCTTCATTAAGAAGAATGGATGGTTTTGACATTAAAATGGGCACTCTAGGTGTTTTCCTGGCCCCCACTCACTGCCGACTATGCTGCCCCATTGACTTGCATTGGGTTTCGTGTTTCGGTCGATCCCGACTTTACGTCATAATCGGCCGATTTCACTCGACCCGACTTTTGAGATAGTCGGGTTTCGCGAAACCCGGCTCGACTCTAAAAAGGTCAAGGTTGCTCAACTCTAATGGCCACTCTTTTATCCTTACTTAGCTGCTTTTTTCTTGCCATAATACAAATTCTTAAAGTCTATTCCGTAGGACTATCAGCTGTGTATCCACCAGACTTCTGCACAACACAACTGATGGTCCCAACCCCATTTATAAGGCAAGAAATCCCACTTATTAAACCTGACAGGGCACACCTGTGAAGTGAAAACCATTCCCGGCGAATTACCTCTAGAAGCTCGGGAAGGAACAACCAAGGGAAGGGCAGCATCCAATAAAGGAAAACATCCAATAAAGGAAAACCACCTATGCCAAGCATGGTATCCATTCACTGCCTGCGTTGAGAAACATGTGATGGTGTCTCCGCAGCTCCTCTACTTGCATTTGCATATTTGGGGGCAGTGTTCTGGATCACTGCGTTGAGAAACACGTGATGGTGTCTCCGCGGTGTTGGATGTTTTGGTCTCCACGAGATCAATCATACGTGCCTTTATATACCTCTAGAAGCTCATCAAGAGAATGCCAAGAGTGTGCAAAGCAGTCATCAAAGCAAAAGGTGGCTACTTTGCAGAACCTAGAATATAAGACATATTTTCAGTTGTTTCACACTTTTTTGTTAAGTATATAATTCCACGTGTGTTAATTCATAGTTTTGATGCCTTCAGTGTGAATTTACAATTTTAATAGTCATGAAAATACAGAAAAATCTTTAAATGAGAAGGTGTGTCCAAACTTTTGGTCTGTACTGTACATGAACTCGAACTTTAAAATTTGGTGTTCGTACCAGATACTTAGTGTCTGGTGCTGAACTCCAAACACGGACTTCTCCCGGAAGTTCATTTTAATGTTCGGAGTTCAGGGGGAAGTCTGGGAGGAGAGAGAGAGAGAATTTTCCAGCTTCAAAGTTCCGGACACCATAGATTCTAATGCGGTTTGAGTTTAGCTTCAAGTTCATGTACAGTTCTGGTTCCCAAATCGAACTTTGGATTAAAGTTTGGTCTGGTATCAGAACCTGAACTTCCACAGGTCCGTTCATCCCTATTCCTGAAGCTTCTTTCACTTGAAAAGCAAAAGTTTTTGACCTCAGTAAAAACACAGTGTGAATGTAATTTTGTTCTCATGGCTTCCATTCATACTGAAAGCCAACACGCTGTGCCTGATCTGTTATACCCTGGATTGTAAGAATTTTTCACATGACCAATTTTTATTGGGATTTGTTGGGGAGCTGTCAAAGTTTCTGTTTTGATTGCAAAAATCGAGGTTCCTGCTGCAAATATGACGGAATTTCTGACGGACAGGAGTGGGAGACAGTCTTACATGTTGCAGGGATAAGCCTGTCCAGCAGATGACACCCAGTTTTACATTGAAGATTAATAGACTTTTTATCACTATAACAATTGACATAAACGTACCTTTCGTGGTTTTACTTTGTCATGATGATCGTACTGGAAAATACCCTTATAGCTAAGTCCCAACCACCAGGGGA
The DNA here is from genome assembly GCF_032444005.1 of Ranitomeya imitator. NCBI lineage: Eukaryota > Metazoa > Chordata > Amphibia > Anura > Dendrobatidae > Ranitomeya > Ranitomeya imitator. The sequence goes on along the minus strand of NC_091285.1, from coordinate 382,194,449 downwards.
TTCCTTGTTTGTCCTGAAGAAAAAGAAGAAGCAGTGAAAAAATGTAAATAGACTAAATGAAATTGCGTAAATGATCCATGGTGCTGTAGGCCTATGAACTTGCTTAGACAAAAGTCCCCTGATGAATTTCATTTATTGGTAGCCACTTAGTACCTGTAGAATATATGGTACCATCTAAACATGACATGACAACGTTCGCTATCTGTCGCTGCTAGTTATTCTGCTTTTCACATTCACCACTGGACTAAGGGAAAGTCCTGCAAACTATCAAAGCTGTCAGACAATTTTCCTATTAACCATATCAACATGAAGCGTACATCTGGCTTATGAGCGACAGACCCCGTCATGTGAAAATCTATTACTCATCCCATGTAATGTAAGAAATTAGTAATGGAAGCCTCCTGTGGGATCCCAGCTATTTTCTTATCAATAATTCAACAATGTTCTTCTGTAGACCAGACAATTAGTCTGGAGAGTAGGGAGTGAAAACACATCATGGACAAGGATGTAGGGACCAAAGGTCATGCTATCCATCTGCTGTGTCCCTGTGATTTCTGCTGGCTATATTAAAGAACATACAGCATCTTCAGCATCCATTTACTAGTGCAGTATGGGGGCTGTCGCCAAATGAAACCAAACTTTTAATTATTTTGCCTAATTTTGTGCTGTGACCCATGTCACTATGTATACAGTGCATATATTCATAGCTTATGGAAGATATATGGCAATATCACAAATACCATGTGAACAATGAACCTTTACAGCAGGATATCTTAATAGTCTAGTGATCAGCTTATTTTACCATGGGATGGAGGTGTCAGTACAATCCCTTATTATATGTCACATGTAAAGCTGTCATTTACGTGGAACGCTTACCTTAACTGCATAATAATGCACTCCATACGTGGGAAGGGATTCTACAATACTCATATAACTGGAACACAAAAATAGACATGAGAGGTTCGGCTTAATATGATAGTTCAGGTCTAATGTTTTCCATTTACACTGGTGTCATTTTTCTTCTGTCTACGGTCAATTTCAGACAGGCCATAGTACAGATGCACGCTTTGTATTATGGCCGAGACTTAATAAAGTCTGAATTATAAAACCAAACTATGGTAGATCATAAGAGGTTTCTAATAAATCATTATCATATGAACAGCAACTCTTCCTTATAATTGACATATCTGGCGTTATCTCATTGGTGATACTGGATGACTCAATTTAAAAAAAAAATGTCTTAAATTGCAACAAAGAATTGTAGCAAAACTGACAAAGCGTGTAAGTACAATACATGAACATAATCTAAAGAAGACAATAGGGGAGAGTTAGAAAGCTACGGCAAATACCTCTGCCATCACAAAACGCTGCACTACATGCATTGCACCACATTTACTAGGCATTTTAGATACTTCCTATGCTTTGCCTGACAAAAGGTTACGACTTTGCAAGAAAACGGTAGTAAGTTGGGTGCCAAAAATACTTTAAATTTATGGCTTATTTTGAGACAGGTATCTGCACCAGAATTTTGGACTAGCTAATTGAATCATTCAGCATGAGCCACTGTGATAAATTGGTGCTACACTGTCTGTAGTCACTGAAGCCCACCCCTACTATATTGGTGACCATACGCTACACCTCAATACAGACAAGTATATGTTCTGTATGGGGATAGGGACGGGCACCTTTGCTAGGGAGGAGTAATTCACCCCCAGGGAACAGCTTCTCTCCTGGGAGAGGAATGTGTATGTAAATAGAGAATATCTAATCCTTCCGACCCCTACCATGTTCTGTCGGGGAAGACCGAAAGAGCCTCCTATGCAGTACTGTGCATAAGGCCATAGGACACGTAATGCTAGACAGCTGACCACAAATACTTACTTCACTATAGCTTGTCCTCTACTTTGTCCATTGAGTTTCTTGTAATATTCTATAACTCTGTCCTCACTAGGATGGAATAACAGAAGTTAGCTATTAGCTATGTTTATGTTTTACACAAATTAATTGACTAGAAACATAAGGTTATAACTATGTGGAAAAGGCCGAAACTGAAATATAATGAAATATAGTCACCCACTGGCCATAATTTGCAGAAGCCATTACAGACTGTAATGATAAGTGTAATATTCCTTTCCTGGGGAGTTTCTTTTTAAACTCTTGGCCAACTCCTTAATATACCACATTTTCGCATAATTTAATTCAAGTCTTAATTTAAAGTCAGAATTTAAAAGATAATAATAATAATATGATCGTAACAACGATAATACTTAGAAACCAGTTCACGATTGGTAATGCAGTACTCTGAAGATCTGTGGGGTAATACAGTCCATCGTTGAAAACTTCCAAGGGATTCATATCTCCATGACTGTATGAGCTAAAACACCTATATCTAGAGATGTTCAGAGGCTCTATAGGACACCCATGGTCTGCAGAACGTCTCTTGTTGGAAGTCATATGACTCACACTTTTTTGTTGAACAACTATTGATTTATCTTTAGTAATGCCTTTCTTTGCTTTCTAGGGCAATAAATGTGCAGACTTGTGCAGCTTTGTACATCAAGCGTTTGCAAAGCTCATGAAATGTACTGTCATCTCAGCTGTTCCTTCCATAACTGCTGCACTGTTAACAGTCCTCGGCAGCTGTGAGAATTCATCGTCTGGAACTGGACCACCTGCCAATATTGAGGCTACACAACGTCGACAGACTGGCTCCTCCAGCAGAAATCATGTATAAACCTATCCTCTGCCTAACATCATAGGTTACAATAAGCCACAGTTCATAAAATGCTCTCATAATCTACTACCTAATATGTAGGGTGCTATAATTTACACCACCATAATCTCCATTTTATAAGTGGAAACAATGGATCTGTGCTAAACTAAGCTTATGGGTAAACTGTACCTCCTATGTTTGCTGTATTGTGTAGAATATACCAAACTCTTCTTTCTTTCAAACTCTATGACATGGCTGGTTTGTTCAGTATAGGAACCTGACAATGAGTAAAAGCATTACCGCAAACAACTTGGCTCCTGTTCCGAATACAGCAATCATGGAAGCAGAGGAGGATCTCATACTACTAAGGAGTGCAGATATAAAAAGCTTTCAGCAAGAGTTTTCAGATGAAAAAAGTATAGAATACAAAAGATATGGATTTGGATCTCTCTGACTTTACTTGGGTCATGCTAGTGACTAAGAATGGGGGGTTGGACAGCAGACTATGTAGGTAGGTGCGCGTCTTCCCAGGGGCTTAAGTCCAAGTCACCCACCACATTTCCCAAGCATGGTTTGAGTCTTTTGTCCTTTCTTTGTTCTTTTAGGATTATACCAAATCATGACAACTTAAAAGGCCCAGGCGTCATAATCGTAACAATTAAAGGATGTGCAGAAATACGCTCATAAAAGTGATTGATATTTTGTTATTAACATTTCTTCAGGTTACAGTGAACATTTAAGATTTGTAGTTTAATCTTTAAGATGATGTACAATAACAAATTGTATTGTGGTACCGTGTTAGCCAGAAAAATCGATGTGAATACTTTTCTGCCCAATGATGACAGAAGTATTCTAGGAGTGATACCTTTATTGGCTAACTAGAAAATAATATGTTTGCAAGCTTTCAGAGCACAGGGGCTCCTTCTTCAGGCAAGATTACAAATGGATTTGTAATTTGCCTGAAGAAGGAGCCTCTGTGCTCTGAAAGCTTGCAAACATATTATTTTCTGGTTAGCCAATAAAGGTATCACGCCTAGAATACTTCTGTCATCATTGGGCAGAAAAGTATTCACATAGTTTAATCTTTATCACAGTAGTTATTGATATTATTATGAAAGGCATCATTACTGTTCAATGTGAGAAACATACAGATACAAGCATAAGAAGACCCCAAAACTGGCACATTACCAGTAGGCAAGGGAGGGGTGCTCCTTAAGGGCTTGTGTAGGAAGCGCTGGCAACTTCTTTAAATCTGTTCTTGTTAGTTCATCACTAGAAGGAGAGAAATGAGAGGAGGTCAGAAAACATAACAAAGTCATATGTATGTGACCTGCGCAGCTGCCAGAATCCTGATGGCTCATTTCTCAGTTCTCCACCAGGTGTTACTATCTTGGCAGCACGGAGTAAAGGAAACCCATCATCTGTTTTGAAGTCTGCTTTTGAAGAAGATAAAACTGAGCCATGTAGAAAGCCACAGAATGAGCACATAAAGTATTAGCAATAGACTAAAGGTGTTACATGCTGTACCTGTCAGATAATAAAGTTGTAGGCCATCTAAAAATACAGATGTTCCTCCTAAATAGCTTTCATCATTTAAAGGGGATTTCTGGTGAAAACAAGTCATCACCTCTCAGCAGGTTTAGTGATAACTTACTGATCCCAGAGAGTCCGACTACCAGGGCCTGTGCCGATTGCCAGAATGGGGTATTTTTATCCCCATCACAAAATGGAGAGGCAAGTTGGATGCCTGACCACCACTCCATTCATTCTTTATGGGGCTGCCAGAAAAAGCCGTGCCCTATAAACCGGAGAGCAAATTTTGTTTAATTTAATTATAGCAGCGCAATATTTTCTCCCCTTTTGTTTATATACTGTCATTCAGGTTTTTGCCCCCCACAGTATAACAGCTTTATTCAATATAATATTTCCTGTGTGAACCGGAGGAGGTAACCGCCCTTAAAGGGCTTTAAGTCTGGATGTTATTATGCGTATTTACAGTAGCTACCCCCTATATCATTGGATTGAGTTACCACTCTGTTTGTTCAAATGCAGTTTTCAATAAACGTTGGAATTATAGCAGTTACTAACAGCAATGTGCTATGTATTAAGTGGAGCTATTCCAACAATAAATTTTTATCTATTGTCATTGAACATTAGATGGTGACAAATTTTTGACAGCAACACACTGTATTTTAGTTGGAGCTATCAATGTAACTAGTATTAAGGTGCCCTCCTCTAGGATATCAATAGAAAGCACATAGGCATCACTGCTCTCCTAAGCCAACACAGCCTAAAGACAAACATACAGTGCTCTTCAATATGGAACCGCAGATCCCAGCCAGGATTTACACCAGAAAATCGATTATCAAATGTATAAATCAATCCCTACGCGTTTCATTATGATTGATTACTGCCATGATCATCAGGGGCTAGCAGTTATGCATAAAGCATTCAACGTGATTCTAATATTATGATGTAACGTATCGGCAAGGTTAATTCTTCTTCACTCCAATTGGATTAGTCAGTGAACATTTAAAATGTATTCTTTTGGGAGAAATTACAGATATTAGTTCCCTATGAAATTATGGGTAGTTATAACCTCTTTAATAATTTCTTTAGTATCACATACATTTTAAGTGAGTTAATTTACAACAAAGGTATCGACAATCAAACAGCCAGGATTTAATATGCACACACGCATACATACGCGCACGCACGCACGCACGCACGCACGCACACAAACACACTGCATACACACACACTGTACATCAGTGTTCCCCAACTCCAGTCCTCAAGAACCACCAACAGGTCATGTTTTCAGGATTTTCTTAGTATTGCCCAGGTGATAATTGCATTACATGGAAAGGCAAGAATTCCATCACCTGTGCAATACTAAGGAAATCCTGAATACATGACCTGTTGGTGGCTCTTGAGGACCGGAGTTGGGGAGCACTGCTGTACATACACACACTTGTAGATGAAGTTTCATCAAAGAAGTGAAATTAGTGGGTTTATAAATAAGATACAACAGTCTCACCCAAGCCCCACTTCTGGAGGCGCCTCATATGCTGCTCCTGTCTTAGTATTATTTTGAATATTGTAAAGAACTGACTCTGGTAAACACCAAGTTATATATTTTGCACTAGGGGCATAAAGCTTGAATCTAGGCCATTGACAGGTATAAAATCTGTCAGGTTTATAGTCATTCACACACTCTAGGTATTTTCAATGGAGGATTTTAAAACCAAGTCTATTTTATATTAATTTATTTTATTAAGTAAGAAATGTACATGTGTCCAAAGGTCTCAGTACACATTAGGATAATGTGAGCTGAACCCACCAATATATGGGTTTGGCCAACAGTCCAATGTGTATGGAGGGCGACTAGTCAGGGGTTAGGGGAGATGTCAATATGGCTTATTGGATTTTGGATTGCCATATTCATTGTTCTTCTGGAAAATAAGTATTTGATAAACTGCCAATTTTGCAAGATTTCCCACTTACAAAGAATGGAGAGGTCTGTAATCAATCAATCACCCTCCAACCTCTCCATCATGGCCAAGACCAAAGAGCTGTCTACTGACACCGGGACAAAATTGTAGACCTGCACAAGTCTTGGATGGGCTACAGGACAATAGCTTGGTGAGGAGACAACAACTGCTGGCACAGTTATTAGAAAATAGAGGAAACAAGATGACTGTCAATCTTCCTCTGTCTGGGGCTTCATGCAAGATCTTGCCTTGTGATGTAAGGATGGTTCTGAGAAAGGTCAGGAATCAGCAAAGAACTGCATGGGAGGACCTTGTCAATGACCTGAAGAGAGCTGGGACAACAGTTTTAAACATTACCGTTAGTAACACACTACGCCGTCATGGATTAAAATCCTGCAGGGCACGCAAGGTCATTTTGCTCACGCCAGCCCATGTCAGGCCCGTTTGAAGTTCGCCAATAACTATCTGGATGAAATAGAGGAGGCATAGGAGAAGGTCACGTGGTCAGATGAGATAGAACTTAGATAGAAACAGAACTTTTTGGTATCAACTCCACTCGCTGTGTTTGGAGGAAGAAGAATGAGTACATCATACTTTGGGAGTGCTTTTCTACAACGGGGACAGAACGACTCCATCATATTGGGTGGGCTCATGTATTGCGAGATTTTAGTCAACAACCTCCTTCCCTCAGTAAGAGCATTGGAGATGGGTCATGGCTGAGTCTTCCATCATGACAATGACCCAAAACACACAGCCAGGGCAGCTATGGAGTGTCTCGATAAGAAGCATTTCAAGGTCCTGGAGTGGCTTAGCCAGTCTCTAGACGTGAATCCAATTGAAAATCTTTGGAGGGAGCTGAAACTCAATGTTGTCCAGTGACAGCCCCGAAACCTGAAAGATCTGGAGAAGATCTGTATGGAGGAGTAGGACAAAATCCTCCTGCAGTGTGTGCAAACTTGGTGAAGAACTACAGGAAATGTCTGACCTCTGTAATTGCCAACAAAGGTTTCTGTGCCAAATATTAAGTTCTGTTTTTCTATTCTATCAAATACTTATTTCATGCAATAAAATGCCAATTAATTATGTAAAAATCACACAATGTGATTTTCTGGATTTTTTTTTAAGGATTCTGTCTCCTGCAGTTGAAGTGTACCTACAATACAATAAAATTACAGACATCTCCATTCTTTCTAGGTGGGAAAACTTGCAAAATCAGCAGTGTATTAAATACTTATTTTTCCCACTTTATGACGTTGATCGTCACGTCATCCAGCAGCTTTCTTCTAAAGAATACAGGAGTGCTTAACAAAACGAGTTCTCCTCTGTATGGGAGAGCACTCGTAGCATTCTTGCAGCAAATCAGTAAGTGAAGGAATTAACTATCTGAGATCTTTGGCTCAGTAAAATGTGCATTTCTCCATATATGTCCATCAAAAGCTGCTAAGTGTGAATCAACTATTCAAATAAAATAAAAAATCCGGTTAATAAAATCAGCCATAAAATAAACCATGAATATTAAAATGGAAACCACATCTGCACTATGTTTGTTTTGTACCACACTGTATGCAGTGTAAGCTTTTGTCCTTACACATAACAAATAACAGCAAATTATAGTGGCAGCGCCAACAGAAGCCTAAGGAGTGTAAACCAGTATGGATGAGAAAATATCGAAGACAAAAGACACCTTTGTGGAGCCTTAGCCGTTTTCTTTGCAGCTTAAAGCATTCAGGTGCTTTTATACCTTCTCTATTGTTCCTTTATAGCATGTACCCTGTTATTAAAGAGCTGATATTAAAGGATCATACTTCAGTAATACTATTAGTTTCTGTGCACACAATAAAACATGAAATATGCTGACTTGTTACGCTGTATTTCATTGCAGATCCCTTAGTAACATGTTTATCTTCTACAGTATAATAGTAGATCTAGTCCTATCTAGGTCTCTAAATCCCTGGATTATTGAACACAATCAATGATCTTCTCTCGACCCTAACCGTCCAGCCGGGTGTTTTCTGTGATCTTAATGGTTTACAATGAAAAATGCAACCTTCAGCTTCGCAAAACACAAATGCGGCTACCTTTTCATTGTAGTCCACACCTTGTTTTTCCCCTCCTGTATGGAGTAGTGTGCAAAAGTTTGTTCACACAGGCTAACCTAGCTTCAGATCAACACTGAATGATCTATAATAGATCTTTCAGGTTATGTGCACACGTTCAGGTTTTTTCGCATTTTTTTCATGCTACAAACGCTATAAAAACTCATTAAAAATGCATACATTATGCATTCTATCATTTAGAATGCTTTCTGCATGTTTTGTACACATTGATGCGTTTTTTTCCACGAAAAAAACGCATTGCGGTAAAAAAATGAGCATGTTCATTATTTTTGCGGATTTTCTGCGTTTTTCCCGCAATTCTATGCATTTGGGAAAAAACGCACAAAAACGCACAAAAAACGCGTCAAAAACGCATGCGGATTTCTGGCAGAAATGTTTTTGTCAGGAAAATTTCTGCAAGAAATACTGACGTGTGCACATACCCTCAGTGCTCAGAGGCTGCAATTTTTCTTGGCAGCTCAGGTTCTGTTTACACAGGATGGGACCCGTAGAAGCGCAAGCACAGCGCAAAACGGCCGTCGTCCCCGATCTCCCCTGCTCACACGAGCTGCGGCTCCTTCACCTCTGGCCATGAATTTTATGTGGACTTGTTACCAATAAAGGTTTGAATCTTGTGAAGACCGGTGAGTGCCCTCATCTTTTCTTATATGTGGATTGTGCAGATGGACGTCTAGCTTCAGAGGAGCACCTAAGGTCTGGATTATATGGCGGCGCAATATTATGCTCGTGACCAGTACGCCCTGTTAGTGGTGTAATGTAAAGCTTCAGCGTTGGGGACAGTGCCGCTCCGCTTTTGTCTCTTTGTTCATTGATTATTCATTTTAAGCTTATATCTGTATGTGGGCCCTTATGTACAGCACCATGGGATCAATGGTGCTTGAAAAAAACAAAAAAAAAACCCAAACAATGCTAATAAAAAAATGCCAGAGTGTAAACCGGAAAGTCTCTCTTTTCACTCGGAATTCCCAAGTATATTATTGGAAAATGGGTTTACTTTATTGCCATAAAATTATTATTTATTTTGTAAAAGTTAGCAGTAACAATTATTTTTCCATTTTCTCCCCACCTTCCCTTCCTTGCAGTAAACTGCTGTGTACATGCCCACTAGCAAACCTGAAGAAGGGAGTAACAGGAGAGGAAACTATGGGACGGTATTAACATACCTGAGATGACAGGGGAGCTCACTTGAACAAAGTGACTAGGATGTAACTTGTACCATTTCTAGCCATAATTTAAGAATGAGAAGTTAAGTACCGATATTTTTTAAATAATCAGTATAGATATTTAATAACATATTACTATCCTAATGCAGTAACTGATGTATCCACTTCCCAAATATTTTTTTTTACTTTTAAAGCGTACTTTGAAAAATGTGTTTATAAATATTGTGTGCCCTAAAACATTCAGCAGATAGGTGTGGATCTATTCCCTGATAATCTCCCTACGTTTTCCACGTGTGTGCGTGGGTTTCCTCTAGGTTCTCCAGTTTTTCCCCACTCTTCATGCTGATAGGGAAGTTAGATTGTGAGCCCCAATGGGAACAGTGATGATAATGTATGTAAAACGCTGCAGAATATGATGGCTCTATATAAGCAAAGCACAATAATAATAGTAATAATAATAACCTGATCAATGGCTTGAAAGACTGTTCAGTACAGCTCAAATCAGGAAGTAGAAGGAAGCAAAGACCTCCTGCATGAGTGTCCGCACCGAGAGGCGTATTACTATGCCTTTAAACAATTCTGGACTGCCCATATGATGATGTCATGTGTTTGGAAGCTTCTGATAGGTTTTTTTGGAAACATCTGAGTTAATTAAAGACACACATGTGGATGTATTTTAATGCACACCTGAAACACACTGCTTCTTTGTGTAGCATCATGGGAAAGTCTCAAGAAATCAGACAAGATATCAGAAAGAGAATTGTGGACTTGCACAAGTCTGGCTCATCCTTGGGTACAATTTCAAGATATCTGAAGGTGCCTCGTTCACCTGTACAAACAATTATACGCAAGTATAAACAGGATGGGAATGTCCAGTTATAATACCGCTCAGGAAGGAGACGGGTTCTGTGTCCCAGAGATGCCAGATTAATGTTTGAAAATGCACACAGGAACAAAGACTTTAATTTTTGGAGACATATCCTGTGGTGTGAAGAAACTAAAATTGAACTTTTTGGCCATAATGACCATCATTACATTTGGAGGAAAAAGGGAGAAGCTTGGAAGCCTAAGAACACCATCCCAACTGTGAAACACGGTCGTGGCAGCATCATGTTGTGGGGATGCTTTGCTGCAGGAGGGACTGGCACACTTCACAAAATAGGCAGCATCATGAGAAAAAAAGATTATGTTGCAATTCTGAAGCAACATCTCAAGACATCAGCCAGGAAGTTAAAGCTTGGGGCGGATATGTATCTTCTAAATTGACAATGACCGGAAGCATGCTGCCAAAATGGTAACAAAGTGGCTTAAGGATAACAAAGTCAATGTTTTGGAGTGGCCATCACAAAGCCCTGATCTCAATCCTATTGAAAATTTATGAGAAAAGTTCGGTGAGAGCATGGCGACCTACAAACCTGGATCAGTTACACCAGTTTTGTCAGGTGGAATGGGCCCAAATTCTGACCAACTATTGTGAGAAGCTCGTGGAAGGATATCCTAAATGTTTGAACCAAATCATTCAGTTTAAGGGCAATGGTACCAAATACTACCGAAATGTATGTAAACTTTTGACTTTGCAGTAAGTAATAAAAATGCCTTAATACGTTCTCTCATCATTCTGGCATTTGGCAAATATTAATAATTATGGTAAAGGTAATCCTAAAACAGGAAAGGTTTATTCTGGTTTCATGTCAGAAATTGAGACAAACATGCATATGTGTCTTTTCATATAGTTTATGTAAACTTCTGCTTTCAACTGTATCTGTAAGAACTCTAGTGTACGGTAGTGTGAAGTATGAGCAGGGATGGCTCTGTACCAAGAGGCAGGTGAAAACCCTTCTTAACCATCCATGCAGCTAGATCCGCTCACATGTTTATACAATATGAAACAGGTTTCTTTTTAGAAACAAGCGAGCTGTGTGCTTTCTCTCCTTGTAAATCCAGCTAAATTGCTCACATGCGGACACCTCTTTCATCTCTCGCCCTTCACCTCTTGCTTTACAATCTCTTGTATTGTGTTTCCAGGACTGCTGAGCCAACCAGTAAAATTTGTTTAGACAGTTTATAGACTGTTGCTTTGGCAAATAGTACTAATGATTATATGATCGTATTCTGCCACAATATCTGCAGTGTTTTCAATCAATGTTTAATAAGCAAGCTCACAATGTATGGTAACATAGTCACTTTTTGAAGATATTTAAACTGTATACCCAGCCACGCAGAACTGCTAGCAGACATTAATGTACAAATGATTACAGAAAACATAGTACTAAACATTGCACAAAAACACCTAGAACCGCTGAAATGAATGGCGAGAGCCCGTCAATAGATGTATTCATAAGCTTTTTATAACAGACATAAAATGTACAACCAGATGTGAGAATGAAAACATATTGAGAGCAAAGCAAAAGAAGACCATACAGAACTGCATACTAGTGATGGCTTGTAACACACCTACTTGGGAATGGCTTGGGCATTTTTATCAGAGGCTCGTGCATAGATATTATCAGGATACCCAAAGACCTCCATGCATAGATAGTATCAGGATACCCAAAGCCCTCCATGGATAGATAGTATCAGGATATCCAAAGCCCTCCATGCATAGATAGTATCAGGATATCCAAAGCCCTTTACTCCTTAGCACGATGTCAAGTAATCATCCATTAGAACGGATCCAGCAGCAATCCGCTGACAAAAAAGTTGTGCAGACACAGCTTTTATGTCCGATTGCAAAAAAAAACGATTTCAACTGGATTTTTTTTTGTCATTGAAGTCTGTGGAAATCGAACCTGTTAAATAGCCGTTCGTTTTTCTACCATTTGAAAAGGATACGTTTATTGCTTACTGGAGGTGGAAGACAGATATTTAACATCTATTCTTGGACATGTGAACTACTGAACATTCATCTATTTGAGACTGATCCAGTAAGAAAAACAGAATCATTTTCAAATGGGAGAAAAATGGATGGCTAATTATCGGATCCATTTTCCATAGATGGACCCAATTGCAATCAATTTATTTTAGGCGGATAAAAAAGCTATGTCCGCACAACTTTTTTCCTCATTGGATTGCTGCTGGATCTGTTCTAACAGATTATTGATTATTGGACATGTGAACTTGGCCTATATCTTGCTAAGGAGTGGAGGGGTATGACCATCAGGATAAAATCTATGCATGAGCCACTGATGATACTGGACATGTGAACTTAGCATTATAGTGACAAAGCCTGTGGTGCTCCCCATGCAGTGAGGACGTACTGGGCCGCAGGCCTTTAAGGGAGGATAACATGACAGGGTTGAGTGGGCCTATAGGGAGTGAACAGAAGGGAGGAGGTTAAACTGTAGAGTGAAGAGGTGATTAGATTCGAATCAGGGCTCACGGATTGGTTTAGAGGGAAAGTAGGTGGGCAAAAGGGGGTGACGGGGGGGACTATTATAAATGGGGGCACCCATCTTAGAGGAGCAACCATTTTGGTGCCCTCTTAGCAGTGGAACAAGCTCCCACCCTCCCTTAATTTTGAGGAATTTCTGGTTTATATGTAGGTCTAAAACTTCGTGACAAGGGTTTAGGGCAAGTTTGGTAAGGATTGGATCCGTTTCGCTAAGGGTTCTGTAAGTATGCTTCGTTGCGGCAGCAAGGCGGGGGGAAAGAGGTCCTCAAAGTTGGTGGGGCTAAGAAATGGCGGCTTGGAGGGGGGGGATTTTTAAGATCCTGGACTCCCCCTGGTGTGGTTTAAAATGGAAAGGAAATTGGTGGTTATACGGTTGAGATGACTGGGGCCGTGGGATTCTGGTGGATATTGGCCGGGCGAGTTTTTTAAGCGTCTCTAAGCTGGTGCCTAGCGGCTAGAGGCAAAGACACGACCTGGAGGCCAAATTATGGAAATTTGACATGAGTTGGTTATTTGTTGGGGCTTCGAGGACCGCCTTCCCTGGGGTTTAATATTAAGCAAACTGTTTAACTGTTATGTTTGAATGTTAATAAAAGGCTGCTGTGGCCAATTTATCCAAATAAACGTTTGATGAGTAGTCATTGGGGTATGGGTTAAATTAGTGTTTTGGGGGAGGTTTTTAGAAGGGTTTAGAGTTAATGGTCGGTTTAAGTGAAACTCACGGGCATTACGAATACCCAATGTCATGATAAAAAGTGTATACAAAGTGTATGTGTGGAGTAACAACAATAGAAGGCTCAACTCTTTTCAGCTTGTCATACATAGGTGGTCTACCATGTTTGACCTTATTCCATTCCATTATTCCATGTTCATACCATCCTTTGTAATGGGCAGTATATATTACCTTATTCTTCTTTCTATTACTCAGATTCATTCTCATATTGATTTTGATTCTATTCTGCAGCATTATATTGTCACTAGCTAGTCATTGCTTGGTAGAATAACATGGATAAGGCAGTATATCTCAAAATTTCCAAGCTAAATACCCCTATATTTTAACCAAATACTTCAATGCTACAATCAGTCCTGATTTTAAGAACATAGCAGCTCGAATAACAGAGTATTGCTTTATATTGAAGGTGGAAGACGTGGATAGCAGGGGTATGTGTCTTCTTACTTTGTATTTCTTATTCACACCAACAAGAAGTGTCAGACTTAAAACAAATTAAATACTTATCTCAAGCTTCTGGAGGTGGAAGAGGGGGGTATATACAGCTCTGGCAAAAATTAAGAGACCACTGCACAATTTTGTAAAAATCAGCATGTCTGACAGCCATTCCATTCCAGTGTCAGTTGAATTCCAACCAGAGTACAACTCACTCTACTTAATGTGCTTCTACTTAGGTGATCACCTGAACCAAATCTTATTTAATGAAGGAAAGTATAAAAAACTCTGCTGTGGTGTTCACAATCCTCTTGCAATAGAACAAGCTGGATGGCAAAACAAGTGCTGGTAATATCCCAAAAGTAATAGGAATTAGTGATGAGCGAATATACTCGATACTCGAGATATCTCGAGCACGCTCACCGGTCCTCCGAGTATTTTTTAGTGCTTGGAGATTTCGTTTTTCTTGCCGCAGCTGAATGATTTACATCTGTTAGCCAGCATAAGTACATGTGGGAATTCCCTAGCAAACCAACCAGGCAACCCCCACATGTTCTTATGCTGGCTAGCAGATGTAAATCATACAGCTGTGGCGAAGAAAACTAAATCTCCGAGCACTAAAAAATACTCAGAAGACCCCCGAGCATGCTTGAGAAATCTCGAGTAACGAGTATATTCACTCATCACCAATAGGAATGAAAAAATAACTTTTACCCATGCCAAGGGAGCTGAAAAGAAAAGTCTTGAGTGAGGAAAAGAAGGGCTCAATTCTGGCTTTACTAGCAGAGGGAGACAGTGAGCGTCATGTTGCCTCCATCCTTAAAATTTCTAAGATGACAGTCTATTACAACAAGGTTAAGCATTTTTGCACCCACTGTGAAATTTGGTGGCAGATCGGTGATAATCTGGGGATGCTTCAGCAAGGCTGGAATTGGGCAGGTTAATCTTTGAGAAGGACGTATGAATCAAGCCGCATACAAGGTTATCCTGGAAAAACAGTTGACTCCTTCTGCTCAGGCAATGTTCCCCAACTCTGAGGACTGTTTTTCTCCAGCAGGACAATGCGCCATGCCATACAGCTAGGTCAATGTGTGGATGAAGGACCACCACATCAAATCCCTATCATGGCCAGCCCAATCTCCAGACCTGAACCCCATTGAAAACCTCTGGAAAGTAATCAAGAGGAAGATGGATAGTCACAAGCCATAAACAAAGAAGAACTGCTTACATTTTTGTACCAGAAGTGGCATAAGGTCACCCAAAGGTAGTGTGAAAGACTGGTGGAAAGCATGCCAAGACGCATGAAAGCTGTGATTAAAAATCATGGTTATTCCACAAAATATTGATTTCTGAACTCTTCCTGAGTTAAAACATTAGTATTATTGTTTCTAAATGATTCTGAACTTGTTTTCTTTGCATTATTTTGACCATTTCTCATTTTCTGAAAATAAATACAAAATGTATTGCTTGGAACTTGCGAGACATATTGTCAGTAGTTTATAGAATAAAAGAACAATTGACATTTTACTCAAAAATATACCTATATAGAGAAAAATCAGACAAACTGAAAATTTTGCAGTGGTCTCTTAATTTTTGCCAGAGCTGTTTACATGAGGCATATTGCACAGATCTTGGCAAATTTATAGAGAGAGAGAAAAAATTGGAACAGCATCAGATACTACCTTGATGACTTGCAAAGTTTCCCCAACCAATATTCAAATGGCTTAAAAATAGAAATAAAAAAAGGAAAACAGCACAAAAAAACTGGAAAAAAAAAAAAGTGGACTTTATTGCCCAAACAGCGTGGCAATGTTTCGGATATAGTATCCTTTCTCAAGCTTGAGAAAGGATACTATATCCGAAACGTTGCCATGCCGTTTTTTCATTTTTTTGTGCTGTTTTCCTTTATATATATATATATATATATATATATATATATATATATATATATATATATGTATATATATATATATCGTATATATATATATACTGTACACTGCTCAAAAAATAAAGGGAACACTTAAACAACAGAATATAACTCCAAGTAAATCAAACTTCTGTTAAATCAAACTGTCCAATTCAATTTCACATGCTGTTGTGCAAACGGAATTGACAACAGATGGAAATTATTGGCAATTATCAAGACACCCTCAATATAGAAGTGGTTCTGCAGGTGGGGACCACAGACCACATCTCAGTGCCAATGCTTTCTGGCTGATGTTTTGGTCACTGTTGAATGTCGGTTGGGCTTTCACACTCGTGGTAGCATGAGACGGACTCTACAACCCACACAGGTGGCTCAGGTAGTGCAGCTCATCCAGGATGGCCCATCAATGCGAGCTGTGGCAAGAAGGTTTGCTGTGTCTGTCAGCATAGTGTCCAGAGGCTGGAGGCACTACCAGGAGACAGGCCAGTACACCAGGAGACGTGGAGGGGGCCGTAGGAGGGCAACAACCCAGCAGCAGGACCGCTACCTCTGCCTTTGTGCAAGGAGGAACAGGAGGAGCACTGCCAGAGCCCTGCAAAATGACCTCCAGCAGGCCACAAATGTCCATGTGTCTGCACAAACGGTTAGAAACCAACTCCATGAGGATGGTCTGAGTGCCCAATGTCCACAGATGGGGGTTGTGCTCACAGCCCAACACTGTGCAGGACGCTTGGCATTTGCCACAGAACACCAGGATTGGCAAATTTGTCACTGGAGCCCTATGCTCTTCTCAGATGAAAGCAGGTTCACACTGAGCACATGTGACAGGCGTGGCAGAGTCTGGAGACACCGTGGAGAGCGATCTGCTGCCTGCAACATCCTTCAGCATGACCAGTTTGGCAGTGGGTCAGTAATGATGTGCAGTGGCATTTCTATGGAGGGCCGCACAGCCCTCTATGTGCTCACCAGAGGTAGCCTGACTGCCATTAGGTACCGAGATGAGATCCTCAGACCCCTTGTGAGACCATAAGCTGGTACAGTTGGACCTGGGATCCTCCTAATGCAGGACAATGCCAGACCTCATGTGGCTGGAGTGTGTCAGCAGTTATTGCAAGATGAAGGCATTGAAGCTATGGACTGGCCCGCCCCGTTTCCCAGACCTGAATCCAATTGAACACATCTGGGACATCATGTCTTGCTCCATCCACCAACGTCACGTTGCACCACAGACTGTCCAGGAGTTGGCGGATGCTTAAGTCCAGGCCTGGGAGGACATCCCTCAGGAGACCATCCGCCGCCTCATCAAGAGCATGCCCAGGCGTTGTACCGTTGAGAGGTCATACAGGCACGTGGAGGCCACGCACAATACTGAGCATCTTTTCCTTGTCAGGCATTTCCACTGAAGTTGGATCAGCCTGTAATTTGATTTTCCACTTCCAAATCCAGACCTCCATTGGATATTCATTTTGATTTACATTGATAATTGTTATGCTTTATTGCTCTGAACACATTCCACTATGCAATGAACAAAAATTTGCAACTGGAATATTTCATTCAGAGATATCTAGGATATCCCTCTGATACCGTTCAATAGGATCCTAATAATAGGCATCAAGCAACAGGATATGTTTGAGAGACGCATGGATGACAGCTACACATGAATCTTTTATAACATGCAAACTTTAAGTAGATAAAGAACAAGCCATGTAAGATGTAAACTCTAAATATTAACAATCACAATCTGTCATTTTATTTATGCTTTCATGAATTTCTGCTCTATGCTGGAGTAATCAGTACCTGAAATATAAGTAGTAGAAAAATATTCAGAAATAGGCAATACGTTGCATACTTAACCGTCCCAGTTGTCAAGCTTGAACATGTGTCTGACATCCATTGCATTCACTTATCTTTCCTATAACTGTGCGTGACAAAGCAATGTGGTATTTTAGGTTTAATCCAACAAATGCTTATCACAGCTCTCATAGCATGTTGTGCCTGACTTGGCAGTGAAATGCCCAATACTCTTTGCTATTCTTTTTGTTTAGCATATATCAAATTCGTGCCTGGAAAGACTTGGCTTCTCTTCTGATGTTTACCGCACACCAGTAGATTTTTAGCCTCATATCTGATGGGATTCTCTTCTAGTTAGTTGCAGAATGTTGCTTAGAATAATATTTGAATGGAGTGACATCTATTCTACATAGTTGTTTAGTTTTAAAATAATTTTGAATATTTTTTGATACTTTGTGTTAAAGAGAACCTGACACCTAATACACGATGCTAATCTGTGGATAACATGTATCAAGCACTGGCTGTACCAATTTCGTCAGGCATGTTCGAATCTGAAATGCTGCGGCGTTTAAAAAAAAACCATAGTTTAAAAGCCGCTGGGAACCGAGACCGCGCTGTAGCCTAGACAGACCGTCAGTTTAGTTAATCGGTGCCTCTAAGCTGGGGCATAGCGGCTAGGGGTAAGTTATGACCTGGGACCAAGGTGGGCTTATTAAAACTGTAGTTTTATAGGTTTGGGTCTTCGAGACCACCCCTCTAAGAGGTTGTTTTATAATATTTATTAAAAAAATTATTAGGTAGTTTGGGGGGAAATCAGAAAGGGAGGACATAAGAGGAAGGGGTAAGTCAAAGCTCACATGAATCGCAAATACCCCTGTGTCAAGAGTGTCATGTTTTCTAATTCTTAAGTTGAAAGAACTGTCTCATTCAGACGATAGCATTTTATGCCCTTAGATGTGATGCATCTTTTTTAACATTACTAGATAGAATTGTGCGAATCTTACTTTTAAAATAAAATTAATTTCCCAAATAATACAGTGCCCTAGTAGATACCATGCACTGAGTACTCTACAAGGCTTAGTCGCTGCTAGCTGCTGTACAGTATTTAAGTACAACTGTCAGCTGCTACCCAAAACTCCTTGCCCTCTATGCTTTTGCTATCTAGTGACCCAAAGTGGTGTTTCCTACATGACAGCATTATTAAACAATGATGCGTTATTTAGTGTCACATATGGAGATAAGGAACTTGAATTACTAAATTAAGACTCCACTGTTACTCACCTATCCTGGTCCCAGCTCCAGCATTGGGTTGTGCTGTTTCCTTTCCATAAGGCTATCTCTTTTTTTGCTATTTCATGCTGGGTTTCAATGATAGCCTGGCATACATCTCTGTACACTATCTTAGTATTTGGGTATCAAATGAAGGCTGCCAATATGCAAATTATCCACAAGTCTAATCATATGAGCCACTCAAATCTGCTACTCCTGTGCACTTCTGCACCAAATGCCTGATTACCTAATGATCTCTGCTGTTCCTGTACGTATATGTGCTGTTCACAATTAAAATTGCAATGAATAGTTGAAGCTTTGTAATTTATTTTTCCATTCATGTAAATCACTGTTGAAACACTGGCTGGTGTAAACTGAAATTTAAAAAAAATAAAAATTGAGATATAAAAGGGGGTGATGAAGAGTTCAGCTGAGTGTGGCAGAAAGGCAGGTAGTATCTTCATAAGAATTTAGTTAAAAAAATGGGCAATATTGCTTATTCTTCTGAAGATATCACCTGCCTCTCTGTCACACTGAGCAGCACTTTTATGATCCCCCTTTTTTT
Organism: Ranitomeya imitator; assembly: GCF_032444005.1. Taxonomy (NCBI): domain Eukaryota; kingdom Metazoa; phylum Chordata; class Amphibia; order Anura; family Dendrobatidae; genus Ranitomeya; species Ranitomeya imitator. The sequence continues at coordinate 382,174,857 of NC_091285.1, read as the reverse complement.
TTTTAATCTCAATTTGTTAACATTTTTTTCTGATACATGGTGGTTCCTGGACTGGACCATCACCTGGGGCAGCTGCAGCTGATTTCTTCCATATCTGGATTTGAAACATGGTGCCTGGTATCTGCACATCCCTCCATGATGCCTTCTGCCAGCCCTGACCATCTCCAATTTATGAAGGATTTCTGCACTCTGGAGCGCTCTGCCTTTTTATTTCATTATAGGTTAATTGTCAAAAACTGAACCAAACACTAACACAAAACACCATTTTTGCACATGTGAAAAATCACTGATCTCTGAATGAGGACTTAAGAGGTGAATTCAATGGAAGCAAACAAAATTGTCCCTTTTGTGCCCCTACACAGGATCACACCGTCCATTCAATGTTTGCGCGGACAGATTGAGCAGTCCTCATTAGGTGTATATTCTTAAAGCCACACACATCAACGGATATTCAAAACATAACTTAAAAAAAGATTTAGTTTACATAGAAACGTAGAATACAATCCTAGTGTTATTATAACGGGGATACAGCACTTGGCACAGGACCTGGGTTAATCCTTACTATGTAAACAAATATGTGGAATGCTACCTTGGATTAGCATGGACGAAGCTTTTGCAGTTGTTGTTACATGTGCCGGTGTACAGGTGATGATGGCGAAGAATACAGAAACGCTAAGCATTTAGAACAAGAGGTCTTATCCTAAGCTCTATGCCTACAATTTAGTGGGTCTGAAATCTGGAGTATGTGAAATATATAAAAATAGCATGTTATAAAAATGCATTATGTTTCCGTCAACCAGCAGAATTGTGAATGCAGCTCTGGAGTATTATCACTGAAGATCAATTTCTGCAATGTACTTTTCAAAGTAACGAAATGTTTTATATGGCTTGTATCTAGTGTCCAAAGATGCACATACTGTATGGTTTCCTGATGTAGAAAGGTTTGAACTGTTGTCTGAACTGAAAACTATAATACTTTATATACATTTTTTTGTTCTTCATTTTCAAAGGGAACATTTTATTCCATTTTTTTTACATTTTTTTATAGAAAACAGTTTAAACAGGTAAACACTTGCGAAATCCTGGTGGAGCAGGAAACGGTCCTGGCATTAGTTCAGCACCTGGAGCTATGTGTGTATCTTCCAGACTGCAGAGTGTGTACATATAAACACACAGATCTGGCGTATCGTGCGTGTGCGTGTCACTGTGTGTTGTGGCTTTCCATAGGGTTTCGCTTTGTGCAATCTATTTTACTAGCTCACGTTTCACTAAGTAATTCATCTGACAAATCAGGTATCTCTTTCCATTGCTTATTAAACACACTTACAGCTTTCCTTAAAAGGCTTTTTGTGTGTCTGCTTATGGGAAGCATAAAAAATCCCCCTCCCCATATGGCATGAGATGTAACAGAAAGATTAAAGCCATATTACGTTTCTTGGCCTGCCCCGCTGATTTCCTTAACCCGTTCATTGCTGGACACATGAAACCAAAAATCAAGTAAACAGGGTATGTTTAGCCCAGATCATTTTGCTTCATTTTCACAGAATATGCTGTTTATGGTGTTGAAGAGTTTCCACGTTGCATATTTATGCTTTAGTCAATGAAAGGGCTAAAACCAGGTCTGGGACATCTCAACAGTAATTGGAGAACATGATTTATACTTTTATTTCACTTCCTTTGAATACAGTCGTTGTCTGGAGAAATTGTACTGCCAACAATGCAATGAAAATGAAAAGAAAGAAGCGTTAATGTTAGTGATAAATTGGTCTTCTGACCAAGCATTTTTGTAGAAAGTGGAAATGATTCCTGAATTTCCAGGAATATATAATATTCCCAAGCATACACCTTAGACAATATTACTTGGGCCAGCTCTTAGTTGGCTAAAGGCCCCTTCAAATTAAGCGACGCTGCAGCGATACCAACAACGATCCGGATCGCTGCAGCGTCGCTGTTTGGTCGCTGGAGAGCTGTCACACAGACAGCTCTCCAGCGACCAACGATCCCGAAGTCCCCGGGTAACCAGGGTAAACATCGGGTAACTAAGCGCAGGGCCCCGCTTAGTAACCCGATGTTTACCCTGGTTACCAGCGTAAAAGTAAAAAAAAAAAAACACTACATACTTACCTACCGCTGTCTGTCCCCGGCGCTGTGCTTCTCTGCACTCCTCCTGCACTGACTGAGCACAGCGGCCGGAAAGCAGAGCGGTGACGTCACCGCTCTGCTTTCCGGCTGACCGACGCTCACAGCCAGTACAGGAGGAGTGCAGAGAAGCACAGCGCCGGGGACAGACAGCGGTAGGTAAGTATGTAGTGTTTGTTTTTTTTTACTTTTACGCTGGTAACCAGGGTAAACATCGGGTTACTAAGCGCGGCCCTGCGCTTACTAACCCGATGTTTACCCTGGTTACCAGTGAAGACATCGCTGGATCGGTGTCACACACGCCGATCCAGCGATGTCCACGGGAGATCCAGCGACGAAATAAAGTTCTGGACTTTGTTCAGCGACCAACGATCTCCCAGCAGGGGCCTGATCGTTGGTCGCTGTCACACATAACGATTTCCTTAACGATATCGTTGCTACGTCACAAAAAGCAATGATATCGTTAACGATATCGTTATGTGTGAAGGTACCTTTACTGTAGACTCAATTAACACCAAAAAATTACAGCACAGCAATGATACGTTTGGAAAATTTAGCTGTGATCATTTCGCAAAAGTGTCAAAAGCTGTGCTCACAGTCATTTCTAATTTATTTTCGTGCTAGCCATTAAAAAAAACAAACAAATGTAACATAATTTTGATGCAAAGTATGCCTGAAAAGAGGCACAAAGACTGTAGTAAGTGTGCTCCACTGTCCGTGTGACGATGCAGCAAATAAGTAAGTGAGTCACAGAAAATCTATGGTAAGGGAATATTTTTCATAGAGTTCATCGCAAAAGTTTGGTTGTTCAAACTGGATTCTGCCATGTATTGGTCATTGGATCTTCCCCAAAATTAGTCTCATTGTAATTCAATAGGACTCATCTGTGGAACCACGTACACTTGCACTGGATGTGGAATGTAAACAGAATTAATGAGGAATTAGGTGAAAACCTATAGTTAAATTCTCATCGAATCTTGCAAATCTGGACATACTCTAATGGCTTGTGGATATGAGCAATTATAAGGCTTAATCCAATTAAACAATACTATTTTGTATGCCCAAGTAAGCAGTCATACAGATGTCCATGGATCTCAGACCAATCACAGCTCTCCTGACCAAAGAGTGACAGCTTAATAATTTTCTGAGGCTGTCATGCTTGGGTTGAGAGATCCACAGTTGCTCTGTGCATTGCGGTCTGTGATCGGACTGAGATGCATGGATGTCTGTTCCAATTTCATATACTCAAGGATTACATACTATAGCATTTCAGAGTGCAGCTTTAATTTATTAGTTATATAGTTGTGTAGAGTGGCTCTCTTTGCTTGCACCTGTTAACACTTGTCTTTTCCTGTTTGGAAGTACAGGTCAGTGTTTTTATATTTGTTATCTTCATGCTGACAGGCTCCCTTTAAAGATTATATCATATTGACTAATGACTAATCCACCTGTCCCCCCGCTATTCCCCGGCCTCTCCCCTCTGTTAATCCCTTCACTGGCTCCCCATTACCCAGAGACTCCAGTACAAAAGCCTAACCATGACATACAAAGCCATCCACAACCTGTCTCCTCCATACATCTGTGACCTCGTCTCCCGGTACTTTCCTGCACGCAATCTCCGATCCTCACAAGATCTCCTTCTCTACTCCCCTCTTATCTCCTCTTCCCACAATCGTATACAAGATTTATCTCGTGTATCACCCCTAGTCTGGAACCCTCTACCACAACACATCAGACTTTCGCCTACCATCGAAACCTTCAAAAAGAACCTGAAGACCTACCTCTTCCGACAAGCCTACAACCTGCAGTAACCACCGAACGACCAAACCGCTGCACGACCAGCTCTACCCTCACCTACTGTATCCTCACCCATCCCTTGTAGATTGTGAGCCTTCGTGGGCAGGGTCCTCTCTCCTCCTGTACCAGTTGTGACTTGTATTGTTCAACATTATTGTATCTGTTTTTATTATGTATACCCCTCCTCACATGTAAAGCGCCATGGAATAAATGACGCTATAATAAAAAAATAATAATAATATTATTTTGTCAGAAAACATCCTTAAAGATAAGTTGTCACGTGAAAATGACATATTGCCTAAATTAGGCTTTAGCATAACGTATATTTAAAAGAAAATGAGTATATATATATATGTATATACATATATATATATTGCTATTAAAAATCAACAAAATTAGTAATCTCAAAATCTTTGCAAAGGCCATTAAGGCTTTATTAAGATTTATAATTTCTGTTCTCTCAGGAAGAGTTTATAGCATGGCTCCATATCATCAACAGGATTACAATTACAGGTAACACCTCTATACACAGCTTATAACACATGATATGCCAATCACAGTAGGTTATAGCTACAGTTGACCCTGCCACCCACCCATTCACAATGACCTTTGCACAGGCTCATTAGATCTTTAATACAAAAGATATAGTCAAGGTCTGACCATTGTGGCTATGTACATATATTTTTTCCTGAAACCACAGGAATAAAGTCCCAGTGGCCTTTGTGAAAATTGCAAAATGTATATTTTTTAATTTTTCACACAGACTGTAAAAAAATTACTAGAAATTTAGAAAATACATATAACCCAACCTGTTTCTGATCATGGCTTCCCATTAAGCTCAGCTTGACTACTCTGGTCACATTATTTGGCATGGTTATGGACAAGACATTATCATGCCACAATATTGTGGAAAGATGGGGACCAGCATTGAGATAAAGAGCAAAATGTAAAGTTTTAGAATTGGTGCAGAGCAGGGAGCTAAAGAAGAATGTTTGTTGGAAAGCTAATTCCAAGAAGTCCCCACAAATCGAATCTCCAAGATGAAACCATAGCCTAATGATGAGCTCTTCGGAGTTTTACCTTATGCATACAATGCATGTTTTTAAACTGTTTATGAAAATTGAGGCAGGTCCATAGTTAATGTGTCCTTAAAGCATCCGGAGACGGCCATCCATCACACGCCATGAAAGGAATAGCTCTGTAAACTGCATTTATAGAAAATGGCAGTGTTCCCTAGTTCCAAGATGAAATATGATACAATGAAAATGAAAGGGAATCTTAAGGTCGGACCCCTAAGGTTTTTCCTTTTAGAGTACAGGAAACGGGACTTGAAAATTATTATATTCAAATCATAACCAGGTGAGTATTCCTCAGAAATGAAAAGGTTAAATAATGAGAAGCTCTGTAGCATATGATATTTCCGAGCTCCTGTTAACAACTGCATTTCACATGCTGGAGGAACAACAGATCTCTTGGAAGGAGTTATGATTGAAAACAGAAACAATTGCTTATTATGTAGAAAGCATCTAATGGTAATTATATATTATTATACATCATTTAGAGAAATGTTAACTGCAATGCTATGGACTAAGATGTCAGGACTCAGAGCCCACAGCCAGGATGGCAGAATCAGTATCTCTGCATGGAACAAGTTCTGGTTCAAGCAAGTAATACAGTAAAGAAGTAGACACAGCATGCAAGGAAGACAATATTCTGCACAATTACCAAGTGCCATGCTATAGTGTCCAAACCTATCATATATATACTGTATATATAAATAATGTACAGCCATTGTACCAAAGGCAAAGTGGTTTCATTTAAAAAAAATGTACAAAAACAATACACAAAGCCATGTATATAGATCTTGCATGCCAACACTCGGATCTATAATTTTTACGCTGGTCTTGTCGATTCAGGTATAAGTTGTCATATATGAGTACATGAGAAATAACACTATTTCTGGTCATTACATAACTTGTATGCTACATTTTACAGTTCTCTCTGAGCTGGTGGGTGCAGACTAGTGGCTATGATGCCTCCTGTATGCAACACACACAGAAACACAAAGATTCCCGCTCTTCTTTAATGAAGAAAAAGCAGCATTAGCTGCATGGAAAAGATTATACAGGAGTACTGAGCACTGTAGCTGTGAATCCAACACTGTAGTATGCAGAAACAGCTGCTCCGTCTTCCTGTGTCGGCCAATGTCTGCTTGTCTTTCATTGTGCTCAATGTTTACTCTTCATCCCCCCTCCTCTCTCCATAGAGGATAATAGCAGGAGTAATCTGACACTTAACTGTTGTGGCAGTCTGTCTTGCTTTGACCAAGAAAGAGTGGAGCTTTTTTTTAAATCAGAGATGGGATTTTGAGTTCAGGGAGCAAAGGAGTGGAGAAGGAGCATCTCATAAATGGAGAAAGAAGGAAAGAAGCACATTTATCTGATATATGTTACTTTTATTGGTTTGTTGAAATGGAAGCGACCAGACTGACTTGTATATCAAAATCCATTATGTAAAGGATATAATTGGTGTGCAAAAATAGAAAAATGGGGCTATCAGGATAATAAACTTGGTATAATGCAACAGTAGCTGAAAACTTGTGTTGTAATGTTTCCCATTGCTGCCAAAGCTTCCCATGCAAAGTTGAGTAATGTAACCCTGTTAGATTATAATATCCTTATGATACCTTTAAAGCTAATGATAGATCAATTCTTGACATAATTGTATTTCCTGCATTATTGATATTGTAAATTTCTAGAAAACTAACGCTCCGCGCTTTTTCTCCAACTTCTTTGCTCTGTGTAACCATCTCTCAGCATGTGGAATGGAAGACGAGCTGTCACAGCTAACAAGTCAGCAGGCCCTCTATAATCCTGAAATGTAGGACTCTCTTGGAAGGACTTGTGTTGTTTTTCTTGTGATCACTTTACTGAATACACTTTAGTCAGCTGTGCATAGAAAAGCAAAGCAAATTGATTTTATGTACTGTACATTTTGCTCACATAGGTCTGTGGCGCGCATCATTTCTTGATATGTTTTGACATAGTATGTGTTATTTTTAAAGGCAAAGTAAAATGGAGATCTTCATAGAGACTTTCAGAAGAATTGCTGTTAAATCATTGGCAGCATAAAACGTAAAATATTAATTTCACCCTTCCCATTAAAAAGTCAGAAAGCCTGATCAAAATAAACCCAGTAAGTAAAATAAAATGACACCTGGAAAATAAGGACGGGATCAAAATCTATGTGACTGCTGTAAAGCTATTAGATCCATAATACAAATAAATATCTTAAAAAACGGTAATTTATACACATACCTTGTAAAATCTCCCTTTGCCTCCTAAAGCAGAACACAGAGAATAAATAAAGTTAATAATTAAAATATACAATGGGGGGTTGTTTCACAAGAGACATTTATGTTTAATAAATGCGGGTCCCATCTCTGGGACCTTATAATAATAATAATCTTTATAAAGCGCTATATTCCGCAGCGCTTTACATTTTGCAAACATCACTGCCCCCGATGGGGCTCACAATCTAAATTCCCTATCAGTATGTCTTTGGAATGTGGGAGGAAACCGGAGTGCCCAGAGGAAACCCACGCAAACACAGAGAGAACATACAAACTCTTTGCAGATGTTGTCCTTGGTGGGGTTTGAACCCAGGACTCCAGCGCCGCAAGACTGCAGTGCTAACCACTGAGCCACCGACCTTCATATATATCGAGAACAGGGGAACCACTGATACCTCATTCTGGTGTGCCTGCTTTCTCCATTCATTGCCCTGGGAGTTCTGGATACAGGCAAGAACTATTGGTACACTGTACTCGGAACTCCCACTGTAATGAATGGAAAGAGGAGGAACATGTGCCACCACCTCACCACTCACTGATGGTCAAATGTCAATCAGAGATGGGACTCATCCCTATCTTACAGAATGTGACTAATGAGACAATCCTTTTTTTTCTCTTGATCACAAACTAATCCTAGAATCACAATTTCCGATACTTCAATATATAAACTTTAGGGCCAGTTATGAAAGTCTCATAAAAAGGGGACATGGATATTATACTAGACTTATTAGACCATGCTAGGAAGACCTTCTTAAATCACAAATACAGTAACAAAAGTCAACAAATGAGTACGACTGGCCAGAGGGAAAGGTCATCCAACTTCCTCACAAAGCATAAGGAAGACAACAAGTCATCAGTTCTTCTGTCTTGAGATGGAGGGATGTGATCTAATAAATCAGCACCAACAGGGACTCCAATTTTGCTACTGTATATAATTTCTGAAAATTCTTACTTTTATAAATAAATATGTGGAGGGCTGGAAATCATAGGAAAACAGAGTGTTAGCACATTGCTAATGGCAGGCATGGAGAGCATAAACGTGCTGGGGAACTCCGAGAGTAGGAGACCTAGGGCTCATGCACACAATCAATTATTTCGGACGAGCAGTAGTACCTATGATATTCTATAGGGCTGAGTGGTCTGAGGGAAAAATCGGAGACATATCGGACTTTGATCCATGTGTTGGATCAAAATCTGTAATACAAGTCCATGGGTTTGTGAAAAACAATGCACCGCACTGGGATGATATCCAAGTCTGATTTTCACAGACACAGAATGGAGAAGGTGAAGAAACTTTTTTTTCTATTCACTTCTGAGAACAACTGATGCCACTCCAATCAAACTCTGATCAGAGTGTGACCAGAATAATCAGACTGTTTTTCTTGGCTGGAGAGAAACCGGTTGTGTGACCCTGGCCTTAAAGAGGACTTATAAAGTAAATTAATAAATTAAGTAAATTATTAATAAATTAATAATTGGAAAAGAACATAAATAATAGGCACTAGATCAATAAATGAACTGAATATTATTTTGCAGAATATTTTTCAAAACTATACCAAGAAGATAACACTCTTTCGAGATTGGTTCTCTATAGTTTATTGTTCAGGAAGCCCTTCTGCCTAAGGTTACCGACACAGAACACTTTCCCATGGCTGAAAGAGTTCCTGCTTAAAGAAAAGTAGAATTTCTGTAGAATGGTCTTAAAGAGGCCCAGTCCACCCATTAGAGAGCTTAGTGTTAGTTTTTAGTCTTACGATCTTTCAAACATTTACAATTAAGAGTAAGGGGGAGGGGGAGATGTCACTGCCACAACCCAAACTTAATGATGCAGAAAATCCATGCATGCCACAGGACTATTCAGCCTCAACTTCTGTGCCTGTTTAGCAGCTGGAGTGCCAGAGTAAGTTGCTAGGAAGATTTTAATCCCCGATCTATGACTATATTATCTTTGTATCTCTTTGATTCCCATATTGTACAATGTCACATAGCAACACTGGATAGCAACAAATCATGAGCATTAATGACACTATTCAACAATGACCCTTGTATTGTACAACTCTACAGCCCTTTTTGACTCAGACCTTGTTAAAACAAGAATGTAGCTTGAGGTTTCTAGCTCCCAATTAAAAAACCCATATATTTCTATAACAGGGCCCTCAACTATCCCAACCCATTTGCATCCTCTACAACGTAATCACGGTTACAAATAATTCCTGAGGCAAATAAGTGAATAACACAAAACTTGTCTTTTCTCATAAGAGAGGGGAGGATTGGTGACATTCTGCACAGGACTTACTTTCTCCACACTCAGCCAGTATATGAACAGATTGGACAAGTGATGATCATTCTAGAATAATTTGGACTACGCTTTATGCATACATATGTGATAGCTGTCAGGCAAAGACTAGTTTGGCCAACCTCTATTACGCTCAACACCTCCATAAACAAGCATGTTTGACCTCCTATATATAAAACCAAGCCTAAAGGTGTGCATACAGCTTGGATAGCTATTTCTACTGATGCCCCAGTTCATAGCGAATGTGCATGGGTTCTGATTGGAGAGAGGGGAATAAATTGTTGCCAAACACCCCTGGCCACTATTTATTTTCTGAGATGTTAAAATGACCATCTGTCCCTGATGGAAAATCTATACAGCCCTATACATAGACAACCAGACCTACAGTCAGGACCTGAACCCAGCATCTTTTGTGCACCAGACTTCAGCTCTTCCCTCTGAGCTATTCAGCTAGCTGGACAGTTCGTTGCTAATCCAGATACTAGTACCCGTGTTGTTTCTGATTGAACACACTACTTAAACCTGGAATTGCACTTTTTTCCTTGTGAGATTATTGAGCTTCCATCCTTTAGCCAAGCTTCTTTTCACCTGCTCCTTCATTCCAAGATTATACTGCTGCTTCCGTGTACTGACCCCTAATTATTCCTGACTACACTATCTGCTGATCCTTTATCTACAATGCTTCTTCTGGGTACCGACCCCTTGGTTCTTGCTAACTATGCTACCTGCCGATACTGCCCCAATGTGGATGCAATACCACCACTCCAACCCAGGTCATTCCATAACACCTACCTAAATCGGTGGGTTCAGCTGATACTCATAATCTTTTTTTATTGCCACATAATGGAGTCTGTCAGCACAGAAGTATTGTTCAAATCAAGCACCAGATTCATCAAAGTTTTTCAGCTAAAATCTGTTTAAAAAGCCGCCAATTTTTTGACACAACCAGAGTTGACCAAAATTTTTTAGACATTTGGAGTTTTCAAGTCAGTTTTACCAGCTTCGCCAAAATAGGTGGGATGGGGGTGCAACAAGGGCTTGACATCAGAGATATATATACAGAAGCGGGCACCATAAAAAATATAAACAATTAATAATCAAGAGATCAGCCCAATGCATACTAAGATAAATCCAAGAAAACTTGAAAAAGAGATATGCATACGGATAGGGATCACCTTAAGAAAATAATTTTATTTGAGTATGAACATAAAGACACAAGTATATGACCAACATATAAAAAGATTTAAAAAGCCAAAATGGCTAAAGGAACCTGACCCAATATGGTCCTCCCCATAATAAATAGAGGTACACCATCAGCCTCAGTAACAGATATCAACATTTTTGACAATCAAAGTATCAAATTGTTAGCAAATGCAAATACATACTGAAAGTCAATTCACTAAGAAAAAACAGTTCAGTTGATGGTGTGCTGCCAGCCAGGCTTAATTAGTAAAGAGCAATCTAATATAAAGGATAATGAGTTAGGGCACCATGTATATAAACATGGGCGGTGCCAGAAAAGACGCTCTATTTGAATAGTAGAGCCATTACCCAATATGGTTCCTTCTGATGTGTGCTACCTCCATAAATAAAGTACTGTGTGCAGCCTGGGGAGCAGGGACCCCACGTGTATCGACACTAAGCAGTGTCATCCTCAGGGGTGATGTCACAGCTCATCTAATTCCTTATGCCAGAAATCTTACTCCAGTCCCTGACTGAAGATTTGTGGCAAGGTGCAAGATGGAGGACACCGCTTGTCAGATACTCATCACTCTTAAAGGGAACCTGTCACCTGAATTTTGTGGGACCGGTTTTCGGTCACATGGGCGAAGTTTTCGGGTGTTTGATTCACCCTTTCCTTACTCGCTGGCTGAATGCTGGCCGCAATATTGGATTGAAGTTCATTCTATGTCCTCCGTAGTACACGCCTTCGCAAGGGTAAGAAAAGGGTGAATCAAAAACCCGAAAACTCTGCCCATATGACCGAAAACCGGTCCCGCCAAATTCAGGTGACAGGTTCCCTTTAAAGAGGTATGTCATTCAATGAATCAAGAGAGCCTTACTCCAGCACACCTCCTCATTAAGACAACATGAAATTTGCCAGACTTGAAGAATCAGGGGCTTTGTGTCTGAATCCATTGCTGCATTTGCCAGAAATGACTCTTCATTCAAACATTCTGATGTAGTCTTTGATGCACACTTGGTGTGGCCGAGTATTTAATTGAGTCTTCACACCTAGTGCACTTTCATACCTGCATGTTTTCCATCTGTTTTCACCTTGTAAAGCTGTAGCTAATCTCAAGGAAAAGGGGGACAAGATAGATGGAAACCAAGGATGTGGGAAGGTGCATTGGACTACTAACATCACACCAAGGGTACACCAAGAACCTTATTAGCATTCTTAAATAAAGAACAATTGATTGTAAATGCAGCAACAAGTTTGGATACTAAAGGTAAAACTTTACGTCTATATCACCTACAAGGTGCTGTGCTCGGTCTGAAGAGTCATTGGTGCTGATAGATCCTCTGTAAGGCTGAAGTCTACTTAATCACTATGACTTGTATTTCACTAAGATTATGGAAGGATGACTTAGCCCAGGATGATATATTAAGGTTGTATTTACACTGGTCGATCACAGCTGTCAACTGACTGATGATCAGTTACATGCAAGCCAACTGGTGGGCCATTTAATAGCCTGTTAGACAAGCCGACTGTACTTTCATGATCACAGAATGCCTTATATGCATAGAATGTCAATGTTTACACAGGAAGCGTGCTGCTGAGAACGATGATGTTTAAGCTTGCGTAAAAATAATTTCACCTGCAAACAATTGCTATTCTCTTTCATTAGGTACGGTAGTCGTCGGCCTCTTTACTCAGAAAGCTACTGTACTCAGACAGCTGTATTCCTCAGAATGTTTATTCCTGATTGTCAGCAAGTGTAAATGCAGCTTAAAGGAAATCTGTCAGCAGGATTTCACCCCAAAGTATTTATATGCACATTTAGCTCTTTCAAAGACAAGTCCAGCAATATCTTAGAAAGTCACTTAATTCCTTAGAAATTAGCATTTGAATTGATATGTAAATGAGGCTGAAGATCTGAAGCCTCCGTCACTCCAGCTCTATTCTCCACCCTGCACTGCCCCTTCTGCTTGTCTGATGGTTCCTTTGCCTGAAGTCACACAGTATAGAGGCTGTCAATCAAGCAGGAGGAGGTGGCACTGGGTGGAAATAGAGCTGCAGAGACAGATGCTTCAGATTTTCAGCTTATTTGCATATCACATTTAAATGCTGATTTCTCAGTAATGGAGGTATGGGCTGGTCATGTAAAGGTTTGTGGGTGTGAAATCCTGCTGACAGATTCACTTTAAGGTAATACACTAAAATAATTAGAAACTGTAAACTTAAAAATTGGAAGTTAAAAGAGGCAAATACATTTGTCCAATACATTGTATTATGCTCAGTCACAATCGCTACTTCTTACCGTACATGACCATATAAATTCAATCGTATCCTGGAAATGGACTAGGGACATCGTGTGTACCCCTGTGGAATTCATCTACCACAGACTGAGAACTTAGTGACTAATACAAGAAGCATAGCAGTTATTTTCCACATCTTATGTTCATTTCTCTAATTTCACATCATGTATTTCTATGTGATAATCTTACAGTGCTGGAAATAAACCGACATTCTTGTAATATGGGCCTACAATTCCCTTTTCTGCTCTGAGTATAGAAAAAATTATAATCCAAATCTAATACATGCATTGAGAAGTGTCGCCCACTGTGCCACGAGCCGGGTTATCTACAAGGGGCATAGTTAATGGCTACCTGGTTTTTGCTAGAGCTCCTAATGGTGGAGTTAAGCTTGAGCTGCAGGTAGCCACCAGGTACCTCTCCTAGGCAGTCCCCGGCACTGCAGCTGCTGACCCCAGGGGTCAGGATCGCAGACACAGACATGAGCTTGGAGTCATTGACAGGACAGGATTTGGACTCTGTTCAGACAACACGCGTTCTGGGTCACCGGGCAAAATGGACTCTGACTCAAAGGCGCAGGCAGGACTGGATTCAGATACTGGAAAAGGCTCTGACAGTACAGACTCTGTAAAGCTAACCACGACAGACACTGGTGCTAGTTCAAGTACCCCTGGAACGGTTTCAGGTTTGGGTATCGCCGATGCTACTTCATGTTCAAGTTCCGCCGATGCGACTTCAGGCTCAGCTACCGCCGGAGTGGCTTCAGGTTCAGATGCCACCAGAGTAGTGTCAGGCTCAGGGATCGCCGGAGTGGCTTTAGGTTCAGGTACTGCCAGAGTGGTGTCAGGTTCACAACCCACCAGAGCGGCTTCAGGTTTGGTACAGCTGGAGCGGTGTCAGGCTTAGCTACCACCGGAGCGGTTTCAGGTTCTAGTACCACCGGTGTGGCTTCAGGCTTGGGTACTGTCAGAGTGGCTTCAGGTTCAAGGACCGCCAATGCGGTTTCAGGTTCAGGGACCACCGATGCGGTTTCAGGTTCAGGTACAGCATCGTTATCAGGAAACAAATAAGGTTCAAACACCAACTAACTCAAGGACAGGGACATGGCAAGAAACTAGTTGCACAAAAACACATAAGGTATGGAAACTTCAAGGGATGCTCAGGCCCCTCCCTACTGGAGAGCGTGCCTTATATACTTGATGCCTACCAGCAACTGGCTGGGGGCATTTCCAAAGGGTGCATGCTGCCACTTTAGGAATCAGGGAGCGCGCACGTGCACTATGCACTCTGTCGGGAGACCTGTTCAGTGTGCATAGGACCAGAGCAGAAGGAAGCTGATCAGGGAATGAGGAGGCTAGTATGTTGGTATGCCTGCTGTGAGGAGGAGCAAGGATGCCAGCATTAGCTTTTCTGGAAGTGAAGCCAGGACCTCTTCTTTATACCGCGAACTGGTACATCCAATTAAACTGAACCTGTTTCCTAGGAATCACCAACTGTGACCCTGAGATCTGTCTGCACAACCACACAAAGTACAATTGATGTCTGACTGTGAACCAGAGTAAATTGTCTAAGACTGTCAGTAGCTAAGTATAGGCTGCTCACATTTAGTATTTACTTAATAATGGGTGTATGTGTCCAGAATGCTCTTGGGGCAAACTCTGAAGGTATTTATAGGCCCCCATACACCCAGCATTCATCAAAGATTCCTTTCAGTAGATATTGCTGGTCTGTGCAGCCATTCTGTTTTCAACTGTATAGAGAAGTGTAGTCTGTCTTTTCCTATGTTTCCTACATACAAATACAAAAGAAAAATGTACAGTATATTGCATTTTCTCCCTATATTTTCTTGTGTTACCTCCAAATACTCTGGTTTCTTCCCACAGAAAGACACACTGAAGGGGAAATTGTAAGCCCCAATAAGGACTGTAATGGCAATGTCTGTAAAATGCTGCAGAATATGTTGGCGCTATATAAGCAAAGCATAATTAATACTGTGCATTATATGATTTTTTTTCCTTACAAATGGAGTTAATGTATGCAGCTGTATTCCTATATGGTGGGATTTGTCAGAGGTATATGTCACTAAATATTCCTGATGTATGCCTCCACCAGAATCAGAAAACTGAATTCTAAGGCTCTGTGCACACTTGAGACTTTCGTTGGAGGTGTACTTTGGAAAGAGTTTCAGAAATGTTCCTCCATTGAAAAGTTTTGACTAGTGATGAGCGAATATACTCGTTACTCGAGATTTCCCGAGCATGCTCTGGTGACCTCCGAGTATTTTTTAGTGCGCGGAGATTTAGTTTTCTTCCCCCCCGCAGCTAAATGATTTACATCTGTTAGCCAGCATAAGTACATGAGGGGGTTGCCTGGTTGCTAGGGAATCCCCACATGTATTCAAGCTGGCTAAGAAATGTAAATCATTCAGCTGAGGTGAAGAAAACTAAATCTCCGAGCACTAAAAAATACTCGGAGGACCCCGGAGCGTGCTCGAGAAATCTCGAGTATCGAGTATATTCGCTCATCACTAGTTTTGACATGTCAGCATAGCACATTGACTCAAATTTTAAAAACTGTATACCACACAGACAAGTTTTTTTGCAGTGACCCTAAGTAGAGTAAGCAAAGGCAGCTGCTCTTTCTGGTACAGCTGAAAGAGCTATGTTGACAGACACTACCCAGACATAGGATACTAGGACTCTGGCATCTATTAGAAAAGCAGAGCCGTGCGGATGCACTAGGTGTATAAGCGAGTAGCTTTTCTCAGTGCATACAGGATCCCCACAAAGCCTTACTAAAACAGAGAATTAAAATAAAGTTCTGTGCTGTCACATGGGGTTCATTAGATGTAGAAGAGACAGCCAAGATATCCTACACACATATGGATTCTGACAAACAAAACAGCAAACGTTGCGCTCTTAATTGATATCACATTTTGCATTTGAAAGCATGTGGTGCGTATGATGTGGATGACAATACTGTAGATTTGATAATCTTATTTTCGTTCCCCCATGTGAGAACCATCTGATAGACAGTGGAGAAAGCCTTCTTACCTGCAGGATGTATGCTGCCAGTTCAAAAACAACCTCGCTGTCAACATCTATCAACTCCTGCAAAATGCAAAGAGAAAAACATGTCGTGAATTTGCAGAGACCAGGCTGCTCCGAGCTGTATAATGTGGCGTGCAGAGCTGCACTCTTGTGGCTTCACATCAAAGGGCTGCGTTACATTGTGATACGGAATGCGAAGAAAAGGGGGTTACACTAAACCTTACTTTTAACTTATAATCTTCCCAACGTAGGAACGGAGGCCCTGCAGGTATTCGCATTGCAATTAACAAAGATTAACCTGTTGTCCATCACGGCCATAATACCAAAGATGGAGCCATTAATTTTACTGCACAAAGACACCAGCCGAAATTTACATAAAGGGAAGCGAGGGAAACCTGTCGCGTATGATGAATTCCCGTGCTCGTAGGGCTGTCAGTTATTCTCTATTTGTAGTTCCCAAATGTACCACGGGGAACCGAAACATTTGTTGGCTAAAGTAAGGGATTTACGGAGGCTGAGCCAACAGAAAAGGTATTCCTGGCACAGCAGAAATCTGACCCTTCATATCTAATCTAGTGTGACTGCCAAACTGATTATTTATACACTCATTTACCTCATAGACAAAGCTATCAATGGCAGAAAATAGACTGATGGGAATGTAGGTGTGTGACGAAAACTACAATTGTATACAAAGAGATGTCAGGCAACGAACAATAGATGTAGTATGAAAAAGTCGTCAGAAATAGTCGTAATTCCCAATGATTTATCGCTAATTATTTTCCTTTTGCTTTATTAAATTTAACTATTCAGTTACCGTGCTATAAATGATCGGGTCTCCTGCATAGGAATATAACACTAATCCAAAAGTGTTGCACTAGTCGAGTGTTGTGTATGGACACAGTGAGGAATATTATTTCTATATTTTCATTTACTGTTGCTTCTATTTCATCATTATATTCCACTGCGCTGCTTTGTCATCCTTCATATCAGTCTCCATCCCAAATGGAGCTCCTAACCTAATTTCCCTACATATACACAAATAATTTGAAATGTTTATGAAATTATGGATAAGGACTTCGCAGGGCTAGGACATAAATGGCATTAAAAGCACTGATTTTCAATACCGGTTTGTTAACCTTTTCAAGAAATTACAAAATGTGATAAATCCAGATTGTGCAGCTGTAACACAATGTCCGGTTTGACAACTGAGCAAACTCTGCAAAAGCTTTCATAGATACTAAACACCCAAATGTATTTTTGTAAGGGTATCCCAAATCTAAAGTGACGCTCAGGTTTGCATTCTAGTTTAGCAAACTGTTAGGGCTCATTCACAAGTCCGAGCTTTTCATACAAGTCCTTTCCGCGTTTTTTTGTGGTAACCACTCATACCTATGATATTATTTTTGGGCTGTGCACATGTCTCATTTTTCCCTCGGACTGAGCGGTCGACAGAAACATTTGACACATCCAATTTTGATCCGAGAGTCGTCTCAAAATTGGCAATACAAGTCAATGGGTCTGTGAAAAAAAAATCGAATGACATCAAGAACAGTTTACTTTTCACGCACTGTCAGAATGGAAACAGCAGAGAAACTTTTTTTTTTTATTTCTCCACGTATGAGAATAAAACAGATGAGCTTAGGACAACATTCTAGTTAAACTCTGTTTAAACCCTGATCAGTATAATCAGTCCATTTTTCTCAAATGAAGAAAAACTTGTGAATGAGCCATTATAATCAGAGTGAGGCCTCATTCAGGCGTCAGTTTTTTTGATATATGAGAAAAACAGTGATTTTGATCAGAGTGCCAATAGAAGGTTGGTCAGAGTTTGCCTACTTAACAGTCAATGAAATCGAGAAAGCACACGGATGGAATCAGATCCGAGTGTTGTCCGATTTTTTTCATGGACCCATAGTCTTTCATTGCAGATTTTGATCAGACATAGTAACATAGTAACATAGTTAGTAAGGCCGAAAAAAGACATTTGTCCATCCAGTTCAGCCTATATTCCATCATAATAAATCATAATAAATACCCAGATCTACGTCCTTCTACAGAACCTAATAATTGTATGATACAATATTGTTCTGCTCCAGGAAGACATCCAGGCCTCTCTTGAACCCCTCGACTGAGTTCGCCATCACCACCTCCTCAGGCAAGCAATTCCAGATTCTCACTGCCCTAACAGTAAAGAATCCTCTTCTATGTTGGTGGAAAAACCTTCTCTCCTCCAGACGCAAAGAATGCCCCCTTGTGCCCGTCACCTTCCTTGGTATAAACAGATCCTCAGCGAGATATTTGTATTGTCCCCTTATATACTTATACATGGTTATTAGATCGCCCCTCAGTCGTCTTTTTTCTAGACTAAATAATCCTAATTTCGCTAATCTATCTGGGTATTGTAGTTCTCCCATCCCCTTTATTAATTTTGTTGCCCTCCTTTGTACTCTCTCTAGTTCCATTATATCCTTCCTGAGCACCGGTGCCCAAAACTGGACACAGTACTCCATGTGCGGTCTAACTAGGGATTTGTACAGAGGCAGTATAATGCTCTCATCATGTGTATCCAGACCTCTTTTAATGCACCCCATGATCCTGTTTGCCTTGGCAGCTGCTGCCTGGCACTGGCTGCTCCAGGTAAGTTTATCATTAACTAGGATCCCCAAGTCCTTCTCCCTGTCAGATTTACCCAGTGGTTTCCCGTTCAGTGTGTAATGGTGATATTGATTCCCTCTTCCCATGTGTACAACCTTACATTTATCATTGTTAAACCTCATCTGCCACCTTTCAGCCCAAGTTTCCAACTTATCCAGATCCATCTGTAGCAGAATACTATCTTCTCTTGTATTAACTGCTTTACATAGTTTTGTATCATCTGCAAATATCGATATTTTACTGTGTAAACCTTCTACCAGATCATTAATGAATATGTTGAAGAGAACAGGTCCCAATACTGACCCCTGCGGTACCCCACTGGTCACAGCGACCCAGTTAGAGACTATACCATTTATAACCACCCTCTGCTTTCTATCACTAAGCCAGTTACTAACCCATTTACACACATTTTCCCCCAGACCAAGCATTCTCATTTTGTGTACCAACCTCTTGTGCGGCACGGTATCAAACGCTTTGGAAAAATCGAGATATACCACGTCCAATGACTCACCGTGGTCCAGCCTGTAGCTTACCTCTTCATAAAAACTGATTAGATTGGTTTGACAGGAGCGATTTCTCATAAACCCATGCTGATATGGAGTTAAACAGTTATTCTCATTGAGATAATCCAGAATAACATCCCTCAGAAACCCTTCAAATATTTTACCAACAATAGAGGTTAGACTTACTGGCCTATAATTTCCAGGTTCACTTTTAGAGCCCTTTTTGAATATTGGCACCACATTTGCTATGCGCTAGTCCTGCGGAACAGACCCTGTCGCTATAGAGTCACTAAAAATAAGAAATAATGGTTTATCTATTACATTACTTAGTTCTCTTAGTACTCGTGGGTGTATGCCATCCGGACCCGGAGATTTATCTATTTTAATCTTATTTAGCCGGTTTCGCACCTCTTCTTGGGTTAGATTGGTGACCCTTAATATAGGGTTTTCATTGTTTCTTGGGATTTCACCTAGCATTTCATTTTCCACCGTGAATACCGTGGAGAAGAAGGTGTTTAATATGTTAGCTTTTTCCTCGTCATCTACAACCATTCTTTCCTCACTATTTTTTAAGGGGCCTACATTTTCAGTTTTTATTCTTTTACTATTGATATAGTTGAAGAACAGTTTGGGATTAGTTTTACTCTCCTTAGCAATGTGCTTCTCTGTTTCCTTTTTGGCAGCTTTAATTAGTTTTTTAGATAAAGTATTTTTCTCCCTATAGTTTTTTAGAGCTTCAATGGTGCCATCCTGCTTTAGTAGTGCAAATGCTTTCTTTTTACTGTTAATTGCCTGTCTTACTTCTTTGTTTAGCCACATTGGGTTTTTCCTATTTCTAGTCCTTTTATTCCCACAAGGTATAAACCGCTTACACTGCCTATTTAGGATGTTCTTAAACATTTCCCATTTATTATCTGTATTCTCATTTCTGAGGATATTGTCCCAGTCTACCAGATTAAGGGCATCTCTAAGCTGTTCAAACTTTGCCTTCCTAAAGTTCAATGTTTTTGTGACTCCCTGACAAGTTCCCCTAGTGAAAGACAGGTGAAACTGCACAATATTGTGGTCGCTATTTCCTAAATGCCCAACCACCTGCAGATTTGTTATTCTGTCAGGTCTATTAGATAGTATTAGGTCTAAAAGTGCTGCTCCTCTGGTTGGATTCTGCACCAATTGTGAAAGATAATTTTTCTTGGTTATTAGCAGAAACCTGTTGCCTTTATGGGTTTCACAGGTTTCTGTTTCCCAGTTAATATCCGGGTAGTTAAAGTCCCCCATAACCAGGACCTCATTATGGGTTGCAGCTTCATCTATCTGCTTTAGAAGTAGACTTTCCATGGTTTCTGTTATATTTGGGGGTTTGTAACAGACCCCAATGAGAATTTTGTTACCATTTTTCCCTCCATGAATTTCAACCCATATGGACTCGACATCCTCATTCCCTTCGCTAATATCCTCCCTTAAAGTGGACTTTAGACAAGACTTTACATAGAGACAAACCCCTCCTCCTCTCCGATTTTTACGATCCTTTCTAAACAGACTGTAACCCTGTAAGTTAACTGCCCAGTCATAGCTTTCATCTAACCATGTCTCGGTTATTCCCACTATGTCAAAGTTACCTGTAGATATTTCTGCTTCTAGTTCTTCCATCTTGTTTGTCAGGCTTCTGGCGTTTGCGAGCATGCAGTTTAGAGGATTTTGTTTTGTTCCAATCTCCTCACTGTGGATTGTTTTAGAAATGTTCTTACCTCCCTTCTGAGTATGTTTTCCTGGGTCGTCTTTGTTCGAGTCTAATGCTTTTCTTCCCGTCCCCTCTTCTTCTAGTTTAACGCCCTCCTGATGAGTGTAGCGAGTCTTCTGGCGAATGTGTGTTTCCCAGGTTTGTTGAGGTGTAGTCCGTCTCTGGCGAGGAGTCCATCATACCAGTAATTCACACCGTGATCCAGGAATCCAAATCCTTGTTGTCTGCACCATCGTCTTAGCCAGTTGTTTGCATCAAGGATCCTGTTCCATCTCCTGGTGCCATGCCCGTCTACTGGAAGGATAGAAGAAAAAACTACCTGTGCATCCAGTTCCTTTACTTTCTTCCCCAACTCTTCAAAGTCCTTGCAGATTGTCGGTAGGTCCTTCCTTGCCGTGTCATTGGTGCCAACATGTATCAGAAGAAATGGGTGGACGTCCTTGGAGCTGAAGAGCTTTGGTATCCTATCGGTCACATCCTTGATCATCGCACCTGGAAGGCAGCATACTTCTCTTGCAGTTATGTCCGGTCTGCAGATGGCTGCTTCTGTGCCTCTCAGTAGTGAGTCTCCCACCACCACCACTCTTCGTTGCTTCTTGGCTGTACTTTTTACTGTCACTTGTTGCTGTGTGCCCTTTTCTTTTTTGCTTGCTGGTATTGCTTCATTCTTAGGTGTGCCATCTTCATCCTCTACAAAGATTTGATATCGGTTCTTCAGTTGTGTGGTTGGTGATTTCTCCATGGTCTTCTTGCTTCTTTTGGTCACATGCTTCCACTCATCTGCTTTTGGAGGTTCTCTGACACTTTTTTCACCTTCTGTGACCAGTAGAGATGCTTCTGTTCTGTCTAGAAAGTCTTCATTCTCTTTGATGAGTTTCAAAGTTGCTATTCTTTCTTCCAGACCCCGCACCTTTTCTTCTAAAAGGGCCACTAGTCTACACTTCTGACAGGTGAAATTGGATTCTTCTTCTGGTCGATCTGTGAACATGTAGCACATGCTGCAGCTCACCATGTAGGTTGTCACATCTGCCATGTTGCTCCTAGATCCTGCTGACTTGCTGTGTGTTTTCCTTCTTGTGTAATCTACTGAGCCAAGCTCTCTTGCAATAATGTCCTACAGGCAAAAATTCGGCGCGCGGTTTGGTGATGCTTTCGAAGCAGCTGGTCCCGGCTGTACCCAACGATCTTCTAGCTTAGGGAGACTTCGCTTCTCCCAGAAGGCACCTGGAATATGCAAATTAGCCTCCTGAAGCTTGAATCCCTGGTTTGGTGATGCTTTCGAAGCAGCTGGTCCCGGCTGTACCCAACGATCTTCTAGCTTAGGGAGACTTCGCTTCTCCCAGAAGGCACCTGGAATATGCAAATTAGCCTCCTGAAGCTTGAATCCCTGGTTTGGTGATGCTTTCGAAGCAGCTGGTCCCGGCTGTACCCAACGATCTTCTAGCTTAGGGAGACTTCGCTTCTCCCAGAAGGCACCTGGAATATGCAAATTAGCCTCCTGAAGCTTGAATCCCTGGTTTGGTGATGCTTTCGAAGCAGCTGGTCCCGGCTGTACCCAACGATCTTCTAGCTTAGGGAGACTTCGCTTCTCCCAGAAGGCACCTGGAATATGCAAATTAGCCTCCTGAAGCTTGAATCCCTGGTTTGGTGATGCTTTCGAAGCAGCTGGTCCCGGCTGTACCCAACGATCTTCTAGCTTAGGGAGACTTCGCTTCTCCCAGAAGGCACCTGGAATATGCAAATTAGCCTCCTGAAGCTTGAATCCCTGGTTTGGTGATGCTTTCGAAGCAGCTGGTCCCGGCTGTACCCAACGATCTTCTAGCTTAGGGAGACTTCGCTTCTCCCAGAAGGCACCTGGAATATGCAAATTAGCCTCCTGAAGCTTGAATCCCTGGTTTGGTGATGCTTTCGAAGCAGCTGGTCCCGGCTGTACCCAACGATCTTCTAGCTTAGGGAGACTTCGCTTCTCCCAGAAGGCACCTGGAATATGCAAATTAGCCTCCTGAAGCTTGAATCCCTGGTTTGGTGATGCTTTCGAAGCAGCTGGTCCCGGCTGTACCCAACGATCTTCTAGCTTAGGGAGACTTCGCTTCTCCCAGAAGGCACCTGGAATATGCAAATTAGCCTCCTGAAGCTTGAATCCCTGGACACATGGATCAAAATCAGACTTGTCTCTGTGATTTTGTATGAACCACAAAAAAATCACTGACAAACAACAGACCCTTAGACTATCACAGGTATATCATAGGACTATCACTGTGTTTCGCACGTATGCTCTCTGAAAAACTGATATGTGAATGAGCCCTAACTTTTCATTATAGGCTGTTGCAGGAAAATTCAATAAAGTAAAGCTCTGGTTTAATCACCAATTCATATAAATCCTACTGAAATATGTATGTTACTTTCAGTAAAGTCTTCTGTGAGGTTCCCTCTTTTCAGATAGTGCATTGAACTTTGAAGAGGTGATCAGTGAACTCTGAGAACTCAAACATGAATGTCTTTGCATCCAAAATATGGAATTCCCATGAATAGCTGCAGGCAGCCACTAATGACATTCCCTCACCGTTCCCCTCCTACAATCCCATCTCATCAGCTCTGCAAGTCATGGAAGCTGCTTCCCAGAGAAGGACAATCAGAGCTCTGTTCTTTCATGGTCCTGATTTAATTAACAACTTCTTATGCTATTATAAGCCTCTTATTTAAACATCTCCGAGTGAAACCTGCACCTTCCCATCAAGGTCAATGGTGTTTGGTCACTGGTGGGAATCTCCTAAGCTCAGCTGCAGCTTTTCATACTCTGATCCTGACAGAATTATTAGGGTACGGGCACACAGAAAATATATCCATAATGTATTCAATATTAATGATGCTATATACCTGCATAATGGAGCACTGGGAATAATCTCAATTTTATGAATTTTATGTAGGTTTAGCTCAGACTTTTTTAGTCCTGCTTCACATAAATCTGCTGCGTCAGATCATATCGAATGGCAAAGCTAATGCAAAACTGCTTATTCACCGCTCTACTCCCAGGCGCTAGTCTGGGGCTGGATGAAAATGTTCCTTCCATGAAGTGTGATCTGGCCACCAGACTTGCGCAACTGGTAATGTGTAAGGAGATGCACACTTTGTCCATGTTCCCCATTGAAAAACATGTGAACGGTTGTATTGTGTAATGTGAAATGCAATGCACGTTAATGATGTTACTATTGTGAATTGCTTGAAGGAAGGTGAGCTAAAGTTAATGGTTATGATTAGCCCAGAATGTGAGGGGCTAAGCTTAAAGAACAAAGACAGATTCCTGTGAGGAGGGCAGAAATGGCCCAGTGTGCATAGAAAAGAGACCTAGGGTCTGATGTGGGCTGTGCCACATTTCATGAGTGTCCCAATTAGCGAGCGGAGACCCGGAGAAGGAGATAGCGTGATCTGGAGCAGAAACGAAGAAGAGTGACTGAGAGAAAGAGTGATTTACCAGAGATGGGTCCTGGGAAATTACGACTAGCAGTAGGGTCTAGAGTTTATAAGTCAGAGAGGTAAAGGGCCTAAATTGGACAAAGTACTTAAGACAAAGAGAGTGCCCTGGGCAGAAGTCAATGAATTGAGAAACATCTGGTCTTGGCAAACTAGCATTATCAGTTACAGGCGGCCAGCACAGGCATATTGCCTTCACAGCACAAATACGCACACCCAGCAAGAACCTCCTTTTCATTTAACATGCTGGGACATCTCACAGCACGTTGAACAGAGTGATACGAGGAAGACTTATTTTACAAGGAAGATGGTGACAGTTACGCAGTCTAATATGGCGCAGAGCATGGACTTCATAAAGACTGTTAGTGGAGCAGAAAAAAAAAAGTCCCACTCATTGTTGGCGTAGAAGGAGCAAAAGGGTGTGAAGAGATGTCAAGCCCTGCAGAGGTTACTCTTACTAGAAGTGCCTCCCCACTGGAGGTAGTTTCGGAACTGGAAGTGACAGCCTACATCGAGGAGAGGTCACTGTGGTAAGATGAAGTGGAAGGAGGATGCCTGCCCAGAAAGGTGTGACTTAAGAAATCAGTCAGAGGAGATAAAGAAACGGGATGGTGAGTCAGAGAGAACCCCATCAAATGAAAGGTAAAGCCTTTATGTAGGATGCTGAAGTGAGAGGGATGGTGTTATTTGTTGGTTGGAAGTCGAGGAGATTACAGGGCAATACGGCGATTGAGTGGCAAATGATAATGGCAGATTGGGAGCATCTGTCGAAGATCGGGCGAGGACAGTTACACTACTTGATGGTGATGATGGAGGAAGAAATTAGTCTGGGTGGCCTGATGAAATAGACGGTGGTCGGATGTGAGCAGGAGTCTGCGCCTCTGACTGTGGCCTGGTTCATGGCTGGCAGAAGGGCCAAGTGCCTGGAGAACTTACAGGCCCAGACGATGGTGGGTTCCCTGCTGACCCTGCAACTTGTCTCCACCCCTGAGTGACAATCCCCTACCACAAGGCATGACATGATCTGGGACAAAAAGAGGAACGGAAAGTACAAAGGAAGGAGAAAAGTCGTCTCCGAGTTCCCAAGAGAAAGAAAAAGTGTGGTGAAGGAAAATGGAGTTGGAGACTGAAACAGGGCTTGTTGTGCATGTTTCACCTGATAAATGGGAAAGTTCTAGATTCCTGAAGGCCACAGTTCATTGGGTCTAGCACCCAAATATATCCAGGACTGCCGCACCTTAAAGGCCGTGTACGGCCAAAGTGTGTTCCCCCCCACTAGTTATGGATGTCATCCTTAAGGGACTGAGTGTGTTTCTGTCATGTTGGTGTCTTGCAGGTCCTGGATGGCATAGGACAGCCATTAATAAAGAAGGGGGAAATGTAAGGAGATGAACAGTCTGCTCCAGTTCCTCCTTGAATACCATGAACATGTGAATTCTTGTATTGTGAAATGAGAAATGTGATTTGCGTTACCGATGTTAGTGTTGTAAATTGCTTGACAGTAGAAAGAGATAGTTAATGTTAGGATTAGGCAAGAGTGGGAGGGGCTAAGCTGAAGGAACAGAGACAGATTACTGTGAGGAAAGCAGGAAGGGGCCCAGAGTGCATAGAGAACAGACCTAAGGTCTAGTGTAATTAGTGCTGCATTTCATGGGTGTCCCTATTAGTGAGAGGCCATGGGCAGAAAGCAATAGCATGATCTGGATCAGAAATGAGGAATAGTGACTGAGTGATTTATTGGAGATGCATCCTGGGAGAGGACGCCTTGCAGTGAGGCCTAGAGTTTATAACTCAGAGAGGTAACAGGCCTAAATGGGACAGAGTATGTAAGATGAAGATAGTGCCTTGGGCAGGAGTTCCAGAGTGTCAGAGACAGAAGAGGTAAGTATAGGCCATACTGGCAAAGTAGCTCCCCAAAGGGGAAAAGGAAGCAAAACCATGGGTCGAGCATAGGACACTCACAAACTGGACGGTAGTACGGAGTGGGGTTGTGGTGAAGTGAATGGATAGATGTGGCACCCCTAGGGGTATTTGCCACAAAAATAGTTACTGACAGTAAATGCAAATACTAAAATAGCAAGACTGCACTACCACCTCCGGCCAGAAGGGGGAGCTCCAGAGACTCCCCTTGATCCATTCTGGTCTGAGAGAAGAAATGGCAGTTGGGCCAAGGAGCTGATAGTGAGAGGTCATACAGTTGAATCTCTAACAGCCCTGTGACTGTTACCAGGCCTAAATCACCGGCCTGAGGAGAAGAGGGATAGAGAAAAAGGACATTGTGAGAACCGGGTAGCATTAATCACTACCCAGAACAGGCGCAAAGACGGATACCGGATCCGTGGCTGTATTCATTACATATAATACAGCAACCGGAAAAACGTGAGGTGATATCAGCTTCACTAGGGCCGGACGCAGCAACAGACACAGAGTTCAGCGGTACTCCCAGAGGGGGTAAGCCGATAAAAGGACTCGGGTTGCCCGTCGAACCAGGACCCGGAGGGGACAGATTGGGCCAGTTCACATACAGCAGCAGGGCCACACAGATATTGCGTACAATAAGAGGCGAAGACCCCGGCAGGGTCAAAGTAACTCAGAGTTCCCATACAGACTCCGGTGACAGGACTGGTTGTAAATCCTTTTTTGTTAAAGTAAACTGGTTAAACGTTTCAGTGCCTCAGTCTTTCATTTGGACAATAGCCATCTATCCAGGATTGGGATCATCACCGCTGGGAGAACCTGCTGCTGATCAAGTAAGTGCCTGTTCCCTCACAATACCCTTTACACTGTGCATTGCCTGAGGCCACAGCACCGGGTCAAGCCACCCGTGACACCCCCCTCAAGAGACAGACCCCATTGGTCCGGTGCTGGGTACCCCGGTCTCTTGGGCGTCACAATTGGCGTCACGAACAGGATCTAGCCAGCCCGTATACCGGGTATTGTGTGCCGTGATTGGAGCCCAAAACTGTGAAAACTTGGATGAAAAATCTTGAAAATTGACTTTATTAAAGAAAAATCCATTCCCCATTGAAAACTATTGAAAGTGACTTTTCCCCATTGGTTGTAATGGAGTAAAGATGGCCGCCATCCCCTGAGGTAATCACTTCATAACCGTTAGGCACGAGACTGTTAATTGAGCTACGCCATCACCTGAGCCCCAGTCTAACTGAAAAACTTCAGAATCCGCCATTACAGAGCGCGGTGGGTGGGAGCAGCAGGGGGCGTGTCATTGTGGGCGGCACCAAGCTGAGCGCTCTGACATCAGAGCAAGGGGAAAATCGATCCTGCTGCACAGCGGAACGAATCTACACTATCCTGACGGAAGCGGAGGACCGGAAGGGTCCGGATTAACTAAGGGGGCACAGTATGTCGCAGCACAGAGACGCCGCAGCACCCGGCGACGCTAATGCAGCTGAAAGACAGAGTGTCGATAGAGAGTCCGGTAGCGCAGCGGCGCAAGGAGTGGCGCCCATCATGCCGGTGCTGATGCCATATACCCCGGGTGGCCCATGGCTTCCAATGTATGAAGGTGAGCCTAATACCCTTGACGATTTCAGAGAAAAGATGCTGGCCCATTTTGACATGTTCCCTGTGGGTGAAGTTCAGCGTGTTAGTCTCCTGATGATGCAGTTAAGTGGCCATGCTAAGCGAGAAGTCACAGCATGGGCAGCTGATCTAAAAGGCACTGTTGAACGCATATTTGCTGGATTAAAAGCTACATTTGAAACCACTGCCAGCAGCAAAGCTAAAGTACGATTCTTTAATTGCAAACAAAAAGTTAATGAGGGCGTGAGAGACTTTGCCTTAAACCTGCAGGAAGCCCTTAAATCACTTACACTGGCTGAACCCATTTTTAACACCGGAGCGGATAAACTGCTAAGAGATCAATTTATTGAGGGACTCTACACCCCTTCTCACCGGGGGCATGTGAGCATGCTTGTTTTTAAGAACCCTGAATTGACATTTGCCCAATTAAAGGAGAGCGTTATACGTCTCCAGCTGGCAGAGGCACCTCGGGATCAGGATCCTGCGCAACTCATGGCAGAGGCTCCTCAACAACATGGAGTACCAGTGACATCAGCTATGTCCGGGGCCATTGCTATGCCCCTGGGGCCCAGTACTAATGAGGCTCTTCAACAAAAGCTTGACTCTTTAACTGATGTTGTTGCTTCAATGGCTAAAACCATGCAGGAGATGAGAGGACCCAAGATGGAGTTGTCAAACCGTAGAGAAGGTGTTCCATGGATGAGACCCCGGAGATACCCGACATGGAGAGGACGACCCCGCGACCGCTACCAACCGGATGGACAGCCCATTTGCCGCCGTTGCCAGCAGCCAGGCCACTTTGCACGAGATTGTGATTTAAACGGGAATCCCCTGGGAATGCGGGCCGCTTCGCAGGAATGAACTTTCAAGGCCCAACACCCTGGCATGACAGGTACATCGGAGGACAACCCATTATCCCTATCGTGCTGGACGGAATGCCCCTCAACGCTTTGCTGGATACAGGTTCCCAGATTTCATCTATACCGTATATCTTTTATAAGAGGTACTGGGCTGATGCAGATATTGATAAAGGGCCCTCTGATGTTGAACTAGATATATGGGCCAGTAATGGTAAGTTGGTACCGAAACTAGGATTCAGGGAGATGACCATAAAGATTGGTAAAGTAGAATTGAAGAAACAGGGTATAATTGTTGTTGATGTTGACCGGCGGAACTGTGAACCAACTGTATTGATAGGAATGAATGTGTTAGAGAACTGCTTTTCCGAAGTCATTTCTGTCTTACAGCAAATTGCTGAAACTGCCCAATCCTGCCAGCAGAGAGTTCTCCGAAGGGAAATAAGAGTATTGATGTTAAGGCAACAGGTAGAAGTTGCAGGTGGAGAAATCGGCAGTGTGAGGGTAAGTGATTCAACGTCTATTGTAATCCCACCAAAAACAGAAATGCTGGTATGGTGTAGAGCAGCCATTGGTACTAAGGGACGAGATTATCAAGCCTTAATAGAACCAGTGTACACCGACAGCAGGCCCACTATACTCACAGCACGAGGGATAGTCGAGGTACACCGGGGACGAGTGCCGGTACGACTTTTGAACTGTGGAGAGGAAGAGGTCACTTTGCCAAGGTATGCTACAATGGCAAAGCTATATACTGTTGACAACAATGCCATCACAACCATTGAGCCCTTAGAACCAACCTGTCAGGTGGAAGGCAATGGCTCAGATGGAGAAATGGAGGATTGGTGCCAACAGCTACACGTGGGCATAAATTCAACACCTACCCATCAAAAACAAGGGGTGTATAGGCTAGTGACGGAATATGAACAAGTCTTCAGTAAACACCCATTGGACTTCGGACGGATAGAAGGGGTAGAACACACAATCCCCACCAGTGACCATCCCCCAATAAAAGAAAGATATAGACCCATACCGCCCGCTCACTATCAATGTGCAAAAGATATGCTGAGGGAGATGAAACAGGCCGGGGTAATAAGAGACAGCTGTAGCCCCTGGGCGGCCCCTCTAGTGATTGTCAAAAAAAAGGACGGAACCATGAGAATGTGCGTAGACTACCGGAAGATTAATAACATCACCCATAAAGACGCCTACCCCTTGCCTAGGATAGAAGAGTCCTTAACTGCTTTGAAATCTGCTAATTATTTTTCCACCTTAGACTTAACAAGCGGGTATTGGCAAGTCCCTGTGGCTGAGCGAGATAAGGAAAAGACGGCATTCACCACACCAATGGGTCTATGTGAATTTAATCGCATGCCGTTCGGACTCTGCAACGCATCCGGTACCTTCCAGCGGCTGATGGAATGCTGCCTCGGACACAAGAACTTCGAGACCGTCCTCCTGTACCTAGATGATGTGATCGTCTACTCAAAGACTTACGAACAACACTTAATAGACCTGGCAGAAGTGTTCGAAGCCTTATCCAGGTATGGCATGAAAGTCAAGCCATCCAAATGTCACCTTCTCAAGCCAAAGGTACAGTACCTGGGACACATCGTGAGTTCGGAGGGAGTAGCACCAGATCCCGAGAAAATAAGCGCCATAAGGGATTGGCTAAGACCTACCAGCGCAAAAGAAGTGAGACAATTCCTGGGATTGGTGGGTTACTATCGCAGATTTATAAAAGGATTTACCAAGTTGGCAGCACCCTTGCAAGACACCTTGGTGGGGCAGACGAAGAAACCTTCAAACCGAAATCCTCCTTTTCAGTGGAACGACGAAAGGGAAGACTCCTTTGAACAACTAAAGAAGGCACTAACCGGAGAAGAGGTTCTGGCATACCCAGATTACCATCAACCTTTCATCCTCTACACCGATGCCAGTAATGTGGGACTAGGAGTGGTGCTGTCACAAAAGCAAGAAGGTCGGGAGAAAGTCATCGCCTTTGCAAGTAGAAAGCTCCGGCCTACTGAAAGAAATTCAGAAAATTACAGCTCCTTCAAATTGGAACTACTGGCAGTAGTTTGGGCTGTGACTGAACGTTTCAAACACTATCTGGCCGCTGCAGAATTTATTGTCTATACTGACAACAATCCGTTGACCCACCTGGACACAGCCAAATTAGGTGCGTTAGAACAGCGATGGATAGCCCGGTTATCTAATTACAACGTCAAGATCAAGTATCGAGCAGGTCGCAAGAATGGAAATGCCGATGCCCTATCCCGGATGCCACACTTGAGAGATGTAGAAGAAGAAACGGGGGAGCTTGAAGAAATTGAACTACCAGCCTTCCATCATCCCAAGGCAAAACATCATCAGTCAAGTACCTATCAGAAACAACAAGAGGTGAATTTAAATCCGTTAGCACACCATAGATGGGCTGACACCCAAGACAGCAATCCGGCTGTGAAGTTGGTGAAGGAACTGTTAACTGAGCAAAGTGCATATCCCGATGAGGATGCCCCAGAAGAGACGCATCAACTCTGGAAAGAGAGAGGCAAAATGTTCCTGTATCAAGGGAAGCTCTGTAGAAGGTACACCAATCCGAAAACACATGAATTGGTTTGGCAGATTATCGTGCCTAAACAAGATGTCAAGATGGTCCTCGAAGCTTACCATAATGGTGCTGGTCACTTCGGTTGGAAAAAGTTAGAAGTACTTCTAAGAGAAAGATTTTATTGGGTCGGGATGAGAAAATCAATCGAACAGTGGTGCAGAAATTGTGGCCCGTGCAACCTCAGAAGAAACGATCAAAAGAACCAGAGAGCACCACTGCAGCCCATAATCACTAAACAACCACTTGAACTTGTAGCCATGGACCACGTGAAGTTGACACCAAGCCGGTCTGGCTATGTCTATGCCTTGACCATCGTGGACCATTATTCACGCTTCTTGGTAGTAGTACCCGTAAAAGATCTGACAGCAAAAACAGCAGCCAAAGCGTTCCAAACGTACTTTTGTAGACCCCATGGATATCCGGAACAGGTTCTCACCGACCAAGGTACAGCCTTTGAATCAGAGATCTTCAGAGAATTCTGTAATATGTATGGTTGCAAAAAGATCCGGACGACGGCCTATCATCCACAAACAAACGGCTTATGCGAGAAGATGAACCATATTGTAATAGAACTACTAAAGACTTTACCTGAGGCAGAAAGGAATCAATGGCCAGAGAAATTGCCTGACTTGGTGGATCTGTATAATCATGTCCCGGTGAGTTCCACCAATTGCACCCCAGCTTACCTTATGCGTGCAAGACCCGGCCAATTACCAATCGATCTAGAAATGGGAATTCTGAAACCAGACGCAGAAGTCCAAGACTCCAATTGGGATATCATACGGCAAAAGCAGTATCGCCAAGTGCAAGAGAGTGTGGAAAGAAGCCTTCAGCAAACTAGAGAAAGACAAGAGCGAACTTTCAACCAGAATGCTCTAGCGACCCCATTAAGACCGGGTGACCAAGTGCTCAAGAGAAATCGTCGAACCAATAAACTGGACAATCAGTGGGAAGCCGTACCCTACACAGTTTTACCAACAAGAGTGGATAATCCTAAAATGTGTCTCATTAGCAAAAACGGAGGCTTAACATCTGTACTAGTGTCAAGAGACAATCTTAAATTATGTCCGGAAGCATTGAAAGAGCCAGACGTTGTCCAGCCAGAACCAGAAGTTATTCAACCCATACAGGTTCAACCAGTAAAGGAAAAAGAAGAGGAAGTGTATCACACCTGTATAGGAGACTTTCCCAAAACCCTACTAACATACCATGGTGCAGTAGTGGTTCCCATGGTGGCCTTTTACCCAACACCGAACCCAATACCAGAAGTCCCAAGACAGGAAGAGGCTGACCCCGTACTACAGGAGGTTCCAGGCCAGGAAGAACAGATTCCTGGTCAGAGTAATCCCATTCACGGTGGACTTGCCAACTCCATAGTCGTGGAATTATCTTTAGCAGAGCGGGCAGATACTACATCCGCAGTAGACAGTAGTACACCACATGAAGAGACACCGCTATTACGTAGATCACAGCGTAGTACCCAGGGTCAATTACCGGCCAGGTATGCAGATTACCAACTATAAAGCTCATAATGTGAATTGTATATATGTTATGCCGTATATAGTTAAACAGAAAATGTAGTATAGTCATTGTTATCAGTCTGCAACGTTTAAGCCCAGTGCCTACAGAGACTTGTCTGTATGAACTTCTTGCATATTCTTGAACTTTTTATCAGCCCGGAGGCACTAAATCAAAGCTCCGGAAAGACTGCTTTTTGAACTTTGCTCCTCGCTCTTTTTGAACTTTCTTTAGACTTTATATTGATAACTCCGTTGGAAAAATGGAACTAAATTCCTGGACACTAAGTACGGTGCCTTTCCTAATACCTTCAAGGATAGAACTGTATTAATGGACGCTATTTGAAGTGACTTTTTACAGAACTATATTTTTGTTTCCTTGAGTGGTTTTTGTAACTTTTCATTTTTAAGACTCTGTACATATTAATTGTTATTTCAAAATGTTATTGTCCCACAGTCCCGGAGTACTGTTCTTAACTAAGGGGGAATGTGGCACCCCTAGGGGTATTTGCCACAAAAATAGTTACTGACAGTAAATGCAAATACTAAAATAGCAAGACTGCACTACCACCTCCGGCCAGAAGGGGGAGCTCCAGAGACTCCCCTTGATCCATTCTGGTCTGAGAGAAGAAATGGCAGTTGGGCTAAGGAGCTGAAAGTGAGAGGTCATACAGTTGAATCTCTAACAGCCCTGTGACTGTTACCAGGCCTAAATCACCGGCCTGAGGAGAAGAGGGATAGAGAAAAAGGACATTGTGAGAACCGGGTAGCATTAATCACTACCCAGAACAGGCGCAAAGACGGATACCGGATCCGTGGCTGTATTCATTACATATAATACAGCAACCGGAAAAACGTGAGGTGATATCAGCTTCACTAGGGCCGGACGCAGCAACAGACACAGAGTTCAGCGGTACTCCCAGAGGGGGTAAGCCGATAAAAGGACTCGGGTTGCCCGTCGAACCAGGACCCGGAGGGGACAGATTGGGCCGGCAGCCAGTTCACATACAGCAGCAGGGCCACACAGATATTGCGTACAATAAGAGGCGAAGACCCCGGCAGGGTCAAAGTAACTCAGAGTTCCCATACAGACTCCGGTGACAGGACTGGTTGTAAATCCTTTTTTGTTAAAGTAAACTGGTTAAACGTTTCAGTGCCTCAGTCTTTCATTTGGACAATAGCCATCTATCCAGGATTGGGATCATCACCGCTGGGAGAACCTGCTGCTGATCAAGTAAGTGCCTGTTCCCTCACGATACCCTTTACACTGTGCATTGCCTGAGGCCACAGCACCGGGTCAAGCCACCCGTGACACCCCCCTCAAGAGACAGACCCCATTGGTCCGGTGCTGGGTACCCCGGTCTCTTGGGCGTCACATAGACAATAAGAGTAAAGAGGCAGGAATTGAAACTGTGTGGAAAATGCCCCATATTGTGATGGTAACATTCATAAAATTGTGTACTTGCTATCTACTGTACATAATCCCTAACAAGTTCCTGTTTAGTAAAAAGTTTATTTTTGAATAGTGGTCTCCCTCATTGAACTGTGAAATATCTGGTTCTGGCCAACTAGCATCATTGGTTACATGCAGCCTGCTGGATGTAGCGCCCTTGCCCTCTCAGCACAAGTCCACATACCCAGCCATGACCCCCATTTTCATGTAGCATGCCAGGGTGTAAGAGATGAGTACCTCGCACATTGCTGTCTCCTAGCACCACGTTACAGATGCACCAGGCAGTTGCGAATTTTCCCATTGGTACTAACATCTGGGTGTTTCAAGAACTGATACTAATATTGGCTGAGCTGTCTGATATGAATGGGTTCAGATAATGGTCTAATGTGTGTGGGGCCACTGGCCAACTGATGGGGAGGAGGTGTCAATCAGCATGTCCAATATTGGACTATCGATTGCAGTATGCTCCCAGAGATAAGCCACCGCTCAACTCAGAGAACACAGAGGTGCTCAGCCAAACGAATGCCCTTGTACAAGGAAGAGTTGACTGAGATAGCTGTTGATCGGACAATAGGCTGAAGCACTGTTCCTCCGACAGCCATCTGGTTCTGTATGGATTTATGTATCCCAACTTATATCACAATTGCACACATGGAGTGCCCCCATGCCTTAGAATCTGAAGCATAATGATTCATTTTTAAGATAAATAGCAATGTGTAAAAAAATGCTCACAAGAACAAAAATTCAGAAACTGTGTGCCTACAATGGAAGTTGACCTGTCAGACTACTGTTGAAAATTGCTCAAATGGCAATCACCTAACATGATACTACTAAGAGGATATGAGCTTCTGTTAGGGTATATTCACACGAGGCACATATTGCAGAAATTTCTGTGACTGTTCCATGAATATGAATGGGTTTTACAGAAATCCATGTCCAAATCTTGATCATTACTAGGGGCTCGTTCTCATTGTATATTATGATCAATATATGCTTTATCCTTAGCTCCTCATTTATCTGTTCCACAAACTAGTTTGCAGACAGGTACTTATAGCCACAGGGAAACATAGAGAGGGTAGCCCTTAAGGTACCGTCACACTTAGCGACGCTGCAGCGATACCGACAACGATCCGGATCGCTGCAGCGTCGCTGTTTGGTCGCTGGAGAGCTGTCACACAGACAGCTCTCCAGCGACCAACGATCCCGAGGTCCCCGGTAACCAGGGTAAACATCGGGTAACTAAGCGCAGGGCCGCGCTTAGTAACCCGATGTTTACCCTGGTTACCAGCGTAAAAAAACAAACAGTACATACTTACATTCAGCTGTCTGTCCCTTGCCGTCTGGTTCCTGCACTGACTGCTGGCCGTAAAGTGAAAGTGAAAGCACAGCACAGCGGTGAGTCACACAGCGGTGACTCACCGCTGTGGCTGTGCTCTGCTTTCACTTTACGGCCAGCACTCAGTGCAGGAACCAGACGGCAAGGGACAGACAGCTGAATGTAAGTATGTACTGTTTGTTTTTTTACGCTGGTAACCAGGGTAAACATCGGGTTACTAAGCGCGGCCCTGCGCTTAGTTACCCGATGTTTACCCTGGTTACCAGTGAAGACATCGCTGAATCGGTGTCACACACGCCGATTCAGCGATGTCTACGGGGAGTCCAGCGATGAAATAAAGTTCTGGACTTTCTTCCCCGACCAGCGATCTCCCAGCAGGGGCCTGATCGCTGCTGCCTGTCACACTGGACGATATCGCTAGCCAGGACGCTGCAACGTCACGGATCGCTAGCGATATCGTCTAGTGTGACAGTACCTTTAGTCTTAAGAATTAGATTATTAGTTGCATATGCTCATTAGCGGATTACTAGGGTGGGCTTATTGGCAGTATATCATTTTCTATGTGAAAAAATAACAGTCTCGACAAAGTATCAGCGCAGTGAGAAACAGACACAATGCATAGTTCCTAATAATGTGCCCTATTGACAGCTCAGAGTCAGGAAGCTGCTTATCTCTACCAAGCAACATTATGTGCTAAAACAATAGTGTTTAGTCAACAGGAATGTCATTTTCTATAGACCTCGGCTAACACTACCCACTCTTGGCAAGAAATCTCTGGCATATTTGTAATTGTTAGAACCAACTGCTGAGATTCTGCTGTGACCTTGTGCTCTTTGTGTTAGAAAGTACTCTACACACTCCCTGAGGAACACCCTGCCCTGAATACTAGCGGTGATAAGTGCTGCAGAGAAGCACAGACAACGTTTTTCATCTTACATGTCAGAGCCAAGAGAATCTTTATGAGAACAAATGCCGGAAGAGTCCTCGACTTTCTAGTTACTGTGTTATGGCCATTTCTTTTTTATTGCATATTATCTGCCTTTTAAGGAAGATTATTCATCAAACTCAGTAGACATGAGACATGCATGTTATATGACCTTAGTCTATATAATGGGATGGACCACAGTATGGTAAAATCCATCTGCGAGATAAAGGAGTTGTCCACCCCTGGTGATATCTTCAGCAAGCGCTGCAGCTTGCTGGATCCTTATGGTATGTAATGCACACTAATTTAGGTCGTCAGATGACTGCAAGTATGAGATTTGCATAGACAGAGACAAATATGTCAGTGAGATATATAATCAGTGCTTTGTGTGTGTAGTTTTCTGTACTTGTATCTAGCTTAGGAATAAAAAGAAATGGCTTGGTGTTCCCCTTACTTTGATTAACCAGCTAAGAGAAAGCAGACAGCTGAGAGCTGCTCTTAATATTCTGGGAATGGGCAATAATCATGGAGCATCTCAGGCTATTACTATCAACTCAGCTGTCTACTTAGTATTTTCTAGCTAGTGCAGTCCTGCCTATTTTTAAATAACCAGCAAAGGCTAAGCAGATAGCTGGGAGCTCATATTAATAGCCTGGGAAGGGGACATGGATATTGGCCCCTTCCCAGTCAAATAACACCAGCCCTCAGCCGCCACAGAACTGGTGTATCCACAAGATGCACCAATTATAGCGCTTTGCCTCTGCTCTTCCCGCTTGTCCTGGTGTGTTGGCAATCAGGGTAATGGTTTTGGGGTTGATGTCAGCTTTGTAATGTCAGCTAACATCTAACCCAGGGGGTTATAATGGAGAGGCATCTATAAGATATCCTACTACTAACCCAGTAAGTTTAAAGCAAAAAACACACCCAGACAATAATGCTGTATTTGTAAAAATCACTCCTTGCCGCTCTGTTATCCATTTATTAACTTTAAAAAGTCCAATATTCCAAAAGGGGAATCCATCCCACGTCACATGATGATCTCCAACTCTGCGACTGCTAAGCATGCCAATCTGAACACACTGACAGTAGTGTGAGAACGTATTGACAAAATAGTGAAGAAAACAGAGGTGCGCCTGATACACCTATTCCACCTCCCTCACGCTGTAATGCGTTCATCAGCCACTCCGGACTATGGGTGCTCATTTAGAAGAAAAGTGTGCCAAACTGTGAAAAAACATGAAGAAAAAGAAGAGCACTCACCATCCGTACAAAAAGTCTGTTCTTTATTTATGGCTTCACAATAAAATAGCAGGACATGGCAGGGAGAAACAGTGGAGAAGGACAACGGCCGATTCGCGCTCCTGCGCTTCTACGGGTGAGGCGGCAGAATGGTTATTGCAGACTATAGGCTTTCCTGAAGAGATGGGTTTTTAGGTTCCGTCTGAAGGATCCAAGGGTAGTGGATAATCGGACGTGTTGAGGCGTGGAATTCCAGAGGATGGGGGATATTTGGGAGGTTGTGTGAAGAACGAATAAGTGTGGAAGAGAGTAGGAGGTCTTGGGAGGATCGAAGATTACGTGAGGGAAGATATTGGGAGATTAGTTCAGAGATATAGGGAGGGGACAGGCTGTGGATGGCTTTGTAGATCAGTGTTAGTAGTTTGAACTGGATTCGTTGGGGAATTGGGAGCCAGTGGAGGGATTTGCAGAGGGGTGAAGCAGGGGAGTAGCGAGGAGAGAGGTGGACTAGCCGGGCAGCAGAGTTGAGGACAGAATGGAGTGGTGCAAGGGAGTTAGCGGGGAGGCCACAGAGGAGGGTGTTGCAGTAATCAAGGTGGGAGATGATGAGGGCATGCACAAAAGTTTTAGTAGTTGAGGGCAGAGGAGGGGAGAGATTCTGGCAATATTTTTGAGTTGGAGGCGACAGGAGGTGGCAAGGGTTTGGACATGTGGTTTGAAGGACAGGGCAGAATCGAGAGTTACCCCGAGGCAACGGATTTCGGGTGCAGGAGAGAGTGTGATGCCATTTACTATAATAGATAGTTCAGGTAGGGGGGATACGCGAGATGGGGGAAAGATGATGAGTTCAGTTTTGTCTACATTGAGTTTTAGGAAGCGAGAGTTGAAGAAGGAGGATATGGCTGATAGACACTCCGGGATTCTGGACAGAAGAGAGGCGACATCTGAGCCAGAGAGGTAGATCTGAGTGTTGTCCGCATATAGGTGGCAATAGAAGCCATGGGACTTTTGTTATATACTACATCTCTGTGCTATATACGATGTAGCTGGGCAATATACAACGTGACTGTCCAATATACTACGTGGCTGTGCAATATACTACGTGCTCTGTGCTATATACTACGTAGCTGTGCAATATACTATGTGACTGTGTCGGTTCTGTTATATACTACGTCGACTGTGCAATATACTACGTGGCTCTGTTATATACTATGTGGCAGTGCAATATACTACAATATACGACGTGGCTATGTTATATACTATGTGGCTCTGCTATATACTTTGTGGCTGACCAATATACTTCGTGCCTGTGCAATACACTACGTAGCTGTGCAATACACTACGTGGCTATGTTATATACTATGTAGCTCTGCTGTATACTACGTACGCTCTGTTACATACTACTTACCCTCTGTTATATACTACGTTGGTTGTGTTATATACTATGTCACTGTGCAATATAGTACGTAGGCTGTGCTACATACTACCTACATATTCTAGAATACCCGATACGTTAGATGCAGGCCACCATCTAGTTCTTACATATTTGTCCATATTATGATGCAAAAATCTTTGTTATCGGAATTGTAGTCTCTATATTCTCATTTACCTAAACAAATCCAACAACACGCAGACTTAGATTTACATGCTTGGGTCTTTTATTTTTTCCATCCAACTGCTACAACTTAATTTGAGTGTTAATGTAATCCATGTAATAATTTATTTTGTTCCTCTATTTTCAGATATATATCTAAATTAGATACAGGAGGGATTTCTTTAATTATACCATAGGTAGCTCATGTCTAGTTATTGAATGTTGGACTACTGTCATCTAGTGGCCAACAGAATCTATTGCATGGCTAGAAAAAGTTGCAAAAAAGCAGCCATGTTTTTCTAGTCTTGTACTAGTCTTGTACTACCCCTGATTTTAGGTTCTGAGAAAAATACAAAAATCTGCAACATAAACAAAATGTTATTACATAAACACAAGAAAACGGAGAGCGGAAACGTCCACAAAAACATCATTGAATAAAATCTGTAGAATTTTATTGATTATATCTATATAACAAATGCAAAAAATATCACAGATCTGCATATAAGTGCTGTATGCACTATGCACTTATCAGAGAACAATAAGGAGGAGACATGACGGAAACCAGGTCGAGGGGGGGAACATAACAATACATCCTTATGGCATAGGCATCAAAAATGATGTTTTTGTGGACGTTTCCGCTCCGTTTTCTTGTGTTTATTTCTATTTGGAGTTGTCCTGGTGACATAGTACCCGAGAGGGACTTGGGGAGAGTTGGTTTTATCTGCTCTTGGTCACAACATATATTGGTGCTTCATGATTTTGGTAATAAATAAAATGTTATTACAGTAAATTATTTCAAATCACTTATTACTAAATATTTCGAAATTTTATGGTAATAATCATTGAAAAGATTAAATTCATTTACATTAATCCTATCTGACCATATCATAAGTCTATCACAATTAGGTTGAAGTCAATGCTTCACTGTTATAAATATTGTACACAGACTGATGCAATTTTGACTGACAAAAACATGCCAGGTGTATCTGACTTTGTGAAGAGGTGCGATTAATCTGTTTTCACTCCAGGAAGTTGCACACAATGAGGGGCATGGTGCCACATTCATTATTTAAAGAGCCCTACCCATACAATGCAAGTGCCACATTCCAGGCTTTAGCCTGGTAGAATGGTTTTCACAGCGGTTTGTCACATAAACAATGTGTTCTTACCTTGTATATACAGGACTTGGCATTTAAGAAGAACAGCTCAATAGTGGCATTGTCCTTTAGATAAGAAATACTTTCAATGTAGAACCTGAAACAAAAACCCAATATATATCAGGCGTGCATAAACACAATTAAATACATTATTAAAAAGTCACTGTTATTTCAATAAACTTTTCTTACATCAATAGTACAAGTGAATATGTGCAAGAAACTTTGTAATAGATTTTATTATAGAAGAAGACGTCTCCCGAAGAAGCAGTGCGAAACGTGCGTCGGGGTAGTGGTACGCCTGGGAAATCCACGTGTACACTGCCGGTAAAGTATGCTCTGTTATTGCCACATTATATGCACCTGAATTGTTATTAAGGGCGGCTCATACCTGCTTTACAGCAGCAACATTGAATTCATAGTATCCATAGCATGTAACCCCTTGTTGACTAAACATCACATGTATCTTCCTTACAGTCTATGTTAGTACAGGTTTAGTGTTTTGGGATTGCTACTCCACTTTTTTGTTTTCATGGTTTGCTGCCTGATATGGTTATATTATTCTTTTGACATTGCTATATCAGCTATTTCAGTCTTGTGTTTACATATTTGCACTTTATATTCATTGGTTTCACGTCAGGATACTGTTCTGGCATTTCATTATATTGGGCTTTGCTATTTCAAATAGCTTGTACCATGTGGTACTTTAAGGTATTACTGTCCCTCTTTTAATGACTTAGCAGTAGTGATGAGGGCAGGGGCGGATTATAAGAGGGTCAATCTGGGTGGTATCCCAGGGCCCAGTGGTGTGGGGGGGCCCTGGGCTACCGCACAGATTGCCCACCGCCATCAGGGCATTACTGCCCGTGCCCTGACTGGCGTACCATTTGGGCCCGGT
Organism: Ranitomeya imitator; assembly: GCF_032444005.1. Taxonomy (NCBI): domain Eukaryota; kingdom Metazoa; phylum Chordata; class Amphibia; order Anura; family Dendrobatidae; genus Ranitomeya; species Ranitomeya imitator. The sequence goes on along the minus strand of NC_091285.1, from coordinate 382,133,243 downwards.
GGACAGAGAGGCGGCCCGCATCGGGCCCCGTCTCATCTGCTCACCGGGCCCCTACCGGCGCTGCGGCAGTTCCACCTATTGACGTCAATAGTTAACAACAGTCGCCAGCCAATTGGAGGCTGGCAGCTGAAGTCGGCCGCAGGCGCAGCGCACACGTCGCCGGCTTCTGACGTCATTGTCAGTCGCTGGTGAGTGCGCGCTGTTGCTGCAGGGAGCTCGCCGCCTGGAGCGCAGGTCAGGTGAAGAGAACTCGGTTTTTGTTTTTTTTTGCTAACGGCAATCCGGGGGGCCTGGGCGGGCCAGAATGCTGGACACTGTTTGGGGGCAATATGCTGGAGGACACACTGGGGAAGATGATTGCTGAACACACTGGGGGCAATGCTGGAGACACTGGGGCAGATTGCTGGACACACTGTCTGGGGGCAATGCTGGACACACTGGGGCAGATTGCTGGACATACTGGGGCAGATGATTGCTGGACACAATGGGAGCAATGCTGGAGACACTGGGGCAGATTTCTGGACACACTGGGGCAATGTCGGACACACTGAGGCAGACTGCTGGACACACTGGGGGCAATGCTGGACACACTGGGGCAGATTGCTGGACACACTGTCTGGGGGCAACGCTGGACACACTGGGGCAGATTGCTGGACATACTGGGGCAGATGATTGCTGGACACAATGGGAGCAATGCTGGAGACACTGGGGCAGATTTCTGGACACACTGGGGCAATGATGGACACACTGAGGCAGACTGCTGGACACACTGGGGGCAATGCTGGACACACTGGGGAAGACTGCTGGACACACTGTCTGGGGGCAATGCTGGACACACTGGGGCAGATTGCTGGACACAATGTCTGGGGGCAATGCTGGACACACTGGGGCAGATTGCTGGACACACGGGCAATGCTGGACACACTGGGGCAGACTGCTGGACACACTGTCTGGGGGCAATGCTAGACACACTGGGGCAGATTGCTGGACACACTGGGGGCAATGCTGGACACACTGCGGCAGATTGCTGGACATACTGGGGCAGATGATTGCTGGACACAATGGGGGCAATGCTGGAGACACTGGGGCAGATTGCTGGACACACTGGGGCAATGCTGGACACACTGGGGAAGACTGCTGGACACACTGTCTGGGGGCAATGCTGGACACACTGGGGCAGATTGCTGGACACAATGTCTGGGGGCAATGCTGGACACACTGGGGCAGATGATTGCTGGACACACTGGGGGCAATGCTGGAGACACTGGGGCAGATTGCTGGACACACTGGGGCAATGCTGGACACACTGGGGCAGACTGCTGGGCACACTGTCTGGGGGCAATGCTGGACACACTGGGGCAGATTGCTGGACATACTGGGGCAGATTGCTGGACACACTGGGGTAATATGCTGGACACACTGGGGCAGATTGCTGGACATACTGGGGCAATGCTGGACACACTGGGGCAGACTGCTGGACACACTGTCTGGGGGCAACGCTGGATGCACTGGGGCAGATTGCTGGACATACTGGGGCGGATTGCTGGACACACTGGGGGTAATATGGGCAGCACGGTGGCGCAGTGGTTAGCACTGCAGCCTTGCAGCGCTGGGGTCCTGGGTTCTAATCCCACCCAGGACAACATCTGCAAAGAGTTTGTATGTTCTCTCCGTGTTTGCGTGGGTTTCCTCTGGGCACTCCGGTTTCCTCCCACATTCCAAAGACATACTGATAGGGATTCTAGATTGTGAGCCCAATCGGGGACAGTGATGATAATGTGTGCAAAACTGTAAAGCGCTGCGGAATATATTAGCGCTATATAAAAATAAAGATTATTATTATTAATATGCTGGACACACTGGGGCAGATTGCTGGACACACTGTCTGGGGTCTGGGGTCAATACTGGACATACTGGGGCAGATTGCTGGACACACTGGGTGTAATATGCTGGACACTGGGGCAATATGTTGGACATACTGGGGCAGATTGCTGGACACACTGGGGGTAATATGCTGGACACACTGGGTCAGATTGCTGGACACACTGGGGCAGACACACTGGAGCAATGCTGGACATACTGGAGGCATGGACAGAATGTAGATACGTGGCATGATTTGAGACACGGGGCAGAATGAAAGACATGGGGCAGGATTGGATCATAGGGCAGGATGGATACGATGGAGACAGATGGGGCAGGATGGGGAGATCATATGGGGTAGAATGGATACTCATGAGGGCAGGATGCGAGAACATATGGCTGGAGCCAGGAATGAGATACATGGGGCCAGGATGGGGAATATTATTACCATAGGGGCTAATTAAGGGATATTATTACTGCAGTGATGTATTTATTTTATTTTTTGAGTATACTGTTTTAAATGGGGAGCGGTCCTGTTACTGTGCAGAGTGACACTATGTCAACTTTTTTTATTCATGTGGTGTAATGTAGAAGTTGTGAAAAATTAAGTAATGCGTTCTGCAAGCGGAGCTCGAGATAACTGTGTTATTTCCTGCAGAAACGAGTCCTGGCTGGAAGAAATGATGGCGGTCTGTGCTGGATGAAAGATGAAGGACTTCACCTAGAAACGTCAGTGGTGAGTCAGTGTTACCTATACACTGACACTATACACTGTATACTATATACAGAGGTCCTGTGTACAATGTCACCAGTGATCACTGTATTACCTATACATTATATACAGAGCCCCTGTGTCTAATACCACCAGTGATCTCTGTATTACCTCTACACAGACACTGCATACTAAGTACAGATCTCCTGTGAATACTGGCACTTATGGTGATAGTATTGTTTTTTTTTTATTACTGATCAGTATTATAGTATTCAGTCATTATGTGGTGGTAATATGTGGTCTGGAAATGGTGTTGTGGTATTTGTCCCTTGTATGTGTTATTTGGTCACCAAGTGGTGGTAATATGTGGTCTTGATTTGGTGCGGTGGTATTTGTTCCTTGTATGTGATATTATTCGATCAATGTGGTTGTAATTTGTGGTCTGGTCATGGTGCGGTGGTATTTGTTCCTTGTATGTGATATTGGTCATTTTAAAAATTGAAAAATAAATCAAAATATAACTAAATTGTATTGCATATTTTAACAAATATTTAATAGGTTACAGTAGAGTAGGGCCTGGCCATTTTTCTGGAATAATGTGGTTCAGGTATATCATGACCCCCGTCACATGACCCCCGTCACATGACCCCCGTCACATGACCCCTGTCACATGACCCCCGTCACATGACCCCCATCACATGACCCCCGTCACATGACCGGGGGGCCCACAGTGTCTGAACAGACCGGGGCCCTGGCTACCCTTAATCCACCCCTGGATGGTGAGTATACTCGTTACTTGGGTTTCTCTGAGCATGCTCGGGTGGTCTCTGAGTATTTCGGAGTGCTCAGAGATTTAGTTTATGTCAAATCAGCTGCATGATTTGAGTCTGCTAGACAGCCTGAATACATGTGAGGATTGCCTGTTTGTTAAGCAACCCCCATATGTATGCAAGCCACAAATAATGCAGCTGTGTCGACATAAGCTAAATCTCCGACCACGTCAAAATACTCAGAGACCACTCGAGCATGCTTGGAGAAACCTGAGTAACGAGCACATTCGCTCATCACTACTTAGCACCTTTCTTTACATTATTTAATTATTGTATTAATAAAAAGTACTTTTTAATCAAGAAGTACCTTTGGTTACCATTGTATTTATTTTCATGGGCAACCAATTTTGTGATTAATGTTATGTTCAAAGGGGTACATCAACCCAAATACCGCATGGGTTTAGTACTTCAGGACTTCTTTTTTTGTGATCACATGTCCCTGTACGGTCAGACACAGCCATTACACAGTAGGGACATATTTATAGGATTATCTCAGCACAGGAACATCCAATTATGGAACTTATTATTATTTCAAGATCTATTAATTAAAATGTATTTACTTTGTGGGAAAACACCTTAAATTTGTGTTAGATTTATTAGTTCACACAGTTTCACAAGTTTAATGCATGTGCATATCACCTATTAGATGGCTTACTTTGTGCCAGAAATGTACTTTGTGCCCCTTTCTGCCAAGACAAACACCATATTAGAGACGTCTTAGCAATGTCCCCTTGATGGACAAGGCAGCAAATAAACACGATGCCAGACAGGAAAGGCACACTTTCATTGTAGTATTGGATGAAGAGTTATAAATTAAAGGCCTGCAGTTAATCCAAAGGCCAGCCCAAAGCTAAAATATCCCAGCAATCATGATTCAAATGTTTAGCATGTTTGTGAAATGTAATTGGCAAAATACATTGAGTTTATTAGATACATCTGGAGCCTAAGGAAATGTGACCGAAAAGGTCAAATGTCTCATCATGCAATGCCAATGTGCAACATTTCACATCATATCACATTGCTTCTTTCATTTTTCAAAAGGTCCTCAGAGTTCCATGAGGACCAAGAAACATATTTGTGCCATAGCATTAAACTGAAATGATGTTAGGTCAGAATGCTGCCACATACGTTCACAAGCACCACAATGGTAATATCTCACTATTAGGCTAGGATCACACTAGCATGTTTTCTCTCATCCGAGAGAGCGGGCCGATTATGTTAATCACACTCTGATCAGAGCGTGAACATATTCTGATCCAATTTTCTGATCCATTCGGACACTCCATGAAAATGGATGACATCCGAGGTTTTCCTCGGATCCATTGACTTGCAGGGTAGAATCCTATCCAATCGGGCCTAAGTTGGGCACACTGTAAATTTTTCCTCACACCGGCTCAGTTAGATGAAAAAAATCGGACCTATGCACCGCCCCATAACATAACATTTGGCCCAAGTGTGATCCAATGTTTTATTGGATCGCACTTGGATAAAAATATGGCCGTGTGCACAAGCCCTTTTGTTGTCCAGTTTCTCCTGAGTACGCTGATACCCCATATGAGGGGGTAAACCACTTTTTGGGCACACGTCGGGGCTCGGAAGGGAAGTAGTGATGTTTTGAAATGCAGACTTTGATGGAATGGTCTGCAGGCATCACGTTGCATTTGCAGAGCCCCTGATGTGCCTAACAAAAGAAACCCCCCACAAGTGACCCCATTTTAGAAACTAGACCCCAGAAGGAACTTATCTAGATGTGTGGTGAGCACTTTGAACCCCCAAGTGCTTCACAGAAGTTTATAACGTAGAGCCGTAAAAATAAAAAATATTTTTTTTTCCTCAAAAATGATTTTTTTAGTCCGCAATTTCTTATTTTCACAAGGGTAACAGGAGAAATTAGACTCCAATTGTTGTTGTCCTGAGTATGCTGATACCCCATATGTGGGGGTAAACCACTGTTTAGGCGCACGTCGGGGCTCGGAAGGGAGTGAGCACTATTTGACTTTTTGAACGCAAGATTGGCTGGAATCAATGGTGGCGCCATGTCACGTTTGGGACCCCCTGATGTGCCTAAACAGTGGAAACCTCTCAATTCTAACTCCAACACTAACCCCAACACACCCCTAACCCTAATCCCAATCCTAACCATAACCCTAACCAGAAGCCTATCCCTAACCCCAACACACTGCTAACCCTAATCTTATCCCTAATTCCAACCCCAACCCTAATCCCAACCATAACTCTAATTCAGCGTCGGACTGGAGCTCCTTGGGCCCACCAGAGAAAATCATTCTTTGGGCCCACTATGTAGCTACATAGAAATAAATACAAGACCACTGATTGTGCCGTAAAACACGCTAATATCAGGATATAATATAAGGTAGTACACGTTTTAATGATATAGCAGGGGTTTGAGTAGCCCCCCTCATAGGGTTGGGGGTAACCCCCCTCATAGAATATAATGCAGCCCACCTCTTAGAATATAATGCAGCCCCCTCATAGAGTATAATTCACCCCATAGAATATAATGCAGCCCTCATATAGTATAATGCAGCCCACCTCATAGGGTATAATGCAGCCCACCTCATAGGGTATAATATAGCCCCCATAGAATATAATGCAGCCCCCTCATAAATTATAACACAGCCCCCCCCCATAGAATATAATGTAACCCCCTATAGAATATAATGCAACCCCACATAGAATATAATATAGCCCACCTCATATAGTATAACACAACCCTCCCCCATAAAATATAATGCAGCCCCCCCATAGAATATAATACAGCTCACCTGATCTAGTATAACACAGCCCACATCATAGAATATAATGGAGTCTTACAGAATTAAGGCCACCACGTTGGGGATGGGACTGTGGCTTGTCTCCTGATGTCGCAAATGCGGTGAAACATGTTGAGGGAACAAGTGCGATAAATTTGTACGTCAAATTCTGCCAAATTAGGGTATGTTTCCACGTGCAGGAAACGCTACATAGAGACGCAGCGTCAAACACGCAGCGTCCAGATGTTACAGCATAGTGAAAGGGATTTAATGAAATCCCGTCTCCACTATGCGTGGTAACACGCACGCCGCAGCCCTGCGACTCCGGACATGCGGTGCGTCTTTTAAGATCGCAGCATGTCCGTATACCTTGCGGCGATGCTGCCCCGCTGCAAGGTATAACACAGGGCCCTATGTGTGGGGTGCGATGATGCCGGATGTGTGCTATGAACACATCCAGCATCATTGCGTCTCCAGAAGGGGGCGGAGCTTAGCACAGAGCGGGTTTGCCGCTCCGACTAAACCGCCGGCCATCCTGAAGGTGCACACATACCGTAAGTGTTAGCACTCCACAGTGTTACCCATTAAGTATAAGAAATCCAGCATCGAGCACTTTACTGACAACAAATTTAGGCAGATTAGGGACCTTAATTTTTAGACCCTAAAGCAATTTTTAACATTAATATAATAAAAGACAATTTTAGGGCTTGATAGTGAGCGTTTATTGGGAATTCTCCCCAATTTGTTAATAATGCTTCCCTCCAAAGCCTTTTTCAATCCTCAAATATAAAAATAGATTTGTGTCTGAATTTTGCATAGACACATGGTGTTTGTGAAAATCAGAGGCAAGTGAACAGCCCCATAGGCTATAATGGATGTAGAAAAAAAATAGGGACCTGTTCTATGTGAGAAAACCACAGACAGAACATGTACGTGCAACATGGATGTCTGAATGAGGTCTAATCACTGATGTTGCAGTTCATCACGTGCCCCCCTGCAACTGATGCCGATACAACTAAAGGAGCTGTCTGCTCAAAACACAGTGATGAGCTATTCATCAATATTACGTTGTTTGTGGTCAGATTCCCACGCTGACCAACTGTTGGCCGCCAGAATGCGGCCGACCAGGACGGACGACGCGACGATGAGGATTTTCCTTCTCCATCCAGCTGTTGGCGGCAATATGTAAACACTTTCCATAGAGCTGCAAAGTGCGGGAGATGCTGTGTAGCAGGCGCTGCCAGGTACTGCAAAACGGCTGCAGCTATGAGGCCATGTGCACATGCTGCGGATTCCATTGCGGAATTTTCCGCAGCGGTTTTGATAAATTCACAGTGCAAAACCGCTGCGGTTTTTATTGCAGATTTATTGCGGTTTTTATTGTGGTTTCCGCTGCGGTTTTTCACCTGCAGTTTCCTATTGGAGCAGGTGAAAAACTGCTGCGGTTTCCGCACAAAGAATTGACATGCTGCGGAAAAAAAACCCGCTGCGTTTCCGTGCTTTTTTTTCCCACAGCATTTGCACTGCGGGTTTCGTTTCCCATAGGTTAACATGGTACTGTAAACTCATGGGAAAGCGCTGCGGATCCGCAGCAAAATCCGCAATGTGTGCACATACCCTAAGAGCCGGTCTGCTGTACCCAGCAGTGGCTGCTACACATTCAATGGAACAACTATTGCAGCTACATTCACCACTATAGCTGACCCAAATAACAGCAGATCAGTGGTGTGGGGGCTGGATGTTGGACGCCAATAATCACATTATTATAACTGGACCCCTGGATAGGTTATCAATCAAGTTTTGACTGTCCAACACAAATAAATTATACAATTTCTCACATAGAAGTTAGATAGTGAACACAATCACCTTTTAGAAAACTTTCCATGGAATCTATGGCAATTTTGCTGTTCTGGAAGCGACTGGACAAGGCTTCCTGGCCACATGTTCTGCTTATCTGAGAGAGGGGTGAAGGATTTATGGCTCCCTCAGTCTGAACATGGCTGCTCTCCTCCTCAGGGCACTGCAGTGTAGTGAGGGGCTGCCAGACACAGGAGGGGACAGAAACAAACAAGGTCTCCTTACAGCAGGTCTGTACTTTACCGACTGCTAGTAATGGCTGCACAGGCACCGGTGTGCTCTCCAGCAGTAACAGACATCATGAACTACATCTGATCAGCCTATCACCACTGAGGAGCAGTCTCCCTGCCTGTGCGGCCATTACTACCCAAAGAAAGCAGTGGATATAGGAACACAAACAGTTTTCTCACCTCTCTTTAGTCTGCTGCTCCCAGTCCCAGCATGTTAGTGATGCTGATGGCTCCCAGGCTCCTCTCATGCCGGCAGTGTGAGAGAGGCCTGACTTCTGTAGAGGATTGAAGCCGGTCATTTACATTTAAAGTAGCATCATGTCTAAAGCATGAAGCAGCCCAAAACTGCCTCTAACACCAGCCTGGGTGGCGGTGAGTATTCTTCTTCAGTAGCACTTAGCAGGCAGTGTTAGCAGGCTTCCCAAGGCTGATCAGATGTGCCGCTGCTAAAGAGAAATGGGCGTGGAAAGCAGTGAATATTCATTTCTCTTTAGCAGCAGGCACATGTTTAGCCTCAGCAGCAGCTCCTGCCTGTGTGACCCGCTGCTCCCCCTTCCCTCACTCACGGGTTGCTTAGTGTGCCGCTGGGGCCCTGGAGGCAGCAGGGGCCCAAGGTAGCTGCCAACCCTGTGTGCCAGCAGGGGTCAGTGCCTGGGCCCACCGGAGGATCCTCCGGTTCTCCGGTGGGCCAGTCCGACCCTGCTCTAATTCCAACCCTAACCCTAAGGCTATGTGCCCACGTTGCGGATTCGTGTGCGGATTTTTCAGCACCGTTTTTGAAAAATCCGCAGATAAAACGCACGGCATTTTACATGCAGATTTATCGCAGATTTCCTGCATTTTTTGTACGGATTTTACCTGCGGTTTTACACCTGCGGATTCCTATTGAGGAGCAGGTGTAAAACGCTGCGGAATCCGCACAAAGAATTGACATGCTGCGGAAAATACAACTCAGCGTTTCCGCACGGTATTTTCTGCACCATGAGCACAGCGGATTTGCTTTTCCGTAGGTAAGTATGGGGGGTGGGATCGAACAGCGGGGGGGGGGGTATGGGAGGGAGGGGGCGCCAGATAAGCCTGGGTGGGCGGAGGGGAGAAGAGTGCAGTGGGGACAGAACGGAGGGGTAGGAAAGGCTGACAGCGGTGCCAGATCGCCGCTGTCAGTCAGTGGGCGGGGGGGGGGGGGGGCGTCTCCAGCCATGGCCGATGATATTGCAGCATCGGCCATGGCTGGATTGTAATATTTCATCAATTTTCATTGCTGAAAGTGGTTGGACCAAGGGAACCCAGTGAATGTAGTGTATATGGACTTTTCAAAAGCTTTTGATACGGTGCCACACAAAAGGTTGATACATAAAATGAGAATAATGGGGATAGGGGAAAATATGTGCAAGTGGGTTGAGAGCTGGCTCAGGGATAGGAAACAAAGGGTGGTTATTAATGGAGCACACTCGGACTGGGTAGCAGTGGGGTACCACAGGGGTCAGTATTGGGCCCTCTTCTTTTTAACATATTTATTAATGACCTTGTAGGGGGCATACAGAGTAGAATTTCAATATTTGCAGATGACACTAAACTCTGCAGGGCAATCAATACACAGGAGGACAATTTTATATTACAGGATGATTTATGTAAACTAGAAGCTTGGGCTGATAAATGGCAAATGAGCTTTAATGGTGATAAATGTAAGGTCATGCACTTGGGTAGAAGTAATAAGATGTATAATTATGTACTTAATTCTAAAACTCTGGGCAAAACCGTCAATGAAAAAGACCTGAGTGTATGGGTGGATGACAAACTCATATTCAGTGGCCAGTGTCAGGCAGCTGCTACAAAGGCAAATAAAATAATGGGATGCATTAAAAGAGGCATAGATGCTCATGAGGAGAACATAATTTTACCTCTATACAAGTCACTAGTTCGACCACACTTAGAATACTGTACACTGTTCTGGTCTCCGGTGTATAAGAAAGACATAGCTGAACTGGTGCAGAGAAGAGCGACCAAGGTTATTAGAGGACTGGGGGGTCTGCAATACCAAGATAGGTTATTACACTTGGGGCTATTTAGTTTGGAAAAACGAAGACTAAGGGGTGATCTTATTTTAATGTATAAATATATGAGGGGACAGTACAAAGACCTTTCTGATGATCTTTTTAATCATAGACCTGAAACCTGGACAAAGGGGCATCCTCTGCGTTTGGAGGAAAAAAGGTTTAAGCATAATAACAGACGCGGATTCTTTACTGTAAGAGCAGTGAGACTATGGAACTCTCTGCCGTATGATGTTGTAATGAGTGATTCATTACTTAAATTTAAGAGGGGACTGGATACCTTTCTGGAAAAGTATAATGTTACAGGGTATATACACTAGATTCCTTGATAGGACGTTGATCCAGGGAACTAGTCTGATTGCCGTATGTGGAGTCGGGAAGGAATTTTTTTCCTCAATGTGGAGCTTACTCTTTGCCACATGGTTTTTTTTTGCCTTCCTCTGGATCAACATGTTAGGGCATGTTAGGTTAGGCTATGGGTTGAACTAGATGGACTTATAGTCTTCCTTCAACCTTAATAACTATGTAACTATGAAGTATTACGATTGCTCTGATTGGCAGTTTCACTTTCAACAGCCAATCAGTAGCCACAGGGGGGGCGAAGCCACCCCACCTGGGCTGAAGTACCACTCCCCCTGTTCCTGTAGGTCGGGTGAAATTGGAGTTACCCCTTTCACCCGGCCTGCAGGAACGCGATCATTCTGTGACACAGCATATGCGTCACAGATCGGATAGGCACCGACTTTCATGACGCATACGCTGTGTCACAGGTCGGGAAGGGGTTAAAATCCAAAATGTTGGCCTATTGAAATGTATGTTCAGTAAATGCACTCAGTACTTGGTCAGGGCTCCTTTTACATCAATGCAGTGTGGCATGGAGGCGATCAGCCTGTGGCGCTGCTGAGATGTTATGGAAGCCCAGGTTGCTTTGATAGCAGCCTTCAGCTCGTCTGCATTGCTGGGTCTGGTGTCTCTCATCTTCCTCTTAACAATACCCCATAGATTCACTATGGGATTAAGGTCAGGCGAGTTTGCTGGCCAATCAAGCACAGTGATACTGTTGTTTTTAAACTAGGTTTTGGTACTTTTGGCAGTGTGGACAGGTGCCAAGTCCTGCTGGAGAAAGAAATTTACATCTCCAAAAAGCTTGTCGGCAAAGGGAAACATGAAGTGCTCTAAAATTTCTTGGTAGACAGCTGCACTGACTCTTCTCTTGATAAAACACAGTGGACCTACACCAGCAGATGACACGGCTCCCCAAACCATCACTGATTGTGGAAACTTCACACTAGACCTCAAGCAGCTTGGATTGTGGCCTCTCCACTCTTCCTGCAGACTTTGAGACCTGGATTTCCAAATGAAATGCTAAATTTACTTTCATCTGAATACAACATCTTGGACCACTGAGCAACAGTCCAGTTCCTTTTCTCCTTGGTCAAGGTAAGACGCTTCTGGCATTGTCTATTGGTCATGAGTGACTTGACACAAAGAATGCGACACTTGTAGCCCATGTCCTGGATACGTCTGTATGTGGTGGCTCTTGAAGCAATGACTCCATTAGCAGTCCACTATTTGTGAATCATCCACAAATTTTTGACTGGCCTTTTCTTAACAATCCTTTGTAGGCTGCAGTTATTCTACCACACATTTTCCTTCCACTCAACTTTCCATTAATATGCTTCGATACAGCACTCTGTGAACAGCCAGCTTCTTTAGCAATGCCCTTCTGTGGCTTACCCTCCATGTGGAGTGTGTCAATGACTGCCTTCTGGACATCTGTCAAGGCAGCAGTCTTCCCCATAATTGTGGAGCCTACTGAATCAGACTTAGGGTACCGTCACACTAAGCGACGCTGCAGCGATACCGACAACGATGTCGATCGCTGCAGCGTCGCTGTTTGGTCGCTGGAGAGCTGTCACACAGATGCCGGTAACCAGGGTAAACATCGGGTTACTAAGCGCAGGGCCGCACTTGGTAACCCGATGTTTACCCTGGTTACCAGCGTAAACGTTAAAAAAACAATCACTACATACTTACCTTCAGCTGTCTGTCCTCCGGTCAGCCGGAAAGCAGAGCGGTGACGTCAGGATGCAGGAGGAGTGCAGAGAAGCACAGCGCCGGGGACAGACAGCGGTAGGTAAGTATGTAGTGTTTGTTTTTTTAACGTTTACACTGGTAACCAGGGTAAATATCGGGTTACTAAGCGCGGCCCTGTGCTTAGTAACCCAATATTTACCCTGGTTACCAGTGAAGACATCGCTGAATCGGCGTCACGCACGCCGATTCAGCGATGTCAGCGGAAGATCCAGCGACGAAAGAAAGTTTCAAACGATCTGCTACGACGTACGATTCTCAGCGGGGTCCCTGATCGCAGTAGCGTATCAGACACAGCGAGATCGTAACGATATCGCTGGAACGTCACGGATCGTGCAGTCCTAGCGATCAAAGTGCCACTGTGTGACGGTACCTTAAGGGACCTTTTTAAATGCTCAGGAAGTCTTTGCAGGTGTTTTTGTTTAAATTATTCTAATTTACTGAGATAATGACTTTTGGGTTTTCATTGGCTGTAAGCCATAATCATCAACATAAACAGAAATAAACACATCAAATACATCACTCTGTGATGTAAATCTTTTACACAGTAACTGATCAAGATCCGTTATAATAATATAATAATAGATAGGACTAGCAACACTGTCTTTCATGTAAATGACTCCTGTTGTTTTTGTCCTTTTGTACCAAAGCCATCTCTTTTCTAAAAAGTTGGTATTTGTAAGAAAACGGGGGTGTGGTGAACCCCCACAATACAAATTTACTATACCGTACATCAGAGAACTAACATGCATTGCAGCAGAAATCTCCACCAGCCATTTTTATTTTCTGGCACATGGACAGCCCAAAGATGCAAAATGTGTTTCACCCACTGTGAGACATCTTGATGCGTATACCCATAGTTAAAGGGGTATTCCCATGTCCAAGACCCTATCCCAATACATGGTAGGTGTAATAATAATATTAGCAAATACCTCCAATTAGAAACCTAGTATAGTTCTTCTCATTCGCTACATCACTTACAATGCAGGACATTGCAGTACCTTAGGTAACCATGGTTACGACCACTAGCAATGAACTAACTAAATGTCATTATATGAGTGGTCGTAACCATGGATCAGCTAATAGACAGGGGTGCTATGAGTCATACACCCATATAATTATTTTATTCTGCTCCATTTACATAGATGAACCATCTCTCAGCTAGGCTTAGTCTTTTAGGATCTACAAAGTGTAATGGATTCTTAATGGAGTTTGTAGAAGAGGAGCTGAATCGTGTAATTTTCTTTGTATCTGCTCTCTGAAATCATTTTCGACTGTGTGTTGTGAATAATACCACTATTCTAACACTAGATGGCGCTGACGCATTTCCTCCTTTCATGTCTGCATTTCACTGGGGAAATAAGTAGAAAAATAAAGGGATAACCTTTCATAATGAAGAAAAACACAAAAGGTGACGAGAAGAGCAAAATAAATCTAATGGCCAAAATGACCCAAGAAATAATAACACGAGCCTATCAATCCCAGCGAGATAACATACACATGTTTTATTGGTTTGCAAAAATATGCAATTATATCTGAAAGTGCCGAAGAACATAAGGGCACGGAATCAGAAGCCTGGCTAGGTTATTGTCATTGTCAGTTCCTGCATGGATCCGCATGGTTTTAGGATTTCCTTTTTTAATTCATTAGTTTTTAATAGTGCTGACATATTCAGTGGCGCTGTACACATGCCGTATTCTCCTGATATCATCCTTCTATTGACCCCAGGCATCAATATCATCACCCCAATTATGTTTCTGCATGTGAATGGATACATTTGGATTCCTGTTGTTTTTCTCCAGTTAATTGTAGTGTGCAGCCGACAGACACTCATTAAAAATCAAAGCTGTATTTTTACACACAGCAGCGACGCACGTCCCTTCGTTAGAAGTGTTACTATTATTGCGGGCCTATATATAGCATCTGCTTAATTAGCACAGTGCAATGCAAGGAAGAAAATGATTATGAAGTGACTGGAGTGTTTAGCAGGCACACAGACAGCAGGGGGGAGGAAGGGCAGGCACCATTATCCTCTATAGGGAGCTGACACCAGACTGGAGACTCATTCACCATCCCAGGAGGATGAAGGAAGCCTTGTTATGGAGACACAATCACAGATGCG